>NC_090298.1:162072500-163322500 GCF_039906515.1 Pseudorca crassidens
AAAAATCTAAATTTCATGAACGAGCATGAATAAGAATACTCCAAAATAACCACTAAAATAATAGACATAAATAAAGTCAATATGCATATAAACATGTAGATAAATTCAAAATATGCAGAGAAAAATGTGGAATGAAAAAAGTACTCAAATCAAAGGAAGATAGAGGAAAGAAAAAAGGATGTTAAGGGACAAAATGCTTCAACTAAAATATGTATATTCTCAAAATGGAGTAAAAACAATCCAGTTATATGTTGTTTACAAGAGAAAGGATATAGCAAGAATGGAAATTTTAAAAAGATATACAAGGCAAATACTTTTTAAAAAAAACCTGGTTTAAATATATTAATATCAGAATAAACTAAGGCAAAAAGGCTAATAGAGAAAACTGAGGAATTACAAAAAGAAGAGGTACAATCCAAGAAAAAGCTATATATATTTCATAATATAGCCTCAAAAATATATCCGTGGTAGGACTTCCCTGGTGGTGCAGTGGTTAAGAATCCACCTGCCAATGCAGGAGACACGGGTTCAAGCCCTGGTCTGGGAAGATCCCACGTGCCGCGGAGCAACTAAGCCTGTGCGCCACAACTACTGAGCCTGCACTCTAGATCCCGCGAGCCACAGCTACTGAAGCCCGCACGCCTAGGGCCCATGCTCCTCAACAAGAGAAACCACCTCAATGAGAAGCCCGCGCACCACAACAAAGAGTAGCCTCCCCCCCCCACTGCAACTAGAGAAAGCCCGCGTGCAGCAAGGAAGACCCAACGCAGCCAAAGTTAAATAAATAAGTTTATTAAAAAATATATATATATCAGGGGTGGGGGGCAGAACTCTAAGGAGATGGACAAAGCCACTACCAGAGCTCTCAATAATATGTTCAAGCAGACAATTCAATAACTATATGCAGATTGCACAAGATGAAACAGTATTTCCTAACTATAAACTCCAACCACACATGGGGCACAATGTGTGTCTCAGAAAACGTCATCAATCTCTGACTATAGTGCAAGCAAGTTAGCAAACAAAACCAAAAGATAACCCGAAAAACATCACAGAAATGGAAATTAAAAGGCCTAAATAATTCACATGCCAAAGAAGTCATAATATTTGATAATATTTAGAACTGAAGTAAAATAAAATACTACCACTGTAATCCTTTCGGATGTGCACGTTCCAATGTAAGAAACTGTAAAGAAACATGCCAAAAAGGTAAAAGGAAGACAATTATAAAGAACAGAAAGTTATGAAATAGAAAACGTATACATTATAAAGTGGTTCTTCATGAAAAACAAAATTGACAGAACTGTGGCAGGATGTATTTTTTTTAAAAAAAGAATATATAAATACAAGAATGAAAACCTAGAAAACACTACACTTGCAGCAGCATTAAAAATATAATAAAAGCACATTATTAACAACTTTGACTATACAGTTTAGCCTTAGATGGAATGAATAAATTCCTAAAGAAATTTTACTTACCATAATGAAATAGAGAACTTGGATGCCCTATGACTCTTATAGAACTGAAACAACAGCTTTAAAATTTTCCACAAAGAAAATTCAGACCCCAATGGTTTTTCCTAGTAAAACTCCCTTTTAAGGAACAAGTTATTCTACTCTTAGGCAAAATATTCCAGAGTTTAGAAAACAAAAAAAGGGAACACTCCTACCCCACTTTATGAGGCTGGAATAAACCTGAAACAGAAAAGGAAAATTACAAGCCAATTTCACTCAAACATAGATGCAAATCATAAAAAGATAAAAAATAAAAAATAAATACTAGCAACCAGAAACCAAAAATGGTAAAATAGTACATATCCTTTCCAATTTAGTTATTTTACCAAAGCAAATTTAATGTAACATTAGAAAATCAATTGGTTTAATTCACCACATTATCAGGTAAATGAGAAAGTCTTAGTTTTCACTTATTCATTCAAAGCACAAACAGAACTAGAACCTATCACAGACCTATCATAGTTTTCAAAGGGTGATTGAAATCCATCAACACATCAAAGAAGTTGCTGGGGGGGGGGCGGAAATCACTTGTTAAAAGCTTACAGCTGTCCATGACAAAAACTCTTAAATTAGGAAATAGGAGACTTCTTTTACCTAATAAACGCTTTTCAAAAAAAAAAAAAAAAAAGCCTCCAGCAAACTTTCAAGTTAACTTCCCTTAAAGTCAGAAAGAAAACAGGACTGCTTCAAGATTGCTATCCAACTCCATTCAATGCTACTCAAAGTCCTCAGCCTGTCTAGCAAAGAAAGTAAATGTTAAAAAATGTGTGTGATGCAAAAGGAAAGTATACACTTTCCTAGGAATAAATCTAACAACAGCAAACCAAACCCTTAAATCGTTTTTGCTGATCCTCATAAAACTTTATTGAAAGGCATTATACAAGATATAACTGGGACTTCCCTGGTGGCACAGTGGTCGAGAATCTGCCTGTCAATGCAGGGGACACAGGTTCGAGCCCTGGTCTGGAAAGATCCCACGTGCCATGGAGCAACTAAGCCCGCGAGCCACAACTACTGAGCCCGCGTGCCACAACTACTGAAGCTCGCTGGCTTAGAGCCCGAGCTCCGCAACAAGAGAAGCCATCACATTGAGAAGCTCGTGCACCACAATGAAGAGTAGCCCCCACTCGCAGCAACTAGAGAAAGCCCGCACGCAGCAACAAAGACCCAGCGCAGCCAAAAATAAATTTATTTAAAGAAAGAGATAACTAATTAATTGTAAAATTCAATGGCATAATGATGCCAATATTCTCAAAATCCATATATATATTCAACACAACTTGAAAACAAAACCCCGGTATGTGGAACTTCGTAAACTGACTAAAATTTGAGTCACAAAATACCTGAAAAAGAATGGGTAGGTAGGTGCATATAATCTTCTACAAGATATTTGGAAATATCTAAATTAAAATGGGTACTTCCATCAATATGGAAAGAGGGTGTCTCTGAAAATACTTTAGTGTAAGTCCACCTACAAGTAATTACCAAAATTAGTAAATACATTTTTGAGAAAACATATAAGCAGTAAAATCCAGGAAGAAAATCATGGAGAAAGAGAAAGACGCAGTTTAAGAGAATACAGGTTTCCGAGGTTTCAAATACTTATTTTTCTTGGCCTGGTTTGCAGATTCACTTTATTTTTCTTTTAATTTTCTGTGTTTTCATATTTTTGTGGGACATATATGTCCTATATTCTGATAAAAGAATTATTTGAAGGGAAAAAAATAAACAGGAAGTACCAAATAAGGTGGTAAAGATCAACGCAAAATATTAGTAATCACAATAAATATTAATGGACTAATTCTCAAATTAAACAACAATGTTGAAGTGCATTTTAAAATCTAGTTATAAGCTATTTACACGAGAGTCAACTAAAGTAAATAAAGATAAATAACTGAAATGTTTAAGTGTAAAAATTATTCAAGATAAATGGTAACAGAAAGAAAACCAGTGTGCTCCTATTAATGTTAGACAAAGCTGACCACAAAGCAAAAGGTAGGTAGTTTATCCTTGCGGTCTCCAATTCCTGACACACACACACACACACACACACACACACACACACACACACACACAAAATAATGTCCTGAATTCACTTCGGCCGGGCTTTTCTGTCCCCATCCCAAGATGTCAGTTTTTTTGGACCAGATCACCAGTGCCTCCCCCTTGTCGCTAAATACAGTGGTCCTAAACTTCATCACTAGCGTTTCATACCGCTTATCACAGGATCTAAAACACACTCTTCCTGGCTGCCTGGCTTCCCGGTCCGAGGTCCCTATCCCCCGATACCCCTCCCTGCCTTATGGCCTCTCTTGTCCTCAGGAAAGCGGGGAGTAAAGGGTTAAGTGAGGAAAGCGGGTCTTACATCACGGAGGGTAGAATCACGGGGAGCAGAGGTCACGGAAGCTGCTGCCGAAGGGACGAGAAACTCATTGAAAGGTCCGGTCTGTCGCGGGGACCAACAGCTCGGAAGTAGCCGCGGTGGACCGCTCCTCTGCCCATGTGTACAGCAGCAATCGCCTCCGGAGAGTAATGGCTTCCGCTTCACTTCCGCCTTCTAAGTGTCGCGGGACTTCATAACCGGCCTCTAACCAGGAAGCACAGACGGAAAGGGCTCTGGGAAATGTAGTTCTGGAGTTTAGACGGGCATGGCGGGGGTACCTCGGTGGAAACTGCGGATGGCGCTAATTTCCCCCCAACTTCTAATTGTTCAAGTGCCTCGGGACTCAGTTCTCAGGCCTCTTTTCGTCTTATAATCCCTGTGGTAGCACTGAATCTTACCTCTTTAAGTACTGTGTATACACTCAAGAGTCAAAATTCCATCCCACACCTCTGCCCTGAATGCCAGACAGAATGAGATATTCTCTCTCCACTCGGGTATTTTAGAGACACATTTAAAGTCCACAAATCAAACTCCTGACTCCACCTTATCAACTTCAAATAATAGCAACCCCATCTTTCACATGTCCATTGTAAACCTTGGCAACATCATGGACCCTTCTTTGTCCCATTGATCCAACAGGCAACGCTCAGCTCTACCTTGACCATCAATCCAGAATCTGATTGCTTTGCCAGAAATGTTTTTCTTGTTTCTGAGTCATGAAAGGTCACAGCAGGACTTGAAACTGGCCCTCCTGGGCAAAACACCCTTTCTGGGTCCCTCATTTCTTATTTGTAGGATGAAGGCTTCAGCCTCCTAGACTTTCCCTGAGTTCCAAATGGCAGATTCAAACAGCTGCTAATCAGGGAAACAGGGAATGCAGAAACAATGGAGGAATAGTCAAGAAACTATAGTGCAGTGATTAAAGCAAGATCCTGATCCTCCTCAAGGGATATACATAACAATATCTTTGAGTTCTTTTGAACGAACTAAGGTCCCCAATAAGGCCCCCACCCAAGTGGACGATGGTAACTTCTGGCTGAGCACAAGATTCCTTTAACACCGCCCTGTTACCTCACCATCAACCAATCAGAAGAAAGTCAAAAACCCTGCAGCCCTCACCCCCAAATTTTGCCTATAAAAACTTCTCCCAGGAAACCACCAGAGAGTTCAGACTTTTCAAGCATAAACCACCCATTCTCCTTGCTTGGCCCTGCAATAAACCTGCCTCTGCTCCAAACTCCAATGTTTTGGTTTGTTTGGCCTCACTGTGCTTCAGGCACAAGAACTTGTGTTCAGCAACAAGAGCCTTTCAGTAGCTCTGAAGGGACTGCTTCAAAGAGGTAGGGGGAGAAGCCAGTATATATATGATTTTTGGCTAGGGAATACATGCAGTTAAGCACATATCTCGGTAAAAGATTATTACTACTCACAAGGAACAGATATCTCAGTTAATGATTTTAGTGCTTTTCTATGTATGGGAAGATCCAAGAATCTGGGTTCATTAAATTTCTTCTTGAAATATACTATCTAAAGGGCCTGTTTTCAGGCTTCCCTGGTGGCGCAGTGGTTAAGAATCTGCCTGCCAATGCAGGAGACACAGGTTCGAGCCCTGGTTCAGGAAGACCCCGCATGTCGCAGAGCAGCTAAGCCTGTGCACCACAACTACTGAGTCTGCGCTCTAGAGCCCACAAGCCACAACTACTGAAGCCTGTGTGCCTAGAGCCCGTGCTCTGCAACAAGAGAAGCCACCGCAATGAGAAGCCTGCGCACCGCAACAGAGAGTAGCCCCCGCTTGCTGCAACTAGAGAAAGTCTGTGCGCAACAAAGACCCAACGCAGCCAAAAATAAATTAATTAAATAAATAAATAAATAAATTTAAATAAATAAAATAAAGGGCCTGTTTTCCTAAAGCACAGAGTGCCTCATCTTGTTTTTCATCCTGAATTCCTCTCAGGAGGCACTACTGTCCATCAGCAACTGCAGTGGCTAATGACTTAATCCTTGTAGCACTTGGATGGAGAGAAACATTCTTTGTTTTACAACAAACATACAGAAAGTCCACAAATAAATTTTTAAAGAGAACATACCTATGCGCAAATTATAAAAAAATGTCCACAAAATGCACACACCTATGCACATACTACCCAGGTTTTTCAAAAAGAAAATTACCAATAACACAGAAGCTCCCTTCATGGCCCTCCTGGTCAGTACAATTCCTCATCCTCCAAGGGAAACCCTATTATTGAGGCAGGAGATAGATGGCCTCCAGGCTGAGCAACTGGAGTTTGTCCCCTGTGGCCAGATACTCCAAGACAAAGATAATAGCAGGGTCAGAGAGGAGCAGAGTCCTGCCCAGATAAAAGATAAAGAAACCATATATTTCTCATTCTCCAGGTCAAGGAGACCTTCCCAACTACACATGCGCAGAAAGGCTCCTTGGGGGTCAAAAAGGGAGGGGGCGCCACCCCATAGTAGGTGATATCAACCTACCCATAGGCCTCTTTGCTAGAATCCATCTTGGCTAAGAGATGCTCATGCACACAGTGGAGGACCCTGAGATAAACCAAATATGGACTCAGAACCAGGCTAAGCCAGGTGACTTGCCAAAGGAAACCTGGGAAAAATGCCCTATAAAAGTGATTCAAACTACCAGCAGGATGTGACTCTCTCTCTGAGTTCGCCCATGTGAGTCTATTCACACATACTCTTTTTCCTTCTAATAAACACTTTACTTGTTTCACTACTTTCCATCTCTCAGTGGAAATTCATTTCTACAAAGCCAACAGGCCAGGGCCTTGTCACTGTCCCTCATGGTCTAGCAGTTAGGATTCAGGGCTCTCACTGACACAACCTGACTTCAATCTCTTGCCAGGGAACCAAAATCCTGCTTCAAGCCACTGCAAGCCAAGGCCACTGAGATCATTTTAACTTATTATAATATCTGTGGCCAAAAAATAAAATAAAATAAAATTTTAAATAAAAGGGAATTCCCTGGCCGTCCAGTGGTTAGGACTCTGCACTTCCAATGCAGGAGGCATGGGTTTGATCCCTGGTTGCGGAACTAAGATCCTGCATGCCGCGTGGCACAGCCAAAAAATTTTAAAAACAATAACATCTGACATGGTTCAGGACACAACTACCCTAAAATATGGCACCTTAGCATATCAAATATTTTAAGTTGAGGGAATCAGAGAAATGACTCAGGGAGGATTCTTTGACGTTCCCCTGAAGCAGGTCATAGGACCCTCCTGTGATAGTTGTCCTTCCTACACCAGAGGAAAGGAGTGTCCTTATCTCTGAAGATGGAGGGACACATAAAGGAATCCAACTGTACAAGACTGCTAAATTTCCTTCAGTTTATTACCCTTAGCTCATATCCTTTTGTTCAATCACATTTTTCTATGGCTTTCCAGTCTGCATCAAACCTAGCATAAAAAAGTGCTCAGACTTAACCACTTTTTTGTGTGTCTTCATTTCCTTATGAAGGTTTTAGGGTCATGTAAAACAGATTTGTATGCTTTTCTCTCGTTACTTTTGCTACAGAGCCCCAGCCAAGAACCTATAAATGTAGAAGAAAAGTTTTGGGATTTTTCCTCCCTTACACATCATAGAAGAGTTTTGCCTGTTTCTTGAACTTTATGTAAGTAGAATCAAGCCTCTCTCCTTTGGGATTGGTGCAAGAGTAGAAAATTTGGGACTTGCCTGGTGGCACAGTGGTTAAGAATCTGCCTGCCAATGCGGGGGACACGGGTTCGAGCCCTGCTCCGGGAAGATCCCGCATGCCACGGAGCAACTAAGCCCGTGAGCCACAACTGCTGAAGCCCACATGCCTGGAGCCCATGCACCACAACAAGAGAAACCACTGCAATGAGAGGCCCAAGCACCACAACGAAGAGTAGCCCCTGCTCGCCGCAACTAGAGAAAGCCCGTGCCCAGCAACAAAGACCCAAAGCAGCCAAAAATAAATAAATTAATTTATTTAAAAAAAAAAGAGTAGAAAACTGACCAGTGCAAGAGGACAGAACCACACACACAGGACCACCTAGTATGACAGCAATGACTACAGTGGGACAAGGACAGTCTTTCCAATAAAGCTGGGTCCATTGGATGTTCACATGGAAAAAAATGAAAATTGATCCCCATGATTCCAAAATGATGGCAGAACTAAATGTGAAAGGTAAAACAAAATTATAGAGAAAAACATGATTGGGGCTTCCCTGGTGGCGCAGTGGTTGAGAGTCCGCCTGCCGATGCAGGGGACACGGGTTCGTGCCCCGGTCTGGGAAGATCCCACATGCCGCAGAGCGGCTGGGCCCGTGAGCCATGGCCGCTGAGCCTGCGTGTCCGGAGCCTGTGCTCCACAACGGGAGAGGCCACAACAGTGAGAGGCCCACGTACCACAAAAAAACAAACAAAAAAACCCATGATTTTATGGCTTGGAGTAGGCAGAAATTTCTTAAATAGGAGACAAAAGGGGGAAAAAAAAGATTTGATAAGCTGGAATAAATTAAAATTAAGAACTGCTTGGGAATTCCCTGGCGGTCCAGTGGTTAGCACTCAGTGCTTTCACTGTGGCCCCAGGTTCAGTCCCTGGTTGGGGAACTAAGATCCTGCAAGCCACATAGTGTGACCAAATTAAGAACTGCTCATCAAAAAACACCACTGATGGTGAAAAAGTAACCCACAAAGCAGAAGAAAAACATATACATCTTTATGTATATGTGTATATATCTACTATATATAAGATAGACATATATAAGATAGATAGATAACCAACAAGGACCTACTGTATAGCACAGGGAAATCCACTCAATATTCTGTGATAACCTATATGAGAAAAGAATCTGAAAAGGAATAAATATACATATACATGTATATGTATAACTGAACTACCTTACTGTATACCTGAAACTAACACACATTGTAAATCAACTATACTCCAATAAAATTTAAAAAAAAATAATAATTCACGTGCAGAATATGTAAAGAAATTTTCTCACTCAATAAGAAATAGACAACTCAATTTAAAAATAGGCCAAAAATAAATCTGGTCATATCACAAAACAAGATATTCAAATGGCCAATAAATATATGAAAAAGTGCTCAACTTTATTAAGGAAAGGCTCATTAATTTAAACCGCAATGAGATACCACTACTTAACTAACAGAATGGCTATGAAAAAGGCCAAGGTTCAATCCTTGGTCAGGGAAATAAGATCGCACAAGCTTCATGGCACAGCCAAAAAAAAAAAAATTGGGAAATTAAGTGGTGTGACACCTACTTCACTGCTGTGACAATAATGATTATAAAGTTTGTAGAGTTCCCTGCTTCTTAAGGATATCCCTTGAGAGAGGCACAGGCAAAGAGAGAAATGAAAATCTGTGAATATACAGTTGAGACCACACATGGAAAGTTATCTCCAATGAAGGAAGAACTGCTTGAAACTTCTGAGTAGAGTAGCAGAATTCAACAAAAATGTTTTATAAACTGTAACATTAGAAATTGAGGGGAGTTCCCTGGTGGCCTAGTGGTTAGGATTCATGGCTTTCTCTGCTGTGGCCCGGGTTCAATCCCTGGTCAGGGAACTGAGATCCCACAAGCCACGTGGTAAAGCAAAAAAAACCCAAAAAAACATTGAAGCCTTGGTTGCCTTCTGAGATGGCCCACATTGTCTCTGGAGTGTGTATCTCTCTCAATAAATCTACTTCTTACCTATCACTTTGCCTCTTGCTGAATTCCTTCTGCACTGAGAAAAAAATAAAATAAAAAAGAAAAAGAAATCGAAGCCTCTAAAAATTGTCAATGGAGCATTTATTTATTTTATAAATTCCTACTAACTGTATATAAAAGGGTCTGAACTATGCTCTGTGGTGCTACAGCTTCCTCATCCCACCCCGCCAGTCTGTGACTGTAGAAATTCTCTCCTTTTTCTCTAGAAATATAGCTCTATCTCCAGGGCCCACACTTTTGCAACTTCCACAAGTGCCATTCATGTAAAACTTCAGATCCTGCCTGCTCTATATAGAGAGACCTGAGGAGAACATATTGATTTCAAATATTACTTTATTTTTTTTCACATCTTTATCGGAGTATAATTGCTTTACAATGGTGTGTTAGTTTCTGCTTTATAACAAAGTGAATCAGCTATACACATACATATATCCCCATATCTCCTCCCTCTTGAGTCTCCCTCCCACCCTCCCTATCCCACCCCTTCAAATACTACTTTAAATAAATTGATACTAGCGCCACAGTTAAAGTTTAGGACTACATTCCCCAGCCAGCTCTGTTTATCTAAAACTCTGGTGTGCCAGGTTGCATTTCTGTTAGTCTTTCTAAAATAACTGGTTTCAGGAAAATAAAGTTTTCTTATGGTTTTCATGTGTTTGGCACTTTACTGACAAGAATGATTCTTTAAAAAAATTTTTTTAAATTTATTTTTTATTAAAGTGTAGTTGATTTACAATATTGTGTTAGTTTCATGTGTACAGCAAAACGACTCAGTTATACATACATACATATGTTTTTTCAAATTATTTTCCTTTATAGGTTATTACAAAATATTAGGTATAGTTCCCAGTGCTGTACAGTAGGTCCTTGATGGTTATCTATTTTATACATAGTAATGTGTATATGTTAATCCCAAACTCCTAATTTATCCCCCCCGCTTTCCCCTTTGGTAACCATAAGTTTGTTTTCTATGTCTGTGGGTCTATTTCTGTTTTGTATACAGGTTCATTTGTATCTTTTTTTTTTTTTTTAAGATTCCACATATAAGCAATAATAAGCAATATCTTATATTTGTCTTTCTCTGTCTGGCTTACTTCACTTAGTATAATATGCTCTAGGTCCATCCATGTTGCTGCAAATGGATAAAAATGATTCTTTTAAATGAATTATCAATGCCATAGTTTTTCTACATGGGATCAGCAGTTAGAATGATGCTGGTAGTGGGCTGAGCCAACAAGAACCTCTTCGTTCCCAGCTTTTTTTTTTTTTTTTTTTTCCCTTTACCATGTTTTGCTTCCACCTTTGTACCTCTTAAAGAGTGCAGAGTTATCTGAAAGTCCCCTGGTCAATACCGGGAGGGTGAGCTTTTCATTAGTGCTCTGCTGAGGTTCCCAAATCTTTTCTTTTCTTTTGCTTTCCTTTTTCCAACTTTATTGAGCTATAATTGACAAATAACATTGTGTAAGTTTCAGGTGTACAATGTGTTGCTTTGATACATTTGTAAATTGCAAACCGGTTACCACCAGAGTGTTAGCTACCACCTCCATCCCATCACATAGTGGCCATTCCTTTTTTTGCTGTGAGAACATAAGAGATCTACTCTCTTAGCAACATCTGAGTATAGGATACAGCATTATTAGCTATAATCACCTGTGCTCCACCTCGGATCCCCAACCTTGTTAATCTTATAACTGGAAGTTTGTGCCCTTTTCCAATCAAGTTCACTCATTCTTCCACCTCATTGTTTTTTTTTTTTTTGCTATTTTTTGTCAAAGGCAAACAATAAAAAGTGAGCTAGTAGGGAGATTGGTTTTATTCAGGCTAACGCAATAAGGAAAACACCCCCAATCCAAACATCAGAGTGTCTCTGCAGAATGGTTTTGCCTTAGACTTTCATAGGGAGGAATAAGCAAATTATAGGTGGAGGGATTTTACACTTGGGATTGTTATTGTAACCAGGGGACTCTGTTAGTTGAGCAAGAAATGCTTAATCTCTATGTCTAGCTAGTTTGTCAGGGAGGGGGACAAACAGTCCACCTACTCATTTATGAGACAAAAGAATGGGAATTGGAGAGTGTGTGTCTGGCCCTGTCATAGGAAACAAGGAGGTCACTAGAGAGTCCTATCCTCCTATGGGGAAGAGAGGTTCTTTGCAGTACTGGTTTCTAGAACACAAAATTGCGGGAGGTGGGGGGATTAACTGTCCGGGTTTTCCAGCAGCACAGGTAAAGCTCAATATTGTCGCTCGCCTTTATATACTAATAATTGAACCATGCATATAAATGCCTACTTTATGCTAAGAGAACTTACCTGTCTTCAATTAAACTATTTTTCCCCCCTAGCGATGGTTCACAATGGGGAATGATTGGGCAACGCTTGGAGATTAGTGTTGGGTAGCACAACTTGGTTTGGGTGGGGTGCTACTGGCATCTAGTGGTGGAAGCAGGGGATGCAGCTAAACACCTCAAAATGCACAGGATGGCCTCCCGAAACAGACTTATTTGGCTCCAAAGGAGAATAGTGCTGAGGTTGGAGGCGGGGTGGGAGGGTTGGGGGGATTTAGGGGAGTACTGGTAAAATTGCTCAATACTTCCCTTTGGGAACCAGGGCTTTAGAGGCTGGGCAAAAACGTCTGAAAAACTAAATTCCTCCTGAGATGCAGAAAACAAGCAGGCTCAAAGGATTTTCAGATGCATCTTGAATTTCCCTTGGAGTTGTTGATCATTATTCATCTGTCTGTTACCTTTTATTTGAAACACTGCAGCTCAACTTGTATAATTTTTATATGAAGTTTGTAAAACTTTACTTATAAAAATTCATGGAAGAGTCTCAGATTTTAGCTAAGAGCAAGGATAGGGTAGGGAGCAAACTTTTTCTTTTCTTTTTTTTGGCTGTGTCACGCGGGCTTGCAGGATCTTAGTTCCCCAACCAAGGATCAAACCAGAGCCCTTGGCAGTGAAAGCGAGGACTCTTAACCACTGGAGTGCCAGGGAATTCCCTATAGATGCGTTCTGGCTCACCAACCTGGAAGCTCTCTGAACTCTGTCATTTTAGGTTTTCATGTTGGCTTCATTACATAGACAAGGTGGATTAAATCATTGGTCATTGGTGATTGGTTCAACCTTCAATACCTCCACAGGTGGGGGTTTGAGGCTGAAAAGTTCCAACCCTCTAATCAAAGTTCAGTCTTTCTGGCAACAAGCCCTGAAGCTCTCTAGAAGCCGCTTAGCCCAGAGTTATCTCATTAACATACCAAAGACACTCTTTTCACTCAGGAGGTTCCAAGGGTTTTAGGAGTCTGTGTCAGAAACTGGGAACAATGACCAAATATTTTTTATTTCTGTTAGTCATCATAGGGACAAATACCAGCCCTCCATTCATACAAGCGTCCCCCCTACCCCACTCTCAGAAAGTACACAGAACTCACCTCAGAAAATAGGTACTTATGGGGAATTCCCCGGGGGTCCAGTGGTTAGGACTCCGTGCTTCCACCGTAGGGGTCACGGGTTCAATCCTGGTCAGGGAACTAAGATTCCAAGTACTGGCAGGCGCAGGCCAAAAAAAAAAAAGGTACTTCTGCTTTAGAAGACTGTATCCTCCATAAGTCTGATTTAGCTGGTACAGAAATTTAGCTTCAAACCTAAGATAGTATTGATTTAATAATCTGTATACAGGACTTCTGCTGCCGGTAATTGAAGGCTGGGAAATTTAGACCAACTCTCCAACTGAAGACAATGAAAAGTATGCATGTAGTGTACATTAAAAAAAAAAAATCTAAAAAGCAACAAAGATCTAAATACTAGTAAGAAATCACTGCCGTGGAATCTCAAAAAGCCGAAGCCATTAAAATAGAGAATAGAATGTGCTTGCCAGGCGCTCTGGGAGGAGGGGGTGGGAATTGAGAGATGTTGGTTAAAAGGTACAAACTTCCAGTTATCAGATGAATAAGTTCTGGGGATCTAATGCACAGCATGGTGACTCTGGTTAACAATACTGTATTGTATACTTGAAAGTTGCTAAGAAAATAAATCAAGTGTTCTTACTACAAAAAACAAAGGGTAATTATGTGATAGAGGGGGTAGCTAACACTATGGTGGTAAGCATTTTTCAAAGTATAAGCATTTTACAAATCAGTACATTGTACACCTTAAACGTATACAGAAAAGAAATCACTGCATGGAGACTAGGAGAGGACAGGGTTCCAGAGAGATGAGGCAGACACTGGGGCTGGTTTTACCCTTGAGGTGGTCTACAAGAGGCAGCTAAGGGACGAAGTGAGCTTTAGGTCTCTACAAGACCAGGGATAAAGAGTGAGAGTAAGGGTCTCCCCTCTTTGGGCTGGCTTCCCAAAGGAATGTCTCTGGGGAATAGAGGGGAACTGGAAGCAAACCAGTATGGACTGCAGCCAGGTTTCCCATCACCTGGTAGATGCCAGAAAAAGCTTGTGTAACTACAGTGCATTACTATCAGACAAAGTAGATTTTATGCAAAAACGTTTGTTACACCCAGAGATAACAAAGGTAACTTCATAAAGATAGAAGATTGGGTCCACCATGAAAACATAATAATTCTGAATTTATATTCAATAGTCTATTGATTTTTTATATATATATAACTTTATTTATTTTATTTTTGGCTGCGTTGGGGCTTCATTGCTGCACGTGGGCTTTCTCTAGTTGCGGTGAGCGGGGGATACCCTTCGTTGTGCTACGTGGGCTTCTTGTTGCAGTGGTTTCTCTTGTTGCGGCGGAGCACAGGCTCTAGGTGTGCAGGCTTCCGTAGTTGTGGCTCGCGGGCTTCGCTGTTCCACGACATGTGGGATCTTCCCAGACCAGGGCTCGAACCCGTGTCCCCAGCATTGGCAGGTGGATTCTTAACCACTGCACCACCAGGGAAGCCCCTCAATAGTCTATTGATTGAACTGCAAGCAGAGATAGTCAAATTCTATATCACACTGGGTGATTTTAGCATATATCACTCCATAATTGATACAACAAGGAGACAAAAAAAATCAGTAGGGCTTCCCTGGTGGCGCAGTTGTTGAGAGTCCGCCTGCTGATGCAGGGGACACGGGTTCGTGCCCCGGTCTGGGAAGATCCCACATGCTGTGGAGCGGCTGGGCCCGTGAGCCACGGCCGCTGAGCCTGCGCGTCCGGAGCCTGTGCTCTGCAACGGAAGAGGCCATAACAGTGAGAGGCCCGCACACCGAAAAAAAAAAAAAAATCAGTAAAAATAAGATTTCAACGTGATTAACCAACTTGACCTAGAAAATGCACTCAATCGTCCACATTGATCTTTCAGCGTAAACAGTTCACCTACTAAGTTTAACCACAAGTGCATGAGAGCAAATCTCAATAAATTTCAAAGAATTAAAATTATACAGAGTATGTTCTTTAGTCACAATGCAATGATACTAAAAATCAATAACAAAAGAAGGAAAAGAGGTCCTCCATATAATTGGATACTAAAAAATGCACTTCTATATAACTCATGGATTAAATTAAAACTCTCAATTGACTTTATTCAAATCAATTTCTCTGCATAGATTGCAGCAGAAATGAGGAAAATGAGGATGACTCAAAAGGGAGAGATGAAACGAGAACTGGTTTATCTAAGTATAATGTGAAAGCAAATGAGTGTTCACTACAAGTTTACAAACACATGGCCTGCACATCTGATAATAATTTTTTCCTCCAGCTTTATTGAGATTAATTGACTTTGGTTAACACCGGATAATTACACATTTGATTTTACTAGTGCTTAATATAGACAAATTTCTGTACACATATATTAAACTATCTCATATATTCATATATTCCCATATATGAGATATATTCCCTATATCACTATTAAATATGTAATATTTTGCCAATTTATAGATGTCAACTGAACTCAGAGAGTTAAGTTAGCTGATAAATGACAGGTAGTGAAACACAGGATAGAAGGATTTTTTTTTTTTTTTTGCTGCTGCTGCTGCATTGCAGCCTGCGGGATCTTAGTTCCCCGACCAGGGATCGAACCCGTGTTCCCTGCAGTGGAAGCTCAGAGTCCTAACCACTGGACCTCCGGGGAATTCCCAGGATAGAAGGATTTAATACAAAGATATCTGATTTGAAAGCCCATGATTAATCACTTTGCTAGGAGAATTGAATTTTGGAAGAGTCGGGAATTCTGGCATACCCAGTATTTCATTCCCTTTGACTCTTTCTAGAAGCCCACACCCAAGGCAGATGACAGAATCATGAAAAAGAAAATGTTCCAGAGATCAGTGTCCTCAAGTCTCCCTTTATGGCTCTGTTCCTCAGGCTGTAGATGGAGGGGTTCACCATAGGGGTGACCACAGTGTTCATCACTGAGGCCACTGCCCTCCTCCTGGGGGAGAGAGTAGCTGCAGAACTAAGGTAAACTCCAAAACAGGTCCTATAGAATAAGAAAACGACAGACAGGTGAGACCCAAAGGTGGAAAAAGCTTTATACTTCCCACCAATTGATGGGATCCTCAGGATGGACAAGACAATGCGAGTGTAAGAGAAAATTATCCCTGAGAGGGGACCGACACCTAACAGGCTAGTCGCTAGATGCATCAGGATGTCATTGATAAGAGTATCAGAACAGGCGAGTCTGAGGATCTGAGCAAGTTCATAGAAGAAGTGGGGGATTTTCAAGTCTGTGCAGGACAGATGCAACACCATCAGACTGTGGAGCAAGGTGTTCATAATGCTAATGAACAAGGAGCAAAGAATCATCAGACCACAGAGACGGGGGTTCATGATGATTGCATAATACAGAGGGTGGCAGATGGCCACGTAGCGGTCATAAGCCATGATGGTCAGGAGCAAATTGTCCATACATATGAAAACCATGAAAAAATACACCTGAATGAGGCAGCCTGCATCGGTGATGACTTTGTTCCCTGTCTGGATGTTCACCAACATCTTGGGGACTATAGTGGAGGTGAAACAGATGTCAACAAAGGACAGGTGGGAGAGGAAGAAGTGCATGGGGGTGTGGAGGTGGGAGTCTGAGCTGATGGCCAGGATGATGAGCAGATTCCCCAGCACAGTGATCAGGTACATGGACAGGAAGAGCCCAAAGAGAAGGGGCTGCCGTTCTGGATCCTCTGAGAGGCCCAGGAGGAGGAATTCTGAGACACCAGTCTGGTTTTCTGATTCCATGTTGTTGATGAGTCTACTGGAAAATAGAGACATGAATTACCATGAAACAGACACACAGACGTCACTTGTTTGAGAGAAGTCATTTAAACAATTATTCCCTTCTGGCTGCTCTACTCATTTCTTCCTTCACCAAGTAATTTTTTAATGACTTCTAAGTACCATACATTTCGTTCTAATACTAAAAATTAAAACATTTTATTAAAAATTAAAATATTTTATTTTTTTAAGAACTATCATGCCTGCATGGCATTTTAAAATCTATGATTAGGGCTTCCCTGGTGGTGCAGTGGTTAAGAATCACCTGCCAACGCAGGGGACATGGGTTCAAGCCCTGGTCCGTGAAGATCCCACATGCCCCGGAGTGACTAAGCCTGTGTGCCACAACTACTGAGCCTGTGCTCTAGAGCCTGAGAGCCACAACTAATGGGCCTGCAAGCCACAACTACTGAAGCCCGTGCACCTAGAGCCTGTGTTCTGCAACAAGAGAAGCCACTGCAATGAGAAGCCTGTGCACTGCAAGAAAGAGTAGCCCCCGCTCACTGCAACTAGAGAAATCCCATGCACAGCAGTGAAGACCCAACACAGCCAAAAATAAATAAATAAAATAAATTTATTAAATAAATAAATAAAATCTGTGATTAAATTCTCATCGTTTCTTCACATAGGGTCAAACCTGGTTGGATGACTGCACTTTCTCAGAGAATTTTAACTCTGTAGTTAACTTTATACTGAGTCTGCTCAGAATGGCAAATCTCAGGTATTGCTGGAAATTATAAGCTCAAATTCTTTACTGTCTCAATGTGAGAAATAATATCATTAATCCATTCCTTTAAATATTCTACTTTTTACAAATTGGATCAAACCACTCTATTGGAACCTGTCTATATAGAAAGAATTGTTTTGCTGCAATCTGTCATTTGCCATCAGCCTACAGTGAGGGACATTTATAAGAAAATGTTAAATGATTCTACATCTTGTCTATTGTGGAAGTGTCATACCTGTAGGGGAAATTCCTCCTGTCTGGCCCTTAAAACAAGAATAGCTAATGCTTTTTCTGAAAAACTGATTTAGGGAGTTCCCTGGCAGTCCAGTAGTTAGGACTCGGAGCTTTCACTGCCGTGGCCCCAGGTTCAGTCCCTGGTCAGGGAACTGAGATCCTGCAAGTCTAGAAACTCAGAAAGAGTCATTTTATAGCATATTTCAACTAGTTGTTCCTTGGTAGCTACCTTTTTGGACATGTCTATATGGCAATGGCTTTGTAATTATCCCCTACCCTCCAAGTACTCTTTCTTTTAAAAATTTATTTATTTATTTTTGACTGCGTTGGGTCTTCGTTTCTGCTTGCAGGCTTTCTCTAGCTGCGGCGAGTGGCGGCTACTCTTCGTTGCGGGGCGCGAGCTTCTCATTGCAGTGACTTCTCATTGCGGAGCACGGGCTCTAGGCGCACGGGCTTCAGTAGTTGTGGCACGTGGGCTCAGTAGTTGTGGCTCGTGAGCTCTAGAGCTCAGTCTCAGTAGTTGTGGTGCATGGGCTTAGTTGCTCCGTGGCGTGTGGTAACTTTCTGGACCAGGGCTCGAACTCGTGTTACCTGCATTGGCAGGCGGATTCTTAACCACTGCGCCACCAGGGAAGCCCCTCCAAGTACTCTTGAATGCATTTAACCCTGTGCATTTTTGCAGAGCAATCTTCTTCCCAAGCGTGCCAGGGAAGGTCCAGCACATCCTTCTGGAACACTTCAATGGCATTCTACCCAATAAACCCCCAAGTCTTCACTTTGGCATTCAAGTTCTTCCAACATCTGGGCCCTGTAATAATTACACATGGGGCAAGGTACTCTCAGCAATGAATTTACCTTGTAAAACTGACACTCCATGTGGTTTCATTGAGAAAGCTTCAAGAGTGAATAATTCTAGGAGCTGGTGTGCAAATACCAGCAGGACACATAACTGATGAAGATGTGTCATTTCCTGCTCTAATCAGAAGCAAATTATTCATCTCAGAATACGAGCTTTGGAAGGACACATATTTGTAACAGAAGTGAAGGGAGGATGGAATGCATAGAGTCTTGAGAGAGCAAAGGAAACAAGTGAGCATTTTTAAGCTCTGCCTTCACACTGGCTGGCATGTGGGAGGGAACTCATGAACTAGCCAATGCTAACATCCAGACCCCTTGACAGGATCAGAACCCAGGCAATGGTTTATGAAGCAAAGGAGGAAGGTCAGGTGTCTAGTCACAAAGGAAAAGAAGTTGAACAAAGTTCAAAGGACATTTGTGTCCTTCAAATTAATAAGACATATGCATTAGATAGGAAACGTTCTGAGTACTAGGGACATAGGGAATACTCCAGAAATATTGGCTCTCATTGCCATTATTGTTTTTTATTAATAACAGAATAGTTATTGTTATATTAGTCTTTATGGAAGAGAAAATATTGAGCTTACTTAAGGATGCTCCTCTTCCGCTTAATTTTCTGATGCACAGACTGATCTGTTTAACTGTCACAATTCCAGAAACATGAATGAAATTTCAATATTTGGAAAGTTTAAAAAGGCAAGAAAGAGATTTTGTAATTTTTCTGTTTTTCTTTTTCGTTCTTTTTTTTTTTTAGCTTATAAACAATAGGAGTTTATTTCTCATAATTCTGGAGGCTGGAATGAAAGTCTGAGATCAGGGTGCCAGCATGTTGAGTGATGGAGAGAGGTTCGGCCTGGAGGCTAGAGACTTCTTACATCCTTACCTGGCAGAAGGGGTGAGGGATCTCTTTTATAAGACACTAATCCCATTCATGAGGGCTCTACCTTCATGACTTAAGCACCTCCCAAAGGCCCCACTTCATAATACCATCATATGTGGGGCTTAGGATTTCCGCACATATATTCTGGGGGTACACAAACTTTTAGACCATAACACATATATTGGCATAATCCTTTTCATATTTTTTCAGTGTATTTAGGTTTCCTTTCTGTTATTGATTATTTATGTTTTTTAATTTAATTTAATTTTTTATTGAAGTATAGTTGATTTACAATGTTGTGCCAATGTCTGCTGAACAGCAAAGTCACCGTTATATATAATATATATAATATATATGTTATATATTATATATATAATATATATATATACTCTTTTTCATATTCTTTTCCATTATGGTTTATCATAGGATATTGAATATAGTTCTCTGTGCTATACAGTAGGACCTTGTTGTTTTCTGTTTTTCTTAAAGAAAATGTTGAAGACCTTCTCAAAAAATTAAAAATAGAATTACCATATGATCCAGCAATTCCACTTCTGGGTCTGCATCCAAAAGATCTGATAGTAGGATCTCCAAGAGCTATTTATACACCCATGTTCTTAGCAGCATTATTTACAATAACTGAAAGGTGGAAGCAGCCCATGTCTCCAGTGACAGATGAATGAATAAGCAAAATGTGGAAAATACATACAGTGGAATATTAAATATTATTCAGCCTTAAAAAGGAAGGGCATTCTGACACATGCTACAACATGGATGAACCTTGAGGACATAATGCTAAGTGAAAAAAACCAGTCACAAAAAGAAAAATGCGGTAAGAGTCCACTTATATGAAGTACTTAGAGTAGTCAAATTCATACAGAGAGTAGAAGGCAGAAGGGTGGTTGCCAGGGGCTGGGGGGATGGCAGAATGGGGAGGGGTAGCGTTTCATGAGGACAGAGTTTCAGTTTTGCAACATGAAAACTGTTCTGGGGATGGATGGTGGTGATGGTTGCACAACAATGGGATTGAACTTAATGCTACTGAACTGCATACTTAAAATAGCTTAAAGGGTACATTTTATTTGATATATTTTGTCATGGTTAAAAAAATAAATGAATTAATAAAAAATCCTGAAGGAACTCTTTCTGGTTTGCTTTACTCATGCTCCGGCCCACTGTGCTGCGAGAAATCAGTTGCCCCTCATTTCTCGAACTTCATAGATGTTCTTAGGGAACAAAACCCCACCCTCGCTTCTGTTTTATGCTTCTCCCTCAGCCAGAGAATCCTGCAGATCAGGGAATACTTAACACCATTCATGGAGACTCAGATCTTACCTCCTCCTGTTCTTGGTAGGATCACATCCAAGTCCGGCTTAGAAGTAACTGGGTGAGTGCTGTCTCCTGGAAGAATCCACGGCAGGAGACAGACTTAGATCCTTACCAACTCTGTCCCCTCAGTCTACTTCAGGATCTTTGGACCTTTCCAAAGAGGCAAGAAAGGACTGACTAGGCGGTTCTCCAAGTGTCTACCAATTGTTCTTAGGAATGAGGGGGAAGGAGCCATCCATAATGAGTCCCCAGGGATCAGAAGCTAAAAGGATAATGAGAATTACAGAGCTTTCAACACCCAGCCTCCATGCTCCACCTACCAGGGGACAAAATAAGGACACTGATAAGTTGGTTATTCTCAAGGAAGATAGTACTTACGATGGCACTAGGGTTTTTAAACTTTAGTGTGCATCAGAATCACCCAAAGTGTTTGTTAAACAGATCTCTGGGTCCTACCCTAGAGTTTCTGATTGACTAGGTCTGGGGTGGAGTCCAAGAATTTGCATTTCTAACAAGTCCCCAGGTGATGTTGATGCTGATATTGCTGGTCAGGGGGTCACACTTCAAGAATTACTGCTGTAGAAATTCCTAAAGCGTGGTGTGGAATCAGCCACATCTGGATTCAAATTCTGTATAAAGCCAAGGAGGAAAATCCTTGAACATGTTTGAGCTTTTATTTCCCATCTGGATAATGGGAGTGAGAATGTAGGAGTACCCTACATTTCAGGAGTACATGTGAAAAGGAAAAAAATAAAGCCCACAGCAGAGTATGCATTTATTGGGGCTCAGACCAGGCCACCCCCAAATATGCCAAAGTGTCATAAGGATTATTTTGAATTAAAGTTACTTTAGGGACTTCCCTGGTGGTCCAGTGGTTAAGAGTCTACGCTCCCAATGCAGGGGGCCTGGGTTCAATCCCTGGTCAGGGAACTAAGATCCTGCAAGCCACACAGCTCAGCCAAAAGAAAAAAAAAACTTCACAAAAATGTCCAATGCAAGAGGGACACTTTGACCCTCCCCTCTGTCTCCTTGAAAGCAGAAAATAAATCTCCCCTGTGAAAAGGTATCCTCCCTGTACCAGGAGGATGGAAAAATCCTTATCACCAGAGATAGGGAGCCCAGGGCCAAGAAGGCTATATAAACAGATCTTGTTACTTCTTCATTAATTAGCCATCCAAGCCTATTTTTCTTTGTATGGTCAACTCCTCACAAATTTATTGTTCCTTTGTCTAAAAAGTATAAAAGCTGCCTGCCTTGGTCACTTCTTAGATCCTATTTCTATGAGACTTCTGTATGTATGACTTAATTTTTGTTTCTCCTTTTAATCTGTCTTGTGTCAATTTAATTATTAGATGGCCCAGAAGAACTCAAGAAGGAGGAGGGGATATTTCCCCTCCCCAACACGTTCATTATTCATATCCTTATTATTTTTAAATTTTATTGGAGTATAGTTGATTTACAATGTTGTTTTAGTTTCAGGTGTACAGCAAAATGATTCAATTATACATATACGTATATTCATTCTTTTTCAGATTCTTTATCCATATAGGTTATTACCTAATATTGAGTAGAGTTCCCTGTGCCATACAGTAGGTCCTTGTTGTTTACCTATTTTATATATAGTACTGTGTGTATGTTAATCTCAAGCTCCTAATTTATCCCTCCCCACCACGTTTCCCCTTTGGTAACCATAGGTTTGTTTTTGAAATCTGTGAGTCTGTTTCTGTTTTGTAAATAAATTTATTTATATCATTTTTTTAAAAAATAGATTCCACATATGAGTCATATCATATGGTATTTATCTTTCTCTGTCTGACTTACTTGACTTATTATGATAATCTCTAGGTCCATCCCTGTTGCTGCAATTATTCATATTATTTATATTACGATTACCAGGACTTGAGGAGATCGCGACCTGATTCCTCCCTTTGAGCGGCGTGTGTTGGAGGGTTTAGGGCGGAAAGGACAGGAATGTAAAGGAGGAAGAGGAAGAGGCAGAAGAGAGAGAACATCCAGGGACAACACTTATGAGTTGTGAAGAAGGAGGACCATCTTGAATATTCCATGAGGATCCTTAATCACAGCAAGGAGCAAGTTGTCTGGGGAGACTGACCCCCTTTCCTTGAATCTCAGTGTCTTCCTTAAAGGGTTGGATCCAAAACCAGCAGTGTGAGGATTCAACAGCACAGTTCTCCTCCTTCCCTTCCCGGGACATAAAGGGATGCATTGGAGCAGCCTGGAATTCTCAGAAAATTTTGAGAAGTATTGATTCCTTTGAGTAGTGAATTGGCCCATGCAATTTTAAGGTGAGAGAAAGGGGTCAGGAGAGCCACAGGCAATTGCAAATCTAGTGCTAGGGGACTTGGAAATAGGCCAGAAAAATCGGGAGGGCAGTTAGACAGTGATTCTCACTCTTGACCAGGTGTCAGAGTCACCTAAAGGGTTTCTTAAAACACAGGTTGCTGGGCACCACCCCAGAGTTTCAGCATGTCTAGATGAAGTCTGAGAAATTGCATTTCAGAGAACTCCCCAGGTAATGCTGATATGACTGGTAGAACCTGCTGCATAATTTTTTGGGTCCCAGTGCAAAATGAAAATGTGGGACCCCATGTTGAAACAATGTCAAGACAGTGATAGCAGAGCATTCAACCAAGAGTGGGGTCCTCTGTGGCTCTCCTGGTTGCACACCCATGAACCCAGCCCTGGCTGCTGGTCTAGGGACACATTGTGAGAACAATTGGTTTAGACTTCCTACTTAATTAACCTAGGACTACCTCCAAATAGGAAAAATAATGATAACAATAATCATGTTGCCCCCTTTCCTCTAGAACTTACAAGGATTTCTGTGTCTCCAGGATGGCCCCACAGGAGACCACAGGGGCTGAGTTTCTCCCCAGGATGTAGATGTTGAAGATAAACGGATGCTTGAGAATTTCAAGGAGACAGTCATGTGTGCAGTTTCTGGACAATACACATTCTCTAAGAAGCAACAAGGTAGCAAAGCTTTCTGGTTGGTTGGTGTGAGATTGTGTTGATAGGGGACACTCAGTATATTTACAGTTTTTCTCTGGCCCTAGGGGCCTTGTCTCCAAAGCTCCACATTAGCGAAAGTGTTCTATCTTCACTCCAATCCTGCAGCAGACGGAAGGAAACTACTGGCTTGCTAATCCCCTGAGCCGGGGTAAGCATGTGGCCTTTCCTCTCTCCTGCCTCTTGTACCAAAGCTCACAGTCTGGGATGATCAAGATGCCCAACAGGCTCAGCGGCCATCCGCGGCATGTGGGATCTTCCCGGACCGGGGCACGAACCCGTGTCCCCTGCATCGGCAGGCGGACTCTCAACCATGCGCCACCAGGGAAGCCCTGGCTCTTCTTTTCTTTTATTATTATTATTATTATTTTTGCGGTACGCGGGCCTCTCACCGCTGTGGCCTCTCCCGTTGCAGAGCACAGGCTCCGGACGCGCAGGCCCAGCGGCCCAGCCGCTCCGCGGCACGCGGGATCCTCCCGGACTGGGGCACGAACCCGTGTCCTGCATCGGCAGGCGGACTCTCAACCACTGCGCCACCAGGGAAGCCCCTGGCTCTTCTTTTAAACTCAGCAAAGTTTGTTTGTTTTTTGGTGCTGGTGATATTTTCTAATACATGTTAAAATACACAGTCTTTAAAATACTGTCTGCATCCCATTTTGGAAACACTAACGAGTGCATCTCTATAGCGTCTAGATTTTTTGCATCAGGAGCGCCTGCTCAGGTAGCCTCCTCTGACTCTCCCCCTCGGCCAGGGTTCTTAATTTGGGGCTCTAGTCATTGACGGTACTCACCTATGACTGTACTGAGATCCAAGACTCTGAAAATTATCTGATGAAAGGCCCTGTAAAATGCAGCTACAAGAGAACAGTTTTTGCTCACCATGGCTTAACACAGTGCCCGACCCAAATAGGAGCTGATAAAATATTACTATGCGAGCCAGGAAATCGTGGCAACCCATGAGTTAGGTGCCATTATTATACCCAGAATGGGAACCAACGATTAGAGGCAATGGTTTGCTGGGAAGTCAGGAAAAAGATCTGATTTGTAGCACTGGTCGATTTCTGAGGTGTAAATTCTCCCACCACAAATTCGAGCTCTCAGTCATTGAAGGCAGAGTTGGGAAGAGCTGTATGATCAGCTCTGCAGTGTGGACTTTCAGCGCACCACTGAGAGGGGTTCTCTATTCTTCAAACTCCCCAAGCTTTATTCATGCCTCAAGGCTTTTATATCAGCGTTTCTGGCATTTCTCTCCTTTGAAATGTCCTCTCCCAGATCTTCCTACAGTTGGCCTTTGTAATTCAGATTGTCAAATTAAAAAAAAAAAGAAAAATGCCACTTCGAATGTCAGTAAGGAATGACTTTATTAAGAGGGACTATTGCAGCAGGCAGAAACGCCTATTGTTAGCCAGAATCATTTCGGGGAGGGAATGTAGGAACAAAGCTTTAATATGCAAAGGCCAGTGGCTGGAGAGGGAAGGAGGGACTCATAAAAAACTGCTTTGTGGGCGGGGCTGGGATGATAGTGGGGGTGAAGGTGAGCGGGGGCTGGGGGTAAAGTGCAGGATGGTGGAGGAGTGGGGAAGTGTCTTTAAACTTAACAAAGTGTTCTAAATAATTGCAACAACAGGAAAAGAGGAGGCAGGAAATGTTTGTTGTCAGGCACGTGGAGGAGGGGTGGGGATCTGGGACTGACGCAGAGCTAAAAAGTTATAGGGCAGGAAGTTCTCACAAATAAACGGTCTCGCTCTCCTAAGTCAATCCAGCCTCGGTTATGTCAAGCAACGTTTTAATCAGCCTTGTCAAGGTCTCCGCTGGAACATCGGCTCCCCAACGAGTGCCTGTGTTCAACTACTACTAGTCATTCAGGTACCCCGTTACCATTTACTTTTCTTCTAGCATTTGCCATTTGCTTTTTCTTTTTTTCTTTCTTTTTTTTTTTTTTTTGGCGGTACGCGGGCCTCTCACTGCTGTGGCCTCTCCCGTTGCGGAGCACAAGCTCCGGACGCGCAGGCCCAGCGGCCATGGCTCACGGGCCCAGCCGCTCCGCGGCATGTGGGGTCTTCCCGGACCGGGGCATGAACCCGTGTCCCCTGCATCGGCAGGCGGACTCTCAACCACTGCGCCACCAGGGAAGCCCTCTTTTTTGTTTTTAATATTTATTTATTTGGCTGCGCCAGATCTTCGTTGCCACGTGCGGGATCTTCCTCGCGGCATGTGGGATCTAGTTTCCTGACCAGGGATGCAACCTGGGCTCCCTGCATTGGAAGCGCGGAGTCTTAGCCACTGGACCACCAGGGAAGTCCCGTCATTTGCTTTCTTCCTTATTTGATTTTTCTGTGTATATGTTGTGTTGTTTATTTTACATTCCTGGTATTTAGAATAGTGCATGGTATACAGTAAGTACTCAATAAACATCAATTCAATGAATGAATAATTACCTTGTAAAAATACGCAACGATTTAGACTTCCGTAGGCAGCGAACCACTCTATTGATACCACTGAATACAGTCGACCCTGGGGGTCGGTAGATCCGCGATTGGCTGAATCCGCAGACGCGGGACCCGCTGAATGGGAGGGCAGAATGTAATACTACATCACGTTACATAAGGGACTTGAACATCTTTGGCTTTTGGTATGCGTGGGGCGGTGGTCCTGGAACCAATCCTCTGCGGATACTGAGGGACGACTGAACTTGTATCTTTACTTGTACAATTAAAAGGAACTAGTGTAAACAGGGTGTGTATTCTTTGGTTTAACAATAATCCTATATAAATCAGTAACACTGAGCCTGTTACTGTTTGGGCTAGATGACTGTGTAAATCTAGTCAGGGAGAATAGGGTGTGTCTTTTAAGCCTTTAGTCCTTTCAGTTGTCATAGTTATCATAGATAAAAGTCAGTGACCTTGTGCATTTCTCCAGACAGAAAGCTTGCTGTAGCTGAGAAGTATGTGGACATCAGCCGGGTCCAAGTTCTTACCTCGCTGACTGTGGATTTCTGTGTCTTTCGGTGAGTAACGAATAAGAGCTTGTGGCAGGGGCTCCCCACTGCCCTTCACGTTGTAAGATAATTTTTACCCTGCAGAACATTTTCTCTTGACTGTGGGCATCCGGGTGCATTTGAGATTGAGGTATCTTGTGAAATGAAATTTTTCAGTTATTTATGTTGGGTAAGCGTCGACTGAAAAAAGTGCACAACGTGCGAGTTGTGAGTTAGGTTTTATTTGGGGTAAAATGAGGACTATAGCCTAGGAGACAGCCTCTCAGATAGCTCTGAGGAACTGGTCCCATAAAGGTAAGGGGGAGGTCAGTATACATGTGATTTGGGTGAAGGGGGACACGTGCAATGAAGCACACAGGTTGGCAGAGGGTTGCTACTAGTCATGAGGAACAGATGTCTCTGTCAATGATTTTAGTCCTTTTCTAGATATAAGAAGATGCAAGGAATTGGTCTCATAAAATCTTCTCCTGAAGAATATCTAACTGTCTGAAGACCTGTTCTGCCTGTTTTTCCCAGAGCACAGAGCGCTCATTCCCCAGCTCTGCCCCGAACTCCTTTCAGGGTGTATTGAAGGTCAGCCACTGCAGTGGCTAGTTACTTCATCCTTGTAGAGGCAGACTGCAGTTTTTCATCCACAAAGGCTTTGTTCACAGGGTGTCAGGATGGGCAATTTATTACCTTTTAATTATGAGTTCTACTATTAAGGTCAGCTTTGTTCTTTTCAAGCGAGCTCAGCTAACCTGACAACCCCCAACGCTTGAAAGTCAAGACATTCTTTAAAAAGTGATGCAAATTTCATTAAGGTACTACCTGAAATGAGAGTTCAATTGACTTTGTATGGAATGAGTTTTACCTCGTGCTGTGTTAATTAAATATTTGTTTTTCCCCAAACCATATAAAACATAAAAGCAAATTAGTCATCAACTTTTAAGTGCAAGCAATTTGGTTATAAAAGAGTATTCTCTTACAGAATTTGATGCTTCCTTAAATAGAATTCACATTATTTTAAAAACTCACTAACAAGCTTCTTGGTTTTTTTTTGTTTTTTTGCGGTACGCGGGCCTCTCACTGTTGTGGCCTCTTCTGTTGTGGAGCACAGTCTCCGGACGCGCAGGCTCAGTGGCCATGGCTCACGGGCCCAGCCGCTCCGCGGCATGTGGGATCTTCCCGGACCGGGGCACGAACCCGTGTCCCCTGCATCGGCAGGTGGACTCTCAACCACTGCGCCACCAGGGAAGCCCAAGCTTCTTGTTTTTATCATGTATTACATATATTTTAGTGATTATCATTTATTTTTAAAAATTTATTATTTATTTATTATTATTATTTTGGCTGCGTTGGGTCTTCGTGGCGGTGTGCAGGCTTCTCATCGTGGTGGCTTCTCTTTTTGCAGAGCCGGGCTTTAAGTGCACAGGCTTCAGTAGTTGTGGCTCATGGGCTCTCTAGAGCACAGGCTCAGTAGTTGTGGCGCACGGGCTTAGTTGCTCTGCCACACGTGGGATCTTCCTGGACCAGTGCTTGAACCTGTGTCCCCTGCATTGGCAGGCGGACTCTTAACCACTGCGCCACGAGGGAAATCCCCTATTCTTATCATTTAGTGAGTGCACACTGAAAAATTCCCCGGGTGAGTTTTTGTCTCCTGTCAGTGGTCCACAAATATTTATTACATGCCTACATCGAGCCTGTTCCTGTTTGCTCAGGCCCACGGGTACAATGGCAAACAAAATTTATAAGGGTTAGGTCCCCTGGAGTTTACAGTCCAACCATCAAGCCTACTTGTAAATGATAGCTGGTTTTGAGTTATTTTATTTTTTAAATTATTGTTTGGCCCTGCCCATGGCATGTGGGATCGTAGTTCCCTGACCAGGGGTGGAATCCATGCCCCCTGCATTGGGAGCAGAGAGTGTTAACCATTGGACCACCAGAGAAGTCCCTGAGTTATTTTAAATGAGAGCATGTCAATGGAGGACTCAGTCTATGGGCTCATAAAGCCTCTTGGAAAAAAAAAAGTTATTGAAGCCAAAATCCAGTCTTAGAAATGACTAGGATACAGACAGGCAGTGGGCTAGGCAGTGATGGGGCCAGGAATGGGGAGAACATTTTAGCGGGACTCTCTGCACATGTAAAATCCCTGAAGCAGCTAAAATCCCTGGATTGTACCAGGGTGTGAGCAAGACAGGACATGGCTGAGAAAAGAAGCAAGAGAGGAGGAAAGTGAACTAGATTGCAAGAGTCTCAGCCACATGACTTGTAATCTGGAAAGCAAGTTCAGGGTTTAATTTAATTTAATGCCGGTTGGAAGCCATTGTGAGCCGGGGCATCAACAATTAGATTTGTGTTTAGCAGAGCTAGCTGCACCATGAGGATGCTGGGTGAGGATGGAGTACAGAGGACAAGCTTGACTGGTGGAGAAAAGATTAAGGGTTAGTAGTAGGATTTAGGAATGAGTGAGGGTAATCTAGACTCTTGGTGGCTACAAAGTAGAACAAAGTGATGATCTGGGGGGATAGATTGAAGGTGGAATCCATACTCATTCATTTCTGCACCCAGAATGCTGTACACTTTACGATGTGGCTAGTGATGTGCTAGTGACTGGGTATAGGGTTTTAATAAGAAAACGCCATTCTCTTGGACATTACAATCTAGTGGAAGAGAAAAATATAAGCAAAGAAATAAATATATAATTACAAATTCTGAGGGCTACATAGGGAGACTCAGACCATAAGATTGGCTTTATATTAAATATGGGGCTCACAATAAAGGTGATTCTGAGGAAATGACATTTAAATGGACAGAAAAATGACAAAGGAAGAATTATCCATGTGTGGCAGGGAACGGGGAAGAATTTAGTAGTTGAGATTTTCTCTGGAGAGAGCACCGTTGAAATGATTGGAGTTGGGTGGAGAGAGGGTGTGGCTTGCATTAGTCCCTGTCAGTTTCTGCTGTGGGGTAGGGTGAAGTCTACAAAGGAATAGTTTTAGGTTTCAGGTGATTGCTGCCTTTGGGGGATGGGGGAGGAAGTGTGCCCATATTTTAAAATTTCAATGGCTGTTTCTGGCTGAGGGGAGAGGAGTCAAGGATTCTGTGGGTTTTAGTTGAGTCCAGCCCACAGGAGGGGAGAAGTGCTTATCAAATAATTAATCTTCAGTTTTAATTAATTACAGCTGTGGGGTGGGGTAAAAGGTGTGATACCAGTGATGCCTTCTGCCTGCTCTGAATACCTGGAGCATTAGTACTCCTTACTGAGAGTGCAGATGCTTAAAGTGAAAAGTTCTGGGGAAGAGATAAGTTCAGTCTGATAAGCTTCATCCAAGGTGCCTGCAAAACGTTTAGATGGCCATAGTTGAAAAGGCAGCAGGATACATGGGTCTTAAGCTCAGATTTGAGTTCTCAAACTGGAGATTTGGGTGTTATGAGCATAGAGATGGAATTTATTTATTTTTAATATTTATTTGGTTGCACCGGGTCTTAGTTGCGGCACCTGGGCTCCTTAGTGTGGCAGACGAACTCTTAGTTGTGGCATGCATGTGGGATCTAGTTCCCTGACCGGGGAATCTAACCCGGGCCCTCTGCATTGGGAGCGGAGTCTTCCGCTGCGCCACCAGGGAAGTCCCGAGATGGAATTCAATTTCAAGGGAATGCATAGATGTGGAATACACAGAATAAGGTGAGAGATAAGGGCCAGGACTGAGCCTTGAGGACAGTCAACAGTGGGAGAGGAGCTGGCCAATGATCCTGAAAGACAGTGGCCAGAGAAATAAGATGCTGTAAGGAACGGCACCAAAAACGGAGGAGAGCTTAAACAAGCTTTATTTGGGAACGCTCCCGGGCGAGGTTCACTGGTCCGAGAGAAAGGGGCCAGAGAAGTCGCGCCTGGGTGCGGGCGCGAACAAGATTTATAGGGGTGGACGCAGGGGAGACGCTTGCTGTGTGAAGCAACCCCCTTTTTTGGTAATCTTTTGGATGTTACGGCAATGTCGGATGTCGGTTGCATCAGCTTCAGAGCCGTTGGTTCCGCTCCTCGGGGAGCGGGCGGTTGCATCAGCCTCAGAGCCGTTGGTCCCGCCCCTCGGGGAGCGGGCGGTTGCATCAGCCTCAGAGCCGTTGGTTCCGCCCCTCGGGGAGCGGGAAGACCAGGGCCGAGTGCAAAGTCCCGGGCGGATGCCATTCGTGTGTCCTGCTGCATTAACCACCCTGGCGGGGGATCCCTCTGACTCCCTGGGCCCTTCCCCGGACCTGCTGGCCTTACGGATGCCAACCGGGAGATTATGGTAACAAAAGCCCAGAACAGAGGCTGATTTATAGAAGAAAATAGTGATAGAATTTTTCTGATGAACGAACTAAGTCAAAGACAGGATGGCATTCACTGGATTAATCCTCTTAAATCCTTGGCAGTCTTGGCAGAGCAGTGTCAGTGAGGTGGTGGTGAGACAGAAACCAGTTTGGAGTGTAATTAAGGGAGGTGAGGAAATGGGGAGAATGAGAGGGTAGACCAGTCTTTCCAGAAGCTGGATGGAGAAAAGGAAGAGGGACTGAGCAGTAACTGTAGGGCTAAGGGGGACCCAAAGGCATGAATTTGTTTCAAGATGGGAGATTTTGGTCTTCCCTGGTGGCGCAGTGGTTGAGAGTCCGCCTGCCGATGCAGGGGACACGGGTTCGTGCCCCGGTCCGGGAAGATCCCACATGCCGCGGAGCGGCTGGGCCCGTGAGCCATGGCCGCTGAGCCTGCGCGTCCGGAGCCTGTGCTCCGCAACGGGAGAGGCCACAGCAGTGAGAGACCCGTGTACTGCAAAAAAAAAAAAAAAAGGGGGGAGATTTTTAATTTTTTTCAGATGAACAAGAACATTTATTTACAAAGAAGAGATGCAAGGCAATATGTATTAGAAAATACAAGGCAATATTTAGAAGATGTAAAACTATGCAATCACTTATTTTAAGATAACTCTCAAACTTTAGAAAAATTACCAAGGAAAAAGGAAAAAAAAATTAGTAAGGAAAATACCTGTCTCCAAGCCCATGCACTTTCTCTTCATTTTTTTTTAACATTCCTTTTTTTTTTTTTTAATCTTTTGCATTAGGGTTTATCATAGGATATTGAATACAGTTCTCTGTGCTATACAGTAGGACTTTGTTGTAAGATGGGACATCTTTGATTATGTTTCAATGTTAGAAGTATGAGTACAGTGGAGTAGAAGTTGATGGTGATGGAAAAGAGCAAAGGAATAATTAATAAAGCAAGCTCTCTGAGAAGGTAGGAAGGGATTAGACCAGTGGTTCTTAAAGGGGAAATTTTGCCCTCTAGGGGACATTTGGCAATATCCCTTTCACAACTAGAGGGGATACTACTGGATAGAGTCCAGGGATGCTACTAAGCATCCTACAGTGATAGGATGGTACCCCCATAACAAAGAAGTATCCAGCTCAAAATGTGCCAAAGGTGGGAAACATGACCTAGCAAAGTAGCAGATATTGACATTAGATAAGAAGGCAGACACATCTTGTTTGCAAAGTGAAAGAAACCATGATGCTGTGGAACACTTTTGTACTAGTGGCAAGAAAATGAGGAATCCTTCTTTCATTGTTAAGAGTTTCTTTGCAAAGTAAGATGTAAGATCATTTATTGAAGAGATAAGGTTGAGACCACATGAGATTCAAAATCTTGGAGGAATTGTGAAAAGGTCTTTGGATAACTAGGAGTTTAAATTGCCTGTTGGGCTTTTCCTTTAGTGTTGAAGCCCCATTTAGAGTATATGGACTCAAATTTTTAGTGCTTCCCGTATAATTTATTGGATAGGAACTACCCAGGCAGGATAGACAGATGGTTGGAATTATCTAAGGCAGGTGTTATGATTCCTCAGAGAGGAATTTGAGGTTTTAGAAAATATATTATTGAAGGGATGGGTCATGGCATTTCATATGTAGTGCCAAGGAAATGAGGATTATAAATAGCAATATGGTGGAAGTATGGATGGCTTGGAAGCTTCTATGAGGTAGGAAAGCAGATGCAATACAGGCAAAAAAGTGAACAAGATGGAAGTATACCTACTGTGTTCAGAAAGTGGGATGTCTGACTTTTTGCCTTCATAGAGAGCAAGAGTCTCAGGTGATGATAAATTTAAGGTGTTTGGTTGAGATGTGGAAGCCATGGACGTTTGCTAGTTTATGCCCAAGAACATGGAATCATCTTCAATCCGAGCAGGGATGGGAGTTAAAATGAAGAATGGGAGTCAGGTGACAGTGACTTTAATGGGTCAGGTCTATATGTTGGTGCTAATTCAGGGGAGAAGCCAGTGAGGTGCCTCAGTGGAGATGGAATTTTTGATAAGTGGTGGGTAATGTGGTTTCATAATGTGGAGAATGTACATTAGGAATGGAGAAGGTCAAGAATACCCACTATATTGCTTTGAGGTTGTACATGGCGTGCAAAACAATGACCCAGGATCACAGACAGCTTGAATCTGAAAGGAACACATATTGGATGCATGGTGATGTAACTGTCCTAAGTGCAAAGGAGAAGCAGAAAGCTTGTGAATTCTCTTGTTAGTATTTCTTTATTTCAGAGCCCTGCCTGGAGTGGATCATAGAAGCAGTAAGAGGAGCATCCTTGTTCTCCTGGTTGCTGTCTGATCATATTTACTACTTACGGACTTGCAGAATGGCAGCCCCACATCTGTCCACTATATGTGGTGAGTTCCTAGGGTAGATTCACTTTACCAGGATTAAGTGGGCACAGAATAAGGGAGTTGAGTAGCCACAGGGGACTGGGAAGAAGGGGCTGAAATGAAAGGAGGTGGGTATGGAGCTCTGTGAACACTTGGTGCCCCAGAATTTGCTCATGTCGGATTCAGTGCCCTTTGGGATTCTAGAGGAAGGGCGTATGTGCGTGGTGGGGAGAGGGAAGAAAATTTCGGGGTGGCATCTCCTTATCCCGTCCATTTGTTTTATAAAGCTGGGAAGGGTAACAACTCAACCTTTCTGACTTTCAACTTCCCTTGCTAGGAAAGTTGAGACTATGTATGTGCCTAGAAACTCATGTCACCCTCTCCTCTAGCTCTGCCTGTCCTAGACCCTTCCTGTGCCCATGAGAGGATCACAGAGATGGAAAACTTGCGCTCTGGGTTACAAGTGAGTCATAATTTTTTTTCTTTCTCCTAAAATACATTCCTGTCCCCTGGGGTGAATGCATCTCCTTCCAGTACTCTGGAACCTCATAACCCCTCCTGCATTTTGAAACTTCTGATGGTGGTTAAGGGACTTCCAAAAAAAAATTCTTCTATTACCTTACTACTTACAGTTTTTTTTCAGGCATCTCTCCTGCTTAGTGCTGTTAGTAAAAGAAGTAAAAAGTAAAAGAAGGATATAAGACTGTCTTAGCCTTAAAAATGTATGGCCACTCTATGGGAAATAATTTTTTCATTTAGGAAGTATTTCTCTCATTCTTGCAACGTGTTCAGGTCTCTGATTAACCCTGCAGATAGAAGAGAGTACGATTATGAAAGCTTTCAGGCTAGGAGTGGAGAGATACATTTCATCATGTGTTAGAGAGGCCTTAAATTCTTGAGGCTGGTTGAAATTCCTTAAGGCGTGAGCATGAATAGAGAAGGAAAGATTCTGAGAACTAAATCCTGGGTTAAATGAAGAGCCCTCATCAGAATCTTGAATTTACTGTGAAACAGGTGTTTCATTTCCAGTGCTATGGTGCATGATCCTCTCCCCAGCAACATTGGTGGGGTTGGTGGCTGGTTGAGACAGGATGTGTTGTCATTTTAGAACTCAATAACCTTTGAGGATGTGGCCGTGGACTTCACCCAGGAGGAGTGGGCATTGCTGAATTCATCTCAGAGAAAACTGCACAGAGATGTGATGCTAGAGAACTATAGAAACTTGGTTTCACTGGGTAAGACTAACAGAATCCCTTGATTTATTTACTGAATTTGAGCATGGATTTCTTGGGTGAGTAAGACCCAATCGACTTGTGATACAGACTATAGGAGTTTTTTTTTGTAGGCTTTTACTTTTAAGAAAAATTGCCATATTGAGACCTAATTCACATACCATAATTTACTCATTTGAAGTGTACAATACAATGGTTTTTTTTTCTAGTACCTTCATATAGCTGTGCAACCGTCACCACTGTCTAATTCCATAACATTTTTGTTGCTCCACCTACAGGGTGTTTGATTCCTCCCTGCGTGCAGCCCCTGGCAACAACTAATCTACTTTCCTTTTCTACAGGTTTCCCTATTCAGCATTTCATATTAATGGAATCATACCAAATGTGGTCTTTTGTGACTTATTTTTTCACTTAGTGTAATGTTTTCAAGGTTCATCCTTGTTGTAGCATATGTCAGTACTTCTGTCCTATTCATTGCTGAATAATATTCTCTTGCATAGATATACAACATTTTGTTTATCCATTCATCAGTTGATGGACATTTGGCTTTTGACACTTGCTGTTACGAACAGTGCTGCTACAAACACTCACATACAAGTTTTTGTGTGGACATATGTTGTCCTTTATCTTGGATATATGCCTAAGAGTAAAATTGTTGGGTCATTTGGTAACTTTATACTTAACATTTTGAGGAGCTGCCAAACTGTTTTCCAAACTGGCTGTATCATTTTACATTCCCTTCAGCAACGTATGCAGGTTCCAAATTCTCCACATTCTTACCAACACTTATTTCCCGTCTTTTTTTTTTTTGCGGTACACGGGTCTCTCACTGTTGTGGCCTCCCGTTGCGGAGCACAGGCTCTGGACGCGCAGGCTCCGGACGCGCAGGCTCCGGACATGCAGGCTTGGCGGCCATGGCTCACGGGCCCAGCCGCTCTGCAGCATGTGGGATCTTCCCGGACCGGGGCACAAACCCGTGTCCCCTGCATTGGCAGGCGGACTCTCAACCACTGCACCACCAGGGAAGCCCGGGATGGGAATATTCTTAAATTAAAATGTCACAGATCCTGTTCACTTACCAAGGTTCAGTAATTTCTCTTGGAAAGACAATTTTCCATTTATGGAAAGTTGATCTCTGAAATGCTTTACTTTTGCTTTCTCTGTTAGAATTTTGTCATTTTGCTGCTTATAAAGTCACAACTGCCTATCTTCAGAACCTCAAACAACAAGTTGTTGTCACAGTTTGATGGTAGTTTTTGTTGTATACTGCATGGTCCTCTCATATGTATCTTTCCCCATAATAGGACATCAACTCAGCAAGCCTCCTCTCATCACCCAGATGGAGCAGGAAGATGAAATGGACATAGTAGAGAGAAGAATTCACCAAGACACCTGTTCGGGTGAGCACCAGGCATATATGAATGTCTTGCCTACAAGATCTGTTCCCTGTGCTAAACATCCCACCATTTTATACTCTAGGAACTTGAGGTTATGTTTCCCATTTGTTTCAGATTGGGTTGGGGCATTACCTGCTTTTTGTCAGCATATTGTCACCATGTCTTTTCCAAAACTTTTTCCCACTTTGTTCAGATGAGCTGATTCTCCTTAAAACCAAACAACAACAGCAAAAACAAGGTATTTTGGAGAAATATACGCTCAATGGCAAGAAGGTAAGAGTCACATGGGATAATTTCTTGTCCTCACATTAGAAGTCCAGAATTCTATAAGATAGAAAAGGACTAGAGGGTAATATGAGTGATATCACACTCATTTCACCAATAGAAAGCAGAAGATTCTCTAAGTATTCATTTGAAGGAAACTCATAACTTAGTTCCAAAAATGGTTACAGAGAATCCCCAAGGTAAATAATTGCATAATGGGATTAGTTGTTAAATGTTTAAGATACTCACTCTAAGGCAATTTTATCTTAAATCTGTTGAAGAGACTCCAGTGAAGCCATCTGGTAGAGCAATCAGCTTATTCAAGCTGATAAACTCAGTCAGAAACTGCATATTCACTAAGAAAATGTGGAACTCTCATGCTAATAAAGTGCTCATGAGATGTATCAGAATTTATGTCAGGGGAGATTCTCAGTCATGAACATGATAAATCCTGTGATTGTAACTCATATTTTAATCAATAGGAACAAAGTCTTGGAGGCAATCCCATTCAATGCAGTGAAATTGTTGAAGCCTTGAGTGTGAAATTTAACATTACTCAGAATAAAATTTACCCTAGCAAGAAAGCCCATCGATACCTTGACTCTGCAAAAGCCCTTAGAGATTCTTCACGTCTTAAGCCATCTGAGGGAATTCTTCCTCGGGAAAAATCTTATGAATGTAAAAAGGACGAGAGTGCCTTCCTCAGGAGTTCTAACTTAGCTGGGCACAAGAGACAACATACAGAAGAGACATCCCATGAACGCAGTGACTTGGGGAAAGTCGTAAATTCAATCTCACACCTTAAGAAGGATGAAAAAACTCACTCTAGAGAGAAACCTTTTGAGTGTAATCAGTGTGGTAAAGTATTACAGAGCCATTCATCCATTAAGTTGCACATGAGAATCCACACTGGAGAAAAACCGTATAAGTGTGATCAGTGTGGGAAAGCCTACAGCTCAAGCTCTTACCTTACGCGTCACAAGAGAATTCATACCGGGGAGAAGCCCTATGAGTGCCGTGACTGTGGAAAAACCTTCCGAGATAGCTCACTTCTCAGACAACATTCAGGGACTCATTCAGAAGAAAAACCCTACAAATGTGATCAATGCACCAAAACCTTCAGTAGAAGCTATAGGCTTGCCATACACCAGATAATACATACTGGAGAGAAACCCTATACGTGCAATGACTGTGGGAAAACTTTCAGTATTCTCCCATATTTTAAAAGACATGAGAGAATCCACACCGGAGAGAAATCCGTTGAATGTAGCCATTGTGGTAAAGCCCTGAGTAGTCAGTCATCTCTTAAGGTACACCTGCGGATACATACTGGAGAGAAACCTTTCAAGTGTGATCAATGTGGGAAAGCTTTTAGGCTGAGCTCCAACCTTATCACGCACAAGAAAATTCATACTGGAGAGAAACCCTGTAAGTGCAATGACTGTGGGAAGGCTTTCAGGGATCGTTCATGTCTTAAAGAACATGTGAGAATTCACACTGGAGAAAAACCCTTTACATGTAATCAATGTGGAAAAGACTTCAGAGTGAAATCTTTCCTTATTTTGCACAAGAAAATTCACATGAAAATGAAACATGAATGTAAGGAATGTGGGAAAACCTTCCATGGTCTCTTATCTTATGGGAGGCATATGAAAATCCATACCAGGGACAAGAAACCTTTTAAGTGCAGTGAGTGTGGAAAAGCTTTTAGCAGGCATGTGTCCCTTACAGTACACATGAGAATTCACACTGGAGAGAAACCCTACGAGTGTAATCATTGCGGAAAATCCTTTAGTGTAAAGTGTAATCTCAATGTGCACAAAAGAATACATACTAAAGAAAAACCCTATAAATGCAATGTCTGTGGGCAAGGTTTCAGTAAATCCTTTCCCCTTCGGCGTCATGAGAGAACTCATGCTCAATAAATCCCCTTTTAATGATATCCATGTAAAGTAGCTTTCAGTGAACTCTCAATCTTTAAGGCATACAACCAAATGCTAAGTGAAAAGAACTGGTTGTGAAGAGTGTGAGAAAGCCTCTAAGTAATGCATATATGGAAGAAACCTAAGTTATGCAATGACTGTGAGAAATCCTTTATTCATTCATTATCCCTTAGAAGATATGTGATAACGCTGAAGGGAAAATGTTTTAATATCTTCAAGACTTGTTACTTGGGCTTCCCTGGTGGCACAGTGGTTGAGAGTCTGCCTGCCGATGCAGGGGACACAGGTTCGTGCCCCAGTCCGGGAAGATCCCACATGCCGCAGAGCAGCTGGGCCCGTGAGCCATGGCCGCTGAGCCTGCGCGTCCGGAGCCTGTGCTCCGCAACGGGAGAGGCCACAACAGTGAGAGGCCCGCGTACCGCAAAAAAAAAAAAAAAAAAAAAAAAAAGACTTGTTACTTGAGAAAAATAAACACCTAATGTTTTAAGCCAACATGTTTTCCACGTATTTGTTCCTTTGTTTTGTGTGTGTGGTGGTGGTAGGGAGGTTTTTGTTTTTCTTTTTTCACTCCTAATTGACTAGTCACTAATCAACAGAGTCCACAGATGGTCAGTTTTTAAAAATAAAGTTTTATATATGGTAACAAAAGTGAAAAATTATTTGGTACAGGGATGTATGTTTAATAGAAGTTTACCTATTGGATAAAGCTCTTAAGTTGTGCTTACAAATCATCTGTGTACCTCTATATTTCATGTGTCCTAACCTACCATTGCCTGCACAAAGTCTGTAATGAACCTTCCCATGAAGATTGCAGATGGTGAAATTCTCCTTGGAATTCTGAACTTTTTCCAACACATTTTGTTTACATTTAACATGTAGAAGAATGTACAACTGCATGAATTTTTACAAGGTAGAACACTTCTATATTAACTGCTGTACACTCTGGTTAAGATATAGAATATTAGGGCTTCCCTGGTGGCGCAGTGGTTGAGAGTCTGCCTGCCAATGCAGGGGACATGGGTTCGTGCCCCGGTCCAGGAAGATCCCACATGCTGCGGAGCGGCTGGGCCCGTGAGCCATGGCCGCTGAGCCTGCACGTCCGGAGCCTGTGCTCCGCAACGGGAGAGGCCATGACAGTGAGAGGTCCGTGTACAGCAAAAAAAAAAAAAAAAAAAAAAAGTATAGAATATTATAGGCACCTGAGAATCATTCTTTAATGCTCTTTCCATTACTAATCACTCTGATTCCTACCACCAGAATGTAGGTACTCTATGGAATCATGTCTTTTTAATTTTTTAAGTCAAACTATAGTTGATTTACAACGTTGTGTTCGTTTCTGGTGTACAGTAAAGTGATACAGTTATAGGTATACATATTCTTTTCCATTATGGTTTATTATAGGATATTGAATATAGTTCCCTGTGCTATACAGTAGATGTGGGACTTTGTTGTTTATCTATTTTATATATAGTAGTTTGTATCTGCTAATCCCAAACTCCTAATTTATCCCTTCCTCACCCCTTTTCCCTTTGGTAACCATGAGTTTGTTTTCTATGTCTGTGAGTCCGTTTATGTTACCTAAATAAGTTCATTTGTGTCTTTTTTTTTGGCCACGCTGCGAGGCTTGTGGAATCTTAGTTCCCCAACCAGGGATCGAACCTGGGCCCTGGCAGTGAGTGCTGAGTGCTAACCACTGGACTGCCAGGGAATTCCCTGGAGTCATGTATTTTAAAAACAACTTTATTGAGATATAGTTCACATACCACAAAAGTTCACCCATTCGAAGTGTAAAATTCAATGATTTTTAGTGTATTTAAGGTTATGTGCACTCTGTGCCTGATACCATATGTTATCATTTGTGCCTGGCTTCTTCTGCTCAACATTACATTTTCAAGATTGATTTTTGCTGTTGCATTTAGCAGGAGTTTATTTTGATTGTTGCATAGTTTTCTATAGAATGAATATGCACACTTTATCATTCAACTGTTTTGAACATTTTATCTGTTTATAGCTGGGATATTTTACAAATGGCTCTGCCACACACATTATTGTACATGTTTTTTGATTCACAATTGTACATAATTTTGTTGGGTATGTGTTTAGGAGTGCGTATTTATTCAAAACTACCAAACAATTTTCCAAAGTAGTTGCACCAATTTACATTCCCAGTCTCTTGCCAATATTTCACATTGTCTTTTCAGTTTGGCCATTTTGATGAGTATGGAGTGCCATATTTTGATTTTTTAAAATTTTATATTGAACTACTTTTACACTTAGAGAAAAGTTGCAATAATAGGGAGTTGCTGTATATCCCTCAGTGTTTCTCAGTATTAATGCAATCAGTTTATCAGTCACTTCCTTTATGATTAGTGCTTTTTTGTGCTTTAAGATTGTTGGTTTATGTCTATTTTTCAGGCAACCTCGAAAAGCCTGCCCAAGTAACTAGTAAATTGGTTTCCTTGCTACCTCTTTCCTACTAACTTCATTCATGTAGGGACTTTAATTAAGAAAGGAGAAAATTTTCTTAAGTGACAGTGTGACAATGATCCCATGATACATTCCCTGCATCCCTGAGTCTCTGTCCCTATGGAGACTTAAACCACTCTTCCCTAGTCCTTTAGTGATAATCTCTGGCTCAGAGAAGGCTGGGAGTTGGTCTTAGGAGGAGGCCATCAGGTCCCTTAAGGTTAGACCTGAGAATCCAATAATGCGATACCCTGGATGTGAGAGGAGACGTGGGAAGAAAATGGCATATACCTGTCTGTCCTCTCAGGGTGAGGAAGTCAGCAATGCAGGAGCTCTCCCTTCTAGCATCTGTGTTCCTTAAGGATATAAGCTGCCTGGGGGAAGTAATGACAGTACACATGTGGCTAATGAGGAGCTTTGGAAACTGAGCCCCCAGGGCCACAGAGACTGCGTATAGTCTGTCTGTGACCACTCTACTCAACAGCCCTACTCAGGTCAGGAAAGAGCGTACTGTAGTCTCCTGAGGTGATCCCTCTTGCCCAGCATCCAGTTGCCTTACTTGGTCCATCTGCCCTTCCTGGAGACAGATCTTCCATCCCCATCCTTCAATATCCAGAGGAAAGGTGAATGAGTACATTGATGGCTCCAAGGTAATCTGAAGTGCCCAATAAATGCAGTGAGAAATGGAAGTTTATTTTTTTAACCAGCCTATCTGGAGGACATCCAAGAGGTAAGATAAAGTTCAGTGGAATTACCAGTGAGATGACAAGTTTTTGACGTTCTTGGTATATTTACTTTTCCACATTCATCCTATTTGCAATCAGCTTTCATCATTTCTGGCTCCTATTCTGTCTTCTAAATCCAAGGGACTCCTTCCCCAGCTGAGTATGAATTAGCCTCTTCAGAAATCTGGCAGATGTTTTTACAATTCTCTGGTTTCCCTCATCTATTTGGTAGTGAGTGGGGCTGGAGTGACGTGAGTTTGGCTTCTCAATTTTCCCAGTCCTCATTCCAGATTTCATCTTTAGAGAACTCAATCAAGTCTTGTCCTTATCTCTTGCTTCTGAGGACTCTGAGAGAGGACGTTGAGTCTACTGTTTAGTCTTTCTTTGAAAACCTCCAAACAAAACATTACAAAATATTTTAAACCATGAGAACTGCACAGCAAGCAGTAAAATAAACAGCCATGCAACCACCTTCCAGAATTAATGCCAAGCTTTTGCCATATTAGCTTCAGCCACCTTTAAAAGATTGTGACGAAGGCAGACATCATTACAGGGCATGCTAGGTGCTCAGAAGAAAACCACCAGGACAGAAGTCCAGAGCCACAAGCTTACAGAGTAAGCAGGGTCTCAGTGCAGTCACAGGAAAACTTACATGTGTGTTGGAGCACATGGGCATGTGAACCTGCCTTTTCAACTATAAGTTGTATGAAATGTAGGTGTAGGTCAAGTATTTCTTTTTCTTTTGGCTGCGTTGGGTCTTTTTTGCTGCGCGTGGGCTTTCTCTAGTTGTGGCTAGCGGGGGCTACTCTTTGTTGCAGTGCGCAGGCTTCTCATTGTGGTGGCTTCTCTTGCTGCAGAGCACGGCTTCTAGGCATGCGGACTTCAGTAGCTGCGGTGTGCGGGCTCACTAGTTGTGGTGCACGGGCTTAGTTGCTCCCGCGGCATGTGGAATCTTGCCGGACCAGGGCTCGAACCCCTGTCCCCTGCATTGGAAGGCGGATTCTTAACCACTGCACCACCAGGGAAGTCCCTGTAGCTTACTCTTGACATTTTCTTTCTTTTTTAAAAAATTGAGATATAATTGACATAGAACATTGTATTAGTTTTAGGTGTACAATATAATGATTTGATATATGTATCTATTGCAAGATGATGGGCAAAGAACAGCTTTCATGTCAAAGTTGAGGGAGATACGAGGCTGCTGAGTTCATTTCAGAAGGACTGCAGAGGCAAGCTGAGGAGACTTTCACTGGCCAAAAGACAATTTGAGAATATAAATAACAACTGCAGTGTATTGAAATATATCAAATGCATTTAAAATCCAGGAGTTCATGATGACAGCATTTATCGTTGGATAATGCTGAAAACCAATTATTTTAAAAAGTGATGAACACAAGAATCAAGAAGTATTCTTTCTTATAAGAACTCAATTTCTTATAAGAAATAAATCTATTTTTTACAAAATATTTATTTAGTTATTTGGCTACGCCTGGTCTTAGATACAGCACGAGGGATCTTCATTGTCAGTGCGGGATCTTTAGCTGTGGCATGTGGGCTCTAGTTTCCTGACCAGGGATTGAACCCGGGCATCCTGTGTTGGGAGAGTGGAGTCTTAGCCACTAGACGACCAGGGAACTCCCAGAAATCCACCTATTTAATTCGGGAAATTTCATCTTTATGGAAGTATTTCAGCCAATAACTGAAAAAAGAATTAAAATGTCAGCGTTTTGTAACTCCTGGTGAATTAATAGATCCAGGCAATCATTATTACAAGAAGACAAATAGGCAATATGTTCTTCCTCATGAATATATTTAAGGATGTTTGCCAAAAATTGAACCTAAATTTAATCAAGATTCTAGACTAGAAGTAGGCACATTTTTTTCAGTAAAGAGCTAAATAGTAAATGTTTTAGGTTGTGTGGGCTATACGGTCTCTGTCACAAGTATTCGCAACTCAGACGTTGTAGCGGGGAAGCTGCCATGGACCATAAATAAACGAATGGCTGTGTTTCAGTAAACCTTTATTTACTGAAATAAGCAGCAGGCAGAATTTTGTCCACAGACTGCATTTTCCCAAACTGTATTCTAGAATACAGTCTTAATAATTTTATTCTGGAGTTATTTGCTTGGAGGCATCTTAAGGGAGAAGACAACATTCCATGACTGTTTTCCTGTGAGTACATAACCCTACTTGACAAAGAATAGATGGACTATAAAAGCTTGGAACAGGGCTTCCCTGGTGGCGCAGTGGTTGGGAGTCCGCCTGCCGATGCAGGGAATACGGGCTCGTGCCCCGGTCCGGGAGGATCCCACGTGCCGCGGAGCGGCTGGGCCCGTAAGCCATGGCCGCTGGGCCTGCGCGTCCGGAGCCTGTGCCCTGCAACGGGAGAGGCCGCAGCAGTGAGAGGCTCGCGTACCGCAAAAAAAAAAAAAAAAAAAAGCTTGGGACAGGGGGTGGTGTGGGGCGAAGCTTTATGGGAATGTAAAGCGAGGAAAGAAGAGGGGAGACAAGGAAGGAGAAAAGACCTGTAACTGATTGGTTTCAAAATATGGACAATATTAAGGAAGTTTCTCTGAAGTTTTGTTTCCTTGTCACCATCTTTCTAACAGACCCATTGACAACGTGAAACCCTGAAACCTCTCTGATACTGCAGAATTCCTCCTTCTGGGACTGTCAGGGGATCCAGAACTGCAGCCCCTCCTATTCTGCCTCTTCCTGTCCATATACGTGGTCACTGTGCTTGGTAACTTGCTCATCATCCTAGCCAGTATCTATAACTCCCACCTGCACACTCCCATGTACTTCTTCCCCTCTAATCTGTCTTTCATTGACATCTGTTTCACCACCACCACAATCCCAAAGATGCTAGTGAACATCCAGACACAGAGCAAATCCGCCAGTTACACAGGATTCCTCACCCAAATCTGCTTTGTCTTGACTTTTGCTGGACTGAAAACTGGAATTCTGGCCATGATGGCCTATGATCGATTTGTGGCCATCTGTCACCCACTGAGGTACAGTGTCATCATGAACCGCAAGCTCTGCAGGCTGCTGGTTCTGATCTCCTCCTTTGTTAGTGTTGTGGATGCCCTGCTCCACACTTTGATGGCACTGCAGCTGTCCTTTTGCACAGAATTAAAAAGTCCCCTCTTTTTCTGTGAACTAGCTCATATTCTCAATCTCGCCTGTTCTGATATCCTCATTAATAACGTCCTCCTGTATTTAGTGACCAGCCTGTTGGGCGTTATTCCTCTCTCTGGGATAATTTTCTCTTATACTCGAATTGTCTCCTCTGTCCTGAAAATCCCGTCAGGATAAGGCATTTTCCATCTGTGGGTCACACATAATAGTTGTTTCCTTGTTTTACGGGACAGGTTTTGGGGTGTACTTTAGTTCTGCAGCCACTCACTCCTCCAAGAAGAGTGCAGTAGTATCAGTGATGTACACTGTGGTCACCCCTATGATGAACCCCTTTATCTGTAGTCTGAGGAGCAAGGCTATGATAGGGGCTTTGAGGAAACTCATCTCTAGAATATCATCTTTCCATTGATTTCCAGTTGCTTTAGGCTTACACTGCTGGAATATAACACAGAGAAATAAATTAAGGAGAGGTCCAGCAAGTCTGACCACCTTCTTGAAATACTTAAGACCAGATATCAGATGGTTAAGGGTGAGAATTTGTTTTTAATTAAAGAAATTTTTTTGGTGTTTCTTTTTTATTTTATTTTTATATTTCTGGGGGGTGAGAATTTTGGAATCAGACCACCTGGATTTGAATCCTACCTCTGCTAAACAGTAGCTATGTGACCTTTGACAGTTTACTTGAACCCTCTAAGCTCAGTTTCCTCATCTACAAAATTGGCATAATTATATTTACAATTGTGGAAGATTTGAGAGACTTTGATACTCTCAGAATACATGCGTGCTTTCAGCAATAATAAGGCAAAAGTCTCAACTCTCATAGGGAAATGATAAACGATCACTTTATCATCTTTTCTAACAATGACTTTAGAGGTCAGATAGGTCTAGGCACAAAAACACAGGGCTGCATTTCTTTCTGCCTAAGCCTTCCTCCTAAGGCTGTTCCCATGATGGTCATCAATGCCTATAGCTGTGCAGGGACGTTACAGACACAATAACCAGAAACAGAAAACTGGCTGCCTCTCCTTAGGTCTCTTTGCAATGCAGAAAGAATCTTTCCAAGGAGACACCCAAAAGACATTGTTTTTATTATCAGCCTGATTTGGGACATATGTCCTGTATTAGTTTCCTATTGTCATTGTGACACATTACCACAAGCTTAGTATCCTAAAACAACACAAATGTATTCTCTTGCAGTCCTGGAAGTCAGAAGCCTGAAATCAGCTACATTGGGCTAAAGTCAAAGTGTTGGGCTCCTTTTGAAAGCTCTAAGAAAAGAATGAAATGTGGAGTTATTGTTTTTTGTTTGTTTGTTTGTTTTTGGCTGTTTACATCATGGCTTGTGGGATTTTAATTCTGTGACCAGGGATTGAACCCAGGCCAAGGCGGTGAAAGTGCTGAGTCCTAATCACTGGACTGCCAGGGTATTCCCCGGAGTTATTGTTGAATGCGTAAAGAATTTCTGTTCAGGGTGATGAAAAAGTTCAGGAGATGGTTAATGGTGGTGGTCCCACAACATTGTGAATGTTCTTAGTGCCATGGAACTGAACACTTTAAATGGCTGAAATGATAAATTTTATATCTATTTCGCCACAATTTTAAAAAGTCAAAAAAAGGGAATTGAAACTGATAAATAACATCGTTCTCTCTAGACAAAAACAAACAAAAATCATTCCAATGTTAAGCAAAAGTCAAAGTGATTAAATATTTTGGAAGACCATATACAAAGATATTTTTATAACCTCAGAGGAGTTGAGCACCTGAGAGACTAATACAATCCAAAAGGTAAAGACTGAGGAATTTAAGCACTTTAAAAATAAGCCACTAGGGCTTCCCTGGTGGCGCAGTGGTTGAGAGTCCGTCTGCCGATGCAGGGGACACGGGTTCGTGCCCTGGTCCAGGAAGATCCCACATGCCGCGGAGCGGCTGGGCCCATGAGCCATGGCTGCTGAGCCTGCGCGTCCAGAGCCTGTTGCTCCGCAACGGGAGAGGCCACAACAGTGAGAGGCCCTCGTACGGCAAAAAAAAAAAAAAAAAAAAAAGCCACTAATAAAAAAGTTAATACAGAAAAAAAAAGCCACAAACAATTTTCGAGAATGAAAATTCAGAATTGTTCTTTCAATATAATGAAAAAAGCAGGGCAAATCAACTTCCAATGAAATATCTCCACATGTGACCTTATTCACTCCATCGATATCAACATGATTTGATTACTCAGTACGGAAATAAACAACTTTTAATATATTCCGGCACTCTCAAAAATCAATCCTTCTCACCCTCTCCCCTGTAGCCCCCAGTCTACTTTCTGCCCTTATGAAGTTGCCTATTCTATGTACCTTATAACTGAAATCATACAATATTTGTCCTTTTTTGTCTGGCTGATTTCGCAGAGCATCATGTTTTTAGGGTTTATCCATGTTGTAATGTGTCAGAATTTCATTCCTTCTTATATGGCTGAAATGAATGAATAAATAAATAACTTCATAACCTACAATTATAACCAGGCTTCCTGATATCATTGATTGCATAGATATGCCATTGGTTGTATCTAAAAAAAGAATACTAGAGTCCAGTTAGAGAAGAATGGTTTGTCCACATTTGCATTGTATGTGAAATACGTGTGAACAGAGAGAGGTGGAGCAGTGAATGATGAACACCTGGCTTCATAGCATCAGGGAATCAACCACCCTGAATTGTTCCATTAGATCTTCTTGGCCTTTAAGGATTTGCACTGCACTGGCATCAGCGTGATGATGAAATTGTTTGGCTAATGAGGAGCTTTGGATATTGGTCCTCCAAAGGTACAGAGACTACAAATTGTGAAAAACGCACTCAACAGCATTTCCCCGGTAAAGAAACAGCACACCTGTACCTCCTCCTGGAGATAAGCCTTCTTGCCCAGGAGCCTGGAGCTTCACTCAGTCCCTCTCCTCTTATAGAACTTTAGTCTCCATCACTGAACATCTAGCAGAGATGCATCATTGCATCTCTAGGAGAGATTCCATCATTGCACCTCTAGGAGAGATTCCATCATTGCACGGTGAAGTCATCCAGGTAGCGAAATGTCCCTTTGTTAATGTTTGGAAATCAGGGCAGGTGTTTTACTACAAGTTTATCCAGGGGAAACTGTGAGGAAAGGACATGCATAAAATGATTAGAACCAAGGCATTCATTTGCCTCATGCCTGTCTCCCATCTTGACATGTTCCCTTGTACCTTTCCTGAAATCCTCAAAGAGCTCTCATTCTGTCAGTCTCCTGCTCTCTCTCCACAATGGCAAAGAACACGCTCATTTACAAACATGCTGATTGTTTTCAACCTGGCGGGCATTTAACTTCATTTCTGTAGTGGTTTCGGGGAGGAGGCTTGGGCAGTTTTACTGTATCTTCCAGTTCTGTGTTTTTAACACAGCTCTGTGTTATCTCTGTTGCCAGGCTGTGAGGTCTCTGAGAAAGGAGGTGGCAATCCAGTTAGACTCATCAGCCTGACTACCTGTTTCTCCTAATAAAGTTACCAAATGTTATAAATAATCAGAACATCATAGTGTAATTTTTAAAATGACCATTCCTAGATCCTTTCGAGAATTAACAAATGTTGACACACTGCTTTATTAACTTCAGGTCTTTTTTCAAAATAACAAAATAACAAGCATATGGAAAGCATCCCCCCATTCTATTACTTCCCTTCCCAAACTGGTGTTTGCCTCTGGTGATACTCCTGCTGCTGGACTAGGGACCACATCTTTTCCATCAGATTTATCAACAATATGGAACCCAGAAACCAAACAGATGTTTCAGAATTTCTTCTCGTGAGACTGACAGAGGATCCAGAACCGAAGACCACTTTCTTCAAACTGTTCCTGTCCGTGTACCTGATCACCATCCTGGGAAACCTTCTCATCATCTAGGCTGTCATCTCTGACTTCCAACTCCACACTCCCATGTACTTCTTTCTCTCCAATCTGTCCTTTACTGACATCTGTTTCAGCACCACCATGATCCCAAAGATCCTGGAGAACATCCAAGCACAGAATCAGAGCATCACGTATAGAGGCTGCCTCACCCAGATCAGCTTTGTTCCGACTTTTGTTTGCTGGGAAAATTTTCTCCTTTTAGTAATAATGGCCTACGATCGTTATGTGGCTATTTGTCACCCACTAAGATACACAGTCAGCATGAACCCCCGCCTCCATGTTCAGCTGATTCTACTCTCCTTGTTCATTAGCATTGCAGATGCCCTGTTCCATAGTCTGATGGTGCTGCAACTGTCCTTTTGCACAGACCTGGAAATCTCCCTCTGCTGTGAAGTTGTTCAGGTCATCAAACTTGCATGTTCTGATACCCTCATCAATAACATCCTGGTATATTTTGCAGCTGGCATATTTGCTGGTGTTCCTCTTTCTGGAATCATTTTCTCGTATATTCAAATTGTTTCCTCCATTTTGAAAAGGCCCTCATCAGGCAGAAAGTAGAAAGCTTTTTCTACCTGTGGGTCTCACCTCTCAGTGGTTTCCTTTTTCTATGGGACAGCTTTTGGGGTGTACATTAGTTCGGCAGTTACTGACTCTTCCAGGAAGACTGCAGTGGCTTCACTGATGTACACTGTGGTCGCTCCTGTGATGCACCCCTTCATCTACAGCCTGAGGAACAGAGACATGAAGGGAGTTTTGAGGAAACTTATTGGTAGAGTATTTCTTTTCTGTGATTGTGTCATCCGATTTGGGATGGGTTCACTAGAATGAATCAAAGTAAAAGGAATACGGATGAGCTAGAATGCCTGACTCTTTCAGCAGTAGGTTCTTTGGTAAATAGATACCATGATTGCTAAGTGCATTTTAACTTAGGGTTAAAACCTGAAGTGCTCTTTTTTTTTTTTTTTTTTTTTAGCACTGTGATTTCCATTCTCTAAGGAAAGTTTCTTCAGTTAAGGTCTATGGAAGCTGAATCTGAGGCAGAGGTTCATGGTATAGTAATTTTGTGGGGAATGTTCTGAGCACAAGGGAAGTGGGAAAAGGTGGATAGGTCAAGGAAATGATTTAAAGAAGTCTGTGGTCATGCAGAAGTAGATTCTGCTCGATTCTATGGGTAGCACCGTGTGAATTGCACCCCAGAGTTAAGCCTACTGTGGGACGTAGTGGTTGATCTTTCATACCCCAGATCAGGAATCCTTGAGACTGGTCACTGGTAAATTGTACATGTGTGGGGCAACATTAGCACCCAGAACACTCAGCTTTATTTTGTATACAATTTTTTGTGATTAGATTATCTCAGTAGTTTGAAATGATTGTGTGATGTTTGAAACTGATCAGTGAGGAAGACTTTCTTCCTAATGAGAGAAATTAATCCTGAGTCTAATATGTGCAAACAATAAAGATATCTTCATTACAAGGATCTCAGAGGTAGAAAATTGCGCAGGAGCAGGAAAGTAGAGATTCATTCATTCCTCCAGGAAGTGGCTTCGTGCTAGGGCTGATTCCCCTCATGGACCCAGATGGCTTCACAGATGCAGGTATCATATCTAGACATGATTCCCAGAGGAAAAAAACCCAAATAACAAAAAACCCTGACTGACCTTCCCTGGGTCTGAGGTTAATTGAGGGACTATTTATAACGGATATTTCCGTGGCATCATCCATAAGGTATTACCTTCAATCTTATCACTGAGAACAGGATCATACGCCACCTACTTAATCTAATTCCTGGTATAGGGGAAATGATTACTATGAGAACCTTACTCTTATCATATGTAGTGTAATTACTGGACAAAAACAGGACAATGCTTCAATAAAATTTAACTAGTATTGCTGTGTTCCATATCTTGCATATCTTCTTAACTCTTATAATCCTATTGTCTTCACATAACTTTATCACTTGCTTCAGCAGTTAGATTTGTTTTCATTTATTGTTATATTTATCAGGCTTTTCCGTTGGTGTGAATAATATGATAAAATAAATATTTGTTAGGTAAGCAGGGCAAAGTTTGGTAATCTTCTGGCATCGTTTTTCCTTTGAAATCTTCTCATTGGCTTTTTTTTGAATTTTATTTTATCTTTTTTATACAGCATGTTCTTATTAGTTATCTATTTTATACATATAAGTGTATATATGTCAATCCCAATCTCCAATTCATCCCACCACCGCCATCACCACCCCCACTTTCCCCCCTTGGTGTCCATATGTTGGTTCTCTACATCTGTGTCTCTATTTCTGCCTTGCAAACCAGTTCATCTGTACCATTTTTCTAGATTCCACATATACACATTACTATACGATATTTGTTTTTCTCATTCTTTTTTTTTTTAACATCTTTATTGGAGTATAATTGCTTTACAATGGTGTGTTAGTTTCTGCTGTATAACAAAGTGAATCAGCTATACGTATACATATATCCCCATATCTCCTCCCTCTTGCATCTCCCTCCCACACTCCCTATCCCACCCCTCTAGGTGGTCACAAAGCACCGAGCTGATCTCCCTGTGCTATGCGGTGGCTTCCCACTCACTATCTATTTTACATTTGGTAGTATATATAAGTCCATGCCACTCTCTCACTTTGTCCCAGCTTACCCTTCCCCATCTCGGTGTCCTCAAGTCCATTCTCTACGTCTGTGTCTTTATTCCTGTCCTGCCCCGAGGTTCTTCATAACTTTTTGTTGTTGTTGTTTTAGATTCCATATATATATGTTAGCATACAGTATTTGTTTTTCTCTTTCTGACTTACTTCACTCTGTATGACAGCCTCTAGGTCCATCCAAGTCTCTACAAATGACCCAATTTCATTCCTTTTTATGGCTGAGTAATATTCCATTGTATATATGTGCCACATCCTCTTTATCCATTTGTCTGTTGATGGGCTTCACTGGCTTATTTGTAAGACTGTATCTGAGCTTTTACTTCTCTCCTTAGTCATATTATTTTCCTCAACTTTTTTTTAATATTTATTTAGTTGCACTGGGTCTTAGTTGCAACACGTGAGCTCCTTAGTGGTGGCACGCATGTGGGATCTAGTTCTTTGATCAGGGATCAAACCCAGGCCCCCTGCATTGGGATCACGTAGTCTTATCCACTGCACCACCAGGGAAGTCCCTCCTCAGTCATCTTATATTGCTTTGTTTCTTTTTTTTTTAATTTAAGTTAAGCATTTTAAAAAATTAATTTATTTTTTGGCTGCATTGGGTCTTTGTTGCTGTGCGGGCTTTCTCTAGTTGTGGAGCGCGGGGGCTTGCCTTATTGTGGAGCATGGGCTCTAGGCACGTGGGCTTCAGTAGTTGTGACATGTGGGCTCAGTAGTTGTGGCTTCTGGGCTCTAGAGCGCAGGCTCAGTAGTTGTGGCCCACGGGCTTAGCTGCTCCACGGCATGTGGGATCTTCCCGGATCAGGGCTCGAACCCGCGTCGCCTGCACTGGCAGGCAGATTCTTAACCACTGCACCACCAGGGAAGTCCCTATTGCTTTGTTTCTTACACATCTCTAGTGGAGTCCACATAGAGAAACATCCTTGAATAAAATTAATTGTATCATTGATGTCTTAGCAGATTGGGTGCAGACTTAGGGCCTTCATGGAAAATTATTAAATGTGTCTTATTCTATGGAGAACTACTTTCCTTTGACAAGGAGATGTTGAGAATAAGACAAGAGTGTAAGGCCAACTGGCCCGAGGCAGGGGAACGCAATCAGACTCACAGGTTGCATCAGACCGAAACTCTCCGGACCACCCAGTTCCAGACACTGATCTGGAGACTGTCCGGAGCACCCAGTTCCAGGAACTGACCTGGGGACTTTCCACCCGGCCCAGCCTTCCCGCCTTTCGCGGGGCGGGACTAACGTTCCCAAGACTGATGCGACCGGACCAGATATTGCCACGATACCCGAAAAGACCACCAAATAAGGAATACCCTGCGCCCTCCCGGATTCGCCACACCCCTTTCCCTTCTTCCCCTATAAAATCTTGCCCAACCCTCGCCCGGGCGCGACTTCTCTGGCCCCTTTCTCTCGGACCAGTGAACCTCGCCCGGGAGCGTTCCTAAATAAAGCTTGTTTAAGCTCTCCCCCGTTTCTTGGTGCCGTTCCTTAGGAAGAGGAGAAAGGGAAGCTGGCAAAATAAGCAGGATCACTTTCCCCAGAAGCACAGAAACAAGAGGCCACCAGTCAGAATCATCTCTGTGGGTGAGGTGAAAACAGTGGAGCTGTCAAGGGAGAGTCAAGAGTGGGTGAAGAACTTTCTGTTCACTGGTGGTTGAGGGGTGGTTTTATTTTCAGCTCCAACATGGGAAACAGCTCCCTGCCTGGCATTCCTGTTCACTCTAGTGCAGAGCTTCCTCCATTGATGTCCACAGAACAGCTGCAGAGATGAATCACCTGAGACCTTCGTTCATACTGAGGTTTCCCTGACCTCCAGCAAGAACAACTGACTTTGAACCTCTGGGGAGACATGTAAGGGATTATAGAACTCTTAATGAATACTTTTGGAGATTCTGATGACCTCTAAATTCTAAGCTGCATGACCCATATTAGAAGAACATGGGAAATATATTTAGAATTAAGAATATGGAAGGGTCTTTCCTCAATTTTACTTGTTAAAATATCATATACAAAGGAGAGCTTAAAACCTATGTGTAGTTCTGCAGGAATAGTAACATAATAAACATGCACATACCTATCCTGAAGTTAAAGCAATGCCGACATTCTAGAATGCAACTGTTCTCCCACTTGCATCACCCCCTCCCCTCCAGGGACAAACAGAATCCTGAATTTTTTTTACTGATCCTTTTCTTTGATGTTCTTCTATTAGTTTAACTCCTATGAATTTGTCATTATTTGGTCATATTTGCACTGTAAAACTGGTAATAGGATTAAATGTCATGTCTTATCACTCCTGTATTTAGGTCTCTGCAATTAATAGATTTTCCTCTTTTCAAAATTTTTTTTTTCTTTTTTTTTGCGGTACGCGGGCCTCTCACCGTGTGGCCTCTCCCGTTGCGGAGCACAGGCTCCGGACGCGCAGGCTCAGAGGCCATGGCTCACTTTACCAAATTCATTGATGATCTCTAGTAGTTTTCTGGTAGCATCTTTAGGATTTTCTATGTATAGTATCATGTCATCTGCAAACAGTGACAGTTTAACTCCTTTTACAATTTGGATTCCCTTTATTTCTTTTTCTTCTCTGATTGCCATAGCTAGGACTTCCAAAACTATGTTGAATAAAAGTGGTTATAGTGGGGCTTTCCTGGTGGCGCAGTGGTTGAGAGTCCACCTGCCGATGCAGGGGACGCGGGTTCGTGCCCTGGTCCGGGAAGATCCCACATGCCACGGAGCTGCCAGGCCCGTGAGCCATGGCCGCTGAGCTGCGCGGCCGGAGCCTGCGCGGCCGGAGCCTGTGCTCCACAACGGGAGAGGCCACAACAGTGAGAGGCCTGCGTACCGAAGGAAAAAAAAAAAAAATCCACAAACGACAAATGCTGGAGACAGTGTGGAGAGAAGGGAACCCTCTTACACTGTTGGTGGGAATGTAAACTGGTACAGCCACTGTGGAGAACAGTACGGAGGTTCCCTAAAAAACTAAAAATAGAGCTACCATATGACCCAGCAATCCCGCTCCTGGGCATATATCCAGAGAAATACATGGTCCAAAAGGATACATGCACCCCAAAATTCACTGTAGCACTGTTTACAATAGCCAAGACATGGAAGCAACCTACATGTCCATCCACAGAGAAATGGGTAAAGCTGTGGTGCATATATACAATGGATTATTACTCAGCCATTAAAAAGAATGAAATAATTCCGTTTGCAGCAACATGGATGGACCTAAAAATTGTCATATTGAGTGAAGTAAGTCAGACAGAGAAAGAGAAATATCCTATGATATCACTTACATGCAGAATCTAAAAAGAAATGATACAAAGGAACTTATTTACAAACAGAAACAGACTCACAGACTTCGAGAACAAACTTATAATAGTTACCAGGGAGAAAGGCTGGGGGGAAGGGATAGTTAGGGAGTTTGGGAATGACATGTACACACTGCTATATTTAAAATGGATAACCAACAAGGACCTGCTGTATAGCACAGGGAACTCTGCTCAATGTTATGTGACAGCCTAGATGGGAAGGGAGTTTGGGGGAGAATGGATACATGTATATGTATGGCTGAGTCCCTTTGCTGTGCACCTGAAACTATCACAACATTGTTAATTGGCTATACTCCAATATAAAATAAAAAGTTTAAAAAAAAGATGCTAGCAGAGACTGTGGTCATCTAATATCTTGACCAACGATAAGAGATCCGTTTCTAACCTCAGATCTCAGTTCTCTGCTGATTGGTGACAGTTCCTGGACATATGGACCTTTTTATAGGGCAGAAAGACAGAGACAGAAAGGGAAAGAGACTGAGACAGAGAGAGAGAGGTAGGGAGGGAGGGGAAAAGGGAGGAGGGGGAGGGAGGAAGGGATGAGCGAAGATGAGAAGGAGGAGGGTACAACAAGATGAAATCACAATCTCTACAATCCAGTATCAGAAGGAGTTTTTATCATTTTTGCCGTATTCCATTTGTTGGAAGCAAGTCACATGTCCCGCCCATATTCAAGGAGATGCCATTACACACGGAGTAAATACCAGCGGGCAGGGATCTTTGGGATCTTAGCCACCTTAGAGGCTGTCTGATGCACCGACATCCTCCTAGAGGCATCTTTTCAGGCGGATTGACCCTCAGTGTCATGGGAGATTGAGGGTGGCATTCTCAAAGCTGGGCTTAGGTGCTGGTATTGACACTCTGAATTCATGCAGTTCCAAGTTGAGACACACGGGGACAGCAGAAACACATAGCTAGGATGTCTCATGCCCCTCAAGTCCTTGGAACCGAAGTTTCCAGGAAGGGTCTCAGTGGTACCAGGCACAGACTTGCTGATCTTGGTTCCTTACCGCACCCCCACCTCAGCCCATTCACCACAGGGGAGCCACAGACTCAGCTTCCCAAAGGCTTCCCAAATTGGGGCACATTAGGAAAGTGGCCTTAAGTGTTCTGAGTTTCCCAGCCATCCCATCCTCAGGATTTACCAAATCTCTGCCCCCTCTTCCCCACCGCACCCAGGACCAGCACTGTCTGGGGTCCAAACAGGGAAGGCACAGAGGGTTCTTGTTCTTTCTGAGGTAGAGAGAGAGACAGAGAGACAGAGAGAGAGACACACAGAGAGAGACAGAGACAGAGACAGAGACAGAGAGAGAGAGAGAGGAAGATACTGCGATCCTGATCAAAAATACAACAACAAACGTGTATGGAGCCCAGAGGCCAACTTGGAACAAGATTGGTTGTCGTGTCCACTTCATCTGAGCGGTGGGGATCAAGGCAGGATTTGGAGAAGGAGGCCAGGGTGAAGGTGGAGAGACAAGACTGACAGAGTAATTAGACTTTTGGGACACTCAGCATTCCCACAGCAGATATTCATTGGGCGCCTACGATGTTCCTAAGTCTTATGCCTGGGAATACAATGGACTCATTGGTGAAACAACCCAAAAAAATCTGTCCTCCAGGAGCTAACATTCTAGTGTCGGAGTCCATGAATATAATCAGTAAGCAAAAAATTTTTTTCTTTTTTGGCTGGGCTGCGGGGCATGCGGGATCTTAGTTCCCCGACAGTGCCCTCAGCAGTGAAAGCTCAGAGTACTAACCACTAGACCATCAGGAATTCCCTCAATAAGCAAATTAAGAAAGATATAAGATCCCACTTTTGAGGAACAAAGTAGGGATGAAGGTGGAGGGGTATATTCTAGTTTTCTTTTTAACAGCTTTATTGAGATATAATTCATATAACATTCACTCATTTAAAGTATACAATTCAATGGTTTTTAATCTATTCACAGAGCTGTGCAACCAACACCACAATCAAATTTAAAGCATTTCCTTTACCCCAAAAAGAAACCCCATACTCAATGACAGTCCTTAGACCCAATTTCACCCAAACTCCACAACCCCCTGCCCTGGGCAACCACTAATCTATTTTCTGTCTCTATAGATTTGCTGATTCTGGGCATTTTTCATAAGTGGAATACACAATATATGGTCTTTGTGACTGGCCTTTTTCACCTAGCATAATGTTTTCAAGGTTTATACTTCATTCCTTTATATAACCAAATACTACTCCATTATATTTTGGATACATGTGTCGAGATACCACGTTTTGTTTATCCATTCATCAGTTGATGGACATTTGGATTGTTTCCACTTTCTGGATGTCATGAATAATGCTGCTATGAACATTTACATACAAGTTTTTGTACAAACAAGATTTTCGATTTATATTATTATTATCTTTATTGAGGTATAATTGACTATATTATAACATTATATTAGTTTCAAGGATACAACATAATGATTCAATGTTTGAATATACTGCAAAAGGATCATAGTAAGTCTAGTTCACATCTGTCACCATACATAGTTACAAAATTTTTTCTTGTGATGAGAACTTCTAAGCAACTTTCAAATATGCAATACTGTATGATTAACTATAGTCACTATGCTGTATATAGGACGGCAGTTTTAAATTAAGTAGTTAGGGAAGATCTCTCTGAGAAGGGGACATTTGGTTTAAGGACCTTAAAAAGTGAAGGAGGTGTATATGTTAATCCCAGTCTCACAATTATCCCTCCCCCTCCCTTTCCCCCCTGGTAAACATAAGTTTGTTTTTTACACCTGTGACTCTCTGTTTTGTAAATAAGTTCATTTGTACCATTTTTTTAGATTCCACATATAAGCAATATCATATTTGTCTTTCTGTGTCTCACTTCTCTCATTATGACAAGCTCTAGGTCCATCCATGTTGCTGCAAATGGCATTATTTTGTTCTTTTCTTTTTTATGGCTGAGTAATATTCCATTGTGTATATGTACTACATCTTCTTTATCCATTCCTATATAAAATAGATAACTAATAAGGACCTACCGTATAGTACAGGGAACTCTACTCAATACTCTGTAATGACCTATATGGGAAAAGAATCTAAAAAAGAGTGGATATATGTATATGTATAACTGACTCACTTTGCTGTACAACAGAAACTAACACAGCATTGTAATTCAACTATATTCCAATAAAATTTTTTTTAATTAAATCAGGTTATGAAGAAGCTAGGGGCAGGACAGGAATAAAGATGTGGATGTAGAGAATGGACTTGAGGACATGGGGAGGTAGAAGGGTAAGTTGGGACAAAGTGAGAGAGTGGCATGGACTAATAATACTACCAGATGTAAAATAGGTAGCTAGTGGGAAGCAGCCACTTAGCACAGAGAGATCAGCTCGGTGCTTTGTAACCACCTAGAGGGGTGGGATAGGGAGGGTGGGAGGGAGATGCAAGAGGGAGGGAGGAGATATGGCGATATGTGTATATGTATAGCTGATTCACTTTGTTATAAAGCAGAAACTAACATACCATTGTAAAGAAATTATACTCCAATAAAGATGTTTAAAAAAATTTTTAATTTAATTTTTTAAAAAAGGTGAAGGAGGATACAGAGGACACAGAGAACAACCAGTGCAAAGGCCCTGAGGTGAGAGTGAGCACACTGGCATGTACAAGGAATCACTCTGAGAATAAGATTGGGTCATATTAATAGAGCTAAATAATGAGCAGGTGTCTTTGGTCTTTTTTTTTTGCGGTACGCGGGCCTCTCACTGCTGTGGCCTCTCCCGTTGCGGAGCACAGGCTCCGGATGTGCAGGCTCAGCGGCCATGGCTCACGGGCACAGCCGCTCCGCGGCATGTGGGATCTTCCTGGACCGGGGCACGAACCCGTGTCCCCTGCATCGGCAGGCGGACTCTCAACCACTGCGCCACCAGGGAAGTCCTCTTTGGTCTTTTTTTTAAAATTAATTTTTATTGGAGTATAGTTGCTTTACAATGCTGTGTTAGTTTCAGTTTCAAAGTGAATCAGCTATACGTATACATATATCCCCTCTTTTTTGTATTTCCTTCCAATTTAGGTCACCACAGAGCATCGAGTAGAGTTCCCTGTGCTATACAGTAGGTTCTCATTAGTTATCTATTTTATACATAGTAGTGTATATATGTCAATCCCAATCTCCCAATTCATCCCACCCCCCGTTCCCCACCCACTCCTGTATCCGTACGGCCATTCCCTACATCCGTGTCTCTATTCCACGAACAGTTGTTTTTGTTTTTGTTACTGTAAGACAATTGGAGCAGTTCCCAGAGATGATGAAGAAAAAGTGCAGGGGAGGGTGTGGAGAGCAGAGGGATGGAGAAAAATGAAAGGGGGTGGAGGTGAAGGAAGTGTGAGTCTTCAGCAATTGGAGGGTAAATGGCCAGGTGGAAGTGTTACCCTGGGGTCAGAGCCCATGAAAGGGGCAGACCTGGGCTTTAGAAACTGACACCAGTGCTGCAAAGGCCTGGAACTCCCCCTGGTGAGTTGGAATCCCACCCACCCTCCTCCTCAAAGTCTCTAGCAACTCAGACCTGAGCTGAAAAGTCCTGCATCCCTGACAATGCCCTATCCCCATCTGGGCAGAAGGCAGGGCTCAGGTGTCATTAACAAACCACCTGAGGATTTGCTGAAAGATGTCAGATTTCCCTGCTAGACCCAATATCCTTGAGACATGAACCCCACAGTCTGTCCTCCTCATTTCTTTGTTCCCAGTGCCCACAAAATCTAGAGAACAGTCAGGGTTCACTATGAACAGGCTTTCACTCTCAGCACCGTGGGGCAGGGAAAGAACTGGGAGAGTCCAAAGAGTCCAGGAATAAGTCTGAACTATCAGGTTTCGGCAAATCTAAGGACTATACTCCAGGGAGTACCCAAAAACAAAGTGAGGGGAAAGAGAAGAAGCATTTCCCTTTAGGATAGAGAGGGTGTAACCGAGCAGGACCCTATGGGGCCTTCCTGGGACAGGCCCTCCCCCTATATCCTCTGCTTTAGCTCCTCTCTGAACCACCCGGATAACAGTATCTGATGTACATTTCCTGAGTTGTTTTGCAGACGTAAAAATCCCCCACCAAGTGGAAGATGTTAACTACTTGATGACCAAGAGTACATAGTCCCCAAGGCCTCCTGGAGCCCAAGGATCGATAATGTTAACCCCTGTGACTCCGCCCTGTTACCTCACCATCAGCCAATCAGAGAATTGTGCACAAGCAGATCACATACCCTACGAACCCCCATCCTCACCTGGCTGTTAAAAATTCTTTGCTGGGGACTTCTCTAGTGGCGCAGTGGTTGGGACTCTGTGCTCCTAATGCAGGGGGCCCAGGTTCGACCCCTGGTCAGGGAACTAGATCCCGCATGCATCTCTCAACTAAAGAGCCCACCTGCCACAACTAAGACCCAGTGCAACCAAATAAATAAGCATTTTTTTAAAAAATGCTTTGCTGAAACCCTTCAGGGAGCTTGGGGTTTTCTGGGGCGTGAGCCACCCGGCTCCTGCAGTAAAACTTTCTCTGCTCCAAACTCTGACTTTTTGGTTTGTTTGGCCTCGCTGTGCCTCGGGTACACGAACTTGCATTAACAAGGGGTGTCCCTAGGACATAGTGCAGAGGGTGCCAGCTGAGCGGACTAGCAGTAAGACGTGTAGCCCCCTCCCCAGTCTTTGAGAGAGAAGGACATGGTAGGTCTTCTTGAGAAATAAGATATCTTAAAGCAGGTGCCCATACCCTCTTGGGGGGGTGTCCCAGACCCTACTGAGAATCAGACAGGAGCTGGGAGCCTCCTCCCTGGAGAAATGCACATTCGTGGTCACTCCCATAATTGCAGTGGTTTTAGTGATTCAGAGCACAGACTCCGGGGTTAGGCTGCCTGGTCTGAAATCCTGGATCTACCGCTAGCCAGCTGGGTCAGCTTAGGTAAAGCCCTAATTTCCTCTATACCTCTATACCTCTGTAAAATGGGGGCAATTGTAATAATAAACGTCACCTTCCAATGCAGAGAGTGTGGGTTCGATCCCTGGTCAGGGAGCTAAGATCCCACATGCCTCGTGGCCAAAAAACCAAAACATAAAACAGAAGCAGTATTGTTACAAATTCGACGAAGACTTTAAAATAAAATGGTCCACATCAAAAACATCTTTAAAAAAAAATAATCATACCCACTTGGTTAGGTTATTGGATGATTAAACACGATAAGGTGGTGGAGAGTTTCAGACCACATGTGGCAAATAATAACTATTATTATTACTGATGAACCCCATTGTTGGTTTCCTAGGGGCACATGGAGCTGTTTATATCCTGTTTTAGGGTCGGGGGGAAGATGCACAAGTTTGCAGTGTGGACCTAAAAAATTATTCACAACCTAAAAGTTGAGAGTTATGTTTTATTTGGTGGGAATTTTTAGGACTTCAAGCCCAAGAGGCAGCATCTCAAGTAATCCTGAGAGAACTGCTCCAAGGAGGCAAGCGTGGTAAGCCAGGTTATATAGGCGTTTTGTAACAAAGGGCAGGTGGTTGGGAACATCAAAAGACTATCGTTAATTAAAGAAAACCAGATATCTCAAGTTAAGGAATTTAGCACTTTTCTGTGTATAGGAAGATGCAAGAGTCTGGGCTCATTGAAATCATTCCTTTTTTTTTTTCCTTTGTCATTTCTTTTTTAACATCTTTATTGGAGTATAATTGCTTTACAGTGGTGTGTTAGTTTCTACTTTATAACAAAGTGAATCAGTTATACATATACATATGTTCCCATATCTCTTCCCTCTTGCGTCTCCCTCCCTCCCACCCTCCCTATCCCACCCCTCTAGGTGGTCACAAACCACCGAGCTGATCTCCCTGTGCTATGCGGCTGCTTCCCACTAGCTATCTATTTTATGTTTGGTAGTGTATATATGTCCATGCCACTCTCTCACTTTGTCACGGCTTACCCTTCCCCCACCCCATATCCTCAAGTCCATTCTCTAGTAGGTCTGTGTCTTTATTCCTGTCTTACCCCTAGGTTCTTCGTGACCTTTTTTTTTTTTTTAGATTCCATATATATGTGTTAGCATACAGTATTTGTTTTTCTCTTTCTGACTTACTGCACTCTATATGACAGACTCTAGGTCCATCCACCTCACTACAAATAACTCAATTTCGTTTCTTTTTATGACTGAGTAATATTCCATTGTATATATGTGCCACATCTTCTTTACCCATTCATCTGTTGATGGACACTTAGGTTGCTTCCATGTCCTGGCTATTGTAAATAGAGCTGCAATGAACATTTTGGTACATGACTTTTTTTTTTTTTTTGCGGTACGCGGACCTCTCACTGTTGTGGCCTCTCCCGTTGCGGAGCACAGGCTCCGGACACGCAGGCTCAGTGGCCATTGTTCATGGGCCCAGCCGCTCCGCGGCATGTGGGATCTTCCTGGACCAGGGCACAAACCCGTGTCCCCTGCATTGGCAGGCAGACTCTCAACCACTGCGCCACCAGGGAAGCCCATGACTCTTTTTGAATTATGGTTTGCTCAGGGTATATGCCCAGTAGTGGGAATGCTGGGTCGTATGGTAGCTCTATATTTAGTTTTTTAAGGAACCTCCATACTGTTCTCCATAGTGGCTGTATCAATTTACATTCCCACCAACAGTGCAGGAGTGTTCCCTTTTCTCCACACCCTCTCCAGCATTTATTGCTTTTAGATTTTTTGATGATGGCCATTCTGACCGGCGTGAGATGATATCTCATTGTAGTTTGAGAATGAAAAATAGAGCTGGAGGAATCAGGCTCCCTGACTTCAGACTATACTACAAATCTACAGTAATCAAGACAGTATGGTATTGGCACAAAAACAGAAATATAGATCAATGGAACAGGATAGAAAGCCCAGAGATAAACCCACGCACATATGGTCACCTTATCTTTGATAAAGGAGGGAAGAATATACAGTGGAGAAAAGAGAGCCTCTTCAATAAGTGGTGCTGGGAAAACTGGACAGGTGCATGTAAAAGTATAAGATTAGAACACTCCCTAACACCATGCACAAAAATAAGCTCAAAATGGATTAAAGACCTAAATGTAAGGCCAGAAACTATCAAACTCCTAGAGGGAAACATAGGCAGAACACTCTATGACATAAATCACAGCAAGATCCTTTTTGACCCACCTCCTAGAGAAATGGAAATAAAAACAAAAATAAACAAATGGGACCTAATGAAACTTTAAAGCTTTTGCACAGCAAAGGAAACCATAAACAAGACCAAAAGACCACCCTCAGAATGGGAGAAAATATTTGCAAATGAAGCAACTGACAAAGGATTACTCTCCAAAATTTACAAGCAGCTCATGCAGCTCAATAACGAAAAAACAAACAACCCAATCCAAAAATGGGCAGAAGACCTAAATAGACATTTCTCCAAAGCAGATATACAGGTTGCCAACAAACACATGAAAGAATGCTCAACATCATTAATCATTAGAGAAATCATTCCTTTGATAAGCACCTCAGCTATCTGGGGCCAGTATCCTGTGTTTTCACATCCTGAGTTTCCTCAGGGCTCACTGTACCGAGTGGTTGCAGTCTGATGGCTGGTAGATGGCAGGTATTCTTTCCTTCCTGAGTTCCCTCAGGGCTCACCAGCTCACCATCTGCGGTAGCTGCATTCGTTGACAACTGTAACATCCTTTGTTTCTTGATGTGGCAGGAAATATTCCATTTCTCAGCAGCCAGGGCTGGATGGTAAGTAGCAGGGGAAGGCAATCCTAAGAATCTATGTTTTTTCCATCCTTCAGTCTCAAGGATGATTCCCACAGAGACCAGAGGTAAATCCAAAAGGTGCTGCTTTAAGTGTCTCAAAGCAGGAAGTTAAGGACACCAGGTGTCTGAGCCTTGGTGGCAGCAGGAAAGGTAATCTGTGGGCTTTGGGGACCAGGGCAGGGGGTTATTGGGGAAGGAGGAGACCTCTGAACAACTCACTGGTGGGGGAAGCAGTTCTGGGGACCCCTGGGTCAAAGGGCTTTGGAGGCCTGAAGTCCCCAGCAAATACCATGTGGTTAATAAATTTTCTCCTCCTGTGGGAATAAAATCAGCAAGATTGATTGGTGATGTCTGCCTGGGCCAGAGCAAAAGGAGAGTATGGTGTATATTCTGGTAACTGCCTTCCCTGTCATAAGCCTCATTCATTCTTTTACGGAGCATCTTTGAGGTTCCAGAGAAAGTGCCAAAGATGAATAAGGCCTTGATTGGAGTTGTGCTCAGGGCAGGTCCTGCACAGTAGGGCCTCTCAACCCAGCCCAGATGTGGGGGTGGGGGAAACAGAGAAGGTTTTCTGGAAGATTATCCCCTGAGCTGAGTTAGCCAGGTAAAGTGGGGGGTGGGGGTGGGGGTGGGGGGTGGGTAAGCAAAAAGAGCGTTCCAGGTAGAAGTGCATATGGAGGCCAGAAATTACAATTGTATTGTCTGGGAAGTTGGTTAAAAGCACCAACAGGGTCTACAAGGCAGATGACTTAAAGTTTTCTTAGAAAAATGAAGTGTTTAGCTTAAAAATTATAAAGAATATAATTATTGGTGTGTTTTAAACTCTCCCCAAATTTCACAAGGGCAGGATCTCGTGTGTCTTGTTTTCTACTGTGACACCAGCATCTACAGAAGGACCGAGTCCAGGTGTGTTGGTAAATGTTTAACAACCAGCTCTTGGGGTGGCAGCGGAGATCCTGATTTGTAGTGTTTGCCAATTCCTGTGGTGTAAACATTTCCCTCATTGGCTGATTTCAAGAATCAGTGTGACATCGTTGAGCTTGAAGTTGGGAAGGGATTGGCAGTAGCCCAGAATTCTCATCATAAACATACAATAGACTTAACATCAAGACCCTATAATGGTAAAATGCAGCACACAATTAGGAAGTGATGAGTTTTGCATATTTATTTATTCCCTTTGTTTGTAATATAATATATTTAATCCTAAGTTTATATAATTTAATCTTTAATGATGCCTATGTTTAAAAACTTGCTCACAGAACTCCTGACAATTTGATAACTGGCTCTTGTGAAATGGGATGAGCCGTCTGCAGCACAGCAGTGACCTTGCTCATAGCAGACATTCAATGAATATCTGTTGAATGATGAATTAATTTATCAAATAGCACATGCTTGCTGAAAGCATCCAGACAATATTGAAGTATTTTTAGGAAGATGTGAAAGCCCTCCTTTTATTTCCTCATATAGTGGGGTAACCACACTTTTCTGTGTGTCTTTCTGAATATTTTCTGTACACACACATATAAATAAAGGTCAGAGGAAGATGTTTTTCTTTTGTTTCAAAGGAATCTTATCAAACATGTTGATCTCCTCTCCCTTTCTAATTCTATTTTTATTTTTTATTCTATTTTTAAATTTTTATTTAAAATTTTTACTTATTTATTCAACAATGCACTCTGGAAATTAGTTCTCTTGGCCCATCAAGAGCTATCCTGTCTTCTAATTGGCTCCTTCCAAAATCTTCCCTGAATGGATCAGAGTTCTGTTGTCCAGGACAGCAGCCAGTAGCTACATGTGGCCACTGGGCCCTTGAAATGTGGATACTAGGCCTGCATAACTAAATTTATAGTTTTGTTTAATTTAAACTTAAATTTGAAAACGGAGTCTCCATTCAGTGATTGGAAGACTCGTAAGTACATTTGGAAACAACGTGGGTATAGGAATCTACTTTTTTTTTTTTTTTTTTGCGGTACGCGGGCCTCTCACTGTTGTGGCCTCTCCCGTTGCTCCGGACGCGCAGGCCCAGCGGCCACGGCTCACGGACCCAGCCGCTCTGCGGCACGTGGGATCTTCCCAGACCGGGGCACGAACCCGCGTCCCCTGCATCGGCAGGCACACTCCCAACCATTGCGCCACCAGGGAAGCCCAGGAATCTACATTTTTAAACTGTAAATTTTATGAAATTTAAATACAAATCGAGTGACTCTTGTCAACTGAAAAAAAAAAAAAGCACAACCTAAAAGTTGAGAATTATATTTTACTCAGCAGGCATTCTGAGGACTTCAAGCCCGGGACATAGCATCTCAGATAACTCTGAGGGACTGCTCTGAAGAGGCAAGGGAGTGCCAGGAAATACAGGAGTTTTTGCAACAAAGACCAGGTATTCAGAGCATCAGAATATTACTGCTAATTAAAGAAAACTAGATATCTCAAGTTAAGGAATTTAGCGTTTTTCTATGTATGGGAACATGCAAGAGTATGGGCTCAGTGAAATCATTCCTTTGAAATGCACCTCAGCTATCTGGGGCCAGTATCCTGCTTTTCTGTATCCTGAATCCCCTCAGGGTACACAGTTAGGGGGACAGCAATGGCCGAGGGCTTGGCAGTGGGCAGCGCATTTGTCTCCATCCTGAGTCCCCCTCAGGGCTCACCATCTGGGCAGCTGTAATGTGATGGCTTGATGGTTACAACATCCTTTGATTACTGATATGGCAGACAATATTTTTCACTCACACTCTGATGAGAATCTAGCATCTTAATTAAGATGTGTTGAACATGTAAAATACACACTGAAGTTTGAAGAACTTAGTATGAAAAAAATGTAAACTATCTCATTAATAATTTGTTGATTATGTGTTGACACAACCGTATTTTTAGATAGGTTGAGTTCCATAAAATTCATGATCCAAATTAATTTTACCTGTTTCTTTTTACTTTTCAAACTGTAGCTACTAGAAAGTTTTAAATTACATATATGGTTCACATTATATTTCTACTGGAAGGGAATTCCCTGGCAGTCCAGTGGTTAGGACTCCATGCTTTCACTGCCGAGGGCACAGGTTCAATCCCTGGTCAGGGAACTAAGATCCTGCAAGCTGTGTGGTCAAAAAAAAAATAAAATTAATATTTCTATTGGACAACACTGGGTCAGACGTTCCAGATCTGTTTGGTGAAGAAGGTTTGTTGTTCTGGAAATACAGGGGTCAATTTGTCATGAACATATAAAATGTACTACACATCGGGAAAAAGATTTTTATTTATTAATAATAGTAATAAGAGTATGCACTGAGTCGTTAATTACTCTGCCTCAACACTCTTGACATTTGAGGCCAGATCATCCTTGGTTGTGGGGCCATCCTGTGCACTATAGGATGTTGAACAGTGTCCCATGCCAGTGACACTCTCTCCTCCAGCTGTGACAACCAGAAATGTCTACAGACATTGCAAAATATCCCCTCTAGACATTGCCAAATGTCTCCTGACATTGCCAAGAGTCACATACACCCCATTGAGAACCATTACGCTAGGCTAAGCTGAGTGCCTTATTTCACTGAAGTCTTGACTTCTGGGGTAGGAATTATCTCCACCTTGCAGATAGGAAACGGGTTCAGAGGGGTTAAGTGACTTACCCAAGGTCACAAAGGAGGGTTGCCCTGGGCGCTGCACACCACTGTGCTTTGGCTAGAGCAACTCACCAGGGTGAGTGTCATACACCAAGTTCTCCTCTGGGCTCCCGGCCTGGCCCCGTGAGGCACCAGCATTCACTGGCCATGTGCCCATGACCTCCGAGCATTCGTTTCCTTATGTGCAAAATGAGGTTGCACTAGACCCTGAATTCCTTTGCGTGTGATGAGCATCAAACTGTATTCCCCGGAATAAGGACAGGAAGGGCAGGTTCAAGTTTCTCATTTACTGATTTTATTTATTAAAACTCACTCACAGAGGGGGCCTACTGTGCATCAGGCAGTCCTAACCTCTTTACACAGCTCCCCTAGGAGGTGGTTTCTTTATATCCATTGACAAGCGAAGAGACTGGAGGCTCAGAGAAGTTGAGTGACTTGCACAAAGTCGCACAGCTAGCAGGGAGACAGGTCAAAATTCGAACTTCGGCATCAGGCTCCAGAGCCCGTACACGTAACCACTTGCTTATTTGGGGGTTGATGTGTGTGGCAAATAAACCGTAATTTGGGGAGACAGACCCAAACCCAGGGAATCCATTCTTTCTTAGCCTGACCTTGGGGTGCTGGTTTCTCTTGGACCTAAACCCAGATCCTGCATTTATATCTTGAGGAGCTGAGCAGTGTCAGGCCCCCTCCCCCATCCTCCTGGGCATTTTCCTTAGTCACCTGGGAGGAGAAAATGGAGCTGCCTTTCAAGGACAATGGGACAGCTCAGTTACTAATTCCACTTCTGGGCAAGGTTTCTGCATTTCCAAGGCGGGGAGAAGGAGGTACAGCTTCCTGGTGGGCTCAAGGGAGTTGGAGGACCCAGGAGCTATAACCTCTGCTCAGACCTCCTGGGCTCTGGGTCTGCTTTAGCTAAAAAAAGTCATCCATGTTAAGGAACACCAGTCACCCCTGCCCCAAGTACTTTGAAAAGTAGTTTGAAAAGAGGAGCCTCTGGGACAATTTGCAGCCAAAAGGAATCAAGTGCCTCCTCAGGGTGGCCTTCTCTGATTTCCCGCCATTCATGTCAACTCCATTTTTAGCAAATATTTTCATTCATTCATCCATTCATTCACCCATCTATCCATTAATTCATTTGTGTATTTATTCATTCAGCAAGCATATTCTAAACTACTAGGTGAGGTCCTGCAATAGCCAAGACACGGAAACAACCTAAATGTCCATCAACAGATGAATGGATAAAGAAGATGTGGTACAAATATACAATGGAATATTACTCAGCCATAAAAAAGAATGAAATAATGCCATGTGCAGCAACATGGATGCATGCAACTAGAGATTATCATACTAAGTGAAGTAAGTCAGAAAGAGAAAGACAAATACCATATGATACCACTTATATGTGGAATCTAAAATATGACATAAATCAAGCTATCTATGAAACAGAAACAGACTCACAGATATAGAGAACAGACTGGTGGTTGTCAAGGGGGAGGGGGTTGGGGGAGAGACGGGTTGGGAGTTTGGGATTGGCAGATGCAAACTGGCATATATAGGATGGATAAACAACAAGATCCTACTGTGTAGCACAGGGAACTATATTCGATATCTCGTGATAAACCATAATGGAAAAGAATATGAAAAAAAATGTATATACATGTAAAACTGAGTCACTTTGCTGTACAGCAGTAATTAACACACATTGTAATTCAAGTATACTTCAATAAAAATAAACAAACAAACAAACAAATGAATAAATAAATAGGTGCTGGACATAAGCAATAGGACTGAGCCCTGTCCATTAGATCTTACTCCCCCCATCTATTTCTCTGTGTTTCTCCCCCTTACTCCCTGTTCTATACCCACACTGGCCTCAGGAACATTCCCACCGCAGCGCCTTTGCACTTACTGCTGCAAACAATGCTCTTCCCCAGGCATTTTGGATCTTTGTCATGTGTACACATCACATCCTCAGTATCCCCTCTGCAACCTCCTGCTTTGAAGTATCCTGCTTGAAGTATCCCCTCTGCAACCTGCTGCTTTGATTAATCACTGTCTTCTCCCCCTTTTTCCCCCCTTCCTAAGAGTTACTGATATCTGAAATGACCTTACTTAAATTTATTTGCCCACGAGGCAGGGATGTCTGTCTGTTTTGTCCATTGGTTGCTGTGTCTTTTGTACCTGGAACAATGACCCCCACACGGTAGGCACTCAATACTTACATGTTACATGGATGGACGGATGGATGGACGGGTAGATGGAACTCATAGGCTTGAAACAGAGCAGTCTTAAGAACACATCAGTGGCAAAAATGAGCTCAGGTGGTCAGAGAGGGAAGTAGCAGCGAGGTGCTGACACAAGAGACAGTCTGAGCAACTTCCTTAGAGGGTCAAGGGAGTATCATAGGATCTTGTAGGACAAGCAGCCAGTTACTTAGTGGGTGGAGGGAACAGCATGTGAGGCAGAAGGAATAGAAAGGATTAGTATGTTGAGCTTTGGGGAAGACAAGAGGTTCAGAACCGTAGGAACATAAGCTGTGTGTGAAAAGAGAGAGAGAGAAATAGTGCTTGGAGGGGGACTTTGGGCTGCCAAGGTAGCAGAGACCACCTCTTACAGACACCAGCTACATAATACACAGGGCCCAGTGCAAAATGAAAACAAGGACCCCTTGTTCAAAAATGATGAAGAATTACAAGACAGTGACAGCAGAGCATTAAACCATGCCTGCATGGTCTTTTTTGCCAATTAAAGAATCAAACTCTGTCCTGGGGTCATGAGAAATCACTGAAAGTTTTTGAGTTGGACTAAGTGACCAGATCCCAGGTTGTGTGGGGATGGATCCAGGAGAAGCAGGGGGCTACCACCAGCCATCGGCCCAACAAAACTCCCATCCTGGAGCCCTGCTCCACCCCTGTCTCCTACTCATCCCTCACTCCCCAAGCCCACTCTGCTCCACTCACCAAGTGGCTGTTCCCGTCCCTCTGCCCCACCACTATGACTCAAATTGCGCTTCCCTGACTCATTCTCGCAGCCCGCTGCCCCTATTGGCCCCTTTTGCCTCCAGGATCTCTCCTTCCAAACCTGGGGCCCTGAGATCACACAGGATGCCTACACTCTTCTGCTCTGTTCCAGCCAGAAAGTAGTGGCACAGGACAGTGATGAAGTACATGTTCTGCGGCACCCAACGGACCTATGTTCAAACTGGCTGTGTGACCTTAGCAACTTACTCAACCTCTCTGTTCTTAAAACTGGTCTTTGGTCAAACAGTTTTGGCAAGTGCTGGATTTAAGGAGTCCACTCCTTTATGAGCTGTTAATGTATGTTCTGAGCCTCTAAGAAGAGGCCATGGGATTTCTCAAAGGCATCCAACCCCTTTCTTTCCTCTGAGGAAGTATTTCTCAGGACTGATGGTCTGGGCAGAGCTGACTCATCCTTTAGGGACAGAAAATGCAGTGCCTGGGGCCCATGATCCTTTCAGGGGCTCACAAAAATGTTTCATTTCTTCTAAAATCAGAAGGGGATAAAAATGAATAAACTCCACTGTGAATTATGCTTACCTTTATACCAAAGCTATTGTAAATATATATATATATTTTTTTAATGGATGAGGGGGCTCAATAAGGCAGCAAAAGTGCCTGGGGCTCATGAAAATTGTGAGGTGGCCCTGGGTTTGGGGAACAGGCCGAGGAAGTACCGCCTACATGCCAGGGGGTCTTTCCCTGACACCCATGGTCAAGCCTGGCAGGCAACCCCCAAGCGCATGAGTCCCTGTCTTCCTGAGAACCCAGGTAGGCTGAACCAAGGGCCCAGGGAGACAATCGGGGCCTGGGAACAGGCGAGGGGATCTTTCCCAGCCCTGCCTGGCCTCACAGGGATTAAAATGACTGGGTACATTTGATACCTGCCGGATCTCAGCCACCTGGCCTCCTGGCCCTGGAGAGGAGGTGCCGGACAAGTCTGTGGGCTCAGCCGAGGGGCTGTACCAAGGGCCAAGAGTGGCCCCCCCATCTTCCTGATGCCTTGAATGGCCGCCCCATGGCAGGGCACCCCTGGAAGCTGGCAGTGGCTCCTGGAGCTGCTGGCACTGAGATACCTGCTGCCCATAGGTAAGGGCCTTTGGTGCTGGTCCTCTGGTGGGGGAGGTGATATAGGTGCCCAAAGGCCTAGGCTCATTCTTGGATGGCCTTGAGTGTCAACGCACTGGATTTCCCTTTCCAGCTTGGTCTCCACCCAACTATCCCTTCTTCCATGTTTCCAAACATCTCACCAACAAAGACCACTCTCCCTCCCCTTCTCCCCTTTACTTTCCTTCTCTCCACCTGACTTTACATTCCACTGTTATTGATTCACTTATTTGTCTATATCCCCCTCTAGCTTATGAGCCCCATGAGGACAGTGAACTGTTTTGAACTGTTCACTGATTTGTCCTCAGCGCCTGTCACAGTGCTTGGCACACCGTTGGCCCTCCATAAATATTCATCTTGTAACCTAGGTCTAGTCTGCCTGGGGGTGGAAAACACAGCAACCAAAGACTTGAGTTTGGAGGTTGAATCCCACCTTCACCAGTCACTCACTGTGACTCCTGAAGCCACTTGACTTGGTCTTCTGAGGCTCGGTTTTCCCAATCTGCAAAATGGACATGATGATGACAGCAGCACTTGGCTTGCAGGGCAGGTTGGGAGGATTTGATGGGGTCATGGAGATGATGACTGGCATGCTGAAAGGTCAGTGAGCAGTGACTGTTACTGTTATGAAGTGGAAAGGCCACACACAAGTGGGGTGAGGGTTATGGATAGGACCATCTCTGCATGGGACCCAGAAGAAACCACATTTTCCATGTGGGCTTCAGGGGAGGCAGCAAGTAGGATTTATGATAACACAGGGAGCTTAGAGATACCAGCTTATCTGATGGACCCTTTTTTTTTAAAAATTGTTATTGGAGTATAGTTGATGTACAATATTGTGTTAGTTTCAGGTATACAGCAAAGTAAATCAGTTATACATATACATATATCCACTCTTTTTTAGATTCTTTTCCCATATAGGTCATTACAGAGTATTGAGTAGAGTTCCCTGTGCTATACAGTAGGTCCTTATTAGCTATGTATTTTATATATAGTAGTGTGTATATGTCAATCCCAATCTCCCAAATTATCCCTCCCCCGCTTATCCCCTGGAAACCATAACTTTGTTTTCTACATCCGTGACTCCACTTCTGTTTTGTAAATAAGTTCATTTGTACCCTTTTTTTTAGATTCCACATATAACTGATATCATATGATATTTGTCTTTCTGTGTCTGACTTACTTCACTCAGTATGACAATCTCTAGGTCCATCCATGTTGCTGCAAATGGCATTATTTCGTTCTTTTTTATGGCTGAGTAATATTCCATTGTATATATGTACCACATCTTCTTCTTCCATTCCTCTGTCAATGGACACTTAGGTTGTTTCCATGTCCTGGCTATTGTGAATAATGCTGGAATGAACATTAGGGTGCATGTGTTTTTTTGAATTATGGTTTTCTCAGGGTATATGCCCAGGAGTGGGATTGCTGGGTCATGTGGTAGTTCTATTTTTAGTTTTTTAAGGAACCTCCATACTGTTCTCCATAGCGGCTGTACCATCTTACATTCCCACCAACAGTGTAGGAGGGTTCCCTTTTCTCCACACCCCCTCCAGCATTTATTTTTGTAGATTTTTTTTTTTTTTTTGCGGTATGCGGGCCTCTCACTGTTGTGGCCTCTCCCATTGCGGAGCACAGGCTCTGGACGCACAGGCTCAGTGGCCATGGCTCATGGGCCCAGCTGCTCCGCAGCATGTGGGATCTTCCCGGACCGGGGCACGAACCCATGTCCCCTGCATCGACAGGCGGACTCTCAACCACTGCACCACCAGGGAAGCCCCTGTTTTTGTAGATTTTTTGATGATGGCCATTCTGACCGATGTGAGGTGATACCTCATTGTAGTTCTGATTTGCATTTCTCTAGTAATTAGGGATGTTGAGCACATTCTCATGTGTTTTCGGCCATCTGTATGTCTTCTTTGGAGAACTGTTTGTTTAGATCTTCAGCCCTTTTTTCAATTGGGTCATTATTTATTTTTTTGATATTGAGCTGCATGAGGCAGCCCATGTAGGCCCCATTTTATTGAGGAGAAAACTGAGGTTCAGAGGGGATCAGGATTTTCCCAGAGCCACACAGCAGAGGAGGTGGGTCCAGGTCCAAGATTCCTCTTCCTTAACACAGTCCTACCTTCTTTCTGCCTCCCCTGGGAGGGTCATTCAGTCACTCACTGGGCATTTATTTGTTGAGTCCCTGCCATGTACCCCTGCAGGCTTTGAGGACACAGCAGGTCCATGGCACAGGGAAAGTAGAAGCACAGTACAGAGAGATGAGAGGTTTGTATTCTTTTCCTGGGGCTGCCATAACAAAGTACCACTGACTGGAGGCCTAAATGACAGAAATGTAGTCTCACAGCTCTGGAGGCCAGAAGTCTGAGAGCAAGGTGTCTGCAAGGTTGGTTTCTTCTGAGTGCTTTGAAGAAGAATGTTCCATGCCTCTCTCTTAGCTTCTGGTGATTTGCTGGCAACCTTTGGCATTCACTGGCTTCTGGTAGCCTCACTCCATCTCTGTCTTCATCTTCACATGGTTTTCTATGTGTCCCTGTCTGTGTCCAAATTTCTCTTTTCTATGAGGACACCAGTCATGCTGGATTAGAGACCCACGTTGCCAAAATTTGGCCTCTGTACACCGGTGCCGGATTAAATCTTGGAGACAGGGTTTTGGGTGAAGTAGAAAGAAATCGCTTTATTGCTCTGCCAAGCAAAGGGGGCCACATTGGGCTAATGCCCTCAAGACTGTGTGTCCCACCCTGGAGGGGGTAGTGAGGAGTCTTATAGTGTTCAGGGAGCAGGGCATGGTCAGCTCATGGACATTCTTCTGATTGGTTGGTGGTGAGGTAATGGGGAGTCAGCATCATCAACCTTCTGGTTGCAACCAGTCTACGTGCTGTGGGCAACATACAGTAAACCTCTTCCACCTGGTGGGAGTTTCAGTATCTGCAAAACAGCTCAAAGGATATGGACAGAATATTATCTATAGCCCTGGAGGAGGAAATAAAGGTCCTTGACTTTGATGGCTAAAATATTGTTATTTTGTCTTGCTTGACAGTTTTCCTTTCTTTTTGCGTTTTCTCTCTTCTCTGATTAAATTTACTTTTTCTTTTTTTAATTTACTCTTTGACTAAAGATTTTCTACAGACAAAAGGAAGGCGGGGTCTTCCCTGGTGGCGCAGTGGTTAAGAATCTGCCTGCTAGTGCAAGGGACAAGGGTTCGAGCCCTGGCCCGGGAAGATTCCACATGCCATGGAGCAACTAAGCCCCTGCGCCACAACTACTGAGCCTGAGCTCTAGAGCCCGTGAGCCACAACTACTGAGCCCATGAGCCACAACTACTGAAGCCTGCGCGCCTAGAGCCCGTGCTCCGCAACAAGAGAAGCTACGACAATGAGAAGCCCGTGCACTGCAAGGAAGACCCAACACAGCCAAAAATAAATAAATAAAAATAAATTTGAAAAAAAAGAAGTTTTTAAAAAAAAAAAAGGAAGGCGGAGGACATGGGTGGGGGTCTATGCTGGGAAGACTTCATAGGGTCCTACTCGGTTACACCCACCCTACCCCAGTATGACTTCATTGTGACTTAACTAATTACATCAGCACCAACCATATTTCCAAACAAGGTCACGTTGTGAGAGGTCCTAAGGGTTAGGACTTCAATGTATGAAATTGACATATGTCAAAGGGGAGACAAACTCATAACAGAGGCATTGGGAAAGTAAAGATAGCTGAGCTAGGGGTGTGGGGTGGGAGGGAACCTTCTCCGAGAAGGTGGGTTTACAGTTGAGCCCTGTTGTCAGAGAGGGTCTTGCACTAGCTTGGCTTGAGACAAAGGGTGGGAATCCCAGCCCCAGGTGGTGAGGTTTAAGTCAAAGAACAACTGAGGGAGGTTGGGGTCTGCCCACTCATGGTCCCCAAGACCCACGTTGCAGAGGGATGTGAGGTGAGAGGGAACTTTCACTCCAGTGGTTCTCAGATGGAGGGCACATCAGTACCACCTACAGGGCTTATTAAAACACAGCTTCTGGGAGCAAGTCTGGAATGGGGCCCAGGAATTTGCATTTCTAACAAGTTATCAGGTGATGCTGATATGGCTGGTCAGGCTCATCCAGGGAACCACACTTCAAGAATCACTGTTTTGCAGCCTGGGTCCATGTCTGCTTTATAAACAGAGGCACTCTTAACTCTGCAAACAAAACAGAAAATGAGGGCTTCCCTGGTGGCGCAGTGGTTGGGAGTCCGCCTGCCGATGCAGGGGACACGGGTTCATGCCCCGGTCCGGGAAGATCCCACATGCCGCGGAGCCGCTGGGCCCGCGAGCCATGGCCGCTGAGCCTGCGCGTCTGGAGCCTGTGCTCCGCAACGGGAGAGGCCACAGCAGTGAGAGGCCCGCGTAACACACACACACACAGAAAACGAAAACCAATACCTGTATGAATCTGTGCCAGCCAGAAAGCTCATAGAGGCCTTCCTCTGAGACATGGGGCCCCAGTCTTGCCCACATAAGAATCACCCCTGTGTACAAGGGGGTGGAGAATAGGAAAAGGAGGTGTTGAAATCCAGATTTTTGGTTCCCACTTGCTGAACTCAAATTTCCAGGGAGAAGAGAGGGATAAATTAGGAGTTTGGGATTAACATAAACACACAACTACATATAAAACAGATAACCAACAAGGACCTACTATATAACACAGGGAACTATACTCAATATTTTGTAATAACCTACAAGGGAAAAGAATCTGAAAAACAATACATATATTATATATGTACATATAACTGAATCACTTTGCTGCACACCTAAAACTAACACAACATTGTGCATCAACTACACTTCAATAAAAAAATAAAAAAGTAAATCTGTCAGTTAAAAAACATTTCCAGGGAAGAAACCTTGGGCAAGTTCTTTTACCATCCATGCAAGTCTCAGTTTTCTCACCCTTAAAATGAGTTTGTCTGGGGGATTTGATGAACTAACAGAGTAGATTTCAAATGGTAGGGTGCGTCACCTGTGGGGCAGGGGTTTACAGTACAGAGGGCTGAGCCCCACCACCACCGTTTCTAATTCAGTAGGTCTGGGGTGGGTTTGGAGAACTGACATTACAGCATCTCTAGTGATGCTGATGGTCCGGAGACCACTTAGAAAAGCACTGAGCTAAGGCTCTGAAAGGCTGGCAGAACAATGCCTGGTACTCTGTGAGTTTCATAATGGAAGCATCGTCCGGGGATTCTAAAGGTCAAGCAGGCTTAAAGATGCAGCTCTGGGGAACTGTTGGACTAAATTGGCTAAGAGCAAAAAGCAGTCTGTGTCGGAAGGAAGATCAAGTACAGGACTCAAACGGTAGAATCCAGGGCACCTTTATTCAAAATGACATGATATGAAAAGAATTAGCCCCCCACTTCATACCCATTAAGATGCCTACTATAAAAATAAATACATAAATAAAATACAAAAAAAAAACCCCAAACAAGTATGCATGAGGATGTAGAGAAATTGGAATCTTTGTGCACTGTTGGTGGGGATGTAAGATACAGAAAATGGTATGGCAGTTCCTCAAAAATTTAAAAATAGAATTACCGTAAGATCCTGCAATTCTGCTTCTGGATATATACCCAAAAGAATTGAAAGCAGGGTCATGAACAGATATTTGTACACCCATGTTCATAGCAGCATTATTCGTAATAGGCAAAATGTGAAAGCAACCCAAATGTCTGTTAACAGATGAGATGAATGGATGTATATAAAATGTATAAATACAGAATGGAATATTAGTCCTGAAAAAGGAGGGAATTTCTGACACCTGCTTCAACATGAGGACAGTATGCTAAGTGAAATAAGCCAGACACAAAAGGACAAATATTGTACAATTCCATTTATAGGAGGTGCCTAGAGGACTCGAATTCACAGAGACAAAAAGTAGGCTGGTGGGTTGCCAGGGGCTGGGGGAGGGGGATGGGGAATTAGTGTTTAATGGGGACAGAGTTTCAGTTCGGGAAGATGAAAAACGTTTTGGGGATGGACGGTGGTGATGGGTGCACGACAGTGTGAATGTACTTAATGCCACTGAACTGTGTACTTAAAAATGATTAAGATAGCAAATTTTAAAAAATTAATTCATTTATTTATTTATATTTTTGGCTGTGTTGGGTCTTCGTTTCTGTGCGAGGGCTTTCTCTAGTTGCGGTGAGAGGGGGCTGCTCTTCATCGCCGTGCGCGGGCCTCTCACTGTCGTGGCCTCTCTTGTTGCAGAGCACAGGCTCCAGACACACAGGATCAGTAGTTGTGGCTCACGGGCCCAGTCGCTCCGTGGCATGTGGGATCTTCCCAGACCAGGGCTCGAACCCGTGTCCCCTGCATTGGCAGGCAGATTCTCAACAACTGCGCCACCAGGGAAGCCCTCTCCCGCCTCTTAGCCCCTTCCTCCAGCTACACTGGCCTTTGCTGTTTCTGGAGAAGTTTGGACCACTGGGCCAGGAGGTAATTTTGCAACTTGGAGCCAGGCACCAGGGCCTTTGCACTTGCCGTTTTGCTCTGCCTGAGTGTTCCCTCTCTCCCCCCAGGGCCGGCTCCTTCTCATCATCCAAGTTGTGACCGGCTTCTTTTACAAAAATAAATCAGGAATACTCTGTTTTAGAATCCTCAGAGCACCAAAATACTTAAAATTACCTTGTTTGTTTAATGATTATGCTTCCCTCACTAGACTATATGTTCCATGACAGTGGCACCCATCTGAGGCCCCACAGCCTAGACTGGAATCCCAGCTCAGATGTGTGACACGGGGCCTCTCTGAACCTCTGTTTCTTCCTCCATAAGAAGAGGAACATAGAAGAGTTTCAATAAGGATTAAATAAACAACTCTTAGAACATGTAGGGGACACAGAATAGGGACTATACGTTTAAGCGTCTGCTGTTTTTGCTGTTACGATAGTAATAATGATATAATCCTTAGGTTCTAGCATAGAATTTAGCCTATGTGAGACACTCAGTACATATTTATTGGATGGATACGCAGATGGGTAGCAGATTTTTGAGCAGAGAAGGGCAGTACTGAGCCCTTTCCGAGCTCTGGACATGGCTTATAACAAAACAGAAAGCCTGGCTGGGGGTGGCCAGGGGCTTCTTAGCTTATACCCCCAGCCTCAAGCTCCCACTTCAGAGCTCAAATATCAGATAAAACCAATGGGAGAGAAATTATCTAAGTAAATGTGGTCATGTCTGCCTTTGAAGAGTTGGGATCTTTAAAACCAAGTTTCATTTCAAGGGAGCCCCAGGTGACTCAGCTCTAAGCAGCCCGAGGGGAACACAGCCCTTGGCTCAAAGCCAGAAAATTTCTATCTTCAAGTTTCTATTGTTCCAGCTCACAATTTTTTTTGTTTGGTTGGTTGTTTTTTTTGTTTTTGTTTTTGTTTTTTTTTGCTCCTCTGCAGTCTTTGAAAGAAAAATGAATGCTCCCTGCATGCAAAGGAGGGGGAACCTCCCCACACCCCAGTCCATACTGCTTTATTGTTTTGTCCCCAGGGCTGCTTTTGTGGTCTCACAGCAGGAAGTTATCTGGAGGCTTTCTACGGTGTTGTAAGCCTCTTGATCAATCCTGTTTGATGAGGATTAAAGAATGTCAGAACTACTCAAGTCTTCCCAAGGCGTGCCAGGAAGTCATTCATATACTCCAGGCCTCCGGGCGGTTTCAGGCCTCAAATGTCAGTGAAAATGCAGAGAGAAAAGGATGGGAGTAAACGAGAGCTTGTCCTCTTTGTCTTCCTCCTCCCACTTTCCACTGGGGGTGACAGACGTGAGGAGTGGAAAATTGAAAAGAAGAAAGGGGGCTTCCCTGGTGGCGCAGTGGTTGAGAGTCCGCCTGCCGATGTAGTAGACACGGGTTCGTGCCCCGGTCCGGGAAGATCCCACGTGCCGCGGAGCGGCTGGGCCCGTGAGCCATGGCCGCTGAGCCTGCGCGTCTGGAGCCTGCGCCCCGCAACGGGAGAGGCCACAACAGTCAGAGGTCCGCGTAGCGCCAAAAAAAAAAAAAAAGAAGAGAGAGAGATAAAGTGAGGTGCCTGATTTTCTACATTTCTATCCCATTTATCAAGCGCCTATTTTGTCCCTGTCACAAAATACAGCACAGGGACATGCAACAAATGTTTATTGGATGAAGAGTCGAGGCATTTAAATCAGGGTCTCTCAAGCATATCTGAATGCCTGGAAGCGTTGAAAACAGTTCTACATCAGCACTCCACCCCAGACTGGTATTCTTCTTTTAAAAAAGCTTTCGCAGGAGATTTTAATGCACAGCCAGGATGGAGAACCATTGATTAATATCAAAAGCCACGCCACGCAGCTTGTGGAATTTTAGTTACCCAACCAGGGATTGAACCCAGGCCCTTGGCAGTGAGAGCGTGGAGTCCTAACCACGGGACCGCCAGGGAATTAAAATCAAAAGTTTTGAAATGATGGCCTAGGCCTTGATTCAGGCCTAAAGATGATGTGTTTGCTTCGCTGCACAGTGTCTTAAAAATATTTGTATTCCTCAATATTTCAAACTCTGGTAGTCCATAAACTTTCCAGGTTTCCAATTTTTTAAAAAAAGTTTGAAGTTCCAGCCATCATAGGTGTACCTCCCAGCAGAAGCAGAGCAGCACCTGTTCCTTTAGATGGAGCAGAAGGAGGTTTTCAAGTTGCCTCTGTTCCCACCACTCCCTGTTGCCCCCTGGATGCTGAGTTGGAGGACCCAATTTCCCTCCTCTTCACAGTTGCACTGCTGGTTCTTCTTTGGAATAAAGTTTAGGAGAAGGTGAAATATTTGTCTAGAGTTAGCATCTCCAAGTCAAGTGGGAAATGGGAGCTTCATATTCCCAGGAAGACAAGAAGTATTTCTTTATAGAAGTCAAGTTTATTCCTCCACATTTCTTATACAAAGTTTGCTTTTCTTACAGCTTGTTCAATCACAGACACTATATGTCAGGAGGTGAAGTGTGTGGTTCAGAGAAATGGTCCAAAAGTCTGCTTCTCAATACGATAGCCTCTAGTCACATGTGGCTGTTTTTATTTAAATTAATAAAAATTAGATAAAAATAAAAATTACGTTCCTCAGCCATAGTAGACACCTCTCAAGAGCTCAGTAGCTGTGTGGGACGGGTGGTTACTTTATCGATGGTACAAAACATGTCTATTGCTGCTGAAATGTCCAGTGGTCTATTGGAGAGCAATGATCTGGAGTGAGACTTCCAGGGTTTAAAACCCTGCTTTGCTACTTCCTAGTTGTGTGACCTTGGGCTAGGTACTCTACCTCTCCTTGCCTTAGTTTCCTCATCTGTAAAATGGCTTTGTTTAACAATAGTACTGACATCAAAGGGTTGTTGTGAGAATTCCATGACAATACATGTAGAGCTTTTGGAACAGTGCCTGGCACATGGTAAATGCTTATTAACATTGTAAAAGCATTTAATATCTATAAGTTATTAATACAAATAATTATTAATATCTATTATTAATACTATTATATATTTATATAATAATATATTATATAATTTAATAATTATGTAATTATATTATGTAATATTTATATTATATAATTATATAATATATAATTAAATATATACAATAAATACCTAGTATATATAATAAATGTAATATATTATTATATATTATAAATGTTATGTAATTATATAATTATTATGTATTATTATATATAATTATAATAAACTATTATTATAATTATATTATAACACAATATAACATTAATTAACATCTAGTTATTAACATTAACATTTTATTTATTTTACTATGATAATTATTTACTATTATATATTATGTATAATTATATGCTATAATAATTATAATAATCTATTATATACTTATATGTAATAACACTAATTAGCATCTAATATTATTATTTATTTTACACTAATAATAATGATTAGTAATAGACATTCCTGGTCCAGATGAGTTTCCCATCCCCTTTTAACTCTCATTCGTAATCTGTAAAGTTTACGAATTTAGATTCATAGAGTGTAAATTATCCACTCTATACTTACATATGAAGAAACTGAAGATCAGAGAGGTTTTGTCACTTGCTAAAGATCAACAGCATCTGCAAGGTGTAACTGGGATACAGTCCAAGACTGTTAAATTCTGATGCCCTTGCCTATTCACTCTACCATGAGGTCTCTTCAGGTGAAAGGCTAAGCAAAGGTCCTGGGGTAGACATCACCAGGTGTGTCTGGCCTGTGGTGCACTGGCCAATTTTGCTGGAATGCAGGGTATGTGAAGCGGGGGGTGGCACCGAAGGGAGGGGTAAAAGTTTAGCTATAAGGAGTGATTGGAACCAGCCAGAAATTGAGCAACAGCCTGAGGATTTGAAGGCTTCATTTAGAGAGCAATATAGTTCTTTAAAAAGCCCTTTGGCTTTTTAAAAAGCCCTTTGCCCTTTGGCTTATGCCAGTCAAAAGAGCAGCCCACAACTATTGAGCAAAAACCATTTGCCGGCACCAATGCCCATGGTCCTTCTCACAAAGCCCTTACGAGAACCTTTGGAGGAAGGTTTTATTATTGTCATTCCCACTTTACAGATGAGAAAACTGAGGCTCAGAGAAGCCCACGCACCTGGCCAAGGGTGGAATCAGGATTGCACCTCAGTGCCTTCTTTCTGACCTCGTTGCAGCACCGTTGGGCCAGGGACTTGCTTAAACTCTTACTTCAAGGAAGGTCTTACTATGGGTGCCAATTTCTGGTGCTGACAATGCATTTTCTGCAGAAGAATCTGTATAACAAGGATGTTAGGATGCCTTTGGCCTCTGAGAGCTTCCAAAGGTGTGTGACATCACCAAAGTCAGACCACGGCCCTATATGAACTGGTCCCTCTCCCCTGAGTGGACTGGCTCCTCCTCTCTCCCTCTGCCTCCCTTCTCCTCCTGAACATCCACTTAGAGAAATCCTTAGGGGCTTGTTCGAAGTATAAATGCATTGCTATGATTAGAACAGGGACTATCACATTGCAAGTGCTCAATAATATCTGTTGTTGATGATAATAATACTGTTGGATTATTACCATTGTCCACACAGAGATAACAAGACCGACCCCAATTTCAGGAGATTAGATGAGGAGAGAGTGGTAAACGTTGCCTTAGATTATGGAGAGGCTGTGACATACAGCTTTTGAGGGAGGAATGGACCCCGATGCCTAAGAAATCTTTGTGATGCTTGAGAAAATAGAAACAATTTCCCATGGTGGGAAAAACCTTTGGCAAAGGGTTTTGCGTGGAATTATGAAAGGAAACTGAAGTCTTTTGAATTGTGTGTAATGTTATGTGTGTATCTGTTAGTTCTCACTGGGGTCCACAATCTCCCCCCACAAAAGTTCAATAACCATTCCTTCATTCATTCATTCAATAAATGTTTATTGATTATCTATAATATGCTAAGTACAGATTCAGAGGTCAATATAAGAGGTGGTATAACTATTATGATTAATGATTATGTATATCTTTATAATTATTAGTCATATTTAGGTAAGAAATATTATTGCAACTGCTCACTTGTGTATGTTTGGTAGTCAGAGAAACCAAGGCTCAGAAGGATTAAACAACTTGCCAAGAGACATAACCAGTAGGTGACAGAGGTGGGGTTTGAAGGTCTAGGTCCGTGGGGTCGGTCCAGGTCCACATCTGTCTTCAGCAGGAGAGGAAAGGTAAGGGAGGACATTTGGGGGTGGCTAAGAGGAGGAGAAAGATCTGGGGTGAAGGGGAGAAAGAGGACAGGAGAGAAGAATTTGAGTAGAAGCCCTTTTCCATCATTTATTCATTCCACAAACATTCATCGAGCATACTGTGTGCTAGGCACTGCACTGGGAATGTAGTGGTGAGCAAAATGGACATTGCCTTTGCCGTCCTGGAGTTGATGTTCCAGAGAAGAAGGGGTCGACAAACGAGCGAGGAAATATATCATGTCTGGTGGCACTAATGCTTTGGGAAAAAGAGAAGAGAGACAGTGGGTGACAGGGGTGTAGGGATGGTTCTTGAAGAGGTGACATCTGAGCTGAGGACTGACCGGGGTGAGAATGGACTCATGTAGGTATTTGGCAAAAGGATGTTTCAGGCAGTGGGAACAGCAGGTGCAAGGGCCCTGAGGCAGGACTGAGTTTAAGAAACAGTAACGAGATCAGAGTAAGGCACAGTGAATGAGTGGGAGAGAAGGAATTAGGGGAGGGACACAGGCTGGGGGTTGGGGTGGGGAGATAAATTAATAGGTCCTCATAGGTCATTGTAAGGGATGTGGCTTTTACACTGACCGAAATGCAGGGCCATAAAGCTTGGCCCATGGTGCTCTGATTCTTATTTTTAAACAATGTTCTTCTGGCTGCTGCCTGGAGAATAGATTGGTGGGGGCAAGGGTAGAAGGCAGAGAGGCCGTTAGGAGGCTACTGTGATCATCCAGGAGAAAGAGGATGATGACTGGGCTTGGGAGGTAGTGAGAAGCGGTCGACTTGTGAATAGATTTTAAAGACCTTGAAGGATTTGCTGATGGACAGGTCACTGGAAATGGGGTACGTGCATGCAGGGAATTCAGGTGGTTGAGAAGAGAAATTAAGCAGTGCCACAAATTAGTATTTTCAGAAGGGTCTGTGGGGTGAAAACCCTCAGTAGATAAAAGGAACAATCATACGCTTTTTATCACGTTCATGGAAGCAGGGAAAGTGTGGCTTTGCTCTTGAGTGATGGGAAATGTCCTCCATCCTTGTCAGATGGTCCAAGAGGCCTGTGAGAGGAAGCTCTGGGGCCAGGTAGGTATGGAAGGTGAAGAATTGGGAGATCCTGGATCTGTTGAGATGTGTGAGGTTGGGGAAGGGGCAAGTAAGAAAGATAACTACATATCCTTTTTACTCAGCGCTCATTATGGTTGGGGCTTGCACAGAGGGATTTAAAGAAGATATTAATTCATTTAATGACCTCTACAGCCCTCCAGTGTGGCAGCCATGCTCATCCCCATTTTCTAGGTCAGTAAAACTGAGTCAGAGCACATAGGAAATATACCCAAATTAATAGCCTCTTTCTGGTTCAACAAAACAGACACAGTCTTCCATGTTCCTGGAGCTGAAATTCTGGAAGCAGGGACGGACATTAAACAAAGATGCAAATATATAACAACAGGTGGAACTAAAGGGATAGTGAGTGACAGAAGGAAAGTGGAATGAAACCAGCCAGGAATTTACCTGAGGCGGGTGTGTTGGAAGCAGAATCACAGAGTCATTGGATTTCTGACATCTCCTGCCTAAAAGTCTTCTGTTGGTGGGTTCAAGCTCCTGGAGGGAGGTAATAACAGATCTGGTCCTCAGGGTGAGGGCTGTTCTCCACCTGGTACCTTCGTTGAGGTCTCTAGAGTTGAAATATCCTTTCTTTCCATCCCTGGCCCAGCGTTCTCAGCTTGGTGGGGGCAGCTCCCTCTCTTTCCAGTTTGCCTGGCTCCCCCTGGCTTCCCTCTGATGGCTCTTGTGTTCTTTCTAGGCTGCATCTGCAGTCTGAGTCCATTTGCCAGAGCTGTGCAGTCCACTAAGATAGCCACTAGCTTCCCCTGGCTACTGAGCCCTTGATATGTGGCTGGTCCAAACCGAGCGTGAGACAAAGGCTTAGTTAAAAAAATTAAACAGAGTAAAGGAATGCAAAATTTCTCATTGACACTTTTTTTGACGTTGATATTAAGTCAAAACGATACTACTTTGGAAATGTCAGGTTCAATAAAACACATCATTTGAACTAATATCATAATCGTGACAAAAACCCTCTTCTCGATCAAACTTTAGTCAGGCTCTTCTGAGTCCTCTTCTTGAGTTGACCTTGACCTTGGCTTTCTGTTTCCGTTCTATCCTTGTCAAGGCTGCCTAGCCCAGTCTTAGCAAGGATTTGGCTAAGGCAGTTAATCAAGAATCCCCCCATCCTTGATATCTGATCATCCCTGACATCTGATCAGTTTCCTCATCCCTCACCTTTGCTGTACAAATCTTTGACCTACCTTTAGCAAGAATCCTGGTAGGCCAGTTAAGGAGGAATCCCCCTCCCCTTGAAGTCTCCTCAGTGATTTTTCCGTGCATGGACCCCCCTGACCCTACTCCTTGGCTATAAATCCCCACTTGTCCTATTGTATTCTGAGTTAACCCTGTTCTCTCTCCCCTACTGGAATTCTTCTATTAAATAAAGTAGTCCTCACCATTTTAACAAGTGTTGGAATATTTTTTCTTTTAACAGTAGAAAATTTTAAATTATCTATATGGCATTTGGGGCTCATATTTCTAAGGCAGAGCACTGCATTGGAAGGTGGCACAGTATCCTCCCCTCCTACCCTGGGGCAGATTTTCCCAGACCTACTTTCATTGCTGACTATGAACTTTAGTTTCTTCTTTCCATTCATCAATCTATCTCTCCAGTCTGCTTAGCATCCCTAGGTAAAGGTAATGGCTGGCACACCTATTTTTGAAAGGTTGCTCATTCCTTCCTTCCTTCCTTCATATATTCTGCCAGTGTTAAAGAAAAAAAATACTTAATGACATTTTTAAAACGTGGTAAAAAAGACTTTACACAAGGGGAGGACTATCAGGTATAGGGCCCACTGTGAATGAATTTTCCACTCGGGGAGTGAGATTGGGCTTAACTCCATAAACAACAGGGGCCAGTGGAAAGTTATAGCTAAAGAGCAGGATGGGGGTGGGGCAGGGTCAATGATAAAAAATTACTAAGAGGAAACATCAGGGGCAAGGAGGATTTTGGCAAAACCAGCTAGATAATAGATATTATTATATTATATTACTATATTAGGCATTAGATATTGAAAGTGATCAGGGCGGAGAGGTTCTTGCTAAAATATAATTTTCCAAGGAAGTGCACACATGCGGCTATGAGAAGTTTCTGAAGTCTGATTAAAGTTTGGTCAAGCAAAGAATCTTTGTCACCAGCCAACCACCCAGCTAGCCTTCTGTGATATTGTAATTTATAATAAGAAGTATATATTAGGTCTTCATCCAGTTTCTGGCACAGAGCTCCTAAAACCCTCGGAAGTGTTGAAAGTGATCAAGTTGTCTTTTGTTACGTTAATGAGGTGACTTTTGGTCCTCACCTAAGGATGGGGGCTGGTTGCCAAGGACACCTAACTGTTGATTAGAGGGGGAGAGGTAAGGGACTGGAGGTTGAATCAGTCTCCAATGGCCAATGATTTAGTCAGTCAGGCCTATGTAATGAAGTGTCCATAAACACCCAAAAGGACAGGGTTTGGAGTTTCTGGGTCAGAGGAGATTTGGGGAAAATGGCAAGCCTGGAGAGAGAGTAGAAGTTGCATCCTTTCGCAATACATTGGCCTGTGCATCTCTTCCATCTGGCTGTTCCTAAGTTTTATCTTTTTATAATAAACTGGTGATCTAGTAAGTAAACTATTTCTTTGAGTTTTGTGTGCCATCATTTCTATCAAATTACTCAAACCCCAAAAAGGGGTCATGGGAACCTCTGATTTATAGCCAGTTGGCTGGAAGCACAGGTAACGACTGTGCTTCTGAAGGGGGTGGGGGCGGGGAGGCGGGCAGTCTTGTAGAACTGAACCCTTAACCTGATGCTACCCCTGGGGAGATAGTGTCAGAATTGAGTTGAATTGAGTTGAAATCTGCTGGTGTCTGAGAACTGCTTGTAGGTGTGGGAGGAAACCCCCACATACCCTCACCATATTGGAATTTGAGTCTCAGAGCACTAAAAGACCTTCTATATGCCACGCTTTATGCTGAGCCCTGGGATTACCACTCCTTGGAGGAATGGCTTCACGGTGTTCCAGGACAGCTTCAGATGCTAAGGACACAGTGATGAATTTGGCTGAGAAGAGAGACAATTTTCGGCAGCAATGGAGAATCTGAATGTCTTAGTCTTCTCAGACTGCCAGAACAAAATGGACTGAGTAGCTTAAACAATCAAAATTTATTTTCTAATAGTTCTGGAGGTTGGAAGTCCAAGATCAAGGTGCAAGCAGCGTTGGTGTCTGGTGAGAGCTCACTCCTTGGGTTGCAGGTGGCTATCTTCTTAGCTTCTCACTATGTTGTCATATGGCCTTTCCTCTGTGCCTTCGTGGAGAAAAGAGAGAGAATCTTTTCCTATAAGACCATTAATCCCATCATGAGGACCCCACCCTCATGACCTAATCTAATCCTAAATGGATCCCAAAGGTCTCATCTCCAAATACCACCACACTGGGGGTTAGAGCTTCAATATATGAATTTTAGGTGGAAGCAAACATTCAACTGAAGTTTTGTTCTACACATCCAGGGTTGGAGATGCCTCGTAGGCATCCACAAAGAGATGTCAAGCAGTCTGGTACAGGAGAATAGAGCTCAGTGGAGAGAGAGAGAATGAAAGAGAGATTTTAAGTAATTGACTCACACAGTTATTGAAGCTGACAAGTCCCAAAATCTGTAGGGTGAGTCAGGAAGCTGGAGACCCAGGAGAACAGATGGTATAAGTTCCAGTCTGAGTCTGAAGGTCTGAGCACCAGGAGAGCCAATGACGTGGTTCCCGTAAGAAAGCCTTGAGACGCAGGAACAACCAATGTTTCAGTTTGGGTGCAAAGGCTGGAAAAAGCTCATGTCTCGCTCCAAAGCTAGTTAGGCAGGAGGAATTCTGTCTTAGTTGGGGGAAGGTCAGGCTTTTGATCTCTTTAGTCTTTCAACTGATTGGATGAGGCCCACCCACTTTAGGGAGGGCAATCTGCTTTACTTGGTCTACCATTTCAAGTGTTAATCTCATCCAAAAACACCCTAACAGAAATATCCAGAATCATGTTGACCAAACATGTGGGCATTCGTGGTTAAGTCAAACTGACACATACGCTTAACCATCACAGAAGACATTGATGATTCTTGTTGAATCTGTTATTCAACAGATGGTTGCAAAATGTTGGTTTTCTAGCTCTACCATTTCTTCTGCATTTATTGGCTGGCATTCTACTGTGAGGAAAGCTTTCTCTTTTCCTTCATTTAGGTAAATATTATTCATTATTAATTTATGTTAGCATAAACTCTTGATTCTTAGTGCATTCAATGGAGTATCATTGGTTGCTATCATTATTTATGCTGATGCTCAAATGATCTCAGCTTTAGCCAATAGGAGCTCTTCCAGGATGCCTCCTTTGTCCTATCAACATGTCCCCATTAATATATGAGCACTTCCTTACTTTCTGGTACAAGATATCCCAGGACTTTTTACTTTTGATACCCTGCAAGACAGGAATCTTTGTTTTGCTTGTTGATGTTTCCTAAATGTTTAAAACAGTTCCTGGCACACAGTAGGCACTCAATATGTATTTGTTGAAAGAATAAATAAATGAATGAGTGAAGTGTCCCTGGCTAGAGTTTGAGAGGGATCAGAACATTCCCTGCTTGTCTGTCAACGCCCTTGGTCTCATGTATATTTGTCTCCTCACTAAGATCTTGGTGTACATATGTATGGGTAGTTAAGGGAGTGTGGGCATGTCCATGAATTGGTATATGTCAATATACAAACTTCTGTCCTCTTTGTGGTTAAATCTATGTGCTGATCAGTGGGTGAGTGATGCTACGGTTTGCCTGGGGGTCATTCAGTATCTGGGGGTCAGTTCCTTGTGTTGCTTATTTGTGGGTGTACATTCAGGGAGCTGGGGGTTCCTGTGTAGAGTATCTGTTAGAAAAGTGTGTTTTGGTTGAGGAGACTGAATGTCTGTGAATATATTTGAGAGTAAGAATTTATTTTTTTTCACGTTTTAATTGCAACATAAATAACATGTTATATTAGTTTCAGGTGTACAACATAAAGGTTCAATATTTGTATATATTGCAAAGGATCACCACAGTAAGCCTAGCTAACACCCATAACCCCACATAATTACAATTTTTTTTTCTTGTGAAGAGAACTTTTAGGATCTAGTCTCTTAGCAACTTTCAAATATACAATCCATTATTATAAACTATAGTTACCATGCTGTACTTTACATTCCCAGGACTTGTTTATTTAAAAACTGGAAGTTTGTATCTTTTGATCCCCTTCACACATTTTGCCCATCTCTTACCCCCTGCCTCTGGCAATTATCAATCTGTTCTCTGTATCTCTGAGTTATTGTTTTGTTTTTAGATTCCACATACAAGTGAGATCATATGATATTTGTCTTTCTCTGTCAGACTTATTTCACTTAGCATAATGCCCTCAAGATCCATCCATGTTGTTGCAAAGGGCAAGATTTCCTTCTTTTTACAGCTGAATAATATTCCATTATATATATATGTGTATATATATGTATATATATGTATACACACACACACACACACACACACACACACATATATATATATCACATTTTCTTTATCCATTCATCCATCGATGGACACTTAGGTTGCTTCCATATCTTGGCTATTGTAAATAATGCTACAGGGAACATGGGTGTGCAGATATCTTTTTTTTTAAACAAAATTTGCACTTTATTTATTTTATTTTATTTTGTGTGTGTGTGTGTGGCTGTTGTGGGTCTTTGTTGCTGTGTGGGCTTTCTCTAGTTGCGGAGAGTGGGGGCTACTCTTCGTTGCAGTGCACGGGCATCTCGTTGCGGTGGCTTCTCTTTGTTGTGGAGCAGGGCTCTAGGCACGTGGGCTTCAGTCGTTGTGGCACATGGGCTCAGTAGTTGTGGCCTGCAGGCTCTAGAGCACAGGCTCAGTAGTTGTGGCGCATGGGCTTAGTTGCTCCGCGGCATGTGGGATCTCCCCGACCAGGGCTCGAACCCATGTCCCCTGCATTGGCAGGCGGATTCTTAACCACTGCACCACCAGGGAAGTCCCACAGATATCTTTTTGATTTAGTGTTTTCATTTCCTTCAGATAAATACCCAGAAGCGGAATTGCTGGATCATATGGTAGTGCTATTTTTAACTTTTTGAGAAACCACCATACTGTTTTCCATAGTGGCTGCACCAATTTACCTTCCTACCAACAGTACCCAAGGAGAACTTGTTTATTTTTGCTTGTTAACATTATTACTGCTGTCAATTGCTATGTAAAAAACAAGCAAGCAAACAAAAAACTCCAAAATGTGGCAGCTTGAAACAACCACCATCCAACATTTCATGGTCCCATGATTTGTCTGGGCTGATGCGGGAAATTCTTCTGGCCACAAAGTGTTAGCTGAAGCTACAGTCATGTGAAGCATTGACTGGACTGGACCTTCCAGATGGTTCCCTCCCGTGGGTGGGAGTTTGGTGCTGGTTGTCAGTGGAGCTATTGACCAGAGCATCTTGACTCTCCTCCACTTGGCTTGGGCTTCTCACAGCATGGTTGATGGATTCCTAGAGGGAGCGTTCCAAGCCCGCATAAATGGAAGCTACAGATGTCCTAAGACTCAGCTTCAGAAGTCTCACGGTGCCACTTCTGCCACGTTCTGAGTTGGCTAAAACAATTCACGCAGCTGAGCCCACCTCTCGATGGGAGGAAGAATTTGGGGCCATCTTGCGCCCACTGCAGCTCTTGCAATCGTCACACATCAAAAAATTAATGATGCTTCCTAAACATCATCAAACACCCAGTCCATGTTGGAATGCTCCTGTTATCTCTGATATTGCTTTTACAATTGGTTTCTTTGAATACAAGAACACAGGGTCCACATATTTGGTTGTTGTTTTTTTCTTGACTCTTTTTTAAAATTTATTTTACTGAAGAATAGTTGATTTACAGTGTTGTGTTCATTTCTACAGTACAGCAAAGTGATTCAGTTTTACATATATATATTCTTTTCATATTCTTTACATTAGGGTTTAATCATAGGATATTGAATATAGTTCCCTGTGCTATACAGTAGGACCTTGTTGTTATCCATTCTATATATAATACTTTGCATCTACTAATCCCAAACTGCCAATGCACCCCTCCCCCCCCACCCCTTTCCCCTGGGCACCAACAAGTCTGTTCTCTATGTCTGTGAGTCTGTTTCTGTTTTGTAGATAGGTTCATTTGTGTCATGTTTTAGATTCCACATAAAAATGATATCATAGGGTATTTGTATTTCTCTTTCCAACTTACTTCACTTGGTATGATAATCTCTAGGTCCATCCATGTTGCTGCCAATGGCATTATTTCATTCTTTTTTATGAATGAGTAATATTCCATTGTATATATGTACCACATCTTCTTTATCCATTCATCTGTCAATGGACATTTCGTTGTTTGCATGTCTTGGCTATTGTAGATAGTGCTGCAGTGAACATTGGGGTGCATGTATCTTTTTGAGTTAGAGTTTTCTGTAACAGACATGGGGTAACTTGTGATCTGGCAGGGTAGATTTAATAATTACAGAGGACTCCTACCGTCTGTTTCTGGTTGTGTACGTCTTTGAAATGTGCAGTTGTAGAGAGAAATAACAGTGTAGTATGTTTCCAAGGAGATGGGTTTGTGTGAAATTCCTGTGGAGGTATGTTTCTGAGTCTACGTGTCCCTGAGGGAGCATACCTGTGGGGGGTGAGGACCTGTGAGCAGCTAGGTGTGTAGTGCAGGTTTGGGACGAGTGAGTCTGGGTGTGAACATCTCTGATCACAGATCAGTTTGGCTTTAGTGATAGGTGAGTGTGGCCTTAAATAGGAGGACTCCACAGGCAAGGCAAAGAGGTAACATTCCTCTTTATCTTTTTCCTGAGAGGCTGGCCCCTGAAGTCCCAGGAAAGGTATTCACTCTGACCAGCTGATGACCTTTCTGCTGATAACAGGTGTCCCTGGAAGCTGGGTGGTACCCTTAGCTCTGTCTCTAGGGCCAACCACATTCAGAGAGAGAGAGAGAGAGAGAGAGAGAGAGTTTTGTTTACTTTAAACCCAATCATCCAGAAACACAATTGTGTTTTGTTCCACACGTCACTTTTTCTTCCACTTGATGTTGGCAGATATTTCCCTCTTGCTATGGGACTGGGCTCCACAGGAGGAAGCTGAAGATTTGCCCTGGATGTGAATCTGTCGGGGAGAGACAGACAAGTCCAAACGTGTTGTTCAGCTCTTGGCTTTCTCTGTCCAGTGCAGACAACCTTGGTGCAAGGGCTCCCTCCTGGTGTGGGGGGGCTGGGGTCTCTGATCCTCAGATATCCTTCCCTAGACTTTCCCTACTGATGTATGAGGAATTTGGGGGCCATGACAGTGGCTAAGTACACTGGCTTTGGAGCCACCTGTTCTTTTTTTTTTCTTTAATTTTTTTTGGAGTATAGTTGATTTACAATGTTGTGTAAGTTCCTGCTGTACAGCAAAGTGAATCAGTTATACATATATCCACTCTTTTTTAGATTCTTTTCCCATATAGGTCATTACAGAGTATTGACTAGAGTTCCCTGTACTATACAGTAGGTCCTTATTAATTATCTATTGTATATACAGTAGTGTGTATACATCAATCTCAATCTCCCAATTTATCCCTCCCCCTTACCCTGGCTGCTTCTCCCACTGGTAACCATAAATTTGTTTTCTACATCTGTGACTCTATTTCTGTTTCGTAAATAAGTTCATTTGTACCATTTTTTTTTAGATTCCACATATAAGCTATATCATGATATTTGCCTTTCTCTGTCTGGCTTACCTCACTCAGTATGACAATCTCTAGGTCCATCTATGTGGCTGCAAATGGCATTATTTCGTTCTTTTTTATGGCTGAGTAGTATTCCATTGTACATATGTACCACATCTTCTTTATCCATTCCATGTCCATGTTGATGGACATTTAGGTTGCTTCCATGTCTTGGCTATTGTAAATTGTGCTGCGTTGGGGTGCATGCATCATTTCGAATTACGGTTTTCTCTGGATATATGCCCAGGAGTGGGATTGCTGAATCATATGGTAGTGGAGACACCTGTTCTTGATTCAGATCTCAACTCTGCTACTCACCAGCTGGAGGACGCTGGGCATGTTACTTAACCTCTCTGTGCCTCGATTTGCTCCTCTGAGAAATGAGGGTAATTATAATACAGCACTGCCCAACAGAAATATAATGTGAGCCACGTGTGTAATTTAAATTTTTCGAATAGCCGTATTCTTTTAAAGTAAAAATAAAGAAGTTCTATGGCCTGAATGGCTGTGTTCCCCCTACCCCCACCCACCCAGGCTTAAATTCATATGTTGAAATCCTAAATCCTAACGTCCAACGTGATCATACTAGGAGGTGGGGGCCTTTGGCAGGTGATTAGATCATGAGGGCCAAGCCCTCATGAATGAGATTAACGCTCTTATAAAAGAGACCCCAGAGACCTTCCTGGCCTCTTGTGCCATTCGAGGATATAAGAAATCTGTGAACTGGAAACAGAAATAGACTCACAGACAGAGAAAACAAATTTATGGCTACAAAAGGGGAAAGTGGGAGGGAGGGATAAATTAGGAGTTTCGGATTAACATATACACACTACTAAGTATAAAATAGATAACCAACAAAGACCCATTGTATAGCACAGGGAACTATAGTCAATATCTTCTAATAATCTAATAGGGAAAATAATCTGAAATAAAACGGAATCACTTTGCAGTACACCTGAAACTAAAACTAACATTGTAAACCAACTATACTTCAATTTTTTTTAAAAAAGGAAAAAAACGAGACTTCCCTGGCAGTCCAGTGGGTAAGATTCTGCACTTCCAATGCAGGGGGCATGGGTTTGATCCCTGACTGGGAACTAAGATCCCACATGCTGCACGGTGCAGCCAAAAAAAATTTTTTTAAATTATTTTTTAAAAAGAAAAAAAAAGAAGAAATCTATGAACTGGAAGAGGGCCCTCACCTGGCCATGCTGGCACTGTGATCTCAGACTTACAACCCCTAGAAATATGGGGAAAAAATTTCTGTTGTCTATAAGCCACCCAGTCTTATAGCAACCAGAATAGACTAACACTCAAGTAGAATTAATTTTAATATATTTTATTCAACCAAATTTATCCAAAATATTATCATCTCAATCTGTAATAAAAAAATATTCCTGAGGGGGGCTTCCCTGGTGGTCCAGTGGGTAAGACTCTGCACTCCCAATGCACGGGGCCAGGGTTCGATCCCTGGTCAGGGAACTAGATCCCGCATGCATGCCACAACTAAAAGATCCCACATGCCTCAGCTAAAGACTAAAGACCTGGCGCAGCTTAAATAAATAAATAAATATTTTAAAAAGATTTTAAAAAATATTAATGAGGCAGTTTACAGTTTTCTTTTTCCGGCACCAAGTCTTGAAAATCAGGTGCATATTTTATACTTACAACACATCTCAGTTTGGACTAGCCACATTTTTGTTGGAAATACTTGATCTCATAGCTGAAAGTGTAGATTCCCATCCCCAAGTTGTCCCAAACAAACTTAAAAGTTTTCTAATAACTGAATTGAGGATCAGTTTTTAAATCTAAATGAATTAAAATTAAGCAAAATTAAAAGTTGTTTTTTTGTCACACGGGCCACATTTCAAGTGGTCAGTTGGGGCTATGGGCTGTCATATTGATCTCGTATGGAATTTGTGGAATTGCTTTATGGAATTGGTTTCAGTATTAAATGAGTTAGTACCTTTAAAGCACTTAGTTAATCCCTGGTGAGTGCTACATAAGTGTCGACTGCATAACAAATATATGCAATTAATATTTATTGAGCACCTACTTTGTGCCCAAGTACTGTGTGGAACGTTGGGCTTGGGTAAGTAAGTCAGATAAGTCAGACCCAGTTTGGCCGTCATGGAGCTTGTATTCTGGTGGTGGAAGTCATAATCAGACCATCACAAACTTTGTGTGTGGTTAGGCATTGCACTGAGCCCTACAGAAGAGACAGAATCAGTACTAAGGAATCATTTCCAACGGGTGGATAAGGAAGGGGCTACCTGAGTCGCATCATCCACGGGCTGAATCTGAAAGATACACAGGCAGGAAGAATGCTCCACACAAAGAGAGTAGATGGTGGGAGGCAGGTCACTGCAGGAGAATCTGATAAATGGTCGGTGTGGCTTAAGTGGAGAGAGCCAGGCAGTAGGGATGGGATGTAAGACTGGAGTCAACATTTGCACAACCTTGGAAAATGGAGAACAGCATTTGGTCTAGACTGTGAGGGTCACAGGTTCGAATCCTGATTACAGCTCTGTGACCTTGGGCAAGTTATTGAACCTCTGTGAGCCTCAGAAGGAAGGACCTAGCATGTCGGAGGTGCTTGAAAGTGCTGGTGCAGCCACTGTAGAAAAGATGGCCCGGCCCCTTCATGCACTTCTGCAGGGCCTCCTGGGGTCTTCTGATCAGCCCCAAGACTGTGTCTTCTTTCCTTTTTTTTTTTGAATGTCACTAGACAATGAATTAAGCACACCTTTATTGACGCTTAAATTGTGGTACAAAAATACATTTCAACCGATTTAAGTCCAACACCAGGAAGAGAGAAATTATGGCACCAAAATTTTCCCTCCTCTATCATATATTCTAGGGCTAATTTAGATTACTATTCAATCTATATTTTTCATTTTCCTAGGCTTTGTTCCATACAAATTTGTGCAGTTTTTCAACACTAAATAGAAATCTTAAATCTATTAGGGAAAGAAAAAACATCAAACCTCAAGCCAATAAATGTCGTCAAATCTACAGGGACACTGTTCAAGAACAAAATCCACTTTGAGCATTGGTCCTCATAATAGCACCGAAATGTTAGGTACTGTGCGCTAATTAAGACTGTCTCTTTAAAAAAAAATGTCATGAAGAACCTAGGGGTAAGACAGGAATAAAGACACAGACCTACTAGAGAATGGACTTGAGGATATGGGGAGCGGGAAGGGTAAGCCGTGACAAAGTGAGAGAGTGGCATGGACATATATACACTACCAAACATAAAATAGATAGCTAGTGGGAAGCAGCCGCATAGCACAGGGAGATCAGCTCGGTGCTTTGTGACTGCCTGGAGGGGTGGGATAGGGAGGGTGGGAGGGAGGGAGACTCAAGAGGGAAGAGATATGGGAACATATGTATATGTATAACTGATTCAGAAATTAACACACCATTGTAAAGCAATTATACTCCAATAAAGATGTAAAAAAAAAAAAGACTGTCTCTCTTTTTTTAAATTAATTAATTAATTTATTTATTTTTGGCTGTGTTGGGTCTTCGTTTCTTCTCTAGTTGCGGCGAGCGGGGCCACTCTTCATTGCGGTGCGCGGGCCTCTCACTATCGCGTCCTCTCTTGTTGTGGAGCACAGGCTCCAGACGCGCAGGCTCAGTAGTTGTGGCTCATGGGCCCAGCTGCTCCGCGGCATGTGGGATCTTCCTGGACCAGGGCTCGAACCTGTGTCCTCTGCATTAGCAGGCAGATTCTCAACCACTGCACCACCAGGGAAGCCCCAAGACTGTCTCTTCTTAATGTGGTCCTCCATTTCTCCCTGTATCTCCTCCAAGGCTGAAGCCAAGGCTCAGAGAGGTAGACTTGACCAAGCCCCACACCCTTGGGTTCCAGAGCCCTGATGTGAGAGAACTCAGGTCCATGGGTTCCAGTGTGGGCAGATTTCACCTCTTTGCAGTATGAATTCCTGTATCTTTTAATCTATTCACTTGTGTGACCACAGCCTGCCCCAGCACCTAGAAGGAAATTCTCTACCCCCTGCCAGGCTGTCACTCCTACTCATTCAGCCTCCACCCATCACCAGCAGACCAGATCTCTTCCATCTTCTCCAGGGTTATTCCATGGGCATTAGAAAAATCTTCTCCTGTACAGTAAGTGTTCTATTCAAAATCCTTTCCAGCCATATTTAAGACCTTACAATTCTGTGCAGTGAATAAATGAACTTATGCCTATTATGCCTTCTGGAAGTTTCTACTTTGACATGAAGCTCCAAAGCCAGTGTTCTTAACCTTTTGTGTGTGTCATGGACTCTGTTGGCAATCTAGAGACAATCTGGTCAAGCTAGGGATCCCTTTCAGAATAATGTTTTTTAATGCAAAAAATAAAATACACATAATTACAAGAGAAACCAATTACACTGAGACATGGTTGTCAAAATAGTTCTGAAAAATAAATGTGTAATATAATACTATGTGTTTTTATTAATGTATTAAATTTTAAAATACAAATTAAAAATAAATTTATCTTTAAAGACTTAAAAAATTAACTTCTCTTAAGAAACATGGGTGACTTTTATTTCCACACAATGATCCCACCTGCCAAGAAAAGAACCAAGACATAAAACTTCAGGACTCAGGGCATAGCTCGGGGACCAAACTTCTCAGGTTTGAATCCCAGCTGTGCCACTCACCACCTGTGTGACCCTGGGGAAAGTTGCTTGAATAGGGTTTAGATGTAGGAGGTGGGAGCACTAAGCATTGTACCTTGACCCTGACATCTGAGGGCTCCCTGGACTGCAAACTTCTCCAGAAGAAAAGTTGTGTTTTCTGCCTTATCATTTCCTGGCGCATAGTGCCTGAAAAAGAGCAGGTGCTCAATAAAGGCTTTTGGATGGATTGAATGCCTAGTTAAACACATTTAAGTTTGGTACTTTGGTAGGCACTGGGATACAAAGATTAAAAAATAAACAACTCAGTCTCTCTTTTGTTTTACAAGGTTGAAGGTATAAGGGGGGACATGGGGCTCCAACAAGTGGCTGAAATAAACAGCAATGGATGTTATGTTGGGGGAAGTACAGCGTAGGGAAGAAGATAGGGTGGTTTCTGGGTCTTTGGGACGAAGGAGTGGTTTTTAGAATCATTAAAGAAGAAGAAGGAAGAGCAGTATTGGGGCATGAGAGATAATCATCTCTGTTGGACCCCTATAGGATTTGAGGTCATTGATGTATCTCAGAATGTTCAGCTGGGTATTGGGTTCTGGAAATACCCTCAGAAAAAGAAAGAGGTGGGCTGGCATTAGAGTGTAGAGATGCTGAGTGTGTGAGAGGCAATTGAAAACGTGCCATGGCCTTTAAGGGAAAAGAATCTAAAAAAGAGTGGATACATGTATATGTATAACTGATTCACTTTGCTGTACACCTGAAACTAACACAACATTGTAAATCAACTATACTCCAATACAAATTTTTTTTTAAAAAAACTAGATAATTGTGAAAAGGTAACCCACCGAATGGGAGAAAAATTCAAAAATCCCATATCTGATAAGGAACTTGTATCCAAAATATATGAAGAGTTCTTACAACTCAATAATAAAAATAGGGACTTCCCTGGTGGCTCAGTGGTTAAGAATCCACCTGCCAATGCAGGGGTTCAATCCCTGGTCTGGGAAGATCCCACATGCTGCAGAGCAACTAAGCCCATGAGCCACAACTACTGAGCCCACGTGCCACAACTACTGAAGCCCATGCGCCTAAAGCCCGTGCTCTGCAACAAGAGAAGCCACCACAATGAGAAGCCCGTGCACCGTAACGAAGAGTAGCCCCTGGGCACCGCGACTAGAGAAAGCTCACGTGCAGCAATGAAGATCCAATGCAGCCAAAAATAAATAAAATTTTAAAAAATATAATAAAAATAACCCAATATAAAAATGGTCAAGATATCTGAATGGATATTTCTCCCCAAAAGATATACAAATGGGCAATAAGCACATGAAAAAATGATCAACATCTTTATTCATCAGAGAAATGCAAATCAAAACCACAGTGAGATACCACTTCATAACCACTAGGATAGCTAGAATCAAAAAGTCAGATAATAAGTGTTGGTGAGAATGTGAAGGAACTGGAACCCTTATATGTTGCTGAGGAATATTATCTGGTTCAGCTGCTTTGGAAAAGAAGTTGGCAGTTCCTCGAAAGTTAAACAGGGTTACCATATGACACAGCAATTTCACTCTAAGTATACATATTCAAGAGAAATAAAAGCATATGTCCACACAAAAACTTATACTACAATGTTTATACCAGCACCATTCATAAAAACCAAAAAGTGGAAACAACCCAAATGTCCATCAATAAATGGATAAATAAATTGTGGTATATGCATACAGTGGGATATTACTTGGCCATAAAAAAAATGAAATACTGATACATGTGACAACATATATGAACCTTGAAAACATTATTCTAAGTGAAAGAAGTTAGTCAAGAAAGACCACACATTGTATGATTCTGTTCATATGAACATGTTCAGAACAGGGCCATGTATAGAGACAGAAAATAGATTAGTGGTTTCTTAGGGGTAGGAGTTGATGGTGGGGTTGCGGGTGATAGTTAAAGTACAGGGTTTCTTTTTGAGCTGACAAAAATGTTCTAAAACTGGTGATGGTTTTGAACATTGTCAGATTGTGCATTTCAGATGGGTGAATTGTATCATATGTAAGTTGTATCTCAATAAAGCTGTTAAAGAAAATAAACAGAAGGCTAGGGAAAAAATAAAATAAAAATAAGAAGGCATGCCATGACCTAGGAGAGTGTTTGGTGTGACACGATCAGGATCTCGGAGAGACAGCAGTGAGCAGTCTTGAAGAGAGAGATTAGTTCCCTGCCCAGGAATTGAGCCTGGGTAGCCTGGATAAAAACCAGGAATCCTAGCTGCTAGTCCCACCAGGGGCTAGAGGCTAGAAGCAAAGTTGCCCTGGTTCTTGCCCAATTTGAAAGCAAGAATGTTTCAAGGAGGCAAAAATTGTTAAAACAGGTACAAAGTTTATTATTATTAGCACAGCACAATATGTGGGAGAGCACACAGAGAAGTAGTTTATTTATTTAAGACAGAAGCAAGGCAAGGGTGTGGTGTCCTCCACAATGAGGAGGAGTGCAGTAAAGAGGCATTTAAGTCAATTATACAGGGCAGTTCTCAGGGTCTTTGTTCTCCTCTGGCAGGTTATCTTGTTTCTTTTCCCACACCTGACCTGTCCAAGGCCTTCCGCAATATGCGTGCACATCTTTTTACCAAGATGGATTCCAGCGCAGAGGCTAATGGGAGGTTTGACATCACCTATTATGGGGTGGCGCCCCCTCCCTTTATGACCCCCAAGGAGCCTTCCTGCACATGTGCAGTCAGGGAGGTTCCCCTGACCTCAGGAGTGATAGATGTGGTCGTCCTATCTCTTTACTCCAGCAGGGCTCAGTTCCTGCCACTAACTTTGTCCTTGGCGTGTCTAAGGAAGACAAAGCTCCAAATTACTCTGCTTGACAAATTCCAGCTGCTCAGCCCAGGGACCCGTTTATCTCCTACCTCAATCAGAAGGGATGAGATTAAAATTCTTGCATTGTTTGTACCAGCTAGCAAGAGACGGTTGTGAAATTCTCCATAACCTTGCAAGCAAGTTGATACACACAACCATTATTAAAAATGATATAAAGTTATAGTTGTTACATTAAAATAAAAGTAATCAATACTCAAAACTCATCACTTTCTAATTACTTTACAACATTTTCACTTTTCTAAAGTCACACAGGTTAGGAGACCCAAGACTCTCAGAAGAGGGGCTTTTTCATTTCACACAAATGGTCACTATCATAGTTCAGAGGAGGAAGAAAAGTTTTCTGGGTTAATGACACAGGCTCATTTTGACTATTTTTCTTCACCTGTTGAATAGAGGTCTCCATTCAAATGCACAACCCTAAAAGTATTGTCACGTATTCACTCAGCAAATGGGTACCGAATACTGAGTGGACTGATTCATTTATTCATTCAGCAAGCAGGTATTGCACCAGGCACTCAGCTCCACCTGGGGTAAGCTCGCCTTCAAGGAGTTTATGGAATTGAAAATCTAACCACTAAGAGAGAGGGAAAAAATCATAACCACACCATACAAAAGCAACTGACTGCTCTTACTTTTTATATTGTTCTTTTGTGGGTATTTACATCTTTTGGGTATTTGAGAGTGTCTTATTTTTCACCAAAACATTTACATATTTGTAATGATATTATAGAAATCATTCTGCATTTTTTCCTTTTACACTGATGACACAACTTTTCAAATTTCTCATCAGAGTTGTAAGGTACCTCTTTCCAATTAAAAATTAAACAGCTGTGGTTGCCAAGGGGGAGGAGAGGTGGGAGAGGGATGGATTGGGAGCTTGGGGTTAACAGGTGCAAACTATTAGATATAGAATGGATAAACAACAATGTCCTACTGTATAGCACAGGGAACTATATTCAATATCCTGTGATAAACCATAATGGAAAAGAATATAAAAAAGAATGTATATTATATATATATATATATGTATAACTGAATCACTTTGCTGTTCAGCAGAAATTAACACATTGTAAATCAACTATATTTCAATTTAAAAATTAATTAATTAAAAAAATTTAAATAGCAACTTTGAGCTTTTCCCCTGCTCCTCCTAAATGCATGAGGGTGAGCCTTTAATTACTCTGATTGCTGATCAGACCCTTTCTTCTGAATGAAGGAAAATTCAGTCTATCATGATCTGAAAATGATACTGATAATTGATCAAAACTGACTTTATTTCTTTTGGATGTATACCTGAAATGGGATTGCTAGATAATATGGTAGTTCTATTTTTTAATTTTTTTGAGGAACCACCAGACCATTTACCATAGTAGCTGCATCAATTTACATTCCCACCAATAGTGCAACAGGGTTCCCTTTTCTCCACATCCTCACCAACACTTGTCATCTCTTGCCTTTTTGAGAATAGCCATCTAACAGGCTTGACGTGATAGCTCATATGTGGTTTTGATTTGCATTTCTCTGGTGATTAGTGATGTAGAGCACCTTTTCATATACCTGTTAGCCATTTGTATATCTTCTTTGGAAAAATGTCTATTCAGGTCCTCTGCCCATTTTTTTTAAAATTTTATTTATTTATTTTTTTTGCGCTACACGGGCCTCTCACTGCTGTGGCTGAACTCATAGCAACAGAGAATAGACTGGTGGTTTACCAGAAGCTGTGGGATGAGGAAAAGAAGATTAAAAAAAAAAAGTAGCATGGAGGTTACAAGGGGCTTGCGGGAGGCGGTCATGGGGAGTTAGCGTTTAATGGAGATAGAGTTTCAGTTTTGTAAAATGAAGAGTTCTGGAGATGGATGGTGGTGATGGTTGCACAATAATATAAATGTGCTTAGTATCAATATACTGTACGCTTAAAAGAGGTTAAGATAGCAAATTTGTTACATACATTTTTAAATAAATACAATCAATAAAACATTGAAAAATAATTAACAAAATATTTTTAATATTTTGTTGTATTGAGCAGTGACTACACACCATATGAATGATCTCTCTCAATCCCCACAGACACCTCAGGCGATAAGCATTACGTGGAATCCCAGGAAATTGTCGATATTGGTTTTCAGCCACAAAAAGGACAATTTAATAAGGTTCCACCTATTACTATCTTCATTTTAAAGATAAGGAAAGTGAGTCATAGAGGCATTATGTGATCTGGTAAAAATTGCAGAATTTAGGCAAGGAGAGAGGCCAGGGTTTCAGCCCAGATTTGACTGATTTTAAAGCCCAAACTTGACCGTCTCCATGGCCTTTCTGCCAACAGCTGTTAGGAGGAAAAAAGGCATATATTTTTCCACAGAAGGGACAACCCCAAGGGCCTCCTACGTAACTAAGGGGTTTCACTGTCACATGTGACCCCAGCCTGGGGCTTGCTAGCTGCCCATGAAGAAAGGCTTGGGCAACACCAGGCTCTTCATTGCTCTGAGTGTCCTTCTTTTCAGTTTGCTCTGGACAAAATACTCACCCAGGAGTTTCCATTTCTCAGCTGCATGCTTGAGATCTTTTTTTTTTCTCTAGGTTTCTTGAGCTACAATGGACATATAACATTGTGTATGTTTAAGATGTGCAATGTAGTGATTTGATACGATATATTACAAAATTATCACCATCAGAGTTCAGCTAACTCCTCTATCACATCATATAATTACCATCTCTTTTTTTGTGTGTTGAAAGCATTTAAGATCTTCTATAGCCAAAAAAAAAAAAAAAAAAAAAAAGGAGTGGAACTTAATATACATTTTTCCAGACATACAAATGGCTGACAGGTGCTGGGCATCAGTAATCTTGGGGAAAATGCCAATCAAAACCACAGTGAGGGCTTCCTTGGTGGCGCAGTGGTTGAGAGCCCGCCTGCCGATGCAGGCGACACGGGTTCGTGTCCGGGTCCGGGAAGATCCCACATGCCGCGGAGCGGCTGCGCCCGTGAGCCATGGCCGCTGAGCCTGCGCGTCCGGAGCCTGGGCTCCGCAACGGGAGAGGCCACAACAGTGAGAGGCCCGCATACCGTGAAAAAACAAACAAACAAACAAAAAACCCACAGTGAGATATCCCTTCACACTTTATTTTATTTTTATTTATTTTTTAAACTTACTTTTGTCTTTATTTCATTTATTTATTTGGCCGGCAAAGCATGGCATGCAGGACCTTATTTCCCTGACCAGGGATCGAACCGGTGCCCCCAGCAGTGGAAGCGTGAAGTGTTAACCACTGGACCACCAGGAAATTCCCCCTTCACACTTTAGAATGGCTGGTATCAGAGACCACAAGTGTTGGCAAGGATACATGTTTGAGAACTTATCCTTTAGGGAACATTATGTGCCCCATTCCTGTGGCTTTCTCAAGGGCCTTGGGGGCCCATTCAATTAAACATTGAATGTTTAATTTTTTAAAAGCTTTCCACTTCAAAGCAGGCTTCTCTGTGTCTGCTGAGCCCATTAACCTCCCAGGTGTGTGTGCATGACCCTGGTCACTCATCTGAAGAGGAAAGTGGTGAGTTAGCCCCAAGTCAGGAGGGGCCCAGCCCTCTGGGGATGCTTTGCCCTAGAATAGGTTCTTTTCTTCTGGGCACTCACACCTGCTGTTTCCTCCCCCTCGGGTGTCATCCCAGCACTTAGCAAGGTGTGGGATGACCTGTCTGGGAAACACCTTTCCTCTGGTTGCAGGGAAATGAGTCTTGCTGGCTTTGAGAGATGGGCACTATATCTATTCCCCACATATTTCTGTATCATCAGCGTGGAGTCTGTTCTATTTCCTAGGATATGCCAGGCTGATCTGCAACTGTGATGCTTTTCTGGGAATATTACTATGTTACAAACAGCACCCTGACGTTTGCTAGCTCTGTGACGCTGCCACACCTTCTCCCTGAGCCTCAGTTTCCCTACCTGTAAGGTGTCTCTGGGTAACACCCACCTTGCTGGGTGGTTATGACAATTATTATAATTAAACAACAAGAATGACCTTTACCCAGATCCTGCTAGGCAGCAGGCAGGCCAGAAGGCTTTTCAAAGTCATGCTGGCGTTTAATAACTGGCATTTAGGAATTCCTGCATTAAAATTTTCTTTTTTGAGTAGGCTTAAACTGAGACAGGCTGGGACCTGAAACCTGGGACCTGGGACCCTTTGCTGCAGTGCTTGCACCTGGACACACATCTCCTCTCCTCCCGCAACAAAATACAAAGAAACTATAAGGGACTAAAAATAACTGCGTGCATGTGCAGTTGGGGCAATTTCTGGACAAAAGATACAAAAAGACCAAAAAACCGAACTGCCACTTCTGAGGAGTTGGGAGCAGAAGCAGGGTACTGTGCATGCACACTGCACACAGCACCACCAGAGGGTGGGCAGACCACCCCTCTGGCCTGACCCCTGGACCCACCTCTACCCTCACCCCATAAAAGGGATCAGCTTGCCCCCCTCAGCGAGCAAGGGAACCTGTTACCTGGTTTCACTCCAAGCCTTGCCTGAATTTCCTGTCTGGCCTCTTATCAATTTCAGTTAATTAAGGAGTGTAAGAACCCTGGTCGGTTACAAAACCATTTCAATAAATTCCCTATGGACTCAAATGTTTGGTCCTTGGTGAGCCTAAAATTGCACTCTGAGGAAATTACTGAAGAAAAAATGGGGAAGGGGAGAGAGAAAGAAAAATAGAGGGAAAATATTGGCCTCATCTTGGGGTATTCCCTTAGGACAATGGAACATATAAGCAGGTTACATTTCTCCCTTTACATTGGCTCAGAGTCAGTTATACCCAATGTTGACTTAATATAAGGCGCTTTGTTAACATGAAAAATAGGCATAAACGTTTTTAGACATTGCTTCATTTTTTTCCTCTGATCTCACTTAAGTTTTAGCTTGCTGTGTGTAACTCTATATTCCTTTTTCACTTTGAATGAGGAGGGGTCTACATGCATAAATACTATATTAATGAGAAAAATGCCTCAAAGATGCACAGACCATCCAATTTTTTTTAATTAGGGGTTTTTAGACTGAAGTCCATAAACTCCTGTGTAGGGTATAAATAAGACTACAGATGGTCAGTAATCTTCCTGAATATTTAGGAGGGGCTTGGGTATCTGTGCATCCCCTCTCTGCACCCAGAGAATTAATAGATTTCATCAGATTCTCCAATGGATCCACGACTCCCCTAGTTATTATGCACCTCTGCTGTAGATAGGATAAATATAATTCTTGGATCAAGCCAGACCACCAGAAAGTAACCTGTATCCCTCATTGGTATGGCCCACCATCAGCAAGCTTTAATCCATTGGGTCCAAACTGGGCTGATTCTGCCCCCAGGGGACATTTGGCAATGGCTGGAGACATTTGTTTGTCACACCTGGAGAGAGGGGCAGATGCTATGGCATCTAGTAGGGAGAGGCCAGGGAGGCTGCTGAACATCTTACAATACACAGAACAACCCTGACAACAAAGAATTATCCAGTAAGTTCCAAATATCCATAGGGCAAGTTTGAGAAAACCCAGCTTGAACAAAATCTTCTGTTGAAACCTCAATCCTGGTTTGCAGCCAGGGGCGTTACAGAATCTAATGCTTTGAAAGGCAACATTGCATTTATGGTACCAATGTCTCGGTGCACACGATCTGTTAGGCATCACTCAGCACCCCATCTGGCCCAATTGCAATGATCCATCTGAGAAATTTCTTTCAGAATCGGCGTCAGCCAAAGCTTGGGCTCTCTTGAGCAAGAAGTGTTACTAAACGCAATTTCACGTGCCTGATGCACAGTGAGCCCAAACAAACCTAAATGTCAGAGTTTGGAGCAGAGAAAGGTTTATTGCAGGACCAAGCAAGGAGAAAGGCGGGAAGGAGGGGTGTTGGGCAGGGGGGTGCTTATGTTCCAAAAAAACTCCCAAACTCCCCGAAGGATTTCAGCAAAGCATTTTTTAAAACATCTTTATTGGAGTATAATTGCTTTACAATGGTGTGTTAGTTTCCGCTGTATAACGAAGTGAATCAGCTATACGTATACATACAGCCCCATATCTCCTCCCTCTTGCGTCTCCCTCCCACCCTACCTATCCCACACCCCTAGGTGGTCACAAAGCACCGAGCTGCTCTCCCTGTGCTATGTGGCTGCTTCCCACTATTTTACATTTGGTAGTGTATATATAAGGCAAGGTGAGAGAGAAACGTGGTTGATTGTTGCAAACTTCTTGGTTCAGGAATCCGTTGTTCTTGCAGCTGCTCATGTAGGTCAGGTCATGATGTTCCTGTAAACCTCCCACAAAACAAATGCTATTCTCTGTTCTGCAACTTTTTTATCTCTACATGAATGGGAAAGTGTTATACCCTTGATGGTCAGAGCCTTGAGAATGAGCTATCCTGTATATTTCAGGCTATAGGCACCATTCTTAACTCAGAGCAAAAGCCATGGAATACTAAGGTCAAAGTAAAAGAAACAGATCTAATATGGAGTCAGATTTGTTCTATGACAGAAGTGTGACTGTAATTTCTAAATACAGGGCATTTGTTCATTCAATAAGTATTTACTGCCTTGCCTGTCCATTGCCAGCCACTGTTTGGGCTCTGGGGACAAGCAGTGAGCAAAATGGATACAATCCCTGCCTTCCTGAAGCTTTCACTCCAGTGAGAAGACAGACACTAAATGAGCTACATAATGTATGATATAATTACTGGCTACAAGGGAGAAGGAGTTACTTGGGTACAGAGAGACCAGTCTGTGCAAAGACCCTGGGGTAAGAAGGAGCACTGCAGCTTTAAAGAATCACTGGCTGGCAAAGTTGTGGGAGCCCTGAGAGCAAGGAGGTAAATAGTACAAAAAGCTAAGAAAATAGACGGCAGCCAGACCATGCACCCTGGACCTGGCTGGCTGAGGCAGGCTTTGATCTTTGTCCTGGAAATGGAACGTTAAGAAACACCTTAAGCTATTAGAAGGATGCACTGTGGAGGGCAAAGTAGATATAGAGAAAAAGGAGACTTTGCAGTTTTTTGGAGCTAATGATTGCTTTGGCATCCATCCATCCATCCATCCAAATCACTGAATGTCAGTTTTGCCTAAATACTCATGCTTTAAATCTGTGCAAGGACCGTGGAGAAGCAACAGCATCCGGGGGCTTGTTAGACATGAAGAATCTCAGCAGGACCTACTGTATTAGAATTTGCATTTAAACAAGTGATTTCCATGTGGATTAAAGTTCAAACAGCCCCACCATTAATATTACCAATACTGACAAGGGTCGTCATGAGGCGTGGGATTTAGCATGGCCAGTACCTGGCATAAGCTGGCAACTCAATAAAGGGTAGTGCTACCATTTTAAAATTTGTAATATTGCAGCTTCAAGAATTGGGCTGCGGGGCTTCCCTGGTGGCGCAGTGGTTGAGAGTCCGCCTGCCGATGCAGGGGATGCGGGTTCGTGCCCCAGTGCGGGAGGATCCCACATGCCTCGGAGTGACTAGGCCCGTGAGCCATGGCCGCTGAGCCTGTGCGTCCGGAGCCTGTGCTCTGCAATGGGAGAGGCCACAGCCGTGAGAAGCCTGCGTACCGCAAAAAAAAAAAAAAAAAAAAAAAAGAATTGGGCTGCAACTCTGGCTGCTTCTGGGTAGTTGTTTGCCAGGCTCACTTGTAATGATGGGTATTTGTTATTCAGGGAATGTTTATAGAGGAGTGCCTCATTTAAAAAAAATTTTATTGAAGTATAGTTGATTTACAATGTTGTGCTCATTTCTGCTGTACAACAGTGACTCAGTTATACACATATATACATTCTTCTTTTATATTCTTTTCCATTCAGTTTTATCACAGGAGACTGGATATAGTTCCCCGTGCTATACACTAGGACTTTGTTGTTTATCCATCCTATATATAATAGTTTGCATCTGCTAATCCCAAATTCTTAATACTTCCCTCCCCCACCCCCATCCCCCTTGGCAACCACAAGTCTGTTCTCTATGTCTGTGAGTCTGTTTCTGTTTTGTAGATAGGTTCATCTGTGATGTATTTTAGATTCCACATATAAGTGGTATCAAGGTATTTCTCTTTCTCTTTCTGACTTACTTCACTTAGTATGATAAGCCTCTAGGTCCATCCATGTTGCCGCCAATGGCATTATTTCATTTTTTTAATGGCTGAGTAATATTCCATTGTATATATATACCACATCTTCTTTATTCATTCATCTGATGGACACATTTCTTAACCTGTTGACCCTCAGCATCTTCATCTATAAAATGTGGTTGTAAGAGCAATGCCTCTCCTCTGGGTTTCTGTGAACGTGTAATGAGATAACATATGGCAAAAGCTCAGCACAGTGCCTGGCTCACAGAAATCATTAGCAGGAGGATGGCTCCCTAAAGCCATTGGCTGGGGACCCTCTAAGTCACCACCTCCCTGAGACTGAATGAGTTCTTCGTATATTTCAGGAGCGCCAGCACACTTTTGCCTAGGCTCTCCTGGTCTGGCTCCACCTGAACACTTCCTTACAGCCGTGCCCAGCTGCTTCTGTGGCCACTTGGGATCAGCAGCCCATCATGGTGTTACCTGAGCTGGCTGACATCCACAGGTGTGGCTGGGAGACCACGGAGGCCAGTGGGGCATGACAGTCACTAGACCAATTTTGCAGCCGGAGGGAGTCCTCCTTGCAGCTGAGAAATGCCACACAGCCTCTGCTAGGGATGAAGGAAGTGCACGCTGTCCCCTACCTGGCCAGCCAGCAAGAGCTGGGCACAGGGTGGTGCTGGACATTTGGGGATGAATGTGGCACCAGCTCCTGCCCTTGCTTTGTTTTCCAGCTCGAAGCACCAAGCAGACGTGTCTCGTTGACACCAGCTTCATTCAGTCATTCACTCTTTCGGCAAATATTTATTGAGCACCTGCTTTGTGGCCACACTGGTGCCGAGCACAAGCGATGCACAGCAAGCAAAACGATCAAGGCCTCTGCTCTCATAGAGGCAGAAAAAAGTGAACATGGAACTGGGTGAGCAAGGGGCTGGGTGAGACTTCAGACAAGGTGGTCAGGAAAAGACTTCGTAGCTCTAGAGGTCAGAGTTTGGACCAATAGAGGGATGTTATCATGATTAAGCATAAGAGTTTTGATATATCACGATTAATCATGAGTTGAATAAGGTAGTGAGCTCCCCATCGCTAGAGGCATGCAAGTGAGGCTGAAAGACTCCACATGGGGAATGTTGTAGCAGGTCCTTATAGGCTGGGCAAGACCTGAGCATTTCCATGTAATTAAAATCTGTCACTGTGGCACCATTGTAAAGACCACTCTTGGGAAGTTCTTCCTTAAAAGAAAATGGGTGAATAGTCCTGAATACCTAGGTGATAGTCTGGGCGGCTTCAACCTCTCAGATGTGGATTCTTTGTCCCCATCCCTGCATGTCCAGGCTCAAGGACTCCTCAAAGATTCCTTCCCAGAGATGTCAGTGCCACCACCTCCTTGAGGAGGGTCCCTGGGGAAGGACATCGCAGCTGCAGGGTTGTGGATGCCTTTGTGAGTACATTCATCTGTTTAACAAATGCACACTGAAGTACATGCATGCAGGCTCTGGGCTCAGACCTGTCTGGGTTCAAATCCTGCCTTTGCCTCTCCTCCACTGAATGATTGATCAAGTCAGACGATTCCTCTGAGCCATGGTTTCCACGTCTGTACAAAGCCGGAAATACTGTGTAACTGTTAAGTTTGTTGTGAGGCTTAAAGAAATAAAACAAGTTCCTGCCAGTAAGTGTCTTTGTATACGGTAAGTGCTCAAAAAAATAAAGTGGTGACGATGGTGATGAGGGTTGCCGACTTGTTTTTTTTTTTTTTTTTTTTTTTGTGCTACGCGGGCCTTTCACTGCTGCGGTCTCTCCCGTTGTGGAGCACAGGCTCCGGACGCGCAGGCTCAGCGGCCATGGCTCACGGGCCTAGCCGCTCCGCGGCATGTGGGATCTTCCTGGACCGGGGCACAAACCCATGTCCCCTGCATCGGCAGGCGGACTCCCAACCACTGCGCCACCAGGGAAGCCCCCGACTTGTTTGTTGACTCATCTGTTCACATGGTCTTCTGGCAAACATTTCTTGGAGGCTGGGCGTTCACATCCCTCTGTGCTGCCTGTGGGGAGCTGGCATCAGTTCTCTGAACCTCCCCGTGAAGTCCCTCCTGACTGGTCAGTCTCCTGGTGTATCAGTTTCCTATGGCTGCTGTCCCAAATCACCACAAATATAACGCCTTCAAACAAAACCAGTTAATTTTTTTCTTGGAGTATAATTGCTTTGCAATGTTGTGTTAGTTTCTGCTGTAGAACAAAGTGAATCAGCTATATGTATACATATATCCCCTCCCTCTTGAGCCTCCCTCTGACCCCCACCCCGTCCCACCCCTTTAGGACATCACAGAGCACCAAGCTGAGCTCCCTGTGCTATACTGCAGCTTCCCACTAGCTATGTATTTTAAATATGGTAGTATATATATGTCAATGCTACTCTCTCAATTCGTCCCACCCTCCCATTCCCACCCTGTGTCCACAAGTCCGTTCTCTACGTCTGTGTCTCTTTTCCTACCCTGCAAATAGGTTCATAAGTACCATTTTTCTAGATTCCACATATATGTGTTAATATATGATATTTGTTTTTCTCTTTCTGACTTACTTCACTCTGTATGACAGACTCTAAGTTCATCCACATCACTACAAATGCCCCAGATTTGTTCCTTTTTTATGACTGAGTAATATTCCATTATATATATATGTACCACATGTTCTTTATCTATTCATCATCTGTCGATGAATATTTAGGTTGCTTCCATGTCCTGGCTATTGTAAATAGTGCTGCAAAGGATATTGTGGTACGTGTATCTTTTTGAATTATGTTTTTCTCAGGGTATATGCCCAGTAGTGGGATTGCTGGGTCATATGGTAGTTCTATTTTTAGTTTTTTAAGGAACCTCCATGCTGTTCTCCACAGTGGCTGTAACAATTTACATTCCCACCAACAGTGCAAGAGGGTTCCCTTTTCTCCACACCCTCTCCTTGTAGATTTTTTGATGATGGCCATTCTAACGGGTGTGAGGTGATACCTCATTATGGTTTTGATTTGCATTTCTCTAATAATTAGTGATGTTCAGCATCTTTTCATATGTTTGTTGGCCATCTGTATGTCTTCTTTGGAGAAATGTCTATTTAGGTCTTCCACACTTTTTTTTTTTTTTTTTTTTTTTTGCGGTACGTGGGCCTCTCACTGTTGTGGCCTCTCTCGTTGCAGAGCACAGGCTCTGGACGTGCAGTCTCAGCGGCCATGGCTCACGGGCCCAGCCGCTCCGCGGCACGTGGGATCTTCCCAGATCGGGGCACAAACCCGTGTCCCCTGCATCGGCAGGCGGGCTCTCAACCACTGCGCCACCAGGGAAGCCCCCACCCATTTTTTGATTGAAACAAAACCATTTTATTATCTCACAGTTCGGGAAGTCAGATGTCTGGAAATGGGTCTCCCTGGGTTAACATCAAGGTGTCAGCAGGGCTGCATTCCTTCTGGAGACCCTGGGGGAGAACCTGTTCCTTGCTTTTTCCAGCTTCAAGAAAGTTTTTCACGTTCCTTGGCTCATGGCTCCTACCTCTATCTTCAAAACCAGCAGTGTAGGGACTTCCCTGGTGGTCCAGTGGTTAACACTTCGTCTTCCAATGCAGGGTGTGTGGGTTTGATCCCTGGTTGGGGAACTGGGATCCTACATGCCTCGAGGCCAATAAACCCAAAACATAAATAAAAAAAACCCCAGAAGCAATATTGTGACAAATTCAATCAAGACTTTAAAAATGGTCCACATTAAAAAAAAAAAATCTTAAAAAAAAAAAAGCAGTGTATCATCTTCCAATCTCTCTCTGACTCTCCAACCTCTGCTTCCCTCCTCACATCTCCTTCTCTGACTCTGACCCTCACGCTTCCCTGTTACAAGGACCCTCATGATGACTTAGAGCCACCTGGGTAATCCAAGATAATCTCTCCATCTCGAGATCCTTAACGCAATCACATCTTCAAAGTCCCTTTTGCCATGTAAAGTCACATTTGCACATTCTGGGGATGTGGACGTGGACATCTCTGGGAGGCCATGATTTTGCCAACCACATCTGGGTCCACTGCCTTGGCCCCCGCCACCTGGCTCTCTAGATTCCTTCCAGGTCTCTCTTCCCATGAAAGGAAACTTCTGCCCCAGGTCACTCAAGTCTTTGGGCTTTGGTATATCATCCCATCTGTCTAAATGCTCCTCTGCTCTCCCTTTGTCTGGTGTTTCTCACCCTTCACGTCTCCACACCACCCACTCCTTCCCCCCACCCCACCCCCAGTTTCACCAAGTTCCCAGATTAGACTAAATCCCCACCTTGTAAATCACCTGAAGTCACAATGGCATGCGTGCTATTCCTTACTGCCTGCCTCCTTCCCGTCACTCTAAAGCACCCTAGGGGCAGGGGCTGTGACTCTTGCTTACTGCTACATCCTCACACCTAGCACAGCACCAGGCGTGTCGCAGCCCCTGGAAACAACTTGTTAGTTTGAATTGAGTCGTTGCCCTTTCTCGTCCTGCCCCATGGCTGGCTTCCTTGTTGCTATATACAGGGGTATTCACTTCTTAGGGATGCTGTCACAAAACATCACAAGCTGGGTGGCTTCAATGACAGAAATGGATTATCTCAGAGTTCTGGAAGATAGAAGTCCACGACCAATGTGTTGTCAGGGTTGGTTCTATTTGAAGGCTGTGGTGGAGACAGAGTCTGTTTCATTCCTCTCTCCCTGCTTATGGTGGTTTGCTGGCAATCTTTGGCAACACTTGTGTTATAGATGTATCACCCTGATCTCTGCCTTCACCTTCACATGGCCTTCTCCCTGTGCATGTCGGTCTCTGTGTCCAAATTTCCCCCTTTTATAAGGACACAGTCATATTGGATTAGGGCCCACCCTCATGACCTCATTTTAACTTGATCATCTGGAAAGAACCTATTTCCAAATACAGTCCAAAATCCCATGCACAGGTACTGGGGGTTAGGACTTTTAACATCTTTGCGGGGGGGACACAATTTAACCCATAACACGAGGCTTCTGCCCTCAGAGTCACCCACACTTGAAACCTCAATCATCTTTGCCTCCACTTTCATATAATTCAGAAAATATGGGTAAAGGGACTTACTAAGTAAAAGAGACCTTAAGCTGAGTCTTTTTTTTTGGTCACGCTGCACTGCATGTTGGGGATCTTAGTTCCCCAACCAGGGATCGAACTCATGCCCCCTGCAATGGAAGCCTGGAGTCCTAACCACTGGACCACCAAGGAATTCCCTAGAAGACATCTTAATCCTGCTTTCAAGATCTGCAAGTGAGGAAGAGCAGATGTGCCTTTGGAATTCCTATTTCTCAGGCTGTATCACCTGGAGGAATGAAAATGAAGAGATTTTATTATTTATTTATTGCAAATAATTGCAAGAAAATATTTCCTTGGCTTGGCCCTGCCCTACCATCCTCTTCCACTTTTCTGAAGTCTCTCAAGTTCTCGCCCCAGGTCGATTGCAGGAGATGTCTCACAGACACTCCTAGATAAGTGTGCTTATTGCCACCTCTTGTACCACTAGCTTTGCCACACCGGGAAGAGGTTTCTCATTTCAGCCCCAATGGCAGTGTTGCAAAACAGGTACTTCCAGTTTTTTTGCCACCCACATGATTCTTTTTTTTTTAATTGAAGTATAGTTGATTTACAATGTCCTGTTAGTTTCAGGTGTACAGCACAGTGATTCATATATATATATATATATATATATATATATATATTCTTTTTCAGATTCTTTTCCCTTACAGGTTATTACAAATATAATATAGGTTATTATATTGAGTATAGTTCCCTGTACTATACAGCAGGTCCTTGTTGATTATTTTATATATAGTAGTGTGTATATGTTAATCCCAAACTCCTAATTTATATCTCCCCCTCTTTCCCCTTTGGTAACCATAAATTCATTTTCTATGTCTATGAGTCTCTTTCTGTTTTGTAAATAAGCTCATTTGTATCTTTTTCTTTTCTTAGATTCCATATAAGCGATATCATATGATATTTGTCTTTGTCTGGCTTACTTCACTTAGTATGATAAATCTTTAGGTCCATCCATGTCTTTGCAAAGGCCACTGTCCAGTTTGAGATGCACAGAATGTGAGGTCATTGTCCAAGGCTGCACACTTGCAAAGTGGTGGAGCCATGATTGAGCCCTGTGTGTCTGACTCCAGGACTTGCGCCTGTAACCCTGCCTTAATAAATCACAGCCCCAAGTTGATGGGAGGAAAAGCAGGTCCAGAGTAAGAAAGGGCACAGCATGGTCAGAGGTGAACCTGACCCCAAATCCATATAGACTATTATCTTTTCCCTTTTTTAAGGAATTAGAACTTATGCACAAAAACATGCATGGCCCAAGGCACTGTTTTCCAATACCTCCTTATGAAAAATTTCAAACATACAGCAAAGTTGAAAGAATGTTGCTGTGAACTCTCATATACCCACCACCTAGATTCTACTTTCATATTTTGCCATACTTGCTTTATCACACATCTGTCTATCCATCCATCATCCACTCATCGATCGATCGATCCATCCATCCCTTCATCCCACTATCTGTCGTATCTAAGCATCTTAATTTTGATGCTTCCAAAGAAGTTGCATTATCAGTACCATCCCCCTCTAAGTAGTTCATCACGCAGAGAGTTAACTAGAATTCAGTATTTGTATATAGATTTTTATCTTTTGAGATCAAATTGACGTTAAGTGAAATGCACAGATCTCAGGTGTAATTTGCTAACTTTGGACAAATGCCTACTTCGGTGTAACCCAAATTTCTCTTGAACTGTAGAATATCACCAACCTCACCCCACAGAGATATAACATATTACCCTCCATTTTTTTTCTTTTATATGGAAGTATAATGTATACCCAGTAAAGTCCACAAATCCTAAGTGGATAGCTCAATGAATTTTTATATGAACTCTAAGCTTTTAACCCCTGGGCTGCACTTGGAGTCACTTTTCTTCTTGCTAACTGGATTTTGTCTTTGGGGTAGATTCTTTGATATTAATATAAATCAATTAGGTTTTTCAATTAAGAGTGATTTTGCTCCCAGATGACAGTTGGCAATATCTGGTGGCATTTAGTTTGTCACCACTTGGGAGGTGCTACTGGCATTTTGTAGGTAGAGGTCAGGGAGGCTGCTAAACATCCTACAATGCACAGGACAGCCTCTTCCACCCACCGCCCCCCCAGCAAAGGATTATCTGGCTCCAAACATCAATAGTGTCAAAATGAAGAAACCCTGATATCAATAGACCGCAAATCTTCCAATCCATCCATCCTCCAGCATTACCCAGATGTGTCTGGATTTGAGACTGAATCAGCTTAGGCTCCATCAAGGGGTCCTGCACACCATATATAAATAACTGCACACCAAGATCAGAAGGGGGATGAAGCATCAAAGAGGCACAGAAACCACAGAGGAGGTGCAGTGGATCTGTTTCATTCACCTCTTTATGCACAGAGCTTGGTGCCTGGTGACTGGTAAGTAAATAAATGAATCGGTCAGGAAACTCCTTTACTGTTATTTTTTTGCACACCTCCTGCGTGTCAGGTACCCTCTGTGGTATTCACAAATCTAGGGACTGTAAGAGATCCAAACCCACATGTGTGATCGTGTGGTCAAGCTCTTTCACGGAGAAAGTTACAGAGTGCTCTGGAAACCGGAATGGCAGGTAAGCATGCTGTCTGTGGGAGGCGGAGGTGGGGAGCGAGGGCCCTTCATGAATCACAGGACCTGTAAACAAAGCATTTGAAGGAATGTGTCAGGTGAAGAGAGGGAGAGCAGTCCTGACAGAGGGAACAGCCTGGGCAAAGGCTTGGAGGGGAGAGATCATGCCAGATGTTGTGGGCATGGGAGGATGCTCTGGCGCTGCTGAATCCCTGGTTTATGGGGAAACAATGCACTCAGGCGAATGCGCTGGGGCGGGAGTGGGGCTGGTCCCAGATCAAGATGAGCCTTAAGAGCCAGGCTGGGGACTTTGGACTTGATCATGAGGGCAATGAGAAGGCACAGAAGAATTCAGACCAGAGGCGGGGCATGGACAGTTTTGCATTTTTGGAAGGTCATTCTGGGTGGGTGGAGGCAGAGGATGCGTAAAGAGGCCGTTTCAAAAAGTCAGAGATGACGAAGGCTTGAACTCAGGTGGGGTTTGGGGGCAGAGGGTCAAGAATGACGTAGAAGTTTCCGAGGATGGAAAGGGTCCAGGACAGGGTTTCACATAGCGCACCCCCAGAAGGCTGATTTCCCAAGGCTGCTAAGCCCTCATAGAGCTAAAATAAATAGAATAGGGTGCCCTTCTCAACTCCACTGAGGAAATCCTAGGACTTTATTTTTTTATTCAACAAGTATTTGAGGGCCCATTGTGTGTCATTCATGGGGGATAGAGCCATGACTAAGATAGACCCAGACCTGCCCCCCAGGGGGAAATGGAGACAATAAGCAAGTGAACAAATGGATGATACAATTTAGAAAATTGGCTTGGGCAGGAGGGGCATATAAAAAGAGGATGATGAAGTGGCACATGATGGATAAGGCAGGACAGTTTGGAGGGGTGGTGAAGGCAGACCTCTCTGGTGAGGTGATATCTCAATGGAGGCTTGAGGGATGGGAAGGTGCCAGTTGTGTAGAGTCAGGCAGAGGTAAGAGCAGGTGCAAAGGCCCTGAGGTGGGCCTGAAGCGTGAAAAGAAATTGTCCTGAGGCGAGTCAGGCACAGAGGCAACAGCATGTGCAAAGGCCCTGAGGTTGCAAAGCCCTCACATGTGCAACTTCCAGCAAAGAGACCAGTGTGGTAGATCAGAGAGAGAGGGGAGAGGAGAGGGAAAAAAAGACTAAGAGGTGGCTGGAGCCAGACCCGAGGGCTGTGGAGGTCTTGGTGAGGAATTTAGATTTTATTCCACATGTGGTATGAGGAGGACATTGGAGAGTCTGAACAGATGCACTGTGGAGAGTGATTTGGAGCAGAGGAAGAAGGGAGGCAGGGAGCCAATGAGCAACGTGTCCGCATTGTTCAGGTGAAAAACTATGGGCTGGCCCAAAAGTTCGTTCGGGTTTTTCCATGCGATGTAATGGAAAAACCCGAATGAACTTTTTGGCTAGCCCAATATTATTCGGACAGGCCTCAGTTCAGCACCGCCCTCTGCCAATTACATCTAAAAATTTCTAAATATTATATGATATCACTTATATGGGAAATCTAAAAAAAAAAAAGATACAAATGAACTTATTTACAAAACAGAAACAGACTCACTGACTTCAAAACACACTTATGGTTACCAAAGGGGAGAAAGGTCCAGGGGAGGGATAAATTAGGAATTTGGGATTAACGTATACACACTATTATATATAAAACAGATGATCAACAAGGACCTACTGTATAGCACAGGGAACTCTACTCAAGATTCTGTAATAAGCTATAAGGGAAAAGAATCTGAAAAAGAATAGGTATAGGTATAACTGAATCATTTCACTGTACACTTGAAACTAACACAGCATTGTAAATCAACTGTACTCCAATATAAAATAAAAATTAAATTAAAAAAATAAAAATTTTAAGTTAATTAAAAAAAACTTTTTGTTGAGGTATAACATCTACCCACTGAAGTGTACAATGCCCTGGTCATAAGTGGATGACTCAATGAAGTTTTACTTACGTGTAACCTCCACACCGCCCAAGGTATAGAACATTCCTTTCCTCTAGAACATGGTTTCTCAAGCCACCACAGTACTGATGTTTGGCGTAGGATGATCCTTTGTTGGGAGGGGCTGTCTTGTGTACTGTAGGATGTTGACCTCGACCCCAGCCAACACCCACTAGATGCCAGTAGCACCCACATCACACCTCTTACTTGTTTTTTTGTTCCCTGGAAGTTTGTGCGTTTTGACTACCTTCACCCATTTCCTGCACCCCTCCCCACCCTACTCCCCACCTCTGGCAACCACCAATCTGTTCTCTGTATTACTGAGTATGGTTTGTTTAGATTCCACATATGAAATCATACAGTACTTGTATTTCTCTGCCCGGCTTATTTCACTTAGCATAATACCCTTCAGGTGCATCCTTGTTGTTGCAAATGACAAGATTTTCTCCTATTTATGGCTAAATGATATTCCAGTGTGTGTGTGTGTGTGTGTGTGTGTGTGTGTGTGTGTGTGTGTGTGTTGCTTTCTTTATCCATTCATCCATTGATAGACACTTAGGTTGTTTCCATGTCTTGGCTATTGTAAATAATGCTAAAATGATGTGGAGGTGCAGATATCTCTTTGAGATCAAGATTTTATTTCCTTTGGATAAATACCCAGAAGTGGGATTGCTGGATCATATGGTAGTTCTATTTTAAAATTTTTAACTGTAGGGGCTGCACCAATTTACATTTCACCAACAGTGCATGAAGATTCCCTTTTCTCCACATCCTAACTAGCATTTGTTGTGTCGTCTTTTCTTTTTTTATAGCAATTTATACATATATATGTGTGTGTGTATATGATTATTTTAAGATGCTGAATAATCATATATATATGATTATTTTAAGGTGCTAAACACTGTTTTTCTTTACTTTCTTTTTTTATTGAAGTATCGTTGATTTACAATATCATGTTAGTTTCAGGTATACAGAACAGTGATTCAGTTGTGCATATATATATATATATATATATATATATATATATATATTCTTTTTCAGATTCTTTTCCCTTATAGGTTATTACAAATATTGAATATAGTTCCCTGTGCTATACAGTAGGTCCTTGTTGATTATCTGTTTTACATATAGTAGTGTATATGTTAATCAACCTCCTAATTTATCCCTCTCCCCTCCCCCTCCTTTCCCCCTTGGTAACTATAAGTTTGTTTTCTATGTCTGTGAGTCTCTTTCGGTTTTGTAAATAAGTTCATTTGTATCTTTTTTTATTAGATTCCACACATAAGCGATGTCATATGATATTTGTCTTTGTCTGGTTTACTTCACTTAGTCTGATAATCTCTAGGTCCATCCATGTTGCTGCAAATGGCATTATTTCATTCTTTTTATGGCTGAGTAATATTCTGTTGTATATATGTACCACATCTTCTTTATGCATTCATCTGTCAATGGACATCTAGGTTGCTTCCATGTCTTGGCTCTTGTGAATAGTGCTGCTATGAACTATCTCTTGTCTTTTCGGTGATAGCCATCCTAAGAGGTTGAAGCAACATCTCCTTATGGTTTTGATTTGCATTTTCCTGATGATTAGTGACGTTCAGCACCTTTTCATGTACCTGTTGGCCATCTGTATGTCTTCTTTGACAACACTTCTCAGTTTGGACAGCTCAGAATGTCCCCAGACAGTGCCAAATGTCCCCGGGGAGCATAACTGTCCCTGATTGAGAACTGCTGCTCTAGAAATTTCCCTCATGCTCCTTTTCCAATGTCCCCATGCCCAGCACATCATTGGCTTTCATTCCCATCTGTTAGTCTTGCCTGTTCTTGAACATATTATGAATGGAAACATAAGCTGCCTCACTGCAGTCTTGTGTGATTATAGAGCATCTTTGCACCTCAGTCTCTTTCTCTGTGAAATGGGTTGATGAATGCACCATCTCATAGAACCAAATGAGCCATTAAAGACTGTAAAGGAAGGAGCTCAGAGAAAACATTGAATAAATGCTGCTTGTTAATGCTGTGATTTAATGTCAGCGCCCTTAGCTCCTGGCACACTTCTTCTTCCTGTTTCCCTAATGGCTGGCATACAGTAGGTGGTCAGTAAACATTATTATTGTAGTCATTATCGCTGCTGTGGAGTGACAAGGATTTGAACCCAGGCTACCTCTAGCACCAGTCTCATACCCTCTTGACTTCTAAGCCTGACAACCTGGCCTTGCCCATTTTCCTGCATGGAAACAACTGTCTCAAGAATCATTGATAGCTTCTCCTGAGCTTCTTCTACCTCTGCTTTTTTTTTTTTTGGTTGCACGCAAGCAGGATCTTAGTTCCCCAACCAGGGATCGAACTGATGCCACCTGTAGTGGAAGCGTGGAGTCTTAACCACTGAACCACCAGGGGAGTCCCTACCTCTGCCTTTTATATGACATGTATATGGTACTCTCTCCCTTGCCCTCAAAACCCACTGCTCCTGCAGGTTCAGTGACGACCGACCGTGTGGGTTACTCCTCCTGCTTCTCTGATTGTGCCTCTACCACTAGCTTCTCTCTCCCTTTCTGCCCAGGCAGTATCCTCAGCCTTCTGTCTTGCTCAGGCAGCCCAGCCCAGCCCTGACGTTTCCCTTCTTCCCCCAGCAATGCCATCGGAAAGCAAGGCTGGCTCAGGCCACTCAGTCATTCTGGGTCCAGCAGAAGCCAGAGGTTGCTTTGCCCCTTCTCTGACCCTGCTGTTCTCTCCATGTCCCCACAGAAGGGCAGGCAGACCTCTGAGAGAAGAGCATCCAGAGACCTGCCCTCATCTTCCCCCATTCCCAAGTGGTCTTGTTGACGTAGCTCAGCATCGTCAAGGGTAGAGAAGGGAATATGGATCCCACCCCATCCTTGTCATTGGTGCAGGAACTGCCAAGCCGGGGGAGACAGAACAAAGAGAGGCAAAGGTATTTATAGTTAAGATGACTAAGATTAAATAATAAGAATAATATCTTAAATAATTAACATTATTTATAGTGGGGAGCACTCAGATCCCAGACCAGTGTTATCCAATAGAAAGAGAACCCAAGAACCCAAGTCACATACGTAATTGGAGATTTTCCAGTAGCCACATTAAAAGAGTAAAAAGACACTGGTGCTGTTCATTTTCATCATCTATTTTATTTAACCAGTATATCCAAATAGTTATCATTTCAATCAGTAACTAGTATAAAATGACTAAGGAGATATTTTACATTATTTTCTCATCCTACATCTTCTAAATCCGGTATGCATTTTAAACTTTATAGAGCATCTCATTTCGGACGCTAGATTTGTAATCTGAGCTCTTGATCTGTATTTAGATTTCATAAAACTCCAGTAGAAAAAGTACATCCGCTGATTATTAGGCACATGCTATCAAAACTACAATGAGGTACCACCTCACACTGGTTAGAATGGCCGTCTTTAAAATGTCTACAAATAACAAATGCTGGAGAGGGTGTGGATAAAAGGGAATCCTCTACACTGTTGGTGGGAATGTAAATTGGTGCAGCCCCTATGGAGAACAGTATTGAGGTTCCTTAAAAAACTAAAAATAAAGCTAACATATGATCCAGCAACCCCACTCTTGGGCATGTATCTGTAGAAAACCATACTTTGAAAAGATACATGCACCCCAATATTCATTGCAGCACTATTCACAATAGCCAGGACATGGAAGCAACCTAAATGTCCATCGACAGATGAATAGATAAAGATGTGGTACATATATACAATGGAATATTACTCAGCTGTAAAAAAAAATGAAATAATGTTATTTGCAGCAACATGGATAGACCTAGAGATAGATTATCATACTAAGTGAAGTAAGCCAGACAAAGACAAGTATCATATGATATCGCTTATGTGTGGAATCTAAAGTATGACACAAATGAACTTATCTACCAAAAAACAACAGACTCACAGATATAGAGAACAGACTTGTGGTTACCAAGTGGGAGGGGGAGTGGGGGAGGGAAGGATTGGGAGCTTGGGATTAGCAGATGCAAACTATTATTTATAGAATGGATAAACAACAAGATCCTACTGTATAGCACAGGGGACTATTTTCAACATCCTGGGATAAACCGTAATGGAAAAGAACATGAAAAAGAATGTACATATATGTATAGCTGAATCACTTTGCTGTACAGTAGATATTAACACAACATTGTATATCAACTATACTTCAATAAAATAAATCTAAAAAAAGAAAAAGTACATTCACATGCTTAAGCTCTTCCATGCCTACTCATAAATTTTCTAATAACTCAACTGAGGATTGCTCTTTTTAAAATTCAGATTAAACAAAATTAAAAATTCAGTTCCTCAGTCACACCAGCCACATTTCAAGTGCTCAGTGGCCACGCGTGGCTCATGGTGGGTGGCCCTGTTGGATGGCACAGATATAGAACATGAACATTATCCAGAAAGTTCCACTGGACAACAGTGTGGCTTTAGACCAGGTTTTTTGTTTTTTTTTTGGGGGGGGTTGTTTGTTTGTGTTTTTTTATCAGTGTCAGTATTGACATTTGGGGCTGAATTATTCATTGTCAAGTGTGTTTGTCTTTTGCACTGTAGGATATTCACCAACATCCCTGTTCACTATCCACTAGATGCCAGTAGCAGGCCCCCTTCCCCTCATGACAACCAAAAATGACTCTAGACATTGCCAAATGTCCTCTGGGGGGTGGGGGGAATAACCCTTAGGTGAGAAACACTGTTCTCGATCAAAACAGAGTTCAAATCCTAGTTCTGCTATGTGCTAGATGAGTGACTTTGGGCAAATCCCTAAGCCTCGGCATTCTCATCTGTGCAATGGGGCAATGAGTAGCAACCACCTTATAGAACCACTGTGAGGGTAAAACCTAGCTTCAGGGTCGTGGGGATGACTGGAAGCCATGCCCAGTGCATAGTAGGTGTTCAATAAACAGTAGTTGTGATTACCCATTGTGAACCTAAACCCATAAACCCCTGTGCACCCGTTGTAAGAGCAGGGCAGCTCCTGGACGCTAAAGCCTCTCTGATGGTGTTTGGGGGTGCTCGTTGACATGTCCTGGAGAGACAGGATTTAAATCCAGGCCTCACATGCTTAAATAGGCAGAGTTCGGAGAGTCCAAGGATCTGGGGTCTGGTCCCAGCTGTGTCACTGATCCTGCTGGTCCTGGTACTTTTTGGGTGCCCAACTTTCCCCTCTGTGAGGTGCGGGGAGCTGACCACCGTGATCTCCCACTGGACCCTCTAGCTTGGCCTCTATTTCTGATTGTTTCCTTAAGGAAGGGAAGAGGTGCCCGGGTAGACAACAAAGGGAGGGGGTTTGGACAAAAGCCAGACTCCACTTCCTGCTCCCCGCTGCCTCCAGTCTTTGCTAACACTGTGTCTTTTCCCTGGAACACTCCTTTCTCTACTCCCCACCTCCCCTGGCCCAGCTGGCTTCAGCTTATCCTTCAGGACTTGGTGTATGTGGCACCTCCTCCAGGAAGCCTTCCCTGATCCCCTGCCCCTTCCCAGCCTGGGACTGGTGTCTCCCACCGACTTCTACGCTTCTGCCACCCCACCTTGATCATTTGTCCATCTTGGCCAGGCTGCATGCCTGAAGTGTAGTAGGGGCTCAGCAGAGTGTGTCTATGCTGAGAGCGAGTGAACGGCATCCGGGCAAGAAAGGTGGAGAGTAGGTTAGCAGGACGCCGCATTGAGCATGAAGGACCGGGGGGCAGGGGGGGTGGGTGGGTGTTCGGATAAGCTCACCTTGGCTACAGGTCCATGGAGTTTGGCTCTGGGTACCAGATGCAGGAGAGATGTGAGGATTCGTGGGGTGGCCACTGCCTGCCACCTTCACACCTGCGTGTGCCGTTCCCTAGATGAGAAGATAAACCCACCTGTCTGGCTGTTAGAGGCTTGAGGGGTGGGCCAGGAGGGAGGGTGAGGGTCTCCTGAGTGCCTGGACGAGGGAGGAGCATGGGGGACACGGGGGATCACGTACCTAAGGAGGGTCGCCCTGGCAAAATCTGTTTGGCAGATGGCGGGGGAGAAGGGCAGCTGTTGTAACAGCCCAAGCCTGGGGTGACAAGAATCCCTGGAGGCTGCAGCCTTGTCAGGGAGGAAGCAGAATCCCACGCCAGCCCCTCCTGCTCTTCTCTGCCCCTGGGGCCGCTGAAGGGCTTGGCTGGGGAGTGAGCACTGCAGTCCCCATGCTGGCCATTTGGGGCCTGGAGGGGTACAGGGGGGGCACAGGGTGGCTCTGAGGGACTCCCCAAGCGGACCACAACACCAGCCCTCTGCTTCCCTGGCAGCCAGGGAGTTCCCACGTGGGAATGCAGTCTCCCACTCCGCACATTCCAAAACCCTGGGAGCCAGCCGTGCCTCCCCCAGGGAGGGTCCACCCAGCTCGGTCTGGTGGTGCCAGCCCCTGAGCAGGAAGTTGTCAGGTAGAACCCAGGGGACTTGAAAGATTAGGACAGATCTATGGTCAACCTCCTGTTCACCTTTAAGGCCAGCCGGACCCTTGGGTGGGGGGCAGGGGGAGGGGTGGAGTAGGAGGGTGTCTCTTGGTCTGGCAACAGGCTTTTCGGGAGCCAGGCTGAGTCTGGTGGGTGGGGATCCCCTGGGCCCCTCTTCACAGAGGGTATCAGTCGGCGGGCGTTAGTCGCCACGAGGGCACTGAATAATGCCAGCTGACCTTTGCCAGCCGCAGAGCCACTGCTTCCCCCTAGGGCAGGCCCTGCCCCTCTCGGGAAGCTCAGCAAGGCGTGTCCTCAACGCCCTCCCAGGAGCCTGGCTGGCTCGACTGGGCTGGGTTCAGTCACTGGGACTTGTTCGGGGTGAGGTGCACTTCCCCGAGCGGGTGGGCAGGAGCATGGGCAGGGAAAGCCCTGCACACCTGGGGCGCCATCGGCGAGGGCAGATGCTGGCTCTGACCGTGACCCTCCTCCTCACCTGTGGGCCAGGTAAGCCGGGCTGAGCTGGGGCCAGCAGAGGAGTCGGACAGATTCCTGGAAAAGAGGGGCAGATGTGACAGGCTCCTCAGCTTCCCAAGCACCCCTCCAGGGGCAGCCACAAGGGCTTTTGCTTTTCAGCAAAGGCTTCCATCACAGCCAGCCAGGTGAGGCTACGTTTTCCAAACTGACTGGGAAGACTTCACACAGTGGTTACATCATGAATTAAATATTGCTGGATCAGAGATACCCAGGCACCTCTTCTTTCTCTGGCTCACTTATACGTTCGTTCCCTAGGGTTTGGGTGCGGTTTTTTTGTTTTTTATTGGAGTATAGTTGATTTACAATGTTGTGTTAGTTTCAGGTGTACAGCAAAGTGATTCAGTTATACATATACATTCATTCTTTTTTAGATTCTTTTCTCATATAGGTTATCACAGAATACTGAGTTCCCTGTGCTATACAGTAGGTCCTTATTGGTTATCTATCTGGGTTTGTTTGTTTACTGACACCTCGGATCCCAGTACCTGTGCTCAGCTCTCAGGTGGGAAATGAGAAAGTCACAGCCACAGGCTTGCAGGAACTCCAGGCTGGTGGGCGAGGCAGAGGGGTGCCCAGGCTCTCTTGGTACAAGGCTGAGCAGGAGGTTTGCCACCTTAGGGGTTCTGGAGGTGAGGGTTTGCCTAAACTGCAGGGTGGTGTTTGGTTGGCAGGGATTTCTACAGGTGCAATTAGTGGAAGAAGGAAAAGGGCACTCCTGGCAGGGAGAATGGGTGGGCAGAGGCCAGGAGGCAGGAAGGCGCAAGGTGTGTTTGGGTCATTCAATGTGATGTGAGCGCATTTGGGCTGCTTGAAGGCGGGATGCTGAGGGGAGGGGTGGGAGCAGAAAGGCAGACTGTGAGGGTTAGGGGAGGTATGTTCTTGGCTCTCAAGGAGCACTTTGCAGGCCTGTTGGTCATCTGAGGGATCAGCTTGGGTCTGGCTAACCAGAGAAACTCACTGGCCTCAGGAAAAGCTGAGAGTCCAGCTTGGTGTTGGGCTCTCTCCCCTACGGAAAGAAGGTCCAAGATCCTCCACGTGTGGCTCTAGGGCTGCCTAGACCCCCGGACTGTTTTACTCCAGCTGCCTCCTTGGGCAGGAAGTCAGGGCTTTCCAGCCAAACCGCTCTGGTGTCCAAGATAACCTGAGAACGGGCATCTACTATGTGCCAGGTGCTTAAATATCTGTCCGTTTACTCCTCCCAGGAGAAAGGACTGTCCTCAATGCTTGTCTGGGAAATGGAAGCCACTAAGGCCTGAAGGAGAGTGATGGTGGGGTCATCCTGCTTCCCCATCCTGAGGACCTCAGGCCCTGGACACTGGCAGCCCAGGAGCCACCCAGAGTAGGTGGGCTGCCTCCTCACCCACTCAGGCCTTGCTGCAGCTCCTGAAGCAGGTGGAGAGGGCCCCCCAGCCCCCCAGCCCTGAGTCACCCAGGCCAGCTCTTGCCCCTGGAAGAGCTTTGCGGTTGGATGCCATTGTAAGGCACCCACACAATGGCCTGAATTGTGGGCGGGTTTGTATCAGACAATTCCACCACCTCTGATGGGGCGTGTCACCCTGAGCTGTCCCCAAAGCACATCACCACAAACAGAGGCTGTTTAACTGCTTTTGACCCCAAGGCTCCCTCAGAGTCTGATGCTGAGGGCTGTTTGAACTGAGCAGACTCTTGCTCCTGCCCAGTGAGGGCTGGTTGCCTGGACTAAGGGGTTGACACTCCTCCCCAATTCCCCATCAATTCCACAGTAAACAGGACGCCTGTCAGGGCAGGGATCCCCCTGGAATATCAATTCAGACACCCTTCAGGACTCTTGACTTTAACGCTGGGAAAGACTCCCTTAATCCCTGGGCAGAGATGAAAAGAAATCTAAATCCAATGCTGACAGGCTGTGTGTCCTTGGGCTTGACACCTAACCTCTCTGAGTTTCTATCTCCCCAAAGAGTAATTTAAAAAATTCCAGAGCCGGTGGAGATCCATTCCCCACTCACCTCTCCCTCCACCCTGGACTCATCTGGTGCATCTTCATCCACATCTGCATCCTGTGCTTTTTCCCTCTTTGCCCCTGCGGCTGAAACACCCCAAGATCCCAGAGGACTGCAATAATCATCATTTTGTATTGCGTGCCTACTATGTGCCAGGGCTTTTTTTTTTTTTAACATTATTAGAGGATAATTGCTTTACAATGTTGTGTTAGTTTCTGCTGTGTAACAAAGTGAATCAGCTATATATATATATATATATATATATATATATACTACCAAATGTAAAATAGCTAGCTAGTGGGAAGCAGCTGCATAGCACAGGGAGATCAGCTGGGTGCTTTGTGACCACCTAGAGCAGTGGGATAGGGAGGGTGGGAGGGAGATGCACGAGGGAGGGGATATGGAGATGTATGTGCCAGGGCTTTTACCTGCGTTATGTGGATTGAGCTTGTGTGGGTGAGAATAGGGGCATATTGCCTCCCATTTTACAGAAGAGGAAACTGAGGCTCAGAGAGGTTGAGCCTTTTGTTTAAAGTCACACAGCAGGGATCTGAACACCCATTTCTAGATGATTCCTAAGTCCCGACCTTTACCCTCTACCTGGGAAGAGACTGAGGGTTGAGGAGGATTTCTCCTCTCCTGCCTGTTTCCTGGCCCTTGAGTACCTCCCCCAGGGGAGACAGCTGTTCTCCATTGCCCCTCTGAGCAGTATCCTGACAGTATAAAGATCTTGCTGTGCTGTTGAGCCCCTTCCTGCGTCCCTGGACAACAGTCATTGCTCCAGTCCAGGCTTGGCTGAGATATCCGAGGTCCAGGGAGGGAGATTATCAAGGGACAGGGCATTGGAGGGAGTAGGTATGTGCGTGGAGGGTATCTGGAGCTGAGAGGTGGGTTCCAGAGTGTAACCTGCTCTGGCCAGAATTTCAGAATCTTTCACCACCTGTGACTCAGCTCCAGGAAAAGAGGAAAGGTTTGCTCATGTTTTCTCCTGATCACAAGGAATAGAGTCACCTTTCTTTCCAGTTACTGTGTGGCCTCCCCCAAAAGGAAGGTGCTGGATCCAGGCCGGCAGGGCAGCCCTAGGCTTCTTTATACCTAGGTTGTCCTTCTGGTCACTTGATGCTCCCAAGGTTGCCCCAGGCGAGCAGGTAAATGAATCCCTCCCGCCTTCAGGGAGACCCAAAGTTCCAGAGTGATGTGAATGGCCATCCCCATTTCAGAGGTGAGGGGACAGAAGCTCAAAGAAGAAGGTTTCTCATGTGACCAGGGTAGATCTGGGCTTCAAACCCAGTGTGTCTGACTCCAAACACTACACTCTGCATCCCACTATCCAGGTCTGGCTTCTCGGCACAGGTACCAGCCCGCTTCCTCATCTTCCTGCCCCTGCTCAGGGCTCAGAGCTGTCCCCAGGGGCCTTAATGCATCATAAGCCCAGAGCCGTGGGAGGCAAATGTCAGGCCAGCTGTGATCAAGAGAAAGATCCTTGCTGAGCTGATATTCTAGCAGGGGGAGACAGACCATAACCATAACAATAGTAAGTAAATTAGGTATTTAAGTATTAAGAAGGTGATAAGGAGAAAAATTTGGGACAGAGAATCTGGGGTACTGGAGTGTGTTGGGGGGCGGGTTGCTCTTTTCAATGGGGCGGGGTTGGGGGAAGGCTCCCTGAGAAGCGAAGACTTGAAGGGGGAGGACGTTGTTGCTGTGGGTCCATGACTAACACATCCCAGTGAAACCCAGTGCAACATGGGGATAGATATTCTCTGATGTTATTTCTGCTTTAAAGATGGTGTTATTTCTGCTTTAAAGATGAGCCTCCATGAAGTGAGCTGGGGCAGAACCAGGATGAAATCCAGGACTCCAGGACTTGAGTTCCAGCTGTGTGTGTGCGTGCATTTGTGTGTGTGTGTGTGCGCGTTACTGAATTTGTATGTGTGCACAAGTATGTGGGAGAGTGCGTGTGTGTGTGTGTGAGAGCGAGAGAGAGAGAGAGAGAGAGAGAGAGAGAGAGAGAGAGAGAGAGAGAGCGAGAGCTCTTTTTTTCTTGCAGGGGGTCCTCCTCTTTCTCTCCTGGCAGCATGTCCTCACTTTTCTCAGGTGGGAAGAAGAGCCCTTAGGTCTTTCCTTCCAGGGCACATAGGACTTCTGCCCTGGGGAACAGTTGGTGCTGAAATCCCCAAAGGACCACCCCCACCAGCAGTCCCTTGTGGGTGCAGGATGGGCCAGCAGGGCAGGGGAGCAGTGGGCTCTGCCCATTATCGGAGGCCCCTCCTGCAGGTGGGGATGGGATTGGCATTTCCCCTGCTGTCCTGGGCTGGGTGCCCCCTCCCTGCACCCCCCTGCTGGGTCCATGCCTGGGAGGAGATGCCCAAGGAGCTTCCCCAGCTCGTCTGACCCCATACCTGCGTGGAGCCGGGCCTCACAACGGTCAAGGGAACAGATATTGCAGTGGGGCATCCTGCCTGGCTGTCCCCCACCCTCTCTGGACCTCTCATCCCACACTGACCAGTCTCATCTACCTCCATTGGACCACGCTGCCCCTTACAAGGGCTGTTCTGGGACAGCTGTCCTTTGGGCGTCCAGCTTTGTGACTCCCCAACATACAGTGAATCTGACCCCTGCTTCCCATCATTGATTCTTATCCTGGTCCCCACTTTCTCTGATTCTGACCCACTCCCTAAGAGTAACTCTGATCCAAGTTACCTCCTCCTTCTAATAATAATAATATTGTGATAAGTGCTATGCTAAAATGAGTTGTAATAATATCTTTATTATTTTATATTTTATTTTGTATTTTTAAATTTTAATTCACATAAAGTTCAGTCTTTGGTGAATTTTGACAAATCATATTCATACAACAATCGAGAACACTGTCGTGTGCCGGACACTGTTTTAAGCCCTTTGCATAGATTAATTCATTTAATACTCTTAGTGACCTGATGAAGTACATACCATTATCGTTTCCACGTTGCAGATAAGGAAACCGAAACCGAGTTTCCTTTTTAGACTGGGATCCATAATAAGAAATACATTGTACCCTATGACCAGTTATGTGTAAGGCAGCCTGTCCCAGTACCTGGAACATAGTAGGTATGCAGTAAATATTCATTGCATGAATAAAGGAGGAGGAGACTACTGGTCTGCAGCCTCATTCCCCAGTCATGACAGATGCCCTGATAACCTGAGGGGATGCTAGTTCATCTGCACTGTCCAAAGTACAAGCTCAGGTTGCCAGCACTGGCATGAAGACGAGCAAAACATCTTTTCTGACAGCTGCAACCTCCTCTGAGAGCCCCAGGATGAACTCAGTCCTCAACTCTCCTGAGGCTCTTAGAGAAGCATCCAGCTTTGCCCCCTCTCCCTCTGTACCCCCCTCCATCCTCACAGGGCCCTCTGGAAGAGCCCTTCAGTTTGTGTCAAGTGGTACCCACATGCCCCCCCACTTCAGCCAGGGCTCTGTCCCCAATCCTGTCATGGGTCCAGCTTCTCCTTTTGGGGACATTCTTGGGGACAACGTCCAGCCTATTTTTTGAGTCCCTATCTTCTTCACAGCCTGTCTCTGAGAACATGGCTGATCTGGGGCATGAACCTTGGAGGACGCTTCAGGGACAAAGAACTGTCTTTTTTAAAATTTTTATTGGAGTATAGTTGATTTACAATGTTGTGTTAGTTCCAGGTGTACAGCAAAGTGAGTCAGTTATACATATACATATATCCACTCTTTTTTAGATTCTTTTCCCATATAGGCCATTACAGAGTATTGAGTAGAGTTCCCTGTGCTATGCAGTAGGTCTTTATTAGTTATCTATTTTATATATAGTAGTGTGTATATGTCAATCCCAATCTCCCAATTTATACCTCCCCCCCTTTCCCTGTTGGTAACCATAAGTTTGCTTTCTACACCTATGACTCTATTTCTGTTTTGTAAATAAGTTTATTTGTACCATTTTTTTTAGATTCCACATACAAGCGATATCATATGATATTAGTCTTTCTCTGTCTGACTTATTTACTCAGTATGACAATCTCTAGGTCCATCCATGTTGCTGCAAATGGCATTATTTCATTCTTTTCATGGCTGAGTAATATTCCGTTGTATATATGTACCACATCTTCTTTATCCACTCCTCTGTCGATGGACATTTAGGTTGTTTCCATGTCCTGGCTATTGTATCAATAAATAGTGCTGCAGTGAACATTGGGGTGCATGTATCTTTTTGAAGTATGGTTTTCTCTGGATATATGCCCAGGAGTGGGATTGCTGGATCACACGGTATCTCTATTTTTAGTTGTTTAAGGAACCTCCATACGGTTCTCCATAGAGGCTGTACCCATTTACATTCCCACCAACAGTGTAGGAACTGTCTCTTAGAAACACAATTGCCAGCAGCAAACATGCCTGAGCCTATGGCCCAGGCAGTTCACAGCCCCCCATGCTGGGGAGAAACCCAGCTGGATGAAGGAAAAGCCCTGGGCTTTGCCTCCTTCCAGCATCACTCAGTTTACAAGGAATGAGCCTCTGCCTTCTGTGGTGTCCTGGGCCGTGCGGGTGGGCAGCTTTCCCCTGGGTGGCTGAGCAGGAATTCTGAATTCTGGCTGCATTCCTGTTTCAGGATCTGTTCTGAGTTGTCTGAGACTCCCTACTTCCTAGATTTATTACCCTCATCATCACAGTCAGTTTCATTTTTGCTTTTTATTTTTTTATTCCATCCTCCTCATCCTTTTTTGGTTGATAAAAGTATGTTAGAAATTTATTAGAAATATAAATGTATTAATCTTACAAAAATAAGAATTGACACTTAAAATGTGTAACAAAACTCCATGTTTTTTTCTGGTTAAATATTCAGAATCCTAAGAACATATTTCCATACGTGTGTTTATTTAATGAATATTGTGATAGGGTTATCACAATAGATGTATTTACCTAATATTTTAGGTTTGCTGAATGAAACAAATGAAAGAAGAACAAGAAAAAGCCAGACTGACAGACTCTAGAAGAAAGAGATCAAACCTATCATTATTGTTAAGAAGTAGTGTAGCTGTAGGGTCATTTTTTTTTTTTAAACCTTGAGTCCCTAAGTTTGTAGGCTAGTCATCATCCCCTGGGTTATCAAGGGCAAACTCCTGCAAGATCCCCCGGAGTCTGGGGGTCTTGCCCTCAACCACCACCTCAAAGGAAGCCATTTATGTCTGATTGCACCCCTGCTACTTATAAGCAAGGCTGGCTCCCCAGCTCTAGGGGTGAGAGAGCCTGCAATTTGCCTGCTGGGGAGGAAGGACCAGGCCTCTGGTATCTGGGACCTGGCAGGGTGGATGCAACCAAACGAAGAGGTACTCCTGGCAGCAACCAGCAGTGGGATGGGGAGTCCAAAAAACATAGACCCAGTCATCAGCGTTGCCCTTCATTAGCTACATTACCTTGGAAAGTGTTGCCACTCTGTGCCTCAGTTTGTCCATCTGTAAAATGGAAATAATTTCACTGACTAACAAAGAAGGCATATGGAAAGCACCCAGTGCAGGCCTGTGACCCTCTGGAGCCATTCAGAACCAGTGACTAAAGATAATAACACAAGGAAGCCCCAGGAGACAATAAATTCTGGACCTGCAGGTCGCTGCATCCCTATTGCACTTTCCTTGTATTAATTTTCGAGTGCTAGTTTGCATGTTTGAGTGCTTAGCTCAGTGGGACCTGATAGCAGATGAGTGCTACCTGCATCTTAGAGGTCCCCTCCCCTCTACTGAGCTTTAAGGGCAGAAAGCACCCTAACCTGGATGCTGAGAAAGAAGCAGCCTGCTTAGGATAGGACAGAAGGCCCCAGAGAAGTCGGGTCACAACAGAACTGGATGTGAACCCTCACTCAGAGCCCTTGCCGCTACGGAGCTGAATCCCTGCTCACCCTTGGGGCAAGAGGAGGAGGCAACTTCTTGCTTCTTCTAGTTGAAGTCCTCAAAGGATTCAGACTGTGCATAAGGCCACCTCTCTTTAGGATATGTGCCTTCTTATTAGGGGTTCAGCCAGTCAGTATGAGGGGGGCTGGGATGGCCCTATCTTATATCACAGACTCTTCTCCTCCCTTGGGTTCTAGGAAGCTGGCTCCTTCCAACCCAGAAGCTTATAGGGTGGAAATAATGATAATGAATTATTATATTATGTGGATAACTTAGTTCCATTCAGCAGGGGTGTGTGTGTGTATGCTGGGGTTCTTGGCATTGGTGGCTGTGTGTCCTTGGGAGTAATGTCCCCAATGTTCTCCTTCCATTTGCTTCTCTCCCTCAGGGCTTCTGGGAGCATTTACACAGAAATCAATCCAACTCGATCATGGTGTATTATTCTGCCATTTGCAGCAACGTGGGTGGGCCTAGAGAATATTATGCTTAGTGAAATAAGACAGAGAAAGACAAATACTGTATGATATCACTTATATGTGAAATCATATCACTTATATGTGAAATCTAAACAAATATATAAATGAATGTATATGTGAAAGAGAAACACACTTAACAATATGGAAAACAAAAGAGTGGTGACCAAAGGTGAGAGGGAAGGGGGGAGGGGCAGGTTAGGAGTAGGCGGTTAAGAGATACAAACCACTGTGTATTGGGTTGGCCAAAAAGTTCATTCAGTTAATGAATACGTTCGATAAAGTTCTTGGTGAAACTGAAAAATGTGTCTTATTTTTGCTTAAAACCAAACGAACTTATTGGCCAACCCAATATAAAATAGATAAGCAACAAGGATATATTGTATAGCACAGGGAAGTATAGCTGTTATCTTGTAATAATTTTTTTTTTTTTTTTGCGGTACACGGGCCTCTCACTGTTGTGGCCTCTCCCGTTGCGGAGCACAGGCTCCAGACGCGCAGGCTCAGCAGCCATGGCTCACAGATCTTCCCGGACCGGGGCACGAACCCACGTTCCCTGCATCAGCAGGCAGACTCTCAACCATGTTGCCACCAGGGAAGCCCTCTTGTAATATTTTTAATGGAGTATATATAAGCTGTAGAAGTGCTGAATCACTAGGCTATACATCTGAAACTGATATAATATTGTAAATCAACTATACATCAATTTTAAAAGTCACCTCATTAACATGACAAAAGGCACCTTTATTGCTCTCATCGTGCAGGAAATTCCAAGGGTATTAGGAGCTCTTTGCCAGAAATGGGGACAAAGACCAAATACATATTTCTTATTATAAATTACAATATCACAGCTTTAAAGAACACTTTCCAGAGGAGGAGATACTTGAACTGTGTGGGTTTTTTTTTTTCATTTATTGAGGTAACATTGGTTTATAACATTATATAAGTTTCATGTGTACAACATTATATTTTGACTTCTATATACACTACAGCATGCTCACCACCAAAAGCTTAGTTTCCTCCATCACCATAGAGTTGATCTTCTTAACCCATTTCATCCTCCACCCATTCCATTTCCCTTCTGGTAACCTGTACTATGTTCTCTGTACCTATGTGTTTGTTTTTGCTTGGATTGGTTTGTTCACTTATTTTTTTTAATTCGGTTTTATTTATGCAGTATTTTATTTATATGTTTGTTTTTTATATTCCACAACTAAGTGAGAGCATATGGTATTTGACTTTCTCTGTCTGACTTATTCCATTTAGCATAATACCCTCTAGATCCACCCATGTTGTCACAAATAGCAAGATTTCATATTTTTTATGACTGAGTAGTAGTCCAGTGTGTGTGTGTGTCACACACATTCTTTATCCTTTCATTCATTGATGGGCATTTAGGTTGTTTCAATATCTTGGCTATTGTAAATAATGCTGCAATGAACAGAGGGGTGCATATATTTTTTTCAGATTAGTGTTTTGATATTCTCTGGATAAATGCTCAGAAGTGAAACAGCTGAATCATATGGTAGTTCTATTATTAATTTTTTGAGGAATCTTTAGACTGTTTTTCATAGTGACTGCACCAATTTACCTGAACACCAACAGTTTACGAGTGTTCAGTGCAATCCCTATCAAAATTCCAATGACATTTTTCACAGAAATAGAATCCAAATCGGAAAAGAAGAAGTGAAATTGTCACTGTTTGCAGATGACATGATACTATACATAGAGAATCCTAAAGATGCTACCAGAAAACTATTAGAGCTAACCAATGAATCTGGTAAAGTAGCAGGATACAAAATTAGTGCACAGAAATCTCTTGCATTCCTAGACACTAATGATGAAAAATCAGAAAGAGAAATTAAGGAAACACTACCATTTATGACTGCAACAGAAAGAATAAAATACCTAGGAATAAACCTACCTACGGAGACAAAAGACCTGTAGGTAGCACTGATGAAAGAAATTAAAGATGATCCAAACAGATGGAGAGATATACCATGCTCTTGGATTGGAAGAATCAACATTGTGAAAATGACTATACTACCCAAAGCAATATACAGATTCAATGCAATCTGTATCAAGCTACCAATGCCATTTTTCACAGAATTAGAAATAAGAATTTCACAATTGGTATGGAAACACAAAAGACCCCGAATAGCCAAAGCAATCTTGAGAAAGAAAAATGGAGCTGGAGGAATCATGCTCCGAGACTTCAGACTATACTACAAACCTACAGTCATCAAGATAGTATGGTACTGGCACAAAAACAGAAATATAGATCAATGGAACAGGATAAAAATCCCAGAGATAAACCCACACACACATGGTCACATTGTCTTTGATAAAGGAGGCAAGAATATACAATTGAGAAAAGACAGCCTCTTCAATAAGTGGTGCTGTGAAAACTGGACAGCTACATGTAAAAGAATGAAATTAGAACACTCCCTAACACCATACACAAAAATGAACTCAAAATGGATTAAAGACCTAAATGTAAGGCCAGACACTATAAAACTCTTAGAAAAAAACATAGGCTGAACACCCTATGACATAAATCACAGCAAGATCCTTTTTGAACCACCTCCTAGAGAAATGGAAATAAAAACAAAAATAAACAAATGGGACCTAATGAAACTTAAAAGTTTTTGCACAGCAAAGGAAACCATAACCAAGACAAAAAGATAACCCTCAGAGTGGGAGAAAATATTTGCAAACGAAGCAACTGACAAAGGATTAATCTCCAAAATATACAAGCAGTTCATGCAGCTCAATATCAAAAAAACAAACAACCTGGAGATTGGTTCAAGATGGCGTAGTAGAAGGACGTGCTCTCACTCCCTCTTGCAAGAGCACCAGAATCACAACTAACTGTTGAACAATCATCGACAGGAAGACACTGGAACTCACCAAAAAAGATATCCCATATCCAAAGACAAAGGAGAAGCCACAATGAGACGGTAGGAGGGGTGCAATCACAATAAAATCAAATTCCATAACGGCTGCATGGGTGACTCACAAACTGGAGAACACTTATACCACAGAAGACCACCCACTGGAGTGAAGGTTCTGAGCCCCATGTCAGGCTTCCCAACCTGGGGGTCCAGCAACAGGAGGAGGAATTCCTAGAGAATCAGACCTTGAAGCCTAGCTGGATTTGATTGCAGGACTTCGACAGGACTGGGGGAAACATAGACTCCATGTTTGGAGGACACACACAAATTAGTGTGCAGATTGGGACCCAGGGGCAGGAGCAGTGACCCCGTGGGAGACTGAACCAGACTACCTGCTAGTGCTGGAGGGTCTCCTGCAGAGGCAGGGGATGGCTGTGGCTCACTGTGGGGACAAGGACACTGGCAGCAGAGGTTCTGGGAAGTACTCCTTGGTGTGAGCCCTCCCAGAGTCTGCCATTAGCCCCACCAAAGAGCTGGGTACGCTCCAGTGCAGGGTCGCCTCAGGCCAAACAACCAACAAGGAGGGAACCCAGCCCCACCCATCAGCCGACAAGTGAATTAAAGTTTTACTGATCTCTGCCCACCAGAGCAACACCCAGCTCAACCCACCAGCAGTCCCTCCCATCAGGAAGCTTGCACAAGCCTATCAGATAGCCTCAACCACCAGAGGGAATAGAGCAGAACCAAGAAGAACTACAATTCTGCAGCATGTGGAAGAAAAAACACATTCACAGAAAGACAGACACAATGAAAAGGCAGAGGACTTTGTACCAGATGAAGGAAAAAGATAAAACCCCAGAAAAACAACTAAATGAAATGGAGATAGGCAACCTTCCAGAAAAAGAATTCAGAATAATGATAGTGAAGATGATCGAGGACCTCGGAAAAAGAATGGAGGCAAAGATCAAGAAGATGCAAGAAATGTTTAACAAAGACCTAGAAGAATTAAAGAGCAAACACCTAGAAGAATTAAAGAGCAAAGAAACAGAGTTGAACAATACAATAACTGAAATGAAAAATACACCAGAAAGACTCAATAGCAGAAAAACTGAGGCAGAAGAACGGATAAGTGACCTGGAAGACAGAATGGTGGAATTTACTGCCACGGAACAGAATAAAGAAAAAAGAATGAAAAGAAATGAAGACAGCCTAAGAGACCTCTGGGACAACATTAAAAGCACCAATATTCGCATTATAGCGGTCCCAGAAGAAGAAGAGAGAGAAAGGACCCGAGAAAATATTTGAAGAGATTATAGTCGAAAATTTCCCTAACATGGGAAAGGAAATACCCACCCAAGTCCAGGGGGCGCAGAGAGTCCCAGGCAGGATAAACCCAAGGAGAAACATGCTGAGACACATAGTAATCAAATTGACAAAAGTTAAAGAGAAAGAAAAATTATTGAAAGCAACAAGGGAAAAATGACAAATAACATACAAGGGAACTCCCATAAAGTTAACAGCTGATTTCTCAGCAGAAACTCTAAAAGCCAGAAGAGACTGGCATGATATATTTAAAGTAATGAAAGGGAAGAACCTACAACCAAGATTACTCTACCTGGCAAGGATCTTATTCAGATTTCATGGAGAAATCAAAAGCTTTACAGACAAGCAAAAGCTAACAGAATTCAGCACCACTAAACCAGCTCTACAACAAATGCTAAAGGAACTTCTTTAGGTGGGAAACACAAGAGAAGAACAGCACCTACAAAAACAAACCCATAAGAATTAAGAAAATGGTAATAGGAACATACATATCGATAACTACCTTAAACATGAATGGATTAAATGCTCCAACCAAAAGCCACAGGCTTGCTGAATGGATACAAAAACAAGACCCATATATATATGCTGTCTACAAGACACCCACTTCAGCCCTACGGACACATACAGACTGAAACTGAGGGGATGGAAAAAGATATTCCATGCAAATGGAAATCAAAAGAAAGCTGGAGTAGCAATACTTATATCAGATAAACTGGACTTTGAAATAAAGAATGTTACAAGAGACAAGGAAGGACACTACATAATGATCAAGGGATCAATCCAAGAAGAAGATATAACAATTATAAATATATATGCACCCAACAGAGGAGCACCTCAATACATAAGGCAACTGCTAACAGCTATAAAAGAGGAACTTGACAGTAACACAATAACAGTGGGGGACTTTAACACCTCACTTACACCAGTGGACAGATCACCCAGACAGAAAATTAATAAGGAAACACAAGGTTTAAATGACACAATCGAACAGATAGATTTAATTGATATTTATAGGACATGCCATCCAAAAACAGCAGATTACACTTTCTTCTCAACTGCACATGGAACATTCTCCAGGATAGACCACATCTTGGGTCACAAATCAAGCCTCGGTAAATTTAAGAAAATTGAAATCATATCAAGCATCTTCTCCGACCATAATGCTATGAGATTAGAAATCAATTACAGGGAAAACAATGTAAAAAACACAAACACATGGAGGCTAAATAATACATTACTAAATAACCAAGAGATCACTGAAGAAATCAAAGAGGAAATCAAAAAATACCTAGAGACAAATTACAAGGAAAACACGACAATCCAAAACCGATGGGATGCAGCAAAAGAAGTTCTAAGAGGGAAATTTATAGCAATACAAGCCTACCTCAAGAAACAAGAAAAATCTCAAATAAACAACCTAACCTTACACCTATAGGAACTAGAGAAAGAAGAACAAACAAAACCCAAAGTTAGTAGAAGGAAAGAAATCATAAAGATCAGAGCAGAAATAAATGAAATAGAAACAAAGAAAACAATAGCAAAGATCAATAAAACTAAAAACTGGTTCTTTGAGAAAATAAACAAAATTGATAAACCTTTAGCTGGACTCATCAAGAAAAAGAGGGAGAGGACTCAAATCAATAAAATTAGAGGGCTTCCCTGGTGGCGCAGTAGTTGAGAGACTGCCTGCCAATGCAGGGAACGCGGGTTCGTGCCCTGGTCAGGGAAGATCCCACAGGCCGTGGAGTGGCTGGGCCCGTGAACCATGGCCACTGAGCCCGCGCGTCCGGAGCCTGTGCTCCACAACGGGAGAGGCCACAACAGTGACAGGCCTGCATACTGCAAAAATAAATAAATAAATAAAATAAAATAAAATTAGAAATGAAAAAGGAGAAGTTTCAACAGATACCACAGAAATACAAAGCATCACAAGAGACTACTACAAGCAAGTCTATGCCCCAAAAATGGACAACCTGGAAGAAATGAACAAATTATTAGCAAGGTATAACCTTCCAAGACTGAACCAGGAAGAAATAGAAAATATGAACACACCAATCACAAGTAATGAAATTGAAACTGTGATTTAAAATTGTCCAACAAACAAAAGTCTAGGACCATATGCCTTCACAGGTGAACTCTATCAAACCTTTAGAGAAGAGCTAACACCCATCCTTCTCAAACTCTTCCAACAAATTGCAGAGGAAGGAAAACTCCCAAACTCATTCTATGAGGCCATCATCACCCTGATACCAAAACCAGACAAAGATACTACAAAAAATGAAAATTATAGACTAATATCACTGATGAATATAGATGCAAAAATCCTCAACAAAATACTAGCAAACAGAATCCAACAACACATTAAAAGGATCATACACCATGATCAAGTGGGATTTATCCCAGGGATGCAAGTATTCCTCAATATACGCAAATCAATCAATGTGATACACCGTATTAATAAATTGAAGAATAAAAGGCATATGATCATCTCAATAGATGCAGAAAAAGCTTTTGACAAAATTCAACACCTATTTATGATAAAAACTCTCCAGAAAGTAGGCAGAGAGGGAACATACCTCAACATAATAAAGGCCATATACGACAAACCCACAGTAAACATCATTCTCAATGGTGAAAAACTGAAAGCATTTCCATTAAGATCAGGAAAAAGACAAGGATGTTCACTCTTGCCACTATTATTCAACATAGTTTTGGAAGTCCTAGCCATGGCAATCAGAGATGAAAAAGAAATAAAAGGAATACAAATTGGAAAAGAAGAAGTAAAACTGTCTCTGTTTGCAGAAGACATGATTGTATACATAGAGGACCCTAAAGATGCCACCAGAAAACTGCTAGAGCTAATCAATGAATTTGGTAGAGTTGCAGGATACAAAATTAATGCACAGAAATCTCTTGCATTCCTATACACTAACAACGAAAAATCAGAAATAGAAATTAAAGAAATAATCCCATTCACCATTGCAACAAAAAGAATAAAATACCTAGAAATAAACCTACCTAAGAAGGTAAAAGAAATGTATGCAGAAAACTATAAGACACTGATGAAAGAAATCAAAGATGACACAAACAGATGGAGAGGTATACCATGTTCTTGGATTGGAAGAATCAATATTGTGAAAATGACTATACTACCCATAGCAATCTACAGATTCAACGCAATCCCTATCAAATTACCAATGGCATTTTTTACAGAACTATAACAAAAAATCTTAAAATTTGTATGGAGACACAAAAGACCCCGATTAGCCAAAGCAGTGTTGAGGGGAAAAAAATAGAGCTGGAGGAATTAGACTCCCTGACTTCAGACTATACTACAAAGCTACAGTCACCAAGACAATATGGTACTGGCACAAAACCAGAAATATAGATGAATGGAACAGGATGAAAATCCCAGACATACACCCACGCACCTATGGTCAACTAATCTATGACAAAGGAGGCAAGGATATACAATAGAGAAAAGACAGTGTCTTCAATAAGTGGTGCTGGGAAAACTGGACAGCTACCTGTAAAAGAATGAAATTAGAACACTCCCTAACACCATACACAAAAATAAACTCAAAATGGATTAGAGACCTAAATGTAAGACTGAACACTATAAAACTCTTAGAGGACAACATAGGAAGAACACTCTTTGACATAAATCACAACAAGATCTTTTTTTTTTTTTTTTTGTGGTATGCCGGCCTCTCACTGTTCTGGCCTCTCCTGTTGCAGAGCACAGGCTCCGGATGCGCAGGCTCAGCAGCCATGGCTCATGAGCCCAGCTGCTCCGCAGCATATGGGATCTTCCCGGACCAGGGCACGAACCTGTGTCCCCTGCATCAGCAGGCGGACTCTCAACCACTGCTCCACCAGGGAAGTCCAACAAGATCTTTTTTGATCCACCTCCTAAAGTAATGGAAATAAAAACAAAAATAAACAAATGGGACCTAATGAAACTTAAAACTTTTGCAAAGCAAAGAAAACTACAAACAAGACAAAAAGACAACCCTCAGAATGGCAGAAAATATTTGCAAATGAATCAACGGACGAAGGATTAAACTCCAAAATATATAAACAGCTCATGCAGCTCAATATCAAAAACACAAAACAATCCAATCCAAAAATGAGAAGAAGACCTAAATAGTCATTTCTCCAAAGAAGACACACAGATGGCCAAGAAGCACATGAAAAAAAAGGCCGCTCAACATCACTAATTATTAGAGAAATGCAAATCAAAACTACAAAGAGGTATCACCTCACACCAGTTAGGATAGGCATCATCAGAAAATCTACAAACAACAAATGCTGGAGCGGGTGTGGAGAAAAGGGAACCCTTTTGCGCTGTTGGTGGGAATGTAAATTGATACAGCCACTATGGAGTATAGTAATGGAGGCTGCTTTAAAATATTAAAAATAGAACTACCATATGACCCAGCAATCCCACTACAGGGCATATATCCTGAGAAAACCATAATTCAAAAAGACAATGCACCCCAATGTTCATTGCAGCACTATTTACAACAGCCAGGTCATGGAAGCAACCTAAATGCCCATCGACAGACAAATGGATAAAGATGCGGTACATATATACAATGGAATATTACTCAGCTATAAAAAGGAATGAAATTGGGTCACTTGTAGAGACGTGGATGGATTAGAGACTGTCATACAGAGTGAAGTAAGTCAGAAAGACAAGAACAAATATCGTATATTAACGCATATATGTGGAACTTAGAAAAATGGTACAGATGAACTGGTTTGAAGGGCAGAAATAGAGACAGAGATGTAGAGAACAAACATATGGACACCAAGGGGGGAAAGTGGCGGGGGTGGGGGGGTGGTGGTGTGATTAATTGCAAGATTGGGATTGACATATATACACTAATATGTATAAAAGAGATAACTAATAAGAACCTGCTGTATAAAATATAAATTAAATTAAATTAAAAACAAAAAACCAAACAACCCAATCCAAAAATGGGCAGAAGACCTAAATAGACATTTCTCCAAAGAAGATAAACAGATTGCTAACAAACAGATGAAAGGATGCTCAATATCACTAATCATTAGAGAAATGCAAATCAAAACTACAATGAGGTATCACCTCACACACATCAGAATGGCCATCATAAAAAAATCTACAAGGGCTTCCCTGGTGGCGCAGTGGTTGAGAGTCCACCTGCCGATGCAGGGGACACGGGTTCGTGCTCCGGTCCGGGAAGATCCCACATGCCGTGGAGCGGCTGGGCCTGTGAGCCATGGCTGCTGAGCCTGCACGTTTGGAGCCTGTGCTCCGCAACGGGAGAGGCCACAACAGTGAAAGGCCTGCGTATCGCAAAAAAAAAAAAAAAAAATTTACAAACAATAAATGCTGGAGAGGGTGTGGTGAAAAGGGAACTCTCTTGCACTGTTGGTGGGAATGTAAATTGATACAGCCACTATGGAGAACAGTATGGAGGTTCCTTAAAAATTACAAATAGAACTACCATACAACCCAGCAATCCCACTACTGGCATGTACCCTGAGAAAACCATAATTCAAAAAGAGTCACGTACCACAACGTTCATTGCAGCTCTATTTACAATAGCCAGGACATAGAAGCAACTAAGTGTCCATCGGCAGATGAATGGATAAAGATGTGGCACGTATATACAATGGAATATTACTCAGCCATTAAAAGAAAGGAAATTGAATTATTTGTAGTGAGATGGATGGACCTAGAGACTGTCATACAGAGTGAAGTAAGTCAGAAAGAGAAAAACAAATACCGTATGCTAACGCATATATATGGAATCTAAAAAAAAAAAAAAGGTACTGATGAACCTAGTTGCAGTGCAGGAATAAAGAGGTAGACATAGAAAACGGACATGAAGCTGGGAAGGCAAAGCTAGGGCGAAGTGAGAGTAGCATTGACATATATACACCACCGAATGTAAAATAGTTGGCTGGTGGGAAGCAGCAGCATAGCACAGGGAGATCGGCTTGGTGCTTTTCGATGACCTAGAGAGGTGGGATAGGGAGGATGGGAGGGAGGCTCAAGAGGGAGGGGATATGGGGACATGCATATGCATATGGCTGATTTGCTTTGTTGTACAATAGAAATTAACACAGTATTGTGAAGCAATTATATTCCAATAAAGATCTATTAAAAATAGTAATAAATAAAGAGACCTAGGAATGAAGGCTCCTGGTCTAGGAATGCATAAGAGTATGGCTGGTCAAGAGGGACCCAAGTCCTCGACTGCAACTGTCTAGAGCAACTTCAGTGTATTGGCTGTGCACAAAGTCTGGTGTGGGGAGGACAGATTTCCTATTTGAAGTTAATATCCTTGAGGTAATTGCCTATGGTTGGGCCTGAAAAATCACACACAGCTTTTTACCTAGGAGCCAGACTCCTCAATAACTACAATAATTCTGCTGGATTTAACTCATGTTATATATGAATATTTCAAAATGAATAAAGGTATAATAGAGTGATGAAGACCCTACTTGTTCTAAGGAGACAGATAGTTTTAAAAATTTATATGTTGAGACCAATCAGATCAGAAGTCCCCACAATTAACAAAAAGCTTTCCATCCCTTATGACCATCTTGAGGGTTTGATTTAATGTAAAAAAGACAGTTACTCTTTAAATGCCTTCTCAGAGACAAATGAGGGCATTGCTAAGCCAGTATCTAGTGAGAATGTTCCTTATAGGTCCGTATTCTTAGGGAATGCAAAGGTAACACCTCTATCTTTTACTTCAGGCCCTGATGAGTCTGTGGCAAGCACCACCAGGGAGCTGAGTCAAGGAGAATATGGAGGTACCACTTCGCCAACCAGTAACCCCTCATCTCTTACGACTATGATCAATGTGGGTAAGTAAGAGCATCATCTCTGTTTTCTTCAAGTCTAAGAGGACCCAGTTGGGTCCTCTCTCTTCATCCCTGGGGTCAAAAATTGGATTGTTTAAGGAAGTAAAATGACTAGGTTTGAAATCGATTTCTTTGGCTTCCTGTCACTCTAAAGATGTTGGTTATTTTTTTCCTAGAGATTGTATTAACGGAACACTGTTATTGCTTCACCTTAGTAATTTATATGATTAGTAGCCAATTAATTCAGCAGGAGAAAATGCCACAAGGTCAGTTCCCTCCACACTTTCTCTTGCACCAGGGTGAAGGATCTTTCTAAATCGGAGATCCTCACTGGAATTTTGTGTTGACAGGGAGGGCACAGACAGACTTGAGGTGATACAGTTTTCTTTTGTTACAGTAGAGGAAGGGATCATGGTCCTTGATTATGCCAAGTTGGTGAGGATAATGTAAAAAAGAGTGCTCTTAGGTCGAGCTTTCCTTATCCCTGTGGCAGTTACATGCCCTTTACCTCAACGATAGGAAAAGGGTTCAGAGAGGAAGATGAATTTGAAAGAGGATGAAGGTAAAGGAAAAGAATTTTATCACCCTTCTATTCTGTTGCTTCTCAAATATAAATCCTTAAGTGGCTTTTCAGTGAACTAAGATTTGGGGCATCTAGCGGAGGCTCGAAGTTATAAGCTGAAACTGGTTCCGCAAGGGCAGGCTCCAAGGAGAAAAGTAAAATAGGGTAGGGGAAGCCTCGTGCATGGGTAGAGTCCAGGTTCATCACATCCTTCCTTGTACAAAGAGCCCTTCTTTGTAGGGTATGTAGTACACTGAGTTCCAGGTAACAATTTCTTCTGAGTAAACAAGAGGGTCAAAGCCCTCACCCCACTAACCCTAACACTTTGATCCATCTTTGGGGATGGTCAGTATGTTCCCTGGTGTCCAGAGTCTTGAAATGTGGTATGAGAGGGTTAACATTTTCTTTTCTGGAGAAATAGGAAATAGTTTGAGTTGAAATCACAGGAAGGAACAAATGATACTGTCAATCAGGACTCCTGTACCTTTTGCATATCTCCTACCAATTCACTTTCCAATCACAGGTATGTCCACAAGAAGCCCAGAAATGGCTACAGCCTTCAAAATCATAAGCTCCAAGGAGCCCAGCACCAGCCCAGAAATGAAGTACACTCTGGGAAATTCTTGGAATACTTCAACAGCAACTGTCCCTATGAAGACCACAGTGGAACCAGTCACACTTCAGTCCACAGCCATAGAGAGTAGCGGCATCAGCCTCTCTCACCTGCCCACAGGATTCATGACACCAGCCAAGTCACCAACAAAAGGGACAGCAACTACAGAATGGGTCTCACTCTCCCAATCTGAGGTTGGGACCAACCCCCATCTTGGGACTCCAGAAGGGACCAAAAAGTCATTGGGCACAGTGTCCTCTGTCTCCCGAGAGTCAAATCCTAAAGGCAACATAGGGACTGGTCCACAAACAAGCCCAAATCTGATTCCAAGGACAACTGGAATGAATTTATCCATGTGGCTTGGCTCCACTGGAGGGACCACCGTGGACACACATGTCTCTCTGAACACATCTTCCACTGGTCCTGAAGACTCTGTGGCCATCCCGGACTCTGTGACAACCCAGATGGTAACCACGAGCTCAGTGACAGATAAATCTGAATTTATAACCAAGACAAGGGTCAACATCACAGTCATTCCTTTACAGTCCAGTATTTACATGGATACCAACTCAACCGCAGAGATAAGCAGTGTCCATTCCCTAAGTTCTTTTGCTATTACTAGGGTGTCCGGGACAGAAGTCACTACCTCTGACAGAATTTCCAGCCCAGATCTAGCTCAGTCCACAAGGTCATCAGACATCACCAGGCCCTCTACCTTCCCTGACATAACAGACTCTGAAAGAATAACCATCACCATGCAAACAGGTCCTTCTGGGACTACATTGCTGGGTGCACCTACCATGGACACATTAGCCACAGCCTCCTTGTCAGGGACTTACTTGGCTGTGACTCAGGGATTTCCACAGTCAAAGATAACCACTCAAACGAGCAAAGGTCCTGAAGGTGTGTCATGGACAAACCCTCCCTCTCTGGGAGAAACCACCTCTTCCTATTCCCTAGCACCTATCCCCGACACAACCTCATCTTCTCATGTTTTGCTGACATCACAGGGGCAAAGTACCTCCTCTACTCTATCTGTGACTTCAGGTCTCTTGCCTGAGAACTTCGGCTTGGGGAAGACCAGAGACATGTTGAGGACGAGTTTGGAAACTGATACCAGTTTACCCCCAAATTTGAGGAGTAGCTCAGATGAGATGTTTGTCACCACAGATATAGAAGCAATTCATCCTTCCACAAACACAGCAATGACACATGTAGAGACTACCAGTTGTGAACATGAATCACATTCTCCTGTCCTGGCCCCCACACAGCCACCCAAAGCTAAATCTTCAGTGGTTACCTCCTCCACCATGTGGGACACTACTGCCCCCACATCAATGTCTGGCTCATCTGAGACTATAAAGATTGAGAGAGAGTCAGTATCCTCTCTGAATACTGGACTTAGGGAGACAAGTACCTACCAGGAGACCAGCTCTGCTACAGAGACAAGCACTGTCATTTCCAATGTGTCCACAAATGATGCTACTACTGAGGTCACCAGGACACAAGTTACCTCCTCCAGCAGGAAATCTATCCCAAGCCTTGCTCACTTCAAAACTTCTCCAAACACACTTACAGAAAGCAGAACCAGCCCCTCTATATCCATGTTCATGACAGAATCTTCGGGGATGACCATCACTACCCAAACAGGTCCCCCAGGGGTTACATCACAGGACACACTTACCTTGGACATATTGACCAAGGTCTCTGGGGCAGGGACTCATTCGACTGTGAATCAGAGTTTTACGCACCCAGAGATGACCACTCTCAGCAGCAGAGGTCCCGAGGATGTGTCTTGGCCAAGCCCTGCCTCTGTGAAAGAAACTGGCTCTCCATCTTCCCCAGTGATTGTACCTGCCATGACAACACCCTCCCCTGAGCCACCCAAATTACTAAGGAGAAGCCCCTCCTCTCCTACTCCTGTGACCTCACTTCTCACCCGTGGTCTGCGGAAAACCAGAGACACATTGGGTACAAGTGTGGAACCTGTGCCCAGTTCACCTTCAACTGAGATGAGCACCACCATTGAGATACTGTCCACCTCTGAAGCCTCCACAGGTACAGATGCAATTCAGCCCTCCAGAAACACAGCTGGGACCCACCGGGCCAACACAATTTCTGGACATGAAGCACATTCCTCTGCCCCAGCTGAATCACAGCCATCGAATGTCACGTCCCCAATGGTTACTCCTTCCCCCTCTAGGGACACCAGTGTTTCTACATCAATGCCTCACTCTTTAGAAACTACAATGTTTGAGATACACTCCACATCCTCTCTGACTCCTCCACTGAGGAAGCCCAGCACCGTCCAGCAGAACAGCACAGCCACAGAGAAAATCGCCGTCCCTTCCAAAGTACCCACTGATACGACTATTGAGAACTCTAGGACCGAACCAATCTCCCCTAGCAGCACGTCCATCCCTGGCCCTGTTCAGTACACGTTGTCGCCAGACATTCCTGCAGGCATCATCACTGGGCCCTCTGCCTCTCCTGTGCCAAGAGAATCTGCAGAAGTCACCATGACCACCCAAACAGGTCCCATTGAGCCGACATCACAGGACCCACTTACCTTGGACACTACAACCAACACCTCAGGGGCAGAGATCCACTCGACTGTGACTCAGAGTTTTACGCACCCAGAGATGTCCACTCTCAGCAGCAGAGGTCCCGAGGATGTGTCTTGGCCAAGCCCTGCCTCTGTGATAGAGACTGGCTCTCCATCTTCCCCAGTGATTGTACCTGCCATGACAACACCCTCCCCTGAGCCACCCAAATTACTAAGGAGAAGCCCCCCCTCTCCTACTCCTGTGACCTCACTTCTCACCCGTGGTCTGCGGAAAACCAGAGACACATTGGGTACAAGTGTGGAACCTGTGCCCAGTTCACCTTCAACTGAGATGAGCACCACCATTGAGATACTGTCCACCTCTGAAGCCTCCACAGGTACAGATGCAATTCAGCCCTCCAAAAACACAGCTGGGATCAATGGGGCCAACGAAAGCTCTGGACATGAAACACATTCGTCTGCCCCAGCTGACTCAGAGCCATCCTATGTCACGTTTCCAATGCTTATTCTTTCCAACTCTAGGGACACCCGTGTTAGCACATCAGTGCCTAACTCTTTAGAAACTACAGTGTTTGAGCTAGACTCCATATCCTCTCTGACTCCTGAACTGAGGAACACAAGCACCGTCCAGCAGAACAGCTCAGCCACAGAGAAAATCGGCGTCCTTTCCAAAGTACCCCCTGATATGACTACTGAGATCTCTAGGACCGAACCCAACTCCTCTAGCAGCACGTCCATCGCTGGCCCTGTTCAGTCCACGATGTCACCAGACATCCCTGAAGGCCTGATCACCAGGCCCTCTGCCTCTCCTGTGACGACAGAATCTGCAGAAGTGACCATGACCACCCAAACAGGTCCCATTGAGGCTACTTCACACGACCCACTTACCTTGGGCGCTACAACTAATACCACAGGGGCGGAGATCCACTCGACTGTGACTCAGAGTTTTATGCAACCAGAGATGACCACTCTCAGCAGCAGAGGTCCCGAGGATGCGTCTTGGCCAAGCCCTGCCTCTGTGATAGAGACTGGCTCTCCATCTTCCCCAGTGACTGTACCTACCAGGACAACACCCTCCCCTGAGCCATCCACATTACCAGGGAGAAGCCCCTCCTCTCCTACTCCTGTGACCTCACTTCTCAACCGTGGTCTGCGGAAAACCAGAGACACATTGGGTACAAGTGTGGAACCTGTGCCCAGTTCACCTTCAAGTGAGATGAGCACCACCATTGAGATACTGTCCACCTCTGAAGCCTCCACAGGTACAGATGCAATTCAGCCCTCCAAAAACACAGCTGGGACCCACCGGGCCAACACAATTTCTGGACATGAAGCACATTCCTCTGCCCCAGCTGAATCACAGCCATCGAATGTCACGTCCCCAATGGTTACTCCTTCCCCCTCTAGGGACACCAGTGTTTCTACATCAATGCCTCACTCTTTAGAAACTACAATGTTTGAGATACACTCCACATCCTCTCTGACTCCTCCACTGAGGAAGCCCAGCACCGTCCAGCAGAACAGCTCAGCCACAGAGAAAATCGCCGTCCCTTCCAAAGTACCCACTGATACGACTATTGAGAACTCTAGGACCGAATCAATCTCCCCTAGCAGCACGTCCATCCCTGGCCCTGTTCAGTACACGCTGTCGCCAGACATTCCTGCAGGCATCATCACCGGGCCCTCTGCCTCTCCTGTGCCAACAGAATCTGCAGAAGTCACCATGACCACCCAAACAGGTCCCATTGAGCCGACATCACAGGACCCACTTACCTTGGACACTACATCCAACACCTCAGGGGCAGAGATCCACTCGACTGTGACTCAGAGTTTTATGCACCCAGAGATGTCCACTCTCAGCAGCAGAGGTCCCGAGGATGTGTCTTGGCCAAGCCCTGCCTCTGTGATAGAGACTGGCTCTCCATCTTCCCCAGTGATTGTACCTGCCATGACAACACCCTCTCCTGAGCCACGCAAATTACTAAGGAGAAGCCCCTCCTCTCCTACTCCTGTGACCTCACTTCTCACCCGTGGTCTGCGGAAAACCAGAGACACATTGGGTACAAGTGTGGAACCTGTGCCCAGTTCACCTTCAACTGAGATGAGCACCACCATTGAGATACTGTCCACCTCTGAAGCCTCCACAGGTACAGATGCAATTCAGCCCTCCAAAAACACAGCTGGGATCAATGGGGCCAACGAAAGCTCTGGACATGAAACACATTCGTCTGCCCCAGCTGACTCGGAGCCATCCAATGTCACGTTTCCAAAGCTTATTCCTTCCAACTCTAGGGACACCCGTGTTAGCACATCAGTGCCTAACTCTTTAGAAACTACAGTGTTTGAGCTAGACTCCATATCCTCTCTGACTCCTGAACTGAGGAACACAAGCACCGTCCAGCAGAACAGCTCAGCCACAGAGAAAATCGGCGTCCTTTCCAAAGTACCCACTGATATGACTACTGAGATCTCTAGGACCGAACCCAACTCCTCTAGCAGCACGTCCATCGCTGGCCCTGTTCAGTCCACGATGTCACCAGACATCCCTGAAGGCCTGATCACCAGGCCCTCTGCCTCTCCTGTGACGACAGAATCTGCAGAAGTGACCATGACCACCCAAACAGGTCCCATTGAGGCTACTTCACACGACCCACTTACCTTGGGCGCTACAACTAATACCACAGGGGCGGAGATTCACTCGACTGTGAATCAGAGTTTTATGCAACCAGAGATGACCACTCTCAGCAGCAGAGGTCCCGAGGATGCGTCTTGGCCAAGCCCTGCCTCTGTGAAAGAAACTGGCTCTCCATCCTCCCCAGTGACTGCACCTGCCATGACAACACCCTCTCCTGAGCCAACCACATTACCAGGGAGGAGCCCCTCCTCTCCTATCCCTGAGACCTCACTTCTCACTCGTGGTCTGGGGAAGACCAAAGACACATTGGGTACAAGTGTGGAACCTGTGTCCAGTTCACCTTCAAGTGAGATCAGCACGACCAAGGAGATACTGTCCACATCTGAAGCCTCCACAGGTACAGATGCAATTCAGACCTCCAAAAACAAAGCTGGGACCCACGGGGCCAATATAAATTCTGGGCATGAAGCACATTCCTCTGCCCCAGCTGATTCAGAGCCATCCAATGTCACGTCTCCAACGCTTACTCCTTCCACCCGTACGGAGACCAGTGTTTCCACATCAATGCCTCACTCTTTAGAAACTACAATGTTTGAGCTAGACTCCACATCCTCTCTGACTCCTGAACTGAGGAACACCAGCACTGTCCAGCAGAACAGCTCAGCCACAGAGATAATCGCTGTACTTTCCAAAGTACCCACTGATATGACTACTGAGATCTCTAGGACCGAACCCAACTCCTCTAGCAGCACGTCCATCGCTGGCCCTGTTCAGTCCACGATGTCACCAGACATCCCTGAAGGCCTGATCACCAGGCCCTCTGCCTCTCCTGTGACGACAGAATCTGCAGAAGTGACCATGACCACCCAAACAGGTCCCATTGAGGCTACTTCACACGACCCACTTACCTTGGGCGCTACAACTAATACCACAGGGGCGGAGATCCACTCGACTGTGACTCAGAGTTTTATGCAACCAGAGATGACCACTCTCAGCAGCAGAGGTCCCGAGGATGCGTCTTGGCCAAGCCCTGCCTCTGTGATAGAGACTGGCTCTCCATCTTCCCCAGTGACTGTACCTACCAGGACAACACCCTCCCCTGAGCCATCCACATTACCAGGGAGAAGCCCCTCCTCTCCTACTCCTGTGACCTCACTTCTCAACCGTGGTCTGCGGAAAACCAGAGACACATTGGGTACAAGTGTGGAACCTGTGCCCAGTTCACCTTCAAGTGAGATGAGCACCACCATTGAGATACTGTCCACCTCTGAAGCCTCCACAGGTACAGATGCAATTCAGCCCTCCAAAAACACAGCTGGGACCCACCGGGCCAACACAATTTCTGGACATGAAGCACATTCCTCTGCCCCAGCTGAATCACAGCCATCGAATGTCACGTCCCCAATGGTTACTCCTTCCCCCTCTAGGGACACCAGTGTTTCTACATCAATGCCTCACTCTTTAGAAACTACAATGTTTGAGATACACTCCACATCCTCTCTGACTCCTCCACTGAGGAAGCCCAGCACCGTCCAGCAGAACAGCTCAGCCACAGAGAAAATCGCCGTCCCTTCCAAAGTACCCACTGATACGACTATTGAGAACTCTAGGACCGAATCAATCTCCCCTAGCAGCACGTCCATCCCTGGCCCTGTTCAGTACACGCTGTCGCCAGACATTCCTGCAGGCATCATCACCGGGCCCTCTGCCTCTCCTGTGCCAACAGAATCTGCAGAAGTCACCATGACCACCCAAACAGGTCCCATTGAGCCGACATCACAGGACCCACTTACCTTGGACACTACATCCAACACCTCAGGGGCAGAGATCCACTCGACTGTGACTCAGAGTTTTATGCACCCAGAGATGTCCACTCTCAGCAGCAGAGGTCCCGAGGATGTGTCTTGGCCAAGCCCTGCCTCTGTGATAGAGACTGGCTCTCCATCTTCCCCAGTGATTGTACCTGCCATGACAACACCCTCTCCTGAGCCACGCAAATTACTAAGGAGAAGCCCCTCCTCTCCTACTCCTGTGACCTCACTTCTCACCCGTGGTCTGCGGAAAACCAGAGACACATTGGGTACAAGTGTGGAACCTGTGCCCAGTTCACCTTCAACTGAGATGAGCACCACCATTGAGATACTGTCCACCTCTGAAGCCTCCACAGGTACAGATGCAATTCAGCCCTCCAAAAACACAGCTGGGATCAATGGGGCCAACGAAAGCTCTGGACATGAAACACATTCGTCTGCCCCAGCTGACTCGGAGCCATCCAATGTCACGTTTCCAAAGCTTATTCCTTCCAACTCTAGGGACACCCGTGTTAGCACATCAGTGCCTAACTCTTTAGAAACTACAGTGTTTGAGCTAGACTCCATATCCTCTCTGACTCCTGAACTGAGGAACACAAGCACCGTCCAGCAGAACAGCTCAGCCACAGAGAAAATCGGCGTCCTTTCCAAAGTACCCACTGATATGACTACTGAGATCTCTAGGACCGAACCCAACTCCTCTAGCAGCACGTCCATCGCTGGCCCTGTTCAGTCCACGATGTCACCAGACATCCCTGAAGGCCTGATCACCAGGCCCTCTGCCTCTCCTGTGACGACAGAATCTGCAGAAGTGACCATGACCACCCAAACAGGTCCCATTGAGGCTACTTCACACGACCCACTTACCTTGGGCGCTACAACTAATACCACAGGGGCGGAGATTCACTCGACTGTGAATCAGAGTTTTATGCAACCAGAGATGACCACTCTCAGCAGCAGAGGTCCCGAGGATGCGTCTTGGCCAAGCCCTGCCTCTGTGAAAGAAACTGGCTCTCCATCCTCCCCAGTGACTGCACCTGCCATGACAACACCCTCTCCTGAGCCAACCACATTACCAGGGAGGAGCCCCTCCTCTCCTATCCCTGAGACCTCACTTCTCACTCGTGGTCTGGGGAAGACCAAAGACACATTGGGTACAAGTGTGGAACCTGTGTCCAGTTCACCTTCAAGTGAGATCAGCACGACCAAGGAGATACTGTCCACATCTGAAGCCTCCACAGGTACAGATGCAATTCAGACCTCCAAAAACAAAGCTGGGACCCACGGGGCCAATATAAATTCTGGGCATGAAGCACATTCCTCTGCCCCAGCTGATTCAGAGCCATCCAATGTCACGTCTCCAACGCTTACTCCTTCCACCCGTACGGAGACCAGTGTTTCCACATCAATGCCTCACTCTTTAGAAACTACAATGTTTGAGCTAGACTCCACATCCTCTCTGACTCCTGAACTGAGGAACACCAGCACTGTCCAGCAGAACAGCTCAGCCACAGAGATAATCGCTGTACTTTCCAAAGTACCCACTGATATGACTACTGAGATCTCTAGGACCGAACCCAACTCCTCTAGCAGCACGTCCATCGCTGGCCCTGTTCAGTCCACGATGTCGCCAGACATCCCTGAAGGCCTGATCACCAGGCCCTCTGCCTCCCCTGTGATGACAGAATCTGCAGAAGTGACCATGACCACCCAAAGAGGTCCCATTGAGGCTACTTCACACGACCCACTTACCTTGGGCGCTACAACTAATACCACAGGGGCAGAGACTCACTCGACTGTGACTCAGAGTTTTACGCACCCAGAGATGACCACTCTCAGCAGCAGAGGTCCCGAGGATGTGTCTTGGCCAAGCCCTGCCTCTGTGAAAGAAACTGGCTCTCCATCTTCCCCAGTGATTGTACCTGCCATGACAACACCCTCCCCTGAGCCACCCAAATTACTAAGGAGAAGCCCCTCCTCTCCTACTCCTGTGACCTCACTTCTCACCCGTGGTCTGCGGAAAACCAGAGACACATTGGGTACAAGTGTGGAACCTGTGCCCAGTTCACCTTCAACTGAGATGAGCACCACCATTGAGATACTGTCCACCTCTGAAGCCTCCACAGGTACAGATGCAATTCAGCCCTCCAAAAACACAGCTGGGATCAATGGGGCCAATGAAAGCTCTGGACATGAAACACATTCGTCTGCCCCAGCTGACTCGGAGCCATCCAATGTCACGTTTCCAAAGCTTATTCCTTCCAACTCTAGGGACACCCGTGTTAGCACATCAGTGCCTAACTCTTTAGAAACTACAGTGTTTGAGCTAGACTCCATATCCTCTCTGACTCCTGAACTGAGGAACACAAGCACCGTCCAGCAGAACAGCTCAGCCACAGAGAAAATCGGCGTCCTTTCCAAAGTACCCACTGATATGACTACTGAGATCTCTAGGACCGAACCCAACTCCTCTAGCAGCACGTCCATCGCTGGCCCTGTTCAGTCCACGATGTCGCCAGACATCCCTGAAGGCCTGATCACCAGGCCCTCTGCCTCTCCTGTGACGACAGAATCTGCAGAAGTGACCATGACCACCCAAACAGGTCCCATTGAGGCTACTTCACACGACCCACTTACCTTGGGCGCTACAACTAATACCACAGGGGCGGAGATCCACTCGACTGTGACTCAGAGTTTTATGCAACCAGAGATGACCACTCTCAGCAGCAGAGGTCCCGAGGATGTGTCTTGGCCAAGCCCTGCCTCTGTGATAGAGACTGGCTCTCCATCTTCCCCAGTGACTGTACCTACCAGGACAACACCCTCCCCTGAGCCATCCACATTACCAGGGAGAAGCCCCTCCTCTCCTACTCCTGTGACCTCACTTCTCAACCGTGGTCTGCGGAAAACCAGAGACACATTGGGTACAAGTGTGGAACCTGTGCCCAGTTCACCTTCAAGTGAGATCAGCACGACCAAGGAGATACTGTCCACATCTGAAGCCTCCACAGGTACAGATGCAATTCAGACCTCCAAAAACAAAGCTGGGACCCACGGGGCCAATATAAATTCTGGGCATGAAGCACATTCCTCTGCCCCAGCTGATTCAGAGCCATCCAATGTCACGTCTCCAACGCTTACTCCTTCCACCCGTACGGAGACCAGTGTTTCCACATCAATGCCTCACTCTTTAGAAACTACAATGTTTGAGCTAGACTCCACATCCTCTCTGACTCCTGAACTGAGGAACACCAGCACTGTCCAGCAGAACAGCTCAGCCACAGAGATAATCGCTGTACTTTCCAAAGTACCCACTGATATGACTACTGAGATCTCTAGGACCGAACCCAACTCCTCTAGCAGCACGTCCATCGCTGGCCCTGTTCAGTCCACGATGTCGCCAGACATCCCTGAAGGCCTGATCACCAGGCCCTCTGCCTCCCCTGTGATGACAGAATCTGCAGAAGTGACCATGACCACCCAAAGAGGTCCCATTGAGGCTACTTCACACGACCCACTTACCTTGGGCGCTACAACTAATACCACAGGGGCAGAGACTCACTCGACTGTGACTCAGAGTTTTACGCACCCAGAGATGACCACTCTCAGCAGCAGAGGTCCCGAGGATGTGTCTTGGCCAAGCCCTGCCTCTGTGAAAGAAACTGGCTCTCCATCTTCCCCAGTGACTGTACCTACCAGGACAACACCCTCCCCTGAGCCACCCAAATTACTAAGGAGAAGCCCCTCCTCTCCTACTCCTGTGACCTCACTTCTCACCCGTGGTCTGCGGAAAACCAGAGACACATTGGATACAAGTGTGGAACCTGTGCCCAGTTCACCTTCAACTGAGATGAGCACCACCATTGAGATACTGTCCACCTCTGAAGCCTCCACAGGTACAGATGCAATTCAGCCCTCCAAAAACACAGGTGGGATCAATGGGGCCAACGAAAGCTCTGGACATGAAACACATTCGTCTGCCCCAGCTGACTCGGAGCCAACCAATGTCATGTTTCCAAAGCTTATTCCTTCCAACTCTAGGGACACCCGTGTTAGCACATCAGTGCCTAACTCTTTAGAAACTACAGTGTTTGAGCTAGACTCCATATCCTCTCTGACTCCTGAACTGAGGAACACAAGCACCGTCCAGCAGAACAGCTCAGCCACAGAGAAAATCGGCGTCCTTTCCAAAGTACCCACTGATATGACTACTGAGATCTCTAGGACCGAACCCAACTCCTCTAGCAGCACGTCCATCGCTGGCCCTGTTCAGTCCACGATGTCGCCAGACATCCCTGAAGGCCTGATCACCAGGCCCTCTGCCTCTCCTGTGACGACAGAATCTGCAGAAGTGACCATGACCACCCAAACAGGTCCCATTGAGGCTACTTCACACGACCCACTTACCTTGGGCGCCACAACTAATACCACAGGGGCGGAGATCCACTCGACTGTGACTCAGAGTTTTATGCAACCAGAGATGACCACTCTCAGCAGCAGAGGTCCCGAGGATGTGTCTTGGCCAAGCCCTGCCTCTGTGATAGAGACTGGCTCTCCATCTTCCCCAGTGACTGTACCTACCAGGACAACACCCTCCCCTGAGCCATCCACATTACCAGGGAGAAGCCCCTCCTCTCCTACTCCTGTGACCTCACTTCTCAACCGTGGTCTGCGGAAAACCAGAGACACATTGGGTACAAGTGTGGAACCTGTGTCCAGTTCACCTTCAAGTGAGATGAGCACCACCATTGAGATACTGTCCACCTCTGAAGCCTCCACAGGTACAGATGCAATTCAGCCCTCCAAAAACACAGCTGGGACCCACCGGGCCAACACAATTTCTGGACATGAAGCACATTCCTCTGCCCCAGCTGAATCAGAGCCATCGAATGTCACGTCCCCAATGGTTACTCCTTCCCCCTCTAGGAACACCAGTGTTTCTACATCAATGCCTCACTCTTTAGAAACTACAATGTTTGAGATACACTCCACATCCTCTCTGACTTCTCCACTGAGGAAGCCCAGCACCGTCCAGCAGAACAGCACAGCCACAGAGAAAATCGCCGTCCCTTCCAAAGTACCCACTGATACAACGACTATTGAGAACTCTAGGACCGAACCGATCTCCCCTAGCAGCACGTCCATCCCTGGCCCTGTTCAGTACACGCTGTCGCCAGACATTCCTGCAGGCATCATCACCGGGCCCTCTGCCTCTCCTGTGCCAACAGAATCTGCAGAAGTCACCATGACCACCCAAACAGGACCCATTGAGCCGACATCACAGGACCCACTTACCTTGGACACTACAACCAACACCTCAGGGTCAGAGATCCACTCGACTGTGACTCAGAGTTTTACGCACCCAGAGATGTCCACTCTCAGCAGCAGAGGTCCCAAGGATGTGTCTTGGCCAAGCCCTGCCTCTGTGATAGAGACTGGCTCTCCATCTTCCCCAGTGATTGTACCTGCCATGACAAAACTCTCCCCTGAGCCATCTACATTAGCAGGGAGGAGTCCCTCCTCTCCTACCCCTGAGAACTCACTTCTCACTCGTGGTCTGGGGAAGACCAAAGACACATTGGTTACAAGTATGGAACCTGTGTCCAGTTCACCTTCAACTGAGATGAGCAGCACCACTGAGATACTGTCCACCTCTGAAGCCTCCACAGGTACAGATGCAATTCAGCCCTCCAGAAACACAGCTGGGATCAATGGGGCCAACGAAAGCTCTGGACATGAAACACATTCATCTGCCCCAGCTGACTCGGAGCCATCCAATGTCACGTTTCCAATGCTTATTCTTTCCAACTCTAGGAACACCCGTGTTACCACATCAGTGCCTCACTCTTTAGAAACTACAGTGTTTGAGCTAGACTCCATATCCTCTCTGACTCCTGAACTGAGGAACACAAGCACCGTCCAGCAGGACCGCTCAGCCACAGAGAAAATCGGCGTCCTTTCCGAAGTACCCACTGATACGACTACTGAGATCTCTAGGACAGAACTGATCTCCTCTAGCAGCACGTCCATCCCTGGCCTTGTTCAGTCCACGATGTCGCCAGACTTCCCTGCAGGAACCATCACCTGGCCCTCTGCCTCTTCGGTGATGACAAAATCTGCAGAAGTGACCATGACAACCCAAACTGGTCCCACTGAGGCTACATCACACGACCCACTTACCTTGGGCACTACAACCAACACCTCAGGGGCGGAGATTCACTCGACTGTGACTCAGAGTTTTACGCACCCAGAGATGACCACTCTCAGCAGCAGAGGTGCCGAGGATGTGTTTTGGCCAAGCCCTGCCTCTGTGAAAGAAACTGGCTCTCCAACCTCCCCAGTGACTGCACCTGCCATGACAACACCCTCTCCTGAGCCAACCACATTACCAGGGAGGAGCCCCTCCTCTCCTACCCCTGAGACCTCACTTCTCACTCGTGGTCTGGGGAAGACCAAAGACACATTGGGTACAAGTGTGGAACCTGTGTCCAGTTCACCTTCAAGTGAGATCAGCACGACCAAGGAGATACTGTCCATATCTGAAGCCTCCACAGGTACAGATGCAATTCAGACCTCCAAAAACAAAGCTGGGACCCACGGGGCCAATATAAATTCTGGGCATGAAGCACATGCCTCTGCCCCAGCTGACTCAGAGCCATCCAATGTCACGTCTCCAATGTTTACTCCTTCCACCCGTACGGAGACCAGTGTTTCCACATCAATGCCTCACTCTTTAGAAACTACAATGTTTGAGCTAGACTCCACATCCTCTCTGACTCCTGAACTGAGGAACACCAGCACTGTCCAGCAGAACAGCTCAGCCACAGAGATAATCGCCGTACTTTCCAAAGTACCCACTGATATGACTACTGAGATCTCTAGGACCGAACCCAACTCCTCTAGCAGCACGTCCATCGCTGGCCCTGTTCAGTCCACGATGTCGCCAGACATCCCTGAAGGCCTCATCACCAGGCCCTCTGCCTCCCCTGTGACGACAGAATCTGCAGAAGTGACCATGACCACCCAAAGAGGTCCCATTGAGGCTACTTCACACGACCCACTTACCTTGGGCGCTACAACTAATACCACAGGGGCAGAGACTCACTCGACTGTGACTCAGAGTTTTATGCACCCAGAGATGACCACTCTCAGCAGCAGAGGTCCCGAGGATGTGTCTTGGCCAAGCCCTGCCTCTGTGAAAGAAACTGGCTCTCCAACCTCCCCAGTAATTGTACCTGCCATGACAACACCCTCCCCTGAGCCATCCACATTACCAGGGAGGAGCCCCTCCTCTCCTACACCTGTGACCTCACTGCTCACTCGTGGTCTGGGGAAGACCAAAGACACATTGGGTACAAGTGTGGAACCTGTGCCCAGTTCACCTTCAGGTGAGATGAGCACCACCATTGAGATACTGTCCACCTCTGAAGCCTCCACAGGTACAGATGCAATTCAGCCCTCCAGAAACACAGCTGGGATCAATGGGGCCAACAAAAGCTCTGGACATGAAACACATTCGTCTGCCCCAGCTGACTCAGAGCCATCCAATGTCACGTTTCCAATGCTTATTCTTTCCAACTCTAGGGACACCCGTGTTAGCACATCAGTGCCTAACTCTTTAGAAACTACAGTGTTTGAGCTAGACTCCATATCCTCTCTGACTCCTGAACTGAGGAACACAAGCACCGTCCAGCAGAACAGCTCAGCCACAGAGAAAATCGGCGTCCTTTCCAAAGTACCCACTGATACGACTACTGAGATCTCTAGGACAGAACTGATCTCCTCTAGCAGCACGTCCATCCCTGGCCTTGTTCAGTCCACGATGTCGCCAGACTTCCCTGCAGGAACTATCACCTGGCCCTCTGCCTCTTCGGTGATGACAGAATCTGCAGAAGTCACCATGACAACCCATACTGGTCCCACTGAAGCTACATCAGAGGACCCACTCACCTTGGGCACTACAACCAACACCTCAGGGGCAGAGATTCACTCGACTGTGACTCAGAGTTTTACACACCCAGAGATGACCACTCTCAGCAGCAGAGGTCCCGAGGATGTGTCTTGGCCAAGCCCTGCCTCTGTGATAGAAACTGGCTCTCCATCTTCCACAGTGATTGTACCTACCATGAGAACACACTCTCCTGAGCCATCCACATTATCAGGGAGGAGCCCCTCCTCTCCTACACCTGTGACCTCAGTTCTCACCCGTGATCTGGGGAAGACCGAAGACAGATTGGGTACAACCTTGGTAGCAGTGACCACGTTACCTCCAACTTTGAGTAGTCCCACAGTTGAGATAATTTCCACCTCTGAATTCTCCATAGATACAGCGAAAATTCTTCCTCCCCTATACACAATAATGAGTACTGTGGGTTCCAGCAGTTCTGGACACGAACTAAGTTCCTCTGTCCCAATTTTTCCTGAGTCCTCCAGCACCACATATCCTATGGGTACTGCTTCCTCCGTGTATGAGACCACTCCTTCCTCATCAATGCGTTCCTCCTTTGAGACGAAGACACTTTCCCATCTGACTCCTAGACTGAAGGAGACAAGAATAGCCTTGGATTCCAGCTCAAGCACACTCACAAACACACCTTCATCGCCTCTGTCCACTCATGGTTTGAAGGGTCCCAGGACTGATGCTGCGTCTTCTGTGAAAGTATCAGCACCAGATCAGCCTCTGTCTACACAGTATACTGACATTCCAGTGGAAACAGTCACACGCTTTTACACTTCTCTCTCCATTACAAGGTCTGCTGGCATAACTGTCCCAGAATCCAATCTTTCTATGCCTGTATCAGAAAATACACGTTACCTAAGCACAGATATGCTGTCTTCAGCTGAGACCATTTTTGCTAATAACACACTAACACCTTATTTGTCAGAGGCCATGGCTTCCTTTGCTACATCTGGAGTTCCAGGTGCCATTTCAGTTAGTCCATTTTCTAGGACAGAATCAGGCCCTGGGGATGCTACTATGCCCACCACTGCAGAGAGTCTACCTTCTTCAGCTTCAATACCGTTCCCCTCTTTGACCTTCCATACCACTGATTCTTCAACCAGCCCACTCCCCCATTGGATTACTTCCTCACCAGCTACCCCAAGAATAGTAGACACCAACCTTGAGGCAGAGAGCCAAAGCACTGCTGCATTACCCTTGGTTACAGCCAGTACTTTGCAGACTTGGACGCAGCCAGTCAGGACATCTTTACCACCCATTACGGATACCAGAATGACAGAGAGTGTTGGTTTGGGAACAGTGACAAGTTCTTCTCAAGTTCTTCCACACTCAACCCAGTTGACAAGTAAGGACCCACTGCTCCTACACTCTCATTATTTGGGGCTCATAGAAAATGGCTTCTTTTCCGACAGGTAAAAAGGAGTTAATTAGGAGTTTATTACTGCACCAGAAATTCCTTTAGCAAACATATATGTTGATCTATTTTCATGTTCAGGCATTGAAATAAGCACTGGGGGAACAAAGCTAAATAAGCAAGTAGTTGAATAATTATAGTACCATGATGGATGTTGTAACATTACAGCTAATGTTGATGATGACAATAATGATAACAACAAACGTTTATGGAACACTTATTCTGTGTCAAATGCTGTTCTATTAAATTCCTCATTGGAACACAGTTTGAGAAGGGACTATTATAAGCCCATTCTACAAATGAGTCAACTGATACAGAGAGAGGTTGAGTAATTTGATTAAGATCATTAAAGCTGGTAAGTGATAAGAACTCAGATTATATGGGACTAGGAACCTATGTTCTTAGCCATTAGGCTAGGCAGGAGTGGTCCAAGAGATAGGAGGAAAAGCAAGAGATTCTGGCCTCACAGAAGCCAGAGGAAGAGAGAGTTTTAGGAAGGAGGGATGGTCAGTTCCATCAAATGCTACAGAATAGCCAAATTGAAATGAGGTGAGAAGTTCTCTGACAACATGTGGGTCCTCAGGGATTCTAATGAAGGGAGCATCAATGAGTTTTAGAGGACTGAAACAACAGATAAAATAATACATAGATAAAAGGAGAGATTCCTCCTTTAAACTGAGCATGTTTCTATATTGAGAAGAGAGTCAGCAAGGAGAAGGGAAAGAAAAAGGTGAGTGAATGAAAATCGAAGGAACAAAGTACCTATGGATGTGGGAAGTACTTAGGACCTAGGAGGAGAAACACCACCTCCAAAAGAACAGTAGATGAGGTAGGGAACTTCTTGGGAGGATTCCATTCCTTGGATAAGTTGAATTTGACGCCAGATTTTGTTCTGGACACAAATCCAACAAGGCCCTCCAACTACTCCAGCACCTGTTCACTAGACAATATGTACAGAAGGGTGATTTGATTATTTCCCAAACCAGTTTTAACAATTCACAATCAGGTTAGACACATTGATGGCTATTGACCCATGTCTTAAAACGTGGCTTGATAGTTCAGTGATGGGTGTTCAGTAAGCAAGTGATGAGTGGAATGGAAAGAAGGTAGGACTGTGGTTGGATGGGAGGAAGGAAGAAAGGAAGAATGGAGTGATAGATAAATGAAAGAAGAAAAGATGGATGTATAGAAGAAAGGATGAATGTATAGAGGGAAGGGTGAAAATAAGGAAGATGGATGGAAGAAAGGATTGAAGGAAATAAAGATTGAAGGAAATACTGTAGGGATGAAAAGTTGCAAAGAAAGGAGAGAGGAAATATGAAAGGAAAGATGCATGGTAGGAAGAAAGGATAAAAGGAAGGATGGATGGAATGGGTAGATATAAGGGTAGATGGACAGAAAGATGGATGAATCTCTGTGTGAATGGATGAACACAGCCCTGGTTCCAATCCATACAGATGGTTGAGAAGAAATGCATTGTGTAGTCAAATTAAGTGGATCTATTTAGACCATGTTATCCTTCTGGATGAGATGAGTTACTCTAGGTCTCTTCCCTACCCTCTCCTGCAGGGACTGACGGCATTGTGGAGCATATCACAAAGATACCCAATGAAGCAGCACATGGAGACACCACCGTCCATGTCCCCCTGGCATCCACGTCTGCTAGTCTTAGAGGTAGGTTCAACTTTGCTTACTTCCCAGTAATCCGACTTATGCCTTTATTTCCTGTTCCAGAGGGATGAAATGTTTGTTTCTTTAGAGAAAGAACTATGTGGAGTTGCCATGGGTTTCCCTGTCTCAACTGAATCTTTGTCAAGTTGTTACCAGGTAGATGTTACTTTTCATTCCCTCATAACATGCTGAGTGAGTTTAGTTCAAGGTTGGATATGTCAGCTTCACAAATCCGACCCAGTTTAACTTAACTCTGAAAGTGCTTATTAATAATTTACTGTGTGTTAGAAACTATGACATAAACTAAGGATGCACAGATGAAAATAGATCGGCATTGCATCCATGGAGCTCTCAGTCCAGTACAGGAGACAGCAAAGGAAAAAAATAATTATGATGCAAGTTTTAAAAAAATTTTTATTGGAGTATAGTTGACTTACAATGTTGTGTTAGTTTCAGGTGTACAGAAAAGTGAATCAGTTACACACATATACATATATCCACTCTTTTTTAGATTCTTTTCCCATACAGGCCTTTACAGAGTATTGAGTAGAGTTCCCTGTGCTATAAAGTAGGTCCTTATTAGTTATATGATGCAACTTTAAAGTACTTGAATGGTAGAAGGAAGGCTTCATGGAGGAGGTAACATTTGAGCTGGGTTTGAAACGATGAAGAGGAATTTAGCAGGAAGACAAGGAGAACTGATGAAGACATTCTGGACAGAAGGGAGAGTTGCATGCAAAGGCACAGGGAAGGGTAAAATCTGGACATATTTGGGAGGTACAAATAATTCACCTTTGCTAAACTATGAAATATACAGATGAGATGGTGAGAGATGAGACTGTAGACGGGCAGAAAACAACATTCAGAAAACTTTTTAAGCCCTTGTAATGCTTGGATGCCCTTTAACAAAAGGACAAAAAGTTTGTGGCCAAAAAAGTCTGACAAACATGTTGCTCCTGGAAATTCCCTGGCGGCCCAATGGTTAGGACTCTGTGCTTCCATTGCAGGGGGCACGGGTTCAATCCCTGGTCAAGGAACTAAGATTCCACAAGCCGCGTGGTGTGCCAAACAAACAAACAAACAAAAAAACATTGCTCCTTCCTAGAGGGTAATAACATGCATAAGCATGTTAAAGGCTCTGAGATATCCTGCTGTAAAGAAACTTGTTTAGCCTTATTCAACACAGGGTTTTACATAATTATTTGACTGTATAATTTTTTTTGCTGAAAAGCACCTACTAACATGTTACAGTATTATTGGTCTGCATGAGTGTTTAAGAGGTGCATGGTGAGGAGAGGGGTTCTCCTCACCACATGGCTAAAAGGTAAAGTTCCCCATACCCATTAAGTTTCTTCCAACATTTTTTAAAATTTTATTTATTTATTTATCTGTTTATTTATTTATTTATTTTTGGCTGTGTTGGGTCTTCGTTGCTGCACGCAGGCTTTCTCTAGTTGCGTCCAGCAGGGGCTACTCTTCATTACGATGTGTGGGCTTCTCATTACAGTGGCTTCTCTTGTTGCAGAGCATGGGCTCTAGGCATGCAGGTTTCAGTAGTTGTGGCACGTGGTCTCAGTAGTTGTGGCTCGGGGGCTCTAGAGTGCAGGCTCAGTAGTTGTGGTGCACAGGCTTAGTTGCTCCACGGCATGTGGGATCTTCACGGACCAGGGGTCGAACCCGTGTCCCCTGCATTGGCAGACGGATCCTTAACCACTGCGCCACCAGGGATGTCCCATTTTCCAACATTTTTAGAGACCAGACTATTTTACCAGTACATTTTGGAAGCTTTTTGCCAGATCCAGGCTTTGGACAGAGTCACTACCAGTCAGGTTATTAGTCTTATCCTGTGACCCAGGTATCTTTGGTTGGCTCCCCGCAGAAGCAGACATGAGTTAAGGATGTGGGCAAGTAGTTTATTTTAGGTGGGGGTTGGTCCCAGGAAGCGCTGGAGAAGAGAAGGAAAGGAAGTCAATGCAAGGTGCTTTCCTGAGCAGGTCACAGCTGTGGGCAAAAGAGTGTCAGTTCCACTCGGGACCTCTAGGAGACAGCATAGAACACCTCACCTAGCCAAGTGGCTGGAGTGTTTATCATCCAACTTCCTTCCATTGCTGGCCATGGGCTGCTTGGTCCTGGAGGTAACCCTCAGCACTTCCAGCCTGCCGGACACACAGGCTAAGTGAAAGCCCTTAGGTGCAGAGCTACAGGGGCTGCATTAGGATCCCGTTGTGATTACGTACTACAGCAGTGAGTGCTTGTGGGATATGAGTGAGGCATTGCCAGTTGGCTACACCAGATCACTTGGAAATGGATCACTGAGCTTCAGGTGATAACCAATATTTAGATGGCAAAGTTTATGAGGTATAGCTAACCATATTCATTGGCTTCTTTCAATATAGAGCGGGATTTCTCAACCTCAGTACTATCGATATTTTGGGCAGATAACTTCTTGTTGTAGGGGGCTGTAGGATGTTCAACAGCATCCCTGGCCTCTGCTCACAGGATGCCAGTAGCACCCTCCATATACACACAGCTGTGACAACCAAAAATGCCTCCTGACATTGCCAAGTGTCTCCTGGGAGCAAAACTGCCCCAGGCTGAGACCACTAAATTAGAGAATCCTTGAGGACCCCACCCCCATGGTCATTTTCTCCTTACATCCTTCCTTTCCATCCTGGCCCCCACAAGATCCTGAAACTCCGTTAGGGAATTAATAACCTGCAGTGGTTGAGAGCATAGGTCTAGGATTCAGAGAGAACTATGTTCAAATTTCCACACTATCAGTCAGTAGCTGTGTGATCTTGGCAAATGATGATCTCTGAGTTTCTGTCTTTTCCCTGGTCTGTAAAATGACAAGAATAATAGGATATACACTCAGTGTTCTTGTGAGGCGCAAAAATACAAGGCATGTTAGGCAATTTGCTCATCATCATCTTCATCATCAAATACATATTAAACACATTAGGATGTGTACTCTTGGAGATGTTTTTTAGGGCATACCCAGCAACACAAGGACATTGTTCCACCATCAGAGTCCAAATCCTCCTCCTTTTGTCCCTCTCCCTGCAGCAACCTCCAGTAGGCTTTGTGGTCTTTATAGAGAAGCCTCCCTGTAGTTCTTCCTCCTTCCTGGGGACCTTTTTCTGAAGGCCTGGTGAGTAGCTGCTGTCTCAGCCAATATCACTCTACTCTTCCTCAGAGACTGAATTCCAGTCACCTTGGCCAGCTAGCATGGTTCCTGGCAAATTCAATTCAGTAAACATTTATTGTATATTAGAAGTCCAAAGAGCAGGAGTAGTAATAATGTGTGGTTGTAGCTACTAACAGTAGCAATAACTCTAGCAATAGTAGGTAATAGCAGGCAGCAGCAGCAGTAGTAGCGATAACAGTAGTAATAGGTGGTAATAGTAGTAGTAGCAGCAGTAATGGTTGGTAGCAGCAGTGGTAGCATTTAACAGTATTAATAACAGCAGAAATGGTAGGTAGAGGCAGTGATAGTAGTAACAGTAGTAATAACTCTAGCAGTAGTAGATAATAGTAGACAGTAGTAGTAGTGGTGGTAGTAACAGTAGTAATAGGTGGTAATAGTAGTAGTAACAGCAATAACAGTAGTAATAGGTGGTAACAGTAGTAGTAACAGCAGTAATGTTAGGTAGTGGCAGTGGTAGTAGTAACAGTAGTAATAACAGCAGAAATAGTAGGTAGAGGCAGTGAGAGTACTAAGAGTAGTAGTAGTAGGTAGTAGCAAGAGTAGTAATAACAGTGGTAATAGTAGATAAATAGTAGTGGTAGTAGTGGTAACATCTTATTACAAAACAGGAGGCATTGTGCTTGGTGCATTTTTATCAAGACTCTGAGATGACCACTGTACTTATTCCTACTTTATAGATAAGAAAATGGAGGTCTAGCAAGATCTGACAACGTAAAGAGCCACACATCTGTTTAGTGGAGGAGCCAGAACACTAATGTGGCGTAAGAGCCCAAGCTCTTAAGCACAAAGATACATGATCTCTCTCAAGTCAGAGGAGACCTGCTAATGTGCATATTCATCCATGTATTTGTTCATTCATTCAACAAATATGTGTTGAGCCCCTACAATATGCCAAGCAGTCAGACATTAGTAGATATTACCAGGCAGACTGGGAGGGGTGGTACAGTGCAGGTTCAGACAGTATGATGAGGAAACATTGAGAAGGGACAGATGGATTCCTACATGGATTTGTAAAGGTAGATTTGAGCTAGGGTTTGAAGAAGGGCAGAACATAAAACCTGTGAGAGATGGGCATGGCAGGTAGAGAAAACAGCTTGAACAAAAGGCTCAGAGGGAGAGTACAGAGAACATCTGGAAACGGGGTGGTCAAGAATTCATGGAGGAGTTCCCACATCTACTTCTCTGACTGATATGCATTGAGGAGACAATAAATATATCAGAGAAATTTATAGAAAGTGACTAGAACTTTGAGGATTTTGTTTTATAAATACAAAAAAAAACAACCTGAAACCCATTTTCAAAAATCCATTTGTGGGCTTCCCTGGTGGCGCAGTGGTTGAGAGTCCGCCTGCCGATGCAGGGGACACGGGTTCATGCCCCAGTCTGAGAGGATCCCACATGCCGTGGAGCGGCTGGGCCTGTGAGCCATGGCCATTGAGCCTGCGCGTCTGGAGCCTGTGCTCCGCAACGGGAGAGGCTGCAACAGTGAGAGGCCCGCGTACTGCAAAAAAAAAAAAAAAAAAAAATCCATTTGTGTGGGACTTCCCTGGTGGCACAGTGGTTAAGAATCCACTTGCTAATGCAGGGGACACGGGTTCAAGCCCTGGTTCAGGAAGATCCCACATGCCGCGGGGCAACTAAGCTCACGCGCCACAACTACTGAGCCCACATGCCGCAACTACTGAAGCCTGCGCACCCTAGGGCCCATGCTCTGCAACGACATGCCACCACAATGAGAAGCCCGCGCACCGCAACGAAGAGTAGCCCCCACTCACCGCAACTAGAGAAAGTCTGAGCGCAGCAACAAAGACCTAACGCAGCCAAAAAAAATTTTTTTAATCCATTTGTAACCTCATTCCCTAGCGAATGGCAACGTTAACCACAGTCTTGTGGGTTATCCGTGCTTGGCCAAACTTCCCAGGATCTCCTTCTCACTTCCTGAATAGTTTATTGAAAAAGGTAAAGTTCTTAGACTTACATGAACTACAGTTTAAATCCTGGTCTTGACACTCTAGATGTAATTAAATATCAAAAATCTCTGCGGGGGCTTCCCTGGTGGCGCAGTGGTTAAGAATCTGCCTGCCAATGCAGGGGACACGGGTTCGAGCCCTGGTCTGGGAAGATCCCACATGCCGCGGAGCAACTAAGCCCGTGAGTCACAACTACTGAGCCTGCGCGACGGGAGAGGCCGTGACAGTGAGAGGCCCGCACACCGCGATGAAGAGTGGCCCCCGCTCGCCGCAACTGGAGAAAGCCCTCGCACAGAAACGGAGACCTAACACAGCCAAAAAAAAAATTAATTAATTAAAAAAAAAAATCCCTACGGGGCTTCCCTGGTGGCACAGTGGTTGAGAGTCCGCCTGCCGATGCAGGGGACATGGGTTCGTGCCCCGGTCCAGGAAGATCCCACATGCCGCGGAGCGGCTGGGCCTGCTGAGCCTGCGCGTCTGGAGCCTGTGCTCCGCAATGGAAGAGGCCACAGCAGTGAGAGGCCCGCATACCGCAAAAAAAAAAAAAAAAAAAAAAAAAAAAAATCTCTGCGTACTGGTTCCAGTAGCTACTTACTTCATGATCTTGGATATATTGCTTAAGCTCCTATCTGTAAAGTGTGGGGAGAAATATCTACATCAAAATAGGTATTGGGTGCATTAAATAAAGTCAAGTCTTCGGATGTACTATCTAAAAATTTTAACCTCCCCTGAGGATCGGCTCTTTCATCCATAGAATAAAAGTGATTACTATGTAATCATAATTTTAAAGGTTTAAAATGACAATTAAAATAGGATACTTAACAAATGAGAGGTCTCCAGTTATGATATTATTATTTGTAACCGAAAGTGGGGCCCAACTGCTTACCGCTCAAAAGCCAATAAAGAGGCAAGGTTGGTGGAAAGTTTGCTTTATTTTGGATGCCAGCAACTGCAGGGAGAGGGGAGGGCAGACTCCAGTCCAAAGGCCAACTCCCACCCCCACAACCGGTGGGCAAGAGCTTTTATAGACGGAGGGATGGGGCTACATGCAGAAACAGCAGAGTCAGCTCTCACAGTCATCTTGAAATTGGTCATCAGTGGTCTGACCAGCATCATCTTGATTGTTTTAAGTACAGTTTTAGGGCCAGTTTGTTTCCACTTCTTTGAGGCAAATTCTTGGAATTGTGTCAGCTTATGTCATAGCTACATGTTCTGGTCATCATGTAGTTAATTTCTTCCACCTGGTAGGGGTTTCAGTTTCTACAAGACAGCTCACAGGATACGGCTCAGAATATTATCTATAGCCCTTGAGAAGGACCTAAAGGTCCTTGACTTTGCTTAATGACTAAACTATCATTTAGTCTTGTTTGACTGCTTTTCTTTGCTTCTGCATTTTCTCACTTCTCTGATTAAACTTATTCTTTGGCTAAAGTGTTTCCACAGACAAAAGGCAGGCTGAGGACATGGGGGTCAGAGACAATAGGGTCCTGCTCCATTTCAGTATCATATTCTCAACTGTCAGTTCCCAACCAGAGATGCTTATGAAGAAACTGCCTGTGGTGATAGAACACTTGCCCAGATGATAGCCTGACTGACAGACTCAGGATCTCTGTGAGGGTGTGTTCAGAATAGATAGATATTTTTTTCAAAGCTAAACAAATAAATATCATCACAGCTCTGGTTAAAAAATGAGCAGTGGTCTAATTTTCTGGATCAATCTTTTTCTCTCTTCCTTCTCCTACTTTCACTCATTTTAGATTAATGATTATTCCAATATGGTCCTGAGGTATTTATACTCTCTTGAACTTGGGCAATATAGCTGCCACCTGTGTTTATAGTTAATAAAAAGAGCAATTAGATTTATTCGGATTTCAGAGAGCTCTTTCATTTTATGTGCATGGATCTTATTTTTTTTAAGATTTATTTATTTATTTAATTTATTTTTGCCTGCGTTGAGTCTTAGTTGTGGCATGCAGGATCTTCTCTGAGGCATGCAGGATCTTTCTTTGCAGCACACGGGCTTCTCTCTAGCTGTGGCATGCAGATTTTCTCTCTCTAGTTGTGGTGCGCAGGCTCCAGGGAGTGTGGTTTCTGTAGTTGTGGTGCGTGGGGTCCAGAACGCATGGGCTCTGTAGTTTGCGGCATGCAGGCTCTCTTGTTGAGGCCCGCAAGCTCAGTAGTTGCAGCACGCAGGCTTAGTTGCCTCACGGCATGTGGGATCTTAGTTCCCTGACCAGGGATCGAACCCACATCCCCTGCATTGGAAGGTGGATTCTTTACCACTGGAGCACCAGGGTAGTCCCATGCATGGATCTTTTTTAAGGAAAGTTTTACTCCATTATGTTTTTGAGTTTTGTTTCTGTTGTTATTATTCTGATTTCTACCTGAGAAAAAAATAATAAACCTTATGTCGGTTTCCATTTTCAGTTTTTTCACTGTTCTCTTTTTATTTTCATGCTCTTAATGTTTATAATAAACTCATAAACTGATTTTTTAATATATTTTCTTGGCCGCCGCACAGCATGTGGGATCTTAGCTCCCCAACCAGGGATCGAACCAGTGCCCCTTGCATTGGAAGTATGGAGTCTTAACCACAGAACCACCAGGGAAGTCCTATAAACTGATGTTTTAAAATTCTATTCCTGTTCTAAATAAATACTTTTAAACAGAAAAAGAATTCATGGAGGAGTTGCAGCCCAAGATGAGTCAGGTAGGGTGAGGGAATGCCAATCACAATTCCTTTTCCCATTCCAGAAGCATCACTGGAACACCCCAGGCAGACATTTCTCTCCCTTTCCTGATGTGGAGAAAAAATAAGCGATTGCCAACCCAGTAAGTAGTAATCATGTGTCCCTCCTACAATTCACAGGACTATCAACAGGAGGGAAAGAGAGGGCAGAGACAACTGCCATGGTTCTGAAGACCACTTCCACAGTGACTTTGACTACCAGAGTCTCTACTCCCACTTCAGGTATGCTGTCTCTCCTTAGGACAGCAGATAAAACAGCCAGCATAAGCACAACAGGAATGATCATCACAACCCCAGATGTTCCAAAGATGACAGCCTCATTTGTCACCAGACCTGGAGACAAGACCAGCACAGTAGTTCCCATGACAACCCCATCTATTTTCAATAGAGGACCACAGACTACACCCTCACTGGTCCCTAGTTCTGGGGCAGAGACCAGTGTAGCTGTTCCAACTCTGACTGTTTCCTTTGGTGAGCCAGAGACCACAACCTCATGGGTCACCCATCCTGCAGAGACTAGCCCAACTGTTTCCAGGGCAATCCTGAATGTTTCTCATAGTGAATCAGACAGCACACCCCCAACAGCTACAAGTTCTGGGGAAGAAGTCAGTTCAGCTGTTCCAACTCCGACTGTCTCCCCTGATGTACTGGGGGTGGTGACCTCACTGGTTACTAGTTCTGGGGCAGAGACCAGCTCAGTTGATCAAACTCTCACTGTTTCCCCTGGTCAGCCAAATGCAACAACCTCATGGCTCCATTCCACAGAGACCAGCACACCTGTTTCCAAAACAACTCTGAATTTTTCCCCTAGTGAATTAGACACCACATCTTCAGCAGCCACCATTCCTGCGGCAGAAGCCATTTCAGCCACTCCAGTGATGACTGGCTCACCTAGCATACCAGCGATGGTGACCTCACTGATCATTAGTTCTGGGACAGACACCAATATAATCTTTTCAACTCTGACTGAGTCCCTGCATGAATCAGAGTCAACAGTCTCCTTGGTCACCCAACCTGCAGAATCCAGCCCAACTCTTCCCAGAACAACCCCCGATGTTTCCCATAGCACACCCTCAATGGCCACCAGCCTTGGGACAGAAGTCAGTTCAGCTGTTCCAACTACATGTATCTTCTCTGGTGTACCAGATATGGTGACCTCAAAGGCCACTAGTTTTGAGATAGATGCTAGTACGGCTATTCCAAGTCTGACACTTCCTCCTGTTGAGCCAGTGACCACAGCCTCACTGGTCACTCAACCTGGGGTGCAGACCAGTCCAGCTGCTCCAACTCCAACTGTCTCCTCTACTGTGCCAGGGCTGGTAACCTCACTGGTCACAAGTTCTGGGGCAGAGACCAGTACAACTTTTCCAATTCCAACTGATTCCCCACACAAACTAGAGACAACAGCCTCTCACATCACCCACTCTGGAACAGAAACAAGTTCAGCTATTCAAACTATGACTGTTTCCCATGGGAAGCCAGATACAACAGTCTTACTGGTCACCCATCCTGAAGAGACCAGCCAAAGTATTCCCAGGACAATCCCCAATGTTTCACATCATTAATCAGACACCACATTCTCAATGGCCACCAGTCCTAGGGCAAAAGCCAGTTCAGCTGTCCCAGCTACGATTGTCACACCTGGTATGCCAGGGATGGTGACCTCACTGGTTACCAGTTCTGGGGCAGAGACCAGTACAACTTTTCCAACTCTGACTGATTCCATGCACAAACCAGAGACAACAGTCTCATGGGTCACCCATACAGAAACAAGTTCAGCTATTCCAACTATGACTGCTTACCCTGGGAAGCCAAATACAACAGTTTCACTGGTCACCCATCCTGTAGAGACTAGACTGACTGTTCCCAGGACAGCCCCCAATGTTTCCCATAGTGAATCAGACACCACATTCTCAGTGGCCACCAGTCTTGGGGCAGAAGTCAGTTCAGTTGTTCCAACTCCTACTGTCTCAGCCGGTGTACCAGATATCAGGACTTCACAGGTCACTAGCTCTGAGACAGACACCACTATGGCTATTGTACCTCTGACTCTTTCTCCTGGTGAACCAGCAACCACAGTCTTATTGGTCACCCATTCCAGTGCAGAGATAAGCACAAAGTTTCCTGCTTTAACTAAACTATTTTTCCCCATTTACCAGAGATCACAGCCGCACCATCCATCCCACCTGGGTTAGAGACTAGTACAGCTCTTCCAAATCAGACTGTTTCTCTCAGTCCACCAGAAACATCCTCTCTCTTCACCACAACTGTAACCAAGACAGCCAGAGTTAATCTAACTCCAACAGCTTCATTTGGTGTTCCTGCAGAAACAGCCTCACTCTCCACCCATCCTGGGACAGACATCAGCGCAACTACCTCAACTTTAGCTCTTTCCCGTGGTTTACCAGAGACCACAGGCTTACTGGCCACCAGGCCTGCAACAGAGGCCAATACAAGTACCCTAGCTCTGACTGTTTCCCCTGGCGTTCTTGGGCCTTCCAGGACCCCTGCAACAAATGTTGGGTTTTATCCTGTACCTTCCTGGAGCACAGAAACCTCACCACCTACAACCTCAGTTGGACTCCCAGAATTTCCCAAGACCGTGACAGGTGACACCGTGACCTTGATAGCATCAGAGACCCCAACACCACCTAAAACCAGTCATGGAGAAGGATTAAGTACAACCACTGTCCTGAAAACCACCACTGCTGAGACCACTCATTTAGCTGCCACAGGTTCAGGTCCCACTGTGGCCGAGACCACAATCACCTTCAATACACTGTCTGGAAGTCCTTTTGCCCCTGTGACCACACCTGGAACCTCTACCTTGGCCTCTGTGAGTGTGACTTCAGGAACAAGTAAGAATAACTTTATTGTGGTCAAATATAATTTATTTATATATATATATGAAATATTTGCTATTGTAACCATTTAAAATGTACAATTCAGCAGCATTAATGACACTGACAGTATTGTGTAACCATCTCTACTGTTCTCAATCACCCTGAACAGGGTATGTGAACCCATTAAGCAAGAATTCCCCCTTCCCCACTCCCTCTAGCCCCGGGTGACCTCTAATCTACTTACTGTCTCTATGAGTTTGCCTATTATAGATAATTCATATAAGTAGAATCATCCAAAGTATTTTTCCTTTTGTGCCTGGGTTATTTTGCTTAGCATAATGTCTTCAAGGTTCATCCGTGTTGTAGTGAATATCAGAACTTCACTCCTGTTTAGGAGGAATAATATTCCATTGTATGGATGTAGCTCATTTTATCTGTCCATTCATCTCTTGATGGACACTCAGGCTGTCTCCACCTTTTGGCTATGGTAAATAATGCTGCTATGAACATGGGTGTACACCTGTCTGAGTTCCTGTTTCCATTCCTTTTGGGTATACACCTAGAATAGAAATTGTTAGGTCATTTGGTGTATTAGTTTGTTAGGGCTGCCTTAACAAAGTACAACATACTGGGTGGCTTAAACAACAGAAATCTATCATCTCACAGTTCTGGAGGCTGGAGAGGGACCCTGAGAGAATGCACAGAACATGTACTTTGGAGTTATCCTATCTTGGTGGTGAGGCAGCTGGGGTATTTATCCACCAACTCCCATCAGTCATTGCTAGGTGGATGATCCCTGGGCCTAAGTCCCCTAAGACAAAGAGATGCAGGTGCTGGTGTGTGCTGAAATGGTAAGAGCCAAGGGGAAGTGGGAGTAGGGTGACCAATTCTGCATCCCAGGAATCCACATAGTCCCAGCAAACTGGGATGGCTGGTCACCTTATGTGAGAGGGCCCTGGACAGGGATTGCTACATGAGGTGTCTCAGGTAGGACAGCCTAGGCCAGACCCCCAACTGGGCAACAGAGTTAAGGTATGTCCTCAGAGCCTTACCTCCTGCCCCCAGACCAGGCTTGACTCAGGACTGGCCTCATTTTACTCTCCCCACCACTGCAGCTGCAATTCCTTTCTTGATGCCTTTTACTGTCAACTTCACCATCACCAACCTGCACTACACGGAGGACATGGGAAACTCGGACTCTGAGATATTCAATGCCACTGAGAGAGACCTGCAGCACCTGGTAAGAGACCCCCACCAATGCCCATCTTGCCCCAACACTACCACACCCTGCTATCTTGGTCCCTCCTGCTAATCCCCCTCTCATTCTTTCCAGCTCAGTCCTCTGTTCAAAAAGAGCAGCGTTGGTTCCCTGTATACCAGCTGTAGACTGACCTTGCTCAGGTGAGACTTCCTCCAGATCACCTCCAGAAACACCAATTCTCTCCTTTCTTGGTCCCCCACACCCTGGTCAACCACAGCTACTTGTGTATCATAGAGGATCAAAAGTGCCTGGGTTAAAAAAAAAAAAAAAAAGTGCCTGGGTTTAGGGGCTTCCCTGGTGGCACAGTGGTTGGGAGTCCGCCTGCCGGTGCAGGGGACGTGGGTTCGTGCCCCGGTCCGGGAGAATCCCACATGCCGCGGAGCGGCTGGGCCTGTGAGCCATGGCCGCTGAGCCTGCGCGTCCAGAGCCTGCGCGTCCAGAGCCTGTGCTCCACAATGGGAGAGGCCACAGCAGTGAGAGGCCTGTGTACCGCAAAAAATAAATAATAATAAAAATAAATAAAAACACAGTGGAAAGGAAAAAAATATAGAGAGTGGAAAGTTTCCTTCTCTGACTAGGAAGAAAAAGCAGTTTTTTTAAAAAAAAAAAAGTGCCTGGGTTTAAAGCCCTCCTCTCCCACCTGCTAGCTATGTGATCTTGGGCAAGTCACAGAACCTCCCTGTTCTTCAATCACATTATCTATAAAATGGTGATAATAACAGTACCTTACTCTTGGGGTTGTTAATTGTTCATCACAATACCTGACCCACTGTGAGCATTCTATTAATGGGATCTCGTAGTGCCAGCTAGTGTAACATCTTTGCCAACTGCGTTGCCAGAATCCCTGACACTCTCACTGCCCCCAGCTCATCTCTATCCTGCTGGGGACAAACTCTAGACACTGCAGCTCTTCAGTTTATTCCCTGAAAAGAGGTACTGAACCAAATGGGGACACAAAACAAATATAGATTACCAGTAGGATATACTGCAATTTTAAAACTCTCAAATGGGCCTAAACTCTGCAGAAATGGCCTCTCTTCTCCTCTCTGTCCCCTGAGGTCAGTGTGCTCAGGACCCATTTCTTACACTTCATGATGCTATGGCCTTTCCATGAGGTCCTTCATTCAGCCAATTCAGTCATCCTGCTGAAGAGGTGGGTTCTCTGCCCCCATCTCTCCATAAGATGGGAGAATTAATAATAATAATAATATTGCCCATACTACATACCACACAATAATCCAAGTGGTTTGCATGTTTTCATTCATTTCATCCTCACAAGAACACGATTATTATTCTACCTTGCAGACGGGACACTAAGGCTCAGAGTAGTCAAGTCACTTGCTTGAGAGGAGTCAGGGTTTGAACCCAGGTGTTCTGGTTCTTGAGTCGCTCCTTTTAACCACAATACCAGCAGTGCCCAAGGTTGGGCTGGGCTCAATAGCATTTTACATTCTTAAAAAGTACCCAGGGACTTTCCCGGTGGCAGAGTGGTTAAGAATCCGCCTGCCAATGCAGGGGACATGGGTTCGAGCCCTGGTCCAGGAAGATCCCACATGCCACGGAGCAACTAAGCCCGTGTGCCACAACTACTGAAGCCGGCGCGCCTAGAGCCTGCAAGCCACAACTACTGAAGCCGGCGCGCCTAGAGCCCGTGCTCAACAAGAGAAGCCACCGCAACGAGAAGCCAGTGCACCACAACGAAGTGTAGTCCCTGCTCACCTCAACTAGAGAAAGCCCGCGCACAGCAACAAAGACCCAACGCAGCTAAAAAAAAAAAAAAAGTACCCAGAACTCCAAAGAGCCTTAAGGGTTATATCTGTCCATATTTACTGTATTAGAAATTTAAATGGAGAAATTTTCATTTACTTCAACCAAAAGAGAGAGAGAGAGAAAACTCAGTAAGTTGTAAGCAAAGATTTTGTCTTTTCTGAAAATTGTATATATTCTTATTTGATACTACACCAAACTGCATCAAACTCAGTAAATGGTAATTATTAAAAGTTGGTTGCAATCTGGAATCTGAAACCATATTAAAGAACTTTATGTGCTTACCAAAAAATGGATAAATTTTATAAAGATTTATTCATTAATTCACTAAAAATGATAATCCCATTACAGGTTAGCATAAATAACATATTTTTATGAATAATAGCCATATTTCTCCTACCGCCCCCCCCAAAGAAAGTGTAATGAGAAGAGGGTTATTGCTTATATTTTTCCAAATTTTTTAAATGTCTGGCTTAGTAGAAGACACAGAAGGATATCTGCTTCTGCATTCCATATTTTACAATATTTCACCTGTAGCCTCTGGAAAAAATCTCACTGTATACTCCTGAAAAAGTGAGAGTGAAAATAATGTCTTAGTACTACTAAGAGATATTTTTCACTTGGTGGATGCCCTGTGAGTTTTGGGAACTTCAGGGGTCTTTGGGCCACGCTTTGAGAACCACTGTACTATGCTGTATAGACATATCATGGGAATGCTATGGATAGCATGGATAATAGCAAGTAGAATTCCCAGACAGGGGAGGGATGGGAACTTTCTTCCTACCTGCAAAGCTGGGTGAATCACTGTAGGGTCAGCTTAAATTCAGGACAAAGATATTTTTGAACCATCTTTCCCTTTATTACTTCTTAACTAATTTTCTCTGTTTCTCTCCAAACCTGGTTGCCTACCCAACATGTGTTCCCAAAGAGTTGACCTCAGCCTTTGGACTTTCCAACTTGAAATAAAGTCCCTCCTTTCAGGCTCCACAATAGTTGTCACACAACATCACAACCAGCCATGGGGGTGATTCACTCACATTCTCCAAGGTCTCTGGTCCTCTTGCTTTTCCCTTCCACATACTACCTGGCCCCAGGATTCTCAGGAGTTTCCTCCCTGGGAGCTTTACATCCCCAACCCCAGGGCCCAAGCAGGACTCAACTGTTAACTAGAGTGGACACTATCTTTATTTACCTTCGTGAGTGGACAGGGAAGGTACTAGGGGCTGGTAGTGAAACAATGAGCTTGAAGCAATTAGTAAAAAGAACAGGGAGAAAAAGAAGAAACTGAGCTAAGGAGTAGCCCTAGAGAGTACTCCACTTAAGGAGGTGAGGGGATCTGGATCCCCACATGAGACAGAAAAAGACATGTTCAAGAAAGCAGATAAAACCTAGAGAAGAGTGCCGATCTAAAGAAAAAAAAAGGGTACAAATGAACTTATCTACAAAACAGAACTAGAGTTGCAAATGTAGAAAACAAATACCTCTCAAACCAGGGAGTAAGAGAGGGGGCGAGATAAATTGGGAGATTAGGATTGGCATATACACACTATTATGTATAAAATAGATAACTAATAGGGACCTACTGCATAGCACAGGGAACTCTGCTCAATACTCCATAATGGCCTACATGAGAAAAGAATATAAAAAGGAGTGGATATATGCATACGTATAACTGATTCATTTTGCTGTACACCTGAAACTAACACAACATTGTAAATCAACTATACTCCAATAAAAAAATTTTAAATTAAAGAAAATAAAACCCAAGGAGTACAATTGAAGGAAGGTGTTGTCAAGAGTATCTAACCCTCAAGTGTCTTTCATGTTCCTACTCCCATGTCCCTCCTTCCCCAGGGCTGACAAGGATGGAACAAGCACCAGAATGGATGCGGTCTGCACCTACCGCCCAGATCCCACAGGCTTCAGGCTGGACAGAGGACGGCTGTATTGGGAACTAAGCCAACAGACCCATGGTATCACTCGGTTGGGCCGCTACACCCTGGACAGGAACAGTCTCTACGTCAATGGTGAGCAGTTCTGCTGGCTGTAGCTGGGGTCTCCTCTTGCTCCCTAGATGGGGTCTCCTTGCAGTGTAATTTCTCTTTACGCACCTTCATAGTTCTGGACCAACCTAGAATTTCCATGGAGGCTCAGTTCTCTCCCCTGAGAACACCTAAAAGGGAACTTCCCAGGTCTGGAAATAAAGGTTTCCTCCAAAGTTTACTTCATTTCAATGACCTTTCACAGAAGCCCAAATAGAACATGCAGACATCAAAGAAGAAAAACGGTAAATAAAGCAAGCCCATGGTGGCCATTGGGGTTAACTCTTCCCGAAGGGGCAATGGGTTCCCAATGCAGTGACTGCACTTCTTTCTCTTCCTTATGGCAGCTTGTGGCCCTTTACTCACTCTCCAAGGGCCAGCTGGAACTACACCCCACCTAAGCAACACACAACAAAGCTGTTAGTAATGCTTTTGGCAACAAATTCCTTAGCCACAATGCTCTTAGCAACAGCACCCGCAATACCACCTGTACTAAAGGCTAATATTTATTGAGGAATTCCTATGTTCTAAAGCATTATATGTATTACGTCTTAGTAATCCTGCCCAGCACTCTATGGGGTATTATGTATATTTTACAGAGGATCAAACAAAGCTCAGGGACGGGAATCCATTTTCCCAAGATCAGACAGCTAATACATGTGGTAGAATCGAGACTCAAACCTACATTGACTCGAAAATCTAAGCCCACCTAATTACTAGGCTACAGCTCAGACTAACCCAGCTATAACAAACCTCAAATCTCAGGATGGAAAAGTATATTAAGCGGCCCCTAATACAACAATTTAAACTAAGCAATTATGTCCCTACTATATCACCTTGGACAATTTCTTTCTACCTGGATTAAAATCTGTTTTGTATTTCAGCAGTCCTTGGGAATTACCTAAAAGTAGTAGTTAACCACTATGGGTTTTGGTGAATTATAGGTCTTGCTTTAATTTAGCCCTGGTCCTGCCTATTGCTTACTCTGTGGCCCTGGGCAAGTCATGACCTCTCCACACTTTGTCCATTTTTAGAATGGAATTTTTTAAAAAGTCACCTACGAACTTGGACTGGAACTACACCATTGACTCTCCTGGGTCGCCAGCTTACAGAGGGCAGATCTTGGGACTTTTCAGCCTCCATAATTACATAAGCCAATTCATTATTTAAAAAAAAAAAAGTCACCTAAGTGTGAGTCAAATGAGATGAAACCTGAATAACCCAAGTAAACCACAGGCTCCACTTGGTCAAGTCTCAGAGAAGAGTTTCATTTCAAGAAACCCAATGAGACTATTAAATATAAAATAAGTCAAAGTTTTACTTGCATTTCTTACAGAGCATCAAAGAGGATCCAATCCATTATCCAGAACCATACTTATTCAAATCCTCTTTCCTCCATTTTCTCATATTCTCCAACTTTATATTCTCTGGCTGACCCCCCAAGTCTGTCTCTCTCTCCATCTCCCTCACTATTCTCAGTCCAACATTACAGAAGTCCAAGAACTATGCTGTCAAAGGTCAAACTTTGTCTTTGGAGAGCTGGGTATTGGGAGAAACTCATCGAGCAAGGACAAAATTATATGTCATGGATGAAGAGAACATAAATAAGGCTGGAAACACACATAAAATTGCTGTCCTTATTATTTATTTGATGAGGTTGATATTATTCCAGGCACCTAGTAAATCTCCACAATATTGAGGGTGATTTGATCATTATTTTCTTTAAGGTTAATGGTTATGAGGATGAAATTATCAGGAGCATCAGAGTATGAGGCAGTTAACTCATAAAGAATAACCATCTTTATTTACTGATGAATCTCAAAGAAAGCACTCAGTAAGGTCTGCGAGCTTGTGTTTCCAGTTCTACACTTCATTCCTTTTTTTTGTTTTTAAGTCTTTACTGAATTTGTTACAGTATTGCTTCTGCTTTAAGTTTTGGTTTTTTTGGCCGTGAGGCATGTGGGATCTTAGCTCCCTGAACAGGGAATGAACCCGCACCCCCTGCATTGGAAGGTGAAGTCTTAACCACTGGACTGCCAGGGAAGTCCCCCTTCACTCCTTTCTTAACCTTCTCCCATCATCTTACTCTTTCTTTCTGCCTCTCTCTGCAGGTTATAACCATCAGTACTGGATCCCCACCACCAGCAGTGAGTAATGAGGGCTCAGATATTCCCATGACCCTGGGACCCTTCCTCCCTCAGCCTGCTCCCTGGGAGGAAAGTATGCCCCATCCCCCAGATACTCAGCCCCACAATAGCCTCAGACCAGCAAAAGTCTCAGGTTAAGCTAAGGTAGAGATGCAAGTTTCCATTAATAACTCTAGCCTCTCGTTGCTTCATGATAGGATCCAACAATTTTATTCTTTCAGCTCCGGTGACCTCTACATTCTCTCCAGGACCTCCAACATCTCTGACCTCCACCCCCAGCTCCACAGGTCTAATCTCTGGGTCATGAAATTTCAAATCCCATCTAGTGGCTGATGGATTCTTGCATGGTCTGGACCCTGATGCCCACACAGCCTCAGCCTGTCCCACTGTCTACCTTGCTCCCTAATCCAGCCTCACTTCTGTTCCTGCAGGGCCCAGACATCCTTCCATTCTCATGCACTTACTGTTTTCGGAACTCAGCTGTGCTTGGTTCCTCCTTGTCCTCCAAATCTCATCTCAGCACGTTCTTGCTCAGACCATCTCCTAGAAAACAGCTTTTCCCCATAGCTAATCTCTATTCTATTCCTATTGATATGAACATTTCCTTCCTGGAAATTACTGCTATTCTGTCGGCAAGGATGTGGATAAAAGGGAACCCTTGTACACTGTTGGTAGGAATGTAAATTGGTATAGTCATTGCAGAAAACAGTATGGAGGTTTCTCAGAAAACTAGAAATAGAACACTATATGACCCAGCAATTCCACTCTTGAAAAAAACAAACACTAATTTGAAAATATTCCTGTGCCCCAGCGTTCATAGCAGCATTGTTTACAATTGCCAAGATATGGAAGCAACCTAAGTGTCCATCAACAGATGAATGGATAAAAAAAGATGCGTGTGTGTGTGTGTGTGTGTGTGTGTGTACAATGGAATACTACTCAGTCATAAAAAGGACAAAATTTTGCCATTTGCAGAGACATAGATGGACTTGGAGGGTATGATGTTAAGTGAAATAAGTCAGACAGAGAAAGACAAATACTGTATGATCTCACTTATATGTGGCATCTAAAAAATACAACAAACTAGTGAATATAACAAAAAAGAAGTAGACTCACAGGTGTAAAGAACAAAGTAGTGGTTACCAGTGGGGGTGGGGGGAGGGGCAACACAGGGGTTGTGGAGTGGGAGGCATAAGCTACTGAGTGTAAGATAGGCTCAGGGATGTACTGTACAACACGGGGAAAATAGCCAATATTTTGTAATAATTGTAAATGGAAAGTAACCTTTAAAATTGTATAAAAGGGACTTCCCTGGTGATCCAGTGGTTAAGACTCCGAGCTCCCAGTGCAGGGGGCACGGGTTTGATCCCTGGTCGGGGAATAAGATCCCACATGCTGTGCAGCGCAGCCAAAAAAATAAAATAAATAAAATTGTATAAAAAATTTAAGAATATTTTTAATAAATGTAAGCTTGTTAATAAAATACATGAGATGCACATTTAAAAAAATTCTATTGGGGTATAGTTGATTTACAGTGTTGTGTCAGTTTCAGGTGTACAGCAAAGTGAATCAGTTATACGTATACATATAGCTAGTCTTTTTTAGATTCTTTTCCCATATAGGCCATTACAGAGTATTGAGTAGAGTTTCCTGTGCTCTACAGCCCCACTTCTCACTTTTGACCAGGATGGGTTTCTCTCTTGGTTGGGGCCCCTATGCCAGGAAAGCAGGCAGGCACTCTGCCTAGGGGATCCAAGCTTTGGACACACTGGGCATCAGCCTAGAATCCAGGAAGAAAGAGCATTTGGAAGGGTGACCCTTAACGGGGGCTCTGAGGGTCAATGCACAGCTGTGGTGAGGTTGACTGGAATTACTCAGCTTCCCCTCTCTCTGTCCCCAACCTAGGAATAGAGTTTGGCAACTCACACTTTCTTATCACCGTTGCCCCATCAGGCGGGCAGGAGACATCCTGGTCCTTTATGACTCCCATTTTAGCAAAGAGGAAAACAGAATTACAGAGAAGGGAAGGGAACTGTCCACACCCACAGTAGGTTTTTCACCAGTCTAGGTCCTGAGGTTCTTCTGAGTTCACATTTTTCCCCTTCACCTTGGCCACTGCAGGGGCCAGTTTAAGACTCCTCCTAACCCCTTGTAAGCTGCACAACTTATATGCTTCATTGTGTTCACTCATTCAGCATTTACCAAGCATCTACTATAAGCCAGGCCTTGTGCCCGACACCAGAGACAGACAGGCTACATGTACAACCTATCCTAATGTAAGTTCCAGTGGGGCAAAGACTGTTTGATTCGGCAGTATATTCCCCAAATGTAAATGGAACCTGACACATTGTAAGCTTTCCATAAATATTCACTGGATGTAGGGATAGATTGGAGGGAGGCTGGAAGGGCAGATGGCAGGGTGGATGGATATTTGGGGGCAAAAATGTGTGAACATAAATATTATGAGAGTCTCTTGTTGGGGACTTGCTGGTGAGGTGGGTAAGGAAGGGTCATTTCTAATCCAAAGGTCAGGAAAGCCTTTATAGTGGAGATGACATTTGAGTCTGATCCTAGAAGATGCATAGATGCTCACCTGGTACAGAGGGAATGACATCCCGAAAGAAGCCCCACATGGACAAAGCCCATGTATATCTGGGCTTGTTCCTCAGCCTCCCCTTAATGTGTGACTTTTTTGTTTCCAGGTTATAATGAACATGGTCCAGATGAGCCTCTTACAAGTATGCATCTTTTCATCCACTGTCCATTTCAGTCTCCAATGATCTTGAGCCAAACTTTTCTTCTCACTGACAAAGGGAGCTTGCCCCAAACTCAGGCCAGGTCTCCTGAGTGGGGGCAGGGTATCAGTGGGAGGAAGGATGCCGAGTCCTTTGTCTCTTTTTAGACCTGCAGCCATGGTATTGGCTTTCCGAATTTTCCACACCCTTCTGGGCTGGAGGAAGAAATTTGAACGAGCGTTCGCTACAGAAATAAGGGTTCAGGTCAGATAATGACCTTGTAGTCCATGCCTCCTGATAACAAAACCTTTAAATAGGGCCTGCAGAATGGGCCTCAGTGTCAAGTTGCAAACTCTGGTGGCTACTCAGTGCTTTGGCCAAATTTGTCCATTCACTCATCCAATGATCACTTCACCTATCTTTTCACCCATCCATTCTTCCATTCTCCTAGTTATTCCTTCTCTCAGACCTCTTCCTTCCTCCCTCCCTCCTTCCCTCCCTCCCTTCCATCCATCTATCCATCCATCCATCCAACCAACCATCCTTCTGCCTATTCACCTGTTTGTCTTTCTTTCCTTCTGCACTTCCATTCATCTCTCAACTTTTCTTCCTTGTGTTTATTCTTCTTTCCTTCTCTTTGATCCTCCTTGTGTCCATTCTTCCTCTGTCTGCCTGTATTTCTGCCCCTCCATCTGTCTGTCCTCTTTGTTCAGTCTCTCTCTTGTTTACCCACTCACACTCTCTTGGGTTCATTTCATTCACAGGCTTGCTCATCCCTCTACTCAAACAATCACTCCTTCGCTCACTCTCATTAATGGTAAACCTATGAATGGTTTCTAGAGCCCAGGTGAGCCTGGGGGCTTCTGGAGCCCAGGTGAACCTGGAGGCTTCTCCCACTCTGTGGGGGGCTCTGTTCCTCCCTAATGACTGCCCTTTCCATAGCTCCTGAACCAGCTACCACATTCCTGCCTACTTCATCATCATCTGTACAACCAGAATCCACCACAGGTATTGGGGGCCCCTCTTCCTTCCCAAGAGAAGCTCTCCAGCCCCACACATCCACCGGCCAATGTAACACAGGAGCTGGGAGGCCAGGGGGTGCAATTCTGATTTTAGGGCAATCATGCTGATCACAAAGATTATACCAATAATTCTGTGACCATTCTGTCCCAAGCCATGTTCTGGCCATGGAGATAGAATATACAGGTTCTGTCTCTGAAAAAGTCATAATCAAGTGAACTAAAGATTACTTAGGAAAAAAAAAAAAGATTACTTAGGGACACAAGTGAAGTAAGTCAGAAGGAGAAAGACAAACACCATATGATATCACTTATATGTGGAATCTAAAATATGACACAAATGAAACTATCTATGAAACAAACAGACTCAGAGAACAGACTTGTGGTTGCCATGCGGGAGGGGTGAGTTGGGAATTTGGGGTTAGCAGATGCAAACTATCAAATATAGAATGGATAAACAAGGTCCTACTGTATAGCACAGGGTACTGTATTCAGTACCCTGTGATAAACCATAATGGAAAAGAATATATATATATATGTATAACTGAATCACTTTGCTATACAGTAGAAATTAACACATTGTAAATTAACTATACTTCAATAAAATAAAAAAAATTTTTTAATATTACTTACAGGGACTTCCCTGGTGGTCCAGTGTTTAAGACTCTGCGCTTCCACTGCAGGGGGCATGGGTTTGATCCCCCATTGGGGAACTAAGATCCCACATGCGGCATGGCGTGGCCAAAAAATATATATATTACTTAAGGACACAAAAAAGGCAGAGACACTATTATTAACAGGGTGCCATGGGAGTGCAGAGATGGGGCAAGTCAAGGATTGCCTCCTGAAACTGTACTAGACACTGGACATGACAAGAACAAGATAGATGAATGTCTGCTCTCATGGAGCTCCACCTCAATGGGCTCCTGAAGCAAGAATAGGAGTTTTCCTGGAAAAGAAAAGGGTGGAAGAGCATTCCAGGAAGCGGGAACTGCATAAGCACAAGCAGAAAAGCTCAGCTTAGGAGATTCCTTATAAAATTCCAGTTTTCTCCCTCTACAGGGTGACTTTCCATTTAGGAGCCCTATAGTCCCCAACATGTGGACCTGGTTTTGGTTGATTATGACAGTAGGTAGGGGCCCCCAAGCCACCATGCCTCTGTCCTAAAACCTGAGAGTCTCCATCTGTCTTTTCTTCCTCTTGGTGGCTCCAGGCTATGTACCCCAGAGTTCATCTATCCAGAGCGAGTACCAGCTAAATTTCCACATCATCAACTGGAACCTCAGCAACCCAGACCCCATGTCCTTAGAGTACACTGCCCTGCTGAAGGACATCCAGGACAAGGTAGGGTCTCTCTCCCCTCCCATCTCTCCTTGCCCTGGGTGCCCCTCTCATTCCTCAGTCTGACTTACATCTGTTAAGTGATTGCTTAACTCCTCACTTTACCTACATGTTCTGGGTTCTTGCTGATTCCAGGGGTCATACCCTAGCTGCCTCCCCACTTCTCATATGGGCAAACTGAGGCTCAGAAAGGGGAGCACTGTGCCTAAGGTCACACAGTGAGTTAAGGACAGAGCCAGGATTGGAACTCAGGTCTCCCTTGCTTCAAGACCTATGTTTGTTCTTCCACTGGCTCCAGTGGCCCCCTCCAGCCCCAAGAGACCTCCATCGCACTCACTCTCCCTACCCTTTATTCCAGGTCACAAAACTGTACAGAGGCAGCCAGCTACAAGACATATTCCACTCCTGCCTGGTCACCAACCTGATGTAAGTTGAGATTGGAGGCATTGGCTGAGCTGGCGGCTTGAGGCTCTGACCCCCTGTTGGCACACCCTTGAACTGGAAGGTTCATTGACATGGTGCCCATTCTTCCCCATGTCCCTGACAGCTAATCTTACCATCTCCTTCCGTACGTCTTCGGGGTGCAGGAAAAGGATTAACCTCATGGAGCCACCAACCCCTTGCACCCACCTCCTTCTTGGGAAATACAACTTTCAGCTAATAATAGTCCAATAATAACATTCACCGTGGCCAGGCTCCCTGCTGAGTACTTTCATGCAAGATCACCTCATTTAATTCTCATAACATCCCCCAAGAAGTGAATGCAATGTTCATCCGCAGTGTTCACATGGGAAAACTGAGGCTCAGAGAAGTGAACAGCGCAAGAGCTGTCAAAGTTGGGTTTGAACCCAGGTCTCTGAGGGATGGGTAGAGGAACTAGGACATCTATACTAGAGAGAGGGAGGATCATGGGACACAATGCTGACTTTGAATGTTACCAAACTTCAGTTCCTTTGTCTTTAAAATGGGGAAAACTATAATAATAGCTTCCACCAGAGCAATGGGGAGGGAATGTGGAATTCACTTCTTAGAGATGCACAGTAGACATTCATTATTGTTACTGTTATTGCTTCTATTCCCAAGCCCTAGAAGTCTTTCCCTTTTTGGTCAGGGTCTCTTCTCTTGCCTGGGGGAAGAGGCAGTCAGATACCCACAGTGCTTGTCCCTAGGTCTTTGGCTCTATAAAACAGTAACTCAGGAGACACTGCTGGTGTTGGGTGCTGGCTGAGTTCCCATGGCCTCTGTTCCTAGGCTGGATCCCATGTCGGTCAGCATCAAGGTACTGTTCTCCTCCAAACTGGACTCCAGCGTGATGAAGCAAGTGTTTCTAGACAAGACCCTTAATGCCTCATCCCACTGGCTGGGTGCCACCTACCAGTTGACAGATGTGCATGTGACAGGTATGAGATAAGGTGGGGGAACAGGTTCATGGCTGGAAAAGATGGTTTTATGAAGAAGGATAGGGCTTCTGGGTAGCAGTGAAATGGATAGAGGCTGCAGAGGAAAAAGGGGGGCTTTCTGGAAGCCCATGTTGATGATTCATGGCAATGTGTCATCCAACAGGATGCAGGAAGAGAAAATGCAGCGATTGCAACCAAGGAAATGGTTATTTTACATGTCAGTTTTTCTAACCCAGAATGTAAAGGATCCTGTGTTTCCTTCTTAGGCTGCAGTTATGAGTCATGCATTGGTTGATTCATTCATTCATTCAATGTATACGCCATGAAAATAAATAGGCACTGATGATACACCGTGAAAACCACTATAACAGGGGAATTTCAAAACTCTGTGGGAACCCCCAAAAGGGATACACAATTCTCTCTTGGAAAGTTTTCTAGAGGAAGTAATGAAGAAACTGAGATCTGAAGGAGAACAGGACCTAGTTGGGGGAAAGAGATGGGCAGCTGTGCTACATGTGTCTATAACCTAGAATATAGAAAGAACATGTCATTGGAGGAGGCTTTAAGAAGTTTGGTGTGGCTGGAGCATACACCTTGACATGAGACATGGGAAAGCTGTAGCTGAAGATGTGGGCAGGGACTCTCCTGGGCACTGGAATGGTTTGTGGAGGAACAGAACACACCCAGAATTCTACTTTAGAAAGCGCATCCTCTCCGTGTTACAAGGACAATGATTGGGGACGGGGAGGAAGAACAGAGGCAAGAAGACACATTAGGAACCTAGGTCAACAAAGGTGTGTGATAGATGCCCACTGAGATGGTCAGCACCTGCACCTGCCAACTCTGCCCCAGAGAAGTCCAAGCTCCTCTTCACCACATCCTAGTGAACTCTCATAATGCTTGGTGGAGAGTTGGACAGGCAGACAGATGAATGGATTCAAGGTGGACAGGTAGATGAACGGTCTTCTGTAGGCCACTTTTTTTTTTTAATTTTATTGAAGTACAGTTGATTTACAATGTTGTGTTAACCTCCTCTGTATAGAAGAATGACTCAGTTATACATATATATATTCTTTTTCATATTCTTTTCCATTATGGTTTGTCACAGGACATTGAATATAGTTCCCTGTGCTATAGAGAAGGACCTTGTTGATTATCCATCCTATATATAATAGCTTGCCTTTGCTAATCCCAAACTCCCATTCCCTCCCTCCCACATCCCCCTCCCCCTTGGCAACCACAAATCTGTTCTCTATGTCTGTGAGTCTGGTTTTGCTTCATAGATATGCTGATTTGTATCGAATTTTAGATTCCACATATAAGTGATATCATACAGTATTTGTCTTTCTCTTTCTGACTTGCTTCACTTAGTGTGATAATCTCTAGGTCCAATCCATGTTGCTGCAAATGGCATTATTTCATTCTTTTTGAGTGTAGCCCACTTCTAAAATCCCACCTCAGTCCACATTGCCAGGAATAAGTAGACTGGCTGTAATGACTTCTTTGTTAAAAACTTCATACTTTCTTTTTATTCTAGAAGTGGAGCCATCAATTCATATACCAACAGACCAACCAACAATCAGTCCCAGCTTCCAGAACTTCCAGCTGAATTTCACTGTCACCAACTTAATCTATTCCCAGGACATAGCCCCAGGCACCCCCAAACACCAGCGGAACAAGAGAAATATTAAGGATGCGGTGAGAATGGGGTTGTTTGTCCACCCTGTTCCCATGTAGAGACTGACCTATGGACACTGGGTAGTCAGAGGGTGACTTTTTTTTGGTGTGCACATTTATTTTTTTTCAGTTTGGCAATCTGGCCTTTTTTTTTAACATCTTTATTAGAGTATAGTTGCTTTACAATGGTGTGTTAGTTTCTGCTTTATAACAAAGTGAATCAGCTATACACATACATATATCCCCATATCTCTTCCCTCTTGCGTCTCCCTCCCACCCTCCCTATCCCACCCCTCTAGGTGGTCACAAAGCATCGAGCTGATCTCCCTGTGCTATGCAGCTGCTTCCCACTAGCTACCTATTTTACATTTGGTAGTGTATATATGCTGCACATTTTTAAAAACTGAAGTATAGTTGATTTACAATATCATGTTAATTTTGGGTGTACAGCACAGCGATTCAGATACACATATATCCTTCTTCAGATTCTCTCCCTTAAAGTTAATACAAAATATTGAGTATAGTTCCCTGTGCTATACAGTAGATCCTTGTTGGTTACCTGGAGGGTGACTTTTTTTTAACATTTCATGAAGACAGGTTCTTATTCCCATTTTACAAACTAAGAGACAGCCATAGAGGGGTTCACTTGCTAGCCCAAGTCATACCCTGGAACAGGCCCTGGGTTAGTGTTTTCTTTTTCGTTTTCGTGTTTATTTGGGTTTTTTTTGGCCGTACCACTCAGCAAGTGGGATCTTAGTTCCCTGACCAGGGATCAAACCCATGCCCCCTACAGTGGAAGCACAGATTCTTAACCACTGGACCGACAAAAAAAAAAAAAAAAAAAAAAAGATGGGGAAGTGTGTTCTTTGGTTAATTGGCATTCTCCGATGCCACTGTGCCATGGATTCTGACCAAGGAAATGTTGCCCTGTCTTTCAGCTCAACCAGCTCTTCCGAAACAGCAGCATCAAGAGTTATTTTTCTGACTGTCAAGTTTCAGCATTCAGGTGAGTTCCAACTCAGGACCCAATCATTTTGGAGGTTTGTTCTGTCCTTTGAAAGTGTCCCACTGCCATAGTCTCTCAGTTCCTAGCTGTCACAGAGGAGAGCCCTAGGAATATAGAGCTGTTACCCAAACATCAGCTTGTTCCTGAACCAGCGAGTACAACTGGCTAGAAACTCAGAAGAGCTTGTGTCAACCTAGGTAGGCATGAAGGTGGCCGGTGCTGGGGGCCATGGAATATAGAGTGTAGCATTCATGTCTTAAGAAATCGGCCACTGAAGGCAGAATCCATGGGAGCTAAGGGTTAGAACCAGATGACTTGGAATCCAGCAGTCTAACCGTGCTGTCCAATACTGTAGCTACTACCCATAAGAGGCAATTAAAAACTTTTATACACCTCTTGGGATATGTTTCACATACCATAAAATTTACGTTTTTGATGTATGTAATTTAGTGGCATATTTATATAGTGCTACAACTATCCCACTACCTAATGGAGGGAGGAACATTTTCATCACACCAAAAAGAAATCTTGTACCCACCCATTAGCAGTCACTCATTTTTCCCTCACCCCCACCCCCTAGCAAACGATTTACTTTCTCCCTCCGTAGATTTGCCTATTCTGAACAATAGGCATTCCATTTGTATGAAATGTATATAAATGGAATCATACATTATGTGGTCTTTTGTGACTGATTTCTTTCACTCAGCATAATGTTCTCAGGATCATCCGTGCTGTAACATATATCAGTCCTTCATTCCTTTTTAGGACTGAATAATATTCTATTGGATGGCTGTACCACTTTTGTTTATCTGTACATCCACTGATGGACATTGGATTGTCTCCACTTTTTGGCTATTATGAATAATGCTGTTATGATCATTAATATCCAAGTTTTAACGTGAACTTATGTTTTCAATGCTTTTGGGCATATAAATAGGAATGGGTATTATAGGGTCATAGGGTAACTATGTTTAATTTTTGAGGAACTACTGAATTATTTTCTACAGAGGTTCCACCATTTTATATTCCCTTCAGCAATGTATGAAGGTTCCAAATTCTTCACATCCTCACCAACGATTATTATTGCCCTTTTTTTCCCCACTATAGCCATCCTAGTGGGTGTGAAGTGGTAGCTCATTGTAGTTTTGATTTGCATTTCCCTAATGATTAGTGATGTTGAGCATTTTTTCATATATTTATTGGCCATTTTTATATCTTCTTTGGAGAATTGTTTATTCAAGCTCTTTACCCATTTTTAAAATTTTGTCTTTTTAATGTTGGGGTATAATAGTTCTTAATATAGTCTGGATACTAGACTCTTACAAGATACATGGTTTGCAAATATTTTCTCCCATTTGAAAGGTTGGATTTTCATGTTCATGATAGTATCTTTTTTTTTTTTTTTCATGATAGTATCTTTTAAAGCACAACAGTTTTTCATTTTGGTGAAATCCAATTTATCTACTTTTTCCTTTGGATTCCTGTGCTTTTAGTACCATATCTAAGTAAGCAATGACTAATCCAAGGTTATGAAGATTTACTCTTATGTTTTCTTCCAAAGGCTATATAATTTTATCTCTTACATTTAGATCTTTAATTTATTTTCAGTTAATTTTTGTATATGCTGAGATAGGGGTCCAACTTCCTTCTTTTGTATGTGAATATCTAGTTGTCCCAGCTCTATTTGTTAAGTAGCCTATCCTTTCCCTGTTGTTTTGGAAACTTTGCTGAAAATCAGTTGTCCATAATTGCATGACTTTGCTTACAGACAGTAAATTTTATTCCATTGATCTGTATGTCTATCTTTTTGCCAGTGGCAGTGTTTTGAGTACTGTAGTTTAGTAGTAAGTTTTGCATTTGGGAAGTGGCGCTGTCCAGCGTTGTTCTTTCTCCATATTGGTTTGGTTATTCGAGTCCCTTGAAATTCCATATTAATTTTAGTATCAGCTATCAATTTCTGCAAAAGAGCCAGCTGGGATTTTGACAGGGATTGAATTTAATCTTTAGGTCAATTTGGGGAGTGTTATCATCTTAATAATACTAAATCCCCAATTCATGAACATAGGATGCCTTTTCATTTATTTAGGTCTTTTTAAAAGTCTCTGAACAAAGTTTTATAGTTTTGAATATACAAATCTTACATTTCTTTTGTTAAATTTATTCCAAAGTGTTTTGTACATTGTTTGATGCTATTGTAAATGGAACTGCTTTCTTAACTTTATTTTCAGAATGTTAATAACTAGTGTATAGAAATACAATATAGATTTTTGCACATTGCTCTTATATCCTACAATCATGCTGAACTAATAGGATTTAGTAGTGTGTGTGTGTGTGTGTGTGTGTGTGTGTTTCTTGGGATTTTTCTATATACAGTATCATGTCATCTGCAAATAGAGAGTTTAACATCTTCTTTTCCAACCTAAATGCCTTTTATTTCTTTTTCTTTCCTAATTGGCCCCATAAGAACCTTCAGTATGATGTGAATAACATATAAGAGGAGGGCAGACATACTTGTCTTGTCCTTGGTCTTAAGGGAAAAGTTTTCACTCTTCCACCATTAAGTATGATGTTAGGGGTAGTCTTTGCATGAATGCTCTTTATCAGGTTTGTAAAGTTTCTTTCTATTCCTAGTTTGTTGAGTTTTTTTAATCATGAAATTATATTTTGTCAGGTTTTTTGTGTCTATTGAAAACATGTGGAAAAAAAAGAAAACATGTGGTATTTGTCCTTTATTCTATTAATATGGTATGTTACATTGATCAATTTTTTTAGATATTAAGCCAACCTTTCAGCTAGAGGTAAGAGTTTAAGACCTTCTCAAGTCTTGCACAGCACTCTTGTAGTCTTCTGGATACCCAGGAATACACTGGAGCTTTTCAAAGCCCCCTGTAGACATCTCATTCCCCAATTTTTTCTTTTAAGTTATTATCTCACCTCTTGTTTGCCTCAACTGGTATTGCTCCCTTGGGCAGATATAGTGTAAAACAATTACCACTGACTGTGGCAAGTGCCATGGGGTTAGGCTTTCCTCTCTAAACAAGCTCTGAACTACCATATGACCCAGCAATTCCACTACTGGGCATATACCCTGAGAAAACCATAATTCAAAAAGAGACATGTACCACAATGTTCATTGCAGCACTATTTACAATAGCCAGAACATGGAAGCAACCTGAGTGCCCACTGACAGATGAATGGATAAAGAAGATGTGGCACATATATACAATGGAATTATTCAGCCATAAAAAGAAATGAAACTGAGTTATTTGTAGTGAGGTGGGTGGACCTAGAGTCTGTCATACAGAGTGAAGTAAGTCAGAAAGAGAAAACCAAATACTGTATGCTAACACATATATATGGAATCTAAAAAAAAAATGGTTCTAAAGAACCTAGGGGCAGAACAGGAATAAAGACGCAGACGTAGAGAGTGGACTTGAGGACACAGGGAGGGGGAAGGGGAAGCTGGGACGAAGTGAGAGAGTTGCATTGACATATATACACTACCAAATGTAAAATAGCTAGCTAGTGGGAAGCAGCTGCATCGCATGGGAGGATCAGCTCGGTGCTCTGTGACCACCTGGAGGGGTGGGATAGGGAGGGTGGGAAGGAGATGCAAGAGGGAGGGGATATGGGGATATATGTATACATATAGCTGATTCACTCTGTTATACAGCAGAAACTAACACCACATTGTAAAGCAATTATACTCCAATAAAACTCTGAGTCAAATAAAGACAAGCTCCGAAAATAAGGCTTTTTCAAGGAGCTGCCAGATAGGTCAAATAATGACAATTCAATGGTGATGGGTCTTTTGGGGAGCTCTAAACCCATTATGGTTTTCAAAGTTACTGAGCCCCTTGTGAGAGCAGGATGAGAACTGTGCAAGTTATAACACCATAACGTTTATTCCATTTACCAAGATTCAAACATTTTTTCTTAACTAAATGCTGTTTGAATTGTTACAAGCCTTCGGTTAATTTCTAGACTTCTGAAAAAGTTGATTTTGACCATGTTTGCCAGTGTTCTCATTGTTTTTACAGATTTTCAGAAGTCCTTACTCCAACATTTCAAAATGTTCTCCCTGCAGCTAGTTATTTATAAATTAATTCAATTAAATAAAATGAGACATTCAGCTTCTCACTCACACTAGCCATATTTTAAGTGTTCGATAACAATATGGGGCAAATAATGACTGTATTGGATAGTACAGATGCAAATGTTTACATCACTGCAGAAAGTTCTCCTAGACAGGACCAGAAGCAGGGAACCAGGAATCGGGGTAGAATTCCAGATATCCTTGTTCATCCCTTGTGTCCTTCCAGGTCTGAGCCCCGCAGCAACCACACTGGGGTAGATGCTCAGTGTAACTTCTCACCATTGGCTCAGAGACTGGACAGAGTTGCCATCTATGAGGAATTTCTGCGGCTGACCAAGAACGGTACCCAGCTGCAGAATTTTATCCTGGACAGGAATAGTGTCCTTGTGGATGGTAAGGCTCCCTGATCATTGGGGCAGAAGTGGGGGCTTCCAATTTCCTCACCTGAGGACTTTCCTGGGAATCTGGAGACTTTGGGATGAGTCAGCACTGAACTTTCCCAGGCTGGCAGGAGGTGCATACTCCCACAGATTTTACCCACTACTGAGGGAGAGGAAAGGACATTCAGTGGGATATAGGAGACGCTCGCCTTCTCCTAGACTGCACCATGCAATAGAACTCTCTTAGTGAAGGAAATGTTCTATATCTGTGCTATCCAGTGCATAAGCCACATGAGGCTCTTGAGCATATTAAACACGGCTATTGTGACTGGCTTTTATGGTTAATGATTTTTAATAGTACTGACTACCAGATTTTTAAAATTTCACTTAATTAAAATTAATTTTAATTTAAAAAGGCACTTGTTGAAGTAAGTCAGAAAGAGAAAAATACCCTATGCTAACACATATATATGGAATCTAAAAGAATAATGGTTCTAATGAACCCAGGGGTAGGACAGGAATAAAGACGCAGACGTAGAGAATGGACTTAAGGACACGGGGAAGGGGAAGGGGAAGCTGGGACAAAGTGAGAGAGTAGCATTGACATATATACACTACCAAATGTGAAACAGATAGCTGGTGGGAAGCAGCTGCATAGCACAGGGAGATCAGCTCGATGCTTTGTGACCACCTAGAGGGGTGGGATAGGAAGGGTGGGAGGGAGACCCAAGAGGGAGGGGATATGGGGATATATAGCTAATTCACTTTGTTATGCAGCAGAAACTAACACAACACTGTAAAGCAATTGTACTCCAATAAAGATGTTAAAAATTTTTTTTTAATTTTTAAAAAATTTTTAAAAAGTAAAAAATTAATTAATTAATCACAGCATATATTTTATAAACCTGGTCTGAATGGAAGTAAGAATAAACCTCCAAGTAGATGTAGAAAAAAAATAAAAAATAAAATTAAAAAGCACTTGTTCCTGCTCGTATCAGGCAGCACATCTTAAGAATTTGCCTGGGGTTGTACGAGCAGGGGGACCTGAAACCCTCTCCCATTGCCCAATGGGTGCTATGTGTCCCTACCCTCATAGAGTTTGTGTTGCAGTTGGAAATAACAATAGGCAATTTAAAATTATAAATTATTTGATGTGAACCAATCCATACTTGGGAGTGGTAATCAGAAGGCTTCCTGGAGGAAGTTACAGTATAGGTGAATCCTGGAAAATAAGCATTAAAAACTCAGTAAAGGAGAAGGGAGAGAATGTACTCATAGCCAGAGAAGAGAGTTTTGAGTGGGAATTTATAAATTTAAAGAGATCCCATGGTCTTGTCAACTGTGATGATCCATTCTCCCCTCCACTAGCATAAGAGGGTCCAGCCCATCATCAGTCATCCATTCCCAGAGGTATGATTTGAAATATCACTCTTGTAGTGTGATAATGGCTTTGTTATTATGTAGCAAAATATCCTCATTTTCCAGTGATGCAAACTAAAATGGAGTGAATCATCATTATGGCTACATGACTTTAATATTTCAATGGAATTATGGGATGATGCAAGGGTAGCAAGTGTTACTAATTTATACATTGGGTATGATACTGTTTTAACTGGATAAATTATATATTGTTATTTCTAGGTGATGGACGTTTATAATGTGGTTCTATTTTTCTGTGTATTTGAAAAGTTTTATTTAAAAAAGTAAAACACACTCACATGCATTCTCCATTTCATTCACTTTCAGGGTATTCTCCCAATAGAAATGCTGTCTTGACTGAGAATTCGGGTAAGCCTCAAAGACGCTCCAGCCCAGGATGGGGAGGGAATATTTTGATTCTCTGCCTCACTAAAGGGAACCATGTACCCAGGGTATTGGATGATGATGAATGTTGGCCAACCCATGCTAAGGACTTTGAGGCACAGTAGGGGGGGATCAGGAGCCCTAGGGGAATGATAGGAGGTGGCTCACACAAGCACTTGTCTCCCCAGACCTCCCCTTCTGGGCCATCATCCTCATCTGCCTGGCAGGACTCCTGGTTCTCATCACGTGCCTGATGTGCTGTTTCCTGGTTAGCAAGAAAATGCTGTTGTCTTCTTACTATCAGGTTGTAAGAGCCCTTTATATATTACAAATACCTGTCTTCTGCTGGGGATATGTTTTGCAAATATTTTCTCCTAGTCTGAGTGTAGTTTGCCTTTTCCTTTTCTTAACAGCATTAGTCATTAGGGAAATGTAAATGAAAGTCATAATGAGATACCACTACACATGAGAATGGCTAAAATTAAAAAGATAACAAGTGTTGGTGAAGATATGAAGCAACTGGAACTCACATATAGTGCTGGTAAAAAATAACATGGACACATCTTTAAAAGTCACATTGGGGTTAGTAGATGCAAACTGTTACATATAGAATGGCTAAACAAGGTCCTACTGTATAGCACAGGGAACTATATCCAATATCCTGAGATTAAACCATAATAGAAAAGAATATAAAAGAATGTATATATGTGTATAACTGAGTCACTTTGCGGTACAGCAGAAATTAACACAACATTGTAAACCAACTATAGTTCAATTAAAAAATAAATTTTAAAAGAAGTTACATACATCTATGCAACCACCCAGTCCTAGGAATTTATCCAAGAGAAATGAAAACATATGTCTACACAAAGACTCGTACACAGATGTTCATAATAATATCTGTACTAGCCAAAGACTAAAAACAACCCAGAAGTCCATCAACAGGTGAAGGGATAAACAAACTGTGGTATATCCACACAATTCAATACTATTTAGCAATAGTACTGGATTATTAACACATGCAATGATTAATCTCAAAATAATTATGCTGAATGAAAGAAGTCAGATGAAAAAGAGTACTTACTGTATGATTCCATTTATAAACAAACTCTTGAAAATACTAGCTAATCTCTGAGGCCAGAAATCAGATCAGTGGTTGTCTGGGAATAAGAATGTGTTTGTAAATAGCAGGGGAGGAGGAATTGCAAAAGAACATGAGGACGATTGGGGGGATAATGAGCATTCCTTATTTCGATTGTGGGGATGGTTCAATAAGTTTATAATCCAAACTTATCAAATCATTCACTTTAAATGTATGCAGTTTACTGTATGTCAGTTATACATCAGTTAAGCTGGGGTGGGGGGAGGAAAACAGAAGATATGAAGGGGATATCAGAGAGAAAATGGTAGAAAAAAAAGAGAGTTAAAAGGAAAAGAGAAGAAGAGAAAGAGGTGAAAGAGGGAGAAAAGAGACGAAAAGGGCTGGGAGAGAAAATTAAGAGAAAAAGAGAAAAAAGGAAGAGAGACACACAGGAACATCAGGTCTCTGTGGCTGTGGCCATGTCCCTCCCCTGTAACCCCCAATACTTGGCAATGACTGGTCCATTCTGATGCCCTCTGCTCACCCTCACAGGTCACTGTCTCCAGGCAGAAGGAGGAGGAAGACTGTGAGGCTCAGCAACAACACCTGGGCTATTATTACCTGGGACCTGAGGAAGCTGCAGTGACATCTGCTTGAGTCCCCTTTTCCCAGTCAGGTTCCAAAGGAGCTTGGCCGGAACAGAAATAAATCACATTGGTCAGACACAACCTCTGGGTCTTTCTTGACTTGGCCCCTACCTGGTTCACACTGTACTGAGATAAAATTCTTCCCCTTCATTATGTCCTAAAGACAACTGCAACTTCTGTCTTATGGTTTCACACCATATCAACCCTCAGGGACACAAGGATTGGTGAAACAGGCACAGACGTTGTCAATGAACAAAATCAACATCCCACTTAAGTGTGAGGTTTGCCTACCTAGTCACCCACTACACACGTCTCTCCTTGACTCCTGCGCAGCCATCACCCCATCTCTATTCCTCCATATTCTGCACCCCCTTCCCTGAAGCCCTGACAGTCTCAAGTTCCCCTTGAACTACTTCGTTCTCTGATGTTCAGATTCACCAGGACATCCAGAAAATCTGCCTTGGTGACTCCTTTCCCTCATCACAGGTCCTACAAGGTGGGAAACAGACCAAGAAGGAATGAGTGGGTCTGACATGACTCTGCAATCAGCCCTGGGACTTGGGAGCTGAAATGACTAGGTATCTGGGAAGACTGAATCCCTGAGTAATACCAAACTCTAGAGAGATAGGGTCTGCTTTGGATTTAAAGATTTATAAAACTCAGGGGAAAGGTCTGAGAGAAAAAAAGATAGTCTTTTTTTCATTTTTTTTTTGCACTGAATCTAACCAAACAGTTAAAGCAGAAACTCTCTAACAGGCAGTGTGAAGCATCCCAGGCATGAAACAAATACTACAGATGCTCTATTATTGTTTTACTACAGATGCTCTATTATTGTTTAACACCTCGCTCTCAGAAACTATAAATCCCTCAGACAAAAGTAAGTCATGATAAAGAGGATTTGAATAATACAACATGCTTGATGAGGCAAACAGGTAAATAAATCCCAACAAGCAGTGACTTATTGTTAGATTAATGATGCTGAAAACAGTCTCTTTTGATATCATGATACCCCAAATGGCATGTCAATTTTCATGAATCAAATTTTCAACACATAAACATCTTTAAAAGTAAGGAAAAGTTTGGTATCTCATTATATGCAACTCTGAATTAGCATGCAACAACACAAAAATAGAGACCTAGTAGTAGATATCTTATTTGAGAACATAATTATAACAGCTCTTTAATGAAATATTATTTTGGAATCTACTGGGTATTATACAAAACAGGATAATCTATTGTGAAAAGGTAGGTTTTATTCTGTGATTGTAAGGGCAAAAAAACTAAATAATCCCATAACTTTGATAACTCTCTATTGACTTTAAAATACAAATAAATAACATACATAGAGAGGAAAATGAGATAACAACATGAAGAGGAAAGATCTCCTCTTCTCACCAGAAACCAAATCACTCCCCTCAAAAAGATCACTGTCTAGGGAATTCCTTGGCAGTCCAGTGGTTAGGACTCGGCGCTTTCACTGCCGTGGGCCCGGGTTTGATCCCTCGTTAGGGAACTAAGATCCCGCAAGCTGAGGGGCCAGCAAAAAACAAACAAACAAATATAAATAGATCACTGTCTATATTTTCTATGCCACGCAAAAGAATTTAATGAGAGAAAAGTATTGGTTTATTTTAAAGTCTCAAAAGCTCAAAGCAAGAAAAACTTACAGACACTCCAGAGAGTCATTAATAAAGTGCTGTGGTGTACCATTTCATCTGCACCATTTTCTCTTTTTTTCAACAGTGTTTGTCAGGACATCCTTCTTAGCCCCTCACTTTTTCTGCCTTGATAGCTAGCCTGTCTGCAATCAATGCTATCCTCAGGCTCTCTCTTGCCATCTTCACTTTGCTGTTTCCTGATATCTTCCTCAGTCACCGGAAATTGTTTGCAGAGGAGCTGTGAGATACCCAGAGCAGCTCCTGGAATCATCTCTGCCAAATCTGAAGACTGGGCAGGGGTGGGCCTGGGGCTGGAGTTCAGACCACCTGTGAGAACTCCTGGCAGAGATTCACCTGTGCAACTAGTTGCAAGTTTTTGCAAGGCTTTGGCAAGATCCAAAGTACTTAAGCGTTCTCTGGTTCCACTGAAGACCTGGAATCCATGTAGTCTCTTCGGCCAGAGCACTTGCTGGGGCTTATCCAAAGTTTCCTCCCATTGATGGCATCTGATCTCATTGCCAGGATAGGATGTGATTCTAGCAACCAGCCTCTTGAATATGTACAGACATTCTCAGAGGGATGGAGGTGCTTAAGCCACGCTTTGGATTGGTTTCTACAATCACGTTGCTTCCTCTGTGAAGTCTTGACCATCATGCTTCTTTTCTTCTTATCCTATAAAATTAATCATGAAATTGTACAGGACAAAATAGTTCTAACATCTTATTCCTAAGGAGAAACAAATATTATTAAATATATATATATTTTTTTAACATCTTTATTGGAGTGTAATTGCTTTACAATGGTGTGTTAGTTTCTACTTTATAACAAAGTGAATCAGCTATACATATACATATATCCCCACATCTCCTCCCTCTTGGGTCTCCCTCCCACCCTCCCTATCCCACCCCTCTAGTTGGTCACAAAGCACTGAGCTGATCTCCCTGTGCTATTCGGCTGCTTCCCACTGGCTATCTATTTTACATTTGGTAGTATGTATAAGTCAATGCTAGTCTCTCACTTCGTCCCAGCTTACCCTTCTCCCTCCCCGTGTCCTTATATATATATTTTTAAGTGCCAATGTAGCCATTGCCCGGGCATTAAAAACTCTTATCCACAACACTGCCATTTTCAGGAAAGATCCAACAGTTGATGTGATTCCCTTTTTTGGAAGCTTCACTGGTGGGTTGTTGCTTTACTTTAAGCATGATAACCCTAAGAAAACTTCCAACGGAATCACCATTCTGAAGCATAACATATTTCACACTTCTGGTACCCTGTAAAAACGTTTGCATTGCACTGGAAAGCAGCATCTGGAGCAGATCTATTTCCTCTTCTAGTTCGTTTTCAAGCCCTATTATCAAAAATCTCTTCTCTAGATGGAGAATGCTACTCTTGGTATGGATTTTACAGGCGTTCTTCCCTCAAATTCAGATTTCTCACAAAGACGTTTGTAACAACAGCTGGTCACTGCTATGCCTCAGTGTGATCTGACGTTCACTTTCCATTTGAGGGCAAGGGAGGGAGACAGAGATGAGGGAGTGAAAAAGAGAGCTGGCTTCCCCAGCCCCCAGAGCTGCTAGACAGTGCTGCTCTGTTCTTCCCTACTGCTGCCTGCACATTGGTCATTTCTTTCAACTTTCACTACTGTGTTAAGCATAAAAGAAAATCCAAATCTGTTAGGTATTGCAGGCTCTCTGTTACATGTCTTTACCCACATTTATCTTGCTCCATTTCTCCACAACCAGGAGAATATAAACACAGAGCTTATTACTAAACTTTCAAGATTATTAAACACAGGAACTAGATCTACATTTCCAAAAGGAGACTGATATTTCTTCAAAGTCCCAGACCAGGGCTGAGTGTGGTACATCATTAACAGTCAATGATGACAGTGAAATATATATATTTGACCCTGTTTGGCTGCTTCTGTAGTGGATACTTTATGGGGTGACACCAGCCAACGTGTGACCTGGTGGATGAGCAGCCAAACAGGTTTAATTAGATCAGAGACACAAAGGGCTATTCCCTCCTTCGATAACAAATGAAGCAGCTGTAAGCGCCTACAATAGCAGTCGAGAAACAAAGGCAGCAAAACGGAACCATCATTGGTCCTTCTCCTAGCTGGCCTGTTATTTACCTGTAACCTGGGAAGTGACAGCTGGAGCAGGAGACTCAGCTAGAAGCCAGCTCCAGAAGATGAATTGCTTGGGGATGGGGAGGAGGGAGGTAGCAAAATCTCTGTTTTGTAGCCCAAATTTACTCAACTATTTGTTACACATCATAGAAGGCTGCTAGGTTTTAGCCTGCTGCTCCCAGACCTGGTCCTGATTTCACCAGATTTGCACGCTAGGAATCCCATAAAATAAATCACCCCCTACTCCCGGATCCCACAGACAGCTCCGCGGGGTTAACGCCACCACAAGCCGGCTCTGTCCTTAGTACAGGGCATCCTCCAAGCCCAGGGTGGGAGGCGAAGCGGGTAGGAGGCAATGGCAGGCGACGGTTCTCCGACTTTTCTCCACCCCCGCGCTCATTAGAAGCGTCGATTTTTGGATCCAGGTGTAGCAGGGATTAATTGTCAGGCAAGTCAACAGTTTACCCCACTTCAGAAAGGACGAAAGATTGAGCGGGCGGACAGGAATCTCCCCCTGCCAAAGGGCTCCTACCTGCTCCCTCTTCCTCCTCCGTCCAAGATAACAAGCTCAAGCCAAAGCCTGCGCATTTCGCCAACTCTCCGTTTTCTAAGTGGCCCAGGAGCCCAGACAGGGACCACAAGGTGGTGGAGGAGGGAGTGAAGGAAGGGAGGGGGCAGCAGGTGCTGCAAACAGCTTCGCCTCACAGCTCCGCACTCAGCTCGCGCATCAGCGCACCACCGCCTTTCGGTCCTCCTCCTCCCGGCCTGGCGCAGTCTGCGTGGCGTTGCGTTCGCCCTCCTCCAGCTCCGCGGGGTGCAGGTGCTTGGCGATCTCCCGCAGCGCCGCTGCACGTCCGAAGTGGTCGTTGTGCCGCTTCTCCATAATCAGGTCCTCCAGGCTCTGGAACTCGAGCTCGTGGCTGCGCTGGGCAAAGAGCTGGATCTGCACCCCATAGGGCTGTTGGCCGAAGCGCGGCTCGTCGCCGATCTTGAACCCGCGCTGGCCTAGGCGGCATCAATCGGGTGAAGCTCTCGGAGTGGCATCTGCTCAGCTCGCGCTGCGCACCGTGGCGCTGGGGCTCCGCGGCTCGTAGCTGTAGACGGTTCACCACACGGCTCGCGTCGGGTGGGAGGCTGTTGCTCACCTCCAGCCGATGCAAATGCACCTGGAAATAGCCCACGTATACAGTCCAGTTGCGGGTACTGCGCCTGCCACACGAACTCCCCCAGGTTGCCAGGTCGGCATTTTTGAGCAGGTTCTTGGGCGTGTAGGTGCTCAGCGCCACGGAGCCCGCGCAAAGCTTTTCTGGTAGATGCAGTCGTGGCGGTAGAACTTAGAGCGCCCCACCTCGCGCAGCTGCGGGTCAGAGGTCCACGGCGCGGGCAGCGGCTGCGGCTCCACGGCCTCATCATCATTGGAGAAGATGTAGGAGATTCCGATGTGGGGCCCGTCGGGTCGGCTGTGGGAACTTCCTAATAACTTAGGCGGGTCATTTTCTCCGCATGCTTTCCCATCACACTGCAGACGCAAGATCACACCGCCGAGGGAGAAAGCGGAACCGCCATTAGGGTCATTGGCACAGGTCTCCGGACAGGGACTGAGACCACCCGCGAGAGGTGGAGGCCGTGGGGAATTTTGGCGAGGGGGGCGCTGCACCCTGAGACTTCTAGGGGAGTTTGCAAGTGTGGGCTCCGCAGTTCCTCTCCTGGCGCGGTGGCAGCGAGGCTGGGCAGAGGCAAGGGACACACGTCTTGCCCTTACAGCTACATCGCGCCTCAAGACTTGAAGGTAGGAGGGCACTGCCTGTTCACACCGTCCCCTCCCTCCTGCTGGGGCTGCTGCTCCCCCCAACCTGCTCTCGGGGAGGTGGGGCTCCAGAAGGAGAAGGAAGCAGCCTTGCTGCCTACCATTGGCAGCTCCTGCTCAGCCCTGTGAGCAACAAGCACCAGATCAGGAGAGCTGGGGTTGTACGTAGATCCTGCTCCCGGCTTCCCCAGGGGAAGGAATACAGACTATTAATACAGGGAGGTCTGTTGTTCCTCAGCTAACAAACTGCCTAGAAGGTAACAATTGTATAACTTTCCCCCTCAACCAGACTCAAAATGTACTTTCAAAGGCCAAAGCGTTTTTCACTGCCGGCGCTCCTGTCCCGCCTCTTGCACATGTGCCTGAGAGGGCTGGGAGTTCTTGGGTGAGCTACAGACCTCCATCCTCCTGGTAGTTCATGGTGATGCCACTGACTGTCCCCTGTTGTTGCAGGCAAAGATGAATCAACTCTTAAACTAAATGAGGCCTGCAGGATGGGTACCCTCCAGGAAGATACAGTGTAGAAGCCTGTGAAATCCATGGTACCTACCAGGGAGAAATGTCTCCTACGTGGCCACATTGCTGTCCACCTACCCCACTTCCAACACCGCCCAACAGGTACTGGACCAGTGGTTCACTAGGTGAGTGTGGCCCCCTCCTCAGCACAGTGGTGACTTGCCCATTGCTAGCTGTGTGTTTGAGAATGTGACCAAATCTCTCTGAGCCTCAGTTTGCTCCTCAAAGTGGGGTGGTAGAGGATAAACCTCATAGAGTCCTCCTTGTAGGGACTACTGGATCACCTATGGCAGGTGCCTGTCTGGTGCAGAAAGGGCTGCTTGACGTGCCGGGGTTGTTCCTCGTTATTATCCTCCCCTCCCCCATGAAAGGCCATCTGCCACACCCCACTGGTCTGTGGCCTTCCTGAGTTTAGAAAAGCACATGGAAAGCAACCTGCTATTCCAATGCAAAGGTTTGAGATTCCATCTTGCTGATCCTGGTCCTTGTCCTTGGTGAGGCCAGAGTAGGGATCTCTGTGGGCAGGATGAGAGGCCCCAGGCCCACTCAGATACCTGGCATGGTTCTGGTTGAAGTTCATTCATTCCACAGTATATATTAAGCATCTACTACATGCAGGCACTTTCTGAGACACTTAACAAACTCAGTGAATGAAGCAAACACAATACCTAGGCCTCAATATAGCAGAAGAGTCACAGTCATACTAGACATCATTTGCAGGTCCTGCCCACTGTACATCAGATGTGATGCCCTCATCTAGATCTGTAAGCACCCTCCCATATTCTAACTGGGATGATGAACCACAGGACCAACTAAAAACCTGAGTGGTGTCTGGGCCCAGAAGAAGGGCCTCCTGTCCCCACAAAACAGATGGGGAGAGTATAGGGGCTGTGTGTAGGGAGTGACTGGCAGAACCTTGGATCTCACACGATCTTTTGATTTCCCTGGGAGGGCTGAGGTCTGGAAGCTTCTGCTTCAGAACAGGAGGAAAGAGAACTGTATATGGGGTCCCAGGTCCCTTGAGAATCAAAGGGGAGGATGGGTTGAGCATCCCCTGAAATAACCATCCCCACCACAGTCCCATCTTGATCTACCTGGCCCCCTCCACATCCACCACTCCTGACACCCACCATCAGGCCCAGGACAGGAGACGTGGGAGAAATGTGCTCACGGGTCTGCCTCAATCCTCAGTCCTGACTCCCAGATGCATGGAGGACTGAGGTGGGCATGCATATTTGGTCAATAAGCACAACAAGAAAGGCCTCAAAAGATTCAGGCCAATGTTTCCAAGACAATGAAAATTAATCTGTACAGAGGCCAACAAGGTGCTCATTAAGCCCAAAGTAGTCAAATACAAGACGTTAAAAAGTGCCAGCCCTAAATTAGACAGTCTCACCCATATCATCCACCCCAGTCTCTAGAAGTATGTTGTTTTTCTTTTCCCATATAGTCAAGAGTACTACACTTTGGCAATCACAGACCATGAGTGAGGCCAAGGTCAAAGCAAAGGCCAAGGTCCCAAAAAGTTCCCCCAAAGACTCCAGGAAAAAAGCTTTTGTCTATCAACTTTGAGGATCAAAAATGGTACAAAACTTGGACTACTGCCCACCTGGGCAGGTATCTCCCTATGCAATTTATAGAAATACAATATAAATTCCACCCCCTACCCCCCACTTACCATAAAAGAGAGATAATCATATAGTTTTTACCCTGAAATATGTTAATACAATAAATCATGTTAATATTTAACTGTCCTTGCCGTTATGGAATAAACTCTACTGGATCATGATGTATGTCTTTTAAATACACAGCTGGATTTATTTTGCTAATATTTTATTCTGAATGTTTACTTCTCTAATCATGTGTTAGAGTGGGCTAATGTTTACAATAGCAAAAAAAAAGAAAACAAACAACATCCATCAGATGGAGAACAACAGAATAAATTATGGTGTAGTATACTATGGAATGTTACTCAGCTTTTTCTTAATTTTGAGAGGTCCATTGACTAACCCAAAGAGATAGCCATGATATACTCTTAAATGAATACACCAAGTTACAAAAAGTCTATATATGTTTGTATATATGCTTATATATTTTTGAGCAAAGAGAAAGATGTCGAAAAATACTCAAAGTGTTGGTTAATGTTGGCTACCCCAAGGAGTACAGTGGAGAAGGGAGAGACCTGAGAGGGGAGGAATATATTAACTTTTTCTTTATTCACTCCTGGTTTGTTTAGTGATTGCAAGCAGAGTATTCCTTTTGTAATTTTTTCTTTTAACAAAGGTAGGATGGTGGTGGGGGGAGGAAACACCAGTTATCTATTAAAAGTGATGTCAATTAACATCTGTTGAGAACCAATAAATAGCTACAATTAATACATCCAAAAACGAAAATAGAATAAAATTATCAAAAGCAAGAAGAAGAATCATTATGAAGTTCATTTACCTGAAAATACAAAGCAATCAATCTGGAACCAAAGTTACATAGACGTGGTCTTTCCCAAGTGTATTAAGCAAGACATCTTCAGGAAGAACTAGTTTTTCATTTACAACTAGCACAAAATTATCGGTTCATGGATATGAGGACAACCAAGGATAAAACAAAGAGAAAATGAGTCAAGTCCATTTAAAGGAAAATATTTAAGGAATAATTGTACCCATCATACATACACAGATTAGCTGAAAAAGGCAAAATATTACAGAAATCATTGAAGCTTGGGGAAAAAAATGACATTCTGAATAGTCAGCTTGTCATCTTCACTAAAGAAAGAGGGGCAAATTTTTTCCTAGTGTGTTATTTTATATTTTACACCGTAAATAGACAAGTCCTTTTTACTAAATCACAAAGGAAAACCAACCACCTTGACCGATCGCCACATATGAAACAATTTAAAATGAAAACTTACAAAAAGCTATCAACATGGAGCATGGGGCCGGGTGGGGAGGGAGCGATAAAGTTCTCACACTCAGAAAGTTGCAGTTACTCACAAAAGTAAGAAATGTGTGTAAAATTTGAAAATATTTACATAATCGAATTTTTAAAAATTGTCAAAGGTCTCATTCTCTCTAGAAAAGCTGTGGTTTGCTATTTCACCGAGGAGATAAAAATTTAATTTTTGTCAGCTCTGTGGTGGTTAAAGGAGAATAGTACAGAAAGAAATGCGTACTAGGAGTCTGCCCAACAGAATTTTTGTCCTAAAAGTTTTTCACTAAGTTTACGGTTATTCAAGTACTCTTTCTCTCAGCTCTTATCAAATCCTTCATAAAAGAAAATTTCAGGACACAAATCAGTAGCCGAATCGCCATGGGCTCCGTTGGCTGCCCACTTCGCCGTCTCCCGCTCGCCCCGTCCCTCTCCCTGGAGCTCAGGCGCTGGAGACGAACGCCCGCCCTTCCCGAAACCACCTTTCCCGCCCAGCTCGCCAGTCTCTTACCTGCCGCTCCGAGTTGCTCTTGGCACGTGGGGGTCAAGCCCCAGGTCCCGGGGTCTCCCGTGAGGCTGGCGCCGCCCGCGATTCCCCGAGCACCTCGCCGCGCTTCGCTGCCTGAGGTGAAACTGCGCCCGGCAAAGCGCTGCGGCCCTCTCCTGTCAGCGGCCCTCTCCTGTCAGCGACCCTCTCCTGTCAGCGGCCGCCTCACAGACACCGGCTCTCCGCCTCAGCTCGGCGTCAGCTCTCCGCTCTGAAGTGAGCGCTCAGCTGGGATGCGAACGCGGCCGGGGGCGGGGCCTCGCGGAGCATGCGCGGAGGGCGATGCCGGAGGCCGTAAGGGTGACCCCTGCCCTGCGCTCAGAGAGCTCCCAGCTTCCCCAGCGGGGGGGTTGGGTATCACTGGCCCGCGTTGCCAGAGCCCAATTGAGCGGCACCCGGGAACCCGCAGTTCCCGGCCTCCCGGTGGCGCCGCCTTCGCGACGGGGCTGTTGCACCCTCCAAAGAACGGGCAACCCTGCCCTCTCCACAGTTTATGGGTGATGAGCAGCTTCGAGAGAGAACGGAGACCAAACCGTTCTCTGCGCGGAGAAGGTGAACCCTGGCTCTGCCGCCCTGTGAGGTTTGGGCATTCCTCTTTTCCTCAGGGGCCTCTGACTGGTGGGGTCCTTGGTATTTTGTGAGGAAGAGGAAGGGGAATTCAATAGATCTCCAGGCCCTAGATAGTTCAGCTCTGCCCCCAGGGGTGAGGTCGCGCTGGGTGATGCTGTTGTCACGTGCGCCCATTTCTGAGCCAGTCCTCCTGCTTTGAGGGCCGGAACGTTCCTTTAGATGCCCCCTCCCCCACCTCAGTCCCCTCACGCACAGGTGAGTCATTGGTCCTTATAAATGTCAGTTATTCTTTCCTTGATGCTGAGCTGTAATCTGTAGACTGTTTGAAACGCCACAATTGGCTGAGGTGGGAATCGGGGATGAGGTGCAAAAAGCAGCCCTGGGGGGTGGGGTGGGGAGGGAAGAGAGAGAAGGCCGACTGTGTTGTCTAGAATCACCGCTGAAATTCACCAACGCCAGCCCGAGAGCCTGTGGTGAAGCTGTGACACTCCTTCTGTCACTGCCAGGTCGGACAAGAAGTAATGCGGGGTTTTTTTGTTTTGTTTTGTTTTCCTGTACGCGGGCCTCTCGCTCCGGACGCGCAGGCCCAGCGGCCATGGCTCACGGGCCCAGCCGCTCCGCGGCATGTGGGATCCTCCCGGACCGGAGCATGAACCCACGTCCCCTGCATCGGCAGGCGGACTCCCAACCACTGCGCCACCAGGGAAGCCCAGGAATGCGGTTTTGAGAGCTAGTCAGCAAGGCACAGAAAGCCCCCATATTAAAGCCTCCTTGAAGGTCCTATTTCTCCCATTTGCCTCCACGTAGATCCTCTTCCCTTTGACTCTTCTTTCCCTCGCATCACACAAGAGGAAGCCAACTGTGAAAGATATCTGGACATACGTTTTCCTCATGGGCTGTAAGATGACGCAAAGCAATCACTGTCACATACTCTTCCTGGTTTGTCTTTCCTTCCATCAACTGAGACGACCTTTTGTGTTCATCCTGTCCCTAATGAGAAGCCTAATGAGAAGTGACTGGAAATAGATAACCCAAATTACTTCAGTCAAGCAACCTGTTCCCTGGTGTTTCTAGGAGAGGTTGGTTTGGTAAGTCCTTTGAATCTACTTCAGGACTTTCTTTTATTCCCCCCCCCCCAAAGTTGGTATGAATTTCAGAATAATACAGGAGATTGAATATGAAACCATTTCCAAAAGCTAGTCTCTACAGTGAGTGCTTGAAAAGTTAGAACTAGAGCAGCTTTGAATACTATGGCTAAAATGGCAGGGTGAAGGATTGGTAGATGGAACTTTCTGATGATAACTCCAAAAACTTAGATTACTCTAAAACGGATCTGTCTATGGTGATGGAGGCAGAGTAGTGATTACTTTGGGGGAACTGACTTGAGAGGGGACAGGAGGGAGCCTTCTGGGTTACTGGAAATGGTCAGTATCTTGATTTGGTTAATGATTACAAAGGTTAACATATGTGCAAAAAGATTTGTGTGCTTTACTGCATATCAATTCTAAAACTTTTTTTTAATTTTATACACACAAAGAGGCATTACAACATGATCATGATTGGAATCTGGAAACTTGGGTTTGAATCTCAGTGTCACTCGCCAATTACCAGCTATGTGAACTTGAGCAAGTCTCTGAGCCTCCTTTTTTTCATCTAGCTAATATGGGTGATGTTACCTCACAGGGTGGTTGTAAGGATCAAATCAAATTATGTTTGCAAAATACTTAGCACTAACCCTGCTAAATAATAAGTGCTTGGGAAACAGTAGCCATTGTTACATTATCTTTCTTACACTCACATTTACTCTACTCCTCTGGTCTTTTTAATTTATTTTAAATATTACTTTGTACCACTGAAATAATAACATTCCTTTCCCCCAAAATAACAAAAGGCAGTCAGAAGTGTCAAGTGTTGGTTTTCAAACTAGCTCAGGTGGCAGGACTTAGAAATTAGGGTAGTCATTGTGGAACCCTATGAAATGTTGATGGATTTATTTCTTCCACATGGACTTCACACAAATTTACTAACACTAAATTTGGCTATATTTTGTTTATGCAGATCTCCCACATATTAAAAAATGTATTTTAAGAAATAATATGTCTGCCTTTTCCCTTTTTTTAAAATTTTATTGAAGTATAGTTGATTTTGCTTTTTTCCTTTAAAATTTGTTGGCAACGCTTCACAAGATAGAAAGTATCAAACATTTAGGAACAATTCACAAAATGCAAACCTTTAAATCCATTCTTCCTGAAAATTAAGAAACCACTGTAATTGTTCAGTTTTAGCAGCAGACCTCTTTAGTGGGCAAAAGCAACAGGCAAAAAGCACATCTGTTTGTCTGGCACAGACACTTTTAGGCACAGACCTCTTCCTCAGTTCTCTACAGAGTTTGAAGGTACTTGGTATTGACAATGTAAATTCTGTAAAAGACATTTCGACTGAGAAAGGGGGGAAAATTAAGTTCCATTTGGAACTTTCTACAGGTGGAACCCTAGTTTATTTCCAACCCATTCCCTTCTAGTTTATTCATATACTCCTGAACACATATACAAAAGTTGATTATGAAAAAATTTAAATGCACAGTATATTACAAGAGCATTTTTCCCCGAGAGAGCTGAAAATCACTATTCAATTCCTAATTGCAACTCACCTTTAAGATCTGATCTTTGAAAAAGTACTTCCAGCTTGTATTATATTTTCTGATTTTGTCCTAGAGTCATTGCTTTGTATATAGTTAATGACTCCATCTTTGCTCAGTTGTATTAAGTTTAAGAAAACTATGTTTCTTATTACTAGTATCAGCATTTCCATTTTCTATTCATATTTATAAATGGTAATAAAAATGTAATGAAATGTTCAAACAATCATATAAACAAATACCCGTAAATGAAGATGCTGCCAAAAATAAACTCTTGACTGGTAGGCTGTGCCACTGTGTAAGAGCTTAAAACGTTCATTCACCAGCAAATGCAAGTATGTCACAATTCCATGTATTAAAAGATGACTAAGCAATGGCACTGTAAGAGAAACTCTAAGTTGATCTAAAGTTGAAACCACAAACATTGATGAGCACCTATTTTGCACTCATTGTTGACGCATTTTTTTCAAAGACAGTATACTAAAGAAATTACAATTCTGTCATCATCAAGGGTATTTACTGTACCCAAATACAAACATGACACCACTGACCCACCACTAATAAGAAGTTTGAGTCGATTCTCCAGTGTTGTATGGGTTTTATTGAACCTGCAGATCCCCTTACTCAAAGCACCTAAGTACTTACAAGGGAGTTAAATATTAGGAGGAGCCATTGGCAGCAAAGGGAGCATGATTGGCCTTTACAGAGAATGACCACACAGTCATATGGTTTGGTACCATAGCCCTTATCAAGTAGCAATGAGTAAAGGGAAGAATACAGTAGAGTTGTGTAAACTGTCTTTATTTTCTTTCATATAATGGAATACCCCTAATTTCTTTGAATCCAAAATGGCTTCAGACAAGAGATGAATTTTTTTAATATAATTGAATTATAGCTTTGTTGATGTGAAATATAAAGAGTTTTCAATTATAAAAAAAAAAAGAGGTGAGAGGAAGAAAAGTGAGGGGAAATAAAGGTTTCAATTGGACTTTATCCCACACATCTGAAGCCCCTGTCACAGTTTCTCTAGGTTGAGTGAACCAAGCCTGATGCGCAGTGTGAAAGGAACAAAAAAGGAAGTCGAGAGTCAGAATTCAGCAGAAGAAAGGGAGCGGGGCATTTTCATGTTACGTTGCCAACCTAATAATTGTAATGAAACTTCATTCAGGTGTAATTTGGCTATCTGAGAATCTCATCTATCTAAAGTACAGCAAAGAACCAAGGAAATAAAAGAGATGGAAAAAGCCCTCTTCAGAAATAAAACAGAGATCACCAAAGTCCATGCCCTAAAGATCAAGCCCATTACTCCTAGAGATTCATCAAAGCCCTTTCTCATAGGTTATTAATGTTTACTTGGATTCAATTTTAAAGGACCTGGCAGTCCGGTTTCCAAACTCATAAAAAATTAAAATCGGTAAACTAGAAGTGGGAGGAGAAACTATCCCATGTGGGCATGCAGATAGCAGTAAGAAGACTGGAAGTCTATAAGCAGGACAGAGATAAAAAAAGGCATAAAAATTGACTTAATGATCAAAAAGCACTGCAATTTAGTGTCTTTAGACTAGGGGGAAAGAGTCTTACACCTCTATAGGCCTTGTGGAAGAAATATTAAAATCTGATTCTATATTAACCTTGAGCAATCAAGAAAATTAAATTATATTCACTATACAGACATTCTCTGAATTACGCAGCACTCAACTTTATGTAAATAGCTCTATAAGGCACACAATAAATTTTTGAAATTTTGAAGATGATTTTATATGACACTGAGAAATACAAAGAAGTCAAGTGTATGTTAATGGTTAAATAAATTATGACATGAAAATTTGATGGGCAATTATGAAATCATAAAAACTATTAGTGAAGAAATGTGTATGACACATGAAGTTAAAAAAACAGGATACAGAATTGTATACGCAGCATAATCTTAATAATGTGTAAAATACGTAGAAAGAAGATCTTTTGATCTCATTAATAACAGCCACAGAAAAAATTTTTTAAACCTCAGAACAAACTCTATGTGCAATACACACACAAAAAAAACTATAAATATTCACTGAAGGAAATTTTAAAAACTGCGTAAACAAAAAGGCATACCACATTCCCTAATGGGAAGACTTGATCTGGTAAAGGTGCCATTTTACCCAAATAGTTTACAAATTCAATGTAATTCCAATCAAAATTACAATAGGATTTTTAACAAAATTGATATGCTAATGCTAAAACTCATTTGGAAGAATACATACTTAAGAAGAGCTAAAAAAAAAAAAAAGAAGAAGAGCTAGACATTTTTTAAGCATACTGAGGGGCCTCTAACTACCAGGTATCAAAATATACAATCACAGTCATTAAAGGATGATAAAGAAAACAGAAAAAAAAGATTAACAGAAGAGAAAAGATCCATCAGCTACTGACACAAAATTGTGGATAGAATTTCAAGTAATTGAGAATAGGTGTTGGGACAATTGGTTATCCATTAAAAAAAAAAAAAAAGCTATATCTCTACATCACACTGTTCAAAAATAAATTAATTAACTTTCCCTTCCCAGCAACTGGCATGGTCAGGGCCAAGGCCTGAAGAGGCAGCAGCCAGCACCGTGGAGGCTAACGGGGACTGGGATGGGCACAGCTGGACCAAGCAGCAGGCAGCCACAGGGGTGGGGAAGAGGGGACAACCAGCATGGCAGGGAGATCTGTTATCCACAGGGGTATTGGGAAAATAAGGAAATACACGGAGGATGGTGAGAGCAGGTTTCTCTCTGTCATAGGACGGAGTTACAAATATGGAAAGTGAGAAGCTTAAAAAGAACTCTGTGAGGTTGGACTGGAGAAATTGGTGTGAACTCAAAGTTTTACATATCTATGTTCTGATTTGGATGCTTGTGCTAAGGTTATGTAGCGGGGGCAGAAAGAGGTACGGATACTCGGGGGGAGAGGAAGAGACTGCTGAAAGGAGTCTGGAGACATTACAGTTGCTTGTCCCATCCATAGAATAACACACACACACACACACACACACATATAAATGTGTGTGCGTGTTTATATATACACATACAATTACATGCACATGAATGTGTATGTATGTATATGTACAGATATATGTATATATATATGCCTGCTTGAGGCTGCAGGTTCCACCTCTGCTCCATCCACACCTCACAGACTTAGGGCTTTGCAGATACTTCTAAGATATTCCCTTTGATTTTCATCTTCCTGTTCCTGCATTTTCCTTTGTCTGCACTTTGGCTGATCCCAGCAGCTTTCTGAGAATAAACCCAGTGTATACAAAGAAGGAGACTGGTTATTGGTGTTTTCTTCCCCTTTTTTATATTTCTCCCATAGAGTGGGATGTTATTTTCCAGCAGGAAGTGCCTTTCTATTTATTCATTTTCTGCTTGATTATTATGATGAATGATGCCAAGGGGATCTGTGGATGGATGAACCAAGGCTCTCTGCATCACCTGTCCTGTCCTTTCCCCTGCACCCCGACTTCCCCACAACTGTCCATAATTATTTTGTCTCTTTCCACCCACTTCACTGTTTCCTTCAAAGTGGGAGATGAGAATTTTTATGTTTTCTGATTTCCTTCCTTTTCACATCCCCTTTTCAGGGCTTAATAAGACAGCACAAGGTACCCAATGTTAGAGGCCTAATATTCTAGAATATTCCCTCCCCGGCTGGTGGCTGAACAGTTGACTTTGATGGGTGCGGTGAGCAGCTGGCTCTCAAGGAAGGCTGGGTGGACCCAGCTTTCTCATCAGCTGCCCCACACCTGCCCTTTCCTGATCAAGAACCTGATGATCTTGGTCCAAAGCCCTATTCCCCCCACTTCCCACTGCGTGACCTGAGCAACTTTCTTTTTTTTTTTTTTTTTTTGTGATACGCGGGCCTCTCACTGCTGTGGCCTCTCCCGTTGCGGAGCACAGGCTCCGCACGCGCAGGCCCAGCGGCCATGGCTCACGGGCCCAGCCGCTCCACGGCATGTGGGATCCTCCCGGACCGGGGCACGAACCCATGTCCCCTGCATTGGCAGGCGGACTCTCAACCACTGCGCCACCAGGGAAGCCCCTGAGCAACTTTCTTAATCCCCAAATCTTCGTTGTCCAATGTGGACAGTAGAGGTGGACACTGAGAGAGCCTGCTGCACAGGGTGGCTTTGCAGATTAATGAGGAAGAACGGATAGTACGTTGGGTGGGGCTGGTCCTTTAAGGGTGGGAGGTGAGCTCACTGAAGTGCTTCCAGGTCCTGGGATCAATCATCCATTTGCCCAGGAGGCCTCAACAGCCTCAGCATTCATTAGGCACCTGGTGTGTACTTGTCTTATGGGAGACAAAGACCCTGGTTGTAGCAGCCATGGGAGAATGTGCATCTGAATGGGGAGTCAGACCCAAGGGGTGATCAGAATGAGTGGAAGATGCCCCTTGAGATGGGCAGGTGTGAGTCATGTTTCTGGTGCTTGGAAGAAGTGAAGCTGGGCTGGATGCAAATGCCACTCCCCCCTCCCCAGTACTGTGTTCTGTGTCATCCTGTGCTGGGCATCTTCATTGGACATAAACAAACCCAGGGACTCCAAGAAGCTTCAGGTCACGTCCTCAGCTTCCTGAGCTCCAGCTCTGACCAGAGACCCCGGTGTAGAACCGTGAGGAACTGCAGATGCTAGCTGTGGTGTGGAGGCTGAGTGACACTCTTCATCCTCCCCAGGAGCTGTTCAAGAAGGTGGTGCCCCATCACTGCCTGGGCTCCATCTGGTCCCAGGGGACCAAAAGGGGCCATGAGCACCTGGTGCCCACTGTCCACAACACCGTCACCCACTTCCAAAAGGTGGTCAACTTTATCACCACCACCTACCTTGGGAACCCAATTATGACAGCCCAGAACAGGGCCGAGGTGGTGGAATTCTGGATCCAGGTGGCCAAGGTATGCTGTAGGAGGGCCCAGGGAGCACTCTCTGGAGCCATGGGCATTGCCCCTTCTCCTTTCTCAGCTCTCAGGATTGAAGTCTGGGGTCTGAGTTCCTACACAGTCCCTAGGCCCCTCCTGCCAGGGGCACACTGACCTTGACATTCAGATCCCAGTGATGGGCTGCTCACTTCCTCCTTGGGTTGAGCTAAAACCCTCGGGTCCCAGGTGCACCCTCCCCAGGGCCACTGGGCATCTTTCTCGGGGACAGAAGCCAGAGGAGCGGGGTTCCAGCTCTCTCCTCACTGACCATTCCCTTCCTTCCCCAAGTGTGCAGAGGCCTGAGGAATTACTCCTCTCTACAAGCCATCATTTTGGCTCTGCAGAGGCCTCCATTAAAGCACCTCAGAAAGACATGGGGACAGGTTTCCAGGTGAGTAGGCTGCTTTCCATCTGAGCACCAGAGTAGACAAGACACTACCCACCATGTTGCTGGCTGTGTCCCCTCCGTCAGCTGGGAGCTCCTGGGAGACAGTGGACCCTGGGGACAGGAAGCCACCTGGTTGCTGGGACTCTTGAGTCTCTCTAGGACCTGAGGCCTGTGGTTCTGCTTAAAAAATTAGGATCTTTAAATGTCAGATCCTGCATTGAACCAAATGGGAGATTTGAACCAATGGGAGATTTTCAAGTGACAGCGACAGAACTCTCCATCCAACTGAAACCAACACCGGTCAAAACAGATCTGCTCAGGAGTGAACGGAACAAAGGCCCCAGGAGACAGCCTCCTCCCCAGTCCCACAGAGACCTCTGGGCCCAGACGACGCAAGGGATACCCTCATGAGGCCTGTTAATTTTCCAGGTACTCATAAAGGATTTGCTCTCAAATCCCTGCACATTATTCCCCTGTTTTCTTCCTTCTTTCCCATCCCCTCAGGAAGAGCTCCCAACAATTTGAAAAGTTATGCCGGAAAAACAAACTGCTGAACAGGACGATCATTGAGGTGACGTGGAGGCTGTAGATCTGGAAGGAGGGGGGACCAGGCAGGATGTGGTGTGGGCAGCTTATCACAAAAAGTTCTCCGAGAAATTCAGTCTGTCTTGTCCAGGTTGACAGGAAGAGGGATGTGTGAGCTCTACAGGCACGTGGGGGCAGTCTGGGGCAGGAGGCCTTGGTCATGGGATGTAGCAGTGTTGGCTGGACTGTTTCAGGAGGGTGAGAAGCTGGTAGAATTAGTAGTTCTCTGGATTCCTTGCTGGTCCATCAGCTGCCACTCATCTTCCTACAGGCTGTTGGGTGGACGGTGCAGGTGGGGGTCCTTTCTTCCTAAACTAGCCCAGACTGTCCTCACTAAGCCAGGCCACTGCTGCTCCTTCTGTCTTCACTGTACCTCGCAGAAGAAGGGGACCCTGGCTGCAACAGGGATGGACACAGTGAGAATCCCAGGGACCAGGGGGACGGGGGCGGGGGGCGCTGCCCAGCCTAAGACAGATTATGTGTGCTTTCTGAAACTCCCCACTCTGTCCTACAGAGTCACTGCTAATCGATCCCAGAGGGATTCTTGCCTGATGCCTTTTTAGCAATGATAGTTGCCCCAGATGGTGATGAGAAGTATCTGAGGAACTGATAGATTCCTAATGGATCCTTCCTGACTGGACTTCAGAAGTTGCCACAAAAAAGGTGGAAGTTATGGGCTTCCCTGGTGGTGCAGTGGTTAAGAATCCGCCTGCCAATACAGGGGACACGGGTTCGAGCCCTGGTCTGGGAAGATCCCACATGCCGCGGAGCAACTAAGCCCGTGTGCCACAACTACTGAGACTGCGCTCTAGAGCCCACAAGCCAAAACTACTGAGCCCACGCGCCACAACTATTGAAGCCCGCGCACCTAGAGCCCGTGCTCCACAACAAGAGAGGCCACCGCAATGAAAAGCCCGCGCACTGCAAGGAAGAGCAGCCCCCGCTCGCTGCAACTAGAGAAAGCCCGCGGGCAGCAATGAAGACCCAACGCAGCCAAAAATAAATAAATAAAAAAGCATTTACCTGCTTCTGGCCGGGAGGTCTGGAGTCGTAGGTGTTTCAGGGTTCCTATTTGTAAGTAAATGGAATCCTTAATCTTGAAAGTGTAGTGTTTAAAAAAAAAAAAAAAAAGGTGGAAGTTAGTGCTCTGATCGCCCACTGCCCTGTCAGTCAGAGCACCTCAAGGGTCCCCTTTCTGAGTACCTGAAAAAGGATTTCTGTGCAAGGGAATGTCATGAGGGGTTCTTAGGGAAGTGAGGCTTTAGCATGGCCTCGGGTCAGCCTAGGGTCAGAGGACAGGAGGCTAGGACAGTCAGGAGCCTCTCAACCAGGCCCCCCAATATACCCTGTTAATTTTCCTCCATGGCTCAGCTCCTTGCTGGGAGCCTGGACACTCATTAGTCCAGAGGTTAGGACTGTGGTCAGTGGTGGAGCCGGGGGTGGGGTGAAGGCATCCAGGACAGGGCCTATGGCTGGGAGGGGTAGTGGCCTCTCCTCTGTGGACCCCTCTGTAAGTCACTCACCTCTGAGGGCCTCAGTCCCTTAAACCGGGGAGATCTGGAGAGAGATGATTCTGTACTTAGGCTGCACAAGGAGGTTCAGTGAGTAGGATCAAGGGAGGAAGAGAATGTGTGGAGCTTTGTGATGGCTCCACCTGGACGGGTGAGGGCAGTGATGACAGTCACAGGACACTGAGCGCTCAGGAGACCCAGGGACGCCGGCAGAGTTCTCACACGGTCCAGATGAGGATAGAGGCTCAGGGTGGCCAGGTCACACAGCCAAGGTCACACACAAGTGAGTGTTAGAGCTGGGATTGTTCTAGAATCAGAGCTCACTGGAGGTTGGGGCAGCAGAGGTACCAGGTCACTCAGGCCACATGTCCAGGGGTTGAGATCAGGAGCCCTGGGGGGAAATGTGGGAGGGTAGTATGGCCACAATGACACTGTCCTCGACCCTGCAGGAGGCAACCTCCTTGTTGGCCACTGTGGAGGTGGACCTCCAGGGAGCTCAGGAGACACAGCAGCAGCAGGTGAGACTGCCTGCGGAGGAGGGGCCCAGGGGTCCGAGCAGAGGGTGCTCCTCCCTCCCAGCTGGAGGCATCCACCGGGAGAGGGGCGCTTTCCATCTGCAGACCTGCCCCCGGTACCACAGGACCTGAATTGACTGCAGTGGAAGTGACCAGGAGGAGGGATTTGGGGAGGGATGGGCCAGGGACCACAGAACCTGGGATTTGCCAAATGCCAGCCCCAGGAGGTGACTGGAGGAAGTTTGGTGCTCCTGAAGGGGAAGGGAGGGGCTTCGGAGGAGGCTGCTAAGAGTCCTGGGTTACTCCGTGTGGGGTCTGGGGGTGGGATAGGAAGCTGAGAGTGAGGGGTTTCAGGGGACCTTCAGATGGCCCCTGAGAGGGGGGGCTCATCACCATTCCTATCCCGATGGCAGAGTGTCGTCCCTTTCCTCAACACCTTCCTCAGTCACCTGCTGCTGCTGGACTACATAATGGACGGTCATGAGAAAGTGAGCCTGGAGTGGGGGGCTGGGCAGGATCCCGAGGCTGGGAAGGAGACAGCCCTACCCTGAGCCCTTAGCTCTCAGCACGTGGCAAACCTCCTCTCATGGGAGCCTAACAGCCGCCCTTGGGAGCAGGGACTTAGGCCCGTCCTAGTTATGAGTGAAAGGAGCCTCCGAATAAGCCGCCCTCCCAGTTCCCTGGGCAGATGAAGCTCAGAGCTGCCTGACAGCAACGCTACAGGAGGTTGAGTCTGAGCTGGACTCATCCACTCCCTCAGACCCTGCCCGTGACGGGGAGTGAATATCCTTCCAAGTCAAAAAACACATCCTGGGCTTCCCTGGTGGCGCAGTGGTTGAGAGTCCGCCTGCCGATGCAGGGGACACGGGCTCGTGGCCCGGTCCGGGAGGATCCCACATGCCGCGGAGCGGCTGGGCCCGTGAGCCATGGCCGCTGAGCCTGCGCATCAGGAGCCTGTGCTCCGCAGCGGGAGAGGCCACAACAGTGAGAGGCCCGCGTACCGCAAAAAAAAAAAAAAAAAAAAAAAAAGAGCATACTATAAACAGTTATACACAAACTAATTGGACAATCCAGAAGAAATGGATAAATTCCTAGAAACAGACAACCTAATATGACTGAATCATGAAGAAACAGAAAATCTGAATAGACTGATTACTAGTAAAAAGATTGAATCTGTAACCAAAACCTCCCAACGAACAAAAGTCCAGGACCAGACGGCTTCACTGGTGAATTCTACCAAACATTTAAAGAAGAATGAATGCCAATTCTTCTCCAACTCTTCCAAAAAATAGAAGAGGAGGGAACATTGTAAAACTCATTTTACAAGGCCAGTGTTACCCTGATACTGAAACCGTAACAGCCAATTTTGACTATGTGTTGGATCTGTTTCTTTGACTTTAGTCTTTGCTTTTCGTTGCTTTTGTTATTATAATCACACATGATGGCCTGCCTCAGGGAACCCTACCCACCTGTGAATGGCTTCAAGAAAGAAGAAATTAACACATCCCCCTCCCCAAGTCTGGCCATCCCAGATATTTGCCCTTTTTACTTTACTTCCTCTCTGCCTCTCCCTCTCTATTCTGCCTTTTCACTTTACTTCCCTCTCTGATTCTATAAAAGAAACTGACATCCAGACCCCAATAGGATGGTTATTTTGAGACACTAGTCTGCCATCTTCTCGGTCTGATCTCAGAGAGGCAGCAGTGAGTGGTGGCGTGAAGCAAGATCTTAATTCCCTGTCCAGGAATGGAACCTGGGTAGCCTGGATGAAAACCAGGAATCCTAGCCACCATACCCCCTGGCTCTTGCACCCAGTGAAAAATGCATTTCTCACAGAGGCAAAAACTGTAAAAACAGGTGCAAAGTTTATTATTAGAGACACAGCACAACAAGTGGGAGAGCACACAGAGAAACAGTTTGTTTAGTTAAGATAGAAGCAAGGCAGATGCACACCCAGAGAGAAAGGGTGTGGGGTTCTCTCTAAGGAGGAGGAGGGGTGCAGTAAAGAGGTGGTTAAGTCATTCATATAGGGCAGTTCTTCCGGGTCTTTACCTTTGGCCGATTATCTGGTTTCTTTTTCCACACCTGACCAGCCCTAGGACCCTCCCTAACATGTGTGCGCACCTTTTTTCCACGATGGATTTCAGCCCAGAGGCCTATGGGACAGCCTTAGCATCACGTATTATGGGTGGTGCCTCCTCCTTTTTGACCCCCAAGGAGCCTTTCTGCACATGTGCAATGTTTCCCTTGCCCCAAGGATGGGAAATGTATGACCTCTTGACCTTTTCCTCAAACAAGGTTTAGCCCCTCTCTGTTCCTGCCATGACTGTTATCTTAAGGCGTCCACAGGAGACAAAGCCTGCCTATTTACCCTGTTTCTCTTGTTACTTCCATTTGGAGAGCAAACAGGAGGTTGGTTTTTTTTTTTTTTTTAACATCTTTTTTGGAGTATAATTGCTTTACAATGGTGTGTTAGTTTCTGCTGTATAACAAAGTGAATCAGCTATATGTATACATATATGCCCATATCCCCTCCCTCTTGCATCTCCCTCCCACCCTCCCTATCCCACACCTCTAGGTGGTCACAAAAGAGCTGATCTCCCAGATACACGTAAAAGAATGAAATTAGAACACTCCCTAACACCATACACAAAAATAAACTCAAAACGGATTAAAGACCTAAATGTGAGGTCAGACACTATAAAACTCTTAGAGGAAAACATAGGCAGAACACTCTATGACATAAATCACAGCAAGATCCTTTTTGACCCACCTCCTAGAGAAATGGAAATAAAAATAAACAAATGGGACCTAATGAAACTTCAAAGCTTTTGCAAAGCAAAGGAAACCATAAACAAGACCAAAAGACAGCCCTCAGAATGGGAGAAAATATTTGCAAATGAAGCAACTGACAAAGGATTACTCTCCAAAATTTACAAGCAGCTCATGCAGCTCAATATCAAAAAAACGAACAACCCAATCCAAAAATGGGCAGAAGACCTAAATAGACATTTCTCAAAAGAAGATATACAGACTGCCAACAAACACATGAAAGAATGCTCAACATCATTAATCATTAGAGAAATGCAACTCAAAACTACAATGAGATATCATCTCACACCAATCAGAATGGCCATCATCAAAAAATCTACAAACAATAAATGCTGGAGAGAGTGTGGAGAAAAGGGAACCCTCTTACACTGTTGATGGGAATGTAAATTGATACAGCCACTGTGGAGAACAGTATGGGTTCCTTAGAAAACTAAAAATAGAACTACCATATGACCCAGCAATCCCACTACTGGGCATATACCCTAAGAAAACCATAATTCAAAAAGAGTCATGCACCAAAATGTTCATTGCAGCTCTATTTACAATAGCCAGGACATGGAAGCAACTTAAGTGTCCACCAACAGATAAATGAATAAAGAAGATGTGGCACATATATAAAATGGAATATTACTCAGCCATAAAAAGAAACAAAATTGAGTTATTTGTAGTGAGGTGGATGGACCTAGCGACTGTCATACGGAGTGAAGTAAGTCAGAAAAACAAATACCGTATGCTAACACCTATATATGGAATCTAAAAAATAAATAAAAAATGGTCATGAAGAACCTAGGGGTAAGATGGGAATAAAGACACAGACCTACTAGAGAAATGACTTGAGGATATGGGGAGGGGGAAGGGTAAGCTGGGACAAAGTGAGAGAGTGGCATGGACATATATACATTACCAAACATAAAATAGCTAGCTAGTGCGAAGCAGCCGCATAGCACAGGGAGATCAGCTCGGTGCTTTGTGACCGCCTGGAGGGGTGCGATAGGGAGGGTGGGAGGGAGGGAGACGCAAGAGGGAAGAGATATGGGAACATATGTATATGTATAACTGATTCACTCTGCTATAAAGCAGAAACTAACACACCACTGTAAAGCAATTATACTCCAATAAAGATGTTTTTTTTAAAAAAAGCACATCCAGCTGTAGTGTGCAGAGCAAGCAGATCATGGGGGCAAGAGCAGCAGTGGGAAGCCAGTAGGGACGCTATAGCAAGCAGCACAGGCAGGGTGAGGGTGGTTTCCAAGACCAGGGGAATGGCAGTAGGGCTAGCAGTATGGAGTTTTTTAGCAAAAAAATTACATATAAAAATGTAAATATTAAAGAAAATCATGTAAAATCTCAAAAAAAGAAAAAAAAAAAAAAAGACTCCACGCTTCCACTGCAGGGGGAGAGGGTGCGTGGGTTCAATCCCTGGTCAGAGAACTAAGATCTTGTATGCCGTGTGGCGTGGTAAAAAAAAAAAGAAAAAAATTTACAGGACAATGTACTGATGAACATAGATGCAGAAATTTTCAATAAAATATTAGCAAACCAAAGTCAACAATACATTAAAAGGATCCCAATTCCAGGGATGTAAGGATGGTTCAACATCTGCAAATTAGTAAATGATACACCACATAAACAAAATGAAGGGTAGAAATCACGTCACCTCAACAGATATAGGAAAAGCATTTGACAAAATTCAACATCCACTTATGATTAAAACTCTCAACAAAGAATAGAGGAAACATACCTCAACATAATAAAGGCCATCTATAATAAGCCCACAGCTAACACCACCCTCAATGGTGAAAAGCCAAAAGCTTTTCCTTTAAGATCAGCAACAAGACAAGGATCTCCACTCTTGCCACTTTTATTCCACACAGTATTGGAAGTCCTAGCTAGAGCAATTAGGCAACAAATAGAAATAAAAGGCATTCAAATTGGAAAGGAAGAAATAAAAGTGTCACCATTTGCAGATGACATATTATATATAGAAAACCCTAAAAACTCCATCAAAAAATTGTTAGAGGCATTCCTATATACTAATGATGAAAAATCTGCAAGTGAAATCAAGAAAACACTCCCATTTACCATTGCAACAAAAAGAATAAAATATCTAGGAATAAACCTACCTAAGGAGACAAAAGATCTGTATGCAGAAAATTATAAGACACTGATGAAAGAAATTAAAGATGATACAAATAGATGGAGAGATATACCATGTTCTTGGACTGGAAGAATCAACATTGTGAAAATGACTCTACTACCCAAAGCAATCTATAGATTCAATGCAATCCCTATCAAACTACCACTGGCATTTTTCACAGAACTAGAACAAAAAATTTTGCAATTTGTATGGAAACACAAAAGACCCCGAATAGCCAAAGCAATCTTGAGAACGAAAGAAGGAACTGGAGGAATCAGGCTCCCAGACTTCAGACTATACTACAAAGCTACAGTTATCAAGACGGTATGGTACTGGCACAAAAACAGAAAGATAGATCAATGGAACAGGATAGAAAGCCCAGAGATAAACCCACGCACATATGGTCACCTTATCTTTGACAAAGGAGGCAGAAATGTACAGTGGAGAAAGGACAGCCTATTCAATAAGTGGTGCTGGGAAAACTGGACAGCTACATGTAAAAGTATGAGATTAGATCACTCCCTAACACCATACACAAAAATAAGCTCAAAATGGATTAAAGACCTAAATGTAAGGCCAGAAACTATCAAACTCTTAGAGGAAAACATAGGTAGAACACTCTATGACATAAATCACAGCAAGGTCCTTTTTGACCCACCTCCTAGAGAAATGGAAATAAAAACAAAAGTAAACAAATGGGACCTAATGAAACTTAAAAGCTTTTGCAAAGCAAAGGAAACCATAAACAAGACCAAAAGACAACCCTCAGAATGGGAGAAAATATTTGCAAATGAAACAATGGACAAAGGATTAATCTCCAAAATTTATAAGCAGCTCATGCAGCTTAATAACAAAAAAACAAACAACCCAATCCAAAAATGGGCAGAAGACCTAAATAGACATTTCTCCAAGGAAGATATACAGAGTGCCAACAAACACATGAAAGAATGCTCAACATCACTAATCATTAGAGAAATGCAAATCAAAACTACAATGAGATATCATCTCACACCAGTCAGAATGGCCATCATCAAAAAATCTAGAAACAATAAATGCTGGAGAGGGTGTGGAGAAAAGGGAACCCTCTTACACTGTTGGTGGGAATGTAAATTGATACAGCCACTGTGGAGAACAGTATGGAGGTTCCTTAAAAAGCTACAAATAGAACTACCATATGACCCAGCAATCCCACTACTGGGCATATACCCTGAGAAAACCATAATTCAAAAAGAATCATGTACCAAAATGTTCATTGCAGCTCTATTTACAATAGCCCAGAGATGGAAACAACCTAAGTGTCCATCATCGGATGAATGGATAAAGAAGATGTGGCACATATATACAATGGAATATTACTCAGCCATAAAAAGAGACGAAATTGAGCTATTTGTAATGAGGTGGATAGACCTAGAGTCTGTCATACAGAGTGAAGTAAGTCAGAAAGAGAGAGACAAATACCGTATGCTAACACATATATATGGAATTAAAAAAAAATGTCATGAAAAACCTAGGGGTGAAACAGGAATAAAGACACAGACGTACTAGAGAATGGACTTGAGGCTATGGGGAGGGGGAAGGGTAAACGGTGACAAAGCGATAAAGAGGCATGGACATATATACACTACCAAAAGTAAGGTAGTTAGCTAGTGGGAAGCAGCCGCATAGCACAGGGAGATCAGCTCGGTGCTTTGTGACCGCCTGGAGGGGTGGGATAGGGAGGGTGGGAGGGAGGGAGACGCAAGCGGGAAGAGATATGGGAATATATGTATATATATAACTGAATCATTTTGTTGTGAAGCTGAAACTAACATACCATTGTAAAGCAATTATACTCCAATAAAGATGTTAAAAAAAAAAAAAAAACAGGAACAGGAGAAGTGTGGGGGTCAAAAAAAAATTGTTAGAACTAATAAATGAATTCAGTAAAGTTACAGGATACAAAATCAATAACACAAAATCTGTTGTGTTTCTATATGCTAATAATGAACTATCAGAGAAATTAAGAAAACAATCCCATTTACAATTGCATCAAAGATAATAAAATACTTCGGAATAGATTTAACCAAGAAATGAAAGACAAGACAAAAATACAAGAAATTAATTAAAGAAACTGAAGACACAAATAAATGGAAAGATATTCTGTGTTCATGGACTGGAAGAATCAACATTGTTAAAACGTCTACACTACCCAAGCAATCTACAAATTCAGTGCAATCCCTATCAAGATTCCAATGGCATTTTTCACAAAAATAGAACAAACAATCCTGAAACTTGCATGGAACCATAAAAGACCCAGAATAGCCAAAGCCATCCTGAGAAAGAAGAACTCGGCAGGTGGCATCTCATTCCAATTTTAAAGCTATACTAATTAAAATTACAATATGGTATCCAGGTAAAAACAGACACATAGATCAATGGAACAGAACAGAGAGCCCAGAAATAAACCCACACATAAACCTGGTCAATTAATTTATGACAAAGGATACAAAAACATACAATGGAGAAAGGACAGTCTCTCTAATTAATGGTGTTGGGAAACTTGGACAGCCATATGCAAAAGAATGAAACTGGACCACACTAACACCATACACAAAAATCAACAAAATGGTTCAAAGACTTGAACATAAGACATGAACACTCCCAGAAGAAAACACAGATGGCAAACTTCTTGACACAGGTCTTGGCACTGAATTTTTTAATCTGACACCAAAAGAAAAAGGAAAAATAAACAAGTGGGGATACATCAAATTAAAACCTGCTCAGCAAACGAAACCATCAAACAACATGAAAAGCAATGTACTGAGTGAGAGAAAATATTTGAAAATCACATATCTGATAAGGGGCTAATATCCAAAATATATAAAAACTCACACAACTCAATAGCAAAAAAAAGCGATTAAAAAGTGGGAAGAAGATACATTTTCCCAAAGAAGACATATATATGGCCAATGGTACATGAAAAGATGCTCTACATCATTCATCACCAGGGAACAGCAAATCAATACCACGATGAGATATTACCTTTTTCATACCTGTTAGAATGGCTATTATCAAAAAGACCAAAAGTAAAAATGTTGGCAAGGATGTAGGAAAAATGGGAAACCCTGTGCACTGTTGGCGGGACTGTAAATTGGTGCAGGCACTATGGAGATCTGTATGGAGGTTTCTCAAAAATTAAAAAGTAGAAATACCACATGACCCAGCCATTTGACTTCTGAGAATTTATCCAAAGAAAATGAAAAAACTAACTTCAAAAGATATATGCACGCCCATGCTCATTGCATCATTATTTACAATAGCCAAGATATGGAAACAACCTAAGTGTCCCTTGATGGATGATGGATAAAGAAATTGTGATGTGTGTGTGTGTGTGTGTGTGTGTGTGTGTGTGTGTGTGTGTGTGTAACGGGATATTATTAAGCCATAAAAAAACTTACCATTTGCAACAACATGGATCAACCTAGAGAGTATTATGCTAAGTGAAATCAGTCAAAGAGAAATACTGTATGATTTCACTTATAGGTGGAATCTAAAAACACAAATGAAGAAACATAACAAAATAGAAAGAATTATAGATACAGAAAACAAACAGGTGATTGCCAGAGGGGAGGAGAGGGAAGGGAGGAACGAAATAGGTGTGGGAGATTAGGAGGTACAAACTTTCAGTGTCAAAATAAATGAGTATGAAATGTACAGTGTGGGGAACATAGTAAAAACAGGGCCCTGTTAGAGCACATGGCTTTGTGCCCATGAATATGTTATGACTGCTTCTGTTTCCCTCTCGGCTCATAGTCCCATGGTGTTGTCTCAGAGAAACTTTCCAGAATGGGGCATACATAGATTTTTAAAGATGTTCAAGATAAGCAGAGACAAGTAGGCTTCAGTTAAAAACAAATTGCCAAAAATACTCTGAAGATGGCAATGGAAAGAAATTACGCTGATGCTCGTGAATGAGGATACCCCTAGGCAGATTCCACTTGGGATACACCTTTATGTTTCAGAACTGCAGAATTTCCAAAGATCTGTCCAAAGATCCTGGTTTAAATTCAGATTCTAAAAGCACTCTCACTCCATTCTTAGTTTATGTGATGAGATGTAGACAGGTGCAGCCCTAGAGGGTGTTTTCTCAGTGCAGGTTGGGCTCCAAGAAAGGCCCGTTGTGGCCCATGTTCTTCTTCCCCAGTCCTGCAATTCTTCCTAAGGATCCCACAGTGGTGAAACAGAGCTGAACACATAAAATTCAAGGTTCAGGAGCTTAACACTCTCTTATCATACAAAAGCACATCTGCGGTTCTGCATCTTTGGATTCAACCAATTGTATAGTATTGAAGTACATATTTAATGAAAAAATCCTCGTAATAAGTGGACCCGCACAATTCAAACTCATGTCGTTCAACGGTCAGCTGTAATAGCCTCTCTCTACAGCTCATTTCAATTATTCCTCAGATGATAGCCTCTAAGCATCAACTCTTTTTGGTGTTTCCACTGAGAAATCACAGTAGGTTTGCATAGGTAACACTCTATTCACAGAATAAACTCAGAATGAGCTGGAACTGTGTAGATGAATGTAACCATTTCCCTAAATGGGAGAAACTCCATGTTTAATGCAGCAAAATGAAAAAGCCAAATACTGTAACATTTAAAAATTTTAAAGGGAAATGAAAATCCTCTCAAATGACATTAAACACAAATAGGTACCACAAACATCTATGGCCCAAATCAATAGGCAGTCCCAAGCCCTAGAAAACAATATCCAAGATCATGACTATATATTCTACATACAAAATGTATAACAATTGCAAAAATGAAGATGAACCATGTCTATACTTTTGGGTAATCTTGACTGTGAATCCAGAATGCAGGAATTTATTGTTGCACTCTATTTACTTCCACATCCAAGTTTTTCCTCAACCAGTGTTCAAGATGTACCACCTGGCACAAATTCAAGTGATCACTGACATCATCATTCACTGAGGCTCTTACCCTCACAGAAAAGATTTATTAACACCGCAGCATCTCTATGAGCTAATGTTTTTTTGGGGGGGTGGGGGACCTCGACTCGCAGCATGTGGGATTTCCCCAACCAGGGAACGAACCCATGCCCCTGCAGTAGAAGCAGAGCCCTAACCACTGGACCTCCAGGGAATTCCCTCATGGTATTTTTTAATATTCATCTATCTTATACACCAAAAGTTTTACCATTTGTTAATTGTCTTTCTTTTCTCACAAAAATGTAAGCACCTGCACTGCTTGAACCTGTTTTCCTAATGTTACTTTATCCAAATCCTACAACGCCTTAATTATGTGTGCTGAGTTTGGTAAAGTGCATGGCAATGAGGAATACTGAAAAATCAGCAACAAGACTATAGTATCTGAGAAAGAAATGCTTGACTAAAATAGTGGTCCATGGGAATTCCCTGGCAGTCCAGTGGTTAGGACTTAGTGCTCTCACTGCCATGGGCCTGGGTTCAATCCCTGATCAGGCAACCAAGATCTCACAAGCTGCACAGCACAGCCAAATAAAAAGAAATAATGGTCCTGTCTTTCTCCCTTGGTAGGTTTGCATTCTCTCACAATTTATCTAAACTTACAGGCCCCAGTTGAGTCATAAAACGGATATTAAAAATATTACATAGTATAATAAGAAGTAACTTTACATATTTAACTTTACATATTTTAACTTTACAAAAACAGTGTCTAATACACTGAGAGAAATGCATCAGTGTTTAGAAAACAAGTAGGAAAGGCAAAAGCTCTTCCAGAGGACCAGGACCTGGCCTGCATTCATTGCAAGGGTAAGTCTTTTCCTGTTGAAGAGAAAAATGCCACACAACTTCAGCAAATAAGATAATTGGTGACCATGATGGATCAAGACATTTATAAGGGGATTATAAGCTATGTAACCATAGCTCTAAAAATGGTAAAAGATAAAGTTCAAAAGCATTAAAAAGACCAGTATTCCTGTCTTCTTACTGAGGCTTCTTAAGTTTAGCTTTATCACCTTTGTTTTTTGCCTTCTAGAAAATGATTATGATTACCACGGATAGTTTCCCTCCTCACAACATTCAATACAGAAAAAAATCTTGTTTCCTTGAGTGGTAGTCAAATCTTCCAACACAAGCTAAAATGCTATAAGAATTCCTTTTGAACATCGTATTACAATTATACTCCACAGTCCTTTACAGTTTGTGGTCATTCTTATTTGAATTCATTACAACCTTCTCTTTGACTACTGGTGCAATCCTGTGAGGCACTGGAAAGAGGATACTGAAAAAACATGATCTAACTTTTGGGTATTAAGAATGATTAAGAAATTAGCTACATGACAAAAATTGCAACTAAAGCAAAAATACAAAAAAGAAAAAAGAAAGAAAATTTCCTGGAGGAAAAAATACCTGAACTCATATGCACATAATCTTCACTCATAATGTATAATGAATAAATGAAGAAAATTATAAAGTTTACCTTAAAATTGATAATTATAATGGCATATTTTCATATATCCTCTCAGGAAATAAAAAACCCAACATTTGTTAGCACTTGATGGCTTAGAGAACAGTTAATAAAATGTTTCTATGAAACAACTACAGAAGCATTCCTGTGACAAAAATATAGACATACTTCTACTTACATATGAACATAATTTAAAACATATTGAGAGATTACATTCAACTGTAAGAACAAGACACACCAACACAAGGAAAGAGTTTATTTTCACATGGAAGGATCAGGTGAAGGCAGCCCATGTACAATGCAGTAGAGAAACAAACTCCCCTGTTGTATTTTCACTGCACCATTGCAGGCGTCATGGTGAATCAGGAACATACTCACTAGCACCATTAGCAGCATAAGGTGTTTGTTACACATTTTAGACTTTAAATGGATATAATCTAGAGAAGAAGGGTCTCAGACAATACTCCCAAATAGTGAAGTCCAAAGTAGCTTCCTGGTGCATACAAGAGGCCTTAAAGAAAAATCCAAACTCTGATGGATCTTTGAGGTGCATCTTGGGAAGACAAAAGTGGAAACCTACAACTCCAGGAAAATGGAAATCAAACATTGGTGGTGGTTTTGAGGTACTCTTGATTGGAAGGTCAAAGAATCCAAAAACTGGGCTGGAAGATGATATCCTTGAAGTTCCTATGTATTGGTCTCACTTCCTGTATGGTGCCTCCAAACTCTGACTAATGCCTTGTTTACTTCTCCTTTCCAAATCCTAGGCAAGTGAGGCTATTGGTGAATTTTAATGTGGAACCATAAAACGTACGGATTCTATAAAATTTAGTTTCTAACAGAGTCAAGATGGCAGACTAGAAGGACACAGAGTTGGCGTTTCCACACAACTAGGGCACCTACCAGCACTGGAGGGGGTCCATGGACACCTAAGGGGACGGAAGGAACCCCCAAGCAACTGGGTAGGATGTGAGGGAGGAGAAGCAGTGGAGGCGGGATGGTACCAGCACCCCTGAGGGGCAGTTGGGGGAGGGGAGGGGTTCCTACACCCAGACGGGGAACGGGGAGAATGCTGGGAGTGCGGAGGATCAGAAGGGAACATGGCCAGTGTTTCCCCTGCCCACTTGGGCCCTGGGGAGCCTGTTGAGGTGCTAGACCTGATCCTCTGTCTACTGAGCCCCCCTCCAACCACCTGGGTCCTGAGGGAGTGGGAGGGAGGGGGGGAGGAAAAGTAAAGCCCAGAGTGATGGGATCAGCGCCCCCCAGGGGTGGCTAGGAGAGGGAAGGGGTTCCCACACCCAGTTGGGCCCACCCACGGTTAGGGGATCAACAGGGACAGGGGAGACCCTCAGGAAGCAGAGGAAAGGAAGGGAGTGCGGCCACCGTTTCCCCTGACCACTTGGGCCCTGGGGAGCCTGCTGAGATCCTGGGCCTAACCCTCCACACTCAGAGGCTCCCTCCTGCCACTGAGCCTAAGCCCCACCCCCACCCCCTCACCCAGGGCCTTACCTCCAAACTCCAGCTTCAAGGCATTCGGAAGCCCCTTGAGGCCTCCTTCCTTTCCCCACTGCACAGGCCCTAAGCCTAGGCCCCACCCACAAGGCCTTTTCCAGCTGCAAAGGTCCTGAGCCTAAGCCACAGCCCACGCTTAAATGTCATGCCTGCCTAGGCCCCACCCCGCCTAAGCTCCGCCCCCCACAGCCAAGGTCTTTTCCAGCTTTTTTTTTTTTTAAGGTTGTGATTCTGTTTTACCTTGTTGTTGTTGATTCATTTATATATATATTTTCTAATAAATTTTTTATTTTTCTAACTTTATTTTATTCTTTATACTCTGTTATTGTTCTGCTCCTTTTGGCTTGTTCCTTTTTTTTTCTTCCTTCTGTTGTGGTTCTGTTTTACCTTGCTGTAGTTGTTCCACTTATATTTTTATTCTTCCTAATATACTATTTATTTTTTAAATTTAATTTTATTTTTTATTCTTTGCTATTGTACTGCTCCTTTTTTTCTCTCTTTTCTTTGCCACGACATGCAGCTTCCAGGATCTTGGTTCCCAGGCCGGGAGTTGGGCCTGAGCTCCTTTGGTGGGAGTTCCAACTCCAAACCACTGGACTAACAGAGAACCTCAGACCTCAAGGAATATTAATCAGAGTGAGGTCTCTCAGAGGTCCTCATCTCGGCACCAAGACCCGCTCTACCCAACTGCCTGCAAACTCCAGTGCTGGACACCTCAGGCCAAACAACCAGGAAGAAAGGAATACAGCCCCTCCCATCACAAAAAAATGAGATGACAAAAAAATATGTTACAGACAAAGGAGCAAGGTAAAAACCTACAAGACCAAATAAATGAAAAGGAAATAAGCAACCTACCTAAAAAAAGAATTCAGAGTAATGATAGTAAAGATGATCCAAAATCTCGGAAAGAGAATGGAGGCATGGGTCAAGAAAATACGAGAAATGTTTAACAAAGACCTAGAAGAACTAAAGAACAAACAAAACAGTGATGAACAACACAATAACTAAAATGAAAAATACACTAGAAGGAGAACAACTGAGGCAGAACAACTCAGCAGAACAACTGAGGCAGAAGAGTGAATAACTGAGCTGGAACATAGAATGGTGGAAACAACTTCCAAGGAGAGAATAAAGAAAAAGGAATGAAAAGAATTGAGGACAGCCTCAGAGACCTCTGGGACAACATTAAATGCACCAACACTTGAATTATAGGGGTCCCAGAGGAAGAAGAGAAAGAGAAAAGGTCTGAGAAAATATTTGAAGATATTATAGTCGAAAACTTCCCTAATATGGGAAAGGAAATAGCCACCCAAGTCCAGAAAGCACAGAGTCCCATACAGGATAAACCCTAAGAGAAACATACCAAGACACATATTAACCAAAGTAACAAAAATTAAATTCAAAGAAAAAATATTAAAAGCAGCAAGGGAAAAGCAACAAATAACATACAAGGGAATCCCCATAAATTTACCTGCTGATTTTTCAGCAGAAACTCTGCAGGCCAGAATGGAGTGGCAGGATATATTTAAAGTGATGAAAGGGAAAAACCTACAACCAAGATTACTCTACCCAGAAAGGATCTCATTCAGATTTGACGGAGAAATCAAGGGCTTTACAGACAAGTAAAACTAAGAGAATACAGCACCACCAAACCAGCTTTACAACAAATGCTAAAGGAACTTCTCTAGGCAGGAAACACAAGAGAAGGAAAAGACCCACAGAAACAAACCCAAATCCACAAGAAAATGGTAATAGGAACATAACATATCAATCATCACGTTGAATGTAGATGAATTAAATGCTCCAACCAAAGACACAGATGGACTGAATGGATACAGAACCAAGACCCGAAAATACGCTGTCTACAAGAGACCCAGTTCAGACCTAGGGACACATACAAACTGAAAGTGAGGGGATGGAAAAAGATATTCCATGAAAATGGAAATCACAAGAAAGCTGGAGTAGCAATACTCATATCCGATAAAATAGAGTTTAAAATAAAGACTGTTACAAGAGATAGGGAAGGACATTACATAACAATCAAGGGATCAATCCAAGAAGAAAACATAACAATTATAAATATTTATGCACCCAACATAGGAGCTCCTCAATACATAAGGCAAATGCTAACAGCCATAAAAGGGTAAATCGACAGTAACACAATAATAGTGGGAGTCTTGAACACCTTACTTACACCAATAGACAGATCATCCAGACAGAAAATAAATAAGGAAACACAAGTTTTAAAAGACACAATAGACCAGATAGACTTAATTAATATTTATAAGATATTCCATCTGACAGCAGAAGAATACACTTTCTTCTCAAGCGCACACAGAACGTTCTCCAGGATAGGTCACATCTTGGGTCACAAATCAAACCTTGAAAAATTTAAAGAAATTGAAATCGTATCAAGTATCTTTTCTCACAACAAAGCTATGAGATTAGAAATCAATTACAGGAAAAAAACTGTAAAAAACACAAACACATGGAGGCTAAACAGTGTGCTGCTAAATAACCAAGAGATCACTGAAGAAATCAAAGAAGAAATGAAAAAAATACCGAGAAACAAATAACGAAAACATGACAATCCAAATCCTACGGGACGCAGCAAAAGCATTTCTAAGAGGGGAGTTTATAGCAATTCAAGCTCACCTCAAGAAACAAGAAAAATCTCAAATAAACAATGTAACCTTTCACCTAAAGCAACTAGAAAAAGAAGAACAAAGAAAATCCAAAGTTAGTAGAAGGAAAGAAACCATAAAGATCAGAGCAGAAATAAATGAAATAGAAATGAAGAAAACAATAGCAAAGATCAATAAAACTAAAAGTTGGTTCTTTGAGAAGATAAACAAAATTGATAAACCTTTAGCCAGAATAATCAAGAAAAAAAGAGAGAGGACTCAAATCAATAAAATTAGAAATGAAAAGGAGAAATTACAACTGACACCGCAGAAATACAGAGGATCATAAGAGACTACTGAAAGCAACTATATGCCAATAAATAGGACAACCTGGAAGAACTGGACAAATTCTTGGAAAGGTACAACTTTCCAAGACTGAACCAGGAACAGTTAGAAAATATAAACAGATCAATCACACATAATGAAATTGAAACTGTAATTAAATATCTTCCAACAAACAAAAGTCCAGGACCAGATGGCTTCACATGCAAACTTTATCAAACATTTAGAGAAGAGTTAACACCTATCCTTCTCAAACTCTTCCAAAAAATTGCAGAGGGAGGAACACTCCAAAACTCGTTCTACAAGGCCACCATCACCCTGATAACAAAACCAGGCAAAGATATCACAAAAAAAGAAAATTACAGACCAATATCACTGATGAACATAGATGCAAAAATCCTCAACAAAATACTAGCAAACAGAGTCCAACAACACATTCAAAAGATCATACACCATGATCAAGTTGGATTTACCCCAAGGATGCAAGGATTCTTCAATATACGCAAATCAATCAATGTGTTACACTGTATTAACAAATTAAAGAATAAAAACCATATGATCATCTCAATAGACAGAAAAAGATTCAACACCCATTTATGATAAAAACTCTCCAGAAAGTGGGCAGAGAGGGAACATACCTATGTATGAACACACCGTACATAATAAAGGTCATATATGACAAACCCACAGCAAACATCATTCTCAAAGGTGAAAAACTGAAAGCATTTCCTCTAAGATCAGGAACAAGACAAGGATGTCCATTCTTGCCACTATTATTCAACACAGCATTGGAAGTCCTAGCCACGGCAATCAGAGAAGAAAAAGAAATAAAAGGAATACAAATTGGAAAAGAAGTAAAACTGTCACTGTTTGCAGATGACATGATACTATACATAGAAAATCCTAAAGATGCCACCAGAAAACCACTAGAACTCATCAATGAATTTGGTAAGGTTGCAGGATACAAAATTAATACACAGAAATCTCTTGCATTCTTATACACTAACAACAAAAGATCAGAAAGAGAAATTAAGGAAACAATCCCATTTACCATCGCAACAAAAAGAATAAAATACCTTGGAATAAACCTACCTAAGGAGGAAAAAGACCTGTATTCAGAAAACTATAAAACACTGATGAAAGAAATAAAAGATTACACAGATGGAGAGATACACCATGCTCCTGGATTCAAAGAATCAATATTGTGAAAATGACTATACTTCCCAAAGCGATCTGCAGGTTCAGTGCAATCCCTATCAAAGTACCAATGGCATTTTTCACAGAGCTACAACAAAAAATTTTACAATTTGTATGGAAACACAAAAGACCCCTAATAGCCAAAGCAACCTTGAGAAAGAAAAACGGAGCTGGAGGAATCAGCCTCCCCAACTTCAGACCATACTACATAGGTACAGTAATCAAGACAGTATGGTACTGGCACAAAAACAGAAATATAGATCAATGGTACAGGATAGAAAGCCCAGAGATAAACCCACTTACCTATGGTTACCTAATCTATGAAAAAGGAGGCAAGAGTATACAATGGAGAAAAGACAGCCTCTTCAATAAATGGTGCTGGGAAAACTGGACAACTACATGCAAAAGAATGAAATTAGAACACTACCTAAAACCAGACACAAAAATAACCTCATAATGGATTAAAGACCTAAATGTAAGACTGGACACTATAAAACTCTTAAAGAGAAAACATAGGAAAAACACTCTGACATAAATCACAGCAAGATCTTTTATGACCCACCTCCTAGAGAAATGGAAATAAAGACAAAAATAAGCAAGTGGGACCTAAACTTAAAAGCTTTTTCACAGCAAAGGAAACCATAACAAGATGAAAAGACAACTCGTAGAATGGGAGAACATATTTGCAAATGAAGCAGCAAAGAAGGGATTAATCTCCAAAACATATAAACAGCTCATGCAGCTCAATGTCAAAAAAACAAACAACCCAATCAAAAAATGGGTGGAAGACCTAAACAGACATTTCACCAAAGAAGACACACAGATGGCCAAGAGGCACATGAAAAGATGCTCAACATCACTAATTATTAGAGAAATGCAACTCAAAACTACAATGAGAAAAAAAAAAAAAACTACAATGAGGTATCACCTCACACCAGTCAAAACAATCATCATCAAAAAATCTACAATAAATGCTGGAGAGCGTGTGAAGAAAAGGGATCCCTCTTGCACTGTTGGTGGGAATGTAAATTGATACAGCCACTGTGGAGAACAGTATGGAGGTTCCTTAAAAAACTAAAAACAGAACTATCATATGACCCAGCAATCCCACTACTGGGCATATACCCTGAGAAAAACATAATTCAAAATGACACATGTACCCCAATGTTCATTGCAGCACTATTTCAATAGCCAGGACATGGAAACAACCTAAATATCCATTGATAGATGAATGGATAAAGAAGATGTGGTGTGTATGTGCACGCACACACACACACACACACTATATATATATATATAAATATATATATATATATATATATATATATATATAATGGAATATTACTCAGCCATAAAAATAAATGAAATTGGGGCTTCCCTGGTGGCCCAGTGGTTAAGAATCTGCCTGCGAATGCTGGGGACACGAGTTAGAGCCCTGGTCTGGGAAGATTCCACATGCTGTGGAGCAACTAAGCCTGTGCGCCACAACTACTGAGCCTGCGCTCTAGAGCCCACAAACCACAACTACTGAAGCCTGCGTGCCACAACTACTGAGACTGCGAACCACAACTACTGAGCCTGCGTGCCACAACTACTGAAGCCTGCACACCTAGAGCCCATGCTCCACAACAAGAGAAGCCACTGCAATAGAAGCTCGCACACAATGAAGAGTAGCCCCTGCTCGCCACAACTAGAGAAAGCCCACGCGCAGCAACGAAGACCCAATGCAGCCAAAAATAAATAAATTAATTAAAAGAATAAAGAAAATAAGCCTTAAAAAAAAAAAGAAATGAAATTGGGTCATTTGTAGAGATGTGGATGGACGTAGAGTCTGTCACACAGCGTGAAATAAGTCAGAAGGAGAAAAACAAATATTGTATATTAACACATATATGTGGAATCTAGAAAAGTGGTACAGATGAACATATATGCAGGCCAGGAATGGAAACACAGAAGTAGAGAACAGACGTGTGGACACAGAGGGGGAAGGGGAGTGTGGGATGAATTGGGAGATTAGGTTTGACATAAATACAGTACCGTGTATAAAACAGATAGCTAGTGGGAACATGCTGTAGAGCACAGGGAGCTCAGCTTGGTGCTCTGTATTAACCTAGATGGGTGGGATGGGTGGGGAGGGAGGTCCAAGAAGGTGGGGATATATGTATACATATAGCAGATTCACTTCACTGTACAGAAGAAACTAACACAACATTGTAAAGCAATTATACTCCAATAAAAAATAAAATTAGTTTCTAACATTACCCACAGGCTCAGATATTTGTCCCATCACAGGTCTCTCTTCTTAAAATCTATTCACCAAATAATAGTCATTGGAAGAACAACAAGCAAAGACCCAAATATAAAAACAATTATTCACATGAAACTCCAAAAAAGGAGCTTTGTCATTAAGAAAGGTAGAATACATAAAATAGACTATAAAGATATCCAGGAACTGTCCAGTATCCAGATATCCAGTAGGAAAATCCCAACAAATACCACATTTTCCAATTGTCCCTTAACACAGAATAAACCTATAAAAAATTAAACCTGACTATGCACATATCAGAAATACAGTTCAATTCACCCACGGATCCAAAAGACTTCAAAATGGGGAGAGAAAATATTAACTGATTCAAAGAAAAAGCACTGCCTTTTAATGATATGTACTACTGTAGAAAGATGACTTGTAGAATTATATCACCCCAATATTCATTTTTGAAACTAGTAGAAACCCACACTCCAATGATATACTTTAAGAAAGAGGCTTGATAAACAATATATTTACAACTTGTAAAAAACAATTCTTTTGTGTTGAAAGTTTTTTGGAATGTTATACATGGATTAATTTTCATCAAGCTTTCTCATGTTACTTACATTTATAATTTATTTCTGGTGGGAGTTTTAACATGTAACGATGAAGGCCAACTGAAGTCTTTCCCACGCTGTTTACATTCAAAAGGTTCTACCCTGTGAGTCTTTTCATGCCTTCGGAAGGAAGTGGGATGACTGAAGGCCTTCCCACATTCTTTACATTCATAGGGTTTCTCTCCAGTGTGAGTTCTTTCATGTCTTCGAAAACTCTGATACCACCTGAAAGCTTTTCCACATTCCTTACATGCATAGGGTTTCTCTCCTGTGTGAGTCCTTTCATGTGTTTGCAAGGAACTGTAACCTCTGTAGGCTTTACCACATTGTTTACATTCATAGGGTTTTTCTCTAGTGTGAGTTCTTTCATGTGTTCTAAGATAACTGGGACACCTGAATGCTTTACTACATTTTTTACATTCATAGGGTTTTTCTCCAGTGTGATTTCTTTCATGTCTTCGAAAACTTTGATAACACCTGAAGGCCTTTCCACATTGTTTACATTCATAGGGTTTCTCTCCAGTATGAATTCTTATGTGTGTTTCTAAGGAAGTGTAATCTCTGCAGGCTTTTCCACACTGCTCACATTCATAGAGTTTCTCTCCAGTGTGTGTTCTTTCATGTTGTCGCAGCAAAGTTGAACAACTAAAGGCTCTTCCACACTCCTTACATTCATAGGGTTTCTCTCCAGTGTGAGTTCTTTCATGTTTTTGAAAGGAAGGGTAATACCTGAAAGTTTTACCACACTGTTTACATTCATAGGGTTTCTCTCCAGTGTGACTCCTTTGATGTATTCGAAATGAACTGGGAGAAATAAATGCTTTCTCACACTGCTTACATTTATAAGGTCCCACTCCAGTGTGAGTAATCATGTGCACTCGAAGGCTTGCAAGAGCTCTAAGGGCTTTCCCACATTCCTTACATTCATAAGGTTTTTCCCCAGTATGAGTTCTTTCATGTTTTCGAAAAGAACTGGGACAACTGAAGGCTTTACTACATTTTTGGCATTCATAGGGTTTTTCTCCAGTGTGATTTCTTTCATGTATTTGGAAACCTATATTAGAACTGAAAGTTTTACCACATGGCTTACATTCATAGGGTTTCTCTCCAGTATGAACTCTTTCGTGTGTTTGGAAGGAAGGGTAATATCTGAAGGTTTTACCACATTGTTTACATTCATAAGGTTTCTTTCCATTGTGAGTTCTTTCATGTATTCGGAGGGAACTGGGACAACTGAATGCTTTACTACATTTTTTACATTCATAGGATTTCTCTCCTGTGTGAGTCCTCTCATGTATTTGTAAAGTTTGATGATATCTATAGGTTTTTCCACAATGTTTACATTTATAAGGTTTCTCTCCAGTGTGGGCTTTTTCATGTATCTGAAGTGAAGCTAAAGAACTAAAAGTTTTCCCACAATCCTTACACTTATAAGAGGCACCTCCAGTATGTGTTACCATGTGTCTCTGAAAAGTTTCAAGCTGCATGAAGGCTTTCCCACACTCCTTACATTTATAGGTTTTCCCTCCAGTGTGATTTCTTTTATGTTTTTCAAAACACTGCAGATAACTAAAGGCTTTCCCACATACATTACATTTATATGGCTTCTCTCCATTTTTCTGATACTCATATGGCTTGTGTCCAACGTGATTTCTGGTGTACCTATTATGGGATGAATGATGCATGAGGACTTTTCCACATACTTTGTGTTCCCATGGTTTTACTCTGATAAGAGTTTTCTTGTTCAGATTGAGATTTGGAATAAGGCTGAGGTTTTCTCTACATGGACTATCCTCTTTCCCTTCACATATTTTCCCTACCTTACGACTCCTGCAAAAAACAAGGAGGAATTATTAATGATCTCTTTATTAATGATTTCATACTTATTACAATATTTCAGCTACAATTTTATTATTTGTAGCAAAACTATAGGTATTTTTCTATTTCGGGTGAATTGTTCAAAACTGAATATACTGAATGCTCTGCAAGAGGACTCACCCTTGCTCACCAAAACGGTGATATTTATACATAGGGCTTATTAATGCTGTTTCCAAGTGAACTATTTTGCAAACACTGAACATTATGTCATATGTAAGAAAGTAATTTGGTGAAAATTTTCTGAGAAGCAATAAATTTGAAGCATGGATTTTCTTGTTTCTTTTTAAGATCTGGTACAATAATATAATTCTCATGTGAAACACTGCTTTCTGCTGGGAGTACCACTCACCTTAGTTTTGTCCCCTGGTTTTTGCATTTATCTTCAATGTCATGATCTTTCCATGTTTCTCCTAAAATGCAGACACAGAAAAATGATTCCAAAGTATTAGAAGTTATAGAAAAATTATTAGATTCTAGTGCTACAGTGAGCTGTGACCATACCTAGTTTATTTACCAATGTCCTCCCTGTACACATTCCACCTCTTAGAATAATATTGTAGGGCAGAAAAACTTGACCTTTGACTGACAAGGTGAAGGTAAGTTGTCATCCTTACCTACTGAGGCCAGGTTCCTGAAGGTTTCCCCCATCACATCTCTGTAGAGTTTCTTCTGTGAAAAATCCAGTAAAGCCCACTCTTCCAGGGTGAAGTTCACAGCAACATCCTCAAAGACCACTGCGTCCTACAACATCCCATATATATGTATGGTAGGATGAGTAAGACTGACAGCACTGGACATCTATACTCCATTTATAAGGAAGGTTACATATGATTCTGCTATCTCCCAACATTTATTCTCTGACTTGATCATCAGAAACTAATTCTCTGTCCATACTTACTTCCTCATAAATTTAACAGCATCAGGAACACATGAACATTATTTACATAGTTTTACTGCGATCACATTACAAATCCTATTGCTGTCTAATGGCAGGGTCCAAAGCATGTTGGGAAATGTCAGAAATGCTATAAAAATGAAATAAATATTATCAATTTAAGACCATCCATTGGTGAGAAAAACTCTTTCCTCCCGTTTCTTATTATCCACCATTTACACACTCTATGATGCAGAGTGTGTAATATCCTGTAATAAACCATAATGGAAAAGAATATGAAAAAGAATATGTATATATATGCATAACTGAATCACTCTGCTGTATAGCAGAAACTAACACAACATTGTAAATCAACTATACTTCAATAAAATAAATTTAAAAAGATAAAGAGGGACTTTATCATAATGACAAAGGTGTCAATTCTCCACGAAGGCATGACAATCATTCATGTGTACATGCATCACAACAGATGGGCAAAATATATGAGGCCAAAACTGATAGAATGCAAGAAAGTAAGTGAATCCACTACTAGTTGTAGACTTCAACACCTCCTTACCATGAATTATCAATTGCAGCAGGCAGAAAATTAGGAAGGACAGAACTGAAATCAATAGCACCATGGAACAACTGGATTTAATTGTAATCCATGGAAATCATTCTTCTCAAGTTCATAAGGAACATTCACCAAGACAGAACACATTCTGGGACATAAAACATACTTTAACAAATTTGAAAGGACAACAGTCATTCAAAATATGCTCTCACACCACACAGGCACTAGCCTAGAAATCAGTAACATGAAGATAGTCAGAAACTCCCCAAAATACGTGAAGATTCAACAATACGCTTCTAAATAATACGTGGGATCAAAAAAGAAGTCCCAAGAGAAATAAAAAATTATTTTGAAGTAAATGAAAATACAACTAATCAAGGGTTGTGGGATGCAGCAAAACAATGCTTAGAGGGAAATTTATGCCACTGAACAAATACACTAGAAAAAAAAGAAAAATCTATAATCAACAATGTAAATATCTACCTTTGGAAGGAAAAGAACAATTTAAACCCAAAGTAAGCAGAATAAAAGAAATAATAAAAATTGGGGGAAAAATCAGTGGAGTATATTAAAAGAAAAAAAGCTGGTTCTTTGACAAGATCAATGAAACTGATAAACATCTTGTGATCATAACTAAGAAAAAGAGAGAAATTACAACACAAGACCATCAGGGGTGACCAGAAGGTATGGGAGGTGGGTGCTGAAGCCTCTTCACTATAGTGAAGGAGTCTCTGAGGACACTACCAGGTGTGCCTGTTGTATGGCAACAGTCTTGAGCCTTCTATGGTAGGGCTGTCTATTCAAGGTGGCCCAATTTCCAAGTAACCGCATAAATGGGCTCCGGTAAATTAATAAACAAGGGATATGTTGCCTCCCAAACATCACAAGAATCTAGACAATGTTGTGAGTGCTGAGACGGACTATTGGTATTTCTTCATGGTGCCAGGAAGGGGTGGGCTTCTGTTTATTAATTTTTTTTAATGTATTCATTAAAGGTATCCAGGCCTCATATGTTTGGAGCAATGCCCATCCACTTTTTACGAGCCCACCTTTTTCAATACTGTATGTCCTGAATATCAAATGAACTTCCTCAGAAGAGATGTCATTAATGTCGTATCTCTGCTCGTGGCACAAGGTGGATGCAGTTCAGATCCTGCCTGCAGAGACTGTGTGTTTTCACAGTGGTGTTGAGGTTCCCTGACGGTAACCAGTTAAAGGTGTATCATGTCCTTTCAGAGGTGAAGGCCAAGTGCAGCTGAGAGGCTGTTGAAACAGGAACTGAACAGAACAGACGTAGCCAAATCTGTGAGAGTAGAATGTTGAGCAGAATGTTTAGCAGTTGCTGAGTAGATGGAGTCAGTAATTTCCATAATGTTGGGGACTAGGAATAAGGGGTTTCTGTGATGGGACAACAGCCTCAAGGTTGTAGCATCCACTGTGAGGTGTTTTTCACTCTTTCCAGGTTTAATAACAGGTCAAATTAGGCTGTTCAAGGCAGAAGCCCTAGGGATAATCACTTCTTCCCAAAATAACAGGTTTCTTAAAGTTTTCAATCCTCATAGGCCCTGTTTAACTTATACTGGATCATATAACTAATTTAACTAAGGGGTAAGGACCATGGAGTCTCATTTTGTGAAGCCAATTTGGAAGTGGCAAGAACTTAATTTAACTTAATTTTAATTTATGATTTATTGGTTCAGAGCTTTCCTGCTCACTATGGGACATTTTGTGACAATGGGTGCTATGATCGTAAGGAGAGGCAAAGAGTTCTGATGGTTATAGTGAAGTATACCAATCTGCCCTCTATATTATATTCCGTACTTCCTCTAAGATCATGCAGTACACCTTGCTTAAATCTACTGAGATTCTGGGGATAACTAACTTGAGATCTCTCACTCAATAATTGTAGGAAGGTTTGTGAATTACGGCATTATAGGAGACTGTAACATTAATTCAAAACCTATGTTCTGAAGCGGTTCAAAAAGCAAGGACTTTTTGTCGAAAGCTTTCTCTGCATCTATTGAGATGATGAGATGATCATATGGTTTTTCTCCTTCAATTTGTTAATATGGTGTATCACGTTGATTGATTTGCATATATTGAAGAATCCTTGCATTTCTGGAATAAACCCCAATTGACCATGGTGTATGATCCTTTTAATGTGCTGTTGGATTCTGTTTGCTAGTATTTTGTTGAGGATTTTTGCATCTATGTTCATCAGTGATATTGGCCTGTAGTTTTCTTTCTTTGTGACATCCTTGTCTGGTTTTGGTATCAAGGTGATGGTGGCCTCGTAGAATGAGTTTGGGAGTGTTCTTCCCTCTGCTATATTTTGGAAGAGTTTGAGAAGGATAGGTGTTAGCTCTTCTCTAAATGTTTGATAGAATTCACCTGTGAAGCCATCTGGTCCTGGACTTTTGTTTGTTGGAAGATTTTTAATCACAGTTTCAATTTCAGTGCTTGTGATTGGTCTGTTCATACTTTCTATTTCTTCCTGATTCAGTCCTGGCACGTTGTGCATTTCTAAGAATTTGTCCATTTCTTCCAGGTTGTCCATTTTATTGGCATAGAGTTGCTTGTAGTAATCTCTTATGATCTTTTGTATTTCTGCAGTGTCAGTTGTTACTTCTCCTTTTTCATTTCTAATTCTATTGATTTGAGTCTTCTCCCTTTTTTTCTTGATGAGTCTGGCTAATGGTTTATCAATTTTGTTTATCTTCTCAAAGAACCAGCTTTTAGTTTTATTGATCTTTGCTATCATTTCCTTCATTTCTTTTCCATTTATTTCTGATCTGATTTTTATGATTTCTTTCTGTCTGCTAACTTTGGGGTTTTTTTGTTCTTCTTTCTCTAATTGCTTTAGGTGCAAGGTTAGGTTGTTTATTCAAGATGTTTCCTGTTTCTTAAGGTAGGATTGTATTGCTATAAACTTCCCTCTTAGAACTGCTTTTGCTGCATCCCATAGGTTTTGGGTCGTCGTGTCTCCATTGTCATTTGTTTCTAGGTATTTTTTTATTTCCTCTTTGATTTCTTCAGTGATCACTTTGTTATTATGTAGTGTATTGTTTAGCCTCCATGTGTTTGTATTTTTTACAGATCTTTTCCTGTAATTGATATCTAGTCTCATAGCATTGTGGTCGAAAAAGATACTTGATACAAATTCAATTTTCTTAAATTTACCAAGGCTTGATTTGTGACCCAAGATATGATCTATCCTGGAGAATGTTCCATGAGCACTTGAGAAAAATGTGTATCCTGTTGTTTTTGGATGGAATGTGCTATAAATATCAATTAAGTCCATCTTGTTTAATGTACCATTTAAAGCTTGTGTTTCCTTTTTATTTTCATTTTGGATGATCTGTCCATTGGTGAAAGTGGGGTGTTAAAGTCCCCTACTATGAATGTGTTACTGTCGATTTCCCCTTTTATGGCTGTTAGTATTTGCCTTATGTATTGAGGTGCTCCTATAGCTACAGTAATCAAGACAGTATGGTATTGGCACAAAAACAGAAAGACAGATCAATGGAACAGGATAGAAAGCTCAGAGATAAACCCACTCACATATGGTCACCTTATCTTTGATAAAGGAGGCAGCAATGTACAGTGGAGAAAGGACAGCCTCTTCAATAACTGGTGCTGGGAAAACTGGACAGCTACATGTAAAAGTATGAGATTAGATCACTCCCTAACACCATACACAAAAATAAGCTCAAAATGGATTAAAGACCTAAACGTAAGGCCAGAAACTATCAAACTCTTAGAGGAAAACATAGGCAGAACACTCTATGACATAAATCACAGCAAGATCCTTTTTGACCCACCTCCTAGAGAAATGGAAATAAAAACAAAAATAAACAAATGGGACCTAATGAAACTTAAAAGGTTTTGCACAGCAACAGAAACCATAAACAAGACCAAAAAACAACCCTCAGAACGGGAGAAAATGTTTGCAAATGAAGCAACTGACAAAGGATTAATCTCCAAAATTTATAAGCAGCTCATGCAGCTTAATAACAAAAAAACAAACAACCCAATCCAAAAATGGGCTGAAGACCTAAATAGACATTTCTCCAAAGAAGATATACAGACTGCCAACAAACACATGAAAGAATGCTCAACATCATTAATCATTAGAGAAATGCAACTCAAAACTACAATGAGATATCATCTCACACCAGTCAGAATGGCAATCATCAAAAAATCTAGAAATAATAAATGCTGGAGAGGGTGTGGAGAAAAGGGAACACTCTTGCACCGCTGGTGGGAATGTGAATTGGTTCAGCCACTATGGAGAACAGTATGGATGTTCCTTAAAAAACTACAAATAGAACTACCATATGACCCAGCAATCCCACTACTGGGCATATACCCTGAGAAAACCATAATTCAAAAAGAGTCATGTTCATTGCAGCTCTATTTACAATAGCCCGAGATGGAAACAACCTAAGTGTCCATCATCGGATGAATGGATAAAGAAGATGTGGCACAAATATACAATGGAATATTACTCGCCATAAAAATAAATGAAATTGAGCTATTTGTAATGAGGTGGATGGACCTAGAGTCTGTCATACACAGTGAAGTAAGTCAGAAAGAGAAAGACAAATACCGTATGCTAACACATATATATGGAATTTAAGAAAAAAAATGTCATGAAGAACCTAGGGGTAAAACAGGAATAAAGACACAGACCTACTAGAGAATGGACTTGAGGATATGGGGAGGGGGAAGGGTAAGCTGGGACAAAGCGAGAGAGTAGCATGGACATATATACACTACCAAACGTAAAATAGATAGCTAGTGGGAAGCAGACGCATAGCACAGGGAGAGCAGCTCACTGCTTTGTGACCGCCTGGAGGGGTGGGATAGAGAGGGTGGGAGGGAGGGAGATGCAAGAGGGAAGAGATATGGGAATATATGTATATGCATAACTGATTCACTTTGTTATAAAGCAGAAACTAACACACCATTGTAAAGCAATTATACTCAAATAAAGATGTAAAATAAAATAAACTACACTTTCTCATAATTCAAAAAAAAAAGCAAGGACTGCCCTTTTTATCTTTTTGGTTATGTAAATTTTTTAGTATATTTTGGATTTCCAACTGGAAAGTTGTGAGCCTTTTTTCTATACATTTTTCCTTTTGTTCCTTCTTTCCCGTCCTTCCCTATATTATATTTTAAGTCCCAGGATATACTTCGGAAACAAGGGTGTCCTGTCTACCCTGGCACTCATAAAATTTTTCCCCCAGGGGTGCACACTAGTGCCATCCGGATCAGAGGTCTCCTCCACGACTACCGGGTATTTTATAGAGTTTTTAGTTTAAGTTTGAACTAATCCCTTTGCCGTACCACAGTGAGGCTATGGGTGTTGTCCCCTGTAACTCAGAGGGTCAGGATCTTCGTTGCAGTAGAGGCAGGGGCAGCAGCAGCAGAGGTGAGCCCTCATATTAGGAGAGTGGACTCAGCTCACCACCTACTGGCTGCCTTTCCCAGTCTCCTTCTCTCTCTGAAATACCTGATCTTTAAGGAGTGGCCATCTCATGGGCTCACCTCATTCACAGGGTATACAATCAGCCTTTTACTCCCCAAAGACAAGGCAATCCCAGCCTCAGTTACAATTTTACTTAATGACACTGATAGGTTTCAGCCAACACATCGACTGAGGACCACTTTAACAAAGGAGCCTTTCTCATACTCCTGCTCAGAGAGGACAACGAATTACCAAAACTTCCAACTCGGTGTCCTCTGTATATAGAACCCAGGGTTGGTGGGGTCAGCAATGCCACACAGGGCAGCTCAGCGCAGAGAAGGAGCTCCTCAGCAAAGAGCAGCTCACAGGGCAGGAGCCTCCAGGCTTTCTTATCAGCCTGTCCAGGTAAGAACTAGGGGAAGAGGGAGGGGTGAGCTTAACTTTCAGTAGTCAAACATCATATATGTGGACCCCCAACAGCTCATTATAAGAACAAATCCAGAAAGCATGAGCACTGGTTTGTTCTTATACAAAGAAACACTAAGAAAATGATCAAGAAGTAATCAAAACTGGTTATTTCAGGGTGGCTGGAATAAGAGCAGAGAAGTAGAACAGGATATGTAAGTTAGTTTCCTATCTCAGGAATTTTTTAAAAAAATCAACCTTTCCATGCATTAGTTACTGAAAATAAGAATAGAAATTTACATACACTGCCTTTTCCTATGATTAATCATTATTTTAAATTAGCTTTTGATTTTTAAAATTTAAACTTTTCTACATAAGAAACTACTTCAAAATTTAATCCTTTAAACACTAGCAGATATAAAACTGCAGACCATGAAAAATTTACAAATCCCTTTCCAACTAAAAAAACGGGATTTCTATCAACAGCCCTAACGTACAATGCTTCAACTTACAATTTTTCGACTTTCAACAGATACACTTACAACCATCCTGTGCCCATACAACCATTCTATTTTTCACATTCAGTACAGTACTCAATAAAGTACATCAGACAGTCAACACTTTATTATAAAATAGGCCTCGTGTTAGATGATTCTACCCAAATGGAGGCTAATGTAAGTGTTCTGAGCATGCTTAAGGCAGACTAGGCTAAGCTATGATGTTCAGTAAGCAAGGTGTATTAAATGCATTTTCAACTATCAATATTTTAAATTTACGATGGGATTATTGGGATGTAAGCCCATCATAAATTGAGTAAGATCTGTAATAGTTCCTCCCTCCACTATATTTAACATAAAATATTTTATAGTATGAGTAGCATATTATAATACATTAGGGGTTTCAATTAAGCCCTGAAATGTACTAGAAATTTCAAAGATTTCCATAGGCTTTGAGGTGTTTTCCTCATATCAATGAAAAAAGAAATTCAACTGCTTTTTCCTCGCATGCGTTAAAATAGGAATTCATTTGCCTTAGGAATAGTATAGCCTCTTAAAAGTCAAAGTTCTCTAGAGACATGGACAAACACTGACCTAAAAAATGAAAGAAGCAGGGCTTCCCTGGTGGCACAGTGGTTGAGAGTCCGCCTGCCGATGCAGGGGACACGGGTTCGTGCCCCGGTCTGGGAAGATCCCACATGCCGCGGAGCGGCTAGGCCCGTGAGCCATGGCCACTGAGCCTGTGCGTCCGGAGCCTGTGCCCCGCAATGGGAGAGGCCACAACAGTGAGAGGCCCGTGTACCGCAAAAAAAAAAAAAAAAAAAATGAAAGAAGCACCTGAGAACTTAAAAACACCCATATCTCACATCTTGAGGGTCTCCTGCCTAAATGGAACCAAAATTCTACCTGGTTCCACAATTTTCTTATTTACACTGTATGTGTCAACCAACTTACATAGTATAACCCCGAATGCCAATGAGAACCAGAATCAACACAGATATGCAGCATGCTTCGCTACAATTCAGAAAACAAAAACACCACCATGTTCACAAAGTTGAACGTAATCGCAACTTGGGTTCTAAACACTCCTGGTTGAGATGTAACCCCCTACAGTGTGTCAGCCTCTGGTGAAGGAGGGTAGGGACACCTGAGCAGCCACAAGAAAGAACACTGGGAGCTCCATATGTCCTCCCCCCTGTAAGCATGGACGCTCTCCTTCCTCCAGGCTTCTACTCTCACAAGTGAGGAAACTCTCAGCCTGATTCTGTTTAAGGGTCTGACCCAAATGAACTCCCAAATTCATCAACCCTTTGTCCATGAGACAGAACACCTGACCTTCAGACTTTCTCGATGTGCACCAATTACATTCTGAATGCAAAACGTCAGCATAAGGCCTAAAAATGTCTAGACCTAAGGAACCACAACTACAAACTCAGAAATACCATCACGACACACCTCCCACCCCCGTGTGCACATGCATCCCCAGTGTTCCAGGGGCTTTTCTCAGTATAAAGGACTCCTTCTGTGGTGGGTGTGACCAGGAAGAACACCAGCAGAAGGTGGCTCTCCAGGAAGAATCCAACAGGTCTTTAAGTATTTCCCTTTGCAGACAAAATGGGAGCCATAGCTTGGGCCAGGCCGCTGCTCCACTCTGCAGTTGCTGTGGAACAACCGTTGATACTTTAGTTTTTTTTTTTTTGTGTGGTACGCGGGCCTCTCACTGCTGTGCCCCCCCCCCCCCCCCGTTGCAGAGCACAGGCTCCGGACGCGCAAGCTCAGCAGCCGCTCTGCGGCATGTGGGATCTTCCTGGACTGGGGCACGAACCCGTGTCCCCTGCATCGGCAGGCGGACTCTCAACCACTGCGCCACCAGGGAAGCCCCCGTTGATACTTTAAATGACACAAAGCCAGTGTGTGAACAATCCCAAAAGTCACTCAAACCCAGCATTTACATAGAAAGGAGGGAAGAAAACTGTAAGGCACTTTGACGAGTTCAAATAGAAAACCCCAAATATCTATTCAGGGGTCAGGTAATTATTATTTCCAGGGAAAGAAACTGGTTTGTAAACAACTGATCATACTGGAACACTTCTACTCTGCAATTCTAAGCCCTGGAAATTTACTTGAAGACACCCAAAAGTAAAGAATAGACCTCAGGAACTTCCTATACATGCTCAGGGGAATAAAGAGTGAAAGAATCCTATACAAATGGAACGTGTAATACTGGAACATATTATTTTCTTCTAAAATTCACCTCTTTCTTGCCTGTTTAGAACTATTTTATACTCTCTTTGAAGTTCTATTGATTAAATACATTTTACCTCTATTGAAAAACTGAGACTTAAATAAGTGAAAAAAATCTTTCTGAGGTGACAAACCCAGAGAGGGGCTGTTCTGACAAAACACCCAGGAAAATTTCCAAAGAAGAACCTCCACCCAAAGCACTTCCCATAGGATGTGTGTGTGCAGGACAGATTAGGGGGAGAGGAAAGAGGATTTGATGCAACCTAGTTCTAAGTGGTTATTCTCGGCTTTCCTCTCACAAAAACAGCCACAGGCAAATATAAATCTTTTAAAAACAGCATTCCATGGCTCTGGAGAAAAAAGATAAAATATTGGATCTGTGTGACTTGCAGCCGGAAGACAAACAGTTAGCTGATTATAATGTGAATTAGAGAGGGGAAGTTGGCTCTGGGAAGGAGGTGAGGGATCTGAACATTTAGGGATTTATTATCAGTCCTAGGAAGAGCTACGGCGGGGGGACGGGAGCATGGATTTGAGACTCCGCTTCCCAAGTATGTGGAAAACTCAGGAGAAAACAGGTGACCCCTGGGAGAAAGGGACCGGGAACACCGCAGACTACAGCTCCTCCCACGCACGAACCCCAGAGACCGAGGCCTGATTGTCACTAATGACCCTCCCCGTGGTTACCGCACAGTCTGGGGAGACGCGGGGACGTAGGCACAGCGCTGCCCAGCGAAGCTCTGGGGTCGGGCGCCGAGCTAAATAACGGGACAGGACGCCCGGCGTCCGGCTGCCGTCCCAGCGTCCACGCTGCGGGCGGGAGGGGACTGAGGACCGAGCCCCGCCACAGCCGGTTCCCACAAGACGCTCCGCCCCGACTCCACACTCAGGGGCAGCACACTCACCATTTCTAGGTTTCCTGGGTCTCCCTGAGTCCTTCCTACGGCTCCCACGACCAGTGCAGGTCACAGCGCAACACAGACCACGGCCCGCTCACCAGGAACCGTGAACCACAGGCTATACCCGATCTCCGGCAAGGCCGGCGCCAGTAGGGACGTCCACTCCGGTGCGGTACGTCGCCCCCACCCACCTGCTCCAGCGGCGCCCCTGATTGGATAGCTCGGAGGGCCACGCCCCTCAGCTTGAGCTACAACAGGAGGGAGGATGCGCTGCTCACCCGAACCACCTTCTGCCAGTGAGTGGGAAACTGACCCAGCCACGATCGTTTGCATGGAGAAAAAACTTTCTCCTGGCCTGGGGCTGCCTCTACAGTTTTTTTCTCCCAGCTCTTCGTGAACATGTGGTCACAATTTACAGGGAATTCTTGAGTTTTCGTGAAACAAGCACACAGATGAGGGTGGGCCAGGCCACACTGGAACAAGAGGGTCTTCTGTCTCTAGGGATCAAGGGCTTGGCATAGGGCTGTCAGGCCACTCAGGGAACTGCAACCCTTGTTCAGAAACACAAGACATTAAATGTGACCTCACCACTGATAATAAAGAACCCGGCTGCATTTGATCTTTGATCCTTGCAAGGATTGAGCCTTCCACCCATCCCTTTCCCACCCCCACTTATTTGGCACTTAAGTGAAAGAAACCCAGGACACTTGGGTCTGTGGGAAGTTTGAACCCAACAACCCCAGCCTGGGCACAAGGACTCAGTCTAACCACAGGGTGTGAGATGTACTCATTAAACTATTAGGTCATGAAATAAAATTTCATATTCTAAGGCAAGTCAAGGAAAATTTAAACATAAAAAATTTTCTCTGCCCTTTGGCCTCCTCCTCCCCCTCTACTGTGCATTGTGTATCAGCATTATGCATCAACCAAACCTCCCCACGGGCAGAAATACCTGCTCAAGCATAAAGAGCAACATTCTCCCAGTATCAAGAAGATAACTCCTTAGGAGATAGCCTTCCTGCTTAATCTTGTAAGGGGCCACGAATACCCATGACCCACTATTCATACTTCCTTTGTACATGCAGCCCTGGATTGTGTAAACTGTCAGTAATACATCATTTAATGTGCAGCCCTCTGCCTCAAAATCTTATATAACTGTGCTTCGACATCTAGTGGGCAGAATAGTTCTTGGAGCTTTCTGAGGGTATATTTCCAGGTTATAATCCTCAATTTGGCTCGAATAAAATTTTCCATTTCTTTCTTAGATCGACTAATTAATTTTTTTGTCAACACAGGTTTCATTAAATTCACATTTTACATTGGAAGGAAATTTATTTTAGATCAGATTTTGCCAGTGTTTCTCGAGAACTTCAAAATGTAACTGACTATAATGTCCCTAAGGCAACTGATTCCGATTTTCACTGATAGAAGAAAAATAGTCTTTATCTAAACAGGGAAGTATCTGGAAATCTGCGCCCCGCCCCCACCAGCTTTACTGAGGTATGACTAATAAAACTGCCTGTATTTAAAGATTACAATGTGATGATTTAATATACGGTATCCCGGGGCTTCCCTGGTGGCGCAGTGGTTGGGAGTCCGCCTGCCGATGCGGGGGACACGGGTTCGTGCTCCGGTCCAGGAGGATCCCACATGCCGCGGAGCGGCTGGGCCCGTGAGCCATGGCCGCTGGGCCTGCGCGTCCGGAGCCTGTGCTCCGCGGCGGGAGAGGCCACTACAGTGAGAGGCCTGCGTACCGCAAAACAAACAAACAAACAAACAAAACAAAAAAAATATACGGTATCCTACATTGTATACTTGAAATCAGCCAAGACAGTGGATTAAGTAATCTCACCACCCACACAAAAAGTAACCATGTGGGGTGATGGATGTGTTCATCAATCTGGAAACTCTTATATGCCTACAAGATTGAATTGCATAACTCTTAATGTATTTAATTTATATGAACACCTTTATTGAGACAATGTAGATACCATACAATGCATCACATTAAAGAGTACAATTCAAAGGTTTTCAGTATATTCCCAGATATATACAATCATTCCCACAGTTGATCTTTGAAGATATTCATCATCTCAAAAAGAAATTCCTCTTCACTTTTTTACTCCCAATATCCCATCTTCCTCCTCCAATATCCAGCCTTAGGAAACCTTAATCTACTATTTGTCTCTATAGATTTCCTTATTCAGGGCTCTCAAATGAATGGAATTATGTAATATATGGTTTCTGTGATTGACTTCATTCATTCGGCATAGCTTTTTCAAGGTACACCGGCATTGATCAATATTTCATTAATTTTTATGGCCAAATAATATTCCACTAGATGGATAAAATGTTTTGTTTACCCTTTCATCTGTTAATAGACATTCAGATTATTTCCACTTTTTGGCTACTATGAGTAACATTGCTATAAATTTCATGTACAAATTTTGTTTGACCACATGTTTTCATTTTTCATAGGCATATAGCTGGGAAAGGAACTGGGGGGTCATATGATAATTATAGATTTAATTTTTGAGAAACTGCCTGACTGTTGATCAAATGGCTGCACCATTTGTGAATAAAATATTTCAAGTGTTGATAGAAAAAAAGGATCTAACTAGTATTCGTTGTTGAGCAAAATTATCCTTCAAAGGTAAGGGGGAAATAAAGACTTTGAGACAGGGCTTCCCTAGTGGCGCAGTGGTTGGTAATCCGCCTGCCAAAGCAGGGGTCCACCTACCAAAACAAGGGATGAAGGTTCGAGACCTGGTCCGGGAGGATCCCACATGCCGTGGAGCAACTGAGCCCGTGAGCCACAACTGCTGAGCCTGTGCTATGGAGGCCGCGAGCCACAACTACTGAGGCCCGTGCGCCTGGAGCCCGTGCTCTGCAACAAGAGAAGCCACCACAATGAAAAGTCCGTGCGCCGCAACGAGGAGTGGCGCCCGCTCACCGCAACTAGAGAAAGCCTGCGCACAGCAACAAAGACCCAACGCAGCCTAAAATAAATAAATTTATTTTAAAAAAGAATTTATAAAGACTTTGAGACAACATATTAGGGAATTTGTCACCAGTACGCCTGCTTTGCAAGAAATGTTAAAGGAAATTCTTCAAAAGGAAGGAAAGTGATAAAGGGAGAGCTTTTGAGAAAAAAATAAATGAAGGGAAAATATCACTTTAAAAAGTTCTTAATTAATCTGATAGATAACAATTATTGAAAATAATACCAGAAACAATTTATTTGGTAATTATAGCTTATGGATAAGCAAAATGAATGACAGCAATGTTGAAAGGGACAGGAAGAGAGGAACTGGGAATATGAGGAATTTATACAACCAGTGAAGTGGTTTAGTGATACTTGAAGGTCGACTTGGGTTAACTGTAAATGTATACTACAATTCAAGAGCCACCAGTAATAAAGTAAGTAAAGTATAATTGATATGCTAGGAGAAGAAAAAATAGAATCAAATAAAATGCTCAAAGCCAGAGAAGACAGAAAAAAGGCAGAAGACAAAAGGGAAAAAAAAAGAACAAGGGCAACAACTGGAAACCACAAAAATTATTGTAGATATTAATGCAACTGTATCAATAATCACTTTAAAATTCAATGGTCTAAATACAACAATCAAAAGACAGATACTGTCAGAATGGATAAAAAAACAACACCCAATTATGTATTGTCTGTAACAAACTGACATTAACATTAAAGACAGATGGAGTAAGACTAAGATATGTAAAGATGTATCATGTTAACAAAAGAAATAGTTGAGGGGACTTCCTTCGCAGTCCAGTGGTTAAGACTCTGATCCAGTGGTTAAGACTCCATGATTCCAATGTAGGGGGAGCAGGTTCAATCCCCGGTTGGGGAATTAAGATCCCACATGCTGCGCGGTATGGACAAAACATTAAAAAAAATTTTTTTTTAATAGTTGAAATATCTAATTTCAGATAAAGCACAGGGATAAAATGGGGCATTACATAATGATAAAGGGGTCAAGTCTCTAAGGAGACACAGCAATCCTTGTGCTTATGCACACAATAAAGTGGCAAAATACACCAGGGAAAAATGGATAGAACTGCAAGGAGAAATAGATGACTCCACTATTATTACTGGAGACTTCAACACTCCATTAATAATTATGAGAACCAGCAGCAACTGGATTTAACTGAAAACTGTGAAATAACTCCATCAAGCAACAGCAGAATATATATTCTTCTCAAGTGCATATGGAAAATTCATGAAGATAAAACACATTGTATAACATAAAACACACCTTAACAAATCTGAAAGAAGAGAAATCATATAAAATATGCTTTCAGACCACAAAGGCATTAATCTAGAAATCAATAACAGAAAGATATTGGGAACTCCTCAAATACTTGGAGATTAAACAACACACTTCTAAATAACTCATGGATCAAAGGAGACTCAAGAGCAATTAAAAATTATTTTGAATTAAACAAAAATGAAAGTACAATTGATTAAAATTGTGGGATCTAGCAAAAAAGTGCTTAAAGGAAATTTATAGCATTGAAGGCATACACTTGAAAAAAGAGATCTGTGTAATAAGTGATCTAAACCTCAACCTTACACAACTAGAAAAAGATGAGCAAATTAAATGAAAATTAAGCACGAGAAGATAAATAATAAAAGTTGGAGAAGAAATCAATGAAATTATGGGAAGCCAATGGAGAAAACCCAACAAAACCAAAAGCTGGCTCTTTGAGAATATTAATAAAATTAAGATACGTGTACACAAGCTGAGGAAAAAAAGAGGGAAAAAAGAAATTATTAGTATCAGGAACAAAAAGGGAGAAAATAAAACTGTAAAAGCGTTTGACAAAATACATGACAGCGAACAACAAATAGAAGGGAAGTTCCTCTTCCTGAGAAACACCATCTACAAGAAATCTGTGGTTAACATGATACTTATGGTGAGAAACCAGATGCTTTCCTGGTAAGATCAAGAAGGCAATGGACGGCCCCTCTCTCACCAGTCCTAGTCAACACTGTACCAGAAGTCTAAGCTAATCCAATGAAAGAAAATACAACGAAAGGAAATAAAAGGTATACAGAATGGGAAGTAGGAAATAAAACTGTCTTTTGTCACATATGACATGATTATGGAGAAAAACTCAAAGAATCAACAATAACAAAGAAAACCTCTTGAACTAAAATAAGAGAGTAGATTAAGGTTGAAGGATAAATGGTTATACAAAAGTCTACGCCTTCCTATAGATCATAAATGGTTAATATACAAAAGTCAGTGCTTTCCTATCGTTCCAAACAAATATAGTCAATTGATCTTTGACGAAGAGTCAAAAGCAATATAATGGGAAAAAACAGTCTTTTCAACACATAGTGCCAGGGAAACTAGATAGCCACCTGCCAAAAACAAAAACAACATCAAAAAATCAATGTAATCAATCAATGTACCTAGACACAAATCATAAACCTTCCATAGGAATTAACTGAAAATGGATTATAGATCTTACGTAAAATGCAAAACTACAAAACTCCTAGAAGATAACACAGGAGAAAATCTAGGTGATCTTGGCTTTGGTGATACATTTTTAGAAACAACACCAAAAGCAAGATCAATGAAAGAAAAAAATAGTAAGTTTGACTTCACTAAAATGAAAACTTGTTCTGTGAAATGCAGTGTTAAGAGATTAAAAACACAAGCTGAAGTCTGGGAGAAAATCTTTGTAAAACACTTCTCTTGTAAAGGACTGGTATTCAACATGTCCATTTATAAGAACTCTTATAAATCAATATATCAAACAATTAAAAATGGACAAAATATCGGAACACATACCTCACCAAAGAAGATATATGAATGGTAAATAAGCATAAGAAAAGATGCTCAACATCATATGTCAACAGGAGTTGCAAATAAAAGAAGAATGAGATACTACTAGACACTATTATGGCTCAAATCAAAACATCAAGAACAAACACCAAATGATGGAGAAGATGTGCAGCAACATGAACCCTCACTCACTGCTGGTGGTAATGTGAAATGATATGCCTACTTTGGCAGTTTCTTAAAACTAAACCTATTCTTACCAGGTTCCTCCTAGCAAGCAGGTTCCTTCCCATTTCCCCAAATGAGTTGAAACTTTCGTTCATAAAAAAACCTACATACAAATTTTTATAAGAGCTTTATTCATGATCGCCAAGACGTACAGGTAACCAAGATATCCTCCAATAAATAACAGAAAAAATAACCATGGGAACATCCATTCGATGTAATATTATTAAATATTTTTAATATTAAGATATTAATATTTAATATTATTAAAGGATATGAGGTGGAACTTCGCTGGTGCTCCAGTGGTTAAGACTCTGTGCTTCCACTGAAAGGGGTGCGGGTTTGATCCCTGGTCCGGGATCCCACATGCCACGCGGTGCAGCAACAACAACAAAAAAAACAACCTCATGAAAGTGATAAGATATAAACTTAGTATTAAAAATAAAATAAAGATTATTTTTAAAAAAGGATATGAGGTATCAGGCTAAAAAGATATGGAGAAACCTTAAAATAAGACTGCTAAGTGATTGTATAGTTCTGGAAAGGCCAAAACTATGAGAAAGTGAAAGATCTTTGGTTGCCAGTGATTTTGGGGTGGGAGGGAGGAATAAAGAGGTGGAGCACAAGAGATTTTTAGAGCAGTGAAAGTACATGATACAGAAACGATAGACACATGTCATTTCACGATGTCAAAGCCCAGAGATTGTATAACACAGAATCAAAGCAATCTTACATGTAGACTTTAATGCATCAATATTGGTTCATCGAATGTAACAAATACACCACAGTAATACAAAATATTAAAAATAGGACAAACTACGTGAAGGCACAGGGGTTATGTGGGAACTCCTTACTTTCTGATCAAGTTTTCTGTTAACCAAAAACTGCTGTAAATAAAAGTCTGTTAGGAAAAAAAAAGATAAAGACAGATACATTAACATTCATCTCAGATGACTGATAACTGAAAAGGGCCATCTTTCATTCAACTGATTTGAATTTATTTCAATGAGCCATTATGATGCTCTTATGAGGCCTGGACCCTGAGACTTGGAAGAGAGGTTAAAACTACATTGAATGCTGTGTTCCACAGCCCAGGCCTGGATATTCTGAGAAGTGAAATGAGTGCCTTGGTTACTATCAGTAGTGCCTGGGACTCTGACGTGGATAAGAGTGTCCTGGCGAGGCCTTAGTATATATACAGACAAGTGTTACCTTGATTTATATTGTGCCTGTTAGGCAAGAGATTCCCAGAATTCTTTTACCACAAACTCTTAGACAATCATCCAGGGGTCTGTAAACACACGCTGTCCAAGCCAGTTGCTGATCAGGGCTCAGACGACAGCCCGATTTTTGGTCAGTTGTGGACCCTTGAGTCCCAGATGTCCCAAATAAGGGATGAAAAGCAGCAACTCTGCCTGAGCCGGATCATGTATGAATGTGGAGATGTTGTCTCTAATGTCTGAAACTCCCATCGCTTTTCACTCAGGGAATCCTAAGGAGCTCACGGGGAGCCTAGGGGTCTGGGAAGGGGGTGACCTTCTTCAGCACCTGGCAAGGGACCAAGGAGAGGCGAGGCCACTGCTTCTGCAGGTAGGTTACGACAGGGGGCCCAGGTTTAGCTGTATCTTGCCTAAAGGGGGTCTCCATAGCTGAGCTGAGCTCTTGGGGTGCTGTTCACAGGTCCCAAATCATAATGGGAATCTGGGTGAAGGGTCACATGCTCAGGGCTATCTGTGTTTAGCACAGCTCTGTCAGAAGGGATAACTGCAGCTCGAATGGCATATAGCGTGGAGCCTAGGGCAGTTACTGATGGCAACTCCAGGGGCAGGAGACGAGGTCACTGAAGCCTCTACTGTGAATCAGTGTCTGATGGCACTAAGGGAAGTAAGTGCCTGTCATCTGGCAGTTTGACCTGAGTTCAGAGCCTTTTTGTTTTTTTTTTGTAGAGGGAATATTCAAGGTGGGCCGATGTACAAGTAATAGTATAAATGGGCTCAAGTAAAATTCATAAACAAGGAATAAGATGCCTCCAGAACACCAGAAGAATCTAGACAAGGTTGTGGGTCCAGAGAGGGACAACAGTTATTTCTTCACTGTGTCAGGGAGAGTGGGCCCCAGGTTACCAAATAATTTTTTTTTTTTTTTTTTGCAGTACGCGGGCCTCTCACTGCTGCGGCCTCCCCCGCCGCGGAGCCCAGGCTCCAGACGTGCAGGCCCAGCGGCCATGGCCCACGGGCACAGCCGCTCCGCGGCACGCGGGATTCTCCCTACCGGGGCACGAACCCGTGTCCCCTGCATCGGCAGGCGGACTCCCAACCACTGCGCCACCAGGGAAGCCCTTTGTCAGTATTTTTATGTTCTGATGTCCTCAGAAAAGGATGTCATTGGTGTAATGTCACACCCGTGCTTCTGGAGCAAGGTGGCTACAGTTCAGATCCTGCCTGCAGAGACTGTGTGTGTTCACAGTGGTGTTGAGGTTCCCTGAGGGTAACCAGGTAAAGGTGTATCATATCCTTTCAGAGGTGAAGGCAACTGCACCAGGTGAAGGTGTATCATATCCTTTCAGAAGTGAAGGCAACTGCAGCTGAGAGGCTGTTCAAATAGAGAACAGAACAGACCTAGCCAAATCTGGGAGAGCAGGATACTTACATTGCTGAATGGGTAGAGCCAGTAATTTCCATAATCCTGGGGACAGGGAGTAGGGTTTTTTTTTGTGTAACCACAGCCTCACAGTTACAGTAATCCAGTGTGAAGTGTCATTCATTCTTTCCAGATTTAAGAACAGGTTAAGGGAATTCCCTGGAAGTCCAGTGGTTAGAACTCAGCCCTTTCCCCTGCCAGGGCCCAGGTTTGATCCCTGGTCAGGGAACTAAGATCCCACAAGCTAAAAAAAAAAAAAAAGAACAGGTTAAATGAGGCTGTTAAAAGGAGAAGCAGAAGGAATAATCACTTCTTCATTAAAAGGTGTTACACAATGGTTTTCAATCCTTCAAGGCCCAATATAAGGTTTAATTTATAGTGGGACAGACTAAGTAATTTAACTGGGAGGTAAGGCCTGTGGTGTTCCATTTTCCCTATATAATTTGAAAGTGTCAAAGACTAAATTAAAATTTCATTTATAACTCAATGGTTCAGACCTTCCTCTGCTCAGTGTGGGATATCTTAAGACAATGGGTGCTATGACCAAGAGGAATTTAGTCCTCATGGTCAAGGTGAAACATATCCATTTGTCCTCTCTATGATAGTTAACTCCCCTAAAATTATCCAGGATACCCTGCTTAAATTTTGTGGGATTCCCAGGTATCCCACATTTGAGCCCTAGTATTGATTATTTGCATGAAGGTTTGTGAATGAGTGCATTACAGCAAAAGGTAAAATTAATTCAGAACCTGTGATGTAGAGGCCCAAAAGCAGAATAGTGTCCTTTCATATCTTTTTTCTTAAAAAAAATTTTTTTTTATTTGTCTTTCCTTTCAACCTTTTTGTTGTGTAAATTCTTTTAGGATATTTTGAGTTTCCAATTGGGTCAAAGTGTAGACATTTGTTTCCGTATTCTTTTTCCTTTGTTCTCTTCCTCCTATCTTTCCAGGGTTTTCTTGGTCACTGGATATACTACCGGGGAGGTGGTATGCTCTCTACCCTGGTATTTGTAAATTTTTTCATCTAGAGAGCCACAAAAAAGTGCCAATCCCCCATGACAACTGTTCCCTTGTAAATGTTAAAAACAAGATAACACACTCAAAATGAGATCACTTATACTAAGCAGCATGTCACCAAACCAAGTTAATTATAGTTTCAGCTGTCCCCAAAATGGAATCTTAAACCATCAATCAGGAATTACCCGTTCAGCGCTAGTTAAGTAATCTGCCACAGAGACCGCTACTATCCCCTAAAGGAATAGTATTGATATCTTGCCAGACTAATCCACTTTTCCATAGTATTAAAGTTCTTTGTCCCCACTCCCTTCTGCCTACCAGAGCCTTCCATTTTGTGCAGCTCTTCGAAGTTCCTTTCTGCTAGATGAGATGCTGACTGATGCATGAATCACTGAATAAAGCCAATAAGATATTTTAAATTTATCAGTTGAATTTTGTTCAGTATAAAGCTTAAGGATTGCTTAAGCTTTGCTGTGCCACAGTGAGGCCATGGTTGTTGTCCCCCATAAGCCTGATGGTGGGAATCTTTGTTACCACAGAGGCAGCAGCAGCAGAGGTACTAAAGTGTCCTGGGAAGTCCTCTGGTATTAGGAGTGTGGATTCAGCCCACCATCTAAATGGCTGCCTTTCCCCCATGTTTTCTTTCTTTCTTTCTTTTTTTAAATAATTGTTCTTTCAGAGCAATTATCCAATGTGCTCATCTCTTGCACAGGGTATAGTTTCCCTCTCTCATCAATGATATGATGGGTTAGGGCCAACCTAGTCTCTGTCACAAATTCACTCTAACACACTGATAATTCGGGCAAAGAAACTGATTTAGGATTAACTTAAGGATGACTAAATCCCATACTCCTGCTCCCAGATGCCTAGGAATTCTCGACTGTCAATTCTGGTCCACTTAACCTAGAACTGAGGCTTGGTATGGTCAATAATGCAACACAGGGCAGTGCAGCTCACAACTCGAGCTCCCCAGCAAGAAGTGAGTTGTGCAGCTCACAACTCGAGCTCCCCACAATACCAGCCCCCATCAAGCAGCAGAGCAGGTTAGAGAGTCAGAGCAGGAGAAGACAGACCCACGGGTGGTGGTCATGTCTGGACATGCTGCTGCTCACTGCACCAACTGTATAGTCACCTGCAGAGGGGTGGTTCGCATGTTGAGTGATGCCAGTGTGGCATAAATACACACACACACACACACACACACACAGAGGGTAGGAAAAGGCTTATGAATCACAGAATTGAAGTTTCAGGTGAGGGCAGGGCAGGCTTCTCAAGCAGCACAGGGTGGGGTTCGGGGGGGGTTGGGGAATGAGGCTTAAGCTGAGAGCAGTCAAATATCAAAAAGTGTGGGCTCATTACAAGTACAAAGATGGGTAAGAAAAATATGCATTCGCAAATGCTTCTTTTTAGATAAAGAAACACAGGATACTCAAGAAATGATCACCACTAGTTTTTTCGGGGTGGCTGAAGCAACAAAACTGGAGGACAACAAAATGTTCAGACACTGAGTCTAATTTAGACCTTCTTATCTTATAGAATTTTGCTAACTGTTGCACGATTATTTAAAATAAGCAGAGTAATTTATATAAACCATATTTGTCTATCCAATAGACTTTATTTTTAATTAACTTGCTTTTGCTTTTTAAAACAATTTTTAATTCATTTAATTTTTACTTTTCTATAAGGACACCATTCTAAGATTTAATCCTTTAAACACTAACTCTTATAAAAGTTTTAACCATAAAAAAGAGAAAAATTTCAAATCTCTTTCTAACTAAGAAGCACTATAAACTACAAACTCTATAAACATTATAAACCATAAGAAGCTTTATAGTTTCTCCTTATATCTTACTCTGGGGGATTATTATTATGCATTATTATTATGAGTAATATAATGCACTAAGGATTGAGACAGGCTGGGACCTGGGACCCTTTGCTGCAGTGCTTGCATCTGGACAAACCTCTAGCAACAAAATACAAACTGTAAGGGACAAGCAACAAAATACAAAGAAACTTAAGGAACTAACATAAATGCATGTATGTGAAGTTGGGGCAAATTCTGAACAATAAGATACAAAAAGACCAAAACCCACACAGCACCACCAAAGGAGAAGGCAGACCACCTAAGCCACCCATCCAGAACGACCCCATATAAGGTACCAGCTGCCCACTCCCCCAACCCCCAGGAAGCGAGCAAGGGAGCCTGTTACTTGTTTTTGCTCCCTCCTGCTACAGCAGAGGCCCCAATAAAGCCTTGCCTGAATTTCCTGTCTGGCCTCTTATCAATTTCTATTGGTTAAGGAGGCTAAGAACCCCGGTTGGTAACAGGATTTGGGACTAATCCATAAAATGTATTAGACCTCTCAAAGATTTATATAAGTTTTAAGTAGTTTTTCTCATAGCAATTAAAATAAAAATAAAATTCTGTTTGGTTCCAGAATTTCTTGCCTTACCTCCATTGTATCTCTCAGTCAGCCTACATTTTCAAAGCCCAACAAAGAAAAATCTCATACATTCACAGGAAATAATATCACAAATTACCAAAGGAAAACAAAGTTAAGAGCTGCAATATTCAATATATAAAGGTAAACAAGGAAAGAAATGCAAATGTTTGAATCAGGTGTTTCCCTATAGTTCAGAAGAAAACCCAGATTCCCAAGCTTGCAGTCCAGTCTCTGCCTGCTGGAATACAACCCCTAGAGTCAATCCCTGGTGATGGAGGATGGGAGGACACCTGACCAACCACAGGAACGAACTCTGGGAGCTCTGCACACCCTCTTCTCAGGGCATAATGAAAATACTCCCTCTCTAAGGCTTCAGTTCTCACAAGTGAGAAAACTCTTGGCCGGATTCAATTTAATGTTGTGATTCAAATGAACTCCCCACCTCATAAACCCTTTGTCTAGAAGACAGAACTCCTGACCTTCACAGACTTTCTCAATGTACTCAGATTACTAAGTGCACCTACACTGTGGATGCAAAGCTCAAGCCTACCTCTATAGCCACAGTTAGAACCTCAGAAAGGGCATCACCTCCCCATCCCCCTACCCACTATCCCATGCTCATCCCCAGCTTTCCAGGTCTCTGTAGCTTCTCTCGGTAGAAAAGTTCCTTCTGTGCTGAGTGTGAGCAGGTAGGACACGTGCAGAGGGGGGCTCCCCAGGAAGGAACTGGGCCTTCAAGTACTTCCCTTTGCAGGCTCAAGGGGGCCTTAGCTTAGAGAAACTGACCTTGGGCTTCTCTTCGCACATAGTTGATCTGGACCACCACTGATACTTTAAATACAGAAACCCAGGGTTTGAACAATACAAAAAAATCATTCAATCCAGTGTTTATGTGTAAAGCATGGAAGGAAATTTTTAGGCAATTTTCTAGTTCAAAAACACCCCACAAATATCTATTCCTTTCAGAAAGTAAATGTCAGTTAATAATTATTTCTATGCTAAGAAGTTGTTTGGAAACATTGTATGATTTCACTTATATGTGGGATGTAAAAAACAAAACAAACAAAACAGAAACAGATCCATGGATACAGAGAGCAAACTAGTGGTTGCCAGAGGGGAAGGGGGTGGGAAATGAGTGAAGTGGGTGAGGGAGATGAAGAGGTACAAACTTACAGTTATAAAATAAATAAGTCACGGGAATGTAATGTACAGCAGAGGGAATATAGTTGATAATGCTAGAATGACTCTATATGATGACAGATGGTAATTAGACTTACCCTAATCATTTTGTAATGTATAAAAGTATCAAATCTCAGGGCTTCCCTGGTGGCGCAGTGGTTGAGAGTCCACCTGCCGATGCAGGGGACACGGGTTCATGCCCCGGTCCGGGAAGATCCCACATGCCGCGGAGCGGCTAGGCCCCGTGAGCCATGGCTGCTGAGCCTGCGCGTCCAGAGCCTGTTGCTCCGCAACGGGAGAGGCCACAACAGTGAGAGGCCCGCGTACCGCAAAAAAAAAAAAAAAAAAAAGCATCAAATCTCTATGTTGTAAACCTGAAACCAATATAACATTGTAAGTCAATTATACTTCAATTAGAAAAAGAAAAAGGTATAAAAAAGAAATTGTTCGGAAAACAATCACATTGAACACACTTCTAGGTGTTGCAAGTCTAAGCCCTGATACTGTAATTTGAAATCACCCAAAAGAAATGGGCAGAATTCAGAATGTTCCTACACTGCTAAAGGGGGGAAAAAAAAGAAACAAAGGTGTAAACAAATGGAATGTAATAATAAAATATTTATTTTTTCTTATCTTCACGACTCTCTTGCTTCTTTGGAAATATTTTATATTTTCTATCAAGATCTATGATTAAATGTTTAAATGTTTACTTCAAAACAGAGTTTAAAAAGTGAATAAGGGGCAAACTCACGCAGGGGCAGTTCTGACCTGGAACAGTGAGGAAAGGACAGATCACCCAGGAAAGTCACCAAAGAGGAAACTCGACCCAAAGGATTCCCATAGAATGTCTGTGCCCAGGGAGATTCTGGGGACATAGACACTAGGCTTTTAAGCAACATAGTTCCAGGTGGTTAATCTCTGATTTCCTCTCATGTAAAAACATCCACAGGCAAAAAATATATCTTTAAAAAGAACCATCCACGGCTCTGTGGAGGAATGATAAACAATACTGCGTACTTCAAAATGCACCACGGAGGACAAATATTGGTAATGAAGCTATGAACTGAAGAGGGGAAGATGGCGTTTGGGAACGTGGGGAAAGATCTGGAAATTTAGGCATTTACTGCCTGCTCTGGGAAGAGCTGGGGTGCAAGAACAGGGTCGTGGATTTGTGACCCTGTTCCTCAAACATTCGGAAAAGTGAGGGGAAGAAGAGTCCCCACCCCCGCCAGGGAGAAAGGAGGGACTAAGGACCCCACAGATCACAGCTCCACCTATGCATGAAGCCCTGACACCGAGTCCCCGGTTGTCCAGTGATCACCCTCCCTGTGGACACCACACAATCTGGAGTAGACACGGTCGCAGCAGTGAGCGGAGAGGCCGCCCTGGGTCCCGACTGCCGGCCGCGCCCCGGGTGGACTCTGGTCTGCAGACTCCGGAGTTGACCGTGGGGAGGCCCGGGTCCCACCACGGCCAGTTCCAACTGGTCCTTCCGCCCCCGTCTTCCAACACCCGTCTTCCCAACTCACCATTTCCCAGTTTCTCTGGTTCTGCGCTGTCCACCTCACGACTCTCGTGGCAAGTGCAGGTCACAGCAACAGAGGCTGCCGCTGAGCCACTTGAGGACTTTAAGGGCAGAAATCACGCACCCAGGTCGAGGCCCGACTGAAGAGCAACAGAGCACGCAGACCACTCGCCCTACGTAGTCATTGGAGCGTCGCCCACACGTCTGTAACCAGTGACTCCCCTGATTGGACAGTTTGCAAGGCCCCGCCCTCCCGTGCCTGAGTGACAGCAAGCAGGAGGTCAGGTCTCAGAGCGGAGCTGGTACTGGCCGTGGGCGGGAACTGTCCCCTCCACCGACACTGCATTGAACCATGAGGCCAAGAGGCCCTCACGGAACTGTGCCACTTCTTCACAAACACGGACACTTACAAGTGATCTCCCCATATGTAATAATGAGTCTGGCTCCATTTTGATCTTTGATCATTTCCTGTGGGACCTCAGGGGCACTTGGTTCTGGTGGGAGGATGAACCCCACAGTCTAGACCAGGCCCCTGGGCCTCTCAGATGCTAGGTAACATCATAGTGAACGGCGAAGAGACCTCTTCCAGAACTGTGGCATCTAGAAAGGGACTGAGGGGGAGGGTGCCCCCTCCTGCAGGTAGGCTATGCCAGAGGGCTCAGGTTGCACTCTGCCGTCATGTCTCAAATCTCAGTAGACATGCTGAGCTCATGGGGGGCTGTTTCCAGGACCCAAGCCACAACGAGCAGCTGCGTGAAGGGTCAGATGGTCACGTCCTAGGACAGCTTATATTTCCAGGAGAGCCTAGTACCTGGTGGAAATTACAGCTTCAATGGCATAAAGTGTGAGCTAAGACGGGGCAGTTTCTTGAATAGAAACAAAATTGGTAAACAAGGAATGTGTTGCCTTCAAACATCATAACAACCTAGGAGATGCTGTGGGTGCTGAGAAGGACGATCTTTCTTCATGGTGTCAGGGAGGGAATTTACCAAATAATTTTTAGAAATTTACGCATGGTGTCAGGGCCTCACAGTATGTGTGAGCTAATGGCCCATCCACTTTTCATGAGTTCCCTTTTTCAATATCTGTATGTCCCGAATGAATGTTAAATAAACTTCCTCAAAGAGATGTCATTAATGTAATGTTATACCTCTGCTCGTGGAGCCTGGTGGAGGCAGGTCAGACTATACCTGCAGAGACTGTGTGCAGTGGCAATGGTACTGAGGTTACTGGAGGGTAACCAGTAAAGGTGTTCATGTCCTTTTAGAGGTGAAGGCTATCTGCAGCTGACAGGCTGTGGAAACAGGCACTGAACAGAAAAGACTTAGCCAACTCCATCCAATCCTATGACAGCAGGATATTTACCACTTGCTGATTGGATGGAGTTAGTACTTTCCATAATGTTGGAAACTAAAAAATAGGTGCGTATTTGATGTAACCACAGCCTCAAGTTTGCAGTGATCCATTGTGAGGTGTCATTCATTTTTCCAGGTTTAAGAATAGGTGAAATTGGCTGTTAAAAGGAGAAGTACCTTTACTTCTCCTTTTAAGAGGGGATAATCACCTCTTCACTAAATAACTTTTGTATAATGTTTTCCAATCCTTCAAGGCTCTGTTTAATTAACCTTGGGCCATGTTACATAATTTACTTGGAGGATAAGGTATGTGGGGTCCCATTCTGTGAAGCCAATTTGGAAGTGGCAAAGATTTAATTTAATTTTAATTTTTGAATCATTGGTTCAGAGTTTTCCTGTACTTTAGGACAATGCTTGCTATGACCATGAGGAATTTAGGCAAGAGAAGAGCTGGCTGATAGTTAAGGTGAGACATGCCTATTTGTTTCCTATCTTATATTCAGTAATTCCCCTAAGATTACCGGGGGTACCTTCCTTAAATTTAGTAGGATCCCAATATGACTGTAATTTGAGAACTGGTATTGATTAGTTGCATGAAGGTTTGTGAATTAGTGCATTACAGCAGATGGCAAACTTAATTCAGAACCTATGTTTTAGAGGCCCCAGAAAACAAACAGTACCCCTTTATCTCTTTTGTTGTATAAATTCTTTTAGTATATTTTGGATTTCCAATGGGTCAAATTGCAGGCCTTTCCTTTTTTTTTTTTTTTTTTTTGATTCCCTCTCTCTTGTTTGTTTTTTGTGTCACTGGATATACCTTGGGGGAGGGGTGTCCTCTCTACCCTGGTATTTATATATTTTTCTCCTCTAGAGGGCCTCATATCAACACCACCGGGATTAGAAGCTTTCCCCATGACAACTGGTTGCTTTATAGAATTTAAGGACCCCAGGCTTAAGTCAGGTTTGAACTAATCCCTTTGCTGTTCCACAGGGGTGCCATGAGTGTTGTCCCCAATATAACTTGGACTGTCAGGATCTTAGCTGCAGTAGAGGCAGGGGCAGTAGCAACAGAAGAACTTGGTCCTGGTGAGAAGGGTCCTGGTGAGTCTCTGTATAAGGAGTATGGACTTGGCCTGCCATCTAATGGCTGCCGTTCCCCTCCCTTCTCTTTCTCATTTATTATTTTTTTAAATTTATTTATTTTATTTATTTTTGGCTGTGTTGGATCTTCATTGCTGTGCACGGGCTTTCTCAAGCTGCGGCAAGCGGGGGCTACTCTTCGTTGCGGTGCGCAGGCTTCTCATTGCAGTGGTTTCTCTTGTTGTGGAGCATGGGCTCTAGGCGCTCGGGCTTCAGTAGTTGTGGCACGCGGGCTCAGTAGTTGTGGCTCGCAGGCTCTAGAGTGCAGGGTCAGTAGTTGTGGCACATGGGCTTAGTTGCTCCGCGGCACGTGGGATCTTCCCAGATCAGAGCTCGAACCCGTGTCCCCTGCATTGGCAGGCAGATTCTTAACCACTGCACCACCAGGGAAGCCCCTCTTTCTCATTTTAAATGACAGCTGCTTCGGGAACAAGGACCTGATGGGCTCACCTCTTGCACAGGGTATAGTCCCTCTCTCCCACCACCTCCAGGGTACGCTGGGACTAACCCAGCCTCTGTCACAGTTTCTCTCTAACACACAGATATACACTGGCACAGACATCAACCCAGGATTCCTTCAGGAGCCCCAATCCCATATTCCTGCTCCCAAAGGCTTAGGAATTCTTGAAACTTTCAACACTGGTCAGCTGATCATAGAACTGAGTCCTGGTGGGGTTAACAATGGAACAGGGCAGCACAGCTCACAGCACAAGCTCCCCAGCACCCAGCAGCCCACAGTGCCGGCCGCCATCAGACAGCAGAGCAGGTGAGCGAGTCACAGCAAGAGAAGAGAGACAGACCCATGAGTGGTGGTCATGTCTGAACATGCCGCTTACGGCACCAACTGTTATGGTTATCTGCAGAGGTGTGGTTCCCATGTTGAGACTGATGCTGGTATATCATACACATACACATACACACACACACACACACACACACACACACACACACACACACACACGCAGGGTAGGATGAGGCTTATGACACAATTGGAGTCTCAGAAGAGAGCAGGAACCGCCTCTCAAGCAGCTCTGAAATGGCTTCAGCAAGCAAGGAAAGGATCCTGGCCAGGGTTTTTATCATGGCTAGGGGGTGTTAAAGAAAAAATATTCAATGACACTTGTCAAAGAGCGTAAAGCAAATTTTACCCAGAACCACTGTGACAGGTATAGAGACCACTGCAATGGGATTTCACAGGAGGTGAAAAATGAGTTTGGGCTCAACACTGAATACAGTATGGGCGAGTGGGAATTCATGGCCAGAGGTCAAGGTGGGGATGGAATATTAAAAGAAATAGTCAGGAGTTAGGGGGTTCTGACTAAACGGACCTAACAGGATTGTACCGAAGACAGGCCAGGGTGATCACACATCACTTGAGGGGTGATGAAAGTGGGGAAATGCGATCAGATATGGGGGGTAGGGGGATTCTGGTTCAACTGACAAAGCAGGGTTCTTACTAAAAATGGATTTACAAAGAACTACACAAATAGGCCTAGGAGGTTCAGGAGTCTGTTAATCAGGCTCAAACTTTAATAGTTTGAGCAAGGAAAAAATCTTTGAGGGGGGGCGAGGGCAGGGAAAGAGTTCTGCTTGTGCAGTTGGTATCTGAAGCCAGTGCCAGAGGAGGGAGCCCCAGGACTTTCTTAACAGCTTGTCCAGGTGGGGACACAAGGGGAAGAGGGAGAGACGGGTGGCGGGGGTGGGGGGGATTGGGGTGGTAAGCTGTCAGCAAACATCAACTCTGCAGATTCCAACTACTCATTACAAAGACAAAGGTGGGCAACAAATATATGCATTCCCAATTGCCTGTTCTTATATAAAAAAACACAGGAGGCTCAATAAATAATCAAAAGTGTATGTTGGGGGTGGCTGGAGTAACAGTGCTGAAGGAAACCAGGGTATGTTGGTGGTGAGTTACAATTTAGAAATAGAATTTCCTATCTTACAGAGTTACTTTGAAATAAACAGAAAAATTTATATATACAATGATTTACTATTTACTAATATTTCTCACCCTTTGTATATAAAAAACCATTCTAAGATTTAATTCCTTTAAACACAATTACTGAAGTATAAACCATAAATTTTTCAGGAAAGGAAAAATTTCAAATCTCTGCTAACTAAAACGACAAGGTACATCCTGGCTTATCCTTCCACTCTATCTTTCATGGGGGTTATTTTCAGGAATAAGTAGAATATTATAATGCAGTAGAGGCTTGGCTTTAGCTCCTTAAATGTAGCAGGATTTTCAAAGATTTACATAAGCTTTGAATAGTTTTCCTCACATCAATTAAAAAAGGAAATCAATTGCTTTAGGCTTTTAAATTTCAATGTTCTCTAGGGACATGCATATACAAACATTGATCTGAAAATCAAACGTACCTGAAAACTTAAACATTCATCTCACATCTTGAGGTTCTCTTGCCTAAAAGGAACAAAAATTCTATTTAGTTCCACAATTTTCTTGCCTTGCTGACATCATTTCTCTCAATCAACCTAGATTTTTAAGCCCCCCCCCAAACCAAAAATGTTATTTCTCACAGGGGAATTAATTATATAGTACTAAGGGAAACTAGAGCCAAATGGCTGCACTATTCAATGGATAAAAGAATCCAAAGAAGGAAACACAAATATTGGAATCAGTACAGATAAGTAGCCAGCAACCCACAGGACAAAAGGAGCCACGTTCAGAAAGTTTAACACACGCTAGGCTCTCCTGGTTGAGACAGAACTGCTGGACCAGGTCAGTCCCTGGTGGAGGAGGGTAGGGGCCAGCTGAGCAGCCACAGGAATAAACTCTCTCCCTCCTCTCTCTGGGTAATAATGGAACCACTCCCTTTCTCAGAATTCCATTCCCACAGTGAGAAAACTCATCAGGACTCAGTTTAAGGCTGTGACTAAAATAAGCTCCCAAATGCATAAGCTCTAACCCAGGACACAGTACTTGGAGACACTGACCTCAGGCCTCTGCTCCCAGGCACACTGCTACTGACCACCACTGATGTTTTTTTAAATTTATTATTATTTTTTTTTTTTGCGGTATGCGGCCTTCTCACTGTTGTGGTCTCTCCCGCTGCGGAGCACAGGCTCCAGGCGCGCAGGCTCAGCAGCCATGGCTCACGGGCCCAGCCGCTCCGTGGCATGTGGGATCTTCCCGGACTGGGGCATGAACCCGTGTCCCCTGCATCAGCAGGCGGACTCTCAACCACTGCGCCACCAGGGAAGGCCCTGTTTTGTTTTTTTAAACTAGATTCTTTACATTTATCTGAATAGAAGATAGCCAATCTGGAAGTAGAAATAATTTTACATCTTCCTAACCAATCTTTAGGTGTTTTATTGCCTTTTCTTGTATAACGGTTTTGGCTAAAATCTCCAGTACGTTCTCAAGTAGAAGTGGCAAGACCAGATATCCTTGTTGTGTTCCTTATCTTCAGGTGAAAGCATCCAACCTTCCATCATTAAAAATATTAGCTTTAGGGACTTGCCTCGTGGCGCAGTGGTTAAGAATCTTCCTGCCAATGCAGGGGACACGGGTTCGAGCCCTGGTCTGGGAAGATCCCACATGCTGCAGAGTAACTAAGCCCATGTGCCACAACTACTGAGCCTGTGCTCTAGAGCCCGCACGCCACAACTACTGAAGTCCGCGCGCCTAGCAACAAGAGAAGCCACAGCAACAAGAAGCCCGCAACCAAGAGTAGTCCCCACTGGCTTCAACTAGGGAAAGCCCGCGCACATCAACGAAGACCCAATGCAGCCAAAAATAAATAAATTAAATAAATAAATTAAAAAAAAGAAAACATGCTCATTAGCACTATTGACAGAATAAGGTGTTTCCTATGCAATTAAGACTTATGTGAATATAAAGTAGAAGAGAATCGGAGAATATTCCCAAGCAGTAAAGTCTGAATAGTTTCCTGTTGGACACAAAAGGCCTTACAGAAAAATCTAAATCCCAATGGATTGTTAATATGGATCTTATAAAGACATCAGTGGAAAGCTACACCTCTATGAAAATGGAGTCAAATAAATCATTGGTGGGTTTGAGAATACTCTTTTTTTTTTTTTTTTTTTTTTTTTGCGCTACGCGGGCCTCTCACTTATGTGGCCTCTCCTGTTACGGAGCACGGGCTCCAGACACGCAGGCTCAGCGGCCATGGCTCACGGGCCCAGCCGCTCCGCGGCATGTGGGATCCTCCCAGACCGGGGCACGAACCTGTGTCCCCTGCATCGGCAGGCGGACTCTCAACCACGTGCCACCAGGTAAGCCCCTGAGAATACTCTTAATTAGGAAAGCAAAGAATCTGAAAAATAAGCTGGAAGATGGTGTCCTTGACTCCGATGTATCTGTCTCTATCTGTATGATGGCTCAGAAATCTGACTAACGCCTTCTTCACATCAGCTTTCCAAATCTCATGCAAAAGAGGCTATTGGTGAATTCTACCATGGAACCACAAAAGGGATGAATTCTGGAATACCTAGTTCCTGATTTAACCTTCAGGGAGGATATCTCCAACTCTACATTTTATGGTCCTATCACATCCCTCTTCTTATATCAAAGTCTGCCTCAGTAAATGAAGATGTCACTATTGATCACTTGTATTTCCACCACATAATACACCTTAAACACTGTTTCAGGATCTGCTTTCTTGTGTAAGTAAATAGAGGGTAGCAATATAGAAAGTCCTGCTTTCCTTGATTATCAGTAAAGATTCACCATAAAGATAAAATATGGATATGGTTCATCTTCAGTTTTGTAACCATTACAAATTTTATATATATATATATATATATATATATATATATATATATATATATGATGTGGGCTTGAGTATTGACATTGTTAACTGAGATTGAGACTTCCAACTGATATGGCCTACAAATATTTGTGATGCTGCTTTTTTGTGTGTTTAATGTCATTTAAGAGGATGTTCATTTTCTTAAATAAATTAAAGTCTTATATCTGGCTCCACCACGGGGGTGTCAGTGGCTGCCTCACTGTCCTTGAGTTCTCAATGTTAGGAGGTGGCCGGTGGAGAGAAGCATGATGTTCGAGGCAGAGACCCTGAGGCAGCCTCGCAAGTGGCCTCCTTCATTGCTGTTAACAATGCCATCACCCTGTGGCAGTTCCTCCTTCAGCTCCTAAAGGAGCCTCAGAACGATCACATGATCTGCTGGACTTCTAATGATGGGGAGTTCAAGCATTTGTAGGCAGAAGAGGTGGCTCGTCTCCGAGGGATTCAAAAGAACAAGCCTAACATGAATTATGACAAACACAGCCGACCCCTCAGATACTATTATATGAAGAATATCATTGAAAACGTGAGGGGTCAGAAGTTTGTGTACAAGTTTGTCTCGCACCCAGAGATTTTGAATACGGTTCCTATGCCAGTGGGCAGGCTTGAGGGAGACTGAAGCTTTACACATCAGTGAAGTCAGCAGCGAGAGATCCATAGATGAGGAGAATGGAGGGAAAAAGAAGCCACCGCAGCCTGGTGCCAAGACCCCTAGCTGCAGTGACTACAGACACTCTGGCTTATATTCTTCATTTACCCTCAAATCTTTGAACTCCTCCAATAGGAAGCTTTTCAAATCTATAAAGGTTGAGAATCCAGCTGAGAAATTTGCAGAGAAAAAAATCCCCTCTGTTATCAAATTTGTAACACCTTCCAAAAAGCCACCAGCAGAAACTCTTGCTGCCGTCAATTCAACTGACCCAAGTATTTCTCCATCTTCCAAGGAAACTATCCAAGCGTTGGAGAGTTTATATTCCCCCAAACTGCCTTCCCTAGAAACACCAACTTCTGCATCCAGCACAACTGCTGCTTTTACCACCACACCTCCTATTTCGTCCGTTTGCCCTTTTCAGGAACCTCCTAGAACACCTTCACTACCGCTGAGTTCCAACCCAGACATGGACCCAGACATGGACGCAGACGTGGACGCAGACAGGGAATTAGTGGCTTCTCAGCCAATGGAAATTCCAGATAACCTGTCACCGGAGCCTAAAGACCAGGATTCAGCTTTGCCAGAAAAGGACAAAATAATTCATCAAGGTCCAAGAAACCCAAAGGGTTAGAGCTGGCACCAACCCTCATGATCACAAGTAGTGATCCAAGCCCACCGATAATATTAAGCCCATCTCTCCCTAGAGCTTTTCTTAGGCCAGCACTATTTTCACAGACACCCATCTTACTGTCTTGGAGTCCCTCGCTCTCCAGTATCTACTTTTGGAGTATTCTCAGCCCTGTTGCTCCCCTAAGTCCAGCCAGACTTCCAGGTGCTAAAACACTTTTCAAGTTTCCTTCTGTGCTGAACAGTCATGGTCTGTTCACTGTCTAGCCTGGATGGACCTTCCACCCCTGGCCCATTTTCCCCAGATCTACAGAAAAAATAACCTATGCACTTGTGGAATGAGAGAACCAAGGAATAAAGAAACAGACAGACATCGAACAAGAATACTTTTAAAGTGCGCAATTGATACTTCCACAATGATAATAGTCTATTGTGATTTCTGCCATTTCCCATTAAAATGCTTATTTAGGAGTCCCTCAAAAAAATAAAAAGATTCACTCTCTTCCTACATTTCAATTATACTATACAGTATAAGTGTATCAGATCATCATGTTGTCATCTTTAAATGCAGTTTTATTAGTCAGTTATCCCTCAGTACAGCTGCGGGTGGGGGGCAGGAAGAGTTTCCAGGTACACTCCAATGTTAAGTACAACTTACTGTTTTTCTTCTGTCAGTGAAAATGGGAATACAATTGCCTTATATATATTATAGCTGTTGACATTTCAAGGTTTTCTAGGCACACAGGGAACACTAATCTAAAATAAATTTCCTTCTAGTGTAAAATGTACAGCTGAGAAGTTAATGCACACACCTCACAGCTTGTGGTTTGACTGAGATTTGTCCTGGCACCCAGCTAGGACTGAGTGATTCAGACCTCCTACCAAAGCCAAGTGCTCTGGGATTCTTCAGCTTAAGTACCTAATGAGTGGGGATGGGGAGGGATGGGTGGAAGGCTCAGCGCTGTCAAGGCGCAAAGATGAAACTGGAGCCAGCCTCTTTATTACAAACGGTGAGTTCACATCTAAGTGTCTGCCTTTCTTAACAAAAAGCACGGTTCCATGCCAGGGAATCCCAGGCCAGGGAAAAGTTCTGTTACAAACTTTAAGTGCCAGGCGAGGACAGATTCAATCCCAGCGGCGCTAAGTGATTCAACTGAGTCAGGCTGCCTCCCGCAGGTTGTCACTCAGGCACGAGGGGGCGGGGTATTGGAAATCTGTCCAACCGGGAGGCTGCTGAGGCAGGTGGGTGGGGCGATGCTCTGCACTGGCGTGGACGTCATTTCTTTCTCCAATTGCGCCTAGAGCCGCTGGCTGTGTGCGGTTCACTACCCCTGGAGAGCCCTCCATGTCACGTATCTGCACGGGTCTTTGGAGTCGTTAGGAAGGACTCAGACTCAGGAAAGCTCGAAATGGTGAGTGTGGTGCCCCAGGCTGCGGTCGCCGCGGAGGGACTGGTCGAAATCTGCCGAAGCCGGCCATCTTTTTGACACGGCCTCCTAGCGCTCCACGCCGGAGTCTACGGATACGCGGGGCCTGCGGCGCCGCTCGTACCTCTGTCCCCTCCGGCTCGCAGCGTGGGGATTGGCCCGGCAGCCGGGACCCCAGGCGTCCTGTTCTGTCACTTCGTGCAGGAACTTCCGCCCCGGCGTCTCTCTGCGCGGCTCTGCGCCCGCAGCCCCTCTTCTCTCCCGGATTGTGCTGTGAACTCGGGCGCCGTCTTCAGGTGACAATCGTGACTCGTTCTCCAGGATTCGGTCCTGGGATTATCTGTTCCCTGACGGGTCCCAGCCCCTCCTAGCTGCCCAGGGGGCACCCGTTTTCCTCTGAGTTTTCCAAATGTTTGGGGAGCAAAGTCTCAAATCAAAGGCCCGCGAGCAGAGTAGCTCTTTGTAGGGCTTGTAGTAAATCATTACATTTCCATGTTATTCCCCGTCTTCACAACGTCAGTTTCCCCTCTCCGATTCACATCGTCTGTCAACTGTTCATCTTCCGTGGTCCATTTCACACAAACCCAATATTTTAATTGTTTTTACTATTTGCGCAGAGTCGTGGATTGCATTGGGAAGGGGGGCGGTCGGTGTATGTTTTACAGGAGCGGGAAGCCAAGAATAACTACTTGGAAGTAGGTGTATGAAATTCTTTCTCCTCCCCGTTTTTTTTTCTGGGAAGACATCCTATGGGAAGTCCTTTTGTCGAGGTTTTTTATGAAACTTTTCTGGACGATCTGTGCTGTGACCACTGCCCGTCCCTGGGTTAGTCCCCTTCAAAAGATTTATTCACTTATTTAAGTTTTTCTTTTCAATAGTGTAAAATGTATTTAATTAATAGAGCTTGAAAGACCATGTAAAATATTAACAAAGAGGTAAGAGAGTTGAATTTCATGGGGAAAAAAATTTTCAGTATTACATTCCAGTTGTTAAGAATTTTTGTTTCACTTTTTTAATTCCCTGAGTAAGGTGAGTTCTTTTGGAGTCTCCTTTACTGTTCGTTGATTTCAAATGAAATGTCAGGATTTAGACTTGGAGACAAAAAGTATTCAAGTGTGATTACTTACGTACTAATTAAACTTGCCTTGGAAATAATAAATGACTGACATATTTTTCCTGAAAGTAATAGATCACTTGGGGTTTTCTGGGTGAATTAATAAAAGTGGCTGAGAATTTTCTTCTCATTTCCACGTACACACTGGGTTTGAGTGATTTTGCTGAATTGTCCAAACAGGGTTTCTGTATTTAAATGATCACTGGTGCTTACCGTATTTAAAGACTTGTTCTACTGTCACCACACTAATTTTAAGACATTTCCATCACTCCCAAAATGAACCTCATGTCCATTAGTAGTAACTCTCCCTTCTCATCCCGAGGCCTAGGAAATCACTAATCTATTTTCTGATTCTATATATTTGCCTTTCTGGGTATCTTACATAAAATATCAGTAGTGGTTGAGAGCGCCTGTAGTGGGGAGCAGAGCCTGAAGTCAGTATCTTCAAACTAAGGCCCCCTTTGAGCCTGCACAGGGAAGTGGATCTTCCTGGACATCCTCCTCCTGCCCAATCCTACCTGCTCACACCCACCAATGGTAGTCCTTATACTGTGAGAAGCTGCAGAGCCCTGAAATCTGGGGGGTGCAAGTTCACAAGGGTATAGGGATGTTGCCCTTTCAGGGTGGTACTTGTGATTTCCTTTAGCCTAGGCATTTTTTTTTTTTTTTTTTTTTTTTTTTTTTTTTTTTTTGCGGTACTCGGGCCTCTCACCGCTGTGGCCTCTCTCGTTGCGGAGCACAGGCTCCGGACGCGCAGGCTCAGTGGCTATGGCTCACGGGCCCAGCCGCTCTGCGGCATGTGGCATCTTCCCGGACCGGGGCATGAACCCGTGTCCCCTGCATCGGCTGGCGGACTCTCAACCACTGCGCCACCAGGAAAGTCCTAGCCTAGGCATTTTAAATGTTATATTTGAGTGGTCCCTCCATGATAATAGGTGCACTCAGAGTGTAATTTGTGCCCATTGAGAAGTCTGTGAGGATGAGGTGTTCTGTCTCGTGGACAAAGGGTTTATGAATATGGGAGTCCATTTGGATCAGAACCTTAACCTGAATCAGGCTTAGAGTTTCCTGACTTGTGATAATGGAAGCCTGGGGTAGGGAGAGCTTCCCTGCTTACAGGACTGGGGAGGGTTTGTGGAGCTCCCAGAGTTTATTCCTGTGGCTGCCCAGGTGTCCCTGCCCTCATTGAGGGACTGACCGTTTACAGGAGTTTTATCTCAACCGGGCTTATCTAGACTCTCAAGTCTGTAAAGATGTTCAACTTTCTGAATATGGGCTTCCGAATTGTACGGACACAGCCTGCTTGTATGTTTTGATTCCAATATTTGTGTTTCTTTTCTTGGATTCCTTTATCCATTCAAGATTACAGCCCTTTGATTCTATTTTCCATTAACACTTGGGCTTTTAAAATCTATGTTGATTAACAAATACCATCTAAGGCAAGAAAATTGTGAGGTCAAGTAGAATTTTTGTTTCATTTAGACAAGAGAACCTCAAGACGTGGAATGGGTGCATTTAAGTTCTCAGGTGCTTTTCCATTTTTAGGTCAGTGTTTGTAAGTGCCTGTCCCTAGAGAACTTTAACAATTAAAAGTCCTCTAGTATTCCTAAAGCAAATGAATTTCTATTTTAATGGATGTGGGAGAAAAGAAGAAACAAATTCTATTTCAATTGATACGAGGAAAACACCTCAAAGTTTACGTCAATCTTTCAAATTCGTAGTCCATTTAAGGCTTAATTGCAAACCTAAAATACAGTGTAATATGCCACTTATTTCTGAAAATATCTCCAACGTTTACTGTAATGGCGAGAAAACCTATAATATCCTGTGTGCCTTTAGTTAGAAAGGGAGTTTTCATTTTTTTGTGGTTTACACTTTTATATCCATTACTGTTTAAAGGATCAAATCTTGCAGTGGTTTTCTATATAGAATGGTTAAAATTAAATTCCTAAGGGAAGAAATTAAGACTCCCTGCCCACATGTTGCCCCACTTCTCTGCTCTTAATGCCAGCCACCCTCAGATAACCAGTTTTGATTAAGCCTTCATCATCTTTTTAGTGTTTTTTTATATAAAACAATCCAGTGCAAATGCCTGTTTTTCTTAAAGTTTTTATTCTAGTAATGATTATTTGGGACCCACATATTTGTTGTTTCACTACTGAAAGTTAAGCCTCACCCCCTGCCTTTCCCCTCGTGCCTCTTACTTGGACAGGCTGATAAGAAAGTGTGGAGGCTCCTGCTCTGTGAGCTGCTGTTTGCTGGGGAGATTTTCCTGTGCCCTGTGCTGCCCTGTGTTGCACTGCTGACCCCACCAAGCCTGGGCTGTATACAGGGAGGATACTGAGTTGAAAGTTTCTGTCAGTTTTTTGTACTTTGGGAGCAGGAATATGAGAATGGGGCCCTCCTTCCTGTGGTCCTGGGTTGATGTCTGAGAGGGAACCTATCTGTGTTTAGAGTGAAGGTGTGACTGAGGCTGGGTTTGCCCAGACATTAGTGCTGAGGGTAGGACTGGGGGAGTAGGAGGATGATTATACCCTGTGAATGAGGTGAGCCCAAAAAACGGTCACTACTTTCAAAAGAGCCGTTATTTTAGCGAAAGAGAAGAGACAGGGAAAGGCAGCCTGTAAGTGGTGAGATTCCAGAAGGCTCACCAAAACTTTTAAGTAACTCTGAGGCTGTTGCCCCTGCATCTGTTGCAACAAAGATCCTTAGCCTCTCGGTTACAGTCGACAACACTCACCGTCTCAGCTTGGCACAGCAAAGGGATTTGTTCAAACCCAACTTGAACTCGGGTTTCTTAAGCTCTATAAGGCAATCAGTGTCATGAGGAGACCTCTAGCCCTGCGAGCAGTGATGGGAGGCTCTCTGAGGAGGGCCTTAAGTTGGCCATAGGCTTCTGATGCAAGGCACTGTCCTAGGTCTCACATTAATATGCCATTAAAGCTGCAATTATCCCCCCATACTGGGATCTCTTACAAACAGAGGACTCCACTCAGGTGCCTATTATGGCTTTGGTACTGGAAACAGCACCCCAGGAGCTCAGCTCGGCCACTGACACCTACTTGTGATACGATGGAGCCAAACCTTGGCCGTTGGGCTTATGCTCCCTTGGAGAGATGACATTTCTTTCTTCAGTCCTTTGAAAGATGCTGTGGTGCTGTTGGAGCCACCCTCTCCAACACCTTGGTTCCCTGGGTAGCTGCCTGGGATTCACTGAATACACAGCTCTGGGGAGTGAATAGACTAAAGATGACAGTACACCCTGGAACATGATGGAGCTCAGTGGAGAGTTGCTCCCCTTCATCCCTTAGTTGAGACAGCCTTGATGAAGGACCAAAACCAACTGTCGCCACACCTAACCAAACATCAAGCAGTCATCAGGATGAGTTGTAATGAGTCAGTGCTCTTTTTTTAAAATAGACTTCAGCTTTTTTTAGGTTTACTAGGAAGCTGATCAGAAATTACAGAGTTCCCAAATAACGCCTCGGCATCCACACAGTAGTCATTATTCTTTAAATCTTGTATGACTGGTCCATTTGTTACAATTACTGAACCAATACTGATGCATTAAAGTGGGCAGGTGACATTAGCGTTGACTTTTTGTGTTGCATAATGTATGGATTTTGCAAATGTATAATAACATGTATTAATCATTTCTGCACATATAGTGTAATTTTACTTTCCTAAACTTCCTCTCTGCTTCAGAGATTGATTCATCTCTTCCTCTAATCCCGAAATCCTCCAGAACCAAAGATCATTTTCCTGTCTCATGCTTTTGTCTTTTCCAGAATGTCATATACTTGGAATCATGTTGTATATAGCTTTGTCAGATTGGGTTCTTTCACTTAGCAATATACTTTTATGCTTCCTCCATGTGTTTTCATAGCTCTACCTCATTTCTTTTCATCAGTGAACAGTATTTCATCGTATGGCTATACCACTCATTATTTATTTGACTCTTGAAAGATATCTTGCTTACCTCTGACTTATGCCAGTTATGAATAAAGCCCCTACAGGTGTTCGTGTATGGGTTTCATGTGAACCTAAGAGCTATAAGAGTTGAAGTCATTTGGACAGATAGCAAGGAGTGTGATTGCTGGATCTTACTCAGTATGTAGTGTTTTGAAAGGAAGCTCCTGTTTTCCACTGTAGGGCTACCAAATTCCATTTCCCCCAGTAATGAATGAGGATTTTCTTCACCTTTTCACCAATATTTGTTGTTTTGAGTGTTTTGCATTTTAGCCATTAAATAAGTGTGTAGTGATATCTCATTGTTTCATTTGCAATTTCCCATTGACATTTGATGTTGAGCACATTTTCATATTTCCTGTTTCCCTTCTGTATGTCTTCTTTGGGAAGCTGTTTGTTAGATATTCGGCCAGTTTTTCATTGGTGGTTTGTCTTCTTACTTTGACAATAATACTTTAGATATTTTGAATACCAGTCATTTATCATGTATGCATTTTATAAGGATTTTCTCCTATTCTGTGATTTTCACTCTCTTTACACTTTCTCTTGAAAGAGGCATTTTTCATTTTAATGAAGTGAAATTATACTTTTTTTTCCTTTTATAAATCTTGTGATTGTTGTTATATTTGATAATTTGTTACCAAACCCAAGGTGACCTAGATTTTGTTCTGTGATATTTTCCAAGAGTTTATTACTTTTGCATTTTACGTTTTTCTCTCTAGCTTCTTACAGTGTATTCTCTTCGTTTTTTCCCTAGTTTGAATATGATATACTTTGATCTCCATTTCTGTGTTTTCATGTTTTCTGTTCACTGAGCTTCATGAACCTATAGGTATTGTCTATCATTAATTTTAGAAAACTCTTAGTTGTTACTTACATGTTCTATTTCTTTCTTTCTTTTCCTTTAGTTAATTTCATTATGTGTATCTTAAGTTTTGTGTTAAAGAAGGTTATGCCAGGCTTCATAAATATTGTGTTGTATCTTTTAGTTCTTTTTGGTCTTTTTGTTAGACTCTGGTGAAACAGATTCTTTTGGGTATAGGCGTTAAGAACTGAATATTTGGGTCATATTTTAAAAACATCTTTTCTTTTTTCCAGTTTTAGGACATTGGTTTGCCCTTTGAAGTCAGTGCTCTTATGTCTCTGGGAGGACTTGTTTATTTCAAGCTTTTAAATTCTCTTCTTGTGAGATTAAGAATCACAGCTTCTAAATTCATAAATCCCAGAACTAGATTTTCACCTGGCAGTAGCCAGTGTGGCTGCATGCCCAACACTTGTAGCTGAAATTGCAGAATGGAGACTTTATGTTGTGTTGGAGAAAACCACTGATGAAACCTATACATATTTTCTAATCATGGGAAAATTCACCATCACACTATTATGGACCTCAGTGAACCCCCTTGCAAACTGTAGCTCTTAAACTGTTCCTTAAGGACAGGCCCAGGGTATACTGTTAGGGTGTGATGAGAAGAGTTTTTCTGGCATGTAATTGCACTGTGTGTTCTAAAATTTGGCTGGAAGCAGCCCTGAGGCACATGAGTATAGGGATTTTGTGGTCTAATATAATATTGCTTCTTCCTCATGAGTGAGCTCTAAGTTTCAAATTTTCTAGCTGCATCAAATTATATATAGAGAGAAAGGAAAAATAGAGTCTTTGATAATTGTTACACAAGTAGAAGGCAATGGTTCCCCAGAAGAATATATTCAGGCGTCTGCGTCTGATTTCTTTAAAGGCCTGGAGGACTTTGAGAGAATGTGGCCAGCTGGGATTTGTTAAAAGTTCGATTTCTCCAGGCACCTGACTCTGATGTTAGATGATGGGACTAGGAAAAAGCTTCCAGTTCTTGACAGTGTTTCTATTCATTGAAGCCTCATGAGTCTTGATCCTCTTCCTTATGAAATGCTGTAAATGGAGCATCATAGGAAGAAGATGAAAGAATTTTTTTCACAAGAAATTGATGTTCTTAAAATGATATTTGTTTTATTTGTACAGTATTTCTGTCATTTCCCTGCATTCTCTGGGCTCTGCCATTGTGATATAAGTGATAATGTGTAAATAATTTTCATTTTTTCATGATGCTGCTAAATTATTGAGGAAGTGTGGAGAGTAAGATTCTCATGATCAAGTCATAGAATAACTTTGTAAATAACAGAATCGTACGTAAACTTCCTATAAATGAAGTGTGGATGTCTAGTTCTGTCAATCTCATGCGTCTCGGTGTACACATATTTTCGGTATTTTAGGACTCAGTGACCATAGAGGATGTGGCTGTGGACTTCACACTGGAGGAGTGGGCTTTATTGGGTCCTTCACAGAGGAAACTCTACAGAGATGTGATGCAGGAAACCTTAAGGAATCTGGCTGCAGTCGGTAAGAATGAAGAAATTCCCTAACTTTGTCAATTAGATAAGAAGTATTTCTTACCTGTCAATATTGTTCCAAGATGTGGAACGTGGAAAGGGAAGACATTGGTAAAGAAACTAGAAATGGTCAGAGCTCATCCTGGACCTAGAATCTAATAATTTTTCTATAATTTATAGTACTTTGGGATCATTTTTCTGGGTCTGCATTTCAGGAGCAAAACGGGAATATCATGACATTGAAGATCAGTACAAAAACCAGGGGAGAAAATTAAGGTGAGTCACACTTAAAATACAAAGCACCGTCTCGTGAGAATTGCAGTAATATTATGAAAAATTTAAAAGAAGCAACATAATAACCCTGCCTTCAAATTGAGGTTTGTTTTAATTTATTTTTGGCTGTGTTGGGTCTTCATTGCTATGTGCAGGCTTTCTCTAGTTGCAGCGAATAGGGGCTGCTCTTGGTTGCGCTGTGCGGGCTTCTCACTGTGGTGGCTTCTCTTGTTGCAGAGCACGGGCTCTAGGCTCACGGGCTTCAGTAGTTGTGGAACCTGGGCTTAGTTGCTGCACGGCGTGTGGGATCTTACCAGGCTAGCGCTTGAACCTGTGTCCCCTGCATTGGGAGGTGGATTCTTAACCACTGCACCACCAGGGAAGCCCCATATTGAGTTATTCTTAGAAAATGTTTCCCAAAAATATTTTCTTAAATGGGATATAAATATTTAGTGTTTGCAAAATAGTTCACTTGCAGTCATTAACAATGAAACCTATACTTGAATATCACTTTTTAATAGAAGGTGTGAAGTCCCATTGAGAACATTCAGTGTATTCAATTTCTAACAGTTCACACATGATAGAAAACCAGTTCCTATAATTCATAATAAATACACTAAATGTAAAATGATTAATGAAGAAGTCATTAATAATATTCTCATTTATTACAGAACTTTTATGGTAGAGAGATTCTGTAAAAGTAAAGACATTAGTTTATGTGGAGAAAATTTCAACCTTATTCCAAATATCAATCTGAACAAGAAAACTCCTGGATTACAACCATGTGAATGCAGTGCATGTGGAACAGTCTTCATGGATCATTCATCCCTTAATAGACACATGAGATGTCACATTGAACACAAAACACGAGAGTATCAAAAATATGGTGTAAAGCCATATAAATGTAAAGAATGTCGGAAAGCATTCATTTATCCTGGTTCTCTTCGAATGCATGAAAGGAGTCACACTGGAGAGAAACCCTATGAATGTAAGCAATGTGGAAAAGCATTTCCATATCAGAAATCCTTCCGAACACATAAAAGAATTCACAGTGGAGAGAAACCCTATGAATGCAAGCAATGTGGTAAAAGATTCAGTGCTCAAAAACGTTTCCAAATACATGAAAGTAATCACACTGGGAAAAAACCATATGAATGTAAGGAATGTGGGAAGGCCTTCACGTGGGAAACAAGCTTTCGACAACACATGGTAACACACACTGGAGATGGATTTTATAAATGTAAGAAATGTGAGAAGGCATTCATTTATCCCAGTTGTCTTCGAATGCATGAAAGGAGTCACAACGGAGAGAAACCCTATCAATGTAAACAATGTGGAAAAGCCTTTAAAAGTCCTGAAACTATTCAAATACATGAAAGAATTCACAGAGGAGAGAAACCCTATGAATGTAAGCAGTGTGGCAAAGCCTTTAATTATTTCAGTTCCTTCCAAATACACAAAAGAAATCACACAGGAGAGACACTGTATGTATGTAAAACATGTTCTAAAGTACTGAGTACTGCCAGTTCTCTTCGAAATCATGAAAGAATCCACACCGGAGAAAAGCCCTATAAGTGTAAAGAATGTGGGAAAGCCTTCACATGGCAAAAAACCTTTCGAAAACATATGATAACACACACTAGAGATGGACCTTATAAATGTAAAAAATGTGAGAGAGTATTCATTAATCCCAGTTCTCTTAAAATACATGAAAGGATTCACAGTGGAGAGAAACCATATCAATGTAAACAATGTGGCAAAGCCTTTAGTTACTACTGTTCCTTACGAGTACACAGAAGAACTCACACTGGAGAGAAACCCTATGTATGTAAACAATGTGGAAAAGCCTTTAGTTGTAATGAAAGCCTTCAAACACATGAAAGAATTCACACAGGAGAGAAACCGTATCAATGTAAACACTGTGAGAAAGCCTACAGATACCACAGTTCTCTTCGAACCCATGAAAGGAGTCACACTGGAGAGAAACCTTATCAATGTAAACAATGTGGTAAATGTTTTAGTTCAAAAAAAGGTTTCAAAGTTCATGAAAGAACCCATACTGGAGAAAAACCCTATGAATGTAAAATATGTGGGAAAACCTTCCGTTCCACTTATGTTCAACTGCATGAAAGAATTCACACTGGATAAAAAACCTATCAATGTCAGGAATGTGGGAAGGCCTTCATTTATCTCTCAATCATTTGAAGACACATGAGACTGCACACTGCATAGAAAACATATAAAGTGTGGAGAATGGGAAAGGCTTCTCTGATCTCAGTAGTTTAAAAGGATGAAAGGATTCCCTAGATAAAACTGCATTTGTAAACAGCCTGGGTAACAACTTCAGTTGGCCAACATCATGTATGAGAATTTCCATGAAGAAGAAGTATAAATGTAAATAACATGAGATAACTTAATGGAAAGTACTCCATGCCTAATGTTCCAGAAAACCTTCAATATGAAAGAGTTTTTTTTTAAGTTTTATAAATATGTTGTTTAGTAAGGATCTTTCTTCAAGTGTATCCTTGAACAGTGGATTTCTCCTAATTTTAGAAATGAATATTAATGTGAGGTAATTGTGTACATCGTCTTTCAACAATAGTACATAAGATTTAAAGGTAGTGATTTTTCCTTTAATCAGATAATGATTATTTTTCTTTCCATTTTAACCCTGTTGGATCCATGGGTGAACTTAAGTGTATTTCTTTTTTTTCCTTTTTTTTTTTTTTTTGGCTGTGCCATGCGTCATGTGGGATCTTAGTCCCTTTACCAGTGATCAAACCTGCACCCCCTGCAGTGGGAGCACAGAGTCTTAACCACTGGATTGCCAGGGAAGTCCACAAGTGCATTTCTAATATGCAGTTAGTCTTAAATTTTTATAATGTTCTATTCATTCTCAGTTAATGAGCCATTGTAAAATGGCAGTTTGGTATTTGTTGGGTTATGCCTAGTAGCTTTGTGTGGCAGTTCCTGGATATTCATAATCTATTATATATAGTACCCTTTTCACTGAGAAAGATACTTTTTGGTGGTGGTGAGTATAGGAACCTTTTTTCATTTTCCATTATACTAAACACTTGGAATAAATTTTATGTATGGGAAAGATGTCAAAAAATATAGTTTCATGTAAGTTATGCTTTGTATTTCCTTCTGACTGGTATTTGGTGAATAAACTATGAGACTTGTGATAATACAAAAAAATCTATGGAGTTGGAGATATCTTGCCTGTGAGTAATATTAAGATCTAGACTTTCCATAATCCATCCCCTTTTTCGTTCCATATCAGCATTCACCAATAGCTCACCTGTGTGTGATTTAAAAGCAGGTACAAAGAAGATACTCTTCAGATACTGGAATCCCCACACTGGTAGAGAGGCAGATTCATAGGAGCTTCAGTGACACCATTTTCCACCTTATTTTCCAGACTCTGTCCTTATAGTCAAGAGTGTCGTTAACACCACCAACAAATGTTTGATTTCCATTTTTATGGATATATAGTTTCCCCTGCTGTCTTCATACCTTCTACATCAGAGATGCATCAGAGTTTGAATTTTTTCTGTAAGGGCTCTTGTGTCCACTGTCTAAGTATTCCAGTGTTTTATGGTTGGGAATATTCTCTGATTCCACTCTTCTCTGGATTATATCTTCATAATGTCTAATTTGTGTAGGAAACACTTTGTGCTGTTAATAGTGCTAGTGAGTATGTGTTCCTGACTCACCATAGCATTTACAATGGTGCCACCAAAAAGAATGACATGGGAGTTTGTTTCTCTGCTGCGTTGTACAGTGGCTTCCTTGACCCATTGTTTACATGTGAGAATAAGCACCTTCCGTCAGGAAGATGGTGGGTTTTTCCTGTTAATTGTAGCTGAATATAACCCCTCAATGTGTTTTTTATTTTATTTTATATAATTAAAACTGAATTTTTTTGTAAAACAGTTTTTGTAGTCGTTTCAAATATTTTACCAATTCTTTGATGCTTTCGTTAGCTAACACATGTTGTTTTTCATTTCCTCAAAGAATATATTGAAGTATCCATTTTATAAATATTCAGAAAAACTTGCAGTTTTCTTCATTTGATCATTATACAATATGAGTCTGTGAATTTTTATCCTGTGAATAGAAGGTCAGCTACTTTATCCTCAGGCCATTTCTTATTTTTAGTTACAGTTTTGTCCTGGATCTAATTTCTACTCATCTGCAAAAGTTTAATCTTGGGTTTTTTTCGGTGCTGTCTTGCCAGTGATCACAAGATCATACCTCTAGTCAAATACGGGGGCAAAACGAATTCAATTAAGAATTATTACAGGCAGGCTTCCCTGGTGGGGCAGTGGTTAAGAATCCGCCTGCCAATTCAGGGGACATGGGTTCGAGCCCTGACCTGGGAAGATCCAACATCCCGTGGAGCACCTAAGCCTGTGCACCACAACTACTGAGCCTGCGCCCTAGAGCCCATGAGCCACAACTACTGAGCCCACGCACCTAGAGCCCTGCTCAGCAACAAGAGAAGCCCGCACACCACAATGAAGAGTAGCCCTGCTTGCCGCAACTAGAGAAAGCCTGCACGCAGCAAGGAAGACCCAACACAGCCAAAAATAAATTTTAAAAAAAAAGAATCTGTACATATACAACTGAATCACTTTGCTGTACAGCAGAAATTAACACAATATTGTAAACTAACTATACAATAAAAATTACAAAAGAGACTGATTACAAATCCTATAAGACTGTGGTGTGTAACAGTAACGGTGTTCAAAAGGACTTCTTATAGGAATTTTACTTGTGTTAGAGGATTTGATTGCTGTTCAAGGTAGCAAGAAGTATTGAATGCTTTTAGGCGGTTAACTTTATTTTATCATTGGTGATCATAAATCATTTTCTTGAAAGCAAGAACATTCTCGTGGAGCTAAACTTAATTGCTAAGAAACTTTATTCAATTATGTTAGAAGAGGGGGCTGTTGGTCATTTTTATGATTTTTAATTTTATCTTTTATCACTATTAGAGACAGGTTATAAAATACATAGATTCATTTCTTAGTATGCTAGGTAATATTTTTATAATCTCTTTTGTGACATAACCAAGGCCTATAAATTTAGGCAAATTGTGAGACAATAAAAAGCTAGCAAGAGAGAAAGATAGGACTGCTATGCCAGTGAACCCTTCTGAAGGACTATACTCTTTTCTTTAAACATTAATTTTATTGAACTACAGTTGATTTACAATGTTGTATTAACTTCTGTTGTACAGCAAAGTGATTCAGTTATATATACATATATATTTATTTATTTATATTTTTTTCAGTTTATTACAGTTTATAATAGGATGTTGAATACAGTACCCTGTGCTATAAAGTAAGACCTTGTTGTTTATCTGTTCAATGTATAATACTTTGCATCTGCTAATTCCAAACTCCCAGTTCATCCCTCCACCATTTCCTCTCCCCCTTGGCAACCACAAGTCTATTCTCTATGTGTGTGAGTCTGTTTCTGTTCCATAGATAAGTTCATTTGTGTCATATTTTAGATTGCACATGTAAGTGATAGCATTTGGTATTTGTCTTTCTCTCCCTGACTTAACTTCACTTAGTGTGATAATCTCTAGGTTCATCCATGTTGTGCAAATGGCATTATTTCATTCTTTTTTATGGCCAAGTAGTAGTCCATTGTATATATTAACCACATCTTCTTTATCCATTCACCTGTCGATGGACGTTTAAGCTGATTCCATCTCTTGGCTATTGTGAATAGTGCTGCTGTGAGCATAGGGATGGATGTATCTTTTTAATTTATTTATTTTTGGCTGCATTGGGTCTTTGTTGCTGCGTGCAGGCTTTCTCTAGTTGTGGCGAGTGGGGGCTACTCTTCATGGTGATGCACAGGCTTCTCATCACAGTGACTTCTCTTGTTGCGGAGCACGGGCTCTAGGTGCACAGGCTTCAGTAGTTGTGGCACGTGGGCTCAGTAGTTGTGGCTCACGGGCTTAGTTGCTCTGCAGCATGTGGGATCTTCCCAGACCAGGGCTTGAACCCATGTCCCCTGCATTGGCAGGCGGATTCTTAACCACTGTGCCACCAGGGAAGCCCCAGATGTATCTTTAGTATTCTCCAGATATTAGCCTAGGAGTGGGATTGCAGGATCATATAATCTGCATGTTCTTTTTTTTAAAATATATTTATTTATTTGGTTGTGCCAGGTCTTAGTTGCGGCAGGCGGGCTCCTTAGTTGCGGCTCGCAGACTCCTTAGTTGTGGCATGCATGTGGGATATAGTTCCCTGACCAGGGATCGAACCTGGGCCCCCTGCATTGGGAGCATGGAGTCTTTATCCACTGCGCCACCAGGGAAGTCACTCATCTACATATTCTTAATTCAGTACACCAGCTCTGGCTTCTCACTATAGGGGGAACAGGTTTTATTAAACTAATGCAAGCACTTGAGATTTCCCTGGTGGCACAATGGTTGGGACTCTGCACTTCCAATTCAAGGGGCCTGAGTCCAATCCCTGGTCAGGGAACTAGATCCCATGTGCATGCTGCAACTAAGAGTTCGCATGCCACAACTAAGGATCCCATGAGCTGCAACTAAGGAGCCCGCCTGCCACAACTAAGAGCCAGCACAACCAAATAAATAAATATTGAAAAAATAAAGTAATAATGCAGGCACTCACTGAACAAATAAGCACATAACAATAAAAATCTCCAGAAGGAATGGGTCCAGTTCCCAAAGTTGCTACATTATATTTCCTAAACTATCTAGTTTATATCAAAAATATGAGACATGTAAACAAACAGGAAGGTAAACCATACAGTGAGAATAAAGAGCAATAGAAAAGTGACCCAACTCTTACAAGGAGACTGCAGTAAAATTGCCAGGTGATGTCTCAGCAGAAAACAGGGAAGCCAGAAGGCAGAGGGAAACATTCAAAGTGCGCTAGGAAAAAAGGCTGTCAACCAACAATCCTATATTCAAAACTACCTTCTGAAAAAAGATGGCAAAATAAGGACTCTCTCAGATCAACAAAAAGTGAAAGAATATATTGATAGCCAATTGCCTCACGGGAATTACTGGAGTTCTTCAGGCTGATAGCAGGGGACTCCAGAAGATAATTCATATCAACATAAAGAAACAAAAACACCTGTACAGGTAATTCTGTAGCCAGAAAAGGCAGAATCAATACATATTTTCTCTTTTAGCAGATGTCAAAAGTACTGTGTAAAATCCTATGTATGTAATGTGTTACTAGGCCATTATATATAGCAGTGTAATATTTATGTAGTATGTTTGCCATTAAAAAGCACAAAGGTGGGAGTAACTGTACTAGGCTAAGGAGATGACCACAGATTGTACATAAGTGTGAGAAAATATTTCCGGGTTATATCATAAGTTGATATAATCTGCATAACAGTAATAAAAATGGCAAAAAGGAATAGAACTTTATATGAGTAATGTTTCCATATATCACTGGAATTATGCTAGCATAAATCTGAGTCTCATTTTTAAAATTAATACATATATGTTAAATGAGCAACCTCTAAAAAAATTTTAAATATATAATGGAGATGTCATTTAAAAATGAAAGTGGATGGGCTTTCCTGGTGGTGCAGTGGTTGAGAGTCCGCCTGCTGATGCAAGGGACACGGGTTCGTGCCCCGGTCCGGGAGGATCCCACATGCCGCGGAGCGGCTGGGCCCGTGAGCCATAGCCGCTGAGCCTGCGCGTCCGGAGCCTGTGCTCCGCAGCGGGAGAGGCCACAGCAGTGAGAGGCCCGCGTATCGCAAAAAAAAAAAGAAAGTGGAAACTTGAAAATATTCACTTAATGTAAAAGAAGGCCTTAAGAACTAAAAACAACATGAGAATTGTAGGATACAGAAAGTAAAATGGCAGGTATAATTGCCACTATGTATTAATACTAAATGTGAGTGGTTTACATAGCCCAAACAGGAGGAAGAGATTGTCATCTCAGATTAAACAAAGAAACCATGATCTAAATATGTGCTATGTAGAGGAAGCACACTTTTGATTCAAAGACACCAACAAATTGAAAATAAAAGCCTGTGATAGATATATCTGTGAACAACACCAACATGAAGACTGGAGAGATTATACAAATATTAGGCAAAATGGACTTGAATACAAAAGGTATCATTAGGCATATTGAGGGACATTACATCATTCCAACATGGTCGAACTTTATGGCTTGTATCTAAAACAGAACCTTGAAAAAATTATTATAGCCATTAATATCTCTACTAGCAGAGAAGGAAGACCTCAAATCAGTACCCTGTATGTACTTCAAGAGACTGTAAAGATGAGGTCTTAAACACAAGGAGAAAAGGAATTAATACAAATTAAAGTAGAAATGAGTGAAACAGGGAATAGTAAAACTGTAGAGAAAACCAATGAAACCAAAAGTGAGTTTGTTACCCAAAAGCTGGGTTTGCCTCTTGGTGGGTGTTAGGCAAAAGACACATCCAAGCCAAAGGTGTGGAGAGGAAAGGATTTATTTGCAGCAAGTAAGGAGAACACAGGGATCTTTCCCAAAGCAGTGTCACTCAGAACAGCAAAACTGGAGAACTTCTAAGCTATGGGTACATGCATATTCTGAAGGGGCTTGAGAAGAGAATTCAGCCAGGAATTTGGGCAAAGGTTCACAGAGTCCAAGCTTTAGTTGACTGAAGTCAGGAGGGTCAACACCATCATTCCATCCTTCACTTGGGGGCCTTAGGTCCTGCAGAACTCAAAGACATGTATCAGATTTTTATGTGTACCCTTGAGGAACTAGGACGCTGTTTTATCCCTGACCTATGGTTACTTGATCCTTTTCTTTTGTTCTTACATTCCCTTATTTTGGTTAATTACTGAGATCTATTCAAGGGCAAGCATTCCGGCCAAGCTTAGATCACAAAATGGCTTAGGCCAGAAATGGCTTCTTGTCTGTCAAGAAAGTCATGCCTGGTTCTCTTCCTCTAGGGACCCCCTTACCCTGTCTTCTTACAAGTTCTTACAAATTGACAAATCTTTAGCTAGATAGATCTAGAGAGAAAGAGGGTATATTCACATTCATAGAATCACAAAGAATGAGGGATATGACTATGGACATTACAGAAATAAAAAGGATTATAAAGGAATTCAATGAACAACTGTATGCCAAAATATAAGATAACTTAGAAGAAATGCATAAATTCCTCAGGAGAAACAAGCAACTGAGACTAACTCAAGACAAAAAGCAAAATCAGAATAGAACTATAGAGTGAAGTGGTTGAGTTGGTAAACAAAAAAACACCCATAAAATAAATCTAGGCTCTACTTTTGTGTAAGTGGCTTCAACACTAAGTTCTCCAAAAATTTTAAAGAAGATTTGTTACTGCATTAGACTGGAGACTCCCCTCCTGGGCCCCTAGCTGAACCAACACCCCCCTGCCCCCGAACCCTCACTGGGTCAGGGAGTTCTTTCCTGCTCAGGTTTGAGCTGCCAATAAGGAAACTGAGTTTGGTGCAAGCAAGACAGGCTTTTATTCAATGGCCAGAGAAAGAGAAGGGGGAGCTAATGCTCTAAAGACACCTTCTCTCTGATTACAAGTGAGGACAAGCTTTTTATAGAAGTGGGTGGTGACTTCCCTGGCAGGCCAGTGGTTAAGACTTCACCTCCAAGATAGGGGATGTGGGTTCAGTCCCTGATCCAGGAGCTGAGATCCCACATGCCTCACAGCCAAAAACCAAAACATAAAACAGAAGCAATACTGTAACAAATTCAATAAAGACTTTAAAAATGGTCCACATCAAAAAAAAAAAAAAGAAATGGGTGAAGGTGCTTATATGAGGCAGGAGTCTTTTGTCTTCCTGATTCATGGAAATGGGTGGAGATTTCCCAGGATGCAATTCGTGCCTCTATTCTGACAGTCTGTGGTGCAGGGGGAGGGTGATATTATTATTACAATGATATGGTAAAGAGCTGTAAAGTGATATTTGTCCCAATTTTGAAGTTCAGTCAGATTATTCTGGATTCTCATCATTAATGTTTCCTGGGTCTGAGTCCCTACTAACGACTCCATGACCAGCACAGATCACAGGGCGACAGATGATATGTGACAGTCTCCAGAGCAAGTGAACCATACACAGCGTTCGACCTCTGCCAGGCCTTGGGAGAAAAAAAGGACATTCACGTGGGTGCGGAGCAACGCCCCACCAACCTGCCTCAGGGGACTCCGGGTTGGACAGATCGCAATACCCCGCCCCCTTGTCCTGAGTGACAACCTGCGAGAGGAAGCCTGACCCGGCAAAACCACGCTTAGGCGCTGGGATTGAACCTACACTCGCCTGGCACAATGTAGGGAAGAAGAGGGGCTACGGGTGCAGAGCTGCGGGGAGAGGCTCCAGGGTGGAAATTCCTATGAGAAGTAACGGGACAGGACGCCCGGGGTCCTGGCTTTGGGGGCCAACCCCCTTCCCACAGCTGGAGGGGACTGAGGTCCGAGCGGTACCCCAAACCCACAAGTATCCACTGATTCCAACGGTGACCATGAAGAGGCCAGTTCGAAAGATGTCCAGTTCCGACCAGCCCCTCTCTGCGTCTCGGCACCCCAGGGCACCACACTCACCATTTCGAGGTTTCCTGGGTCAGAGTCCCTTCTAACGACTCCAATGACTAGTGCGTATATGTGAGGGTCTCCAGAGCCTGGGAAGCTTACACAGCGTGCTACCTTATGTGTGGTGGGAGAAAGGACTTCTAAGCTGGTCTGAGGGTCGCCCCACCCACCTGCCTGAGAGGCCTCCTGGTTGGACAGATTCCAATACTGAATTAAGGATATGCAGATTACGACCTGCTGAATAAGGTGGCACACCCCGTTATTGACCTTAAAAATAAAATGGTCATTTATTTTACCAGTAAAAATGGGTTTATGGGGAAATAGAAAAGGACTGCAGCTCCTGAGTTGCAAGCAAGCTACAACAGAAGCCATAGTCAAGACCAACAAACAAAGCAGAGGAACATTATTTCACTGAGAAAAAGAAGGAAGTTGGGAAGGGTTATTTTAATGGAAACTCCATTGGAGAAAAACAAGAGTTCAGGGTGATGACAGTTGCTCACTGGGTGAGTAGTTGAAGGGGTCGATTTATTGTAGGAGATATAATGTGCATTCTTTTTCTATGTGGCCTATAATGGGTCATTCTTTTGTGATGCAGATTCTATTGCTGGGGTGTGTAATTAAACTGACAATTCCTCCTGTAACTGAGGTGGAGAAGATCTGGGTTAGAGCTCCCCTGATTAACAGATTGAAGAATAAAAACCACATGATCATCTCAATAGATGTAGGAAAAGATTTTGAAAACATTCAACATCAGTCTATGATAAAAACTTTTCAAAATGGGTGTGCACAGGGAACGTACATCAACATAATACAGACCATACATGACAAACTCACAGCTAATATACTCAATGGTGAAAAGCTGAAAGCATATCCTCTAAGACCAGGAAAAATACAAGGATGCCCACTCTCATCACATTTATTCAAAATAGCATTGGGAGTTGTAGCCACAGCAATCAGACACAAAAAAGAAATAAAAAGAATCCAAACAGAAAAGGAAGAAGTAAAAATGTTGCTGCTTTCAGATGACATGATACTATACATACCAAATCTAAAATGCCACCTAAACACTACCAGAGCTCAACAATGAATTCAGTAAAGTTGCAGTATAAAAAAATAATACACAGAAATCTGTTGCATTTCTATACAGTAAAAACAAACTATCAGAAAGAGAAATGTAGGAAACAATCCAATTTACCATCCCATGAAAAAGAATAAAATACCTAGGAATAAACCTATGTTGTAGGTAAGAAGACCTGTACTTGGAAAACTGTAAGACACTGATGAAAGAAACTGAAGACAACACAAACAGATGTTGAGATATACTGTGTTCATGGACTGGAAGAATTAATACTGTTAAAATGACCATAACACACAAGGCAATCTACAGATTCAATGCAATTCGTTTCAAAATATCAATGACATTTATCACAGAACAGGAACAAATAATTCTAAAATTTGTTTGGAAACTCTGAATAGCTGAAACAATCTTGAGAAACAAGAGCAGAGCTGGAGGAATCATGCTTCATGACTTCAGACCAAACTACAAATGTACTGTAATCAAACATTATAGCATTGGCACCAAAACATCCACAAAGATCAATGGAAGAGAATAAGAGTCCAGAAAAAAAATCCACCCAATTATGGTCAGTTAATCTACAAAAAGGAACAAGAATATACAATGGAGAAAAGAAACTCCCTTCAATAAGTGGTGCCGGGAAAACTGGACAGCTACATGTAAAACAATGAAATTAGAACATTCTCTAACACCATGTACAAAAATAAACTGGATTAAAGATCTAAATATAGTGCTTCCCTGGTTGCATAGTGGTTAAGAATCTGCCCACCAATGCAGGGGCCACGGGATCAAGCCCTGGTCCCGGAAGATCCCACATGCCATGGAGCAACTACACTACTGAGCCTGCGCTCTAGATCCCGCCAGCCACAACTACTGAGCCCGTATGTCACAACTACTGAATCCCGTGTGCCTAGAGCCCATGCTCCACAAAAGAAGCCACTGCAATGAAAAGCCTGTGCACTACAACGAAGAGTAGCCCCCACTTACCACGACTAGAGAAAGCTGGCATGCAGCAACGAAGACCCAAAAGCAGCCAAGAATAAAATTAATTAATTAATTATAAAAATAAATAAATATAAGACAAGAAACCAGAAATCTTCTAGAGGAAAAGACAGGCAGACTTGCACCTAAATCATAGCAATATTTTTTTGGATATGTCTTTGAAATCAAAGGAAATAAAAGCAAAAATAAACAAATTGAACCAAATTAAACTTAAAAGCTGTGACACAGCAAAGGAAACCATGGACAAAACACAAAGAACACCTACTGAATAGGAGAAAATATTTCCAAATCGTGTGACTGATAAGGCGTTAATAATATCCAAAACACGTAAAAAGTTCACACGACTGGACAATCGATTTAAAACTAGACAAAAGACCTGAATAGACATTTTTCCAAAGAGGGCATTCAGATGGCGAACAGGCACATGAGAAGTTGCTCAATGTCATTAATCATCAGAGAAATGCAAATTAAAACCACAATTAGATGTCACCTCACATCTGTCAGGATGGTTATCACCAAAAAGAAAACAAATAACAAGTGTTGGTGAGGAAGTGAAGAAAGTGAACCCTCCTACACTGTTGGTGGAAATGTAAAGTGTTGCAGGCACTCTGAAAAACAGTATGGAGAGTTCTCAGAAAACTAAGAATAGAACTGCCATATGACCCAGCAATTCCACTCCTGGGTATGTATATCCAGAAAAAACTGGAAACACTAATTCAAAAACATACATGCACCCCAATGTTCACAGCAGCATTATTTACAACTGCCAAGATATGGAAGCAACCTAAGTGTCCATTAACAGGAGAATGGACAAAGAAGATGGGGTATATATATGCAATGAAATACTACTCAGCCATAAAAAAGAATGTATTTTGTGATTTGAAACAACATAGATGGACTTAGAGGGTATTAAGCTAAGTGAAATAAGTCACACAGAGAAAGACAAATACTGTATGATATCACTTATATGTGGAATCTAAAAAATAAAAAAAAAACCAAGAGGATATAACAAAAAAGACAAAGACTCATAGATACAGAAAGCAAACTAGTGCATACTTGTAGGGACAGGGTAAGGGGGAGAGGCAAGACAGGGGTAGGGAATTAAGAGGTACAAACTATTATGTATAAGATAAATAAGCTACAAGCATATATTGTCCAACATAGGGAATATATTCAGTATTTTATGACTATAAAATTGTGAATCACTATGTTGTACACCTGTAACTTACATAATACTATATATCAACTATACTTCAGTAAAATAAACTTCAAGTAAATAAATAAAAATAATGTCAAACACCACCCAGTTCTACAAAAAGTAAGCCATTAGTTGATACAGTTGCTGACTTCCCACACACTATGAAATGAATTCAGGGATGAGATCAGGAATGAGGCACCCTGTGCTCTGGGAAAAGTGGAAAAACAGGACTTTAGATAGTTAGATATTGTCAGTAAAAACTTTATGAACCCCAATTTTGCATTTTCCTATACTTAGAAAAGCGCTAAAATCATCAATGAAGATATCTCTTCCTCATGACTAAAAGTAACCTTCTATTACAAAAATGTGTGCTTGAGTGCACATACCCCTTCTCTAAATCACTGGTATATGGAACTTCAAACTTACTGTTTGGAGCAGTTCCTCAAAGCTACCTGAGAAGCTGTCTCCTGCTACAGTCCTCAGTAAGTCCATAAATAAAACAAAGTCACAGATCTCACATCATATGTTTTTCTTTCAGTTAACACGTGTAATCTCCAATCTGTCATGGATCTAAGAAGAGATATTGCTCTTCTCGTTGTTCAGTTTTTTCCCAGTTGTGAGGATGAGAATAATCACTCAGAGCTGTTTACATACTGGAAGAAAAACCATCTATTCGGGTTTTTTTTTTCTATTTTTCCTTTCTAAGACTATACCACTTTCAATTATTGATTCTACTGCTAGTGCCCATGGAGCTGGTTTCAGAGTTTTTCTTTTGTGACCAATGTGCCTAAATACATCATACTGGGATTTCTACCTTTGAATTTCTTATCCTCATCTTCTAAAAATTTCCTATGCTGAATACCTGTCCAATACCTAAAAGGTATTTTCCATGGGTTATCTTCCATTTTATCATTGCCCTTTGAAGACAGGATTAACACCCAACCTAAAATAAATATGATCATATGTTAAGACTGTTGTTGACACATGCATTAAGTTAATAGAAGTAGTATTATTCCACAAAAATACTTTTGAAGGAGAGTAGGGCAAGGTTAAGTGGGTTAAGCTGGCTTGTCAAAAGTTAATGTGTTGCCGCTTTAAGGTGTATAGGAGTAGAGCCTACAGGTTTTAAAGGTTTGACCCTCTTACACACTGGCACAGAAAAAGGAACATGAGTAAACCTTCCTAACTTGTTTATCCATTGTGGGCCAGGAAGGGTGACTAGGTATGTAAATCCAATTAAAAGTCAAATATCAAACTCCCATGTAATTCTTTTTGGCTGCACTATTGTAAATATCATGGTGAATCAGGAAAACATACTCACTAGCACTGTGAACAGCATCAAGTGCTTCCCACACAAATTAGACATTATAAAGGTATAATCTAGAGAACAGTGGAATCAGAAAATACTCCCAATCGTAAAACTCTGAAATACTTTCTCGGTGGAGACATGAAGCCTTCCAGAAAAAAATCAGACTCTCATGGATCTTCATGTGGGACACCAGGGGAAAATCACTTCTATGAAAATGAAAATCAAAAAGTTGATGGTGGTTTGGGGGATGCTCTTGACTACAAGGGCACTGAATCTGGAAAATAAGCTGGAAGATGGTGTCCTTGAAGCTTCTATGTATCTGTCTGTCTCCCAGTGTGGTGGCTCCAAAATCGGAAGAATGCCTTCTCTGCATCTGCTTTAAAATCACACACAGATGAGCTGTTGGTAAATTCTAACAAGGAACCACAAAGAGGATTGATTCTGGAAAATCTAGGCCCTAACGTTACTCACAGGCAAGGTATCTCCAACTCTAGATTTTTCTTGTCCTATCGCAAGTCTCTCTTCTTAATTCAAATTCTATTCAACAAATACCAGTCAGAAGGAAAGACAAAAAGCAAACAGGAAAATCATAATTTACATAAAAGTGTAGTCTTTGACAACCTTGCCATGCATTAAAATTTATTCCAAGTGTTTAATAGAATGGAAAACTGAAAAAAGCTTCTGTATCCACAAGCCCCCCAAAAGGACATTTCTCAATATTTATTTATTTATTTATTATTTATTTATTTTGGCTGCGTTGGGTCTTCGTGGCTGCGCGCGGGCTTTCTCTAGTTGCGGCGAGTGGGGGCTACTCTTCGTTGCAGTGCGCAGCCTTCTTATTTTGGTGGCTTCTCTTGCTGCAGAGCCCAGGCTCTAGGTGTGCAGGCTTCAGTAGTTGTGGCACGAGGGCTCAGTAGTTGTGCTCGTGGGCTCTAGAGCACAGGCTCAGTAGTCATGGTGCACGGGCTTCGTTGCCCCGCGGCATGTGGGATTTTCCTGGACCAGGACTTGAACCCATGTCCCCTGCATTGGCAGATGGATTCTTAACCACTGTGCCACCACGGAAGCCTGTGAAATAAAAATTCTTAAATACTGGAATGTAACACTGGATTTTTTTTTCCCCCTGAAATTTACCCTTCTTGCCTCTTTGAAAATATTTTATACGGTCTTTCAAGCTCTATTAATTAAGTACATTTTACACTATTGAAAAAAGAAATTTAAATAAGTGAGTAAATCTTCTGAAGGGCACTAACCCAGAGATGGGCAGTGGTCACAGGTTAGCTCGTCCAGAAAAGTTTGAAAAAAAAAAAACCTCCACAAAATGATTTCCCATAGGATGTCTCTTCCAAGAAAAAAAAATTGGGAGGAGAAGGGATTTCATACACCTACTTCCAAGTGGTTATTCTCGGCTTTCCCCTCGTGTAAAACATCCACAGACCGCCCCCCTCCCCAGTGCAATCCACGACTCTGCGCAAATAGGATAAACAATTAAAATACTGGGTGTGTTTAAAATACACCACGGGAGAAGAATAGTTGATAGATGATGTGAATCGGAGAGGGGAAACTGACTTTGGGAAGGCGGGGAGCGCTCTGGAAATTTCATGAGTTCTTGCCAGCCCTACTAAGAGCTATTCTGCAGGTCGGTTCCATGCCTGGCCACACAGCCTTACACCAAGCCCTTGATCCCTGGAGGACATAAGACCCTCTTCTTCCAGGCAGGACTGGCCTGGGCCATCCTCTTATCACAGGCAATCCCAGGCCAGGGAAAAGTTCTGTCTAGGTGCAATTGGAGAAAAAAAGGACATCCACGCCTGTGCGGAGCATCGCCCCACCCACCTGCCCCAGCGGCCTCCCGTTTGGACAGATTCCCAATACCCCGCCCCCAAGTACCTGAGTGACAACCTGCGAGAGAAAGCCTGACTCAGCAGAATCACTTAGCGCCGCTGGGATTGAATCTGTCCCCGCCTGGCACTTAAGGTTTGTAACAGAACTTTTCCCTGGCCTGGAATTCCCTGGCATGGAACTGTTCTTCTTGTTAAGAAAGGCAGACACTTAGATGTGAACTCACCGTTTGTAATAAAGAGGCTGGCTCCAGTTTCATCTTTGCGCCTTGACAGCGCTGAGCCTTCCACCCATCCCTCCCCATCCCCACTCATTAGGTACTTAAGCTAAAGAATCCCAGAGCACTTGGCTTTGGTAGGAGGTCTGAATCACTCAGTCCTAGCTGGGTACCAGGACGAATCTCAGTCAAACCACAAGCTGTGAGGTGTGTGCATTAACTTTTCAGCTGTACATTTTACACTGGAAGGAAATTTATTTTAGATCAGTGTTCCCTGTGTGCCTAGAAAACCTCGAAATGTCAGCATTCAAGGCAATTGTATTCCTATTTCCACTGATAGAAGAAAAACAGTAAGTTGTACTGAGAATTGGAAAATACCTTAAAAGTCTTCCTGCCTCCCCTCAGGTTTATTGAAGTATAACTAACTAATAAAACTGCATTTAAAGATTAAAACATGATGATCTGATACACTTATACTGTATTGTATAATTGAAATTTATGAAGAGTGGATCTTTTTTTTTAAGGGAACCCTAAAAAATGCATTTTAATGGGGAATGGCAGAAATCACAATAGACTATTATCATCATTGTGGAAGTATTAATCGCACACTTTAAATATATTCATGTTCAATGTCTCTCTGTTTATTCGTTGTTTCTCCCGTTCCACAAGTGCATAGGTTGTTTTCTGTAGATCTGTGGAAAATGGGCCAGGGGTGGAAGGTCCATACAGGCTAGACAGAGTGAAGAGCCCATGACTGTTCAGCACAGAAGGAAACTGGAAAAGTGTGTTAGTACCTTGCAATCTGGCTGGACTTAGGGGAACAACAGGGCTGAGAGTACTCCAAAAGTGGATACTGGAGACCAAGGCACTCAGAGTCAAGAAGGGTGTCTGTGAAAATAATCCTAGCATAATAATCAGTGGGCTTGGATCACTGCCTGTGATCATGATGGTTGGTGCTAGCTCTAACCCTTTGGGTTTCTTGGACCTTGATGAATTACTTGTTTTGTCTTTTTCTGGCAAAGCTGAATCCTGATCTTGAGGCTCCATGTCTGCGTCCATGTCTGGGTCCATCTCTGGGTTGGAACTCAGCGGTAGTGAAGGTGTTCTAGGAGGTTCCTGAAAAGGGCAAATGGACGAAATAGGAGGTGTGGTGGTAAAAGTGGCAGTTGCACTGGATGCAGAAGTTGGTGCTTCTAGCGAAGGCAGTTTGGGGGAAGACAAAGTCTCCAGCGCTTGGGCAGTTTCTTTGGAAGACGGAGAAATACTTGGGTCAGTTGAACTGGTGGCAGCGAGAAGTTCAACTGGTGGCTTTTTAGAAGGTGTTACAAATTTGGTAACAGATGGTGTTGGCTCCTGAGGGGATTTTTTTCTCTGCCAATTTCTCAGCTGGATTCTCAACCTTTATAGATTTGAAAAGCTTCCTATTGGAGGAGTTCAAAGATCTGAGGGTAAATGGAGAATATAAGCCAGAGTGTCTGTAGTCACTGCAGCTAGGGGTCTTGGCACCAGGCTGCGGTGGCTTCTTTTTCCCTCCATTCTCTTCATCTATGGAGCTCTCGCTGCTGACTTCACTGATGCGTAAAGCTTCAGTCTCCCTCAAGCCTCCCCGCTGGCATAGGAACCGTATTCAAAATCTCTGGGTGCGAGATAAACTTGTACACAAACTTCTGACCCCTCACGTTTTCAATGATATTCTTCATATAATAGTATCTGAGGGGTCAGCTGTGTTTGTCATAATTCATGTTAGGCTTGTTATTTTGAATCCCTCAGAGACGAGCCACCTCTTCTGCCTGCAAATGCTTGAACTCCCCGTCATTAGAGGTCCAGCAGATCATGTGATCGTTCTGAGGCTCCTTTAGGAGCTGAAGGAGGAACTGCCACAGGGTGATGGCATTGTTAAGAGCAATGAACGAGGCCACTTGCGAGGCTGCCTCAGGGTCTCTGCCTCAAACATGATGCCTCTCTCCACCGGCCACCTCCTCACGCTGGAAACTCGAGGACAGCACCGCGGCCACTGTGACCCCTGTGGCGGAGCTGGAGAAGGCGGCGGCAGCCAAGCCATTCGTTGCAGCAGCCAGGCCTGCCAGTCGCTCCATGCCTGCTAAGAGAGTGGATCTTAAGCATTCCGACCACACAAACAAAAATAAAGATAGTTAGGACTTCCCTGGTGGTCCAGTGGTAAAACTCCGCACTCCCAACGCAGGGGCCCGGCTTCCGTCCCTGGTCAGGGAAATAGATACCACATGCCGCAACTAAGAGTTTGCATGCTGGAACTAAAAGAGCCTGCATGCTGCAAGGAAGATGGAAGATCCCGCATGCTGCAACTAAGACCCAGCACAGCGAAATAAAAAAAACAAAATGATAACTAAGTGAAGTGATGGATATTAATTAACCTGGAAATTCTTATACTCCCAGGAGACTTAATTGCAAAACTCTTACATTGCAAAACACTTCATGCATTGACTTATTTGAACAACTTTATTGAAATGTATGGCACATACTGTGGAAGGCACCCATTAAGTATACATTTTCATGCTTTTAGTATATTTGTAGATACATGCATTTATCACTACAGTCAATTTTTGAAGATTTTCTCACTTCAAAAAGAAACTCTTCTACTCTTTAGCTGTCACCGCTAATCTTCCCATCTTCCTCCTCCAATCCCCGGCCTTAGAAAACCACTAATCTGCTTTCTTTTTCTCCATCCTGGTCTTTCATATGAAAAGAATTCTATAGTATATGGTCTTTTGATTGACTCAGCATGATTTTTTTCAAGGGAAAATTATAAATCAATATTTCCTTCATTTTACATCAGAATAACATTTTATTGATTGGGTAAAACACATTGTTTACCTATTCATCTGTTAATGGAACTTTAGATGTTTCTACCTTTTGGCTACTATGAATCACATTACTCTAAAATTCATGTATAAGTTTTGGCCAAATAAGTATTTTCATATTCTTGGGCATATACCGAGGAGTGGGATTGATGGGCCATATGATAACTCTAGGTTTAATATTTGAGGAACTCCCAGAACTTTTTCCAGAGTGGCTTCGCTATTTTGTCTTCATTCCAACCTGTATGAGAGTTCAAATTTCTCCATCTATCCTGGATAAAACTTATTACCTCACTTTTTGATTTTAGCCATCCTAGTTTTTGTGACATGGAATCTCATTGTGGTTTTGATTTGCATCTCCTTGATGACTAATAATGGCCAGAATCTTTTCATATGCCCTTGATCATTTGTATATTTTACTTGGAAAAATGTGACTTCAGATGCTTGTCACATTTAATATTGAGTTAATTGACTTTTTATAACTAACTTATAAGAAGTCTCTAGATATTTTCAATATAAGTTCTGTTTTAAATATATGATTTGCAAAATTTTCTTCCGTTCTAAGGGTTGTATTCACTGTCTTGCCTTAAAAGTTTAATTTTTATAATATACACATACCATAAAATTTACATTTTCATCATTTTAAGTGTATAGTTCAGTAGTACAAAATACATTGACATTGGGAAACCAATCTGCAGAACTATTTTCATCTTTCAAAACCAAACTCTATACCCATGTTGACATAAACAAATAGGATGCCAATTATTTTTCCAGCAAAATATGTGTTTATCCAGGATTAGCAAAGAATTGTAATTTGGGGTCAGCAACCTTGGCATGCAAGTTCCCCTGCAGCAAGGAGAGTATTCTTTTAAAGAAGGGAAAAGGAAGTTGGGAGGTCTATAGTAAGCAAAGAGTTTTGCACAGCAAAGAAACCATAAACAAAACAAAAAGACAATCCACAGAATGGGAGGAAATATTTGCAAATGATGTGACTGAAAAGGAATTAATCTCCAAAAGCTACAAAGAGCTCATGCAGCTCAATATTAAAAAAACAAACAACCCAATCAAAAAATGGACAGAAGACCTAGATAGACAATTCTCCAAAGAAGACATACAGATGGCCAAGAGACATGTGAAAAAATGCTTAACATTGCTAATTATTAGAGAAATGAAAATCAAAACTACAGTGAGATATCACCTCACACCAGTCAGAATGGCCACCATCAGAAAGTCTACAGACAATAAATGATGGATGACAGATGAATGGATAAAAAGAAGTGGTACATATGTACAATGGAATATTACTCAGCCATTAAAAAGAATGAAATAATGCCATTTGTAGCAACATGGATGGACCTAGATGTCATACTGAGTGAACTAAGTCAGAGAAAGACAAATATCGTATGATATCACTTATATGTGGAATCTAAAAAAAAAAAAAGATACAATAAACTTATTTACAAAACAGAAACAGAATCACAAACTTAGAGAACAAACTTATGGTTACCAGAGGGGCGAGGGGGAGGGATACTTAGGGAGTTTGGGATTTACATGTACACTACTATATTTAGAATAGATAACCAGGGACTTCCCTGGTGGTCCAGTGGCTAAGACTCCACACTCCCAGTGCAAGAAGCCTGGGTTTGATCCCTGGTCAGGGAACTAGATCCCACATGCTGCAACTAAGAGTTCACACGCCGCACCTAAAAGTTCTGCACACCAGAACTGAAGATCCCGCATGCCACAACTAAGACCGGGCATAGACAAATAAATAAATAAATATTTGAAAAATAAATAAATAAAATGGATTAACAACAAGGACCTACTGTATAGCACAGGGAACTCTGCTCAATATTATGTAACAACCTAAATGGGAAAAGAATTTGAAAAAAATAAATAAATAAAATAAATAATTCACAAGGTGCTTTAAGCTCTCCCTTTTGAGAGTATTCCATCATTAGAGAAAAAAACAAACAAAAAAACAATAAATGATGGAGAGGGTGGGGAGAAAAGGGGTTGTTGGTGGGAATGTAAATTGCTGTACCCGTTATGGAAAACAGTATGTATGGAGGTTCCTTAAAAAACTAAAAACATAGCTACAATATGGTCCAGCAATCACACTCCTGGGCATATATCCAGAGAAAATCATGGTTTGAAAGGATACATGCACCCCAATGGTCACTGAAGTGCTGTTTACAATAGCCATGACATGGAAGCAACCTAAAAGCCCATCGACAGGTGAATGGATACAGAAGATGTGGTACATATATACAATGGAGAAAACCATTCTACTTTTTGTCTCTAGGAATTTAGCTACTGTAGGTACCTCATACCCATGGAATCATACAGTGTTTGACCTTTTTTGTCAGGCTAATTTCAGCTAGCATAATGTCCTAAGGTTCATCTATGTTGTAGCAAGAGTAAAATTTGCTTTCTTTTTAAAGCTAAATAATACTCTGATGTATGTATGCACCGTGTTTTTTTTGTCTATTCAACTGTTGATGGACACTTGAGTTGCTTCCACCTATGGCTACTATGAATAATGTGAAATGAACATATATATCTGTTTTGACATATCTGTTCGAATCACTGCTTTCAATTCTACTTCAATTGACAGAAGTCGGATTGCTAGATCAGATAGTGACTCACTTTGCAATTTTTTGAGGAATTGCCTTTTTCTTTTCATACCATCAATACAATTTTATATTCCAAGCAATATCACACAAGAATTCCAAAGGATATTTCTACTTTCTTGATAGTTTCCTTTGAAGCACAAAATTATTAATTGTCCAAATTACCTAAAAGAATGAAATTAGAACACTCCCTAGCACCATACATAAAAATAAACTCAAAATGGATTAAAGACCTAAAGGTAAGGCCGGATACTATAAAACTCATAGGCAGAACACTTTTTGACATAAATCCCAGCAAGATCTCTTTTGATCCACCTCCTAGAGTAATGAAAATAAAAACAAAAATAAACAAATGGGATCTAGTTAAACTTAAAAGTTTTGCACAGCAAAGGAAACCATAAACAAACACAAAATATAACCCTCAGAATGGGAGAAAAGATTAGCAAATGAAGCAACCGACAAGGGATTAATCTCCCAAATATACAAACAGCACATACAGCTCAATATCAAAAAAACAAACAACTCAATCAAAAAATGGGAGGAAGATCTAAATAGACATTTCTCCAAAGAAGACATACAGTTGGCCAAAAAGCACATGAAAAGATGCTCAACATCACTAATTATTAGAGAAATGCAAATTAAAACTACGAGGAGGTATCACCTCACATGGGTCAGAATGCCCATCATCAAAAAATCTACAAACAGTAAATGCTGGAGAGGGTGTGGAGAGAAGGGAACACCCCCTACACTGTTGGTGAGAATGTAAATTGATACAGCCACTATGGAGAACAGTATGGAAGTTCCTTAAAAATCTAAAAATAGAACTACCATATGACCCAGCGATTCCACTCCTAGGCATATATCCAGAGAAAACCATAATTTGAAAGGATACATGCACCCCAATGTTCATTGCAGCATTATTTACATTTATAATAGCCAGGACTTGGAAGAAACCTAAATGTCCATCAACAGAGGAATGGATAAAGAAGATATGGTACATAAATACAGTGGAATATTATTCAGCCATACAAAAGAACAAAATAATGCCATTTGCAGCGACATGGATGGACTTGGAGATTGTTGTGCTTAGTGCTGTGGGTCAGACAGAGAAGGTTGGATGTCATGTGATGTTGCTTATATATGGAGTTTAGAAAGGGGGTGCAAATGAACTTGTTTGTAGGGCAGAGGTAGAGTCGAGGGTGTAGAAAGCAAACTTATGGTTACCAGGGGATAAATAGGGAGGGATAAATTGAGAGGTTGGGATTGACGTGTACACACTACTATATGTAGAACGGATAACTGATGGGGACCTGCTGTGTAGCGCAGGGAACTCTACTCAGTCCTCTGTCATGGCCTATATAGGAGGGGAATCTAAGAAAAGAGTTGGTGTATGTATATGTGTGGCTGATTCACCTTGCTGTGCACCTGAGGCTACTACAGCATTGTGGATCAGCTATAGTCCAATAAAAATTAGTAATTAATTAATTTATTTATAAAATTTCCTACCAGTGTAAAACGTACACCTGAGAAGTTAATGAACACACATCATAGCCTGTGGTTTAACTGAGATTTGTCCTGGCACCCAGCTAGGCTGACTGATTCAAATTTCCTACCAGAGCCAAGTGCTCTGGGATTCTTTAGCTTAAGTACCTAATAAGTGGGAATGGGGCAGGGATTGGTGGAAGGCTCAGCGCTGTCAAGGACGAAAGATGAAAATGGAGTCAACCCCTTTATTATAGATGGTGAATTCACATTTAAGTGTCTGCGTTTCTTAACAAGAAGCACAGTTCCGTGCCTGGCCACACAGACTTACACCAAGCCCTTGACCCCTGGAGGACATAAGACCCTCTTGTTCCAGGCAGGACTGACCTGGGCCATCCTCTTATCTGTACTTGCTGCATCTTGAAACAGAATCAGGAATCCCAGTGCAGGAGGAGCTGCGGAAGACAACTGAGACAATCCCAGGCCAGGAAATGTTGTTTTACCAAGCAAACGTGCCAGGCGGGGACAGGTCCCATCCCACCTCCCACAGGTGGGAGGCATTAGGGGGCGGGGTATTGAGATCTGTCCAACCAGGCGGCCGCTGAGGCAGGTGGGCGGAGCGGTCCCCCACTCAGGCGTGGACTGCCTTACCTTCTACAGCGGAGGGATCGCGCGTCTGTTCCGGGTTCACTAACCTGTTAACTTTCACGTACCTTCTGTTGCCCTGTGTTCTGCACTAGTCCTTGGAGTCGTTAGGAGGGACTCAGACAGACCCAGGAAACCTCGAAATGGTGAGTGTGCTGAGCCGGACTGTGGACGCTGCGAAGGGACTGGTCGCAACCGGCCGAAACCGGCCATCTTTTTTGACCCGGTCACTTCGCGGTCAACTCCGGAGTCTGCGGATACGCAGGGGTCTGGGGCGCTGCTCGGACCTCAGTCCCCTCCGGGTCTCAGTGGCGGGGTTGGCCCGGCAGCTCGGACCCCGGGCGTCCTGTTCGGTCACTTCGCTGCAGGAACTTTGGCCCCGGAGCCTCACCCGGCTGCTCTGCAGCCCCTCTTCTCCCCCCAGATTGTGTGGTGACCTCAGGCACGGCCTTCAGGTGACAACTGGGACTCGTTCTCCAGGGTTCGGTCGTGGGATTAGCTGTGGTCTGAGGGGTCTCAGCCTTTCCTTTCTGCCCCAGGGGGCACCCGTTTTGATAGGGATAGAATAGGATAGTTACACTGGTAGTTGTAGAAGTCCCAGTAGGGGATTGTAAATAGCGAGGGAAACCTAGGGAACTTTGGGAGACCACTGTAACTTATTGATCGCTCAAGAAAGCTATCGAAAATGTTGTGGAACCAATCAGGCCTCCTTAAGTATAAAGCCATAAATAAAAGCATGAGATATGCCCCAGATCATTAAGTGAAAGAAAAAATGAGACCTGCATTCTGCTGGTCGAGTTCAGCAAGGTAATGATCCTTAACACCAAGGACAGGAATTTTAAGAGAAATGTGACATTCCAAAGTAGGAGACCCTCATTATATGGAGACTTGAGATGAAACAACATACTTTAGTGTATGTTACCACCTTTCTCCTGATTTGAATAAGCTCTACGACAGTCCTAGTTTGACCTCCTAGGGTCAGACACTCTCCTATGCCATAGGAAGGAGGAGCTAGTGACCTAAGCCTGACATCTACTCGAAGAATGAGGAAGAAGGCAGTCTTTTTCCCCTTCCCCACTTTCCTTTGACTATAAAAATATAGCCCACTTAATCCTCAGGGCAGAGCCCCCCTGCCTGCTTGCGTCTCTTGCAAGCGTCCTATATTAATAAATCTACATCTTGCCTATCTCTTCGCCTCTTGCTGAATTCCTTCTGCGCTGTGACACAAAGAACCCGAGCCTCAGTAAGTCCAACACCAGGTGAGTGATTCTAATTAAAAGACCATAGGTTCAAGTCCCAATCTGGGTTTAGGCAGGGTTCGAGTCCCGGCACGTGGGTTCAAGTCCCATCTGACTTACACGGTTTCATTTTTTCTCTGAGTTTTCCAAATGTTTGGGAAGCAGAATTTCAAAGACCTTAGCCCCCCAGAGGAGCTCTTTGTAGGGCTGGCAATAAATCATTAAATTTCCAGATCGCTTCCCTCATTCTCAAAGTCGGTTTCGCCTCTCCGATTCAAATTACCTATCATCTATTCGTCTCCGCAGTGCATTTCAAACAAATATTTTAATTGTTTATCCTAGTTCCGTAGTGACGTGGATGGTATTATTTTGGGGGCGGGGGGTGGTCTGTGGATATTTTACAAGAGCAGAAGCCGACAATGACCACTTGGAAGTGGGTTGTATGAAGTCCTTTCTTCTGATTTTTTACTGGAAACAGATATCCTATAGGAAGTCCTTTCGTGGAGGTTTTTTTTGAACTTTTATGGACGATCTACCCTGCCCATCCCTAGGTTAGTCCCCTTCAAAAGATTTACTCGCTTATTTAAGTTTCTTTCTTCAATAGTGTAAAATAGAGCTTCGAAGTCCATATAAAATATTTCCAAAGAGGTAAGAGAGGTGAATTTCAGGGGGAAAAAAATTCCAGTATTACATTCCATTTGTTAAGAATTTTTTGCTTTTATTCAATCCCTGAGGAAGTGTGGTTAAATTTTTGTGGCCTCTCCTTTACTTTTGGTGGATTTCAAATAAAGTTCCAAGATTTAGACTTGTAGAGGAGAAGTATTCAAGTGTGATTAATTATGTAGTAAATGAAATTGCCTTGGAAGTAATTGACTGACATTTTTTTCTGAAAAGGAATAGATATTTGGGGTTTCCTGGTGAACTAGTAGAAGTGGCTTATAATTTTCTTCTCTCATTTCCACATAAACACTGGATTTGAGTGATTTTGCTGAATTGTTCAAACAGGGTTTGTGTATTTAAAGTATCAGTGGTGGTGGAGAGCGCCTGTAGTTGGGAGCAGAGCCTGAGGTCAGTGTCTTCAGGCCAAGGCCCCGTTTGAGCCTGCGAGGGGAAGTACTTGAAGGCCCTCCTATACTTGGAATCATATAGTATATAGCTCTGCCAGATTGGCTTCTTTCTGGTAGCAATATACTTTTGAGCTTTGCTTCATGTGTTTTTATAGCTTGATACTTTATTCCTTTTTATTAGTGAACACTGTTTCATCATATGGATATACCACTGATTATTTGACTCTTGCAAGATATCTTGCTTACCTGTTGACTCATGCCAGTTATGAATAAAGCTCCTACAGGTATTTGTGTATGAGTTTTGTGTGAATATAAGAGTTGATCTCATTTGGACAAATAACAAGGAGTGTGATTGCTGGGTCTTAATATACATACTAAGAGTATATTTTGTTTTGAAAGAGAGCTCCTGTCTTCCTTTGTAGGGGTACCAAGTTCCATTCCCCCCAGCAATGAATGAGGATTACCTTCACATCTATTTGGTGTTTTGCATTTTAGTTATTAAATAGGTGTGTAGTGATAGCTCGTTTTATTTGCAATTTCCTACTGACATTTGACATTGAGCATGTTTTCATATTTCCTGTTTCCCTTCTATATATCTTTTTTTGGGAGCTGTTCAGATCTTTTGCCCATTTTCAATTGGATTATTTATCTTCTTACTGTTGAGTTTTAATAGTTCCTGGATATTTTGAATACCAGTTATTTATCACATAAGTGTTTTGCAAATATTAGTATTTTTTCATATCCTGTGACTCAGCTTTTCATTCCCTTAACACTGCCTTTCTGAGAGGAGACGTTTTTTATTTTAATGAAGTGAAATTATCCTTTTTTTCTTTTACAGACCTTGTGTTTGTTGTTATATTTGAAAATTCATCACCAAACCCAAAGTGACCTAGATTTCCTTCCATGATATTTTGGAGGAGTTTATTACTTTTGCATTTTACATTTAGATCTGTGATGTGTTTTGAGGCTTTTTTTGTAAAACGTGTAAGTCCTATGTTTACATTTGCTTTGTTTGTGTGTGTGTTTGTTTGTGAATATCCATTATTTACAGCACTATTTGTTTAAAAGATTTTCCTTTCATTTGAATTGCCTTTCCTTCTTTGTCCAAGTTCAGTGTGGGTCTACAGGAAAACAGTTGATTATCTTTCAATCTTGAGATATGTCTTCTATTTTTTTAATAAATTTATTTATGTTATTTATTTGGCTGCTTTGGGTTTTCGTTGCTGCGCGTGGGCTTCTCCCTAGTTGTGGCGAGCGGGGGCTACTCTTCGTTGCGGTGCGTGGTCTTCTCATTGCGGTGACTTCTCTTGTTGTGGAGCACGGGCTCTAGACGTGCAGGTTTCAGTAGTTGTGGCATGTTGGCTCAGTAGTTGTGGCTCACAGGCTCTAGAGCGCAGGCTCAGTAGTTGTGGCACACGGGCTTAGCTGCTCCACGAAATGTGGGATCTTCCCAGACCTGGGCTCAAACCCGTGTCCCCTGCATTGGCAGGTACCTTCTTAACCACTGCGCCACCAGGGAAGCCCAGGATATGCCCTCTTAATTCCAAGAGTTATCTGTTGTTGGAGAATCTTTAAGGTGTTTCACAGAGATAATTATGTCCTAGAGACCAAATATTTGAATTTACCTACAGGATACATGAATATATTCTTTTTCAGGAAGTAGAAGTTCCCTCTATTACTTGTTTGTGATTAAAAATGGATGCTGTATTTTACCAAATCCTTTGAAATTTTCATTTCCCCCTTTGTTCTTTTCTGATATTTCCTTTTACCCTCTGTCTTCCCTTATAGGCATATTGATTAGATGTTTATCAGTGTTATTAATCTTGTCAAAGAACTAGCTTAAAAGTTTTTTTCTCCTTCAATTACCCACAATTACATTAATTTCCTTTCTGATTTTTATAACTTTATTTTGTGATTATATCGTCTTCTCTTTATTGTTTCTTTTTTTTTGTGGTACGCGGGCCTCTCACTGTTGTGGCCTCTCCCATTGTGGAGCACAGGCTCTGGACGCGCAGGCTCAGTGGCCACGGCTCACGGGCCCAGCCACTCCACGGCATGTGGGATCTTCCCGGACCGGGGCACGAACCCATGTCCCCTGCATCAGCAGGCGGACTCTCAACCACTGTGCCACCAGGGAAGCCCTCTTTATTGTTTCTTAAGGTAGATGCTTGTGTTGTTGTTTACAGACTTTTGTTTTTTCCCAGTTGATGATGACATAAATTTCTCGGTAGGCACTGCTTTTGCTACATGCCACAATTTAGCTCAAAACAAATCTTAATTTCTCTTGAGACTTCTTCTTTGATCCCATGTATTACTTAGAAATATGTTGTTGAACCTCTGTGTGTTAGGGGTTTTTCCAAATCTCTTGCTTGTATTGATTGCTAGATGAATGCCTTTGAGTTCTAGGAGCATGGTTTGTATGATTTTTCTTCTTTCAGATTTGTTAAGGTATGCTTTATGTCCCAGAAAGTGTTCGGTCTGGTTGAATGTTTCATATGAATTTTAGAAGAATGTGTATTCAGCTCTTGTTGCATGAAGTGTTCTTTAGATTACAATTACATTTAGTTATTTCATAGTATTCCTCAAAGCAAGTCTGTCCTTCCTGATTTTCTGCCTGCTGTTATATACAGCTTATGATAAGGGGGTGTTGATGTATGACTATAATAATGGATTTATGTATTCCTCCCTGCATTCTTCATGTCTTGCCTTATGTATTTTGCCACTTTGTTGCTATGTATGTACACATGAAGGATTGTTATGGCTTCTTGCAGAATGGACCTTTTTGTCATTATGTAAAGTCCTTTCTACCCCTGAGATTTCCTTGGTCTGAAATCTGCATTCTCTAAAGTTCATATATGAGTGCCAGCATTCTTTTGGTTAGTTTTGGCATGGTGTATTTATCTCCATTGCTTTATTTCTCATCTGCCAGTGCCTTCATATTTAAAATGAGTTTTTGGTAGACTACATTTAATTGTAATTTTAAAAATCACATATTATGATATCAGAAAGGGAAAGTAAAAAAAAACAGTATGCACCGAAAAAAATAAAATACTTTGGAACAAACCTGACCAAGGAGGTGAAAGAGATATGTTGAGCACCATAAAACATTGATAAAGGAAATTGAACTGAATCAAAAAATGGAAAGCTGGGCTTCCCTGGTGGCACAATGGTTAAGAATCCGTCTGCCGATATGGGTTCGAGCCCTGGTCCGGGAAGATCCCACATGCCGTGGAGCAACTTAGTCCATGTGCCACAACTACTAAGCCTGCACTCTAGAGCCTGCACGCCTAGAGCCCGTGCTCCACAACAAGAGAAGCAACTGCACTGAGAAGCCTGCACACCACAAGAAAGAGTAGCCCCCACTCGACACAACTAAAGAAAGCTCGCGTGCAGCAGTGAAGACCCAATACAGCCAAAAATAAATAAATAAGTTTATTTTTAAAAAAATGGAAAGCTAACCCATACTCTTGGATTGGAGGAATTATTTTTGTTAAAATGGCCATAGTACCCAAAGTAATCTACAGATTTAATGTGATCCCTATCAAATTACTCATAACATTTTTCACAGAACTAGAACAAATAATCCTAAAAGATATATGGAACTGTAAAAGACCCAGAATTGCCAAAGCAGTTCTGAGGAAAAAAGAAAAAAGCTAAAGGCATAACCCTCCCAGATTTCAGACAATAATACAAAGTTAAAGTTGTCAAAACAGTGTGATACTGCCACAAAACCAGAAATATAGACTCAATGGAACAGAATAGAGAGGCCAGAAATAGACCCACACACCAATGGTCAATTAATCTTTGACAAAATAGACAAGAATATACAATGGGGAAAAGACGGTCTCTTCAGCAAGTGGTGTTGGGAAAGTTGGACTGCCTCATGTAAATCAATGAAGTTAGAACACACCCTCACACCATATACAAAAATATACTCAAAATGGCTTAAAGACTTAAATGTAAGACATGACATCATAAAATTCATAGAAGAGAACATAGACAAAACATTCTCTGATATAAATTATACCAATGTTTTCTCAGGTTGGTCTCTCAAGACAATAGAAATAAAAGTAAAAATAAACAAATGGGTCCCAAACAACGTATAAGCTTTTGTACAACAAAGGAAACCATAAACAAAATGAAAACACAACCTACATACTAGGAGAAAATATTTGTCAATGATGCCACCAACAGGGGCTTAATTTCTAAAATATACAAATAGCACATACTATCCAATAACAAAAACCAGACAACCCAATAAAAAATGGGCAGAAGACCTAAATAGACATATCTCCAAAGAAGACATACATATGGCCAATAGGCACATGAAAAGATGTTCAGCATTGCTAATTGTTAGAGAAATGCAAATCAAAACTGCAGTGAGGTGCCCACCTCACATTGGTCAGAATGGCCATCATTAAAAGTCTGCAAATAACAAATGCTAGAGAGGGTGTGGAGAAAACGGAGCCCTTTTGTACTGTTGGAAGCAATGTAGATTGGTGCATCTACTTTGGAAAACAGTATGGAGGTCCCCCAAAACACTAGAGTTGCCATATCATCGAGAAATCCCAGTCCTGGGTATATATCCAGAGAAAACTCTAATTCAAAATGATACAGGCACCTAAATGTTCATAGCAGCACTATTTACAGCAACCAAGACATGGAAACAACCTACATGTCCATTGGCAGATGAATGGATAAAGATGTAGTATATATATTCAGTGGAATACTGCTCAGCCATTAAAGGTGAAATAATGCCATTTGCAGCAACATGGATAGATGTACAGATTATCATACTACATGAAGTAAATCAGATGGAGAAAGAGAAATACCATATGATATCACTTATATGTGATATCTAAAATATGTCACAAATGAACTTATTTTCAAAACAAAAACAGACAGACATCAAAATGAAAGTTACGGTTACCAAAGGGGAAAGGGGGTGGGGGGAGATAAATTAGGAGTTTGGAATTAGCAGAAACAAGCTATTATATATAAAATAGATAAACAACAAGGTCCTATTGTATAGCACAAGGTACTGTAAAATCCTGTAGAAAACCTTAATGGAAAAGAATATGAAAAAGAATATATATATATGAATATATATATATATGTATATATATATCTGAATCACTTTTCTGTACACCAGAACCTAACACAACTTTGTAAATCATCTATACTTCAATAAAAGTGAATAAGTAAATCTGATATTACTGTAATTTTCTTTCATTTGTATTGAGACCATTGTTGATCGAAATGGTGACTAATATGGTTGGATTAATATCTAACACTTTTTACTCTTTCTATTTGTTGCCCTTATTTTTTCATTTGTCTTTTCTCTTTTTTCTACCTTCTCTGGATTTAACTGAGCATTTTGTCTGATTCTTCCTTTTTTCCATTCTTAACCTATACCTTTGTAAAGAACTTTTTTAGTGGTTGCCCTTGAGTTTTCAGTATACATTTAGAACTAACCCACATCAGTCTGCAACTTAACGCAGTACCTCTTCAGTGGTTGTTCAGGTACCTCATACCACACTATTCCCATTTCCCCTCCTCTGTCCCTATTGATATGGCTGTCATTTATTTCACTTATCCACAAGGTTATCATTATCAATGTCATTCTTGCTAATATGATTTTAGACAAAGTATCATCTATTATAAAAGAAATATAAAAGATGTTTACCTTTATTTATTCCTCTTTTAATTCTCCTACATAATTTACATTCTTTCTGATGAATTTTAATGTCTTTCAAAGTTGGCATACTAATGACAAGTTCCATCAATTTTTGTCTCAAAATGGCCTTCTGTTTTTTAAGGATAATTGTGCTTCCTAACAGAATTCTAGGACACTGTTTGTTTTTTTTTTAATTTCAAAACTTTAAATGTTTCAATCCACTTAGTTCTTTTATATATACGTATGTATATAATTATTATTATTGTTTTTTTTTCCTGAAAAGAAGTCCAGTTTGATTCTAATCTTTATTTCTCTGTACCTAAAGTATACCTCTGGCTTCTTACAATATATATTCTCTTTGCCTTTGTTTTTCTCTCTACTTTAAATATAATATACTTTGGTCTCCATTTTAGGTGTTTTCATTTTTATTGTTCACTGAGCCTCATGGATCTATGGGTGTTGTCTATCATTAATATTAGGAACATCTCAGTGGTCGTTACTTATTTCTGTGTCTCTTTTCCTTCAATTATTTTCATTATATGTATCTTAAATCTTCTGTTAAAGAAGGTCATGCCAGAGTTCATGGATACTGTGTTCTATCTTTTTTGATCCTTTTTGTCTTTGTGTTAGACTACAGTGAAACAGTTTTTTTGGGTACCAGCCTTAAGAACAGAATCTTTGGGGCATATTTAAAAAATGTCTTTCTGGGCTTCCCTGGTGGCACAGTGGTTGAGAGTCCGCCTGCCGATGCAGGGGACGCGGGTTTGTGCCCTGGTCCGGGAGGATCCCTCATGCTGCGGAGCGGCTGGGCCCGTGAGCCATGGATGCTGAGCCTGCGCGTCCGGAGCCTGTGCTCCGCAACAGGAGAGGCCACAACAGTGAGAGGCCCGCATACTGCAAAAAAAAAAAAGTCTTTCTTTTCTCTTTCCCAGTTTTAGGGCACCAGTTTACCCTTTGAAGTCAGTGCTCTCATGGCTCTGGGAGGACTTGTTTATTTCAAGATTTTTCATTCTCTTCTCGTGAGATGGAGAATCACAACTTCTAATTTCATAAATCCCAGACTAGATTTTCACTTAGCAGTTGCAATACTGGCTGCTTGGAAAACTCCTGTTCCTGAAATAGCAGGATGGAGACTTTATGTTCTTTTGGAGGAAGCCAATGATGAAACCCTTACATAATTTATAATCATGGGAAAATTCACCATCAAAGTGTTATGGACTTTGGTGAGCTCCCTTGTAAACTGTAGCTCTTAACATGTTCCTTGAGGGCAGTAAGACCCAGAGTATACTGTTATGGTGTGAAGAGAAAGAGTTTTTTGGGCATGTAATTGCACTGTGTGTTCTAGAATTTGGCTGGAAGCGCCTTGAGGCACCTGAGTATAGGGATTTTGTGATCTAACATATTAATGCTTCTTCCCCATGTCTGAGCTCTAAATTTGAAGTAACTTTCTACCTGCATCAAATTATATGTAGAGAGGAAGGAAAAACAGAGTCTATGCTAATCATTATACAACTTAAAAGCAGTGCATCTGCAGAAGAATATTTATATTCAGGCAACTGTGTGTGATTGTGATTTCTTCTAAAGGCCTGGAGGACTTTGGGACAGTGTGGCCAGCTGGGCTTTGTTAAAAGTTTGATTTCTACAGGTCACCTGGCCTCTGATGATAGGTGATAGGATTAGAAAAAAGCTTCCAGTTCTTCACTGTATGCCTATTTATTAAAACCTCATGCAATCTTGATCCTCTGCCTCATGGAGTACTGTAACTTGTGGATCATAAGAAGAAGATGAAAGAATTTTTTCAGCAGAAATCATTGTTCTTAAAATGACGTTTCTTTCATTTGTAAAGTATTTCTCATTCTCTGGGCTCTGCCATTATTGTGATATAAGCGATACTGTGACCACAAAAGTTATGTGTAAATAATTTCCATTTGTTCATGATGCTGTTAAATTATTGAGGAAGTATGGAGAATAAGTTTATCATGATCAAGTCATAGAATAACTCTTTGTAAACAACAGAATTGTATGTAACCTTCCTATAAATCGAGTGTGCGTGTCTAGTTCTGTCAGTCTCATGAATCTCAGTGTGCTCCTATTTTGGGTGTTTTAGGACTCATTGGCCTTTGAGGATGTGGCTGTGAATTTCACCCTGGAGGAGTGGGTTTTACTGGATTCCTCACAGAGGAAACTCTACAGAGATGTGATGCGGGAAAACTTCCAGAACCTGGTCTCAGTAGGTAAGAATGAAAAATTCCCTCCCTTTGTCAATTAGAGAACAAGTGTTTCTTACCTGTCAATATTGTTCAAAGTTGTGGAATGTGGAAAGGGAAAACTTTGGTAAAGAAACTAGGGGAGGTGGGGATCAAAGGGAAATCCCCAGCGGTGCAGTGGTTAGGACTCGGCACTTTCACCACTGCTGTGGCCTCAGTTCAGTCTCTAGTCAGGAAACTAAGATCCTGTAGGCCATACTGCACAGCACCCGCCCCCCCAAAATAAAGAGAAGAAGAAAGAAAGGAAACTAGACATAGTCAGAGCTCATCATGGGCCTAAAGTCCAATAATTTTTCTGTCATTTCTAGTACTTTGGGATCATTTTTCTGGTTCTGCATTTCAGAAACAAAACAGGAAGATCATGACATTGAAGATCAGTACAAAAACCAGGGGAGAAAATTAAGGTGAGTCACACCCGCAATTCAAAGCATTGTCTTGTGAGAATCATGGTATATTCTGAAAATTTTAAAGAAGTCAACAAAAACAAATAGCCCAGTCTTCAAATTTAGTTATTCTATTCTCAGAAAATGTCTCCGAAAAAGTATTTTCTTAAATGTGATATAAATGTTCTGTGTTTCCAATATAGTTCATGTGCAGTCAATAAACCCTATATTTGAATATCACTTTTTAATAGAAGAGGTGAAGTCCTGTTGCAGAGCATTCAGTTTATTCAACTTCTAACAATTCACACAAGATAGAAAACCTCACTGTTCCTATAAATCATAATAAATACAATAAATAAATGATTTCTTAATAAAGAAATCATTGATAATCTTCTCATTGTTTACAGAAGTTCTATGGTAGAGAGACTCTCTGAAAGTAAAGGCAGTAGTTTCTGTGGAGAAAACTTCACCCTTATTCCAACTCTCAATCTGAAGAAGAAAACTCCTGGTTTAAAACCATGGGAATGCAGTGCATGTGCAAAGGTCTTCATGCATCATTCATCCTTTAATAGACACATGAAATGTCACATTGAAAACAAACGAAGAGAGTATCAAAAGTACCATGAGAAGGTATATAAATGTAAAGAATGTGGGAAAGCATTCATTTCTCCTAGTTCTCTTAGAACACATGAAAGGAGTCACACTGGAGAGAAGCCCTATGAATGTGAACAATGTGGAAAAGTCTTTCGATATCAAAAATCCTTCCGACTACACAAAAGAACTCACACAGGAGAGAAACCCTATGAATGTAAGGAATGTGGGAAAGCCTTCATGTGGGAAACAACTTTTCGAAAACACATGGTAACTCACGCTGGGGATTTACCTTACAAATGTCAGAAATGTGAGAAAGCATTCATTTATCCCAGTTGTCTTCGAATGCATGAAAGCAGTCACAACGGAGAGAAACCCTATCAATGTAAACAATGTGGAAAAGCCTTTAAAAGTCCTGAAACTATTCAAATCCATGAAAGAATTCACAGGGGAGAGAAACTCTATGAATGTAAGCAGTGTGGAAAAGGCTTCAATCATTTCAGTTCCTTACAGCTACACAAAAGACATCACACAGGAGAGACACCATATGTGTGTAAAACATGTTCTAAAGTATTGAATACTGCCCGGTCTCTTCGAAATCATGAAAGAATCCACACTGGAGAAAAACCCTATGAATGTAAGGAATGTGGGAAAGCCTTCACATGGAAAATAACCCTTCAGAAACACATGATAACACACACTGGGGATGGACCTTATAAATGTAAAGAATGTGAGAGAGTATTCATTAATCCCAGTTCTCTTAAAACACATGAAAGGAGTCACACTGGAGAGAAACCATATCAATGTGAACAATGTGGTAAAAGTTATAGATATCTAGCAGTTTTGAAAATACATCGAAGGACTCATACTTGAGAAAAACCCTATGAATGTAAAAATGAAGGGAAAACCTTCACTTCTGCATATGTTCAAGTGCATGAAAGAATTCACACTGGACAGAAACCCTATCAATGACAGGAATGTGGGAAATCCTTCATTTGCCTCTCAGTCGTTCAAAGACCTGAGACTGCACACTGGACAGAAATCATATAAAATATGACGAATGTGGGAATAGCTTTTCTGATCTTTGTAGTTTATGAAACCATAAAAGGGTTTACTAGATAAAACCTTATTTGTAAACAGCCTGGGTTGTTGGTCGATATCATTACATGTAAAAACTCCCATGGAAAAGAAGTATAAATGTAAGTAACATGAGATAACTTGATGGAAAGTAATCTATGCCTAATGTTCCAAAAAACCTTCAATATGAAAGAGTTTTTAAAAATTTTATTTATTATTATTTTTTTTTGGCCAGGCTGTGCAGCATGTGGGGCATCTTAGTTCCCCAATCAGGGATCAAACCTGTGCCCCGTGCAATGGAAGTGCGGAGTCTTAACCACTAGACTGCCAGTGAAGTCCAGAAAGAGTTGTTTTAAAAGTTTATAGGACTTTTCCTGGTGGTGCAGTGGTTAAGAATCTGCCTGCCAATACAGGGTACATGGGTTCGAGCCCTAGTCCTGGAAGATCCCACATGCCACAGAGCAACTAAGCCCATGTGCCACAACTACTGAGCCTGGGCTCTAGAGCCCATGAGCCACAACTACTGAGCCCACGTGCCACAACTACTGAAGCCTATGCGCCTAGAGCCCATTCTCCACAACAAGGGAAGCCGCCACAATGAGAAGCCCGTGCACTGCAACGAAAAGCAGCCCCCGCTCGCCACAACTAGAGAAAGCCCATGTACAGCAGCAAAGACCCAATGCAGCCAAACAAACAAACAAACAAAAATTTATAAATATGTTGTGTTTACTCAGGATCTTTCTTCAAGTGTATCCTTCAATGGTGGATTTCTACTAATTTCACGAACGAATATTAATGTGAATTCATTCTGTAATTCGTCTTTCAACAATAGTACATAACGTTTAAAGGTAGTGATTTTTCCTTTACTTGGATAGTTACTTTGTTCTATTTACTTCTGAAGCCTGTTGGATTCATGGATGAATTTAAGTGTATTTCTAGCATGCAGTGAGACTTAAATTTTTATAATGTTCTATTCATCCTCTGTTAATGGGCCATTGAAAAATGACAGGTATTTGTTGGGATTTCCTAGTAGTTTTGTGTGGCAGTTCCTAGGTATATAATATATTGTATATATTGTATCCTTTTTACTGAGAAAGATCCTTTCTGGTGGTGGTGTGTATAGGAGCCTTTTCCCATTTTCCATTCTATTAAACACTTGGAATAAATTTTATGTATGAATAATATGTCAAAGAGTATACTGTTATGTAAATTATGATTTTTCCTATTTGCTTTTTGTGTTTCCTTCTGACTGGTATTTGTTGAATAGACTGTGAGACTTGTGATAATACAGAAAATCTGGAGTTGGAGATATCTTGCCTATGAGTCATATTAGGACCTAGACTTTCCAGAATCTATCCCTTTTGTGGTTCCATGTTAGCATTCACCAACAGCTCACCTGTGTGCGATTTTAAAGCAGATGCAGAGAAGACGTTCTTCAGATAGTGGATTCCCCACACTGGGAGAGAGGCAGATATGTAGGAGCTTCAAGGACACCATCTCCCAGCTTATTTTCCAGATTCTGTGTCCTTGTAGTCAAGAGTGTCCTCAACACCATCAAAAAATGCTTGATTTCCATTTTTATAGACATGTAGGTTCCCCTGATATCTTCACAGCTTACACATCAAAGATCCATCAGAGTTTGAATTTTTTCTGTAAGGCCTCTTGTGTCCACTTTGAAAGTTATTTCAGTATTTTATGGTTGGTAATAGTCTCTGATTACACTCCTCTCTGGATTATATCTTTATAGTGTCTAATATGTGTAGGAAACACTTTATGTAGTTAATAATACTAGTAATACTAGTATGTGTTCCTGACTCACCACAACATTCACAAAGGTGCCACCAAAACGAATGACATGGGAGTTTGTTTCTCTACTGCATTGCACAGGGACATTGGTGACCCATTGTTTCCATGTGAGAATAAGCACCTCCTTCTGTCAAGATGGCTATGGGTGTTTCCTGTTACTTGTAGCTGAATATAATCCCCCAACATGTTTTTTATTGTCTTTTATTTTACATGATTGAAACTGTTTGAATTTTTTGTGAAACAGTAGTTTTTGTAGTCTTTTCAAATATTTTACCAACTCTTTTTGAAGCTTTCATTAGCTAACAATGTTACTTTTCATTTCCTCAAAGAATATATTAAAGTATCCTTTTTATGTATGAATATTCAGAAAAACCTTGTAGCTTTCTTCATTTAATCATTATGCAATGTAAGTTTTTTAAAAATATTATGTTGGCCAAAAGGTTTGTTCATTTTTTTCTGTAAGATGGTCTAGCAGAGCTTCCCTGGTGGCACAGTGGGTAAGAATCTGCCTGCCAACGCAGGGGACAAGGGTTCAATCCCTGGTCTGGGAAGATCTCACATGCCGTGGAGCAACTAAGCCCATGTGCCACAACTACTGAGCTTGTGCTCTAGAGCCTGCAAGCCACAACTACTGAGCCCACATGCCTAGAGCTTGTGCTCTGCAACAAAAGAGGCCACTGCAATGAGAAGACCACGCACCACAACGAAGAGTAACCCCTGCTGGCTGCAACTAGAGAAAGCCTGCATGCAGCAACAAATACCTAATGCAGCCAAAAATAAATAAATTAAAAAAAAATTTTTTTAATTAAAAAAAATGGTCTAGTAGCACTAAGTTGTCTTTAACTTCATTTGAAACAATTTTGTTAGATTGTATTGTGGCAGTTCTCATATCAGTAAGCATTTAAAAAAAATCAAAATTGGTGAATTTTTGTGTAGCCATTTTAATATTGGTGATGTAAGGGGAAAAGTAACATTTTCGGCATATTATGCTTTATTATTTCAAGAAAGGCAAAAACGCAACTGAAAAGCAAAAAACAATTGTGCAGTTTATGGAGAAGGTGCTGTGACTGACCAAACGTGTCAAAATTCATTTACCAAGTTTCATGCTAGAGATTTCTTGCTGGACGATGCTCCACATTGGGGTAGACCAGTTGAAGTTGATAGTGATCAAATGGAGACATTAATTGAGAGCAATCGACATTATACCACGTGGGAGATAGCCTACATACTCAAAATATCCAAATCAAGTGCTGAAAATCATTTGCACCAGCTTGGTTATGTCAATCGCTTTGATGTTTGAGTTCCACATAAGTTAAGCAAAAAAAAACCTTCCTGATCGTACTTCTGCGTGCGATTCTCTACTGAAATGTAATGAAAACGTTCCGTTTTTAAAACAAATTGGGACGGGTGATGAAAAGTGGATACTGTACAATAATGTGGAACAGAAAAAATCGTAGGGCAAGTGAAACAAGCCACCACAAACCACACCAAAGGCTGGTCCTCATCCAAAAAAGGTGATGTTGTGTATATGGGGGGATTGGAAGGGAGTCCTCTATTATGAGCTCCTTCTGGAAAACAAAACGATCAATTCCAACAAGTACTGCTCACAGTTAGACCAACTGAAAGCAGCACTCAACATAAAGCATCCAGAATTAGTCAACAGAAAATGCGTAATCTTCCATCAGGATGACGCAAGACCACATATTTCTTTGATGACCAGGCAAAAACTGTTACAGCTTGGCTGGGAAGTTCTGATTCATCTGCCGTATTCACCAGACATTGCACCTTCGGATTTCCATTTATTTTGGTCTTTACAAAATTCTCTTACTGGAAAAAATTTCAATTCCCTGGAAGACTGTAAAAGGCACCTTGAACAGTTCTTTACTCAAAAAGATAAAAAGTTTTGGAAAGATGGAATTATGAAGTTGCCAGAAAAATGGCAGAAGGTAATGGAACAAAATGGTGAATATGCTGTTCAATAAAGTTTTTGGTGAAAATGAAAAATGTGTCTTTCATTTTTACTTAAAAACCGAAGGAAGTTTTTGGCCAACCCAATATTTATTTATTTATTTTGCTGTGCTGGGTCTTAGTTGTGGCATGCAGGATCTTCAATCTTCATTGAAGCATGCTGGATCTTTGGTTGCAGTATACGAACTCGTAGTTGCCACATCTCATAGTTCCCTGACCAGACAGAGAGAATGGACTTGAGGACACGGGGAGGGGGAAGGGTAAGCTGAGACGAAGTGAGAGAGTGACATTGACATATATACACTACCAAATATAAAATAAATAGCTAGTGGGAAGCAGCCGCATAGTACAGGGAGGTCAGCTTGGTGCTCTGTGACCATTTAGAGGTGTGGGATACAAAGGGTGGGAGGGAGACGCAAGAGGGAGGGGATATGGAGATATATGTATATGTATAGCTGATTCACATTGTTATATAGCAGCAACTAACACAAAATGTAAAGCAATTATACCTCAATAAATATGTTAATTAAAAAAAAACCTGAGAAACACTTTGACCCATATCATTACATGTGAAAACTCCCATGGAAAAGAAGTATAAATAGTAGTAACATGAGATAAGTAGATAGAAAGTACTCCGTGCCTAATGTTCCAGAAAACCTTCAATATGAAAGAGTTGTTTTAAAAGTTTATAAATATTTTGTTTTTACTAAGGGTATTTCTTCATGTGTATCCTTGAATGATGGATTTATACTAATTTCAGAAATGAATATTAATGTGAGTTAATTCCATAAGTTGTCTTTCAACAATAATCATAAGTTTCAAAGGTACTTATTTTTCCTTTAATCAGACAATGATTTTTTTCTCTTTACATTTGAAGCCTGATGGATCCATGGGTGAATTTACGTGTATTTCTAATATGCAATTAGGCTTAAATTTTTATAATGTTCTATTCATTCTCTGTTAATGGGACATTGAAAAATGGCAGTTTGGTATTTGTTGGAATTTTCCTAGTAGTATTGTGTGGCAGTTCCTGGATATTCATAATCCATTATATATGTTTCACCCTTTTTAGAAATATTTATTTATTTATTTTTGGCTGCGTTGGGTCTTTGTTGCTGCACGTGGGCTTTCTCTAGTTGTGGCAAGTGGGGGCTACTCTTCATTGAGGTGCGCAGGCTTCTCGTTGCAGTGGCTTCTCTTTGTTGCAGAGCATGGGCTCTAGGCACGTGGGCTTCAGTAGTTGTGGCTCGCAGGCTCTAGAGCGCAGGCTCAGTAGTTGTGGCACACGGGCTTAGTTGCTCTGTGGCTTGTGGGATCTTTCCAGACCAGGGCTCAAACCTGTGCTCCCTGCTTTGGCAGGCGGATTCTTAACCGCTGCACCAGCTGCACCACCAGGGAAATCCCTATTTCACCCTTTTTACTGAGAAAGATCCTTTTTTGTGGTGGTGCGTATAGGAGCCTTTTTCCATTCCATTCTATTGAACACTTGGAATAAATTTTATGTATGGCTAGGATGTCAAAGAGCATACTGTTATGTAAATTATGATTTTTCCTATTTGCTTTTTGTGTTTTCTTCTCACTCGTATTAGTTGAATAGACTATGAGGCTTGTGATAATACAAAAAATCTGGAGTTGGAGATATCTTGCCTGTGAGTAATATTAAGACCTAGACTTTCCAGAATCCATCCTTTTTTTGGTTCCATATCAGCATTCACCAATAATTCACCTGTGTGATTTTAAAGCAGGTGCAAAGAAGACATTCTTTAGATATTGGAGTCCCCAGACTGGGAGAGAGGCAGACACATAGGAGCTTCAATGACACCATCTTCCAGCTTATTTTCCAGATTCTGTGTCTTTATAGTCAAGAGTATTGTCAACACCACCAACAAGTGTTTGATTACCATTTTTATAGATGTGTAGTTTCCCCTGATGTCTTCACACCTTCCACATAAAAGATCCATCAGAGTTTGAATTTTTTCTGTAAGTCTTCTTATATCCACCATGAAAGTATTTCAGTGTTTTATGGTTGGGAATATTCTCTGATTCCACTCTTCTCTGAATTATATCTTTATAATGTCTAATTTGTGTTGAAAACAGTTTATGCTGTTAACAGTGCTAGTGAGTATGTGTTCCTGACTCACCACGGCATTCACAATGGTGCCGCCAGAAAGAATGACATGGGAGTTTGTTTCTCTGCTTCATTGTGCAGTGGCTTCCTTGACTCATTGTTTCCATGTGAGAATAAGCACCTTCCTTCTGTCAGGATGGCTATGCATGTTTCGTATTACTTTTAGCTCAATATAATCCCTCAATGTGTTTATTTTATTGTATGTGATTAAAACTATTCTATTCAGAATGATTATAGACAAACAACAAGGTCCCAGTGTATAGCACAGGGAACTGTATTCAGTATCCTTTAATAAACTATAATGGAAAAAATACTAAAAGGAATATCTATGTGTATAACTGAATCACTTTGCTGTACAGCAGAAGTTAACACAAAATTGTAAAGCAACTATACTTCAATTAAAAAAAATGATTACAAACCCTATACGACTGTGGTGTATAATAGTAACAGTGTGCTTGAGAGGACTTCTTACAGCATTTTCACTTGTGTTAGAGGATTTGATTGCTATACAAGATAGCAAGACATTTTTCTTTATTGAATGCTTTCAGGCAGTTTATTTTATCGTTGGTGTTCATAATCATTTTCCTGAAGGCAAAAACAGTGTTGTGGAGATAAACTTAATTAGTAAGAAGCTTCGTTCAATTATATTAGTAAGAAGAGGGGACTATTGGTCATTTTTATGGTTTTGCATTTTATCTTTTATCATTGTTAGAGATAGGGTTATAAAATACATAAATTCACTTCTTAGTATACTAGGTAATATTTTTGAAATCATTTTAGTGACTTAACTGAGGTCTATAAATTTAGGTAAATTGTGAGGCAATACAAAGCTGGCAAGGGAGAAAGATAGGACTACTTTGCCAGTGATCCCTTTCTGAAACACTATACTCTTTTTTTTTTATGTTTATCTTATTGAAGTATAGTTGATTTACAATGTTGTGTTAATTTATGCTGTGCAGCAGGGTGGTTCAGTTATACATATACACATTCTTTTTCATATTGTTTTCCATTATTGTTTATCACAGATATTGAATATAGTTCCCTTTGCTATACAGTAAGACCTTGTTGTTTATCTATTCTATGTATAATAGTTGGCCTCCGCTAATCCCAATCTCCCAATCCATCCCTCCCCCCACCCCCTCTCCCCCTTGGCAACCACAAGTCTGTTCTCTATGTCTGTAAGTCTATTTCTGTTTCCTAAATACATTCAGTTGTGTCATTTTTTTTACACCTTCTCCATTCCTTTAATGTGCATAGAGTAACCAGTGTATATAAATAGGCATAGCACCTTGGCCCCTATTCCTGTTTTTTTTTTAATTTTTAAAAAATTTTATTGAAGAATAGTTTATTTACAATGTTTTGTTAATTTCTGCCATATAGCAAAGTGACACAGTTATATATATGTATATATTCTTTTCCATATTGTTTTCCATTATGGTTTATCACAGGATATTGAATATAGTTCCCTGTGCTATACAGTAGGACCATTTTTTTATCCATCCTATATATATAATATTTTGTAGATATGTTGATTTGTGTGATATTTTAGATTTCACATATAAGTGATATCATATAGTATTTGTCTCTCTCTTTCTGACTTACTCCACTTAGTGTGATAATCTCTAGGTCCATCCATGTTGCTGAAAATGGCATTATTTCCTTCTTTTTTCTGGCTGAGTAGTATTCCCTTGTTTATATGTACCACATTTTCTTTGTCCATTCATCTGTCGATGGACATTTAGGTTGTTTCCATGTCTTGGCTATTGTAAATAGCACTGCTCTGAATATAGAGATGCATGTATCTATTGAATTATAGTTTTGTCTGGATATACGCCCAGGAGTGGAATTGCTGGATCATATGGCAACTTTATTTTTAGTTTTTTGAGGAACCTCCATACTGTGTTCCAAAGTGGATGCACCAATTTACATTCCTACCAACAATGTAGGAAGGTTCCCTTTTCTTCACACCTTCTCCAGCATTTGTTATTTGTAGACTTTTTAATGATGGACAGTCTGACTGCTGTGAGGTGGTACCTTATTGCAGTTTTGATTTGCATTTCCCTGATAATTAGCAATTTTTTTTTCTGTTTCTTCCTGATTAAATCTTGGGTGTTTGTACATTTCTAAGAATTTCTTCATTTCTTCCAGGTTGTCCATTTTATGGGCATGTAATTGTTCATACTAGTATCTTATGTTGTTTTGTATTTCTGTGGTATTGGTTGTAACTTTTCTTTTTTCCATTCTGATTTTATTGATTTTGGCCCTCTTTTTTTCTTGATGAGTCTGGCTAAAGGTTTATCGAAGAACCAGCTCTTAGTTTCATTGATCTTTTCTGTTTTTTTAGTCCCTATTTCACTTATTTCTGCTCTGATTTTTTTTTTTTTTTGGCTGCATTGGGTCTTCGTTGCTGTGAGCAGGCCTTCCATAGTTGTGGCAAGCAGGAGCTACTCTTTTTTTTTTTTTTTTTTTGTGGTACGCGGGCCTCTCACTGTTGTGACCTCTCCCGTTGCAGAGCACAGGCTCCGGACACGCAGGCTCAGCGGCCATGGCTCATGGGCCTAGCCGCTTCACGGCATGTGGGATCTTCCCAGACCAGGGCACAAACCCATGTCCCCTGCATCGGCAGGCGGACTCTCAACCACTGCGCCACCAGGGAAGCCCGAAGGGGTTACTCTTCATTGCTGTGCGCAGACTTCTCATTGTGGTGGCTTCTCTTGTCATGGAGCATGGGCTCTAGGCACGCGGGCTTCAGTAGTTGTGGCACGCGGGCTCAGTAGTTGTCGCTCGTGGGCTCTAGAGTGCAGGCTCAGTAGTTGTGGTGCACAGGCTTAGTTACTCTGCCACATGTGGGATCTTCCCGGACCAGGGCTGGAACCTGTGTCCCCTGCATTGGCAGGCAGATTCTTAACCACTGCACCACCAGGGAAGCCCCTGTAGTTCTTAACAGAACAAAAACTGATCTTCCCTGAACCAGAAGTATTCTGCCACTAGACTGCGTTTGGACTTCAACTACAATTCTTCCCTTAGGTTTCCAACGTGCCCATTTAGATTGTTTTTTTTTTTTTTTTGGCTGCGCCACATGGCTTGTGGGAACTTAGTTCCCTGACCAGTGTTTGAACCTGGGCCCTCAACAGTGAAAGCGCAGAGTCCTAATCACTGGACTTCCAGGGAATTCCCTCGATTGCATATTTTTTATTTAGCCAATCCTCCATAAGAACATGAGCCACTTTCTTAAAGAGGAAAAAAAAGGAAAAGGAAAATTAATATATGTGTATAAACACATACACTTACACACATCATGATGGTTCTGTTTATGTGAAGGATCATGACTAACATTGTATTTTAATTTTTATCTATTAGAAATCAAATTGTGCCTTATAATTGAGGAGTCATTTTTTCTGTGTAATCTCCTAAACAGTAAATTTTGTGAAGTGTTCAGTATCGTTTTGGAAATCATAAAAAACAAAATTTCTCAATTTTGATCACATATAAAATGACAAGTGATTTTAGAGCTATCACTTTCATTCTCTATTGACTGGAATGGGCTTCATACTAAATGTATTAGGATGTCCTTACAGTGTGAGGAGGTCTTCAGACTCATTCCTCAATAAAACTGGTGAAAATTATTTTAATAACAAATATTTCAAGCTGCCAGAAATAGTCTTAAAGGCAAACAGCAGATGAAGAACATTTGTTCAAGTAAATCTAGGAAGAGTCAATAACCATGTAGTATCTTTGTAAGGTGGCATATTGTAACTAGATTTATCACAGTGATCATTTTGAAATGTATAGAAATATTTAATCACAGTGTTGTGTAAGAGGAACTAACATAGTGTTGTAGGTCAATTATATTTCAAAAGCAAACAAACTCATAGGAATAGAGAGCAGATTTGTGGTTACCAGAGGTGGGGGAGGGGAATTCAATAAATGCAGTCAAAAGGTCAAAACTTCCAGTTCAAAGATAAATAAGTACTAAGGATGTAATGTACAACATGGCAAATATAATTTGCACTGCTGTATGTGGTATATGAAAGTAGCTGAGAGAATAAATTCTAAGAGTTCTCACCACAAGGAAAAACTTTATTTTCTATTTCTTATTTTTGTATCTATAGGAGATGATGGATGCTCATTAAATTTAGTGTGATAAGTTTGCATTGCATTGATGTATGTGGGTCAAATTATTATGTGGTACACCTTCAGTGATGTATGCAATTATATCTCAATAAATCTTGAAGAAGAGAAAAACTCATAAAGATTTGTATGAAATATGAGTCTGTGTTATTTGAACCAAGAGCACTCCCTGTGAATGAAAAGTTAATCCGTCAATCTAAGAAAGAATTGGAAAATTTTATTTGAGCCAAATTTGAGGATTGTAACCTGGGAAGAGCATCTCAGAAAGCTCTGAGAACTGTTTCGCTCATTAGAAGTCACGGCACAGGCCGGAGGGCTGTGAGGATGCACGGTGCCCAGACCAAGTATCTGAAAGACCTGGTTGAAGAGGAAGCCGAGGAGGCAGGGGTGGCCCTGAAAAGCACCCAGACCACACTCCAAGCAGGTCTGGCTGCAGATGCCTGAGCGGCCCCGATCTCCACCCAAATCTACAAGAAACACCTGGAACGCAGGCCCGGGCCATGCCCACCAGAGCTGGGCCTGGCCCTGGGCCATCTGGCTTGCTGCTGCCTGCACCACCGGGCCAAGAGGAGACCGCCCCCACCCCCCCTCCCACGAACCAGGTGTACCAGAGCCTGGAGAAGCTGCAGGCAGCAGTGGCAGGGCCGTCTCTGGAGCCAGAGGCCGCCAGCCGCCAACCCTTTTCCTGCAAGAGAACTCCTACGTGTCCACCACCAGCAGTGCCCTGAGCGGTGCCCGCCCATGGCAGCCCCTGGCAGCGCCCTCGGGAGGCCTGGCCCAGGCTCCAGAGAGGCCGCAGAAAGGTGCCAGCCAGCCCGTGGATAGAGACAAGAGCATGTCCGGCCTATCTGCTGCCCTGCATTGCTGACCCCAAGCTGCCCCCTGGGCCCAGCCCAGCCAGGCAGCTCTGGCCCAGGGGCTGCCGTTTGTGCACCAGCACCCCTCAGGCAGGCTGGCTGCACTCAAGGGGGTACCACCCGAGAGTCGAGCTGGGGGAGCGGCCCGGGGCTCCAGCCCACAGCTATGGAAGGATCACTCCTGGACGGCTCGATGTCGTCACAGCCCCCGCAGAACGTCATCACGCCAGCACAACAGAAGATGCTGCAGAAGCTGGCCTTGCCCGAGGATGGGGTCCTAGACAGCCTGCAGCTGCTGTCGTCCAGCTCCTTCCCAGACTTGGGCCTGGAACAACAGAACAGGCAGGGCCCCAAAGAGAGTGATGAGTTTCAGAGCTGAACTGTCCATCTGGTCAGATCCCTAAACCCGGAGGTCAAAATTCTCATGGTTGGAAGTTCTCACAGCTCGCGAACCCTCTGCAGTCTGTGGGCAGGGGGGTGGGGGCTCCGTCCTCACGGAGGAGGGCAGGTGGTGGCCTTGCTGCTCTTGGGGTGTGGGCACAGGCAGGGCTCAGAGCCCTCCGGGCTGACTGCTGCTGGCTGTCAGTAGGGCAGGACTTCTCAACAGCCTGCCTTGAGGCCAGCATTCGCGGGAGAGGAAAGCCGATGTCGTTGGAGGGGCCGGTGGCGGGGAGGAGGGCAGGTCTGAAGGCTGCTGGCTACACAGGCCAAGGAGGAGAGGTGAGTGGTCCAGTGGGACTAGCGGGGTGCCAGTTCCCCTGAGAGCTGGGCGGGGCCTCTGCAGCCCAGGCCTACAGCAGCAGCCCTTAGCCCTTCTTTTCGGACTTTGCTGAAGCCCTGGGGAAAAGCAGCCACTCTGATGACAGAGCTGATGAGGCCAGGGGCCCTCCCAGCTGCTTGTAATTGGGAAAAGGAAAAGTGAGGTGTGGCTGTCCCGTGGTTCGGTCCACTAACTAGAAGTGGGAGTTCTGAGAGGCCCCAGGGAGTGCAGTAGCGCCTCCCATCAGGCCAGTGTCCGCAGGCTTCCCCAGGGAGCCGGGAACTAGCCTAACAGGCCACCCCTTGGTGCTGCACCAAGCTAGGTTGGGCTCCAGAGGCCACAGGCTCAGCCTCAGGCCCGGGCACTGCTTGTGACAGAGGGGTCTCACTACCCCAGGTTTGGCTAGGCCCAAGCTTTGTTACCCAGACAGTGAGAAGTCCCAAGAAGGCGGGAAGTAGGGAGCAAGGCAGAGAGGAAGGAAAATGAAAATGGGACTCACATTTTTAGAAGCAAGTCACGGTTCGTGTAACTGAATGTCTTTGAAAGTAGCCCAGAGCTGTAACACAGGCTGTGTCTGCAATCATGAGTCACACTACATGCCCCACGAAGGTAGGCATTGGTGAAGTCCAAGCTGTGCTGGAGTAGTAAAAGCTTACACTTCGGAAAAAAAAAAAAAAAGAAAAAAAATCAAGGCACAGTTATATAAGGTTTTTGAGGTAGAGGGCTGTACATCAAATGACATATTACTGACAGTTTACATAATCCAGATCTAAGCAGGATCATGGTGGGTCATGTGACCCCTTACAAGATCAAGAAGAAATGTTATCTTTTAAGGAGTTGTCTTGTTGATGCTAGAAAAATGTTACTCTTTATGGTTGAGCAGACATTCCTGCTGATGGGGGAGGTCCAGCTGATGCATAATGCAGATACACAATGCACAGTGGGAGGAGAGAGGAAGCCAAAGGGCAGAGAAGAATTTGTTTAAATTTTTCTTGACTTGCCATAAAACACGCATTTTATTTCACTCCCTCTCTAGCTCCTCTCAGCTTAGGTTGCTGAAGATTCCACTTTAGACTACTGTGACCTAGAAAACATGGCACAATGTTACCGCAGCTCCCACTCAAGAGGACTGTTTTCCTAGAAAGAACAGACTTCAACTTTTCAAACCGGCCCCCACTGCCTGTTGCTGGGGGTTAATACTTGCTGGATGACTTCTTACAAACTTGGGACACGATTCTTTTATTCCCTACACATGGAACAGAGGTGATGCCTTTGTGTGCACTGACAGTACAGGGTGTTGATTGCCCTTTTCCCAGCAGGTGAGGTGGCTGTATCATAAGTCATTCCTGAGGTGCCTGAAGATACAACCAAGAGGACCACTGGCTGCTGTCTCCCCTCCATTGAGCACTCAGCTCTTAGGATGGGATTGTCGTTCAGAGAGGCTTCCTATTACCCCCAAACAGCTCCAGGAGTGGCACAGAGGTTTTTTCCTGAGTACGGGGTGGTGGGGTGTAGGTGGGTGGGTGGGAAGTGAGCTCTGACTACCTTTCCAAAGAATTAAAGTGCCTGGCAAAAGATTATGAAAAGTGGAAGTCAAAGGACCCTAGCAAAAAAGTGGAAAATGAGGTGAAAATCAGTTAGGAGTAGATTCTGTATTTAATGAAAGTAGCCTACCTGTACACTGCCTAGTTTTCTGAGTAGAGTTGGGAACTTAGAGTGCTGAGAGGAGGATTCCAAGGGTTAAACAAATATCACGTACTGATTTTGGGAGATATTTCTACAAAGGAACCATAATTGCATTGAATAAATTGGAGAGTAAATTATGCCCTTTCCTGCTCTCCTCCCCCTCTCTGCTCCGTGTCGGTGAAAACAGTCAAGCCATCAGCCACAGATTGATTTAATTTCACCACTGGGTGAGGTCTGTGAAAGAGCAAGAGAGCCTCACCAATGGTCCTGTCATCCCAGGATATAGCGGGTTTACCCAAAGCTGCGCCCAATCTGAGGACCTGTGTTAGAGGTTTCACTATGTCTGGGGTGTGGTGAGAAAAACCACTTTTCAAAAAACTGCTTTTGTCTTTCCTAGTCACTGCCTAGGCATTTTACAGTATGATAACCCTGCTCACACCCAGAATCTGGACACTCAGATAAAGACTTGAGTTTGGGATTCCACTCTTAGTTCCTGCTAAGGTTTTCTCAGGACATTTATTAAAATAACCACTTAGGGGAACTTCCCTGGCGGTCCAGTGGCTGAGACTCCGTGCTTCCAATGCAGGGGGCGCAGGTTCCATTCCTGGTTGTGAAAGTAAGATCCCACGTGCTGCCAGGCGTGGCCAAAAACAAGCAAACGACAACAAAAACAAACAATAAAACCACTTAAGAGTTATGCTTGTGAAAAGTTAGTGACCTTTGCACTGTGGATGAAGACTGTTATCTGCCGTATCAGTAAACAAAGGATGTTGGGGCCATCTAGCCAGCAAGTGCTGCTGCCACCCCCAAGGGTGCTCCCTGAGGGGATTCAGGATGGAGAAGAGCAGGATACTGGTCCTAGATAGTAAGGACCATCAAGGATAGTAAGTTAAGGTGCATATCAAAGGAACGATTTCAGTGAGCCCAGATTATTGCATCTTCCTGTACATGGAAAAGTGCTAAATTCGTTAACCTGAGATATCTGGTTTTCTTTAATTAACCAGACTACCTGATTTTCATGTTCCAACTACCTGGTTTTTATTGTAAAAATTCCTATGTATTCTGTCTCCTCCCTAACCTCTTCAGAGCAGTCCCTCAGAGTTATCTGAGAGGCTGTCTCCAGGGCTTGAGTCCTCAGAAGTTCTGCCAAATAAAACATATTTCTCGGGCTTCCCTGGTGGTGCAGTGGTTAAGAATCCGCCTGCCAATGCAGGGGACATAGGTTCGAACACTGGTCTGGGAAGATCCCACATGCCACGGAGCAACTAAGCCCGTTCGCCACAACTACGGAGCCTGTGCTCTAGAGCCCGCAAGCCACAACTACTGAAGCCCATGCGCCTAGAGCCCATGCTCCACAACAAGAGAAGCCACCACAATGAGAAGCCCACGTCCTGCAACGAAGAGTAACCCCCACTCGCCACAACTAGAGAAAGCCTGTGCGCAGCAACGAAGACCCAACGCAGCCAAAAATATAATTAATTAATTAATTAAAAAAACATATTTGTCAACTTTTAGGTTGTGCACTGTTTTTTTACTTGACAGCGCCATCCGTCTTATAATTGGTAGGTGCCTACTCTCTCTCCTGCTTGCTCCTGACCTGGGACTGAGGACTGCCCTTTTCCCAGGGTCATTGTAACCGCCCCCCTCAGCCCCCAACTTCTGGGATGTGTAAGTAATAGATCTCCTGGCTGTACTTGCTTTCTCTGGGTTTATTGAAACTGCACCTTCAATCAAAACAACCCCATGGGTTTCACTTACCCAAAGTGGGAACTCATTTGCTGAGGGAGATACCTGCCCACCCCATGTGGATGGTTATGAGAATTTATAAAAGAGAACCTCACTAAAATGGAGTTGGGAGCCTATGATGGGGACCTGTAGCCCAGTACCTCTCCACATCAGTTGTAGGAGGAATTGTCATTTACACACCTCAACAGTAGAATCTTCATCAGGAAAGAATCATCCTTTATAGGTCACAAAGAGAAGAATGTACATTGCATTTCCTACAAAAAATTGAGTTGCCCAGCAGCTCAGCCAATGAGAAACTGTCATCACCCTGAACTCTCACTTTTCTCCAGTGGACTTTCCATCAAAGCAACTTCTCCCGACTTCCCTGGTGGTCCAGTGGTTAAGACTCTGTGCTTCCAATGCAGGGGGTGTAGGTTTGATCCCTGGTCAGGGAACTGGGATCCTGCATGCTGTGCGGCACAGCCAAAAAAAAAAAAAAAAAGCTCCTCCCACCTTCCTCCTTTATCTCAATAAAACAACATTCCTCTCCTTTCTTTGTTGGTCTTGACTATGGCTTTTGTTATAGCTTGCTTGTCCAGAGTCACAATCCTTTGCTGTTTCTGCATAAACTCATTTTTACTGGTAAAATAACTTCTATTTTTAAGGTCAAGAACAGGATGTACCCGTTATTCAGCAGGTCATAATCTGCATATTCTTAATTCAATACACCAGCTCTGGCTTCTCAGTACAGTGGGAACGGGCTGCATTAAAATAATCCAGGCAGTCACTGAACAAATAAATAGGCACATAACCATAATAATCCCCAGAAGGAATGGGTCCAGAACCCAGAGTTGCTGCAATATATTATCTAAAATGTCTAGTTTACAACAAAATATGAGACATGCAAAGAAATAGGAAGGTAGGAACCAGATGGTGGGAATAAAGAGCAATTGAAAAATGACCCAACTCTTACAAGGAGACCCCAGTAAAACCAGGTGATGTCTCAGCAAAAAACAGGGAGGCCAGAGGCGGGGGAAACATTCAAAGCGCACTAGGAAAAAAACCTGTCAACCAACAATCCTATATTCACCAAAACTGCCTTCTGAAAAAAATGAAGGCTGCCCTTCATTTTTCAGATCAACAAAAGCTCAAAGAATATATTGACTGTCAATTGCCCCACAGGAATTACTTGGAGGAGTTCTTCAGGCTGTAAGCAAGGGACTCCAGAAGGTAATTCATATCAACATAAAGAAACAAAAACACTCATACAGGTAATTCTGTAACCAGAAAAGGCAGAATCAATACATATTTTCTCTTTTCTTCTTTCAACTGATGTCAAAGGAACTGTATAAATCCTATGTATGTAATGTGTTACTGGACTGTGTGTAGTAACACACAGTCTAGTAACTGTAACGGTAACAGTCTAATGCGCAACATACAGAGAATATCTGTGTAGTGAGTGCATTTGCCATTAAAGAGCACAAAGGTGGGAGTAAAGCTGTACTGGGCTAAGGAGATGACTACAGATGGTAGATAAGTGTAAGAAAATACTTTGGGGGTTATTTCATAAGTTGACATAATCTGCATAACAATAGTAACACAAAAATGGCAAAAGGGAATAGAGCTTTATATGAGTAACGTTTCCATGTATCACTGGAATTAAGCTAGTATAAATCTGAGTCTCATTTTAGTAATTTAATACATCTATGTTAAAACGGCAACCTCTGAAATGTTTTTAAATATATAATGGAGAAGTCATTTGAAAATGAAAGTGTTACACTTGAAAATATTCACTTAATGCAAAAGAAACTTGTAAAGGAGGACTAAGAACTAAAAACAACATGAGAATTGTAGAAAACAAAAAGTAAAATGGCAGGTATAATTGCAACTATGTCAAAAATACTAAATGTGAATGGATTACATGATCCAAACAGGAGGAAGAGATTGTCGCCCCAGATTAAACAAACAAACGATGATCTAAATTTATATTCTGTGTAGAGGTGATCTCAGAGAGACAACAGCAAGTGGTCTTGAAGCTAGGTTTTAGTTCCCTGCCCAGGAATTGAACCTGGGTAGCCTGGATGAAAAACCAGGAATCCTAGCTGCTAGACCACCAGGCTAGAAGCAAAGTTCCCCTGGCTCTTGCCCCATTTGAAAAATGGATTTCTCAAAGAGGCAAAAACTGTAAAAACAGGTACAGAGTTTATTATCAGAGACACAGCATATCATGTGGGAGAGCACACAGAGAAACAGTTTGTTTAAGACAGAAGCAAGGCAGAAATACACACCTGGAGAGAAGGGTGTGGGGTCCTCCCTAATGAGGAGCACAGTAAAGAGGTGGTTACATCATTTATACAGGGCAGTTCTTCTGGATCTTTGTTTACGTTTGGCCAGTTATCTCATTTGTTTTCCACACTTAACCTGTCCTAGAGCTCTCCCCAATATGCATGTGCAACTTTTTGCCAAAATGGATTCCAACACAGAGGACTTCAGGAGTATGTCCACACTTTTTGTGGGGTGGTGCCCCCTCCCTTTTTGACCTCCAAGGAGCCTTCCTGCACATGTGCAGATAGGGAGGTTTCCTTGACCTCAGGATTGATAGATGTGGTCCTCTTATCTCGTTACTCCAGCAGAGCTCAGCTCCTGCCATTAACTTTGTCCTTGGTGTGTCTAAGGAAAACAAAGCTCCAATCTACTCTGCTTGACACACTCCCAGCTGCTCAGCCCAGGGACCCAACTACCTTCTACCTGAGAGGAAGCACACGTTAGATGCAAAGATACCAACAGATTGAAAGTAAAAGCGTATGATAGGTACACCAACATGAAAACTGGAGAGATTATATAAATACCAGGCAAAATAGACTAGAAAACAAAACATATTAGTAGAGAATTAGCAGATGCAAACTATTATATATAGAATGGATAAACAATAAGGTCCTACTGTATAGCACAGGGAACTAGATTCAATATCGTGTGATAAATCATAAAGGAAAAGAATATAAAAAAGAATGTATATGTATAACTGAATCACTTTGCTGTACAGCAGAAACCAACACAACAGTGTAAATCAGCTATATTTCAATAATAAGTTTAAAAAATACATATTAGTAAAAAGAAAAAAACAACGGAAAAAGAAAAAAAACCCAGAAAATCAGAATAGAACTATAAAAAGTGAAGTGGTTGAGTTAGTAAACAAAATCCACCCGTAAAATAAACCTAGACTCTACCTTTGCGTAGATGGCTTCTACACAAAGTTCTCCAAAAATTTTAAAGAAGATTTGTTACTGAATTAGACTGGAGACTCCCTTCCTGGCCCCTAGCTGAACCAAAGACCCCCTGGCTGGGTCAGGGAGTTCTTTCCTGCTCAGGTTTGAGCTGCCAATAAGGAAACTGAGTTTGGTGCAAGGACGACAGGCTTTTCTTCAATGGCCAGAGAAAGAGAAGGGGAGCTAATGCTCTAAAGACACCTTCTCTCTGATTACAAGCAGGGATAAGATTTTTATAGAAAATGGTGAAGGAGGTTACAGGGGACGAGTGTCTTTTGTCATCCTGACTCATGGAAATGGATGGAGGTTTCCTGGAATGCAATTCAGTTCTCTTTTCTGCTGCTGTGTGGTGGCCCTTCTGGGTCTGGGTCAGAAGCAGGTAGAACCAATATGGCAGGGGGGTGAGGGGTGGAGATTTTATTATTACGATGAGATGGCAATCGGCTGTAGAGTGACCTTTGTCCCACTTTTGAAGTTCAGTCAGATTATCCTGGATTCTTATGGTTAAGCCCTCTTTTTGCTGTCATGTAAACACAACTAGTAGATACAGTTAGTTCTGGTTTTCTGCAAGTTTGCCAGGAGGGAGGTTTTTATTAGAATGGGAGGGTGGGGAGGTTGGCTTCCTTGCCTCCTTGCCTAAGACAGGTATACTTGTTTATAGAGACAATTTAGGCATGGTGGGTTAGGGACCGTCGGGTTTCTCCCCTGGGTGACAGGTTTATTACTGATTTTCACAAAGTCTTGTAAATAATAGAATGAAGACAATACTTCACACTCATTTTGTGAGGCCAGAACTACTCTAATACCAAAGCCAACACGTGAAGTACCAAAAAAAAAAAAAAAAAAAAAGACACACCTATTTCTTTTGTGAATATGGATGGAAAAACACCCAACAAATACTAACAAACTCAATACAGCCACAGATAAAAAGAATTATACATCATGACCAAGTGGGATTTGTTCCTGGGATGAAAGTTTGGATTAACATCTCAAAATCATTAATGTAATGAGTGAGGTCAATAGATGCAAGGTCTTCTAAATAGATTCAAAGAAATAATTGACAAAAGAAATAATACCCCTTCATGATTAAAACACTCAACAAAAATAGGAGGGCTTCCCTGGTGGCGTAGTGGTTAAGAATCTGCCTGCCAACGCAGGGGACACATGTTCGAGCCCTGGTCCGGGAAGATCCCACATGCTGCAGAGCAGCTAAGCCCGTGCACCACAACTACTGAGCCTGTGCTCTAAAGCCTGCGAGCCACAACTACTGAGCCCACATACCATAACTACTGAAGCCCGGGTGCCTAGAGCCCGTGCTCCACAACAAGAGAAGCCACGGCAATGAGAAGCCGGTGCACTGCAACGAAGAGTAGCCCCTGCTCACGGCAACTGGAGAAAGCCCTCGCACAGCAATGAAGACCCAACACGGCCAAAAATAAAAAAATAAAATAAAATAGAAGGAAATGTCCTAACCTCATATTGAGCATCTATGGAAAACCCACAGCTAATATTATATTTAATGGTGAAACAGTGAATGCTTATCCCCAGCCATAACTAACAAAAGATGTCTACTCTTGTCACTTCTGTTTGACAGTTTATTGGAGATTTTAGCCAAGAACTCATTAGGCAAGAAAAGGATTAAAATGCGTGCATATTGGTAGGAAGATGTAAAACTGTCTCTACTTCCAGTCAGGTATCTTATATATAATAAACTCTAGGGTCTGCTAAAAAAAACTATAGGAACTAGTAATTGAATTTAACAAGGTTGTATGATACAAGATCAAAATAAAAACAACTGCATTTTTATACAGTTGCAATGAACATTCTGATAATGAAATTCAGAAAAGAAATGTATTTACAATAGAATCAAAGGCAATAAAACAGAATAAATATAACAAAGGAAGTATAAAACAAATACTCCGAAAACTACAAACATGTTTGAAAGAAATTAATTAATGTATAAACAAATGGGAAAACATCCCAGTTTCATGGATCAAAAGACTTAACATTGTTGAAATGGCCATTCTCTGCAAAATGATCTAAGATTCAATAATCATAATCTGAACAGTAATTTGATTGGCAATCTCTTTCATAAATTTATAGGGAATTGTAAGGAAACCAGAATAGCCACACCATTCTTGAAAAAGAAAAAAAAAATTGTAGGATTAACATTTCTTGATTTCAAAACTTTGTACTAAACAAAGGTAATCAAGATGTGGTAGTAACAGAAGGATAGACAGTTTTGTTAGTCAATGATACCGCAAGAAAGCTGTGGGGGAAGAGTTTCCAGATGAATCCCAAGTTTACAGGATGATTTATTGTTTTTCTTGTAACAGAAATAATAGGAATCAATTGCCTTAGGGATGTCATAGTCGTTTACATTTCAAAGTTCACTAGGGTTTGAAGCAAAAACTGATGTAAAATAAATTTCCTTTCAGTGTAAATGCAGACATGAGAACTTAATGAACACATCTCACACCCTATGGTTAGACTGAGCAGAGTCCTTGCACCCACCTAGGACTGCGGGCTTCAAATTTCTCACCAGGGCCAAGTGTTCTGGGATTCTTTACCTTAAGTACCAAAAGAGTGGGGGCGGAAAAGGGATGAGGGAAATCTCAGTGCTCGCGAAGATCAAAGACTAAAATGGACCAGCCTCTGTTACAGACAGTGAGGTCACACTTAAGTGTGTTTCTTATGAAAAGAACTGTGTCAGGAACGAGTGAGATGTGACCAAAGGACCCCCATCTTTCTTCCCGCGTTGGAATTTTGCTGAGCTCTCTAAATAAAATGGCTGAATAATTGCTGAGTTGCCAAATAATGATGATGATAACTGGACTTATTCTGGACTAAAGAAAACATACCTTTCCCTAGAAACGGATGAGATGTGTTCCGTAACCCAATGGTATGTATAGACGAATTTTACCCTCCAATCCAAATTCTTGGTAAAGAAGTTTTTAAGCCTGAATGAACAACCACCTTTTTCCTAGAAAAACTTTTACCCATTTTCCTCGGGTCGGACGCCATTCTGGGTCTCTCCAGAATCTGTGACCCCTTGAATTGCAATTCTAAGATCCCTCAATAGACTGCCATTTTGCCTCTTTATAATTGGTGGTCCTTATGGTTGACATTCTAAATAAGGGTCATAGTTCCATGAGTGGTTCGCCGCAGCCTTACGCCAAGCTCTTGACCTGCAGAGGACAGATGGCCCATTTGTTACAAGCAGACCTGGCCTGGGCCATCCTCTTGCTCTGTATTTCTCCAACCTGAGACTGAATCGGGAATTCCCGGCGCACATCTGAGCCCACACTTTCACAAAAAGCTGGGTGAAAACACCATAGGCAGCCTCAGGCCAGGAAAACTTTCTGTTTAAATGCAAATGGAGCTGGCTGGTGAGGTTACCACCTAGAGGAGAAGATGTTTGGGCGGAGCCCAGCCCTCCTGCTCTGCAGTCACTCAGGCACGAAGTGGCGGGACTTTCGAACTGTCCAATCAGGGGGGCCGCTGGTGGAGGTGGGCGGGGCGACGCACAGCACCCGCAAGAAAGTCGCCACGGACTCCGATGTCCCAGGGACGATATCTGGCGTTCCCCGCCCTTAATGGTCCCAGTCGTTTCTGCAGTGGTCGTGGGAGGCGTAGGAGGGACTCGGGGAGACCCGGAAAAGCTGGATATGGTGAGTGTGCCTCCCCGGCGTGTGGAGACGGAGCGGAGAAATTGGTAGGAACCGGCGGGAACAGGCCGAGGCGGTACCCGGGCCTCCCTGCGTTCAACTCCGGAGTCTGCGAACCCGTGTCCACTTGGACAGCCACTGGGACCTCATTCCCTCCGGCTCGCAGCGTGGGGGCGGGGCCTGCAGTCGGGACCCCGGGCGTCCTGTCCCGTCACTGCGCGCCACGACTTCGGCCCCGCCTCCTAGCCTCTCTGGGCAGCTCCGCGCCCGCAGCCCGCGTCTTCCCCAGGGTGTGCAGTGACCACGAGGAGGATCATCAGGGAACAATACTGACTCGGTCCCCGGGGTACCTGTGTATGAGGAGCTGTGTGGTCCCTCCTTTCTCCCCAGGGCGGGACCCGTTTTCTCCTGAGTTTTCCAAATGGTTGGGGAGCAGGGTCTCAAATCCACGACCCTGTCCCTCTAGCCTAGCGCTTCCTAGAGTGGCAATAAATGCCTCAATTTCCAGATTCCTTCCTGAATTCTAAAACTCCAGCTTCTCCTCTTCGATTCACAGCATCATTATCAAATATTTGTCTTTCGTGGTGCATTTCAAGCAGACCCAATTTTTTTTTGTTTTATTTTTTTTCCCCACAGAGTCATGGATGACTCCTTTTTATAGATTTATATTCGTTGTGGATATTTGACATGAGAGGACAGCCATGAATAACTACGTGGAACTACTGTTTGAATCCTCATGCCTCTCCCTCAGGATCTTTTCTGGGCACAGACATCCTATCCGAAATCCTGCCAGTGGTGGTCCTCTTTGGAAGATTTCCTGGTTGATCTGTCAGCCTTGCCCCTCTCTGGCTTTGTCATAGGACATTTTTCTTCATCCTTTTAACATTCGTCTGTCTGTGTCTTTAGGTTTAAAGTGGATTTCTTGTGGACAACATACGATTAAGTGTGATTTTAAAAATCTGTCATTACCGTATTTGTCTTTCAGTTGTATTGGGACCTTGATTAAAGTGGTGGCTAATACAGTTGGATTAATACCTACCACACCTTTTATTGTTTTTATTTGTTACCCTTGTACTTTGTTTCTTTTTGTCTTCCCACTTTTTCTGCCGTCTCTGGCTTTAACTGAGCATTTTACCTGATTGTTTTTCTTAATCCTCTGTTAGTATATCAATTACACATATTTTTTCACTTTTTTAGTGCTTGCCCTTGAGTTTTCAGTATACATTTACAACTAAGCCACATTTGTCAAGTGCCACGATACCACTTCATTGGGCATGCAGGTACCTCATATGAAGTTATTCCCATTTCCCCCATCTCTGGTCCCTTGTCACACGGCTCTCATTTATTTCACTTATCCATAAGTTTATAATTGCCAAATACATTCTTGTTCATATTTGAAACAAAGTGGTTATCTGCCATATTAATTATAAGAATTACAGTAGATATTTTACCTTCATATATTGTTTTTCTAATCCTGCATCTTCATCATTTACATTCTTTCTGATGAGTTTCTGAATGTTTCTTTCAAAGTAGGTCTATTAAGACAAAGTCTCAATTTTTTTCTGAGAAAGTCTTTATTCCTCCTTTATTCTTGGAAGATAATTTCGCTTGACACAAAATTCTAGGAGAGTTGTTTTTTGTTTCAAAACGTTAAATATTTCACTCCACTCTTGTTTCTTGCGTGGTTTCTGAAAAGAAGTCTGATTTAATTCTAATCTTTGTTTCTGTATAACTAAGGTGTTTTCCCCTCTGGCTTCTTTCCATATATATTCACGTTGTCTTTGGTTTTTGTGTAGTTTGAATACGGGCTACTTGGTTGTGCATTTTTATTGTTTATGTGTTTAGTGTCCTCTGAGCTTCCTGGATCTACAGTGTGTCGTGTATCATTAACTTTAGGAAAATCTCACTGATTGTTACTACACTAATTTCTTCTGTTCTTTTCCTTTCGTAATCCCATGATGGTTATAAATCTTCTATTTAAGACAGTTTATGTTAGGGTTCATAGATATTGTTCTGTCTTTTTTGTGTTTCCATTAAACTCTGCTGAAATAGAATTTTTTGACAGGCCATGGTAAGAACAGAATATTTTGGGAATATTTATAATGTTGTATTTATTTTCTCTTTCCCAATTTTAAAGATCGTGGGTTGCCCTGTGACCTAAATGCTGTGAAGAAACTAAGAAGAGAAGTTTATTTCCAGTTATTTTGCTTTTTTCTTGCGAGGTTGGGAATGATAGCTTCTAAGTTATTAAATGCTAGAGCCGGAAGTAGAAGCTTCTGACTCCAATTTTTTTTTAAAGAAGATGTTGGGGGTAGGAGTTTATTAATTAATTAATTTATTTTTGTCTGTGTTGGGCCTTCGTTTCTGTGCGAGGGCTTTCTCTAATTGTGGCAAGTGGGGACCACTCTTCATCGCGGTGCACGGGCCTCTCACTGTCGCGGCCTCTCCTCTCCTCTGGAGCACAGGCTCCAGACGCGCAGGCTCAGTAGTTGTGGCTCACGGCCCTAGTTGCTCCGCGGCATGTGGGATCCTCCCAGACCAGGGCTCGAACCCGTGTCCCCTGCATTAGCAGGCAGATTCTCAACCACTGTGCCACCAAGGAAGCCCTGACTTCAATTTTTTGACAGTTGGCTGTGGACAGCTTTAGAGCCTCATCCCTCCTTCTTCCCCTTGTGACCCACATGTATCCAAGGCAGTGAGAAAGGCTTTGCTCCTACCTTTGGCTTAGGAAAAGATTGAATCCACACATGCTCTGCCCTTGTGTATAAAGTCTCACTGTATCCCACCACAAAACCAAAATAAAAAAGTCCACACACGTTTCCTTGCTCTCTCAAGCTATTTCACGCCTGCTTGAGAGGCCTGCCTTACACTCGCCAGAGACCTCAATTATGGAGGAATATACCCTTTTATAGCCTACTGGCAGTGTGTGCTGTCTTCAGCTAAGGGATTCTTATGCTTAGGGGTTAAACTGCATGTTCCTTTTCTTCCTAGAGGAGCTTGACAATGGCAGAGGAAGGAAGGACACCTCTACAGTGGCTGGTCACAGAGGACTTCCTTCTGATTAGAGGATGGTGATTTTATGTTCTTTGGGAGGAAAACACTGTGAACAGATTTATTTATTTTATAATCATGGGAATATCCACCATGAAAACATCATGGACTTCAGTGAGCTCCCTTACAATCTGCAGCTCTTAAATTTTTTTTTTCAATTTATAAATTCCTTATACTATATGCAAATCCTTGTTGTTTATCTATTTAATATGTAGTAAACTGCATGTGTTAATCCCATACTCCCCATTTACCCCTTTTCCCCCCTTCCCTTTTGGTAATCATAAGTTTGTTTTCTATGTCTGTGAGCCTGTCTGTTTTGTAAATAAGTTCATTTGTACTCTTTTTTAGATTCCACATATAGGAGATATCATATATTTGTCTATCAATGTCTGATTTACTTAGTCTAATAATCCCTAGGTCCATCCATGTTGCTGCAAATGGCATTATTTCCTTCTTTTTTATGGCCGAGTAATAATACATTGCATATATAAACCACATCTTTGGAATCCGTTCATTTGTTGATGGACACATAGGTTGTTTCCATGTCTTGGCTATTGTAAATTGTGCCGCTGTGAACATTGGGATGCATGTATCTTTTCAAATTAGAGCTTTCCTCTTTTCTTGATAAAAGCCCAGGAGTGGGATTGCTGGATCATATGGTAACTCTTTTTAGTTTTTTAAGGAACCTGCATAGTGTACCAATTTACATTCCTACAAACAGTGTAGGAGGGTTCCCTTTTCTCCACATCTTTTCCAGCATTTATTATTTGTAGACTGATGATGCCCATTCTGACTGGTGTGAGGTGTTACCTCAATGTAGTTTTGATTTGCATTTCACTAATAATTTGTGATGTTGAGCATCTTTTCATGTGCCTATTGGTCATCTGTATGTCTTCTTTGGAGGAATGTCTATTTAGGTCCCTTTTTAAAAAATAATTAATTAATTAATTTATGGCTGCGTTGGGTCTTCGTTGCTGTGCGTGGGCTTTTTTCTAGTTGCGGTGAGTGGGGGCTACTCTTCATTGCAGAGTGTGGGCTTATTGCGGTGGCTTCTCTTTGTTGCAGAGCACGGGCTCTACGTGCATGGGCTTCAGTAGTTGTGGCACACGGGCTCAGTAATTGTGGCTTGCCGGCTCTAGAGCGCAGGCTCAGTAGTTGTGGCCCACAGACTTAATTGCTCCATGGCATGTGGGATCTTCCTGGACCAGGGCTCGAACCTTTGTCCCCTGCATTGTCAGGCAGATTCTTAACCATTGCACCACCAGGGAAGCCCTGTTTGTATATTTTAGAAATTAAGCCCTTGTCACTCACATCCTTTGCAAATATTTTCTCCCAGTCCATAGGTTGTCATCTTGTTTTGTGTATGGTTTCCTTTGCTGTGCAAAAGCTCATAAGTTTGATTAGGTCCCATTTGTTTATTTTTGCTTTTATTTCTATTGCCTCGGTAGGTTGACCTGAGAAAACACTGCTACAATTTATGCAAAAGAATGTTTTGCCTATATTTTCTTCTAGGGGTTTTACGGTATTAGGTGTTATATTTAAGTCTTTAAGCCATTTTGAGTTTATTTTTGTGTATAGTATGTGGGAATGTTCTAACTTCATTGATTTACATGCGGCTGTCCTGTTTTCCCAACACCACTTGCTGAGGAGAATATCTTTTCTCCATTGTTTATTCTTGCCTCCTTTGTCAAAGATTAATTGATCATAAGTGTGTGGGTTTATTTCTGGGCTCTCTATTCTGTTGCATTGATCTCTATGTCTGTTTTTGTTCAGTACCACACTGTTTTAATTACTGTAGCTTTGTAGTATTGTCCGAAGGCTGGGAGGGTTATTCCTCCAACTTTGTTCTTTTTCCTCAGAATTGCTTTGACAATTCTGGGTCTTTTACGGTTCCATATAAATTTTAGGATTATTTGTTCTAGTTCTTTGAAAAATGTCATGAGTAATTTGATGGGGATTGCATTAAATCTGTAGATTGCTTTGGGTAGTGTGGCCATTTTAACAATATAATTCTTTCAATCCTAGAACATAGAATATCTTTCCATTTCCTTGAATCATCTTTGGTTTCCTTTATCAATATTTTATAGTTCTCAGCATACAAGTCTTTCACCTCCTTGGTTAGGCATATTGCTAGGTATTTCATTTTTTGATGTGATTTTATTTTATTTTTTTAAATTAATTAATTAATTAATTTTTGGCTGCATTGGGTCTTTGTTGCTGTGCACGGGCTTTCTCTAGTTGCGGTGAGCAGGGGCTACTCTTCGTTGCAGTGCATGGACTTCTCATTGCGGTGGCTTCTCTTGTTGCGGAGCACAGGCTCTAGGCAAGCGGGCTTCAGTATTTGTGGCAAGCGGGCTTCAGTAGTTGTGGCTTGTAGGCTCTAGAGTGCAGATTTAGTAGTTCTGGTGCACGGACTTAGTTGCTCTGTGGCATGTGAGGTCTTCCCAGGCCAGGAATCGAACCCGTGTCCCCTGCATTGGCAGGTAGATTCTTAACCACAGCACCACCAAGGAAGTCCTGTTGTAATTTTTTTTTAATAAATTTATTTATTTATTATTTATTTATTTTTGGCTGCATTGGGTCTTCATTGCTGCGCAGGATTTCTCTAGTTGTGGCGAGTGAGGGCTACTCTTCGTTGCAATGCGTGGGCTTCTCATTGCGGTGGCTTCTCTTGTTGTGGAGCCCAGGCTCTATGCACGTGGGCTTTAGTAGTTGTGGCATGTGGGCTCAGTAGTTGTGGCTTGCAGGCTCTAGAGTGCAGGCTCAGTAGCTGTGGCACACAGGCTTAGTTGCTCTGCAGCATGTGGGATTTTCCTGGACCAGAGTTTGAACATGTGTGCCCTGCGTTGGCAGACGGATTCTTAACCACTGCACCACCAGGGAAGTCCCTGATGTGATTTTAAATGGGATTGTCTTTTTACTTTCTCTTTTTTATATTTCTTTTTTGGTGTAAAGAAATGCAACAGATTTCTGTATGTTTATCTCATATTCTGCTGCCTTGCTGAATTCATTTGTCAGTTCTAGTAGTTTTTTTGTGGAGTCTTTAGGGTTTTTATATAGAGTATCATGTCATCTTCATATAATGACAATTTTACCTTTTCCCTTCTGATTTGGATTTCATTTCTTTTTCTTCTGTGATTCCTGTGGCTAGGACTTCCAATACTCTGTTGAGTAGAAGTAGTGGAAGTGGGCATCCTTGTCTCATTCCAGAATTTACTGGGAATGCTTTCAGCTTTTCACCATTGAGTGTTATGTTGGCTGTGGGTTTGCCAAAAATGGCTTTTATTATGTTGAGATATGTCCTTTCTATAGCCACTTTGGTGAGAGTTTTTATCATGAATGTGTGTTAAATTTTATCAGATACTTTGTCTTCACCTGTTGAGATGATCATGTGGTTTTTGTCTTTTCTTTTGTTGATGTCATGTATCACATTTATTGATTTGTGTGTGTTGAACCATCCTTGTGAGCCTGGGATGAATCCAACTTGATCATGTTGTATGGTCCTTTTTGTGTATAGTTGGATTTGATTTGATCACATTTTGTTGAGAATTTTTGCATCTGTATTCATCAAAGGTATTGGCCAGTAATTTTCTTGTTTATGTAGTGTCTTTGGTTTTGGCATCAGGGTGATGGTTGCTTCATAGAATGACTTTGGGAGTGTACCCGCCTCTTCAGTCTTTTGGAATAGTTTGATAAGGATCAGTATAAGTTCTTTGTATGTTTGGTAGAATTCCCCAGGGAAGCTCTTTGGTCCTGGACTTCTGTTTGCAGGGAGTTTTTTGTTTCTGTTTTTATATTGCAGCTTCAATTTTTTAAACTTAAATTAATTTATTTATTTTTGGCCGCACCACATGGCTCGTGGGATCTTAGTTGAACCCAGGCCACAGCAGTGAAAGTGTTGAGCCCTAACCACTGGACCACCAGGGGATTCGCACAGTTTCCATTTAACTCCTAGTGCTTGGTCTGTTCAAATTATCTCTTTCTTCTTGACTCAATTTGGGTAGGCTGTATATTTCTAGGAACTTGTACATTTCTTCTAGGTTGTCCATTTTGTGGGCATATACTTGTTTATAGTATTCTCTTATGATTTTTTTGTATTGCTGTGGTATTGGTTGTTGTTTTTCCCCTTTCATTTCTCATTTTGTTTCTTTGGGTCCTCTCTCTTTTCTTTTTGGTGAGCTTGGCTAGAGGTTTGTTGACTTTTTTTTTTTATCTTTTCAAAAAACCAGGTCTCAGTTTTATTGATCTTTCTATTTTTTTAAAAAATCTCTATTTACTTCCTCTCTGATCTTTATTATTTTCCTTTTTCTGTGACTTTAAGTTTTGTTTGTTCTTTTTCTAATCTTTGTAATGGTAGTTTAGGTTATTTATTTGGGATTTGTTGTTTTTATTTAAAGAAGCCCTGTATCACTATGAAATTCCCTCACAGAACTTGCTTTTGCTGCATCTCATAGATTATGTACGGCTGTGTTTTCATTTTCATTTTTCTTGAGGTATTCTTTAATTTCCTCTTGGATTTCATTGTTGACCCATTGGTTTTTTTAGGGACATGTTGTTACATGTCTCCATGTAATCATTTTTTTCTCGTTTTTCTTTCTGTGCTTCATTTTTGGTTTCATGCTGTTGTGGTCAGAAAAGATGCTTGAAATAATTTCTGTCCTCTTAAATTTGTTGAGCCTTGTTTTTTGTTCTACTATGTGGTTTATCCTAGAGAATGTTCCATGTGCGCTTGAAAAGAATGTGTATTCTGGTTTCTTTGGATGTAGTGTCCTATATATAGCTATTAAGTCTAACTATTGTGTCATTCAGAATCTCTGTTGCCTTACTGATTTTCTGTCTGGAAGATCTGTCCATTGATGCCGCTGGGGTGTTAAACTCTCCTACTATTACTGTATTCCCATCAATTTCTCCTTTTATGTCTGCTCATATTTGTTTTATGTATTTAGATGCTCCTATATTGGGTGCATGTATGTTAATGAGTGCAATATCCTCTTCTTGTATTGATCCTTTTATCATTATCTAGTGTCCTTTGTCTTTCTTTATTGCCTTTGTTTTAAAGTCTATTTTGTCTGATCTGAGTATTGCTACCCCTACTTTCTTGTAATTTCCATTTGTATGAAATATCTTTTTCCATTCCCTTACTTTCAATGTTTATGTTTCTTTTGCCATAAATCGGGTCTCTTGTAGGCAGCATATTGAAAGTTCTTGTTTTATTGTCCAATTTACCACTCTGTCTTTTGATCGGAGCATTTATTCCATTGACACATGAGGTAGTTATTGATAAGTATGTATTTATTGACATTTAAAACCTTGTTTTCCAGTTGATTTTATATTTCTTATTTGTTCCTTTCTTCTTTTTGTTTTTCCCTTTGTAGTTTGATGGTTTTCTTTGTATTATGCTTGAGTTTCTTTCATTTTGGGTTTTGTGAATCTATTGTATGTTTTTGGTTTGTGGTTAGCCTGATTTTCAAGTTTGTTAACCTTTATGTACTTGCTTTAGACTGGTAGTCATATAAGCTCAAACAAATTGTAAAAGATCTACATTCTTACTCCCCTTCCACACATTTTGTGATTTTGATGTCTTATTTTACATCTTCATGTTTATCACCCTTTTGCTGTTCCTTATAGTTATAATTGCTTTCACAGTATTCTTTTGATTCTTTTTTAATCTATGTACTGGTTTATTTAAGTGATCTTCAGTCTTCTTATACATTTACCTTTACTATTTTGATTTTCCCATTCATATAGATTCTTGCTTTTCCATTTAGAGGGGACCTTTCTATATTTCTTGTAAGATAGGCTTAGTACTGCTGTATTCTTTTAGTTTTTGCTTTTCTGAGAAATTCTATATCTCTCCTTCTAGTTTAAATGATAATCTTGCTGGGTGGAGTATCCTAGGTTGCAGGTTTTTCCCTTTCAGGACTTTCAGTGTATCTTGCCCCTCCTTCTGCCCTGCAAAGCTTCTGTAGAGAAATCAGCTGATAGCCTTATGTGGATTCCCTTGTGATTGACTCTTTGGTTTTCTCTTGTTGCCTTTAGAATCCTCTCTTTATCTTTACTTCTTCCCATTTTAATTATGATATATCTTAGAGCAGGTCTGTTTGGGTTCATCTTGTTTGGGACCCTCTGTGCTTCCTGTACCTGGATCTCTGTTTCCTTCTTTAGGTTTCGGATGTTTTCAGCCATAATTTATTCAATACTTTTTCAATCCCCTTTTCTCTTTCTTCTCCTTCTTGGATTCTATTATGCGTAAATTGGCATGCTTTATATTGTTCCATACATCTGATATGTTACTTTCATATTTTTCATTTGTTTTTCTGTCTGCTGTTCTGATTGGGTGATTTCCATTATTCTTTCTTCCAGGTCACTTGTTCATTGTTCTGCATTATTAAGTTTGCTATTTATTATGTTTAACTCAGTATTCATATTGGCAATGGAGTTGTCTAATGTTGATTGGCTCATCTTTATAGTTTCTAGTTCCTTGTTGCAGTGATCCACATTTTTATTGGTAGCCTTTCTTAATACCTTCAGCATTTTTATTACCTCCTTTTTGAACTTGGGGTTTGGTAGACTGGAGAGGTCTGTTTCATTGTTTGTTCTTTAAGGGGATTTCTCTTGTTCTTTTAATTGGGAGTAGTTCCTCTGCTATTTCATTTTTCTTATATTTCTCTGACTCTGTCAGTTTAGGAGAAACAGTTATCTACTGTGGTCTTGCAGTGCTGATGTTTTGTGGGAGTGTCACTGTGTAGACTGCTTAAGTCCAATATTCATGGTGCAAGGGCTGTTTTTAGTATGTATGCTTGCCATGTGTCTCATCAGGTTCTGCTGACCCTTGTTGGTGTGTTTGGCCTTGTGGTGACCAGAGACTGCACTGGATGTTTGGCGGGGCCTCCTCTTTGCTCTGTGGTTGTCACAGGTCTGTTGGGGGCAGGGTCTGCTCTCTAGTTGTTGGAATAGAAGCTCCTAGATCCGGTTCTAAGCTGTGGTGTGAGGTAGGTGACACTGGAGGCCTCCCACTGGGAGAGGAGCTGCTTCATCTTCATCCCCAGGAGATGTCTGTGGGGTGTGTGATTCTGTGATGCTACTTGCCACCTGGTGTGCGTACCCACAAAGATCACTGCTACTGGCACTGCCCTTGATGGCCACCTTCCCTTGGGGGCTCTGGTAATCAGGTTAGAGATTCCTTAGGCGTGTATGTGTGCCCACAGGGCCACCAGTGTTTAAACCCACAGAGTCATGTCCCCTTGAGCCAGCAGATAGTTGGCTCAGGTGGCTCTCAGGCAAGCACAAGCAGTCCCGGTCCCAAAATCTGTTGGAACAGAACCCACTGGAGCTGCATCCCAGCACCCGCAGTAGGACTGCCTGCAGTGGGCTCAGATTTCAGCCCTGCCTCTGCTTGTGCAGGCCCACAAAGTTCAAAGAACCCACTGCAGCTAGATCCCTTCTATGAGCATGCTGACAATGAGGCTGCTGTGGCAGACCTGTACCCCTCCTGCCCGTGTTGACAATGGGGCTCCTATGGCAGACCTACTCTCCGTCCTGCTCATGCCCTCAGTTGCGACCCAGGCCACAGTCCAGGCCCTGTGGGCTGTCTCTGTGCAGGCAAACTGAGTCCTCTCCCTGGGTCTGTCCGTTGAAGCCACGTTTCTGCACCCAGTCATTGCACACACCAGCAGGCACATGTCTTGGGCTGAGAAGTGTGGGCACGTTACCAGGACCTTCAGTTCGGATCTCTCTCTACCCTGCCAGGCTACAGGCCAGCTGCCACACTCTCCTTTTCAGCCTTTGAAGCTCCCTATCTATCCTGGTGGACCTCCCAGCTGGTGAAGAAGGTTCCCTGGCTTAGGGGACCTTTCCTTTTTTACAGCTCCCTCCCAGGGGCACAGGTCTCATCTCAGTTCCTCTTCTCTCTTCTCCCTTCATCCTACCCGGTTATGTGGGGATCTTTCTTGCAGCTTTGGTTATATGAGATCTTCTGCAAGCTTTAAATAGGTATTCTAAAAAATTTGTTCCACATGTAGATGTACTGGCGGGAGGAGGTGAGTTCCATGTCCCTCCACTCCTCCATCTTGTTCTCCTCTCCTTAAATTGTTTTTTAATGTCAGCAGGGATGAGGATCGACTGTCATGGTGTGCCACATGGGCTCTTCTGACATTATTATCTCAGTGTGTATGCCTGTGTGTTCCCAGAATTGGCAGGAAGCTGCCCTGAGGTGCAGGAGTGTAGGGATTTTGTGGTTTAAGTTGTCATGCCTTCTTTGTCATGTCTGAATTCTGTTCCAAATAACTTTCTAGTCCATTAAATTGGACAGAGAGACAAAGGAGGTACTGAATCTGTAATACATATGACACAGGGCAAAAGCAGTGCTTCTCCCCAAGAATATTTTCATTCAGCCAGTTGTATCTTGTCACTTTTAATGTCCTAGAGGACTGTAGGATCTGTAACTAGCTGGACCTTTTTAAATGTTACATGCCAGAGGCCTCCTGGACTCTCATGCCTGGTAATGGGAAGAGAAGAAAAAGCTTGTAGTTATTCACAGTGGTTTATGCATTGAAACCTCACACAGATTTGACCCCTTGTCTCTTGGAGTGCTGGAATTGGTGGGTAATAAGGAAGGAAATGAAATAATTTTTCTCATAAGGAATTGATGGTCTTAAAATGATAATATTGGTTTCATTTGTATAGCATTTCTGTCATTTCCCAGTATTCTCTGAGCCCTGCCATTAGAGAGAAATAAAATGTAATGTGATCACAGTAAAAATGTGTAAATAATTTTCATGTCTTTATGGTACTGATAAATTAATGAGGAAGAAGGTATGGACAGAGGGTGAGTAAATGTTTGTAAAGGACAGAATCATACATAACCTTCCCATAAATGGAATATAGGTGTCCAGTGCTGTCACTCATCCTACTGTACACATACTTGGGATGTTTTAGGACTCAGTGACCTGTGAGGATGTGGCTGTGAACTTCACCCTGGAGGAGTGGGCTCTACTGAATCCTACACAGAAGAAACTCTACAGAGATGTGATGCAGGAAACCTTTAGGAATCTGGCCTCAGTAGGTAAGGATGGGGACTTTCCATCAATTACTCAGGTAGAGATCAAATGCTTCTTGCTCATTGATGTTCTAAGTTGTGTAATGTGAGAAGGGAGGATGTTGGTATATAAACCAGGCATGGTCACAGCTAACCATGTACATAGAGTCAAATAATATTTCTTTAATTTCCAATCTTTGGAATCATTTTACTGGGTCTGCATTTTAGGAACAAAATGGGATGATGATGACATTGAAGAGCAGTACAAAAACCAGGGGGGAAAACCAAGGTAAGTCACACTGACAATAGAAAGCTTTGACTCACGTGAGAATCCTGGTATATTACGAAATTTTAAAAATGTGCAAACGAAACAAATAGCCCTTTCTTCTAATTTAATTATTCTTAGAAAGTTTCTTTCAAAAATATTTTCTTAAATGTTATATAAATGTCCAGTATTTGCAAAATAATTCACTTGCAAGCAATATTAATAAACCCTGTATTTGAATATTACTTTTCAATAGAAAGGGTGCAGTCCGTTGCGGAGCATTCAGTATATTCAATTCCTAACAATTCACACAAATTAGAAAACCACACTATTCCTATCAATTGTAATAAATGCAATACATATAAAATGATTAATAAATCATTAATAATGTGCTTCTCACATTTTCAGAAATCATACGGTAGTGAGATTCTCTGAGCGTAAAGACCGTAATCCATGTGGAGGAAATTTCAGCCTTATTCCACCTCTTGATCAGAACAAGAAAACTCCTGGATTAAAACCATGTGAATGCAGTATATGTGGACAAGTCTTCATGCATCATTCATCTCTTAATAGGCACATGAAATGTCACATTGAACACAAACCTCAAGATTTTAAAAAATATGATCAGGGACTGTATAATACATATAAATGTAAGGAATGTGGGAAAGTTTACAAATATTACAGTTCCTTACAGAGGCACAAAAGAACTCACACAGGAGAGAAACTGTATGAATTCCAGCAATGTGGAAAAAGTTTCAGTAATCATCAAGGTTTCCAAACACATGAAAGAATTCACTCTGGAGAGAAGGCCTATGAATGTAAGCAATGGGGTAAAGGTTTACATTCTCAGAAAGGTTTCCAAAAACATGGAAGAGATCACACTGGAGAAAAACCCTGTGAATGTAAGGCATGTGAGGAAGCATTGATTAACCCCAGTTCTCTTCAAATACATGAAAGGAGACACAGTGGAGAGAAACCATATGTGTGTAAAACATGTTGTAAAGCATTTAGTATTCCCAGATACCTTCGAGAACATGAAAGAACCCATACTGGAGAAAAACCCTATGAATGTAAAGTATGTGGGAAATCCTTTGCTTCCACTTACGTTCAAGTGCATGAAAGAGCTCACACTGGACAGAAACCCTATCAATGTCAGGAATGTGGGAAAGCCTTCGTTTGTCCCTCAGGCATTCGAAGGCACATGAGACTGCACACTGGCGAGAAATATAAATGTGAAGAATGTGGGAAAGCATTCAATAATCCCAGTTCTCTTCACATACACAAAAGGACTCACACTGGAGAGAAACCATATATGTGTAAAACATGTTCTAAAGCATTTAGTATTCCCAGATATCTTCGAAAACATGAGAAAACCCATACTGGAGAAAAACCCTATGAATGTAAAATATGTGGGAAAACCTTCAGTTCCACCTATGTTCAAGTGCATGAAAGAATTCACACTGGAGAGAGACCCTATAAATGTAAGGAATGTGGGAAAGCCTACATATCTCTCTCAGGCATTCAAAGACACATGAGCCTGCACACTGGAGAGAAACCATATAAATGTGTAGAATGTGGGAAAGCATTTATTATTCCCAGTTTTCTTCAAACACATGAAAGGACTCACACTGGCGAGAAACCGTGTGTGTGTAAAATATGTTCTAAAGCATTTCGTTTTTCCAGTTCTCTTCAAAAACATGAAAGAACTCATACTAGAAAAACCCTATGACTGTAAAATATGTGGGAAAACTTCGCTTCCACTAATGTTCAAGTGCATGAAAGAACTCACCCTGGAGAGAAGCCTTATGAACGTAGGAATGTGGGAAAGCCTACATTTCTGTCTTAGGCATTCAGAGACGCATGCATACTACAGAGAAACCATGTAAATATGAAGAATATGGGAAAACCTTTTCTGATCTCTCTACTTTGCAAAAGCATGAAAGGGTTCACTAGATAAAAAATATAGTTTTTAAAGAGCCTAGGAAAGACTTCAGTGGGCCCACATACTTATATGTGAAAACTCCCATGAGAAACAAATATAAATGTCAGTAACATGAGGTAACTTGTTGGAAAGTAATCCAAGAATAATGTTTCAGAAAATTTTCAATATAAAAGACTTGTTATAAAAATTTATGAATATATGTGTTTACTAAGGATCTTTATGAACGTGCCTTTCTTGATGTTGGATTTGTACAAGTTACCCTCAGAAATGAATATTTAGGTGAGGTAATTCTGGAAGTCATCTTTTAATAATAATTCATAAGGTTACAAGGTAGTGATTTTTCCTGTAATCAGGTAATGATATTTTCTTTTTCCATTTTTAAGTCTGTTGGACCTATGGGTGATTAAAGTGTAGTTTGTTTTTTTTTTTAACATCTTTATTGGAGTATAATTGCTTTACAATGGTGTGTTAGTTTCCGCTTTATAACAAAGTGAATCAGCTATACGTATACATATACCCCATAAGGTGTAGTTCTAATAGGCAATTAGGCTTGGTATTTGTTGAGATTTTCCTACTGGCCTTGGGTGGCAGTTCTTGGATATCCTTAATCTGTTATATATACTGTACCTTTCTTACAGGAAGATCTTTTCTGGGTGGTGGTGAGTATAGGAGCCTTTTTCCATTTTCCATACTGTTAAACACTTGGAATAATTTTTTCTGTATGGCAAGGTTGTCAAAGGGTGTACATTCACGTAAATTATGTTTTTCCATTTGCTTCTTCATTCATTCTGACTGGTATTTGGTGAATAGACTTTGAAGAAGAGAGACTTGTGATAGGATAAAAAAATCTAGAGTTGGAGATATCCTGCCTGTGAGTAATATTAGGACCTAGATTTTCCACAATCTATCCCCTTTGTGGTTCAATGTTAGAATTAACCAATAGCATCACCTGTGTACAATTTAAAGGCAGATGAGAAGAAGGCATACTTCAGATTTTGGAGCCACCACGCTGGGAGAGAGACAGATACCTAGGAGGTTTGAGGACACCACCTTTCATCCTATTTTCCAGATTCTGTGCCTTTGTATTCAAGAGTATCCTCAAAACCACCAACAACTGTTTGATTTCTATTATCAGAAGTGTAGTTTTCCTCTGATGTCTTCACAATTCTACATCAAAATCTGTTATAGTTTGAATTTTTCTGTGAAGCCTTCTGTGTCCACTTGGAAAATAATTCAGAATTTCATGGTTTGGAGTATTGTTTGATTACCCTCTTCTGTAGATTATAGCTTCATCATGTCTAACTTGTGTAGGAAACACCTTATGCTGTTAACATTGCTGGTGAGTATGTTTTCCTGATTCACCATGACATTCACAATGGTGCAGCGATGAACAATGACATGGGAGTTTGCTGCATTGTGCAGTGGCTGCCTTGACCCCACTCCTTCTATATGAGAATAAGCCCCTTCCTCATATCAAGAAAAATATGGGTGTTTTCTGTTACTTGTAGCTGAATATAATCCCTCTTTGTTTTCAGTTATGTTTGATTGTACATGATTAAAAGTATGTTCATTTTTTGGTGAAAGAAATGGTTCTGTAGTTGTTTCGGATAGATATTTTATCAACTCTTTCCTAAGCTTTCGTATGCTAACAAATACTGTGGTTTATCTTTTCTCAGAATATATTTTAAAATACCCATTATAATTATGGATATTCAGATAAATTTGCATTTTTCTTCATTTAATCATTATATTTTTGCATTAGTATTATCATGTTCAAGTATTTTTTTCTCAGAAAAATTTTACTTTTTTGTAGTTAAAATTTTTGATTTGAAATTCATTTCTCATTCACTCTTAATACCAAAAATGTAAAAATTTTTCAGTGCCCTCTGCCACTGACCCATAGGATCACACCTGTAGTCAAAGAGGGGAGTAGAGGGGGCTTCCCTGGTGGTGCAATGGTTGAGAGTCCGCCTGCCAATGCAGGGGACACGGGTTCGTGCCCCGGTCCGGGAAGATCCCACATGCCGTGGAGCGTCTGGGCCCGTGAGCCATGGCCGCTGAGCCTGCGTGTCTGGAACCTGTGCTCTGCAACGGGAGAGGCCACAGCAGTGAGAGGCCCACGTACCACCAAAAAAAAAAAAAAAAGGGGGGAGTATAATGAATTTTAATAAGAATGAACACAGACCGCAAAGGGCTGTGAAGTATAATAGCAACAGGATGCTGAAATGGACTTCTTATAGGATTTTGACTCTTGTTAGAGGATATGATTGCTATTTAACCAAGCAAGATGTTTTTCTGTATTGAATGGTGTGAGGAGGTAAACTTTTCTCTCATTGGTGATCATAATTGTTGTTTTCTAGAAGGTAAAAACGAGAATTAGAGTGAAAGTTTTTTCATAAGACATTCCAGTCAGTCACATTAGGAAGAAAAGGAAAGTACTGGTCATTTTTATGATTTGGAGTTTTATCTTTTACCATTTTTAGAGATAGTGTTACAAAATATCCATATAAATGTCTTTGTCCTTCATGGCCACTGAGTGCCTTGATGAAGGAGGTGTGTGACATTTTTCTTTTCAACAGGAAAAGACTTGGCCTTACAAAGAATACAGGCCAGCTCCTGGTCCTTTGGAACAGCTTTTGCATTTCCTACTTTTTATCTAAACACTGATGTATTTCCTGAGGTACCAAGCAGTACCTCAGTTATAATATATAAATTTACTGTTTAGTATACTATGTAATATTTTTAATATCTCCTTTATGACTCAAGTGAGGCCTATAAGTTTTGGTGATTTGTGTCATTTCATGTAATATTATAATTGAGTATAAAATGAGATATGGGAAATTTTTAATGTTTTTTCCTTTAAGCAGGACGCCTCTCGTTTCGATGATCCACAAAGCCCACAGCACATTTTGCTATTCACAGGTTTCATTTCCATATGCTTAGACTTCCAGAACATTTTCTGGAAACCTAGAAAATAAAAGTAACAACTTCAATTTTTATTAAAGAGCAGAAGAAATTTAATATTTTCCATGGTGTTTAGTATTAAGTAAAAACCAGGAGAGAAATATACAAGGACAGTTGTATGCAGCATAAGGAGTAGTAAAAGGGAAGGTTGTAGTGATATACACCTATGATATACACCATGATTAAAACACTCAGAATAGAAAGAAATTTCTTACCCTCATAATGAACATCTGTGGAAAACCCAAAGCTAATATTTTTAATGATGAAAGATTGGATGCTTTCATCTGAAGATATGGAACAAAACAAGGATATCTGGTCTTGTCACTTCTATTTGAGAATGTACTAGAGATTTTAGCCAAAACTATTATACAAGAAAAGGCAATAAAATGCTTAAAGATTGGTTAGGAAGATGAAAAACTATTTCCATTTCCAGATGAGATATCGTCTATTCAGAAAAGACTAAAGAATTTTTTTAAAGTATTAGAGCTCATTATTGAGTTCAGCAGAGTGATAATATACAAGATCAAAATATAATAATTATTTTTAGTGTATTTCTATACACTTGGAATGATATAATGAAGTTAAGACATGCACTTCTAATAAGATGAAAAGGAATAAAATAATTAGGAATAAATTTAGCAAAAGGAATACAAAATGAATACTCAGAAAACTACAAAGCATGGTCAACATAAATAAATGAATGTAAGATAAATGTGAAAACATCCTAATTTCTTGGATCAGAATATTTAACACTGTTGAAATGGCACTGTGTGGTTTCATTGGTATGAGGTACCTAGAGTTGTTGAATTCCTAGAGACAAAAAGTAGAATAGTTTTTGCCAGGGGCTGGGCAATGGGAGAATGAGGACTTGTTGTCTTACGGATGTAAAAAATTAATAAACAGAAACCTAAATTAAATAGGAGACCAGAAGGGAAGCTATCACACCCTATGAGGATAGCTGAGCCCAACAGAAAGAAGGAGGGCTTTCTCTTCTTGCCTCAAGATCTTGGCCAGTGAGAAACTGTCATAACTCAGCCAATGAAAAGCCACTGTACTTTGAACCCTCAGTTGCTCAGATCATTCTTTGTTTATGATAGCCCTCCCAACATCCTTTTCCCTTCTTTAAAAGAGTCGTCTCCTTGCTCCAGGGATCTCGCATGCCAAGGTTGCAGATCCCAAATTACAATTCTTTGCTCGTCCTGGATAAACCCATATTTTGCTGGAGAAATAACTGGCAGTCTATTTGTTTATCTCAACATGTTTGTGGAAGATGAAAATTGTCTGGAGATTGGTTTCACAATGGCAGTGTATTACATAGTACTGAACTATACACTTAAAAGTGGTGAACATGTACATTTTATGGTATGTGTATATTACTACAAATATAAGTAAAATTTTTAGGGCAAGAGAGTGAAAACACAACCCACAGAGTGGAAGAAAATTTTGCCTATCTTATATCTGAAAAGGAACTTGTAATGAAAATATCTAGACATAACAATTTATAAAAATCAAATAATTCAATTTAAATATGACAAAGGATCTGAATACACATTTTTCCAAGTAAACTACACAAATGTTCAAGGGCATATGAAAAGATTCTGGATATCATTAGTCATCAAGGACATGCAAATCAAAACCACAGTGAGATTCCACTTGACAACAATTAGGATGGCTAAAATTAAAAAGTGAGGCAATACGTTTTATCGAGGATACATGGAGAAATTTGAACTCTCATATGGGGTGGAATGAAGATAAAATGGCGAAGCTGCTCTGGATAAAGGTCTGGGAGATCCTTAAATATTAAACCTAGAATTATCATATGACCCATCAATCCCACCTAGGTACATGCTCAAGAAAATGAAAACACATATTTGATCAAAACTTATATATGAATTTTGTAGTAATGTGATTCATAGTGACCAAAAGGGAGAAACATCCAAATGTCAATTAACAGGTGAATAGATAAACACAACATGTTTTATCCAATCAGTAGAATATTATTCTGACATAAAACGAAGGCAATATTCACACATAGTTGTCTCTTGAAGAAATTATGCTGAGTGAATGAAGTCCTTCAAAAGGCCATATATAATTCTTTTAATATGAAAGAGCAGAATATGGAAATAGAAAGTAGAGTAGTGGTTTTCTAGGCTGGGGGATTGGAATAGGAGGATAAGAAGATTAGCAGTGATAGCTAAAGGGCAGAAGAGTTTCTTTTTGAAGTAACAAAAATCCTCAAAAATTGTGATAATTGTGTGTATCTGCAAATATACGGAAACCATTAAAATGTACACTTAATAGATGCCTTCTAAAGTATGTGCATTATGTCTCCATAAAGCTGTTCAAAGAAATCAATGCATGAAGTATTTTGCAATGTAAAGCAGTTTGCATTTCAATCTCTTGGGAATATAAGACTTTCCAGGTTAAACACATCCATCACCTCAGTTAGTCACCTTTATTTTTGTTTGCATGGTGAGTATGCTTAAGATCCACTTTCTCAGCAAATATCTATTATACAATACAGTGTAAGTATCAGAATCATTATGTTTTAATCTTTAGATGCAATTTTATTAGTCAGTTATATTTCAATAAAGATGGGGGCAGGAAGAGTTTCTAGGTGCATTCCAATTTTAAGTACAATTTATAGTTTTTCTTCTGTCAGTGGAAATAGGAATACAATTGCCTTATATATATATATTATAGCTGTTGACATTTCAAGGTTTTCTAGGCACACAGGGAACACTGATCTAAAATAAATTTCCTTCCAGTGTAAAATGTACGCCTGAGAAGTTAATGCACACACCTCACAGCCTGTGGTTTGACTGAGATTTGTCCTGGCACCCAGCTGACTGATTCAGACCTCCTACCAGAGCCAAGTGCGCTGGGATTATGTACCTTAAGTACATAATGAGTGGGGATGGGGCAGGGATGGGTGGAAGGTTCAGCGCTGTCAAGGACCAAAGATGAAAATGGAGCCGGCCCTTTACTACAGATAATGAGTTCACATTTAAATGTCTGCGTTTCTTAACAAGAAGCACAGCTCCATGAATGGCCATACAGCCAGCCTTACACCAAGCCCTTGAGCCCTGGAGGACATAAAACCTTGTTCCAGGCAGGGCAGGCCTGAGCCATCCTCTTATCTGTACTAGCTCCGTCTTAAAATTGAGTCAGGAATCCCAGTGCACGAGGAGCTGCGAAAGACAGCAGAGACAATCCCGGGGCAGGAAAAATTTCTGTCACAAACCAAAAGTGCCAGGCCGGGACAGGTCCCATCCCAACCGCGGAAAGTGGTTCCGCTGACTCAGGCTTCCTCTCCCAGGCTGTCACTCAGGCATGAGGGGGTGGGGTACTGGGACCTGTCCAATCAGGAGGCCGGTGAGGCGGGTGGGCGGGGCGACGCGGCGCACCGGCGTGGACGTCGGTTCTTCCCACCGCGTTGGGCTGGCGGCTTACCCTTCAGGGTCTCTGGTAGAGCTTCCGTCTCTTCTGTTCCGCTCTGACCTGCTCTGGTGGTTGGAGTCGAGGGAAGGACGCAGGAAGACCTAGGAAACCTCGCAATGGTGAGTGTGCTGCCCCGGGGAGCGGAGACGGGGCGGAGGGAGTGGTCGGAAGCGTCCGGAACCGGCCTCTTCGCGGTCAACTCCGGAGTCTGCGGACACGAATCCACCGGGAGCGCCGCGCGGACCTCAGTCCCCTCCGATTTGCAACGTGGGGGCTGAGCCGGCAGCCGGGACCCGGTCCATGCGGGTGGCGTCTTCAGCCCGACCCCGGAGCCTCTCTGGGCAACTCTGCACCCGCAGCCCCGTGTCTCTTCCAGATTGTGCGTTGACCACGGGGAGGGTCATTAAGGGACCATTCTGTTTACTATAGTGGAGGGACCAACTATAATGTCCCTTGTCCTTTTAGTTTGAAAGGAGGTTTTCATTTTTTATGGATTACAAGTTTATATCCATTACTGTTTAAAGGATCAGATCTTGCAGTAGTTTCCTTTGTAGAAAACTCCTAAGGGAGGGAAGTATCTCAGGACTCCCTGCCCGCATATCCTCCTACACTCTTCCACTGTTAACTCCAGCCACCCTCAGATAACTAGTTTTGATTACTACTTCATCATCCTTTTAGCGTTTCTTTATACACAAACAATCCAGTGCGAATGCCTGTTTTCCTTACAGTTTTTGTTCTTGGAATGATTACTTGGGATCCGCGTATTTGATGTTTGACTACTGAAAGTTAAGCCTCACCCCTCCCTTTTCCCCTAGTGCTTCTTACCTGGACGGGCTGGTAAGAAAGCCTGGAGGCTCCTGCCCTGTGAGCTGCTGTTTGCTGGGGTCTCCTCCTGTGCGCTGTGCTGCCCTGTATTGCATTGTTGACCCCACCAAGCCTGGGTTGTATTCACTTAGAACTCCGAGTTGGCAGTTTCTGTTAATCCCTTGTACCTTGGGAGCAGGAATATGAGAATGGGTCCCTCCTTCCAGTGGTCCTGGGTTGATGTCTGAGCTGGAACCTATCTGTGTTTAGAGTGAAGATGTGACTGAAGCTGGGTTTGCCCAGACATTAGTGTTGAGGGAAGGACTGGGGGAGTAGGAGGATGATTATACCCTGTGAATGAGGTGAGCCCAAAAGACAGTCACTACTTAGAGAGCAATTACTTCAAAGAAAGTGAAAGAAAAGAGACAGGGAAAAGCAGCTAGTAGGTGGTGAGGTTCCAGAAGGCTCACCAAAACTTTTTAAATAACTTTTAAGAGAATGTTACCCCTTCATCTATTACAACAAGGCTCCTTACCCTCTGGGTTATGATGGACAACACCCACTGTCTCAGTTTGGCACAGCAAAGAGATTAGTTCAAACCCAACATAAGTGAGTTCCTTAAATTCTATAAAGCAATCAGTGTCATGAGGAGGCCTCTAACCCCGCTGGCAGTGATGGGAGGCTCTCTGGAGGAGGGCCTTAAGTTGTCCATAGGCTTCTGATGCAAGGCACTGCCCAGGTCCCATCTTAATATGCCATTAAAGCTGTAATTGTCTCCACGTACTGGGATCTCTTAAAAATAGAGGGCTCCACTGAGGTGCCTGTTATGGCTTTGGTACTGGAAAGAGCATCCCAGTCAGCTCAGACTGACTACTCACACCTACTTGTTATATAATGGAGCTAAACCTTGGCCCTCTGGCTTATGCCTCCCGGTGGAGAGATGACATTTCTTTCTACAGTCCTTTGAAACATGCTGTGGTGGTGGAGGAGCCATTGTCTCCAACACCTTGTTTCCCTGGGTAGTTGCTTGGGATTAACTGAATGCACAGGTCTGGGGAAGTGCATAGACTAAGGATGACAGTACACCCTGAGGTATTGTCAGGGTGTATTGGAACTCGGTGGAGAGTTGCTGCCCTTCATCCCTCAATTGGGACAGCCTTGGTAGATAAGCACACCCATGGTTCACCACACCTAAGGAAAAATCAGAAAGTCCTCAGGGGTGAGCTGTACAGATCTGTCATCGTCTTCTTCTTCTTTTGGTGTAGACTTCAGCGTTTTTAGATCGGTTTTAGGTTTAGAGAAGAATTGAACAGAAATTATAGAGAGTTCTCACATAACCCTTCTCCATCCGTGCAGTATTCACTGTTTTTTAAATCTTGTAGGACTGCTACATTTGTTAGAATTGCTGAACCAATACTGATGCATTAAAAGTGCACAGGTTGTATTAGTGTGGACCTTTTGTATTGTGTTATGTAATGTATGGATTTGACAAATACACAATATGTGTCCATCATTTATGCATATGTAGTGTAATTTTACTTACGTAAAAATACTCTGTGCTCAGCCTGTTGATTCATCTCTTTCTCTAATCCTCAATTCCTTTAAAACAAAAGCCAAAAATCTTCACAGCCAAAGATATTTTTATGGTCTCATGCTTTTGTTTTTTCCAGAACCTCGTATACTTGGCACCGTACAGTATATAACCTTGTTAGATTGGCTTCTTTCACTTAGCAATATTAAGCTTCCTCCATGTATTTTCAAAGCTTGATACCTCATTTCTTTTTATCACCAAAGAGTATTTCATTGCACTGATCATTTATTTATTAGACTCTTGAAGTATATCTTGCTTAACTCTAACTCTTGCCAATTATGAATAAAACCTCTACAGATTTTTGTATACAGGTTTTCTGTGAACATAAGATTTCAATTCATTTGGACAAATAGCACGGAGTGTAATTGCTGAATCTTACTATACATAATAAGAGTATATTTTTTGAAAGAAAGCTCCTGTCTTTCATTGTTAGGGTACCAATTTCCTTCCACCTCAGCAATGACTGAGGATTATCTTCCCATCTTCACCAATATTTGCCGTTCTGAGTATTTTGAATTATAACCATTTATAAGTGTGTCGTGATACCTCGTTGTTGTTTACTCAATTTCCCATTGACATTTGATGTGGAGTATGTTTTCATGTAGCATATTTCTTTTTGGTGTATCTTCTTTGGGGAGCTGTTTGTTCAGATCTTTTGCCCATTTTTAATTAGGTTGTTTTTCTTCTTACTGTTGAGCTTTAAGAGTTCTTTGCATCTGTTGGATACCAGTCATTTATCAGATAAATGTTTTGCAAAGATTTTCTCCTACTCTCTGACTTGTCTTTTCATTTTCTTAACACTTTTCTTTCTCAGAGCAGGAACGTTTTCATTTCAGTGAAGTGAAATTATACCTTTTTCTTTTACAGACCTTGCATTTGGTGTTATATTTCAAAATTCATCACTAAGCCCAGAGTCACCTACATTTCCTTCTGTATTATTTTCTAGGAGTTTATTACTTTTGCATTTCACATTGAGATCTATGATGTGTTTTGAGTTATTTTTTGTGAAATGTGTAAGGCCTGTGTCTACATTCATTGTTGTATGTCTGTGTGTGTGCATGTGTTTTACGTGGATATCCGTTATTTCCAGTGCTATTTGTTTAAAAGATTCCCTTTTCATTTGAATTTCCTTGCCATCTTTCTCCAAGTTCAGTTGAATGCATTTGTGTGGGTCTATAGGAAAGCAACTGATTAACCCTCAATCTCAGTCTCTTATTGATTCCAGGAGCTATCTCTTTCATTGTTTATTCTTTCAGATGTTTCACAGGGATAATCATGTTATACAAACAAATGTTATAGATTTAGCTACAGGATTCATGAAGATGTTCATTCTCAGGAGGTGAAAGTTCCCTCTGTTAGCAGTTTGTTTTCATAAATGGATGTTGGATTTTATCAAATTCTTTTTCATTTTCATTTCACCCTCTGTCCCTTTCTGATATTTGTACTTTTTCTCTTCCCTATTTTCTTAGTTATCTTGACTAGATATTTATTAATGTCATTAATCTTGGTAAAGAACTAGAGTTAGGGACTTCCCTGGTGGTCCAGTGGTTAAGGCTTCTCGCTCCCAATGCACGAGGCCTGGGTTCCATCCCTGGTCAGGGAACTAGATCCCACATGCATGCTGCAGCTAAGAGTCTGTATGCTGCAATGAAGACCCCATGAACCGCAACTAAGACTGGGTGCAGCCAAATAAATAAATAAATATTTTTTTTAAAAAAAGAACAAGAGTTAAAAAATTTTTTTCTCCATCGATATCCCACAGTTACCTTTTTTCTAATTTTTATTATTTCTTTTATTCTGTTTACTTTGCGTTTCATATGCTCTTCTTTTTATCGTTTCCTAAGGTACATGCTTTTACGTTATTGTTTACACATCTTGGTGTTTTTCCAGTGTATTTGTTTTATGGCATAAATTTCCCTCTAGGCACTTCTTCTGCTGCATCCCACATCCTTTGACACATTATGTTTTCATTTCATTTAGTTTAAAATAAATTTTATATTTCTTGAGACTTCTTTGATCTTCTGTATTATTTCTAAGGGTGTTGTTGAATCTCCAGGCATTGAGAGGTTCTCCAACTCTTGCTGTTATTGATATCTAGATTAATTGCCTTTGAGGTCTAAGAGCATAGTTTGTATGATTTTTCTTCTTTCAGATTTGTTAAGGTATGTTACATATCCCTGAATGTGTTCTGTCTTAGTGAATGTTCCATGTAAAGTTGAGAAGAATGTGTATTCTGCCCTTGTTGCATAAAGCATTCCATAGGTTACAGTTAAGTTGAGTTGTTTCATGGTGCTTGTTCAGTTCAACTCTGTCCTTCCTGATTTTCTGCCTGCTGAAATTTATAGCTTGTGATAAGGGGGTGTTCATGTACAATTATAATAATGGATTCATGTATTCTTCCCTGCATTCTTCACGTCTTTCCTTAAGTACTTTGCCCTTTTGTTGCTATGTATGTACACATGAAGGATTGTTATACCTTCTTGGAGAATGGACCTTTTTGTCCCTATGTAAAGCCCCTTTTTATCGCTGAGTTTTCCTTGGGCTGAAATCTCCATTATCTGAAATTCATATACCAATGCCAGCCTTTTTTTTAAATTAGTTTTGGCATAGTGCATTTTTCTCCGTCCCTTTACCTTTCATCTACCTGTGTCTCCATATTTAAAATGGGTTTTTTGCAGACAACATATAATTACAGTTTTTAAAATCTGATATTACTGTATTTGTCTTTCACTTGTATTGAGACCATTGATGATTGAAATGGTGATTAATACAGTTGGATTAATATCTACCGTACATTCTCCTGTTTCTATTTGTTGCCTTTGTTCTTTCTTTCATTTGCCTTCCCCCTTTTTTCATTTGCCTTCCCCCTTTTTTCTACCTTCTCTGGCTTTAACTGAGCATTTTACCTGATTGTTCATTTTAATCCTCTCTTAGCCTATCAGTTACACATTTAAAAAAAATATTTTTGGTGGTTGCCCTTGAGTTTTCAGTATATATTTAGAATTAGCCTACATCTTCTGTCAAGTAATACTATCTCTTCATTGGTTGTACAGGTATCTCATACCACACTATTCTCAATTCCCTCCTGTCTTACCTTACTTATCCACAAGGCTTTCATTACCAGTGTCATTGTTGTTAATATTATTTTACACAAAGTCTTATCTGTTATATATGATAATATTAACGATGTTTATTTATTCCCCTCCTAATCCACCTTCATCATTTGTATTCTTTCTTATGAATTTTGAACACTTGTTTCAAAGTAGATGTAGTAATGACAAATTCCCTCAATTTTTGTCTCAGAAAGTCCTCAGTTCTTCCTTGTTTTTTAAGGATAATTATCCTTGATGTAGTATTCTTAGAGTGGTTTTAATTTCAGAACTTTAAGCATTTCAATCCACTCTGTTCTTGCTTGTTTGTTTTCTGAAAAGGTGTCCAGTTTAATTCTAATTTCTCTATACCTGAGGTCTGTTTCCCCCTCTGGCTTCTTAAAATATGTTCTTTTTGCATTTGCTTTTTCTCTAGTTAGAGTATGATATACTTTAGTCTTCTTTTTAGGTGTTTTCATGTTTAGTGTTCACTGAGATTCATGGATCTACAGTTGTTGTCTATCATTAATTTTAGAAAAATCTCAGTGATTGTTACTTACATCTTCTGTTTCTTTCTGTCTCTCTTTTCCTTCAGTTATTTTCATTATATGTGTTTTTAATCTTCTGTTAGAAAAAGTTATGCTAGGATTTATGGATAGTGTGTTCTATCTGTTTTGTTCCTTTTGTCTTTGCATTACACTCTGCTGAAACATTTTTTTTCAGTACAGCGCTTAAGAACAGAATATTTGTGGCATATTTTAAAACGTCTTTATTTTCTCTTTCCCAGTTCCAGAGACACCAGTTTGTCTTTTGAAGGCGTTTGTCTCATGGCTCTAGGAAGACTTTCAAATGTTTTCATTCTCTTCTAGTAAGATTGAAAATCACAACTTTTAGGTTCATAAATTCCAGAACGTAAGTTGGCCAGGCAGCAGCTAGCGTGGCTGCTCAGGAAACATTAGGTCCTGCAACTGCAGAATGGAGACCTTATGTTGTTTTGGAGGAAACCACCGATGAAACCTTTACATATTTTATAATCATGGACAAATTCACCATCAACCCATAGGAACTTAAGTGAACTCACTCGCAATCTGTAGCTCTTAACCTTTTCCTCAAGGGAACAGGGTTTGATCAGAAGGAGCTATTCTGGCTATTATCTCCGTATGTATTCTACAGTTTGGCTGGAACAATCCCTGAGGCACATGAGTGGAGGGATTTTGTGGTCTAAGTTGTTATTCCTTTTTCCTCAGGTCTGAGCTCTAAGTTTAGAATAACTTTCTAGCTGCATGAAATTATACATAGAGAGAAGGGAAGAACACAGTCTGTGATCATTATTACACAACTTAAAAGCAGTGCTTCCCCACAAGAAGATTTACATTCAGTCAGGTGCATCTAATTACTTCTAAAGGGCTGGAAGACTTTGGAACAGTGGGGCCAGCTGGGCTTTGGTAAAAGTTTGATTTCTACAGGCCCCCTGGACTCTCATGTTTGGTGATAGGACTAGGAGGAAAAGCTTCCAGTTCTCCTCAGGAGACTCATTCATTGAAAACTCATGCAGATTTGACCCTCTACCTCATGGAGTGCTATAAATGGTGGATAATAAGGGAGAAGATGAGTATGAGATTAGATCACTCCCTAACACCATACACAAAAATAAGCTCAACATGGATTAAAGACCTAAATTTAAGGCCACAAACTATCAAACTCTTAGAGGAAAACATAGGCAGAACACTCTATGACATAAATCACAGCAAGATCCTTTTTGACCCACCTCCTAGAGAAATGGAAATAAAAACAAAAATAAACAAATGGGACCTAATGAAACTTCAAAGCTTTTGTACAGCAAAGGAAACCATAAACAAGAACAAAAGACAACCCTCAGAATGGGAGAAAATATTTGCAAATGAAGCAACTGACAAAGGATTAATCTCCAAAATTTATAAGCAGCTCATGCAGCTCAATAACAAAAAAACAAACAACCCAATCCAAAAATGGGCAGAAGACCTATATAGACATTTCTCCAAAGAAGATATACAAACTGCCAACAAACACATGAAAGAATGCTCAACATCATTAATCATTAGAGAAATGCAACTCAAAACTACAATGAGATATCATCTCACACCAGTCAGAATGGCCATCATCAAAAAATCTAGAAACAATAAATGCTGGAGAGGGTGTGGAGAAAAGGGAACCCTCTTGCACTGCTGGTGAGAATGTGAATTGGTACAGCCACTATGGAGAGCAGTATGGAGGTTCCTTAAAAAACTACAAATAGAGCTACCGTACGACCCAGCAATCCCACTACTGGGCATATACCCTGAGAAAACCATAATTCAAAAAGAGTCATGTACCAAAATGTTCATTGCAGCTCTATTTACAATAGCCTGGAGATGGAAACAACCTAAGTGTCCATCATCAGATGAATGGATAAAGAAGATGTGGCATATATATACAATGGAATATTACTCAGCCATAAAAAGAGACGAAATTGAGCTATTTGTAATGATGTGGATAGACCTAGAGTCTGTCATACACAGTGAAGTAAGTCAGAAAGATAAAGACAAATACCGTATGCTAACACATATATATGGAATTTAAGAAAAAAACATGTCATGAAGAACCTAGGGGTAAGGCAGGAATAAAGACGCAGACCTCCTAGAGAACGGACTTGAGGTTATGGGGAGGGGGAGGGGTGAGCTGTGACGGGGCGAGAGAGTGTCATGGACATATACACACTAACAAACGTAGTAAGGTAGATAGCTAGTGGGAAGCAGCCGCATGGCACAGGGATATTGGCTCGGTGCTTTGTGACAGCCTGGAGGGGTGGGATAAGGAGGGTGGGAGGGAAGGAGACACAAGAGGGAAGAGATATGGGAACATATATATATATATAACTGATTCACTTTGTTATAAAGCAGAAACTAACACACCATTGTAAAGCAATTATACTGTAATAAAGATGTAAAAAAAAAATAAGGGAGAAGATGAAAGAATTTTGTCACACGAAATCAATGTCTTTAAAATGATATTTGTTTCACTTGTATAGCATTTCTGTTGTTTCCCAGCAATCTCTGGGCTCTACCATTAATGAGGTATAAGTTATCATGTGATCACAGAAATAATGTGTAAATAATTTCCGTATGTTCATGATGCCATTAAATTTATGAGGAAGCATGGAGAGAATAAGTTTTTCTCATGATCAAGTCATAGAATAACTCTTTGGAAACAACAGGTTCATAAGTAACCTTACTATAAATGGAATATAGATGCCTAGTGCTGTCAGTCTCATGCATCTTACTGTACACATATTTTGGGTGTTTTAGGACTCATTGGCTATTGAGGATGTGGTTGTGAACTTCACCCTGGAGGAGTGGGCTTTGCTGGATCCTTCACAAAAGAAACTCTACAGAGATGTGATGCAGGAAATCTTCTGGAACCTGGCCTCAGTAGGTAAGGATGGTGACGTTCTTTCACCTAGTCAGTTAGAGAACAAATGCTTTGTGCTACTTGACATTGTTCTAAGATGTGGAATTGGGGAAGGGAGGATATTGGGATATCAGCTGGGCTTGGTCACCCTAAACAATGGATATAGAATCAAATAATTCTTATTAATTTCTAATATTTTGGAATAATTTTTCTGGGTCTGCCTTTTAGGAAAAACATGGGAATATCATGACATTGGAGATCAGTACAAAAACCAGGGGGGAAACCTAAGGTAAGTCACACTCGCAATACAAAGCATTGTCTCAAGTGAGAATCCTGGTAAATTATGAAATTTTTAAAACAAGCAAACAAAACAAATAGCCCCTTCTTCAAATTTAGTTCTTCTTAGAAAATTTCTACCAAAAACATTTTCTTAAATGTGACATAAATGTTAGGTGTTTGCAAAATAGATCACTTGCAAATATTATAAATAAACCCTATATTTGAATATCACTTTTAATAGTAGGAAGGGTGAAGTCCCATTGCAGTACATTCAGTATATTCAATTTCTAACAATTCACACAAGGTGGAAAACCTATACTATTCCTATAAATCATAATAAATACAAGAAATATAAGATCAATAAAGAAATCATTAGAAATGTGCTTTTCATTTTTCCCAGAAGTCCTATGGTAGAGAGACTCTTTGAACGTAAAGACAATAGTTCCTGTGGAGAACACTTCAGCCTTATTCCATCTCTCAGTCTGAAGAAGAAAACTACTGGACTAAAACCATGTGAGTGCAGTGCATGTGGAAAAGTCTTCATGGATCGTTCATCCCTTACTAGACACATGAAATGTCACATTGAACGTGAATCGGGAAAGTTTCAAAAATACGGTGACAAGCTATATAAATGTAAGCACTGTGGTAAAGCCTTTAATCATTTCACTTCCTTCCTAATGCACAAAAGAAGTCACACTGGAGAGAAACTGTATGAATGTAAAATATGTTCTAAAGCATTGAGTACTCTCAGTTGTCTTCGAAAACATGAAAGAACTCATACTGGAGAAAAACCCTATAAGTGTAAGGCATGTGGGAAAGCCTTCACATGGCTCATAACCTTTCAAAAACACATGATAACACACAGTGGAGATGGACCTTATAAATGTAAAGAATGTGAGAAGGTATTTGTTAATCCCAGTTCTCTTAAAATACATGAAAGGAGTCACACTGGGGAGAAACCCTATCAATGTAAACAATGTGGCAAAGCCTTCAGTTATTACTGTTCCTTACGAGTACATGGAAGAACTCACACTGGAGAGAAACCCTATGAATGTAAACAGTGTGGAAAAGCCTTTAGTTGTCATGAAAGCATTCAAACACATGAAAGAATTCACACAGGAGAGAAACCGTATCAATGTAAACACTGTGAGAAAGCCTACAGATACCACAGTTCTCTTCGAACCCATGAAAGGAGTCACACTGGAGAGAAACCTTACCAGTGTAAACAGTGTGGAAAAGCCTTTCGATGTAAACAAACCTTTCGAGCACATGAAAGGAGTCACGGAGGAGAGAAACCCTATGAATGTAAGCAGTGTGGTAAAGGCTTCAGTTATTTCAGTTCCTTCCGAATACACAAATGGCATCACACTGGTGAGAAACCGTATGTGTGTAAAACATGTTCTAAAGCATTGAGTAGTGCCACTTCTCTTCGAAATCATGCAAGAACCCACACTGGTGAAAAGCCCTATGAGTGTAAGGAATGTGGGAAAGCCTACACCTGGCACAAAACCTTCCAATATCACATGATAACACATCCTAGAGATGGACCTTATAAATGTGAAGAGTGTGAGAAAGTATTCCTTAATCCTAGTTCTCTAAAAATACATGAGAAGAGTCACACTGGGGAGAAACCCTATCAATGTAAACAATGTGGTAAAAGTTTTAGTTCTCAAAAAGGTTTCCAAATGCATGAAAGAACCCATACTGGAGAAAAACCCTATGAGTGTAAAATATGTGGGAAAACCTATACATGGTACAAAACCTTCCAATATCACGTGATAACACACACTAGAGATGGACCTTATAAATGTAAAGAATGTGAGAAAGTGTTCATTAATCCCAGTTCTCTTAAAATCCATGAATGGAGTCACACTGGAGAGAAACCCTATCAATGTAAACAATGTGGTTTAAGTTTTAGTTCTCAAAAAGGTTTACAAAATCATGAAAGAAATCACACTGGAGAAAAACCCTATGAATGTAAGGAATATGGGAAAGCATTGTTTGTTACCAGTTCTTCTCAAAGACATGAAAAGACTCACACTAGAGAGAAACGGTATGTGTGTAAAACATGTTCTAAAGCATTTAGTACTCACAGTTCTCTTCAAAATCATGCAAGAACCCACATTGGAGAAAACCCCTATGAATGTAAAATATGTGGGAAAACGTTCAGTTCCACCTATGTTCAAGTGCATGAAAGAACTCACACTGGAGAGAAACCCTATCAATGTCAGGAATGTGGGAAAGCCTACATTTCTCTGTCAAGCATTCGACGGCACATGAGACTGCACACTGGAGAGAAACCATATAAATGTGAAGAATGTGGGAAAGCCTTCCTTTATCACAGTAATTTACGAAGGCATGAAAAGGTTCACTAGATAAAACCTCTTGTTTGTAAACAGCTTGGGAAACACTTCAGTTGGCCCACATCCTTAGACGTGAAAACTCCTATGAAGAGGTATAAATGTAACATGAGATAACTTGATGGAAAGTAATCCATGCCTAATGTTCCAGAAAACCTTCAGTATGAAAGAGTTGTTTTAAAAGTTTTTAAATATGCTGTGTTTAGCAAGCATCTTTCTTAAAGTGTATCCTTGGACATAGGATCTCTACGAATTTCAAAAATAAATATTAATGTGAGTTCTGTAAGTTGTCTTTCAACAGTAGTACATAAGGTTCAAAAGTAGTGATTTTGAGTTTAATCAGATGGTTTTTTTCTCTTTCTGTTTTGAAGTCTGTTGGATCCATGGATGAATTAAAATGTATTTCTAATATGCAGGTAGGCTTAAATTTTTATAATATTCTGTTCATTCTCTGTTAAAGGGTCATTGAAAATGGCAGTTTGGTATTTGTTGGGATTTTTCTACTGGCCTTGGGTCGCAGTTCCTGTATACCCCTAATCTATTATATATATTGCACCTTTTTTACTGAGAAAGATCCTTTTTGGGGGGTGGTGGGTATAGGAGCCTTTTTCAGTTTCCCATTCTATTAAAGGCTTGGAATAAATTTTTATGTATGGAAAGGTTGTCAAAGAGTATACTTTTACGTAAATTATGATTTTCCTCTTTGCTTTTCGTCTTTCCTTCTGACTGGTAGTTGGTGAATAGAATTTGAATTAAGAAGAGAGACTTATGGGACTTCCCTGGTGGTCCAGTGGTTAAGACTCTGTGCTCCCAATGAAGAGGGCCCAGGTTCAATCCCTGGTCAGGGAACTAGGTCCCGTGTGCTGCAACTAAGACCCAGCACAGCCAAATGAATAAATAAATACTGAAAATAAGGGGAGGGGGCTTCCCTAGTGGCACAGTGGTTGAGAATCCGCCTGCCAATGCAGGGGACATGGGTTCAATCCCTGGTCCGGGAAGATCCCATATGCTGTGTAGCAACTAAGCCTGTGTGCTACTAAGCCTGCGTGCTAGAGCCCGTGAGTCACAACTACTGGGCCCATGTGCTGCAACTACTGAAGCCCGCACACCTAGAGCCCATGCTCTGCAACAAGAGAAGCCACCACAATGAGAAGCCCGCGCACCACAACGAAGAGTAGCCCCTGCTTGCTGCAACTAGAGAAAGCCTGTGCGCAGCAACGAAGACCCAACCAAGCCAAAAATAAACAAATAAAACTAAAATTAAATTTAAAAAAAAGAAGAGAGACTTGTGATAGGACAAAAAATCTATAGAGTTGGAGCTAACATTGCCTGTGAGTAATGTTAGGAGCTAGATTTACCAGAATTCATCTCCTTTGTGACTCTGTGTTAGAAGTCCTCAGTTGCATTACCTGAGTTGGATTGAAAGGCAGATGCAAAGAGGGTATTATTCAGATTTTGGAGCCACCACACTGGGAAAGAGACAGATGAATAGGAGGTTTAAGGACAATGTCTTGCAGCTTATTTCCCAGATCCTGTGTCCCTGTAGTTAAGAGTATCTCCAACACCACCAACAAATATTTGATTTCCATTTTATTAGACGTCTAGTTTTCCCCTGATGTCTTGACTAGTTCCACATCAAAATCCATCAGAGTTTGAATTTTTCTGTAAGGCCTCATGTCCACTTGGAAAGTAATTCATGTTTCATCATTGGGAGTATTGTCTGATTACCACTTTCTGTAGCTTATATCTTTATAATGTCTAATTTGTATAGGAAACACCTTATGCCATTAATAGTGTCAGTGAGTATGTTTTCCTGATTCACCATGACATTCAGAAGGGTGCAGCCAAAGAAGTCAACATGGGGGTTTGTTTCTCTGCTGCACTGGGTAGTGTCTGCCTTGACCCATTGTTTCCATGTGAGAATAAGCTCCTTCCTCATATCAGGAATACTGTGGTTCTGAAACCTAATGGTGTATCCCAAGTGGGATCTACCTGGAGACATCCTCGTTTGTATAAATCACATCATTTCCTCCCATCACCATCTGTAGACTATTTCCAGCTCTCAAGCCTACTCTGTGCCTGCTTATGTGGAAACATCTTTAGAAATCCATGTATATCCCACTCTGGAAAATTTCCTGAGGCAACACCAGTGACTGTGAGTTGAGAGGGTAATAGAAACAGTTGGCAGAACCTATGTTATGGGCACATTCCATCGGCCACAGTAATCCTGGCTGTCTCATATTTGTAAAATATGTTTGCTTGCTTGTTCACACAGTACTTCAGTTTTTACTGAGTTTGAATGGGGAATCATACACTCTGGAATTTGTCTACGTAACAGTTACTCCATTATTGTCTCCCTCCCCACACCCATTTACCATAAAGGCTTTAGCAGCCTCTGTTTATGCATCCAGGTGTCTCTAAACCACCCATGGTGGACACAAGTTATCCAAGGCATTCTTGTACCAGAAACTATTCTCAGCTGTTAACTGCACACAATTAGAACAGCTCTGCTGGCAGCTGACAGAGTTGTTCTGTAAATGGAGGCCCTCCCATGGCCAGAGTTGAGCCTCCACAGCCAATTTCCCATTTTGCCTTGGGTCATGAATGTAGGACCCCTCAGTTTTGCAAACCAGAGTCTTCCTCGTTAAAAAGACATTGGTACTTGCAGCATAAAGCAAAAATTGGCCCCTCTGTCACATCCCACTTGCTGAAGGAACTGTGTTCCCCCCCAGTTAATGTCTTTTGTTCTAGAGTAGGTCACTTCTTTCTGGACACATGGCCACTGAGGAGTCACTTGGGATCCCAGGAGAGACCAGGGAGTCCACATACTTTATATACAGTGTGCTGCCACCACACCTGATGGGGTCCACTGCAGAGATGCTGTGTTCTGTCCCTAAATCAAAGAGGCCATCTGAGATGAGAGATTGGACCCAAGCATTAGATGGATTAGTCAAATTCCAGGCAATCGTGCTAGCAATAGAGAATTCCCCAGCCAAGAATGGAACTCATCTGTACATTGTTACAGATCCTTTGGCCACTGCCAATGATCTAGGTGCCTCAAGCACCAATCACAGCTCCTTATCCAAAGTTACCCCCTTTGGCATTAAGAAGTCTGAGAGTAACGCCTCACAATATCCAAGTCCAAATCAATGACAGTCCTTACTCTGTGCATATATTAAACCTCAGTCTGCAGAGGCTGTGTTCAGAGCGATAAATTGACTTCTGGGCACACTCTCACCTGGGATCTGATGGTATTAACCTTGGTCCTGTGAGTCCCCGCAATCCGTAACCACTTAGAGGCCTCTAACCTCAATGTTAGGCAGTATTCATGGGACATCCCTTCTCTGCCATGGCTGCCTTAGTGACTGACCAAGGCATCTGATGTGAACAAACACACCATTGGTAATAAACTCAATAGACATAGTTTCCTGACCAAGGAAGGGGTCCCTACAGCTGATGGCAAACAGACTTTGTAGGGCCCTTCACCCCCTCTACTGGCTACTTGCTATGCTCTAAACTTGGTAGATACTTATATACAAAAATTACTTATCCTATCACACATAACCCTTCTGAAACCAAAATGCAATCACTCACCGACACACAGTAGAAATTATTGATATCCTCTCAATTCTGAAAAACCAGGCTGTTGAAAAAGGCGTTCACTGGCAGTCTCAGGACCCCAGTCTACAACCCTCATAGGATGTTCTAATGGCTTACTTAAAGCTTGCTTTCTTCTATACATAGGTCTTCCTGCTGTTCAGGGCATTATTCAGATTTAATCCACAGCCTTTGGGGCCAGTTACTTTGTTCTGGTCATCAGGCTTACTGTTATCTTATGAGTAGAGCCTTTCTATACTAGACATTCTGTCAGTGACATTTCTGGTCACTCCTACAGGTCTTTGGTTTATTGTCATAGTAGATCCTGGCCACCACATGTATATCCCACTCCCAGTTCTTCCTCCTAACATCATCCACAGACTGGGTAACCTACATGTCAGTATTTCATTTGGGGCACCCTCCTTCAAACCCCTCTGGCCCATCCAACACAAATGTGCTCTTTTCCTACAGTTTACAATCACAGACTCATTGTCGTTGGAGCCCCTGGCACTGACCTGGGCACACATAATGTCATTCAACAAACATATCATTAATGCCAATCAAGAAATGTCAAAAACTTTCAAAATACATGTAGTAGTCAGCTAATGCCTCAGGTGTTTTCCATGAAGAACAACTCTCTAGTGGACGTGGTAGCTGATGACCACTTGGCTTTGCACTATTTATGAGCCAGGGAGGGAGAGTTCTGTTCCCCTAGGAGGGCTGCTTGCTGCATGTGGGTGGAATACACTGGCAAAGTGCCACCAGTAACACAAATGAGACAGCAAATTAAAATAAACAACAACAACGTTATTGAAATATTTGAACAGAATTCCAGAACCATACTGACACACTTTCCTGGATCCCTCAAAATACCCGGGGATGACAGGATTCCAATGTTGTTTCGAAGCTTCATCATCTTAATTATGTTGCTTGTGTCACATGGCTTTTCAATTAATATTCAAATTCATTTCAATGAGATGTGGCAGCATTCAGTCTGTAAACTTAAGGAGTGAAAGAACTGACCTCATTTTTGATATCTGACTCTTAAGGGCTTCGGGTATCTGCTCACCTGTCTGGCCTACAGTGCATAACTAAGTTAGGAAGGGTGACACCTGCTCCTTTTCTTTTTGTGTCAGCAGGTGGGAGGGTCAAAACTTGAAAACCTGCAGCCTCCACTTATACACACATTAAATAGCCAAGCCATTCTTTACACAAGGCACCTGAAGTAGCTTACCCTTGCCCGACTCTCCTTAGAAAGTACCTTTGAGTAATAAGCATCTTTCTATTTTTTTAAATAAATTTATTTATTTTTGGCTGCATTGGGTCTTCATTGCGGCGCACAGGCTTTCTCTAGTTGCAGCAAACGGGGCTAGTCTTCTTTGAGGTGAGCGGGCTGCTCCTTGCAGTGGCTTCTCTTGTTGCGGAGCACGGGCTCTAGGTGTGTGGGCTTCAGTAGTTGTGGCATGCAGGCTCAGTAGTTGTGGCTCACAGGCTCTGTAGTTGTGGCTCACAGGCTCTAGAGCGCAGTCTCAGTTGTTGTAGCACATGGGCTTAGTTGCTCCGTGACATGTGGGATCTTCCTGGACCAGGGCTTGAACCCATGTCCTCTGCATTGGCAGGTGGATTCTTAACCACTGCGCCACCAGGGAAGTCCAGCATCTTTCTTTTGATGCACTTGAGAACATCAGTGTTGACATCTGATCCCATTTTGGGTAAGGTGTTAATTCTGTCCCCAAAGGGCAATGATAAAACAGAAGGTAACGCATGGAAAATGTCTTTAGGGTGACAAACATGTATTCAGGGTAAGATATTTTAGAACATGAGGAAAGAAATTCAAATACAGAGATCCAAGTATGATCACAGAAGAAAAACTTTGAAACCACCTACATGGTCACTAGCAGAGGAATGAATAAGTGAAATGATAAACAGTCTTATAAAGGAAAAATACAGAACAGCACAACTGAATGGATGGTTTCTGCTCGGATATGTAAAGAGCTCTGAGAGATCATTGTTATCTTCACAACAAGAAAGAAAAACTAAACAACCTGAAAGGCAACACCTGTTCTTAGATTCATGAAAGATTTGAGTACATGGCAATCAATGCTTCCCAAATCAGAGACAGATAAATAGAACTGTCAGTTACCTGGAGGTGAAGCAACTGGAGCTAGTAACCTCTAGGAACATTTAAACTGGTAACTTGAATTTGCTGGAGACACAGATTGGACTACCTTGAGATTTAAAACATTTAGGGAGTCCAGTCTCAGGGAACCCCCCAAATTTATGAATTTTTCCTACAGGAGCCCAACCAGGTTCTCCTCATGAACGATGGAAAAACACTGCCTCATGCTTCATGCACGAATCAGGAAAACAATTTTGATAAGCATACAAAGCATTCTGTTCCCTGTAACTCAGGCTCTCAAAGAAAATTAACTTGCCAAAAACCTTATCTGAAATGGGGCAGAGCAGTCAGACAGCTCCCTGACCCTTCAGGTTTTCTCTGTCAAAAGGGAAGGAATGAATACTAAGAACCTGTTCCGAGGCTCATAGTCCAGGGATTCTGTCCTGCCAAAACATTACAGGTTCAATCATAAGAGAACATTTTCCCACACCAGTACCTTCCTACCGTATCAACAGGGCTCAGTATAAAAGGAGTGGATTAAAACAGAGTTTTAAGACACAGACTATTTAACATTGAGTTTCTAGGGATACCCAAACACAGCAGGGGAGATAAATACAAGGAGACTTGTATACAGCATAAGGTATAGTAAAAGGGAAACTTATAAACACCTATATTAAGAAAGAAAGCTATCAAATTAACAACCTAAATTTACACCTCAAAAACTAGAAAAAGAACAAGCTAAACCTAAAGTATAAAATGAGTACTTTTCAAACTACAAAACATGATGAAAAGGAATTAAGACAAGTGTAAATAGGAAACATTCCAATTTCATGGTTCAGAAGAGTTAACACTGCTGAACTGGCACTACTTCACAAAATGATCTGAAGATTCAATGTAATACCTATTATAATGCCAGCTATAATCTTTGTAAGAAATTGGCAAGTTGTTTCATAATTTTATATGAGTGGGGAAGACGCAGGGATGGATGGAAGGCTCAATCCTGTCAAAGGACAAATATTAAAATGGAGCCAGACTATTACAGATGGCGGGGTCACCTTAAGTGTCTTTGTTTCTAAACAAGGGTCACAATCTAGAATGGTCTGACAGACTTAAGCCAAGACCCTGACCCATATAGGACGTAAGACCCTATTGTTTCAGTGTCGCCTGATATGGGCCATCTTCCAGTCCTGTACTTACTTTATTCATTTGGGAATTTAATCAGCATTTCCCTGTACCTCCGCGTTCATAAAGAACTGGGCGAAAACAACACAGGCCGCCAGAAGCCGGAAAGAAGTTCCGTTTAAATGCAGACATCCTTTGCCGGATCAGGTCGCCGCCCACCCGCAGAGTCTGGTTCCGCAGACATGCATCTTCCTGCCCCGCTGTCACTCAAGCGTGGGGGGCGAGGCCTCTCAAACTGTCCAATCAAGAACCCCGCTGGGGAAAGTGGGTGGGGACATGCATTGCATTGGCGCAGACATCCCTACTCGCCCCTAATCGTCTCTGTGGCTTTGCCGCAGTGTCCCTCACGCTGTGCTTTGCAGCGGTCGTGGGAGTCATAGGAGGGACTCGGGGAAACCTAGAAATGGTAAGTGCGCTGTCCAGCGATGTGGAGATGCGGTGCAGGGTCTGGTCGGAACCGGCCCTGGCAGGACCCGGGTCTGACCGCGGTCAACTCTGGGGTATGCGGACCCGAGCCGCGTGTGTCTCCGCTCGGACCTCAGTCCCCTCGGTCTGGCAGCGTGGGGGCGGGGCCGACAGCCGGAACCCCGGGCGTCCTGTCCCGTCACTGCGCGCGGCGACTTGGGCCCTGACCCCGGAGCCTCTCTGGGCAGCTCTGCGCCCGCAGTTTGTCGTCTGCCCGAGACTGTGCGGTGACCACAGGGAGGGTCATCAGGGAACAGCTGTGATTGGGTCTCCGGGGATCGTGCGTGGGAGGAGCTGTGCTCTATGGAGTCCACAGTCTCTCCTTTCACGTTAGCGGGACTCGTTTTCTTCTGAGTTTTACGAGTGTTGTGGTTTTTAGAGCAGGGTTTCAAATTCACAGCTCTTGTTTCCCCAGCCTAGCTCTGGCAATAAATACCTCCTCCCATTCCCAAAGCCAGCTTCGCTTTTCCGATTCACAGCATCACTATCAACTATTTGTCCTCTGTGGTGCATTTCAAAGCGACCGAATATTTTAACTGTTTATCCTTTTCCCACAGAGCCATGGATGGCCCGTAAAGATTTATTTTTTTTATCTGTGGATGTTTTACATGTGAAGAAAGACGAATAACCACACGGAACCATGTTCATTTTATGAAAACCTTGTGCCTCTCCCCCAGAATCCTTACAGGACACATACATCCTATGGGAAGGCTTTTGGGTGGAGTTTATTTTTGTGGAAACTGTCAGCACTGCCTCTCCCTGGATTTGTAACTTTAAAGAGATTTACTGACTTAGTCTGCATTTTTCAATAAAGGAAAAACGTATTTAATCAATAGAGCTATAAGGACAGTATAAAATAGTTCCAAACAGGCAAGAAAGAGGTGACTCTGAGAGAAGATAAAATATTCTTGTATTACATTACATTTGTTAAGAGTTTTGGTTCCACTCTTTCTTTCCCTGAACGTGTGTAGTAAGTTTCTGAGGTCTGTGTTTACTTTTGGATATTTTCAAATGAAATTGCAGGGCTTAGACCGAAAGTGTTCAAGTGTAGTTAATTATTTACAAATGAATTTCTTGCCATGGAAATAATAATTAACTGACATCTTTTATTCTGGATGGAATAGATATTTGGGGTTTTCTGCTTGAACTACTAAAGTGCCTTACCATTTTCTTTCCTCCTTCCCACATAAACACTGGATTTAAATTATTCTGCTGTATTGTTCAAAAACTGGCTTTGTGTCATTTAAAATCTCAGGGATCCAAAGCAAGTCCAGGGAGAGTAGAGGCCTGTGGTAAGTGAGCCTCACTAAGGCCCCCTTGAGGTTGGAAAGGGAAGTACTGCAAAATCTAGTTGGTTCTTCCTGGGAAGCCTTACCCTTTCAGGTGTCCTCCCTGTTCGCATCCACCACAGAAGGAAACTTTATAGTGAGAGAAGATGCAGAGCTTTGGAAAGCTGGCGGTGCACCTGCACGTGGGGGTGGGGATGATGCCTTTTTTAGGTTGTAGTTGTAGTTCCGTAGGCCTAGACACTTTTAGAGTGTTTGAGTTTTGCATCCACAGTGTACGTGCAGTTAGTGTAATTTGTACACACTGAGAGTCTGTGAAGATCAGGTGTTCTGTCTCATGGACAGAAGGTTTATGAATTGGGGAGTTCCTTTGGGTCAGAGCCTTAAACTGAATCAGCCTGAGAGTTTCCTGACTTGTGACAAGAGAAGCCTGGAGGAGGGAGTGCTTCCATGCTTACAGGAGAGGAGAGGACATGTAGAGCTCCCAGAGATGATTCGTGTGGCTGCTAACCTGTCCCTACCCTCCTTCACCAGGGACTGACCCACTCTAGGGGTTCCATCTCAACCTGGAGTGTTTAGACACCAAGTCTGGAATATGTTCAACTTTCTGAAAATGGGGTTTTCTTCTGAATTTGAGGGAAGCAGCCTGCTTATCTGTTTTGATTTCAGTATTTGGATTCTTTTATCCAAAATATTGCAGCCCTTTAACTCTAGTTTGCACCAGCACTTGGGATTTTAAAATGTAAGTTGATCGAGAGATACGATGTAAGGCAAGAAAATTGTGGAGCCAAATAGGATTTTTATTCCATTTAGGCAAGAGAACCTCAAGATATGAGATGGGCATATTTAAGTTCTCAGGTGCTTTTTCATTTTTAGATCAGTGTATGTGCCTGTCCCTAGAGAAATTTGACATTTAAAAGGCTATTATACTATTCCTAAGGTAAATGAGTTCCTATTTTAATGAATGTGAGGAAAAAAACAATTGAATTTCTATTTTCATCGATATGAGGAAAATCCTCAAAGCCTCTGTAAATATTTGAAATTCTTAGTTTACTTCAGCTCTTACTTTGCAAGTCCTAGTGTATTAGAGTATGCCATTCGTTCCTGAAAACATCACCAGTGTGAAATATAGTGGAAGGACAAACTGTAAGGCCCCTAGTCCTTTTCGTTATAAAGGGATTTGTAAATTATTTACAGTCTGCAGTCTTATACACCTTACTGTTTAAAGGATTAAGTCTTGGTGTGGTTTCCTATGTAGAAAAGTTAAAATTAAATTAATTTTTAAATGTAAAAGTTAATATAAAATAATTATTAAGCATAGCAAAATATGGCGTATAAATTTTTTTCTCCTTCTTTTAAATAAATAATTCATGGGAAGGTAAAAAAAATCCCTAAGATAGGAAACTAACTTAAGGCAACTCCCTGCCCACATACCCCACTCCACTTCTGTGCAAAGAACCAGTTTTGATTACTTCCATCGTCCTGCTATTGTTTCTTTATATAAAACCAAGTCATGTGAATGCACATTTTTCTTCTGTTTGTTCTTGGGTGGGGTGGTGGGGATCCACATATTTGATGTTTGACTACTGAAAACTTAAGCTTCACCCCTCCCTTTTCCCCTAGCGCTTCTTACCTGGGCAGGCTGATAAGAAAGCCTGGAAGCTCCTGCTCCATGAGCTGCTATTTGTTGGGGTCTCCTCCTGTGCGCTCTCCTGCCCTATGTGGCACTGTTGATCCCAGCAACGCTGGGTTCTATATACAGAGGATTCTGAATTGGCAGTTTCTGTAATTCTTTGTCCTTTGGGAGCAGGAGTATGGGAATGGGGCCCTCCTTACAGTGTTTCTGGGTGGATGTCTTGGGTGTAACCCATCTATGTGTTTGGAGTGAAGATGTGTCTGAGGCTGGTGTCTCCCCAACTTTAGGAGGGGTTTAGTGTTACCAAGTTCAAGCTCATACTGCTCACTGTGTTACCCAAAAACTGGGTTCACCTCTTGGTGGGTGTTGAGCCAATAGACACAACCAAGCCAAAGATCGGGAGAAGGAAGGATTTATTATTACTTGCAGCAAGTAAGGAGAACACTGGGGATATTTCCCAAAGCATTGTCACCCTGAACAACAAAATTGGGGAAGTTTTAAGCTAAGGGTACATGCATATTCATGAAGGGGATTTAGCAGAGGAGAATTCAGCATAAAATTGGGGCAAAGGTCGACAGAGTCCAAGCTTTGGTTTATGAAGTCAAGAGGGTCAACATCATCATTCTGTCCTCCACCCGGCTGGGGGCCTTCGTTCCTGCAGAACTCAAAGATATATTATTTTGTATATATATCTATATCCCTTGAGGAGGAACTAGGACTCTGCTGTATCACTGCACTATTGTTTGACTACTTTTTCTCTGTTCTTTCATTCCTTTGTTCCTTAAGCTCATTGATTACTGAGACCTGTTCAAGGGCAAGCATTGTGGCCAGGCTTAGATCACAAAATGGCTTAGGCCAGAAATGGCTTCTCTTATGTCAAGAAAGCCAGGGTTCTTTTTCCCTGAGGTTCCCCTAACTTACCCGCTTACAGCTGCATGACAGGCCAATAAAATGAGACGTGAGGTGTTGGGGCAAGAAGTAGTGACTTTATTCTGAAAGTCAGCAAACCGAGAAGGTGGACTAACTTCCTAAAGAACCATCTTAATTCAGAAAAGAATTTAGGTTTCTTTTATGCTAGGAGGAGAAGTGAGAGGGCAGTTTTTCATCTTCTTGTGGCATTTTCCCAGGAGGCAGGAGGTCCCACCTCCTAAGTCACCCTTATCTGTAGATACCGTCTAGCCCTGGAAAACAGCTAGTCAAAAGTGCTGTTATTCTTAGGAATTAGGGTTTGGTTAATGATTATCATGCTATAGGGGATGAAGTTTAGGAGGACAAAGTAAAATACTTTAGTGCATTCTGTGAAGTTAGTACAGCTTAATCAGGTCAGTTAATAAAATATAGAAGGCCTGAGAATTCTCTGGTGGTCCAGTGGTTAGGACTCGGTGCTTTCACCACCGCTGTGGCCCAGGTTCAGCCCCTGGTCGGGAAGCTAAGATACCGCAAGCTGACTGGCTCGGCAAAGGGTGAGGGGGAATATATATATATATATATGTATATATATATGTATATATGTATATACATATACATACACACGCACACATACACACAAATTGTGTGTGTGTGTGTGTAAAAGGACTTTTGTAACAAGGCAAGAGAGCAAATAGCTCCTGTTACATTAGGGTGTTATGAATACTATTATACCCCGTGAATGAGGTGAGCCTAGGGGTTACTTCTTAAAGAGCAGTTATTTCAAAGAGAAAGAAAGAGAAGAGAAGGAAGGGAGCCAGTAGTTGGTGGACTGAGTATACTCTCCAAATACCAGAGGGCTCATCGGCAGCACCTCTGCTGCAGCTGCTTCTCCCTCTACTGCAACAAAGATCCTGACCCTCTGAGTTATTAGGGACGACACCATAACCTCACTGTGACAAAGCAAAGGAATTAGCTTTAACTGATTTAAGCTTGGGTTACTTAAATTATATGTCATGGAGGAAGAGACATGATACATCTTCACCTGGTTATCCTCAGGGAACCTCAGCGTCCTTGCCATTTCACAGCCTCTGCAGGTAGGATCTGCACTGCGTGCACTTTGCTCCAGGAGCACAGGTATGACATCACACTAATGACGTCCTCCTCTGAGGATATTCGTTTCACACTCATTCAGAACTAGTATTGGAATGGGAGCTCATATGAGATGGATGGACCATTGACCCATGCATAAGATAAGACCCTCATGCCTTGGTCAAGTTCCTGAAAATTCTTTGATAATCAGATGGCTGCTCCCTCTCTGACACTGTGAAGAAATGGTTATATAGTCTTTTTCAGTACCCACAAGATCTGCTGGGTCCTTTTGGTGTTGGGAGGCAACGTTTTCCTTGTTTACTAATTTTACTTGAGCCCATATTTGCTATTGCTTGGAAATTTGCCCACCTTGAGGTCACCCCTACCACAGAAGGCTCTAGACTGTGTTTAAATTGCCGTACAACAGCCATACATAACACTAACTTGTGTTAGAGTCCTCTTAGCCTCCTTCACTGTAGAGTTTTCAGTGACCTTTCATACCTCCTAGAGTTACCCACAATGGCCTTAAATTGTCCATAGGCTTCTGATGCAAGAAACTGCCCTGTGCCTCACACTGTTTGCCATTAGAGCTGCAGTGACTGTCACACACTAAGCTCTCTTGAAAATAAAGGGTCTCGGGGCTTCCCTGGTGGCGCAGTGGTTAAGAATCTGCCTGCCAATGCAAGGGACACAGGTTCAAGCCCTGGCCTGGGAAGATCCCACATGCCGCAGAGTAACTAAGCCCGTGTGCCAAACTACTGAGCGTGCGCTCTAGAGCCCGCGAGCCACAACTACTGAAGCCCGTGCGCCTAGAGCCCGTGCTCCCAACAAGAGAAGCCAGCGCAATGAGAAGCCCGTGCACCACAACGAAGAGTAGCCCCCGCTCGCTGCAACCAGAGAAAGCCTGCGCACAGCAATGAAGAACCAACGCAGCCAAAAAGAAAAAAAAAAGAAAAGAAAGGGTCTCATAAGCACTGAGCTTGTGACCCTCTGCTGAGCTGCCCATTGTGCCTTTGACCCTAGAACTAGCACCCCATCGGGTTGGCATGCCTACCAGCACCACTGTGTGCAATGATGGAGCAAAACCTGTCCTGGTTTATGCCTCCTGCAGGAGGGTGGCCTGTTCTCTCTTCAGTCCATTAAAGGATGCTGTGGTCTTGGAAGAGGTCACTACTCCCCCAGATGGAGACTTCCCTCGGGAGTTTCTTGGTATTAACTGAATGCATAGCTCTGGGGTGTGCATAGACATTAAGGATGACAATATGCATTTGTGCATGATGAGCTCAGTGGAGAGTTGCTGCTCTTCATCCCTTGTGATATCCCTGATAAATGACCAAACCACACAGCTAACCAAACATCAGAGAGTCATCTTGATACTGGCCAAAAATTGGCCCCATCTACAGGTATTCACAGCCTTTTGGACGATGTCCAAGAATTGCCCCTTTGTATTAAAAGAAATGTTGGGATCTCTTGATTTAGAGATACCCAAAATAGAATTCAGGGTTATTCTCATCTGTACATATACTAGGTCCACAATATAGGGACTCACCAGGACACTCTTATCCATGTTGGAGTCCCAGACATGACTGGTAGTAACCGTGGCACTTCTCAGAAAATACAGTGCTGCTCTCCAACATGACATTCAGTTGAAGTTTCACTTCCGTTAACAGGTCTCAGGCTCATGGAGCACCATACTGGCTTATTGAAATAAGTTCAAATCAGTTGTATGAAAGGTGTCCCGTTTTTGTCATCAGTCATCAGGGGTGAATTGCAATGAGTCTGTCTTCAACTTTTTTTTTTTCTAATTCACTTCAGTTTTCTTTTGGAGCAATTTTAGGCTTACAGAAAAAGAAAAATAGAGAGTACAGAGAGTTCCCACATAACCACTCTGCATCCACACGGTTTACACTATTTTTAAATCTTGTGTGTGGAACATTTGTTAAAATTGTTCAGTGAATGTTGATACATTAAAGTGTACAGTTTACAGTAGCATTGACTCCTTGTGTTAAAAGATCTATAGATCCTGGCAAATGTTTAATGACATATATCCTTCATTTCATTTCTGTATCCTATAGCGTAGTTTCATTTCCCTAAAAATCCTATATGCCCAACCTATTCATTCATTCTTCCCTTGAACCCTCAAATCCTTCACAATCAGAGATTTTTTTCTTGGCTCATAGTTTTGTCTTTTCCAGATTGTCACATACTTGGAATCATACAGTGTGTAGCTTTGTGAGATTAGCTTCTTTCACTTAGCAGTATACTTTTTTTTTTTTTTTAATTCGGCTGCACGGCATGGGGAATCATACTTCCCCGACCAGGGATCGAACCCATGCCCCCTGCATTGGGAGCACGGAGTCTTAACCACTGGACCACCAGGGAAGTCCCTTTTGGGTTCCTCCATGTGTTTTCATGGCTTGATACCTTATTTCCTTTGGTATCCTTCAACCTTGCTCTGCTCTTATTAATTCCAAGAGTAATCTCTGTTGTAGATTCTTTCAGATCTTTTACATAGACAATCATGTCATATAGAACAAAGACAGTTTTATTTCTTGCTTCCCAATCTGTATATCTTTTATTTCCTTTTCTTTTCTTACTGCATTGACTAGGGCTTCTAGTACAGTGTGTTTTGTTTTTATTTTTTTCTTTGTGTGTGTGTGTGTGTGTGAGTGTGTGTGTTGTTTGTAGTACAGTGTTGAATAGGAGTGGTAAGAGGGATCTTCTTGCTCTGTTCCATTCCTGTCTTACCAGTAAAGCATCTAGTTTCCCACCACTAAGTATGATGTTAGCTCCAGGTGTCATGTAAATGTTCTTTCTCAAAAAGAGAGAGTTCCCCTCTATTATTAGTTTGTCATCCTAAATGGATATTGGATGGTGTCAAGTCCTTTTTCATGTTCATTTCCCCCTTCTTTCATTTCTGATATGAGTAATTTCTGTCTTCCCTCCTTTCTCTGTTATGTTGACTAGATATCACTTTTATTAAATTGATCTCATCAAAGGACGGCTTTTGGTGTTGAAAAGAGAAGAGTGTTCTTTTCCAATATATGTTAAATAATTTCAGATTTTTTGCTCCTTTAAATATTTCCACATTCTTTGATCTTCCAATCAAGCTTATCCTCAAAAGCACCACCAACTCTTTAATTTCTGTTTCCTGAGAGGTTTAGTTTTCCACTAATGGCTTCACAAAACCCACATCAAAACTCCACCAGCTTTCCATTTTCCATTACCACCAGTTCTTCATCTTTGCCATTATTTGGTGTTCTGAAGGTTTGTAATTTTAGCCATTGTAGGAAGTGTCGGGTGATATCTCATTCTTTTATTTTCAGTTTCCTGGTAATATATTAAGATTTTTTTCATGTGCTTATTTACCATCTGTATATCGTCAATAAAATGTGTGTTCAGATCTTTTGCTCATTTTTAATTAGGTTGTTTTCTTTTTGTTCAGTTTTAAGAGTCCTTTGGATGTTATGGATACCAGCGCTTTATCATATAGATGATTTTCAAGGATTTTCTGCCGGTCTGTGGCTTGTGTTTTCATTCTCTTAGCACTGTGTTTCACTGAGCAGGGGTTTCTCGTTTTAATGAAGTCAAAGTTATTTTTTATCTTTTGGATCTTGCATTTGCTTTTGTATCTAAAAATTAATCACCAAAACCAAGGTCACCTAGATTTTCTCATATGTTATCTTTTTGGAATGTTGTAGTTTTACATTTTACACTAACTACTCTGACCCATTTTGGGTTAATTTTTTTTTTTTTTGGGGGGGGTGCGCGGGCCTCTCACTGCTGTGGCCTCTCCCGTTGCGGAGCACAGGCTCCGGACGTGCAGGCTCAGCGGCCATGGCTCACGGGCCCAGCCGCTCCGCGGCATATGGGATCTTCCCAGACCGGGGCACGAACCCGTGTCCCCTGCATCGGCAGGCGGACTCTCAACCACTGCGCCACCAGGGAAGCCCTGGGTTAATTTTTATGAAAGGTTTTAAATCTCTGTCTAGATTCATTTCTTCGTTCTGCATGTGGATATCCAATTTTTCCAGCATTATTTGTTGAAAAGACTAAATTTTTTCTAAATTAAATATTGCCTTTGGTCCTTCGTCAAAGTTGAGTTCAGTATTATGTGTGGATCTGTAGGAAAGCACTTGACTTGTGCATGTTAACGTTTTAATCTTCAACCTTCCTCTACTCTCTTAGTAGTTCAAGGTCTTTTTTTTTTTTTTTTTTTTGCTCTTGGAATTCTTTGAGGTTTTCTCCAAAGACAGTCTTGTCATATGCCAGCCAAGGCAGTTTTATTTCTTCTCATTTTTTATCCTTTTTATTTACTTTTCCTGTCTGATTGCATTAGCTAAAAATTCCAGTATAAGATTGATAAAGGAATGGTGAGAGGGGACATCCTTGCCTTCTTCTTGATGTTACCGGAAAGGATCTAGGTCTTTCTGTATAGTCCATTTATATTAAACAAGAGGCCAGTTGATGTAGAAGTAGATGTGGGCAGAGGGGAAGCATTCTCTAGGACACTGATTTGATCTCAATCTTTTAGTGATCCTGTATCTCTGGGTTTGACTTTCTGTGATACAATGAGAAGGATGTTTGGTCTTTGTCCCGCATTCCTAGCAAAAACTTTTGAAGTCCTTGGAATGACTTGAGTAATAAGGGTGATAGAGTGTCTTTTGTTTTAAGTAAATTATGGAACCTGATGGTGTGTCAAGGAAATCTATGATTTGTAGACGGCTGAATAGAAACGTTGGTAACCAAAGCACACCATTTGTGTCTGGCATCTGAAGTAGAGGCATTGTCTAGTACTGAGCGCTTAAATCTATAGAGTGTAACATATGTGAGTTAGTGTTAGAATTGAATTGAACTGTTGGACATCTATTTGGTGACAGAGAGTTGGAGAAGTGGCATTGGGACACCACATATTTGTTGTTAGGAGGGGAAAAAAACACTATTATCCTCAGAGGTGCCCCCACCTTTGAGAGCAGAAAATGCTAAAAGAGACTCACGTTGGCTATTTCCCTATAGCCTCAGGTCTGTTAGGCTCTAGCAAAATCCCAGTTAGTTGCACGCTTGTGAAATGGGTTGTTTTCAGGACAGGCTTGTTAAAAAGAAGAAACTATTCTGGGTATATTTTTATTTATTTATTTATTTTTATTTGTTTATTTTTACAGTTGATTTACAGTATTATATTAGTTTCAGGTGTACAGCATAGTGATTCAGTATTTTTATAAAAATATGGAACACTTCATTAATTTGCATGTCATCCTGCTGATCTTCTCTGTATTGTTCCAATTTTATTTAAAAATTTTTATTGGAGTACAGTTGATTTACAATGTTGTTTTAGTTTCAGGTGTCTGGGTGTACTTTTTTGTTTCTATTTCTAATTTGGAGACAGCAGTTTACCCTGTGACCTCAGTTCTCTGGTGGAAGAGTTGTTGCTTTTAAGTTTCTTGGCTTTTTTTCTTCTGAGGACTAGAAGGTACCAGAAGCTGACTTCCAAGCTCCTTAGATACCAGACCATAGATAAGAAGTCTCTGACTCCTTTTTTTGATGTTTGACTGCTAACAACTTTAAACCTTACTTCCTCTTTCTTTCATCTACTTGTGCCCACATCTGTACATGGTGATAAGAAAACCTCAGTCTCCCTTCCTTTGATTCTGGCAAGTGATTGAATCCACAGAAGGCCTTGCTCGTGTACTTGAATTCTCACCCTATACCATCCCCTAAGCTCAATAAAAAACCCAGGCCAGGCTCCTTTCCTTCTTTCCTTGATGTCTCAAGGCATTTTTCACCTTCTTCAGAGGCTTCCTTTCCTTTTCCCAAACACTTCCATTATAGAAGTAAGAAACCCCTTTCATGCTCTTTACGTGTGTATGTGTTATCATCAGTGCAGACATCTGAACTAAATCTCGGGCGAGGCTTCATCTGTCTTTGCAGGAGACCATAACAGTTACAGAATAGGTAACATGCTGCACTTTTTGCAGTACTCTTTGCTTTACTGTTCTATTGATAAAACCTTCAGATCTGTTGATATTAGTGTATGCCACCCTTGTATATCTCTCCAAGTGCAACTATGCAGTAAATTCTGTGGACATTGTTGGGAATTGCTGGGCTGTAAATAGTGATCAAGTTCATATTCACAGGAAATAGCAATGGAGTATATCACTTGGCCATTCCATTCCTCCATTTGTGCATAATTTAATGATTTTTCCCCCAATGGTCTTCAACACTTGGGATTTTCTTTTTCTTCTTCTTCTTTCTTTTTTCTTGGTTGCTTTGGGTCTTCGTTGCTGCGCGCGGGCTTTCTCTAGTTGTGGCAAGTGGGGGCTACTCTTCGTTGCAGTGCGCAGGCTTCTCATTGCAGTGGCTTCTCTTGTGGAGCATGGGCTCTAGGGCACGCAGGCTTCAGTAGTTGTGGCATGCAGGCTCAGTAGTTGTGGAGCACAGGCTTAGTTGCTCCGTGGTATGTGGGATTTTCCCAGACCAGGGATTGAACCTGTTCCCCTGCACTGGCAGGCAGATTCTTAACCACTGCACCACCAGGGAAGTCCAACACTTGAGATTATTAAATTGACTAAGTTTTGTTCTAATCACTGTGAAATGGGATTTACTGGACATATTAGTGTCCTATTACCCAGTTGCCAAGGTGATAGACATTTTTTCATATATTGTCCTTTTCATATCTGTTAAATATGTTTTGCTTCTTTTTCCATTTTAAAATTGTCTCTGTTCATTTTAACTCTACAAAGTAGCCCTTTTCTATTTTTATATCTGTGTGCATTGCAGATATTTTCCTTTTCATGTAATTTTTTTTTTTTTGCGGTACGCGGGCCTCTCACTGTTGTGGCCTCTCCCGTTGTGGAGCACAGGCTCCGGACGCACAGGCTCAGCAGCCATGGCTCACGGGCCCAGCCGCTCCATGGCATGTGGGATATTTCCGGACCGGGGCACGAACCCATGTCCCCTGCATCGGCAGGCGGACTCTAAACCACTGCGCCACCAGGGAAGCCCTATGTATCTTTTAACTACTTTAATTTTAATACATTTGAATTTGTCTTTGTCTTTATAGATCATTCTTTTGCTTATATGAGATACTCTTTCTATTCTTCTATCAATAAAACATTTACCTGTGACTTCTAAAAGTGGCCTAGTTTTATCTTTCACATTTAAGTCTACAATGAGGAGGCCATTGTCTATGGAATGAAGGGAAATATGCTGCATTTTTCCAACTGGATAATAGTTTGTCCCTTATGTAGTCAAGTGTTCATGATATTTGCCACTACTCTCCTATTCTGTCCTTGAACAACTTTCCATATTAAATGCTGGTCTATGGAAGACACTTTTCCTTTCCTTTGTTCTGTTTGTTTTTCTTTCTGCTAATACTTGTATCCTCTGAATTACCATAGAGGTGTGTTAGGTAGACTGCCATGTTTTTCCATAGAAGACTTTGTCCATTTTTGGACATTCCTTCTTTGTATTAGGTTTGGAGGAGTAGCTTTTATCGAGTCCTAAAAACTGTTTTAGGTATTTGCAAAACTTAATAAATGTATCATTTGGGAGAGATGACATCTGGGCGACGCTGAATTCTTTCTAAGAACACATGCCATCATTTACTTACTTCAGTCTACTTTAACATTACCCAATAATTTAAAAAAAATTTTTTACATGAGGATCATTAAATATTTTGTATTAGTCTTGTTTAGTATTGAATTAAATTTGGTGTGGAGGAAACCAGAAGCAAGCTCTCAAATGTTGTCTCTTGGTGTTACCACGTAGGATGGGCTCAGTTCTCCAAGTAACAGATTAGAGACTCAGTGACCATAGTTGTTTAGGGAGGTGGGTGCTGATCAGGTAGGCATCTTCTGCTGAACATGACACAAAATTGCCACTCTCCAAAGGAAAACAGGAGTTTACCATATACACTTTAGGCTCACTGAGGCACTTTTATCTGTAAGGTTGGTCAGCTTACTCCCAAAAATCACAGATCCCAGATACTAGTGAAAGATGAAATTTGTGAGCAAGCATTTCTAAGGCTAAGCATTCTTGGGCCTGCTAATGTTCACTGTCTTTTGCACACTGGGTAGTTGGATTTTGTTATGAGCAAGTGCTGTTGTTCCAGTGAAGAAAGAGTAATTAGGGCTGCCCTAGGCCGCTCCTCTTACTCCCTGGACCCACAACAAGAGAGGTGTTCCTTCGTTGATGTTGCTCTACCAAACAAGCTAATTCTAGCATCAGAATTGATGGATGGGAGCCTTTTTTCTGTTCCCTTCACATGGACATCAACGGGTAATTGGTCTCTTTCAGGGACCAGCATTTAGGAAATTATGCCACTGGGGAATTCCTATACCTAGGATGGGCTGTCATGCTGCTGTGCCCCACCTGGGAGCTCAGAAATGAGAGAAGGTGGGAGGACAGCCTCTAGAGTGGCTGGTCAGGTATCACTTGCTGATATAAGAGAAAAGGGTTTTGTGGGTTTTTTTGAGAAAGCACTGTTGAACTCTTTATGTATTTTTATAATTTGTGCAAATTCACCATGAAACCATTGAAGATTTTAATGAAGCCCTTGCAAACTTTGTCTTAACCTGTTCCCCAAGGTCATCAAGGCCCAGATTATAGTTGTATGATTCTGCCAAAATGAGGTCTTCTGTGATCTTATCATCTCAGTATGGGTGTTCTAAAAATTGTTCAGAAGCCATCCCAAGGCACATGAATGTAGGGATTTTGTGGAGGTGTGAGTTGTCCTGTTTTCCTCCTCATGTCTCGGCTCTGACTCTGAATAACTTCCTAGCCCCATGAAATGAGACAGAGAAAGGAAAGCAAAACTGAGTATGTGATAAATATTATATAAATTTTAATTTATACTCCTCCACAAGAATATTTTCATTCACCCACCTGGATCTGACTACTTCTGTTAGCCTGGAGTACTTCAGGACAATATGACTAGCTGGATCTTGTTACAGGTTGGATTTCCACAGGACTTTTGGCCTCGTGTCTGATGATGAGAATAGAAAGAAAACCTTCCAGTTCTTCACTGTGTTGTTATTTGTTAAAACCTCATGCTGATGTGAACCTGTGCTCGTATAGTGCTGCACGATATGGTGGGTACTAAAGAGGGAATGAGAAAGTTTTTATCAGAATGAACTGGTGTGCTTAAAATGGATTATTTCTTTCATCTGTATAGCAAGTTTCTCTTATTTCTCCAAGGTGCTCTATGTCTTGACAGAGAGGAATAAAGACTTGAAGTGATCACAGTACAAATGTAGCAGTAAATTCCTTGTGTTCATGATGCTCTTGAATTCATGAGGGAGTGTCACCATAGAGTGAGAGTTCTAATGACAAAGTTATAGAACAAATGTTGGGAGACCGCAGAGTCATATGTGAACTTCCTATGAATTGAGTATAGATTGCTGGTGCTCTTCATTCTGTCCATTCTCTCACATACGTATTTCGGATGTTTTAGGATTCAGTGACCTTTGAGGATGTGAGTGTGAAGTTCACCACAGAGGAGTGGGCTCTGCTGGATCTATCCCAGAAGAAACTCTACAGAGATGTGATGCAGGAAACCTTTAAGAACTTGACCTCAATAGGTAGGGATGATGACATTCTTACTTAATTACTTAGTCAATTAGAGAACCAGTGTTGCTTGCTTATCAACATTTTCAAGAGGTGAAATGTGGAAAGGGACTACATTAGTAAATAAACCAGGCATGGTCATAGTTCATCATGGACCTGTCATGTAACAACTTTTCTCTGATATTTTATAACTTATAATGATTTTTGTTGTTGTTGGTCTGCATTTTAGGAGAAAAATGGGAAGACCCTGATACTGAAGATCAGTATGAAAATCATGGGACAAATCTAAGGTGAGTTATACTCACATGAGAAAGCAATGTCCCGTGACAGAATGTTAGTATGCCATGATATTTTTTGTTTTATTCAAGTACAGTTGATTTACAATGTTGTGTTAGTTTCAGGTGTACAGCAAAGTGATTCAGTTATACGTATATATATATCCATTCTCTTTCCAATTCTTTTCCATTATAGGGTATTCCAAGATATTGAATATAGTTCCCTGTGCTATACAGCAAGTCTTTTTGTTTATCTGTTTTATATAGAGTAGTGTGTATCTGTTAATCTCAAATTCCCAATTTATCCCTCCGCCACCCTTTCCCCTTTGGTAACCATAGTTTGTTTTCTATGTCTGTGAGTCTATTTCTGTTTTATAAATAAGTTCATTTGTATCATTTTTTTGGATTCCACGTGTAAGTGATACCACATTTTCTTTATCCATTCATCCGTGATGGACATTTAGGTTACTTCCATGTCTTGGGTGTTGTAAATAGTGCTGCTATGAATACTGGGTGCATGTTTCTTTTCGAATTAGAGTTTTTGTCTTTTCCAGATATATGCCCAGGAGTGGGATTGCTGGATCATATGGTAATTCTATTCTTACTTTTTTATGGAACCTCCATACTGTTCTCCAGAGTGGCTGCACCAATTAACATTCCTACCAGCAGTGTAGGAGGGTTCCCTTTTCTCCACACCCCCTCCAGCATTTGTAGACTTTTTAACATGGCCATTCTGGCCGGTGTGAGGTGATACCTCGTAGTTTTGATTTGCATTTCTCTGATAATTAGTGGTGTGGAGCATCTTCTCATGTGCCTGTTGGCCATCTGTGTGTCTTCTTTGGAGAAATGTCTGTTTCAGTCTTCTGCCCATTTTTTGATTGGGTCCTTTGGTGTTTTGATATTGAGCTGTATGAGCTATTTGTATATTTTGGAAATTAATCCCTTGTCAGTTGCATCGTTTGCAGATACTCTCTCCTATTCAGTAGGTTGTCTTTTCATTTTGTTTATGGTTTCCTTTGCTGTGCAAAAGCTTTTAAATTTCATTAGATTCCATTTGTTTATTTTTGCTTTTGTTTCCATTACTCTAGGAGACAGATCCAAAAAAAATATTGCTGCGATTTATGTCAAAGAGTGTTCTGCCTATGTTTTTCTCTAGGAGTTTTATAGTATCCAGTCTTACATTTAGGTCTTTAATCCATTTTGAGTTTATTTTTGTATATGGTGTTAGAGAATGTTCTAGTTTCATTCTTTTACATGTGGCTGTCCAGTTTTCCCAGCACCACATGTTGAAGACACTGTCTTTTCTCTATTGTATATTCTTGCCTTTTTTGTCATAGATTAATTGACCATAAGTGCATGAGTTTATTTCTGGGCTTTCTATCCTTTTCCATTGATCTATGGTCTGCTTTTGTGCTAGCACCATACTGTTTTGATTACTGTGGCTTTGTAGTATAGTCTGAAGTCAGGGAGCCTGATTCCTCTAGCTTCTTTCTTCTCTCTCAAGATTGTTTATGCCATGACATTGTAAAACAAAGAAATAAAATAAATCATTCCAGCCTTAAAATTAATGAATCTTAGAATTTTTGCATCAAACCTTTTTTCTCAAATGTGTCCTAAATGTTGAGTGTTTGAAAAATAGTACACTTGGAATCAGTATTCAGAATCACCATTTATGAATATTACTGTTTTGATAATTGCTATGATTATCTTGCAGAACTTTAGTAAATTCACTTTCAATCAGAATGTGCAGAAAATGTGCACTTTCCTTTAAAATGGTAAAATTTTCATTGTCATAACTATTACTAAATATAATTAATAAACAATTCATTAATAATATCCTTCTTATTTTTTACAGCAGTCATATGGTAGAGAGACTCTGTAAAAATAATGAAGGTAGTCAGTATGGGGAAACATTTAGCCAAATTTCAAATCATAATCAGAAAAAGAAAACTGGAATAAAACTATGTGAATTCAGTGTATGTGGACGAATCTTCATGCGTCATTCATCCTTTAATAGGCACATGACATCTCGCACTACACCCAAACCACGTGAGTATCAGGAATATGAGGAGAAGCCATATAAATGCAAGGAATGTGGGAAAGCCTTCAAGCATCGTCAGTCCAGACATACCCATGAGAAGATTCACACTGGGGAGAAACCCTATGATTGTAAGAAATGTGGGAAGGCCTTCAAGCTTCGCCAGTCTATTCAAAGGCATGAAAGGATTCACACTGGAGAGAAACCCTATGAGTGTAAAAGATGTGGAAAAGCCTTCAGATATCACCACAACTTTCAAAAACATGAACAAACTCATACTGGAGAGAAACCCTATAGATGTAAGCACTGTGGTAAAGCTCTCAGTTCTCTCAGATACTGTCGAATTCATGAAATAACGCACACTGGAGAGAAACCTTATAAATGTAAGCAATGTGGTAAAGCTTTCAATTGTCCCAGTTACTTTATAAAACATGAGAGAACTCATAGTGGATTGAAACCATATGAATGCAAGCAGTGTGGTAAAGCCTTCAGTTGTGCCAGTTACATTCGAAGACATGAAAGGACACATACTGGAGAAAAGCCCTATGAATGTAAAAAATGTGGTAAAACCTTTAGTTGTTCAAGTTCCTTTCGAAAACATGAGAGAACTCATACTGGAGAGAAACCCTATGAATGTAAGCAATGTGGTAAAGCCTTCAGTTATTCCAGATCCTTTCGAAGTCATGAAAGGAGACACAGTGGAGAAAAGCCCTATACGTGTAAAAATTGTGGTAAAGCTTTCAGTTGTCCAAATTCCTGTCGAAAACATGAGAGGACTCATTCTGGACAGAAACCCTATGTATGTAAGGAATGTGGGAAAACCTTCAGTTATCTTGCCAAATTTCAAAGACACATGATGAAGCATACTGGAGATGGACCTTATAAATGTAAAGACTGTGGGAAAGTCTTTGATTGTCCCAATTACTTTCGTTGTCATGAAAGGACTCACAGTGGAGAAAAGCCATATAAGTGTATGGAATGTGGTAAGGCCTTCAGTTTTCTATGTTGTCGTCAAATACATGAAAAAAGTCATACTGGGGAGAGGCCCTATGAATGTAAGCAATGTGGTAAAGCCTTCACTTATCTCAGTTCCATTCGAAAACACGAAAGAACTCATACTGGAGAGAAACCCTATGAATGTAAGGAATGTGGAAAGGCCTTTATTTATCCCTCAAATGTTCAAAGACACATGATAATGCATACTGGTGATGGACCTTGCAAATGTAAGGATTGTGGGAAAGCCTTTGATTGTCCCAGTTCTTTACAAGCACATAAAAACACTCACACTGGAGAGAAACCCTATCAATGTAAAACTTGTAGTAAAGCCTTCAGTTGTCCCAGTTCTTTTCAAAGCCATGAAAAAACTCATAATGGAGAATAGCACTATGAATGTAAGGAATGTGTGAAAGCCTTTATTTTTCCCAGTTCATTCCAAATACATAAAAGAGCTCACACTGGAGAGAAACCGTATTTTTGCAAACAGTATGGCAAAGCTTTCAGCACTCTCTGTTATATTCAGATACATGAAAGAACTCGTACTAGACAGAAACTGAATGTAAGGAATGTGGGGAAGCCTTCATGTATCACACGTTTCCAAGGACACATGAGAGTGCACACTGGAGAGAAACAGTATATATGTAAGGAATGTGGGAAAGCCTTCAGTCCCATTTCCTTGGAAAGCCACGAAAGAACTTGCACTGGAGAGAATTGTATTGAATGTAAACTATGTAGGAAAACCTTCACTTGCCCCACATCCTTACAAAACTACGTGAAAATGTACATGCGGGGCTTCCCTGGTGGCGCAGTGGTTGAGAGTCCGCCTGCCTATGCAGGGGACACAGGTTCATGCCCCGGTGCGGGAATATCCCACATGCCGCGGAGCAGCTGGGCCTGTGAGCCATGGCCACTGAGCCTGCGCATCTGGAGCCTGTGCTCCTCAACGGGAGAGGCCACAACAGTGAGAGGCCCGCGTACCACAAAAAAAAAAAGATGTACACGCGTTAGAAACTTTGTAACTGAAAAATTAGGGAAACTTTTCAATTTTAACAAGTATTTTCACAGTCATATGAAAACTGCACTGAAGAGAAATTATCTCCATGTAAGTACTATGGATACGCTGTCTGAAAATTCACAACATGAAAGAAATGTTATAAATTTTCTTTGTCATTGACTCATTCTTAAAGTGATTCTCTCTAGTATGGATTTCTAATTAGTTTTCAAAGTACACATTGAAGTGAGATAATTTTGTAGATACTCATTAAGGAAGAGTTCCTTAAAAATTAATAGGTAGTCTTTTCTTTTAGTTATTTAGTAATTTTTTGTGTGTCTATTTTGAAGTCTATTGGAACCATGAATTGAAGTTTATTTCTAGTATGCAAGTAGGTTTAATTTTTACCTAATTTTGTAAGTTATATGTAAGGAAAAGAACATTGAAAAATGCCGGTTTGGTTTTTTTTTCCTGCTGGCTTCCTGTGGCAAGTACTGGATATGCCTTATTCATTTTATATATATATATATATATATATATATATATATATATATATTCCACCTTATTTAGCAGAAAACTAACTTTTTATTGCTTAAAGATCCTTATTCTATTTTCCATGGAATATATAATTGCTATATACTTGTAAGTATGCAAAGTTTATCATAGTGCAGTCTCTTGTGAATTATCTTCATCTTTTGTCCTTTACACTTTGTCATTTCTTTTGGTTGGGATTTGGACTATGGAATTTACATTAAGAAGAGAGACGGGGCTTCCCTGGTGGCACAGTGGTTGAGAGTCCACCTGCCGATGCAGGGGACACGGGTTCGTGCCCCGGTCTGGGAGGATCTCACATGCCGCGGAGCGGCTGGGCCCGTGAGCCATGGCCGCTGAGCCTGCGCGTCCGGAGTCTGTGCTCCACAACAGGAGAGGCCACAACAATGAGAGGCCCGCATACTGAAAAAAAAAAAAAAAAAGAAGAGAGACGTGTGAAAGGACAATAAAATTTAGATTTGGCAATGTCCCTTGATCCTGTTATATTAATGTGAGTAACATGAACTACATTTTCTAGAATGTGTTGCCTTATGATCCCATGTGAGAAGTCACCAAAGCCTAACTTACATGAAACTTGGAATGCAGAAATGAAGTATGATTTAGTCAGGTTTTGAAGTCACCTGTATGGAAGGAGACAGAAGCATAGGGCCTTTGTAGACACTTGCTTCCAGCCCGTTTTCCACATTATTTTCCCTATCAGTCAAGTATATCCTCAAAACCACCGTAGACTGCTTGACTTCCACTTGATCTGAGCTGTAGGCTTCTACAGTTGTCCCCAAATTCAACATTAAAGATCCAATACAGTTTGGATTTTCCTGCAAGCTCTCATGTGTCCACCTTGTAAGAAATTTAGACTGTCATGGTTAAGAATATTCTCTGAAGCACTGAGTGCCCTGTTCTCTAGATCTTATTTGTATAAGGTCTAATTTGTAAGCACCTTGTTCTGTTTATACTGCTCCTGACTATGTGCTCCCCATTCCACTATGACAGTTACAGTGGTACAGTCCAAAAGAACTACATGAGAGTTTGTTCCTCTACTGCACTGTGCAGTGACTGCTCTGATGCAGTCCTTCTGTGTAGCATCAGCACCTTCCTCATATCCGGCAGGTTCTGTGTGTTTCCTGTTATTCATAGCTGAGTGTAATCCCTAATATGTCTTCAGTCATGTTTTATTGTATTTAATTTAAAGTGTGGGGCTTCCCTGGTGGCACAGTGGTTGGGAGTCTGCCTGCTGATGCGGGGGACGCGGGTTCGTGCCCTGGTCCATGGGGATCCCATGTACCACGGGGTGGCTGGGCCCGTGGGCCATGGCTGCTGGGCCTGCGCATCCGGAGCCTGTGTTCTGCGGCGGGAGAGGCCACAACAGTGAGAGGCCTGCATACTGCAAAAAAAAAAAAAAAAAAAAAAAGTGTACATTTTCATGTCAGGACTCAGCCCACCCACCAGCAGTGTTGCCAGTCATCTCCACAATTTAAAATCTCATGGGTGCAAATTAGACACTGATGTCAAGGAGAAAGGGTTCAGTTAAGAAGGTGGAACCACCATGGGAGGAATCAATGAGGTCTAGGGGAGTATGATTCCACAACTGGAGAAATTATAAAAATATCTAGCAAAATCGATTTTATTTTTTATTTATTTATTTAATTTATTTACTTTTGGCTGTGTTGGGTCTTGGTTGCTGCACACGGGCTTTCCCTAGTTGCGGCAAGTGGGGCTACTCTTGGTTGAGGTGCACAGGCTTCTCGTTGTGGTGGCTTCTCTTGTGGAGCACGGGCTCTAGGCGCACGGGCTTCAGTAGTTGTGGCACGCAGGTTTAGTAGTTATGGCTCACGGGCTCTAGAGCGCAGGCTCAGTAGTTGTGGTGCACAGGCTTAGTTGCTCCGCAGCATGTGGGATCTTCTCAGACCAGGGCTTGAACCCATGTCCCCTGCATTGGCAGGGGATTCGTAACCACTGCCCCACCAGGGAAGCCCCCAAAATAGACTTTAAAGCAAAAAATATATAATTAGAGATAATGAGGAAAATTATATCATGCCTAAGGAGTCAAAGTTTATAGTTTGCATCTAAAATAGTACATAGAAATGTTTCTATTTGCCATTAATGCCTATGTTAACAAGAGATCGCAAATCAATAACCTAACCTTTTACCTTCTTGACCTGAAACAAATAGACTACAAGATACTACTCTAGCCAAGGTGAGTTTATTCAGGATCAGCGGAGCACTGCAACTCGTGGTCTGCAACATGGTGAGTCACATTGCAGGTTCCTGCACAGCAAGGGAAGGTGAACGCTTGTGTAGAGCAGAAAAGAAAGTTGGAAGGGCTGTAATAAACAGAGCATCAGTGACTTTTCATTGGCTGAGTCCTTGCCAGGAAAGAAGAGGTATCTTTCTTCTTTCCTGTTGGGCTCTACTGTCATTGCAGGATGTGAGAGCTCCCCCTTGTGGTCTGCCCACTCTATTTGAGGTTTCTGTGTATTCATTTTTTCCATTTTCCCCTTTTGATGAAAATCTTTCTCTGAAAGCATCGTTGATCAAGAGTCAGGTTTTCTATATAGTTTCAGCAGCTTTTTTCCCTCAATGTCAGGGTTTCCTGGGTTTAGTATCTCATGTCAAAGGGAAAGTGACCAGATACTAAGGTCACATTTGAGTAACAAGAAGGGGTAAGAGAGAGAACCTTCAGGCACTTTTTATCTAGTCCATATGTTATTAAGATAATAAGCATTGGCTATCATCTGAAGAGTTATGTCATCATCAAGGGTTTGGCAACAAACTTCCAGCAGACTTGGTCCTGATATCTTGGGAAAGCTGTCTCATCAAATCTTGTCTGCTTCAATTCTGGGAGATCTTTACTTGCAGGTCACCAGATGATGTGCAGCTCCAGTCAGGGTTTGATGTTTTCTTTAGGTGTGTCATAGATGTGTCACGTGAATCCAAGAGTCCATTCCTTGGAATCTGATGGCACAAGGGTTGGTCAGCAGTACTTGATAGGGGTATTTCCAATGAGCTTGAAGAGAGTTCTTCTGGAGGTGTATTTTTGAATAAATGAAATCTCCAGGTTGCAAGATGTGATACTTAAAGGTCTTTGTTTCCCAAGGGTACACTGTGAAAAGACTCTTCTACCAAAACATGATTACTTTTCATAGAAAAAATTAGGTCTTTGCAATGTTGGAGCATCTCCCCTTTTATGAGTTGTGGGTCAAAAGAAGCAGTAGGTCAAGTGCGTTGGGTGTTCTGTGACTGTCTCAAAGGGTGAGAGTTTATGAGTTCCAAAAGGGGTGGGTCTGAGATTTAGAAGAACTAACGGCAGTGCGTTTGGTCAAGGTATTTGTAGGACCTCAACAAATTCTGCCAATTGAGTCTTAATACCATTAGTGTGTTTGACTAAACCAGACGATTGAAGGTGGTAAGCACAGTGACAGTGTTGCCTGTCAAACAGCAGAGACTTGTCAAAGCACCTAACCAGTAAAGTGGGTTCTTCAATCACTGTGAAATTTGAGGAGTTCCCCTGGTAGGGATAATCTTTTCCAAAAGGATTTTAGCCACAGTAGAGGCAGTAGCATGTCTGTAAGGGAAGGCTTCAGTCCAGTATGAAAACATAACAGACCATGTCTTAAACATATTTATATCCATTAGACAGGAAGTTGCATGAAATCTATTTGCTGGCCTCAAATGGTTCATTAGGCAGTTTTATTTATTTTTATTTTTTAATAAATTTATTTATTTATTTATTTTTGGCTGCATTGGGTCTTCGTTGCTGCCCGTGGGCTTTCTCTAGTTGTGGTGAGCCGGGGCTACTATTCATTGCAGTGCACGGGCTTCTCATTGCAGTGGCTTCTCTTGTTGCGGAGCACGGGCTCTAGGCACGTGGGCTTCAGTAGTTGTGGCACTCGGGCTCAGTACTTGTGGCTCGTGGGCTCTAGAGCACAGGCTCAGTAGTTGTGGCAAATGGGCTTAGTTGCTCCGCAGCATGTGGGATCTTCCCGGACCAGGGCTTGAACCCGTGTCCCCTGCATTGGCAGGTGAATTCTTAACCACTGCGCCACCAGGGAAATCCCTATTATGCAATTTTAAATGTTTATTGGCGAAACAGACAGGCTTCACTGGGCTATGCTTTGGACAAGTGGGACAAGTGAGGTAGGCACTTTTTGTGGACTTGTTAATGCTTCCCCACCAATGTTGAGTGATGAAGGATATCATTTGGTCAGTTGACCAATGGTTTAATGCATGGATAGTGGTAAGGAGTGGGAATTTTAGAATCTCTGGTAGGAATGGATTGGTATTTGGTCCAAACAAGAGCTTTCTCTTTTTATCAAACCAAAAGTTGTTGAATTTCCAATCTTGTTTTTCCTTTTCTGAGACCAATTGTTGGGCTTGTCTAGCCAGTTTTTCTAAATTATTTGGGCAAATATCCCTTTGGTCTATGACAGACATTTGGCTGCTCTAGATCCCTTTAAGGGCAGCATTCCTTGGAGAAATATCAGCAAGGTGATTTTCCCTAGCTTCAGAGAGTCAAATTTAAAATGCCTTTGGGGAATTCCCTGGCGTGTTTAGGACTCCGCGCTTCCACTGCTGGGGGGCATGGGTTCAATCTCTGTTCAGGGAACTAAGATCCTACAAGCCGTGCATCACAGCCAAGAAAAAAAAAAAAACCCTCAGAATCTTAATAGCTAATGCGGAAGGGGAATTATTGCGTTCAGTAATTCCTGAACATAGAGGCCATTTTTAACTTTATTTCCATCGGAAGTAAGGAAGACACGTTGCTTCCACAGCATTGCAAAATCACGAGCTACTGTGAAAGCGTATCTATTATCAGTACCAACACTGGCAGTTTTGTCCTTGGCTAATGTACAAGCCTGTGTAAGAGCACGTAATTCATTCAGCCTGTTGGGTCAAAGCAGCCATAGGTAAAGATGCTGCCTCAACAACATCAAAAGGAGTTGTAATAGCATACCCAGCACAGTATTTGTCATTGTCACCTTTTAAATAAGAACCATCAGTGAAGGCTTCCCTGGTGGCGCAGTGGTTGAGAGTCCGCCTGCCGATGCAGGGGAAACGGGTTCATGCCCCGGTCCGGGAAGATCCCACATGCCGCGGAGCGGCTGGGCCGGTGAGCCTTGGCCGCTGGGCCTGCACGTCCAGAGCCTGTGCTCCGCAACAGGAGAGGCCACAACAGTGAGAGGCCCGCTTACCGCAAAAAAAAAAAAAAAAAAAGAACCATCAGTGAACCATGAGAAGTCAACATTACCCAATGGAATTTCCTGCACATCATTACAAGTCAGGAGGTGGTCCGTCAGTGTTAAAACAGTTGTGAGTACTTCATCAGTGATGGAAGGGAGAAGAGTAGCAGAGTTAAAAGTTATTACAGTGTAAAAGAGTTATGTGAGGGGCAGTTAACAAGGGACTTCAGAGGAAGTGAGGCGGCTGCCTGAGAAATGTTGAGTGTGATGAAAATTTAGGAGAGCTTCAAATGCATGAGGTACAAAAATGGCTAAAGGGGATCCCACAATGATTTTATGCATGGCCATAACCAAAAGGGCAGTGGCCATAATGGCTCTAAGCTGAGGCAGGGGTGTGTCCCCATGCCACAGGGCCCAGTTGGCTGGCTATAAAACCCTATGCTATGGGTGGATGGTGGTACATGTTTTGGGGTGAGTTCCCCAAGGGCATTCCATTCCTTTTCATATACCAAAAGGATGAAGGGAATCTGATAATTGGAATGCCAAGGGTAGGTGGGTTCATTAAACACCTCTTTTCTTTGCAATTCTTTTCTTTTTTGTTCTTTTTAGCTGCGCCACATGGCATGTGGGGTCTTAGTTTCCCAACCAGGGATTGAACCTCTGCCCCCTGCATTGGAAGCACAGAGTCTTAACCACTGGACCGCCAGGGAAGTCCCCATCAAACCCTTCTTTAAGGCCTTGAAAGCTTTGTTGTCCGGTTCTTTCCATAAAATTGGGTCAGGGTTGTTACTGTTGAGTAAAACATACAGAGATTTAGCCATAAGAGAGAAATTTGGAATCCAGTTTTGGCAGTGACCCACTAGCCTGAGAAAACCTCACCATTGGTGCTTACTTTGGGAACCATGAAACTTAGGAAACTATGAAGTCTATCTGGATCTATGTGTCACCCATGTTCTGATATCAGATGCCCTAAATATTGAACCTGGGTTCGGGCAAACTGCAATTTTTCTTTGGCGACCTTATGTTCCTTTAAGGCTAAAAGCTTTAGGAGGTGGCTGCTATCTTCCTGTGAGGAGGCCTGAGAAGGAGAGCAAAGAGGCAAGTCATTCACATACTGCCTCTAGTGAAGGATTCTCTAAGGGCACTAACTGGAGTGCCACTTGTAATTGAAGAGAGTCTTTAGCCTTTTGTGGCAGAGTACCCATACAAGGTGGCAAACTTGCAAATAACAAAAAAAATGAGCTCAAGTAAAATTTATAAACACGGAATATGTTGCCTCCAGAACATCAAAAGAACCATGTAGATGTTGTAGGTGCTGTGGGGAACGATAGCCGTTTCTTCATGGTGTCAGGGAGGGAGCTGGCCTCAGCTTATCAAATAATTTCCAGAAATTTAACAGAGTTATCAGGGACTCACATTATATGCATGGCCTTGTCCCATCTGCTTTCTGTGAGCTTCTTTTTTCAATATTTGTGTGTCCTTAATGTCCTTAGAGGAGACGTCATTAATATAATGTTCTGCCTGTGTTCTTGGAGAAACCAGCATGCTGTTCAGATCTTGGCTGCAATGATTGTGTGGGAGGGCAAAGCTGTTAATGATCCATGAGGATAACCCAGTGAAGGTGTATCACACATCCCTTCAGCGGTGAAGGCCAAGTGCAGCTGAGAGGCTGTTGAACTAGGCACTGAACACAACAGACTTAGCCGAATCTGTGATATCAGAATATTTATCAATTGCTTATTAGATGGAGTTGGTAATTTCTATAATGTTGGAGACTAGGAATAGGGTTCTGTTTGGTACGACCACAGCCTTGAGGTTGCCTTAATTCACTGTAAGGTGTCATTCTTTCCTGGTTTAATGGGATAAACTGGGCTGTTAGAAGGAGGATGGAGAATAATTAACCCTTCACTAACTAGGTTTTATATACAGTTTTCAGTCCATCAAGGCCCTGTGTAATTTATGTTGGGCCATATTAACTAACTTATTTGGGGAGTAAGGTCTGTGAGGTCCAATTTTTCTTCTTTTTTTTTTTGGCCGTGCCACGCAGCATGCAGAACTTCCCCACCCAGGGATCCAACCCATGCACTGGAAGTGCAGAGTCTTAACCACTGGAGCACCAGGGAAATCCAAGGCAATTTTTAAGTGGCAAAAACTTTAATTTTAATCTATGAATCATTGGTTCAGAGCTTCCCAGCTCGTTATGGGATATTTTAGGACAATGGGTGTTGTGACCATGGAGAATTTAGGCACAACCGTGGTTCTGATGGTTAAGGAGAAACATTGTCCTACTTGTCCTCTATATTCATTAGTGCTCCTAAGATTATCAGAGGTATCTTGCTTAAATTTAGTGAGAACTCAGGTAGATCTGTACTTTGAGACCTAGTATTTATTAACTGCTTGAAGGTATCTGAATTAGTACTTTACATCAGAGAGCAAAATTAATTCTGAACCTATGTTGTAGAGGCCCAAAAGCTAAGCAATGTACTTTCATCTGTTTTGTTGTATAAATTATTTTAGTATATTTTGGATTTCCAGTTGCATCAAATTGTGGACCTTTGTTTTAGTATTGTATCTATTATTTCCTTCCTCCTGATCTACTCTTTTCGTGTTTCATGTCCTTCTTCACTGGATATACTTTGGGGAAGGGGTGTCTCTCTACCCTTGTATTTATAATATTTTTTCCTCTCAAGAGCCTCAAAACAGTGCCATCAAGGTTAGGAGTCTTCCCCATGACAACTGGTTGCATTATAGGGTTTAAGGAACCCAGGCTTAAGTCAGTTTTGAATTAATCCCTTGGCTGTGCCACAAGGATGCCATGGGTGTGCAGCAACAGAAGTCTTTAAGGGTCCTGGTGAGCCTTCTGGTATTAGGAATGTGAGCTCAGCCTGCAACCTAGTGGCTGCCTTTCCCCCTCTCCTCTTTTCTTTTCTTTCTTTTTTTTATTTTTTTATTTTTATTTTTGGCTGCGTTGGGTCTTCGTTGCTGTGCATGGGCTTTCTCCAGTTGCGGTGAGAGGGGGCTGCTCTTCCTTGCAGTGCATGGGCTTCTCATTGCAGTGGCTTCTCTTGTTGTGGAGCATGGGCTCTAGGTGCGTGGGCTTCAGTACTTGTGGCACACAGGCTCAGTAGTTGTGGCTCACGGGCTCTAGGAAGCAGGCTCAATAGTTTTGTTGCACGGGCTTAGTTGCTCCGTCGCACGTGAGATCTTCCCGGACCAAGGCTCGAACCCATGTCCCCTGTGTTGGCAGGTGGATTCTTAACCACTGTGCCACCAGGGAAGCCCTCCTTTTCTTCTTAAGTGACTGCTTTTTCAGGACTACCCCCTCACACAATGAGGCTACCTCTTTCACAGGGTGTAGTCCCTTTCTCCCAACCCCATCCCCATGGCATTTTGGGGTCAACCCAGCCTCTGTCACAGTTTCTCTATAACACACAGATAAATCCTGGCACAGACATCAACCCAGGACTACTTTAAGGAGAGCCCCAATCCCACACCCCTGCTCCCAAAGGCTTAGAAATTCTTGAAACTTTCAATTCTGGTCAGCCAACCATAGAACAGAGGCCTGGTGGGGTCAACAGTGCAAGGGCAGCACAGCTCACGGCACAAGCTCCCCAGCGCCCAGCAGCCCACAGCGCTGGCAACCATCAGGCAGCAGAGCAGGTGAGCAAGAGAAGACAGACCCACAGGTGGCGGTCATGTGTGGATATGCTGCTCACGACGACAGTTATTATTGTCACCTGCAGAGATGTGGTTTCCTTGTTGAGGCTGATGCCAAAGTGCCCCCCCCCACACACACACCAAGAAGGTAGGAAAAAGCTTCTGACTCAGGTCTTGGGGGAGGAGGGAGGGCTCCTCTCAAGCAGCTCTGAAATGGCTTCAGAAAGCAAGGTGAGGAGCCTGGCCTGGGTGTTCATTGTGGTTGGGCATGGGGCTAGGGCGAGAGTCCCTGCGCACTGGCAGGGCTTATGGTTGGAATCTCTTGCCTGCTTTAGAGGAGAGACCACCCAGGCTTCCTCTTCAGCTTGTCCAAGTAGGGGCACAAGGGGAAGAGGGTGGGGTGAGCCTTAAGGGGTGAGCAGTCAAACATCTAAAAATGTGGAGTCTTGACTGCTCACTGCACGGACAAACCTGGGTAAGATAAATATGCATTCGCAATTGCTTGGTTTAAAAGAAACACAGGATGCTCAAGAAATTTTCAAAACTGTGTTTCGCGGTGACAAGAGGAAGAGCACTGGAGGGGACCAGGATATGTGGGTTAAGGTCTTAAGTTAGACTTTACTATCTTACAGATTTAATTAAACTCTGTATGTAAAACAGAAATTTATATAGACTATATTTTACTATTTACTAATCTTTTTCTTTTAAAGGTTTTTTTTTTGTTTTTTTAATTTGGCTTCATTGGGTCTTTGTTGCTGCGCATGGGCTTTCTCTAGTTGTGGCGAGCAGGGGCTACTCTTCGTTGCGTTGCGCGGGCTTCTCATTGCGGTGGCTTTTCTTGTTGCGGAGCATGGGCTCTAGGTGCATGGGCTTCAGTAGTTGTGGCACGTGGGCTCAGTAGTTGTGGCTCGCGGGCTCTAGAGTGCAGGCTCAGTAGTTGTGGCGCACAGGCTTAGTTGCTCCGTGGCATATGGGATCTTCCCGGACCAGGGCTGGAACCCATGTCCCCTGCATTGGCGGGCGGACTCTTAACCACTGCGCCACCAGGGAAGCCCCCGTGACTTTCTTAACGTATACAAGTTACACTCTGAGTGCAGCTACACTGGATGCAAAACTCCAACCTTTTTCTACAAGAAGGCCCAAGGGAACTACAGCTAAAACCTCAGAAGGGGCACCTCCTCCCTTTCCATTCCTCTCTCACCCCCTAGCCCCCATCCCCGCAAGTGCATGTGCATCCCCAGTTTCCAGGGCTCTGTAGCTTCTCTCAGCCTAAAGGCTCCTTCCAGGGTGGGTGTGAGCAGGTAGGACACCTGCAGGGAGAGGCTCCCTGGGAGGAACCAACTAGGCCTTCAAGCAGTTCCCTTCGCATGCTCAAGGGGGCCTTAGCTTGAAGTCACTGGCCTCAGGGCCTCTACTCCCACTGGAGTTGCTAGGACCACCACTGCTATTTTAAATACACAAACCAAGTGAACAATCCAGCAAATTCACTCAAACCCAGTGTTTATGTGGAAAAGAGAAAAGAAAATTATAGGAATTTTGCTAGCTCAACAGGAAAACCCACAAGTATCTGTTGAATATTACATTCCATAAAAAGAAAAAAGTTAATTATTATTTCCATGGCAAAAAAAATTGTTTTGAATATAATCATACTTGAACACTTCTGGAGTGCAAGTCTAAGCCCTGGAAATTGATTTGAACTCACCTGAAATAAAAGAACACACCTCATGACTATTACTGCACACGATCTGGAAATGAAAAACAATTTTTAATACATAGAGTATTATATTGGAATATTTTTATTTCTTTCTGATATTTATTTCTTTATTGTATCTTAGATATAATTTCATACTGTGCTTCGAGTTTTATTGATTAAATAAAATGTATTAATTGAACACAGACTAACATCAAGTGAATACATCTTTTAAAGGTATTCCTTTGGGTTTGAGTAAAGGTCATCTGCACAACTGTAGCTCATCCTGCACTTTCCTATGAGTAGAGTGATATCTGTGCAAGTCCAATATGATTTCCTGGTTGAAACACCAAAAATAGCTATGGATGTTTAGAGGGCAATTATCCAAGGAATAATTGAGGTGAGCTGCAGACAGAGGGTATCATTTTGAGTAATATCTGAATGTGGTGGCAAAGGAGGTATATTTCCTCAGAGCAGGAAATATTCTATGCCTTCTTTTTTTTTTTTTAACAACTTTATTCTATAAATTTATTTATTTATTTATGGCTGTGTTGGGTCTTCGTTGCTGTGCGCAGGCTTTCTCTAGTTGTGGCGAGCGGGGGCTACTCTTTGTTGTGGTGTGCGAGCTTCTCACTGCAGTGGCTTCTCTTGTTGCGGAGCACAGGCTCTAGACGCACGGTCTTCAGTAGTTGTGGCTCACAGGCTCTAGAGCGCAGGCTCGGTAGTTGTGGCACACGGGCTTAGTTGCTCTGCGGCATGTAGGATCTTCCTGGACCAGAGCTTGAACCCATGTCCCCTGCATTGGCAGGCGGATTCTTAACCACTGCTCCATCAGGGAAGTCCCTATGTCTTCTTACAAGAGGAGCAGATGGGAGGTTTATGCACAAAGCCCTCAAAGCTCATTTTTTCTGTTTTCAGGGATCATTTCCATGTTTACACTTTCAGCAGATGTTAGGGAAGATGGGGTAAAAGGTGACAGTTTGGGTTTCATTAAACAGCAAAGTAAGTCCAAACTTGCTCCCCTCTTTTTTTTCAGTACTAATTTATGCTTTCTTAGCAGTGTTGACATGTGACTTTACAATTATTAGTATCTCATTTGATCTCCTGTCCCCATCATTCCTGCCACATACAAATGAAGAAAGTTAAGCTTTGGGTCTTACCTCAATTCCCATAGCTGATAACAGTGGAATCTCTCAGTTTTGAAGGCATAATGTGTGCCACTCTTCTGGGCAATGTCAAAAATTGCAAACTCAGAAGGACACTATAAGGTTTGTATAATTACGTACTTTTACAAATGCAGAATCAGAGTTTCCAGCAGGGAACATAAGACAACATGGTGTTCCATATATATGACATTGTGGAAGAGACAAAGGTATAAGAAGCTAAAACAGATCAGTGATTAAGGGTAGGGAGGGTTCACTACAACCAGGCACCACTAGAGTGGTCCTTTGAGATGATGAAGTATACTCTATCTTGGTGGTAGTATAACTATACATTTGTAAAATTTCACAACTACACTCCAAATAGTATGTGTATATACTAAAAAGTAATAGAAAGCAACAAAGATGCTTTCACATGCTAGGAGAATGTTAAACTTTCCCAAACCTTGATTTTTACACGTGTAACCCTTCTTTCCACCTTCTGTGATCCTTCATAAGAAGAAATGGAAGGACTAGAATGGAGGAAGGTCATGGGTCACAACAGGACTTTCTTGGTACCAAGTCTGACTTAGGAAAGAGGTACCTTCTAGGGCTACACCTGCTCTCGTTGCCATTCACATAACTGGTGAGAAAGTGATAGGGCTCTTGGAGTCCACTTTTGTGTTGACTCCAAGTTTTTTGGGTCATATCTTGGCAATGCTGTGGTCTGACACAAAGGTGCATGTCACAGACCTCCCCAATGGGATACAGCTGGGTGTGTCCTAATCTAATCCTTGCGCATCACACATCACGTGTTCCCAGAGAAGGTCTTGAGACCATTTCCAACTTATAAATTTCCCATCTCTAGTGTGCTCTGTGACCGCTTGTTAGGAAACATGTTTAAATCAAACACTATCCCACTCTGGAAATTTTCTGTTGTGACCTCAGGTAACTGTGAGGTGAAGCAGTGATAGAACCCAGAACCCATGTCATGAGTGCGAGGCTTAGGCCCCTCAGACATTTATTACCCGCTGTCTCATAAAGGTCAGCTGTGTACCAACAAGCACAGTTTCACAATACTTTCAAAACCACCAATAATGTCGAAAAGAGACACCCTGCCTTGTCCTAGCTATAGAGTCCCTCTGACAGACCCCACTGTTACCGAATCATCCTCCTTTTGTTCTAAAACCCTGCACGCTATGATTTCGGTGGCACATGTGCCTACCACCGGGAGGTCCCTCACCTCGGCAACCGCTTCCAGAGTTTGGCGCTCCCCTAACGAGGCTGGTGTCTACCCTTTCCTGGTGCAGGAAAATCTCTGCAGATCTCCTGACCCGTGGCCTGTGGGAAATGGTGATCTCAGCCAGACCCTCCGCCGCTGGGGCCCCTTTGCTTCCCAGAACTCTAGAATGCAACGCGCGACACCGTCTCCAAATAAGACGCGCGAAACGCCCGGGGGGGGGGGGGTCCCTGAAGTGCGCAGGCGCAGGAGGTGGTGTCTCCTTAATCGGAGGACAAGCTCCATGTTTCTCAAGAGGCAGAAATGGGCGGAACCATGTCCCCACCTGCTCTTGCAACAGCTTTCAGTGCTTTCCAGGGTCCCAGAAAGTACTCTCTCTGTGGCTGGGAAGCCTGGGGTCCGAGGTCTGGAGGCCGCCTCTCTCCCCATCAGTGGAAGTCCAAGTAGGGGACAGCGATCAAGGGCTCGGTGTGGAAGGCCTGTGAGGCGGACCGGAGCGACCTCAGTGCGCAGGTGAGACCTGGGGGGTGATGGATACAGTACGGAGGAGACCTCCCAGAGGACATGGAGGCCAAGTGAGGACACAGAAAACTTTGTCGCCCTCACTGAGCTTCCAATGGGAAAATAAAGTGAGGAAGGGTCACATCGTGAGGGGTGCTTTTCTGAAAGTGATTATAGCAGCGTGAGTGGTTGGAACAGGATAACTCCTGGCATTGCAGACCCTGACCCTCACTTCTTCACGCTCCTGAGAATTTTTTCTTATATAAAATGGCGTAGGACTTCCCTGGTGGCACAGTGGTTAAGAATCCACCCGCCAACGCAGGGGACATGGGTTCCAGCCCTGGTCTGTGAAGATCCCACATGCCACAGAGCAAGTAAGCCCCTGCACCACAACTACTGAGCCTGCGCTCTAGAGCCTGTGAGCCACAACTACTGAAGCCCGTGCACCTAGAGTCCGTGATCCGCAACAAGAGAAGCCACTGCAGTGAGATACCCGCGCACTGCAACAAAGAGTAGCCCCTGCTCGCCACAACTAGAGAAAGCCCGCGAGCAGCAATGAAGACCCAACGCAGCCAAAATTAAATAAATAAAAATTTAAAAAAATTTTAAAAAGCTAAAAAAAGTAAAGTGTAGTATATTACACTTTGTAATGTAGTATATTACCTATAAAATGTAGTATATTACCTGTACATAGCATAGGTAGTATGTAGTATAGCATTATATGTAATTAGCTTATACTATATGCAAATAGAATATATTATATATAATTAGCATATACATAATTACTTTATAGTGTATAGTATTGTACTTTTACAGAATAGTACAGTTGACCCTCGCAAAACATGAGTTTGAACTGCGAGGGTCCACTTACATGTGGATTTTTTCAACATATATAGAGTCGGTTCTCTCTAGTCCCGTGTTTAGCGTTGGAGCATTCAGCCAAACTCAGACTGAAATTTCCATTGGACGTTGGATGAATCTGTGGATGCAGAACCTGGGGATATAGAGGGCCTACTATGGGACTTGATCAACGGTGGGTTGTGGTATAGTCAGTGTCTCCTGGAACCAATCCCCCCTGGTTACCTAGGGATGACTGTATTACAGTCTTATCAGTCTGTAGTATAGTATAATTTCCATGTCTGTCCACAAAAGCAATCAAATAAGTCACTCACATCCTCCCGTGGGAACACAGGGCACCTCACCCTCTTGACACTGCAAAGTCTGCCTCCCTCACCCAGGTTGTTCTCTGGGTTCCTGAGTGCAACTGAGGTGTCAGTATGTGTTTCAGAAATTTGAACTAATTTACCAGCCTGAGGATTGCAATGAAGCACTGAAGTTTGATTTTTAGTAAGTGCAGAGATACGTGACCTTTGTGTTTGTGTGATTATGAGGCAAGATCATCCCAGATTGCTTTATCCCGAAGAGATGCCCTTGGATAAGGAGTTGTTGTTGATGACAAATTGAAATTATAATGGAGTAATCACAATTCAGGCATACTAAAACGGAGTCAGATGGCCACTGCGGATTTAATCTCAGACATCTCTTTACCACTGAGAACTTGAACTTTCTTTGAACTGAACCAGACCCAGGGACCACCAGCCATATCCAGAACAACACCTGCCAGCTACAACCTCATTGTCTCAAGGTCTCCCCTGGTAACTATGCAACCATTTCACATCCCAAACCAATCCTTGCATAACAAGTACCCTCACTTTCTGTCAGCTCCAATTATAATTCTTGACAAACAATTTATGTAACTGACCGTAGCTTTGCAGCTTTTTACCTTTATAAACCACCCCTATTCTGTAGTCTAGCAAAACACAATTCAAGTGCTTCTTGAATCCGTGTCTCCGGGGCTGCAGTCCTAACAAACCCCAAATAAATAGTTTTTAATTTCAATCTCCACTTAGAAAAATTTGGTTAACATTGTTCTTGGTACCAAGTACCTACACCATGATAATAGCCTAAAAGTCTGTAAAAATGTGCTGATGAGGTCAACTGTTGCCCAGGGCATCCTCTAGCATGACTGCCTGGAGATTAACTAATCCTGCTGCCCATTGGGTGCCATTGCAGACTAGGAGTGGCCTGGTTAGGGATTGTAGCAGCAACTCTCCAGTGTTCTTGCTCACATGTGCTGGTAGCACACCACCATTGATAGGAAAACATGTACAGGATTTATTTTATTTATCTATTTATTTAGGATTTTTTTTCTCTATCTATCTATTTATTTCTTTCTTGCTTGCTTGCTTGCTTGTGGAGCTGCTTGGCTTGAGGGATCTTAGTTCCCTGACCAGAGATTGAACCCAGGCCCTTGACAGTGAAAGCACAGAGTCCTAACCACTGGACCACCAGGGAACTTCCAGGATTTATTTTAAATGAACAAGAAAGCAAGCATATTTCAAAATGTAAACCACATTACCTTTGCATTTCAAGAGGAAGAAACAAAAATATATATAATTTAAATAATTTAAAAGAAACAATTTAAGCTTCTTTTTACGTAAGTGCTGAAAAGACTTATAAGCAACAACTCACATCATTATCTACAGGAGCATGGGGAATTTAGTCGCCAATGGTAGAAGACATGCCAGGAGTGAGTCTTCAGGCATACTTCTATGTCTCAGGCTGAGGTTTTGAAAGTTGATATACAAAATAAACAACTCATGCTAAACAAAAAAAAGTACCCATATTTTATTTTTAATACTTTATAGTCAAATGACTAATTTATTATTTTATTTTTATTTTTGGTAGTCATGAATTACCTGCTTAATTAAACATTTAAAAATTAAATGTAGGGACTTCCCTGGTGGCGCAGTGGCTAAGAATCTGCCTGCCAATGCAGGGGACACAGATTCAATCCCTGGTCCGGGTAGATCCCACATGCCTCGGAGCAACTAAGCCCACGCGCCGCAACTACTGAAGCCTGCGCACCTAGAGCCCATGCTCCGCAACAAGAGAAGCCACCGCAATGAGAAACCCGCGCACTGCAACGAAGAGTAGCCCCCGCTCGCCGCAACTAGAGAGAAAGCCCACGTGCAGCAACAAAGACCCAATACAGCCAAAAGATGAATAAATTAAAAAATTAAAATTAAAAGAATAATAAGTGTAAAAAGTCATACATAATAAACATTTCAAAGTGTGGAGAAAGTTAACCATTCTTCAGCACCCACAGTCCTACTCAGTAGAGGTAACCATGATGGAAACATATATATATATATATAACTGCACATTGGAAATTTTCTTTTCCCTGACCAGTGGTGGAACGCCTGAGAATTCCTTAGAGATCCAAGAAGATAAACAACCAATGATTATAAGGACAAGAACTAAAAGATCTCTAGAGATGAGTTAATCCTATACTCTTCTTTACTCTTTCCTCTCCTTTTCCTCATTCCCATCAATTCCTTTTTCCTTTTCTTTCATATTGTCTTATCTCTTGTCTTCCTCCCACCTCTCCTTCTTCACAGAGGGTTTTTTTTTTAAATTAATTAATTTTATTTATTTATTTTTGGCTGTGTTGGGTCTTCATTGCTGTACACGGACTTTCTCTAGTTGTGGTGAGTGGGGGCTACTCTTCGTTGCAGTGCGCAGGCTTCTCATTGCGGTGGCTTCTCTTGTTGGGAAGCACAGGCTGTAGGCGCGTTGGCTTCAGTAGTTGTGGCTCACGGACTCTAGAGCGTAGGCTCAGTAGTTGTGGCGCACGGGCTTAGTTGCTCCGCAGCATGTGAGATCTTCCTGGACCAGGGCTTGAACCTGTGTCCCCTGCATTGGCAGATGGATTCTTAACCACTGCGCCACCAGGGAAACCCTCTCTCTCCTTCTTAACTTCTATAATGCATACAAATGCAATCTCTTAACCCCAATCTGAATTCCCATAGCTTCATTTTGCACATGACACATGGTAGCTCCAGTCTGCATTCAGTTAACACTTTGTTGCACACTTGTCACTATTCAAGGGTTTAGTATAAATCAATGAAGCAAGAATAGATTCCTTTATTCATGCATCTTATATTCCAATGAAGAGAGACAGGCAATAAACAATAAACAATGAAGAATAAATTACACACTACATAAGGAAATCGTGAGCATTATGAAAAATACTAGAGAAGACTAGGGTGAATCAGAAATGGGTTTGGCAGTGAGTTGCAATTTTAAGTCAAGTGATCAGGGAACTTATATCTCATTGTCAACTTTTTTTGTGTGTCCCTTGAGCCCAGTTTCCAGAGTGAAAATGTGATTGATTTAACTCAGGTTACTATAAATTTCCATTTTACACTCAGTTGAGTAGTTTATGTGGCATTTTCTAAGTAGTCATGCTCTTCTATAAATCTGTGATTACGATTTATTTACCATAAAAATACTAAACCAGAAATGTCCTAATAAAAGTATTCTTTTGGTGAGGACTCTTCTCTATCAAAGGTTATTAGTCTATTTACCAAGAGCTCAGTTTTCAGTATATTTACAAGGAGATTACACTTGGTCACCTGCATTCTTTTTTCCCCAGAGACCCTTCCTGTATATAAATCACTGGATAGATAGCTGTTTAATTTGTTCCCACTAGGGAATAGGAGATGAGGAGTTTCTTTTTAAGGTGAGGAAAATGTTCAGAAATTGGCTGTAGTGGTGATTATTGAATCTACCTGTGAATATACTGATGCTATGAACAAGGGCTCATGTGCCCACAGCACAGAAAGCTCTGACAGTGGGTGTTTGCAGCAAAGTAAGGGTTTATTTGCAGGGTTCCAAGCAAGGGAGTGGGAGGCAAGTCTCAGATCCACTCCAGCTTGGTCTTTGAGTTAAGGGTTTTTTTAAGGGGAAGAATAAAGAGGCTGGGATTAATCATCATCTTGTGACACTTTTGTGACATTTCTTAATGATAGCTTCAGGAGTCAGGATGTCTCTCCTTTATGATTCCCAGCCCAGGTGGTCCATGGCTTGGAGGTCTGTTAGCTTATCTTGCCCTGGAGAAACAACCTCTGTTTGTACGTTAATGATGATATCTGTAATAACAATTTTAGTACATTAACGATGTTATCTACAACAGCAATTTGACTCTAGTTGATTAGGTCAGAGGGGACAAGAAAGGGAATAAAGTTTTGGATAAAGAGATTAATCATAAACTCAGTAAGGGAACTTTGTTTTAGGGGAATTCGGTTTCACTGAAAACCAGTGAGTTTTAGACATTAAAGGGTCCATTGTATAGTATGTGTGTTGTATCTCAATAAAGCGTTCAAATAAGTGGATAAATGCGTTAAGGTTTTGCAATGCAAGCAATTCAGGCTCTTAGACATCTAAGAGTTTCCGGGTTATTTAACACATCCATCACCTCAAATTGTTATCGTGTGTGTGTGTGTGTGTGTCTGTGTGTGTGTGTGTGTTGAGAACTCTTAAGATCCACTCTCTTAGCAAATTTCATTTATAAAATACAGTATAAGTATCTCAAATCATTGTATTGTCATCCTCAAATTAGACCATTTTATTAGTCAGTTATACCTCAAAGTAGAGCTTGGAGGGGTAAAAAGAATTTCCAGGTGCATCTCACATTTACATTACGGTTTGTTATTGTTGTTTTTGTTATTTTAGTGAAAATAGGAATTCAGTTGCCTTAGGGATCTTATAGCTTTTTACATTTCAAAATTCTCTAGGGACACAAGCTAACATTGATCTAAAATAAATTTCCTTCCAGTGTAAAATGTGAATTTAATGAAACCTGATAGTTTAATGACACATCTCACATCGTCTGCTTAGAGAAGAGGCCCTTCCCCCAGCTAGGACTGTGGGGTTGCAACTCCCCACTAGAGCCAAACGCTCTGGGATTCTTCTCAAATGAGTGGGGGGTGGGGAAGAGATGGGTAGAAGTCTCAAGGCTGTCAAATTTCAAAGATTAAAACGGAGCCTGAGGGCTTCGCTCGTGGCGCAGTGGTTGAGAGTCCACCTGCCGGTGCAGAGGACACGGTTTCGTGCCCCGGTCCGGGAGTATCCCACATGCCGTGGAGCGGCTGGGCCCGTGAGCCATGGCCGCTGAGCCTGCGCGTCCGGAGCCTGTGCTCCGCAACAGGAGAGGCCACAACAGTGAGAGGCCCGCGTACCGCAAAAAAAAACAAAAAAAACAAAAACGGAGCCTGACTCTTTATTACAGATAGTGATGTCACACTGAAGTGGCTACGTTTCTAAACAAAGGTCACAGTTCCAGTTACACCAAGCCTTCTTGTTGCAGTTTGTCCTGGTCTGGGCGCCCTCTTGTCTATACTTCCTTCATCTTCAAACTGAATGAGGAATTCCCTGTGCACACCTGTGACCTCGCGTTCCGACCAAGCTGCGGGAAGACTACAGAGTCAGCCTTAGGGCAGGAATAAGCTCTGTTTAAATTCAAATATTCCCGCGGGGACAGGTCACCCACCAACGGCTGAAGCCTGTTCGCCTGAGCCAAGCGTCCTCCCGCCCCGCTGTCACTCAGGCACGAGGGGGCGAGGCCTTGGGAACTGCCCAATCAGGGAGGTCGCTGGGGCCTGTGGGTGGGGTGACGCCCCTCAACGGAAGGGCTGTAGCTAATCGCTCTGGCTTTGCTCAGGATGCTTATCTTCCCCTAGTCGTCTTCTTCCTCTGCCGCAGGTTGTGTTGTGCTGTGATCTATACGGGTCGTGGGAGTCGTAGGAAGGATTCGGGGAGACCCAGGAAACCTAGAAATGGTGAGTGTGCTTCCCTGGATGTGGAGACGGAGAGGAGGGGCTGGTGGGAACCGGCCGGAAGCGGCCGTGGCGGGACCCGGGCCTCCCCGCGGTCAACTTCGGAGTCCGCTGGCCCGAGTCCACCCGGGGCGCCGCTCGGACCTCAGTCCGCTCCGGCTCGCAGCGTGGGGGCGGGGCGGGGCCGGCAGCCGGGACTCCGGGCGTCCTGTCCCGTCCCTTGGTGCGCGGCGACGTCGGCCCTGACCCCGGAGCCTCTCTGCGCAGCTCTGCGCCCGCAGCCCCGCGTCTCCCCTAGGTTGTGCGGTGACCGCGGGAGGGTCGTTAGACTCGGAGTCAGGGCTATATGCGTGGGAGGAGCTGTGGTGTGTGAGGTCCCCATTCCCTTCTTTCTCCCCAGCGCGACACGTTTTCTCTGGAGTTTTTCAAATTTGGTGGGAGCGGGGTCTCAAATCCACAACCCTGTTTTACCAGCGTAGCCCTTCCTAGGGTTGGCGATAAATCCCTAAATTTACAAATCCCTTTCATATTCCCAAACGCCAGTTTCCTCTCTCTGATTCACAACATATTCTACTGTTTGTCCGCCGTGGTACATTTCAAATAGCCTCAATATTTTAATTGTTTATCCTTCTTAAGTAGAGCCACGGATGGGCTGATTTTGAAAGCTTTATTTTTGTGTGTGTATTTTACATGAAAGGAAAGCCGAGAATGACTGCCTGGAACTATGTTGTATGAAATCCTTGTGCCTCTCGTCCCAGGATCTTTCCTGGGCCCAGACATCCTACGGAAAACCCTTTGGTTGGAGGTTCCTTTTTGAAACTTTCCTGGGTGATCTGTTCTGTCAGCCTTGCCCCTCCCTGCTTTTGTTGACCTGAGAAGATTTATTGCTTTATTTAAGTGTTCGTTTTCAGTAGGGGTAAATACATTTTTATTTAATCAATAGGCTCGAAAGATAGCATAAAACATTTCCAAAGAGGCAAAAAAAAGAGGTGAATTTCAGGGGTGAAAAGAAAGGTTCCAGTATTGCATTTCACTTAAGATACTGGTTTCACTCCCTCTTACCCTGACTGTAGTTGTTTCAGAGGGCTGTTCATTACTTTTGGATGATTTCAAATGAAATTCCAGGGTTTAGACTTGCAGACCAGAAGTGTTCAAGTATGATTAATTAATTACAAAACAAGTCTTGCCATGAAATAATAATTAACTGACATCTTCTTTGCTGAAAGGAATATATATTTGGGATTTTCTGGTTGAACTAGTAAAGTACGTTCCAGTTTTCTTTCCTCCTTTCCACATAAACACTGAGTCTGAGTGAATTTGCTGGATTGGTCAGTGTGTTTGTGTCATTAAAATGTAATAGTGGTGCCAAGTAACTCCAGTGTTGAGTATGGCTTGTGGTGGGTGAGCCAAACCAAGGCCCTCTCTGAGCGTGCACAGAGAGGTAGAAGTGAAGGCCAATTGGTTCTTCCTGGGGAACCTCTCCTTGTAGGTTTTCTCACCTGCTCACACCCACTACAGAAGGAGCCTTTATGCTGAGAGAAGGTGCAGAGCCCTGGAAAGATGGGGGTTCAAGTGCACCTGGGTTGGTGGAGGAGACACGGTGATTTCTTTCTGCAGTTGTAATAGTGGTTTCTTCAGGTGCAGATGTATGCCTAAGTGTTGCATCCATAATGTTGGCGCATTCAGTGTAATTTGTGCACAGGAAAGTCTATGGAGGTTGGTGTTCTGTCTCCTTGACAAAGGGTTTATGAATTTGGGAGTTCATTTGGGTCGGAACCTGCTGAGAAGTTCCTCACTTGTGAGAATGGAAGCCTGGGAGAGGAAGGGCTCGCACGTGGCCAGGCAAGAGAAGAGTATGTGCAGCTGCCAGAGTTTATTTTGGGTCCCTACCCTTCTTCACCAGGGACTGACTCACTTCTAGGGGTTCTATCTCAGTTGGGAGTGTCTGGACCACAATTTTAAGAATGTATTTAACTTTCTGAATGTGGATTTTTGTTTTGAACAGTAGGGAAGCAGTGTGCTTATCTCAGCTGATTCAAATATTTGCTTTTCTTTCCTTTGGATTCCTTTATCTCTTGAATATTGTGGTCCTGTAATTCTTTTCCTTAGTAGTTCCCACATAACCCCTCTGCATCCACACAGTTTGCACTGTTTTATACATCTTGTATTACCACAGTACATTTATAACAATTACTGAACCAATAGTGATGCACTAAAGTCCACAGTTTTTATTATCAATGACTCTTTGTGTTGCAGGATCTATGGGTTTTGGTAAATGTTTATTGAAACGTATCCATCATTTCTCTGTCCTGTAGAGTAGTATCAGTTCCCTCAAAGTCCCTTATGCTTCATCTATTCATTCATCTCTCCCTTCAACCCCCAAATCCTTCAGAACCAAAGATCTTTTTCTGGCTCATAATAATGTCTTTTCCGGAATGTCAAATACTTGGAATCTTGTGTTGCCTTGTCAGATTGACTTCTTTCACTTAGCAGTATACTTTTAAGATTCCTTCATGTGTTTTTATGGCTTGATACCTCATTTCATTTTTTCACTGAACAATATTTCATCTTATTACAGTGGGAATGACACTGATTGTTTAGCCATTCGACTCTTGAAGGACATCATGCTTAACTCTAACTCTTGCCCATTATGAATAAAACACCTAGAAACATTAATGTGTAGGCTTGGTAGAGACTAATTTAGGTCTCTACCAAGGAATGTGATTGCTGGATCTTACTATATGTATAAGAGTATATTAAGTATCGATGGAAAATTCTTATCTTCCAATGTAGGCATACCAAATTTCATTCCCACCACCAAGGAATGAGGATTACCAGCAGCTTCACATCTTCACTAATATCTGGTGTTCTGAGTATTTTGAATTTAGCCATTTGATAAGTGTGTAGTGACATATCATTGTTGTTTTTTTTATAATTTCCCAAAGACATTTGTTGAGCATGTTTTCATATTGCTTATTTCCCATCTGTATATCTTGTTTGGTGTGGTGTCTGTTCAGATCTTTTTCCCACTTTTAATTGAGTTGTTTGTCTTCTTACTGTTGAGTTTTAAGAATTATATATATATAGTTTGGGGTTTTTTTAAAATTATTTATTTATTTGGTTGCACTGGGTCTTAGTTGCAGCTCGTGGGCTCCTTAATTGCGGCACATGGGCTTCTTAGTTGTGGCTCCAGGGCTTCTTAGTTGTGGCTCCAGGGCTCCTTAGTTGCGGTACATGGGCTCCTTAGTTGTGGCATGTGAACTCTTAATTATGGCATGCATTTGGGATCTAGTGCCCTGACCAGGGATCAAACTCGGGCCCCCTGCATTGGGAGCACAGAGTCTTATCCACTGCACCACCAGGGAAGTCCCCAAGAATTCTATGTATATTCTGGATACCAGTCATTTATCAGATATGTGTGTTACAAAGACATTCTCCTAGTCTGTGACTTGTCTTTTCATTCTCTTAACACTTTCCCAGCACAGGAATTTTCCTTTTAATAAAGTGAGACTTATCATTTTTTTCCCTTCATGGTTTGTTTGTTTGTTTTTGGTGTTGTATCTAAGTATGATGTTAGCTGCAGGTGTCCTGTAGATATTTTTCTCAAGGACAGAGAGTTCCCTTCTATTATTAATTTGTTACCATAAATGGATGTTGGATTGTATCAAATCTTTTTATGTTCATTTCCTCCTTCTTTCATTTCTGATATTATTTCTGTTTTGCCTTCTCTTTTCCGTTATCTTGACTAGATGTCAATCAATTTTATTATAATTAATATTTTCTGCGGACCAGCTTTTGGTTTTGAAAAGTAGAAGAGTAGTTTTTTCTTTCAAAAATTTAAATATTTCACTCTGCTCTCTTCCTGCTTGCATGGTTTCTGAAAAGAAGTCTGATTTAATTCTAATCATTTTTCTCTATAAGTAAGGTGGGTTTCCCCTCTGGCTTTTTTTCACTATATTCTCTTCCTCTTTGATTTTTCTCTAGTTAGAATATGATATATTTGGTATGCTTTTTTTTTTTTTTTTTTTTTTTTGCGGTACACGGGCCTCTCACTGTTGTGGCCTCTCCCCTTGCGGAACACAGGCTCTGGACGCGCAGACTCCGGACGTGCAGGCTCAGAGGCCATGGCTCACTGGCCTAGCCACTCCACAGCATGTGGGATCTTCCCGGACCGGGGCACGAACCCGTGTCCACTGCATCGGCAGGCGGACTCTCAACCACTGCACCACTAGGGAAGCCCTTGGTATGCATTTTTGACGTTTAGTGTTCTTTAAGCTTTTTGGATCTACAGCATGCCATTTATGATTAATTTTAGGAAAATCTCAATGATTATTACTTCATTTTTTCTGTTCCTTTCTGTGTATCTTTTTTTTCCCAGATATTCCCATTTTGTGTATTTTAAACCTGTCATTGTACAGTTCATGGATATTGTGTTCTGTTTTGTTTGTTTTGTTTTTGTTTTTTTGGCTTTGTTTTAACCTCTGGTGAAATATATTGTTTTCAGTACAGGCCTTGTTAAGAACAGAGTATTTGGTATTTTTTATTATTATTACTTTTTTTTGATGTGGACATTTTTAAAAGTCTTTATTGAATTTTGTTACGATATTATTTCTATTTTTATGTTTTGGTTTTTTGGCTGGGAGGCATATGGGATCTTAGCTCCCCAACCAGGGATCAAACCTGCACCCCTACATTGGAAGGTGAAGTCTTAACCACTGGACAACCAGGGAAGTCCCTGGTGCTTATTTTTACATGCCATCTTTATTTCTTCTTTCCCAGTTTTAGAGAGAGTGTTTTGCCTGTGACCTCAATGGTCTGATGGGTCTAAGAAGACTTGTTCAAGATTTTTTCATTTTTTTTCTTTGAGGCCAGGAATGATGACTTCTAAGTTCCTTAAATGCCAGATTAGAACCTGTAAGTCTCTGTCTTCAATTTTTGGTGATTGCTGACTGCTTTAAAACCTCATTCATCCTCTTTACACTTTTACCCACATCTATACAAAGTGATCAGAAAGCCTTAGTCCTTCTTCCATTGGCAGTGGCAAGAGATTCAATCCTCTTAAGATCCTGCTCTTGTGTGTGAACCCTCATCCTAACCCAGCCCCTAACTTCAGTTTTTAAAAAGTCCAATTACCTTTCCTTGCTTGTGAAGCCATTTCTTGAAAGCTCTGGAGAGGCCTGCCTTACTTTCCTCAGATACCTCAATTATTTAGGTAATAAAACCTTTCATACACTATTGGCAATGTGTGCTGTCATCAGCAAAGGGATTCCTATCCCCAGGGGTCAAGCTGTCATGTTCCTGTAAACCTTGTGGGAGCTTGGAACTTAGAGAAGTTGGCAGGGCAGCCTCTAGAGTGGCTGGTCAGGAAATAACTTCCTCCTGCAATTTGAAAATGGAGATTTTATGTTCTTTAGGAGGAAAGCACTGTTGAATCCTTTGTGTATTTCATACTTTTGGGCAGATTCACCATCAAACCCTTGTGATTTTCAGTGAATGCACTTGCCATCTACAACTCTTAATCTGTTCCTCAAGGTTAGAAAGGCACAGGGCACTGTGTTTTAGATCTGCCATAAAGAGCTCTTCTGGCATATTGTCTCACTCTGTGTGCCTATGTATGCCTCTTAAGCAGCCCTGAGGCACATGACTATAGGAATTTTGTGGTCTGTGTTTTCATGCTGTCTTCCTACCGTCTGCACCAATTAACTGTAGGCGCCAATTAACTTTCTAGTGCATCAGATCAAACAAAGAGAAAGGAAAAACTGAATCTGTGGTAAATACTACACAAGTTAACAGCACTATTTCCCCACAAGAATATTTTTTTTTCTGTCATCTACATCTGACTACTTATAAAGGCCTGGATTACTTTACGGCCAAATTGGCCAGTTGGATCCTATTAAAAGTTTTACAGTTTTCTTGGACTCTTGTTTGGTGATGGGAATAGAAGAAAAAGCTTCCAGTTCAGCACTATGTTCTTATTCATAAAAGTTTGTGCAGATTTGGCCCTCTGCCTCATAAGTGCTATAAATGGTATGTAAAAAGAAAGGAGATGAAAGAGTTTTTCCTCACAAGGTATTGATGGTCTTAAAATGGTAACATTCGTTTCATTTGTATATCATGTCTGTCATTTCCCAACATGTTCTGGACCCTGCTGTTAGTGAGAAATGAGATGTAATGTGATCAGAGTAAATATTTCCATGTTCATTATGCTGCTAAATTTGTGAGGAAGTAGAGACAGAGTAAGTTCCTGATGATCAAGTCATAGAATAAATGTTTGGATATGACAGGATCATACATAACCTTCATATAAATAGTGTATATGGCTTCCCTTGTGGCACAGCAGTTAAGAAACTGCCTGCCAATTCAGGGGACACGGGTTCAATCCCTGGCCCAGGAAGATCCCACGTGCCATGGAGCAACTAAGCCCGTGCGGCACAACTACTGAGCCTGCACTCTAGAGCCCGCGTGCCACGACTACTGAAGCCCGCGCGCCTAGAGCCTGTGCTCTGCAACAAGAGAAGCCACCACAATGGGAAGCCTGTGCACTGCAATGAAGAGTAGCCCCTGCTTGCTGCAACTAGAGGAAGACCCAAAGCAGCCAAAAATAAACACAAAACAAAACAAAACAAAAATGGTGTATAGATGTCTAGTCCTGTCAGTGTCATTCATCCTGCTATACACATATTTGGGGTATTTTAGGACTCGGTAGCCATTGAAGATGTGGCTGTGAATTTCACCCTGGAGGAGTGGGCTTTACTGAATCCTTCACAGAAGAAACTCTACAGAGATGTGATGCGGGAAACCTTCAGAAACCTGGCCTCAGTAGGTAAGGGTGACAGCTTTCCTTTACTTTGTCAATTAGGGAACAAATGTTTCTTGCTCATTGATGGTCTTCTAAGATGTCCTATGTGGAAGGGAGGATGTTGGTATATAAACTAGGCCTGGTCACAACCAACAATGAATATAGAATCTAATAATTGTTCTATAATTTCTAATATTTTGGAATCGTTTTTCTGCATCTGCAATTTAGGGAAAAAATGGGAGGATCATGACATTGAAGATCAGTACAAAAACCAGGGGAGAAAACTAAGGTAAGTCACACTCACAACAGAAAGTAGTGCCTTATATGAGGGTCCTGGTACGTGATGAAATTTTAAAAGAAGGGACCTAAACACATAATGCCTGCTTGACATTTATTTATTCTCAGAAAAACTTTCCCCCAAATACTTTCTAATATGTGACATAGATATTTAGTGTTTGGAAAATAGTTCTCTTGGAAACAGTATTAACAAGCCCTGTATGTGAATATCAGTGTTTTGATAATTCCAAGAGGGAAGTCTTCTTGCAGGGCATTTCTTATATTCAATCAAAAACAATTCAGACAAGGGAGATAACCTACAGTTTTGCTATAGATCATAAAAATGTAGTTCAAATATCCTACTAATAAATATTAAATTGTTGGTAAAGAAATCATTACTAACGTGATTCTCATTTTTTACAGAAGTCATGTTGTAGAGAGACTCTGTGAAAGTAAAGAGGGTAGTCAATGTGCAGGAAACTTCAGCCTTATTCCAAAACTCAGTCTGAAGAAGAAAACTACTGGAGTGAAACTACATGAATGCAGTGCATGTGGAAAAGTCTTTATGCATCATTCATCCCTTAATAGGCATATCAACCGTCATAGTGGGCACAAACTGTATGAGTATCAGAAATATGAAGAGAAGCCATATAAATGTAAGGAATGTGGTAAAGCCTTCAGTTATCTTCAGTGTTTTGAAAAACATGAAAGAAAACACAGTGCACAGGAGAACTATAGATGTAAGGAATGTGGGAAAGCTTTTCGTTTTCGCACATCCTTTCAAACACATAAAAGGATTCATACAGGAGAAAAGCCCTATGAATGTAAAGAATGTGGGAAATCCTTTATGTGGCTTACAACCTTTCAAAGACATATGATAACGCACACTGGAGATACTCCTTATAAATGTAAGGAATGTGGGAAACCCTTTAAGTGGCTCACAACCTTTCGGAGACACATGATAACACACACTGGAGATGCTCCTTATAAATGTAAGGAATGTGGGCAAGTCTTTACTTTTTTAAGTGCACTACAAATACATGAAAAAACCCACATGGGAGAGAAACCCTATCAATGTAAACAATGTGGAAAAGCCTTTAGATATCGTCGAACTTTTCAAACACATGAAAGGACTCACACAGGAGAGAAACCCTATGAATGTAAGCAATGTGGTAAAGCTTTTATTTCCCGTGTAGGATTACAAAACCATGAAAGAAATCACAATGGAAAGAAATTCTATGAATGTAAAAGATGTAGTAAAGCATTCAGTTATTCCAGTTCTCTTCGAAAACATGAAAGAAATCATACTGGAGAGAAACCCTATGAATGTAAGGATTGTGGAAAAGGTTTTATTTTTCTCTCAAGCCTTCGGGCACACATGATAAGTCACTCTGGAGATGGACCTTATAAATGTAAGGAATGTAAGAAAGCATTCATTACTCCCAGTTCATTTCAAATACATGTAAGGACTCACACAGGAGAGAAGCCTTATAAATGTAAACAATGTGGGAAAACTTTCAATTGGCCCACTTCCATTCGCAGACATGAAAAAAGTCATAGTGTAGAGAAACCCTATGAGTGTAGGCAATGTGGTAAAGCCTTCAGTTGTCCCAGATCCTTTCAAAGCCATGAAAGGAGACACAGTGGAGAAAAGCCTTATGAATGTAAAAAATGTGGTAAAGCCTTCAGTTGTCCAAATTCCTGTCGAAAACATGAAAGAAGTCATGGTGAAGAGAAACCTTATGAATGTAAAGAATGTGAGAAAGCCTTCAGTTCTCTCATCAGATTTCAAAGACACGTGATGAAGCACACTGGAGATGGACCTTATAAATGTAAGGAGTGTGGGAAAGTCTTTGATTGTCCCAATTACTTTCAAAGTCATGAAAGGATTCACAGTGTAGAAAAGCCCTATGAATGTAAGGGATGTTGTAAAACCTTCAGTACTCCTAGGTCCCTTCGAAGACATGAAAGAACTCATACTGGAGAGAAACCTCATGCATATAAGGAATGTGGTAAAGCCTTCAGTTATCCCAGTTTCCTTCAAAAACATGAAAGAAGTCATACTGGGAAGAAACCCTATCAGTGTAAACAATGTGGTAAAGCCGTCAGTTATCTCAGTTCCCTTCGAAGTCATGAAAGGACTCATAGTGGAGAGAAACACTATGAATGTAAGGAATGTGGGAAAGCATTCATTTTTCTCTCAAAATTTCATTTACACATGATAAAGCACACTGGAGTTGGACGTTATACATGTAAGAAATGTGGGAAAGCGTTCGATTGTCCCAGTTCATTACAAAACCATGAAAGAACTCACACTGGAGAGAAACCGTATGAATGTAAGAATTGTAGTAAAGCCTTCAGTCATCTCCGTTCTTTACGAAACCATGAAAGAACTCATATTGGAGAGTAGCACTTGGGAAAGCCTTCAGTTCTGTCACTAAAATTCCAAGACATGTGGTGAAGCACACTGGAGATGGACCTAATAGTGTAAGGAATGTGGGAAGGCCTTCGATTTTTTTTCAGTTCATTATGAAATCATGAAAGAACTCACACTGGAGCGAAACCACACAAATGTGAAAATTATAGGAAAGCCTTTGATTGTCCCAGTTCTGTTCAAAACCATGAAAACCCTCATAATGGAAAGTAGGCCTATGAATGTCAGGAATGTAGGAGAACCTTCAGTAGTCCCAGTTCATTCTGAATACAAAAAAAGAATTCACACTGGAGAGAAACCCTGTGAATGCAAACTGTATGGTAAAGCCCTCAACAATTCCTATTACGTTCAAATATGTGAAAGAACCCTTACCAGAAACTGAACGTAAGGAATATTGGAAAGCCTTTATCACACAACATTTTAAGGACACAAGACGGTGCACACCATGTAAGCATGAGGAATTGGGGAAGTTTTCAGTCCCATTTTCTTGGGAGAGAACTCACTCTAGAGAGAATTCTGTTAAATATAAACAATATATGAAAACCTTCATTTGCCCTACATCCTTACAAAACCATGTGAGAATGTACACTGGATACTACCAAGTAACTGAAAAGTAAAACGAACTATTCAGTTGAAACAAATATTTTTGTAGTCATGTGAAAACTGCACTGGAAAAAACTCATGTTAATGTAAGTAATATGGGTAAGCCTGGTACAAATTAATTCATGTAGAATACTCAAAGTTGCAGTATGGAAGAAGTGTTACAAACTTTAAACATATATTGTCCTTATCAGTGGCACATTCTTAAAGTTATTATCTGTAGTATGGAGTAGTACTTACTTTTGCAAGTAAATATTGAGGTAAGATAATTCTGTAGGTACTCTTTAGGCAATTGTTCCTAAGTTTAATAGGTAATTTTATCCTTTACTCAGTAAAATTTTTGTTTTTATTTTGAAGACTCTTTGATCCATGGGTGAATTGAAGTGCATTTCTAATATGTAATTGGGGTTAATTTTTATATAATACTCTTCTGCAAATAAGAGAACACTGAAAAATGACACTTTGGTACTTGTTTGTTTATTGTACTGGCCTCCTGCGGCAAGTACTCAACATCCCTTATACGTTATATACATGTTCCACCTTTACTTCTTAAGAGAAAACTAACTTTTCATTGGCCTGAAGAGCTTTATTCCATTTCTTTGCTAACAATGAGTTGGCATATATTTGTAAGTATGCAAAGTTCATCATATACTCTCATGTGAATTATTGTTTTCATCTTTTGTCCTTTGTTATTTGTCATTCCTTCTGGCTGGGATTTGGGCTATGGAATTTGCATTAAGAGAGACCTGTGAGGGCTTCCCTGGTGGCGCAGTGGTTGAGGGTCCACCTGCCGATGCAGGGGACACAGGTTCGTGCCCTGGTCCAGGAGGGTCCCACATGCCATGGAGCGGCTGGGCCCATGAGCAATGGCCACTGGGCCTGCATGTTCGGGGCCTGTGCTCCGCGACGGGAGAGGCCACGGCAGTGAGAGGCCCACGTACTGAAAAAAAAAAAAAAGAGAGACCTGTGAGAGGACAATAAAATTTAGAGTTGGAGATGACCCTTTTTGACTCTGTTACGTCAATGTGAGTAATGTTGTGAATTACATTTTCTAGACTCTGTTGCTTTTATGGCCCCGTGTTAGAATTCACCAAAGCCTAATTTACAGGTAACTTGAAATGCAGATGTGAAATAGGATTAGGTAGATTTTGGAGCCACTTGTATGGAAAGAGACACACAAGAAGCATAGGGCCTTTGCAGACACTTGCTTCCAGCTCATTTTCCTCATTTTTTGCTCTGCCAGTCAGGAATATTCTCAAAACTGAAGAGAGTCCAAGACAGTGGAGTAGGAAGACACTGAGCTCACCTCCTCCCATGGGCACATCAAAATTACAACTGTTTACCAAGCAACTATTGATGAGAAAGACCTGAACACTAGCAGAAAAGATCTTCTACAAGTAAAGATAGGAAGAAGGACCCACAATGAGACCAGTAGGAAGTGTGGAGAAATGTTACAGTCAAGACCCATTACCCACAAACAGGAGGATAATTACAATTGCAGAAGTTGTCCCAAGGAGCAAGGGTGTCCAAACCCCACATCTTGCTCCCCAGCCTAAGGGCCCTGCACTGGAAAGACAAGCCCCGAGAACATTTGGCTTTGAAGACCAGCAGGGCTTACTTTCAGGATAGTCAGAGGGCTGTAGAAAATAGAGACGCCACTCTTCAGGGATGCACATAACATCTCATGTGCTCCAAAATCCAGGGCAAAAGCAGTAATTTAAAAGGAGCCTAGGTTTGACCCACCTGCTGATCTTGGAGAGACTCCTAGAAAAGCAGGAGGCAACTGGTGTTTACTCTCAGGACATAGACACTGTGACAGCCCTTTTGGGGCTGTCCACAAGGATACTGGTGCTGACAAGTGTGGTTTTGGAATTGTCCTTCTAGCTTATTAGCACAAGAGACCTGCACTACCCACCAGCCTGTCGGCACCAGTATTGGGATACCTCAGGCCAAGCAGCTAGCCAGGTGGGGATGCAGCCCCACCCACCATATGGCCAGCTGCCTTAAGATACATTGAGACCCCAGTTGCCCTGGCACTGGCTCTGGGACCCCTGAGGCCCCACAGCCAGCTGTTGGGGCCCAACCCAATATACCAGTGGGCCTACACCAGGATCCAGCCCCATTCACCAGTGGGCCAGTACCAGCTTTGGGACACCCCAGACCTTGTAGCCATCTGTGACAGAAATAAGCCCTGCTCACCAGTGGGCTGACACCAACTCTGAGACCCCCAGCTTACTGTAGCCAAAGACCTCAGGATCTGGCTCCACCCACCAGTGAGCTGGCATTAACCCCAGGACCCCCTGGGCCTCAGCCCCACCTACCAACTCTAAGACACCTTGGACCCTTCAGCCAGCCACCCTGGGATTTGGCCCCAGTCAGCACCAGGCTGACAGTAGATTTGGGGGTCCCGAACCCATGACCTCCCACCCTGGAAACTAGCTCCACCCACCAGTGGGCCAGCACTGGCCCTCGGACCCCCTGGGGCTCTATAGCCAGCCACCTCATGTCCTGACCCTACCTACGAACAGTCAGCAACCTCCCCACAAGGCAGGACCTGGCAACCAAGTGGACCAAGGGGCAGCCACACCTAGTCAGCCCGCTGCACGAGAAGGACCCACATAGGGGGCACACCTAGAGCATATACCTCTGGTGTCCAGAGGAGAGAGCACTGCTGGCACACATAGGACGTCTCCTACAAAAGGCCACTTCTCCAACGTCTGGAAACAAGCAATGTGCCAAATACATAGAAATTTAAAAAGCAAATTAGGCAAAGTGAGGTGACAGGAATATGTTCCAAACAAGGAACAAGATAAAACCCCAGAAGTAGAACTAAGGAAGCAGAAATAAACAATCTGCTTGTTCAAGGTAATGATCATAAAGATGCTCAAAGAACTTGGGAGAAGAATGGGTGAACAGAGTGAGAAATTTGTCATTTTTAACAAAAATTTAAAAAATACAAAGAACCAAACAGTTGAAGAATACAATAAGTGATACTTTTAAATACACTAGAAAGAATCAGTAGTAGATTAGATGATACAGAGGAATGAATCAGCAACTGGAAGACAGAGTAGTGGAAATCACTCAATCTGAACAGAAAATAAGGAAAAAGAATTTTCTTTAAATGACAGTTTGAGACTTCTGAGACAACAAGAAGCATACTAACATTCTCATCATAGGAGTCCCAGAAAGAAAGGAGAGAAAATGGGCAGAAGACATATTTGAAGACATAATAGCCAAGAACTTCCGTAACCTGGTAAGGAAACAGACATCCAGGTTTAGGAATTACAGTCCCAAAAGGACCAATCTAATCCATATATATATATATATATATGTATTATTGTATATATTTATATTATAATATATTATGGAATATTACTCAACCATAAAAGAGAATGAAATTTTGCCATTTGCAACATTGTGCATGGGCCTAGAAGGTATTATCCTAAGTGAAATAAGTCTGACAGAGAAAGACAAATACTGTATAATTTCACTTACTTTTGGAATCTAAAAAACAAAACAAACGAACAAACATAGCAAAACAGAAACAGAGTTACAGATACTGTGTCAAACAGGTAGTTGGCAAAGGGAGAAGAGGTAGGGGAGGAAAGAAATAGGTGAGGGAGACTAAGAGGTGCAAACTTAGAGTTGCAAAATGAGTCACAGGTATGAAGTGTAAGGTGTGGGAAATATAGTCAATAATTATATCTTTGTATGGTGAGAGATTGTAACTAAACTTATATTAGTGATCATATTGAAATGTATAGGAATATCAAAACACCATGTTGTGTAACAGGAACTAACAGTGTTGTAGGTCATTTATATTTCAAAAACAAACTCATAAAGAGATCAGATTTCTGATTACCAGAGGCAAGGTGTGGGGGGAAGGGGAAATTGAAGGAAGACAGTCAAAAGGTACACACTTTCTGTTATAAAATAATTAGTACTAGGGACATAATGTACAACATGAGAAAGTTGTTAAAGAGAGTAAATCCTAAGGGTTCTCATCAAAAGGAAAATAATTTTTTCTATTTCTTTAAAATTTTGTATCTATATGAAGTGAAGGATGTTCACTAACCTTATTGTGATAATCCTTTCACGATGTATATAAGTTAAATCATACTGTACACTTTAAATTTATACACTGCTGTATGTCAATTATTTCTCAATAAAACTGGAAAAAAAGAGAATATCCTCAAAACCACCACAGACTGTTTGACTTCCATTTGATCAGAGCTGTAGGCTTCCACAGTGTTTTCCAAAGTTCAACATGGAAGATTCAGCACAGTTTGGATTTTCCTGTAAGCCCACTGTGTCCATCTGGCAAGAAATTTAGACTGTCGTGGTTGAGAATATCCTCTGAACACTGTTCTCTAGACTGTATTCATATAAGCTCTAATTTGTAATAACACCTTGGTCTGTTAATACTGCTGTTGACTTTGTGCTCCTGATTCCCCTTTGTGTTGCAGTCCAAAAGAACTGCTTGTGAGTTTGTTCCTGTTCTTCACTGTGCAGTGACTGCTCAGACCCAGTCCTTCCATGTAGAATCAGCACCTTCCTCATATCAGGCAGATTCTCAGTGTTTCCTTTTACTCATATCTGAGTGTAATCCCTGAATATGTTTTCAGTTCTCTTTGATTGTATATGATTCAAAGCATGTGCGTTAATTTCTGTAATGAGTGCTTTTGTAGCTTTTTCTTAGAAATATTTTATTAGCTGTTTAACAAGCACTCATCTGCTAGGAAATAACTGTGTTTTTCATTTCCTGAGAGGGTATATTAAATATCCCATTGTAATTATGGAATTTCAGATCAACTTGTAATTTTCTCCACCTAATCATTATACATTGAGTCAATATTATTGTGCATACAAGGGCAGGTCTTTTTACCTCAGGCACTTTTTATTTTTTATTCTTTTATACTTATAATTTCTGTCATGAGACTAGTTTCTTATTCATTCATAACACCAAGCACTTAAATCATGGTGTTTTCTGTCCCGTTTTGCCAAGACCACCATGATCACGTCTGTTGTCAAGGAGAAGGAGGGGTGTAATGAGTTCTCATACTAGGAATGACCACAAAATGTGGGGTGTAACAGTAAATGTGCACTTGAGGACTTCCTATTGGATTTTGACTTGTGTTAGATGATTTGATTGCTATTCAAGGAAGCAAGGCATTATTCTACATTGGATGCTGTGAGGAAGTGAGCCAAATTCTGTCATGGGTAATCATAATAGTTATTATCTAACAAGGCAGAAAGAATGGCGTGATGCTGAAGTTAATTTTTTTTTTTCTTTTTTGCGGTACGTGGGCCTGTCACTGTTGTGGCCTCTCCCGTTGCGGAGCACAGGCTCTGGACGTGCAGGCTCAGTGGCCATGGCTCACGGGCCCAGCCGCTCTGTGGCATGTGGGATCTTCCCGGAACAGGGCACGAACCCGTGTCCCCTGCATCGGCAGGCAGACTCTCAACCACTGTGCCACCAGGGAAGCCCTGAAGTTAATTTTTAAGAAGTACCGATCATTAGTGAGAAGAGGGGAATTTGGGTCATTTAAAATCTTTAGGGAATTCCCTGGCAGTCCAGTGGTTATGACTCCGCACTTTCACTGCAGAGGGCCCCGGTTCAGTCCCTGGTTGGGGAACTAAGATCCTGCAAGCTGCAACTAAGATCCTGTTTTTCTGGTGTGGCCAGAAAAAGCAAAAAACAAAACAAAAACTTTAGAATCTGTTCTCTTTTATTATTTATAGAGATACGGTTTTCATTTTGATCCATCATGGTCACAGAGTAGCTTTGTCTGATGATGGATGTGTGTCACATTTTTCTCTTCAACAGGATATATCTAGGCCTATGTGGGGAGTGTGAGGCCAGCTCCCAGTCATCTGAAACAGGTTTTGCCTTTCTTGTCTAAATACTGAAATATTTCCTGCAGTGTACTGGATGATTTTAAAAGAAGTACACACTTAAAATATGTATTTGTAATGACAAACTCCTTAGCAAATTAGATTTTCTTTTGTTATTTCCTTTATGAGTCAAGTGAAGCTTACAAATTTTCAGAGAACACAAACCAAGCAAAGGAAAAAGTCAGGATACCTGGTCCAGTGAAACCTTCTTGCTCAGAGACTAATCTCTTGATGCTAATTTTTCAACATCCTCCTATGCCAGGCAGTGTAGACTGAAAACATATCCAGTTTAGCAAAAATTTTCCAGGCACTCTAGGCTCTGGATATGGAAGTATAAAAGAAGTTCTTGAACTTCTGGGTGCTTATATTTTTGTGGGAAAAGAGAGACGGTTAAATAAGAAACCTTTGCTTTTATAAAAGAATATAAGTGTGTGAAAGGAAAGGAAAGGATGACAGGTGAGATGATAGGGAAGGGAGGGTATGTTGTGTATCTTTTTTATGGAGGGTAGTGGCTTCAGTGAGTGAGGATGTCACCACTGATCATTTTTCCACCATCTAACATCTTAAAATGCTGAGGAACTGCTTGGATGTGAATGTAAACAATACTTCAGTCCTGCGTTCTTGGGATTAGCAGCAATGGTTGGTATAGACATGGTTCATCTTCATTTTAGCCATGGTTAAAAGTTTTAGTGCATGTGCTGTTTGATCATGAGTTTGGACATGGGTATCTGGGATGTGAGTTTCCCCTTTGCTTTTGGCTATCAGTTTTCATAGTATTTATGTTTCTGATTAGCATTTGAAGGGAATTGAAATTGCCTTTTGATTTGGCATTATCATTTTGCTGCTATTTAGACCGAGGGACACAATTTGTACCCCATGAAACTTTCGAGTTCCTTTGGGTTTGAGTAAAGGTCATCTGCACAGCTGTAGCTCATCATTAGTTTTCCTATGAGTAGAGTGATATCTGTGCAAGTCCAATATAATTTCCTCGTTGGAACACCAAAAATAGCTATGGCTGTTTAGAGAGCAATTATCCAAGGAGTAAATGAGGTAAGCTGCAATCAGAGGTATCATTTTGAGTAATATCTGAATGGAGTGGGAAAAGAGGTATATTTGACGTCCTCAAACTAGGATATTTTCTATGCCTTCTTATAAGAGGAGTAGCTGGGAGGTTTATGCACAAAGCCCTCAAAGCTCATTTTTTTTCTGTTTTCAGGGATCATATCCGTGTTTACATTTTCACATGTTATGGAAGGTAGGGTAAAAGGTGAGTTTGGTTTCATTAGACAGCGGTGGAAGTTCAAACTTGCTCCCCTTATTTTTCAGTACTAATTTATGCTTTCTTAGCAGTGTTGACATGTGACTTTACAATTATTAGTATCTCATTTGATCTGTCCCCATCATTCCTCCCACATACAAATGAAGAAAGTTAAGCATGGGGTCTTAACTTCATTCATATAGCTGATAACAATGAAATCTCTCAGTTTTGAAAGCATAATGTGCCACTCTTTTGGGCAATGCCAAAAATCGCAAACTCAGAAGAACACAAAGTTTGTATCAATATGCAGTTTTACAGATAACAGAGTCAAATTTTCCATTAAGACTCAAGGCAATATGCTGGTCAATTTGTATGACATTCTGGCAGAGGCAAAGGTATAGGAAGCTAAAACAGATCAGTGGTTAAGGGTGGGAAGGGTTCAGTACAAACAGGAGAGTTCTTTAGGGGTGACAGTGTCCTCCATCTTGATGGTGGTATAACTATACATTTGTGAAAACTAACAACTACACTTAACATAGTATATATATTGTTAGGAGGGGGAAATTTCTCCCTCTACCTGTGTTGAGTTCTTGTGGCTAAACTAATAATAAAATTGATAGCAGACAGATTAACATGAGAAAAGAAAACATTTTAATTCACGCGCATGGAAGTCCCATAGAAATGGGACCTAAGAAGTAGCCAAAGCAGGCAGCTTTTATACTTTTTAGACAAAGAAATAATAAACTTGTGTGGAATTGACAGGACAAAGAAACTTAGGTTTTGGGTGCCCAATTAGTGAAGAATCTAAACAGAGTTTGGGCTTGGGGTAGGGAATTAAAGAAGTAACAGGGTTCATTTCTATAGGCTTCTTCACCAGAATTCTCTATCTTGGGTCATAAGGGTATCCTGCTACCTCCATATGCAAACAGTAGACCCTTCACGTAAGAGATTTCTTTCCTGCTTTCAGGAAGAGTCAGAGTATCCCTCTTGCGTTATCCATTTCTTTTTTCTTTTTTCTTTTTTTTAATTAATTAATTAATTTTTTATTTCTGGCTGCGTTGGGTTTTCGTTGCTGTGGGGGGGGCTGGTTGTGCGCAAGCGGGGGCTACTCTTTGTTGTGGTGCGCAGGCTTCTCATTGTGGTGGCTTCTCGTTGCGGAGCACGGGTTCTAGGCCCGCAAGCTTCAGTAGTCGTGGCACGTGAGCTCAGTAGTTGTGGCTTGCGGGCTCTAGAGTGCAGGCTCAGTAGTTGTGGCACATGGGCTTAGTTGCTCCGCGGCATGCAGGATCTTCCCAGACCAGGGCTCTGAACCCATGTCCCCAGCATTGGCGGGCAGATTCTTAACCACTGTGCCACCCGGGAGGCCCCTATCCATTTCTTAAGTAACTTTAATTCAAATTAGGACTTCCCTGGTGGTCCAGTGGTTAAGACTCCCTGCTCCCAATGCAGGGGGCACAGCTTCGATCCCTGGCTGGGGAAGATCTGCATGCTGCATGGTGTGGCCAAAAAAAAAAAAAAAATCCAAATTAATCAATATAAAATTGAGGCACATTTTGGCCCCAACAGTGTATACTACTTAATAACTAATAGAAAGCAACAAAAACGCTTTCACGTGCTAGGAGAATGTTAAACTCTCCGAAACCATGATTTTTACATGTTCCACTATTTCTTCTACCCTCTGGGATTGTTCTTCAGAAGAATGGAAAGACTAGGAAAGGAATGGGCCACAACAGGACTTTTCTTGGTACCAAATCTGATTTAGGAAAATCGCTCCAGGGCTACATCTGCTCTCGCTGTCATTCACATAACTGGTGAGAAAGTAATAGAGCTCTCGGAGTCCACCTCTGAGTTGACTCCAGGTTTCTCGAGTCATATCTTGGCAATGCTGTGGCCTGACAGAAAGGTGCATGTAACAGACCTCCCCAAGTGGAATATGGCTGGGTGTGTCCTAATCTAATCCTTGGACATCAACATCACGTGTTCCCAGAGCTGGTCTTGAGACCATTTCCAGCTTATATTTCCCATCTCTAGCATACTCTGCACCTTCTTACCAGTAAACACGTTTAAATGCAACACTGTCTCACTCTGGCAGTTTTCTTTGTTGTAACTCCAGGTGACTGTGAGGTGAAGCAGTGACAAAACCCAGAACCCATGTCATGAAGCTCAGCGCCCTCAGACACAATATTCCCCGTTGTCACATAAACAACAGCGTTGCACCAACAAGCATGGTTCCACAATAGTCTCAAAACAATAATGTCATAAAGGGACACCCTGCCTTGTCCTAAGTCTAGTAATCACTCAGGCAGACCCCACTGTCAGCAAACCACCCTCCCTTTGTTCTCTGGCACATACTACCCCGTGCTTTCGGCAGCGTATGCACCGACCACGCGCGGCTTCCTCACCTCAGTGTCTGCCTCCACAGAGAGTTGGCTCTCTGCTGCTGAGGCTGGTGTCTACCCTTTCCTGGTGCAGGAAAATCTCTGCAGAACTCCTGACCCGTGGCCTGTGGGAAATGGTGATCTCAGCCAGACCCTCCGCCTCTGGGGCCCCTTTGCTTCCCAGAACTCTAGAGTGCAACGCGACACTGTCTCCAAATAAGATGCGCGAAACGCCCGGGATCCCTGAAGTGCACAGGCGCAGGAGGTGGTGCCTCCTCCTTAATCGGAGGACAAGCTCCAGGTTTCTCAAGAGGCAGAAATGGGCGGAGCCATGTCCCCACCTGCTCTTGCAACAGCTTTCAGTGCTTTCCAGGGTCCCAGAAAGTGCTCTCTGTGTGGCTGGGAAACCTGGGGTCCGAGGTCTGGAGGCCGCCTCTCTCCCCATCAGTGGAAGTTCAAGTAGGGGACAGCGATCAAGGGCTCGGTGGGGACGGCCTGTGAGGCGGACCGGAGCGACCTCAGTGGGCAGGTGAGACCTGGGGGGTGATGGATACCGTACGGAGGAGACCTCTCAGAGGACAAGGACATGGAGGCCGAGTGAGAACACAGAAACCTTTGTCGCCCTCATGAGCTTCCAATGGGAAAATAAAGTGAGGAACGGTCACATTGTGACCGGTGCTTTTCTGGAAGTGATTATAGAAGCGTGGGTGCCCTACTAGTAGGTGGTGTGGTGAACAAAGCCAAAGAAATATCCCTGTGTGCTTAAAAGCTGACATTCTAATAGAGAAGAAAGAAGATATCTAAGTAAAATTATAGCATATCTGATTGTGATTAGTCCTAAACAGAGAAAGAAAACTGGGGAGGAGTGCAGAGGGCTTGAGATCCATGTGTCTATGGGAGCATCTGTGTGTCTGAGCCATTGACTCTGAGGATTTTGGGTCTGTGTCTGCGTGTGTCCTCCTGTATGTGCCTTGACAACATCCGTATGATTTTGTGTGTCTGCCTGTGGAGTTATGTGTATATATCCTAAGAAATCTGGAATGCTTTTATTTCATATTCTTGCCTAATTTCCCTGGTAGCACTTCCCTTACAATGTTAAATAGAACTGGTTAGAGCAGACATCTTTGTCTTGCTTCTGATCTTACAGAGAAGGTGTTCAGGCTCACTGTGAAGTATGTTGTTACCTCTGAGCTTTCTAATGATGCCTTTTTTCATGTCGAGGAAATTCTCTTCTAGTCATAGTTTATTGCATTTTCCTCGTCAAGGGGTACTGAACTTTGTCAATAGCTTTTTGCATCTAATGAGATGATCATTTAGATTTTAACGTTTATTCTATTAATAGTTTATTAATTTTAGTAAATTTTAGGATTATTTGTTCTAGTTCTGTGAAAAATGTCATGGGTATTTTGATAGGGGTTGCATTAAATTTGTAGATTGCTTGCCATAATAGGAACATTTTAACTATATTAATTCTTCCAATCCTTGAACATGTGGTATCTTTCCATTTATTTGTATTGTCTTCAATTTCCTTCATCACTGTCTTATCATTTTCAGACTCTAGGTCTTTAACCTCCTTGGTTAAATTTATTCTCAAGTATTTTGTTCTTTTTGATGCAATTGTAAATGGTATTGTTTTCTTAAATTCTCTTTCTGATATTTCATTATTAGTGTATGGAAATGCAACAAATTTCTGTATATTAATCTTGAATCCTGCAACTTTACAAATTTATTTCTTAGTTTTAATAGATTTTGGTGGAGACTTTAGTGTATTCTAAGTAAAGTATCATATCAGCAAATAGTAGCAGTTTTACTTCTTCCCTTTCAGTGTGGATGCCTTTTATTTCTTTTTCTTTTCTGACTTTCGTGGCAAGGACTTCCAGTACTATGTTGAATAAAAGTAGTGAGAGTGAGCATCCTTGTCTTGTTCCTGATCTTAGAGGAAAAGGTTTCAGCTTTTCACCACAGAGTTTGATATTAGCTGTGAGTTTGTCATAAATGGCCTTTATTATGTTGAGATATTTCCTTCTATACCAACTCTGGTAAAGTTTTTATCATGAATGGATGTTGAATTTTATTAAATGCTTTTTATGCTTCCATTGAGATGATCACATGATTTTTATCCTTCCTTTTGTTAATGTGGTGTATCAGACTGATTGATTTGCAGATATTGAACCATCCTTGCATCCCTGGAATAAATTGCATTTAATCATGGTGTTTGATCCTTTTTATACATTGTTAAATTCAGTTGCTAATATTATGTTGAGGATTTTTGTGTCTATATTCCTCAGTGATATTGACCTGTAAATTTTTTTGTAATGTCTTTTTCTGATTTTGGTGTCAGGGTAATGGTGCCCTCACAGAATGAATTTGGGAGTGTTCCCATCTTTTCAATTTTTTGGAATAGTTTGAGAAGGATAGTTATTAGCTTTTCTTCATATGTTTGGTAGAATTTCCCTTTAAAGCTGCACAGTCCTGGACTTTGGTTTAGGAGAGTTTTTTAAATTACTAATTCAATTTCACAATTAGTGATCAGTCTGTTCAGATTGTCTGTTTCTTCCTGATTCAGTCTTGGAAGATTGTAAGTTTCTAGAAATTTATCCATTTCTTCTGTGTTGTCCAATTTTTTGACATATAACTGTTTGTAGTGTTCTCTTATGATATTTTTGTGTCTCTGTGATATCAGTTGTAATTTCTCTTCTTTTATTACTTAATTTTTTAAATAAATTTATTTATTTTTGGCTGTGTTGAGTCTTCGTTGCTGCGCATGACTTTCTCTAGTTGCGACGAGCGGGGGCTACTCTTCATTGTGGTGTGTGGGCTTCTCATTGTGGTAGCTTCTATTGTTACAGTGCACAGGCTCTAGCCATGTGGGCTTCAGTAGTTGTGACACGTGGGCTCAGTAGTTGTGGCTCATGGGTTCTAGAATGCAGGCTCAGTAGTTGTAGTGCATGGGCTTAGTTGCTCAACGGCATGTGGGATCTTGCCAGACCAGGGATTGAACCTGTGTCCCCTGCATTGGCAGGCAGATTCTCTACCACTTCACCACCAGGAAAGCCCTATTACTTATTTTATTTGGGTCACCTTTCTTTTCTTCTTGATGAGCCTGGCTAAAGGCTTATCAATTTTGTTTATATTTTCAAAAAATCAACTCTTGCTTGATTTTTCTTTCTCTTGTTTTTTCTCTCTGTTTTATGTATTTCCTCTTTGATCTTTATCATTTCTCTCCTCCTGCTGACTTTGGGTTTTTTTTTTTTCCTAATTCCTTTAGATGGTAGGTTAGGTTTTTTATTTGAGATTTTTCTTGTTTCTTGAGGTAAGCCTATATCACTATAAATTTCCCTCTTAAAACTCTTTTTGCTGCTCCCATAGATTTTGGGAAGTTGTCTTTTTTTTCTTTTCTTTTTTTTTTTTTTTGTGCCACACCACATGGCTTGTGGGATCTTAATTCCCCAACCAGGGATCAAACCCGTGCCCCCTGCAGTGAAAGCGTGGAGTCCTAACCACTGGACCACCAGGGAATTCCCAAGTTGTCTTTTTATTTTCATTTGTCTTGAGGTATTTTCTGATTTCCTCTTTGATTTCTTCATTGATTCATTGTTTTTTTTAGTAGCATGTTGTTTAGTCTCCATGTGTTTGTGTTTTTCCCATTTTTCTTCCTGTAATTTCTAGTTTCATACCATGTGGTCAGGAAAAAATGCTTGATATAATTTCTGTTCTCTTAAATTTGTTGAGATCTGTTTTGTGGCCTAGCATGTGATCTATCCTGGAGTACATTCCATGTGCACTTAAAAGAATGTGTATTCTGCTATTTTGAGATGTAGTGTCCTGTAGATATCTATTAAGTTCAATTGGTCTAATGTGTCATTTAAGACCACTGTTTCCGTATTAATTTCCTCTCTGGAAGATCTGTCCATTGATGTAACTGGGATGTTAAAGTCCCCTACTATTATTGTATGACTGTAAATTTTTCCTTTTATGACTGTTGAGATTTGCTATATTTATTTAGGTGCTCCTATATTAGGTGCATATATGTTAACCAGTGTTATATCCTCTTCTTGTATCGAACCCTTTATCATTATATAATGCCTTCCTTTGTCTTTTGTTATAGACTTTGTTTTCAGGTATATTTTGTCTGATATGAGTATTGCTACCCCAGCTCTCTTGTTGTCTCCATTTGCATGAAATATCTTTCTGTCCCTTCACTTTCAGTCCTGTGTGTCTTTTGATCTTAAGTGAGTCTCTTGTAAGCATCATATAGATGGGTCTTGTTTTTTTATCCAATCAGATAACATGTCTTCTGACTGAAGCCTTAGTCCATTGATGTTTAAATCATTATTTTATTAAAATGATTATTGATTAGTATGTACTTATTGCCATTTGTTCCTTGTTTTCTGGTTGTTTTTGTAGTTCTTCTCTGTTCTTTTCTTTTTCTTTTGGTTTGATGATTTTCTTTAGTGGTATACTTGTGTTCCTTTCTCCTTAGCTTTTGTGTTTTGTAGATTTTGGGTTTGTGGTTACCATGGAGTTTATATATGTTGACTGCTAACTAGATCTACTTGTTTTAAACTGATAGTCATTTAAGTTCTTTTAATCTTCATACTAGCTTATTTAAGTGGTTGATCCACAGCCTTTACTGTATATTTGTTTTTACTGCAGAGATTTTTCCTTTTCTATGAATTCTTACTTCTTATATCAGCCTTCTCTTTTCCACTTAGAGGAGATCTTTTAACATTTCTTTTAGAATCAGTCTAATATTGATGAATCTTTTAGTTTTTTCTTGTCTGAGTTCTTTATCTCTCCTTTCATTTTGAATGATAATCTTGCTGGGTAGAGTATTCTAGGTTGTAGGTTTTTTCCTTTCAGTACTTTAAATGTATCTTGCTACTCCCTTCTAGCCTGCAAAGTTACTGAAGAAAAATCAGCTGATAGCATTGCAGGGGTTTCCTTTTATGTGACTCTTTGTTTCTCTCTCTCTCTCTCTCTCTCTCTCTGGCCATGCTGTGTGGCATGTAGGATCCTAGTTCCCTGACCAGGGTTTGCACCCACACCCCTTGCAGTGGAACCACTGGACTTCCAGGGAAGTCCCCTCTTTGTTTTTCTCTTGCTGCCTTTAGAATTCTCTCTTTATCTTTAAATTTTGCCATTTTAATTATGATATGTCTTTGTGCGGGTCTGTTTGGGTTCAACTGATTTGAGACTCTTTGTGCTTCCTGTACCTAGGTATCTGTTTCCTTCTTCAGGTTCAGGATATTTTCAACCATAATTTTATCAAATACATATTTGGCCATTTTCTCCCTCTTTTCTCCTTCTGGGACTCTTATAATGCAAATTTTAGTATGCTTTTTGTTGTCTCAGAGGTCCCTTTTACTGTTCTTATTTTTTTAATTTGTTTTTCTTTTTGCTGTTCTGGATTATTTCCATTATTCTATCTTCCAGATCCCTTATCCATTCTTCTGTATCACCTGGTCTGCTGTTAATTCCTTCTAGTGTATTTTTCATTTTGGTTATTGTATTCTTTGGCTCTGACTGCTTCTTTTTTATATTTTCTAGCTCCTTATTAAAATTGTCACTGTGTCCATCTGTCCATCTATTCTTTTTCCTTGTTCAGTTAGCATTCTTTTTTTTTTTTTTTTTTGGTTGTGCTGGGTCTTATTTGTGGCAAGTGGGCTCCTTAGTTGTGGCTTACAGGCTCCTTAGTTGTGACGTGAGAACTCTTAGATGTGGCATGCATGTGGGGTCTAGTTCCCTGACCAGGGATTGAACCCAGGCCCCCTGCATTGGGAGCATGGGGTCTTATCCACTGTGCCACCAGGGAGGTCCCCAGTTAGCATTCTTATTACTAATGCTTTGAACTCTTTAACTGGTAAATTATTCATCTCTGTTTCATTAGTTGTTTTTTCAGGGGTTTCTTTTTTGTTGTTGTTCTTTTGTTTGAAACATATTTCTCTGTCTTTTCATTTTGCTTAACTTTCTCTGTCTCTATGATATTGGGTGAAACAGTTACTTATCCCAAGGTTAAATGTGTGTCTTGTGTGGGAAAGTCCCTATACATTCTTGTGTGCCCAGTGGCTTTGGTTTGAGAGCTGGACCTGAAGTGACCACTAGTTTTATCTCATCACGTCACCTCAGGGTGTGTTGGCAGCTATCACCTTGGTGGTCAATGGGGCTAGAGGCAGAGGGGCTGAAGCCAGAGCTGGGTGTGAGCCAGGGCTTCTCATATGCTGAGTAGACAATACTGCCCTATCAGGGTGGGATCACGTCCAAAGGTACTGGAGCAGAAACCCTCAGGGTCCAGTTCAAGTTGGTTCCATTCCCTCTAAGTGTGTGCTCTCCCCCCTCTCAGTATTGGCACTTTTGCCCCAAAGGGGAGCAGTGCTGGAGCAAAAATGGGGGAAAAAATAGGTAGTTTGGACTTCATCAAATCAATGACTTTTGGGGTTTGGCAAAGATGGCAGAGTAGGAAGACCCTGAATTCACCTCCTCCCATGGGCACACCAAAATTACAAGTATTTACAGAGAAACTATTGATGAGAACAACCTGAAGACTAGCAAAAAAGATCTTCTACAAACTAAAGATATAAAGAAGAAACCACAACACGTTGGGTAGGAAGAGCAGAGATGCAGTATAGTCAAGACCCATGCCCATAGATAGATGACTCACAAACATGAAGATAATTACAATTTCAGAGGTTCTTCCCAAGGAGCAAGGGTCCAATCCTCACATTGGGCTCCCCAGCCCGGGGATACTGCACCAGGTTGAAGAACCCCCAGAACATTTGTCTTTGAAAGTCATGGGGGCTTACTTTGGGGAGAGCTAGAGGGTTGTGGGAAAGAGAGACCAGTCTTAAAGGGCTTATACAAAATCTTACATGCTCCAAGACCCAGGGTAGACACAGTAATTTGAAAGGAACCTGGGTCAGACCCACTTACTGACATTGGAGAGTCTCCCAGAGAGGCAGGAGGCAATTGGGATTCATGCTGGAGACAAGGCGCTGGCAGCAGCCATTTTGGTGGGCTCATATTAACATGACGACACTGGTGTTGGCAAACACCATTTTGGAATCCTCCCTCTAGCTTATTAGTGCCAGGACCTGGCCCCACATACCAGCTGGTTGGCACCAGTCCTAGCACACCCCAGGCCAAGCAGCTAGCCAAGCAGGGACACAGCCCCACCAACCAGCAGGCCAGGTGCTCTAAGACCCCCTGAACCTCCAGCTGCCCTGAGACCTGACCCTACCCACCAGAGAGTCCAAGACCCAATCTCATGCACCGGTGAACTGGAAATAGTACCAGGATTCCTACAGGCTCACAGCCAGAGATTTCTGGACCTGGCTCCACCCACCAATGGGCTGATACTAGCCCCAGGACCTGACTTCACACACTAGAGGGTGGGCACCAGCACTGAGAAACCCTGAGCCCTAGCCACACCCACCAATTGGCAGATACAAACCCCAGGACCACTGCAGCCAGCTGTGTGAAGACCTGGCCTACAATCAGCAGGCTAGTACCACTCTGGGTTTCCCTGGGCCATGGCCCCACTCACTGGAAGGCCAAGACCTGCTCTGGGACTCCCTGGACCACACAGCCAGCTGTTTCAGGAACCAGCACCAACCACTAGCAGGCTGACACCAGCCCCAGGACCCCTTCTCTGTGCCATAGTCCCATCCACCTTCAGGCTGACACTAGCTCCAAGAACACTGGCCCCGCAGCCAGGCACCCCAGGACATGACTCCACAAACCAGTGGGCCAGCACTAGCCCCCAGAACCCATGGGCTCCACAGCCAGTCTTGTCATGACCTGGCCCTGCCCACCAATGGGCCAGGACCAAGACTCCCCTGGATGTGCCATGACCTGGCCTCAACCGTCAGCAGCTATCAACCTCTCTGCACAAGGCTTTCCTGGCAACCAACTAGACCATGGGCCAGCCATACCTACCAACACGCCCATAGTAGTCATCCAACTAAAACAGAAAGACCCACACAGCCCACATGGATAGCACCCCTAGAGCCTATAGCTCTAGTGACCAGAAGGGAGTGTGCTGCTGGGCAACACAGGATGTCTTCTACATAAGGCCACTTCTCCAAGATTGGGAAACATAAGCAACCTACCAAATTCATTGATATAAAAACAGTGAATTAAGCAAAATGCAGCAATGGAGGAAAATTTTCCAAATGAAGGAGCAAAATAAAACCCCAGAAGTAGAACTAAGTGAAGTTCATATAAGCAATCTACCTGATAAAAAGTTCAAGGTAATAATCATAATGGTGCTCAAAGAACTCCAGAGAAGAATGGGTGAACACAGTGAGAAGTTAGAATTTTCTAACAAAGGCAAAAAAATATAAAGAATCAAAAAGAGCTGAAAATACAATAACTGGAATAAAAAATACACTGGAAGGAAGGCACAGTAGTTTAGTTGATACAGAGGAACAGGTTAGCAAACTGGAAGAGAGAGCAGTGGAGATTACTCAAGCTGAACAGAAAAACAACAAAAAAATCTTTTAAAATAAGGACAGTATAAGATACAACATACAGCCTACTAATGTTCACATTATAGGGGTCCCAGAAGGAAAAGAGAATGAAAGGGGGCAGAAATGTATTTAAAGACATAGTAGCTGAAAACATCCATAAACTGGGACAGGAAACAGACATACAGGTTCAAGAAGCACAGAGAGTCCCAAACAGGATTAACCTAAAAAGGATCACAAGACATATTGTAATTAAAATGGAAAAACTTAAAGAGAATATTAAAAACAGTAAGGGCAAAGCTCTAAATTGCATACAAGGCTATCAGCTGACTTTTCAGCAGAATCTCTGCAGGACAGAAGGGAGTGCCACAATATATTTAAGGTGCTGAAGAGAAAAATCTACAACCAAGAATACTCTACCTGGTAAGGCTTTCATTTAAATTTCATGAAGAGATCGAAAGTTTTGTAGAGAAGAAAAATCTAAAAGGGTTTAGCATCATGTTTTGCTGAAAGTTTTACTTTCATTTCAGGTTAATAGGATTCACTGGCAAATAACCACTCCACACTAAGTTAAGCAAAAATTTAAAGAGTTTATTGGATTAACACAAGAATACAGTATATCAATTAAGAAAAGAGTATTATAACTAATTAAGAAAGAATAATAGACGTTTATACATCACCAAATTGGTGAAGCACCTACATCCAGATCCAAGCAGCACTGGGAAGTCCCTGGAAGAGCAATCTGGAGTCCCATGTGGGAAAAAGCCCCAAGCAGTGTGTCTACCCCACAGGTGAGACTTCAGTTTGTTACTCAAAGGAGTCCCACTTCTGGCACCAGGCCCAGAGTGATAACAATCGGCCTACGTGCAAATTTGCAGCTCTGGTTATTGTTATAAATGCCTTGGTCTTAACTCATAAAGTCTTGGAGTGTTCTCTGATCCCCTGGGGCTGGCCAGGCCCTCAGCGTTCAAGAAGCCTCCAGACTTACTCCCTATCTTATCTAATGATTTACAAGGTGTGCTGGCACCACCCCTGCTGGCCTGCATGTAGCTTGACACATAACCAGTTTTTAGGCTTGTTGCCCGGTCAGAGAGAGGTGTAGTGCCACCTCTGAAGCCTGAATAAGACTACTTTACTAGCTTCCCCAACACACCACCAAATCAACTTTACAAGAAATGTTAAAGGGACTTCTCTAGTGGAAAAGAAAACACCACAATTAGAAATATGAAAGTTACAAGAGGAAAAATCTCATTGGCAAAGGCAAATATACAGTAAAGATAATAGATGAACTACTTATAAAGCCAGTAGGAAGTGTAAAAGACAAAAGTAGTAAAATCATCTATATTCACAGTAAGTAGTTGAGGGATACACAAAACAAAAGATATAAAGTATGATGTCAAAAACAGTAAACATTGATGGGGGTAGTAAAAATGCAGGGTTGTTAAAATGCATTTGAACTTAAGAGATCAGCAACTTAAAATAGTCTTATATGGCTACATATAAACCACATGGCAACCACAAACCAAAAATCTATAATAGATACACACACAAAAAGGATAAAGGAATTCAAACATAACACTAAAGATAGTCATCAAAGCACAAGAGGAGAGAGCAAAGGAAGAAGCAAGGGACAAAAAAGAACTACAAAAAAATCCAAAAATAAATAACAAAATGGCAATAGGTACATACCTATCAATTACTTTAAATGTAAATGGACTAAATTCTCCAATAAAAAGACATAGAATGGGTGAATGGATACAAAAACAAGACCCATATATATGCTGCCTCGAAGGGACTCACGTCAGATCTAAATACACACATGAACTGAAAGTGAGGGGATGGAAAAGTATTACATGCAAATGGAAACAAACAAACAAAAAAGGGTAGCAATACTTAGACAAAATAGACGTGAAAACAAAGACTGGACAAAAGACAAAGAAAGACATTACATAACAATCAAGGGATCAATTCAAGAAGATATAACAATTGTAAATATATATGCACCTGACATAGAAGAACCGAAATATATTTTTTAAATATATTAACAGACATAAAAGGAGAAAGTGACAGAAACACAAACATAGTAGGAAACTTTAACACCCCACTTACATCAATGAACAGATCATCCAAAAAGAAAATCAAGGGACTTCCCTGGTGGTCCAGTGAGTAAGACTCCACATTCCCAATGCAGGGAGCCCAGGTTCGATCCCTGGGTGGGGAACTAGATCCCACATGCATGCCACAACTAAGACTTTGCACGTCACAACTAAGAAGACCGCATGCCACAACTAAGAAGTCCACATGCCGCAACTAAGAAGTCCTCGTGCCACAACTAAGAAGCCTTCATGCCACAACTAAAAAAAAAAATCCCACATGCTGTAACTAAAGATCCCGCATGCTGCAACAAAGATCCCATGTGCTGCAACTAAGACCCAGCACAGCCAAAATAAATATTTTTAAAAGAAAAAAAGAAAATCAATAAGGAAACATTGACCTTTAATGACACATTGGAGCAGGTGAACTTAATAGCTATATCTAGAACGTTCTATCCAAAAGCCACAGAATACACATTCCTTTCAAGTGCACATGGAACATTCTCCAGGACATATGACAGGCTAGGCCACAAAACAAGTCTCAGTAAATTTAACAAGACTGAGATCATAGCAAGCATCTTTTCCAACCACAAAGCTATGAGACTAGAGGGCTTCCCTGGTGGCGCAGTGGTTGAGAGTCCACCTGCCGATGGAGGGGACACGGGTTCGTGCCCCAGTCCGGGAAGATCCCACATGCCGCAGAGCGCTGGGCCCGTGAGCCATGGTCACTGAAGCTGCACGTCTAGAGCCTGTGCTCTGCAACGGGAGAGGCCACAACAGTGAGGGGCCCGTGTACCACAAAAAAAAAAAAAAAAAAAAAAAAAAAAAGCTATGAGACTAGAAATCAACTACAATTAAAATAATGCAAACAACACAAACATGTGGAGGCTAAACAACATGTGGGTCACTGAATAAATCAAAGAGGGAAACAAAAAATACCTGTAGAGAAGTAAAAATGAAAACACAGAGATCCAAAATCTATGGGGTGCAGCAAAAGAAGTTCTGAGAGGGAAGTTTATAGTGATAGAGGCCTACCTCAGGAAACAAGAAAAATCTCAACTAAGCAACCTAACCTTACACCTAAAGGAACTAGAAAAAGAAGAACAAACACAACCCAAAGTTAGTAAAAGGAAAAGAATCATAAAGACCAGAGCAGAAATAAATGAAATAGAGACTAAAATAGCAATAGAAAAGATCAATGAAACTAAGAGCTGGTTTGTTGAAAAGATAAAAAGTTAATAAACCTTTAGGAAGACTCATAAAGAAAAAAAGAGTGGGACTTCCCTCGTGGCACAGTGGTTAAGAATCCACCTGCCAATGCAGGGGACACGGGTTCAATCCCTGGTCCAGGAAGATCCCACATGCCATGGAGCAACTAAGCCCATGCACCACAACTACTGAGCCTGCTCTCTAGATCCCCTGAGCCACAACTGCTGAACCCACATGCCACAACTACTGAGCCCATGTGCCACAGCTATTGAAGTCTGAATGCCCTAGAGCCTGTGCACCACAACTACTGAGCTCATGTGCCACAACTACTGAGACTGAGTGCCACAACTACTGAAGCCTGCATGCCTAGAGTCCATACTCTGCAACAAGAAAAGCCACTACAATGAGAAGCCTGTGCACCACAACGAAGAGTAGCACCCAACTGCCACAACTAGAGAAAGCACGTGTGCAACAATGAAGACCCAACACAGCCAAAAATAAATTTAAAAAAAGAAAGAAAAGAAAAAGAGAGGGCTCAAATCAATAAAATCAGAAATGTAAAAGAAGTTATAACCAACACCACAGAAAAAAAAGGAAGTATCCTAAGAGATTACTATGAACAATTATAAGCTAATTTTTATAAGAAATGGACAAATTCCTAGAAATGTACATTCTCCCAAGACTGAATCAAGAATGTATGAACGGACCCATTACCAGTAAAAAAAATTGAATCAGTGATTTTTAAAAATCCCAACAAACAAAAATCCAGGACCAGGGCTTCCCTGGTGGTGCAGTGGTTAAGAATCTGCCTGCCAATGCAGGGGACACGGGTTCAAGCCCTGGTCCGGAAGATCCCACATGCCACAAAGCAGCTAGGCCCGTGAGCCACAACTACTGAGCCTGTACATCTGGAGCCTGTGCTCTGCAATGGGAGAGGCCACGACAGTGATTGGCCCACGCATCACGATGAAGAGTGGCCCCCACTTGCCGCAACTGGAGAAAGCCCTTGCACAGAAACAAAGACCCAACACAGCCAAAAATAAATAAATTAGTTAATTAATTTAAAAAAATCCAGGACCAGACAGCTTCACAGGTGAAGAGTTAATACCTAACCTTCTTAAACTATTTCTAAAAATTTCAGAAGAATGAATGCTTCCAAACTCATTCTATGGGACCAGCACCACCCTGATACCAAAACCAGATCAACGATATCACAAAAAAGAAAATTACATGCCAATATCATTGAGGAACACAGATGCAAAAATCCTCAATAAAATATTAGCAAACAGTATTCAACAATACATTAAAAAGATAATATACCATGATCAAGTGAGATTTATCCCAGGGATTCAAGGATGGTTCAATATCATAAATCAATCAATGTGATGCACCACATTAACAAATTGAAGAATAAAAACCATATGATCATCTCATCAAATGCAGAAAAGGCTTTTGACAAAATTCAACATCCATTTATGATAGAAACTCCCTGCAAAGGAGGTATAGATGGAACATACCTCAACATAATAGAGGCCATATATGACAAGCCCAGAGCTAATATTAAATACTTAACAGTGAAAAACTGAAAGTTTCCTCTAAGATCAAGAACAGAAAGATGCCCACTCTCACCACTTTTATTCAACATAGTATTGGAAGTTCTGGCCACATCAGACAGGAAAAAGAAACAAAAGGAATCCAAACTGGAAAGGAAGAAATAAAACTGTCCCTGTTTGCAGATGACATAATACTACACATAGGAAACCCTAGTGATACCACCAAAAAACTACTAGAACTCATCAATAAATGCATACATTTGCAGGCTACAAAATTAATATACAGAAATCTGTTGCACTTCTATGCACTAACAACAAAGTATCCAAAAGAGAATTTAAGAAAACAATCCCACTTACAACTGAATCAAAAAGAATAAAATACCTCGGAATAAATCTAACTAAGGAGGAAAAGCCCTGACTCAGATCTATAAGACACTGATGAAAGAAACTGAAGATATACTGTGCTCATGGAATGGAAAAATTAACAGTGTTTAAATGACCATACCACTGAAAGCATTCTACAGATTCAATGTAATTCCGATCAAAATACCAATGACATTTTTTCACAGAACTAGAACAAATGATTCTAAAATTTGTATAGAAACACAAAAGATCCTGAAGAGCCAAAACAATCTTAAAAAAAAAGAACAAAGCTGGAGGTATTATGCTTCTTGATTTCAAATTATACTATAAAGCTACAGTAATCAAAACAGTATGGTACTGCCAGAAAAATGGACACATAGATCAATGGGTCAGAATAGATAGCCCAGAGGTGGACCTATGCTTACATAGGCAAATAAGCTATGACAAAGGAGGAAAGAATATATAATAGGGGAATAAAATGGTGTTGGGGAAACTGGACAGCTACATGCAAAAAGAATCATAGTGGACTACTTTCTCATACCATATACAAAGATAAACTCAGAATGGATTAGAGACTTAAATGTAAGACCTGAAATGATGAAACTTCTAGAAGAAAATATAGTCATTCTGACCTTTTACATTGGTCTCAGCAATATTTTTTTTGGATACATCTCCTCTGGCAAGGAAAACAAAAGCAAAAATAATCATATAGGACCACATCAAACTAAAAAGCTTTTGCACAGTGAAGGAAACTATCCACTAAACATAAAGGCCGCCTACAGAATGAGAGAGGATATTCGCACATGATATGTTCAATAAGGGATTGATATCCAGAATATAAAAATAAATCAATCAACTCAACATAAAAAAAAGTTAAAAAGTGGGCAGACGATCTGAATAGACATTTTTCCAAAGAAGACATACACATGGCCGACAGGCACATGAAAAGATGCTCCACATAACTAATCATCATGGAAATGCAAATCAAAACCACAATGAGATATCACCACACACCTTTCAGAATGACCATTTTCAAAACGACAAATAACAAGTGTTGGTGATGACATGGAGAAAACGGAACTGTTGTGTGCTGTTGGTGGGAGTGTAAATTGGTGTAGCTGCTATGGAAAACAGTATGAAGATTCCTCAAAAAATTAAAAATAGAATTACCATACAATGCAGCAACTCCATTCCTGGGTATTTATCCAAAGAAAGTGAAAATACTAATTCAAAAAGATATTTGCACCCATATGTTCATTGCAGCATTATTTACAATAGCCAATATATGAAAGCAACCTAAGTACTTATCAATAGATTAATGGATAAAGAAGACTGTATATATATATGTAAAATGAAATAATACTCAGCCAAAAAGGGAATTAAATCTTGTCATTTGAGACAACATGGATGGACCTAGAGGGTATTATGCTAAGTGAAATTAGTCAGACACAGAAAGACAAATACTCTGATTTCACTTATATGTGAAATCTAAAAAACAAATGAACAAACATAACTAAACAAAAACAGAGTCATAGATACAGGTACTAACAGGTGATTGCCAGAGGGGAGGGAAGTGAGGGGAGGAGAGAAATAGGTGAGGGAGATTAAGAGGTACAAACTTTAAGTTACAAAATAAATATCACCGGTATAGGGACTTCCCTGGCGGTCCAGTGGTTGGGACTTCACCTTCCAATGCAGGGGGTGCAGTTTCGATCCCTGATCAGGGAGCTAGGATCCCACATACCTTTCAGCCAAGAAAACAAAACATAAAACAGAAGCAGTATTGTAACAAATTCAATAAAGACTTTAAAAAAAAAAATGGTCCACATCACAAAAGAAAAATCTTTAAAAAAAGAGAGAGGGGAGATAATTTAAAAAATAGTAATAATAAATGTCACTGGTATGAAATGTACAGCCAATAATTATGTAAAATCTTTGCATGGCGACAGTTGGTAATTAGACTTTACAGTGATCCTTTTGAAATGTATAGAAATATCTATCAGTATGTTGCATAACAGGAACTAACATAGTGTTGTAGGTAAATTATACTTCAAAAACAAACAAACTCACAGAAAAACAGATCAGATTTGTGGTTACCATAGGTGGGGGATGCAGGGGTGTAGGGATGGGGGAGGCGTCATTGGACGAAGGTAGTCAAAAGGTACAAACTTCCAGTTATAAGTAATTACTAGGAATGTAATATACAATAGATAAATATATGATATATATGATGAAAGTTGTTAAGAGGGTAAATCCAAGAGTTCTCATCACAAAGAAAAAAATTTATTTCTTTAATTTTGTATCTACATGTAATGATTGATGTTTACCAAACTTATTGTGATAATCGATTCAAGATGAATGTAAGTCAAATCATGCTGTACACCTTAAACTTACACAGTGGTGTATATCAATTATATCTCAATGAAACTGGAAGAAAAAAATTAATGACTTTTGTGCTTCAAAGATAACCATCCAGAAAGTGAAAACACCCTTCAGAACCCTTGTGCACTGTTATTGGGAATATAAAATCTTGTTGATGGTATGAAAAACAACAAGGCGATTCCTCAAAAAATTTCAACTGAGTTACCATCTGGCAAATTTACTTCAGGGAATTGAAATAGAATTGAAAACAGTGACTAGAATTGAAAGATACATATCCAATTGTGTTCATATCAGCATTATTCCCAATAACCAAAAGGTGGAGGTAACTCAAGCATCCATCAATGGTTGAATGGATCAAAGAAATGAGGCACATACACACATCAGAGTGTTGTTAGGCTTTTAAAAGAAAGCAAATCTGACACCTGCTGCAACATGGATGAACCTTGAGGATATTATGCTAATTGTAATCAGCCTGTCAAAAAAGTTGAAACAGTATGATTCCACTTGTATGAGTTACCTGGCATAGTCAAATTCATAAAGACATAAAGTAGAATGGCTTTTGGCCAGGGGCTGGGTGACAGGGAGAATGAGGAGTTGTTGTCTAGTGGGTATGGAGTTGTGGTTTTGGAAGACGAAAATAGTTCCGGAGGTTGGTTTCACAATGTTAATGTATTTCACAATGTTTACCCATATACTTTAAAAATAATGACAATGTAAATTTTTATTGCATGTATATTACCACAATCAAAAGTAGCCCAGACCAGATAAAAGTTCGGTTTAAAATCAAATGTACCCGCACTTCCCTGGTGGTCCAATGGTTAAGAATCCACCTTCCAATGCAGGGGACGCGGGTTCCATCCCTGGTCCGGGAACTAAGATCCCACATGCCGCGTGGCAACTGAGCCTGCATGCCACAGCTAGAGAGCCCGTGCTTCAACTACAGAGGCCAGACGCTCTGGAGCCCCCGCACCACAACTAGAGAGAAGCCCGCACGCTGCAACACAGAGCCCACGCAGCTGCAATGAAAGAGCCCACATGCCACAACGGAAGATCCCGCATGCGGCAATTAAGACCCCAGGCAGCCAAATAAATAAATTTAAAAAAAAAATCAAATGTGCCAGGTGGAGACAGGCTCTCCCCACAGGCCACAGAGAATTCTGCAGAGCAAAGCTTTCTCCAAGGGGTGCACCATACGTCTATCCAATCAGGGGCGCCGGTGGGCCAGGTGAGTGGTGCTACACAGCTTCCCGACTTGGTTTTATCCACTCGCTTTGGCCCACCCCAGGGTCGACTCTTCTGTGCCCTTCACCGTTGCTAGTTCCTTTGCCACAGTCTCTGTAGCGCTGTGATCTGCACTGGTCGTTAGGAGGGACCCAGGAAACCTAGAAATGGTGAGTGTGCTGCCCCTTGGCGTGCGGAGACGGAGAGGAGAGGCTGGTTGGAACCGGCCGTGGCGGGACCCGGGCCTCCCCGCGGTCAACTCCCGAGTCTGCGGACCGAGTCCACCCCTGCGGCGCCGCTCAGACCTCATTCCCTCCGGCTCGCAGCGTGGGGGCGGGGCCGGTAGCGGGGCCTGCGCGCGGCGACTGGGGCCCTGACCCCGGGGCTTCTCTGGGCAGCTCTGTGCCCGCAGCCCCGCGTATCCCTCAGATTGTGCTGTGACCACGGGGAGGGTCATCAGGGGACAGTACTGACTAGGTCTCCAGGGGTTCGTGCATGGAAGGATCTGTGGTCTGTGGGTTCCCAGCCTCTCCTTTTTGACACGGGGACCACTTTCCTCCTGTGTTTTCCAACTGTTTGGGAAGCAAGATTTCAAATCCACGATGCTGTCCCCCCAGAGTAGCTGGCAACAAATGCCTAAATTTCCAGATCGCTCCCCGCATTCCCAAAACACTCTTCACCACACTGACTCACAACAGCATTACCAACTGTCCATTTTCGGGGTTCATCTCAAAGAGGTCCAATATTTTAACTGTATATCCTTTAACACTGAGCCATGGTTGGCTTTTTTTTTTTTTTGTCTGTGGGTATTTTACGTGAGAGGAAAGCAGAGAATAACCACCTGGAATTTGTTGTATAAAATCTTTTCTCCAAATTTATTTTCTAGGGACAAACATCCTATGGGAAATCCTTTGATGAGGTTCTTCTTTAGAACTTTCCTGGGCGAACTGTCCTGTAAGAACTACCCCCTCTGAGTTTGTCACCTTGAAAAGATTTATTCACTTATTTAAGTCTCTCTTTCAATAGAGGTGAAATGTATCTAATTTATAGAGCTTGAAAGACAATGTAAGAGATTTTCGAAGAGGCAAGAACGAGGTGAATTTAAGCCAAAAGAAAATATCCCAGGATTACATTCCATTTGTTAAGAATTGTGGTTTCACTAAAGTGGGAAGGGGGAGAGTCTTTGCCTCCACTGCCCCACCTTCACCCTCCCCTTAAACCCTCTGCCTTTTGAAAGCAGATCGTTTTCACTGAGATGTTGGACACTACAGGTGTCTGTCCCTGGGCCAGCAGGGACCTCTGAAGCCTTCTTCAGGGCCTGGCTTTTTTTTTTTTCATCCTGTAGTTTTTCTAATGGATATTCAGGATTTTTGTAATCTCATAGCTATCCAAGCTCCACTTGTAAATTTTAAGAACTTTAATTGAAAGTTAAATTGAAGTTGCTGTTTGTGGACACTTAACACCCATGAAACCCCAGCCATCATGACAAATCCTTGAGTGTTGTCTTAAGAAAATGATGTTGGTCATCACAGCTTCAGCATCTCTTGTTTTTTGATGCTCATCTCCGCCTGCTGATCTCAGAGTTTCCTGGCTTTGCCTTCCCCCCCTCACCCCTTTGCTGTCCGGTGTAGCGATTTGGTGAGAGAAATTTCTGCCTACTCCTCCACCCCTATCCCCACCCCCTACACTACATATGAGTTTCAAGTTTTATTATTGCAATAAAAGCGCTTTATGCTTTCTTTTCTCAAAAAAGGAAAGGATTGTGGTTTCACTTTTTTCTTCCCCTGAGAATGGGTAGTAAGTTTCTGAGGTGCGTACTTTATTTTTGGATGATTTCAATAGGAATTCCAGGACTTAGACTTGAAAATCAGAAGTGTTCAAGTGTGGTTAATTATTTACAAAACAGTGTATTACCATGAAAATGATAATAACTGACATCTTCTTTTACAAATAAATAGATATTTGGAGTTTTCTGGTTGAACTAGTAAAAGTGCCTTATGATTTTCTTCCTTCCTTTCTGCAAAAATACTGGGTTTGAATGATTTTGCTGAATTGTTCAAACACTGGGTTTGTGTCGTTTAAAATGTAAAAGTAGGTCCCAAACAACTCCAGTGGGGTGTAGAGGACTGTGGTCAGCGACCCAAGTTAATGCCTCCTTAAGTCTGCAAAGGGAAGTACTTGAAGGTCCAGTTGGTTCTTCTTGGGGAGCCTACCTCCTACCTGGTCGCACCCACCATGGAAGGAGTGAAACTACAGAGCCCTGGAAATCTGGGAAAGCAAGTGCACATGGGGGCGAGGGGGTTGTAGTTGTGGTTTCCTTAGACCTAGACATTTTTAGACATTATTTTTTTGAGTGTCGCATCCATGATGTCGGTGCATTCAGTGTAATTTGTGCACAGGGTAGTCTGTGGAGGTTGGTGTTCTGTCTCCTTGTCAAAGTGTTTAGGAATTTGGGAGTTCATTTGGGTTGGAACCTGCTGAGAAATCCTCACTTGTGAGAATGGAAGCCTGAGGGAGGAAGGGCTTGCATACCGCCAGGCAAGAGAAGAGTATGTACTGCTGCCAGAGTTTTATTTTTGGGTCCCTACTCTTCTTCACCAGGGACAGACTCACTTCTAGGGTTTCTATCTCAGCCAGGAGTGTCTGGACCACAATTTTAAGAACATGTTTAACTTTCTGAATGTGAGTTTTTGTTTTGAACTGTAGGGAAGTGGTGTGCTTATCTCAGCTGATTCAAATATTTGCTTTCTTTCCTTTGGATTCCTTTATCTATTGAATATTGTGTTCCTGTAATTCTTCTTTTCCTTAGTAGAAAAATAACCCCTCTGCATCCACACAGTTTGCACTACTTTTTACATCTTGTATTACTACAGTACATTTGTTACAATTACTGAACCCATATTCGTGTGTTAAAGTCCACAGTTTACATTACTCTTGACTATTTGTGTTATATGCTCTCTGGGGTTGCAAACGTTTAATGACATATATCCATCATTTCTGTAGTATATAGAGTAGTTTCATTTCCGTCAAATCCCTTAAGCTCCACCTGTTGGTTCATCCGTTCCTCCCTCCAACCCCCAAGTCCTTATCAACCAAAGATCTTTTTACTAGCTTGTAATTTTGTCTTTTTCAGAATGTCTTACATTTGAAATCATACAGTATATAGCCTTGTCAGATTGTCTTCCTTCACTTAGCAATATGCTTTTGTGTTTCCTCCATGTGTTTTCATGGCTTGATACCTCATTTCTTTTTTTTTTAACTGAACAATATTTTATCGTATGGATATGCCACTGATTGTTTATCCATTCGACTCTTGAAGAATATCTTGCTTACCTCTAACTCTTGCAATTATGAATATAAAGTACATACAAACATTCATATGCAGGTTTTTTGTGAATATAAGGTTTCAGCTCATTTAGGTCAATACCAAGGTGTGATTGCTGGATCTTACTATATAAGAGTATTATTAGTTTTGACATAAAATTCCTAAATTCAAACGTAGGCATACCAAATTCTGTTCCCACCAGCAGTGAATGAGAATTACCTGCAGCTTCACGTCTTGGCTGTATCTGGTGTTCTGAGTCTTTTCATTTTAGCCATGTATAAGTGTGTAGGGACATCTCTTTCTCTCTCTTTTTTGGTAATTCTCCAAGAACATATGTTGAGCATGTTTTCATACTGCTTATTTCCCATTTGTGTATTTTCTTTAGTGAGGTGTCTGTTCTGATCTTTAGCCCATTTTTAACTGTGTTGTTGGTATTTTTACTGTTGAGTTTGAGTTCTTTGTATATTTTGGATACCAGTCATTTATCAGATATTTACAAAGATTTTAGCCTTGTCTGTGACCTGTCTTAACACTTTCCCAGGACACAAGTTTTTCATATTAAAGAAGTATAACTTTTTTTTCTTTGTGGACTTTTTGTTTTTTTGGTGTTGTATCTGAAAAGTCATCACTACAGACAAGGTCACCTAGATTTTCTCTTATGTTATATCTAGGATTTTTTACTTTTGCATTTCACATTTAGATCTCTGATCTATTTTGAGTTAATTTTTGTGAAAAGCTTGTGTTTACCTTCCTTTTGTATGTACATATGTGAGTGTGTGTGTGCTTTGTATGTGGCTATCTGTTATTTCCATAACTATTTTTTTAAGTTTTCTTGTGTCCGTTGAATTGCCTTTACTTCTTTGTCAAAGATCAGTTGAATACATTTTTTGTGTGTTTACAGGAAAGCAATTGATATTTATATTCTTCAGCCTTGCTGTACACTTTTATTAATTCCCAGAGTTATGTCTGTTTGTTGTGGATGCTATCAGATGTTTTACATAGAAAATCATGTCATATAGAACAAAGACAGTCTTATTTCTTGCTTACCAGTCTATGTACCTTTTATTTTCTTTTCATGTCTTACTGCATTGGCCAGAGCTTCCAGTACAATGTTGGATAGATGCTTCCTTGCCCTGTTCTTATATTCCCCGTGAAGCATCCAGTTTCTTACCATTAAGTACAATATTAACTACAAGTGTTGTGTAGATTTTTTTTTTAAGAACAGAGAATTCCCTTCTATTATTAGTTTATTATCATAGTGGATGTTAGATTGTATCAAATCTTTTTTCATTTTTTATTTCCCTCTCCTTTCATTTTTGATATTAATAATTTCTGTCTTCCCTCTTTGCCTGGTAATCTTGACTAGATGTTTATCAATTTTATTAAATTAATCTTTCAAAGAACCAGCTTTTGGTTTTGTTAATTTTCTCTATTGCTTTCCCATAATTACACTGATTCCTCTTTTAACTTTAAATGTTTCTTTTCTTCTGCTTACTCCCATTTTAATTTGCTGTTATTTTTATTGCTTCCTCAGTTAGATGCTTACGTTATTGAATATAGATCTTTGGGTTTTTCTAGTGTAGCCTAGAAACTTCTCGTGTAGCCTAGAAACTTGATAGCCTAAACTTCCCTCTTTACATTAGTTATGCTGCATCCCACAGCCTTTAATAAGGTGTATTTTCATTTCCTTTAGTCACAAAATAGTCTCTCTTGAGACTTCTTCTGTGATCCCATGTATTATTAGAATTCTGTTATTGAATTGCCATGTATATTAGGGGTTTCCAGCTATCTTCCTGTCATTTATCTCTAGAATATGTCAATGTGGACTGAGAGCATATTTCATATGGTTTCTTTTCTTTCAGTTTATTAAGGTGTGTTCTGTGTTACAAAATGTAGTCTGTCTTGGTGAACGTTCCATGTGAACTTGTAAAGAATGTATATTCTGCTGTTATTGCCTTAAGTATTCCATAGATCACAGTTAAATCTAGTTGTTTTATTGTGCTGATCAGTTTAACTGTCCTGATTTTCTCCTGTTGGAAATTATAATTTATGGTAAGGGGGCATTGAAGTCTTCCACTATAGTAGTGGATTCATCTGTTTCTCCTTGCATTCTATCAGCTCCTTTCTCCTTGCATTCTAATGCCCCTCTGTTGTTATGCATGTACACATGAAGGATTGCTATGCCTTCATGGAGAATGGGCCCCTTTGTCTTTATGTAATGCCCTCTTCATCTGTGAGTTTTCCTTGGTCTGAAATCTGCATTGCCTGAAATTCATACGCCTACACCAGCTTTCCTTCATTAGTGTTGGCGTGGGACGTTTTTCTCCATTCCTTTACCTTTCATCTGAGTCTTTATATATTTAAAGTGGGTTGCTTGGGCTTCCCTGGTGGCGCAGTGGTTAAGAATCCCCCTGCCAATAAAGAGGACACGGGTTCGAGCCCTGGTCCAGGAAGATCCCACATGCTGCAGAGCAATTAAGCCCGTGCGCCACAACTACTGAGCCTGCGCTCTAGAGCCTGTGAGCCACAACTACTAAGCCCACATGCCACAATTACTGAAGCCTGCGCACCTAGAGCCCACACACCGCAAGGAAGAGTGGCCCCTGCTCACCACAACTAGAGAAAGCCCGCACACAGCAATGAAGACCCAATGCAGCCAAAAATAAAAAATTAATAAATTAATAAATAAATAAAATTAAGTGGGTTTCTTTTTTTTTAATATTTATTTGGCTGCGCCTGGTCTTAGTTACAGCACATGGGATCTTCATTGCAGCATGCGGGATCTTTAGTTGTGGGATGCGGGGTCTTTAGTTGCAACATGTGAGAGTTTTTAGTTGCAGCATGCCAAATCTTTTAGTTGCAGCATGTGGAACCTTTAGTTGTGGCCTGCAAACTCTTAGTTGCAGCATGTTGGATCTAGTTCCCTGACCAGGGATTGAACCCAGACCCCCTGCATTGTGAGCATGGAGTCTTAGTCACTGGACCACGAGGGAAATCCCTAAAGTGGGTTTCTTATAGGCAACATATAACTGTGATTTTTTATATCTGATATTACTGCATCTGTCTTTCAACTGTATTGAGAGCATTGATGATTAAAGTTGTTGATCAGGTCAGGTGAATATTAACCACACCTGTTACTGTTTTCTCTTTCTTGCCCTTGTTTTTGTTTGTTTGTTCATTTAATTTTTATTTATTTTTGGCTGTGTTGGGTCTTCTGCACACGGGCTTTCTCTAGTTGTGGCGAGTAGGGGCTACTCTTCGTTGCGGTGCACAGGCTCCTCATTGCAGTGGCTTCTCTTGTTGTGGAGCACCGGCTTTAGGCATGCAGGCTTCAGTAGTTTTGGCACACAGGCTCAGCAGTTGTGGCCTGCAGGCTCTAGAGCACAGGCTTAGTTGCTCCATGGCATGTGGGATCTTCCTGGACCAGGGCTCAAACCCGTGTCCCCTGCATTGGCAGGTGGATTCTTAACCACTGCGCTACCAGGGAAGTCCCTTGTCCTTGTTTTTTGTTTCTGTCTTCCACCTTTTTCCTGCCTTCTCTGGCTTTAATTGAGCAATTTGCATGACTCATTTTTTTTATCTGCTCTTAACATATCAATAACACATTTTTTAAAAATATTTTTTGTGGTTGCCTTTGAGTTTGCAGTGTACATTTACAACTAAGCCACATTCTCTGTCAAGTATAGGCATACCTCATTTTACTGTGCTTTGCTTTATTGCACTTTGCAGATATTGCATTTGTAGCAACTCTGGCAGGCAAGCTATTGGCACCATTTTTCTAACAGCATTATCTTTTTCTTTTTCTTTTTTTTTATTTTTGGCTGTGTTGGGTCTTCGTTTCTGTGCGAGGGATTTCTCTAGTTGTGGCAAGCAGGGGCCACTCTTCATCGCAGTGCACAGGCCTCTCACTATCGCGGCCTCTCTTGTTGTGGAGCACAGGCTCCAGACGCACAGGCTCAGTAGTTGTGGCTCATGGGCATAGTTGCTCCGCAGCATGTGGGATCTTCCCAGACCAGGGCTCGAACCTGTGTCCCCTGCATTAGCAGGCAGATTCTCAACCACTGCGCCACCAGGGAAGCCCTAACACCATTATCTTTTAATTAAGATATGTTCATTTTTTCTAGGCATAATGTTATTGCAACTTAACAGATTACAGTATAGTTTTTCATTTGTTCGTTTGTTTGGCTACACCATGCAGCTTGTGGGATCTTAGTTACCCGACTAGGGATTAAACCTGGGCCCTTGGCAGTGAAAGCACCAAGTCTTAACTACTGGACAACAGGGAATTCCCTACAGTATAGTGTTTATATAACTTTTATATGCACTGGGAAACCAAAAAATTCATGTTAATGGCTTCACTGCAATATTCATTTTACCACGGTGGTCTGGAACCACGCCCAAAATAACTTCAAGGTGTGTCTGTACCATTATACCATTTCACTGGTTGTACAGGTAGCTCATACCACATTGTTCCCAATTCCCCCTCCCCTGTCCCTTGTCATATTGCTGTCATTTATTTCACTTATCTATAAGCTTATTATTACCAAATACATTGTTGCTAATATTATTTTAAAAAAAGTACCATCTGTTACATTAATGACAGTAAATCTCAAAGATACTTTACCATCCTTTATTCCTTTTATAATCCTCCACTCTTGTCATTTACATTTTTTCTGATGAATTTTTGAACATTCATTCAAAGTAGGTGTACTAATGACAAATTCCCTCAATTTTTGTCTCAGAAGGTCCTTATTCTTTTTTAAAAAATATTTATTTAGGGGCTTCCCTGGTGGCGCAGTGGTAGAGAGTCGACCTGGCGATGCAGGGGACACGGGTTCGTGCCCCGGTCCGGGAAGATCCCACATGCCGCGGAGCGGCTGGGCCCGTGGGCCATGGCCGCTGAGCCGGCGCGTCCAGAGCCTGTGCTCCGCGACGGGAGAGGCCACAGCGGTGAGAGGCCAGCCTACCAAAAAAAAAAAAAAAAAAAAATTTATTTACTTGGCTGCGTCGGTTCTTAGTTGCAGCACATGGGATCTTCACTGCAGCATACAGGATCTTTAGTTGCAGCATGCAGGATCTTTAGTTGCAGCATACAAACTCTTAGTTGCAGCATGTGGGATCTAGTTCCCTGACCAGGAATTGAACCCAAACCCCCTGCATTGGGAGCATGGAGTCTTAGCCACTGGACCACCAGGGAAGTCCCCCTTATTTCTTCTTTATTTTTGAAGAATGATTTTGCTTGACACAATTCTACGAGAGTGGGCTTCCCTGGTGGTGCACTGGTTAAGAATCCACCTGCCAATGCAGCGGACATGGGCTTGAGCCCTGGTCCAGGAAGATCCCACATGCCATGGAACAACTAAGCCAGTGTGCCACAGCTACTGAGCCTACGCTCTAGAGCCTGCGAGCCACAGCTACTGAGTCTGCGTGCCACAACTACTGAAGCCCATGCACCTAGAGCTGTGCTCCGCAACAAGAGAAGCCACCACAATGAGAAGCCTGCGCACCGCAACGAAGAGTAGCCCCCGCTTGCCGGAACTAGAGAAAGCCCGCGCACAGCAATGAAGACCCAACACGGCCAGAAATTAATTAATTTTTAAAAATTCTAGGAGAGTGTTTTTTTTAATTTCAAAACTTTAAATATTTTGTGCCATTCTGTTCTTGTTTGCACAACGTCTGAAAAGAAGTCTGATTAATTCAAATTTTTGTTTCTCTGAACCTAAGAAGTGTTTTCCCCTCTGGCTTCTTTCAATACATCCTTTTTGTCTTTGATTTTTCACTAGTTTGAATATGATATATAGTCATCCCTTGGTGCCCTTGAGGGATTGGTTCCAGAATCTGCCACGGATACTGAAATCCATGAATGCTCAAGTCCCATAGTTGGCCTTCCGTATTCATGGGATGCACATCCATAAGTATGGAGGGCTGACTGTATATTTATTGAAAAAATATACATATAGGTGGACCCACACAGTTCACACCCATGTTGTTCAAGGGTCTACTGTACTTGGGTGTGCACTTCTGATGTTTTCATATTTAGTGTTTCTGTATCTACAGTTTGCAGTCTGTCATTAATTTTAGGAAATTTTGGTGGTGTTGTTTTTTTCTGGGTTAATTAATTAATTAATTTTTGGCTGCGTTTGGTCTTTGTTGCTGAGTTCGAGCTTTCTCTAGTTGCGGGGAGTGGGGGCTACTCTTCGTTGCAGTGCGTGGACTTCTCATTGCGGTGGCTTCTCTTGTGGAGCACGGGCTCTAGGCCCCCGGGCTTCAGTAGTTATGGCACGCAGGCTCAGTAGTTGTGGTTTGCGGGCTCTAGAGCACAGGCTCAGTAGTTGTGGCACACTGGTTTAGTTGTTCCATGGCATGTGGGATCTTCCCGGACCAGGACTCAAACCCATGTCCCCTGCACTGGCAGGCAGTTTCTTAACCACTGCACCAACAGGGAAGTCCAAAATTTTGGTGTTTATTAATTCACTTATTTTTTCTGTTTCTTTCCATTTTTTCCTTCAGGTATTAGCATTATGTGTATTTTAAGCATTCTGTTCAAGAACATTATCCTGGGGTTCATGGATGTTGTATTCTGTCTTTTTTGGGGGTTTTTTTTGTCTTTGTATTAGATTCTGGCCTAGTAAATAAATAGACTTTTTTGTCAGTATAGGTTTTATTAGGAACAATATTTGGGGCACATTTCAAAATTCCATCTTCCTTTTCTCTTTCCCAATTTTGGAGACACTGACTTGCCCTTTGACCTCAATGCACACATGGATCTAAGAAGGGTTGTTCATTTCAAGGTCTTTCATTTTCTTCTAGTGAGACCGAGAATGACATATTCTAAGTTCCCTAAATTCCAGACTGGAAGTTAGCAGGACACCATCAACATTGGCTGGTTGGGAATAGCTTCTTCCTGAAATTGGAGGATGGAGATTTTATATTCTTTTGGAGGAAAGCACTGCTGACATTTTTACATATTTTATAATCGTGGGCTAATTTACAATCAAGCCATTGTGGACTTCAGTGAACTTGCAATCTACAGTTCTTAACCTGTTCCTCAAGTGCAACAAGGACCAGGGTGCACCATTCAGGATTGACTGGAAAGAGACCTTTTGGTACATCATCTCATTAGCTGTTCTAAAAAATGCCTGGAAGCAGCCCCGAGGCACATGAGTTTAGGGATTCTTTCGTTCTAAGTTGTCATGCCTCTTCCTCATGTCTGAGCTCTAAGTTTCAAATAATGTTTTAACCTATCAAATCAGGGGAAAAAGTGAAGAATTGTGTCTGTGACAAATATTACACAAGTTAAAAGCAACACTTCCCCACAGGAATATTTACATTCAGGCAGCTGCTTCTGATTACTTCTAATGGCCTGGATGACTTTAGGACAGTGTGACCAGCTGGGCTTTTTTACAAGTTTGATTTCTACAGGCCTCCTGGACTCGCATGTTGGGTCATGGGACTAGAAGAAAAAGCTTCCAGTTCTTCACTGTGTTTTTATTTATTGAAACCTCATGCAGATTTGACCCTTTGCCTAATGGAGTGCTGTGAATGGTGGGGCGGTAAGGAAGAAGATGAAAGAATCTTTCTCACAAGGAATTAGTGGTCTTAAAGTGATAATATTTGTTTCATTCCTATAGCATTTCCCAACCATTTCCCAACATGCTGCGCACCATGCTGTTAGAGAGAAATGAGATGTTAGAGAGAAAAAATGTGATCACAGTAAAAATGTGTAAATAATTTGCATGTGCTCATCGTGCCATTAAACTCTAAAAAGGAGTGGGACTTCCCGATTGGCCCAGTGGTTAGGACCCTGTGCTTCCACTGCAGGGGGCCTGGGTTTGATCCCTCGTCGGGGAACCAAGATCCTGCACGCTGCACAGCATGGCGGGAAAAAAAACTTACGAAGGAGTAAGTGTGGACAGAGAGTAAGATTTTGATGATCATAGTTAGATAAAAGTCATAGATAAATGTTTGGAGAAGACAGATTCACACATAACCCTCCTATAGATGGAGTATAGATGTCTAGTGCTGTCAGTGTCATGCATCTGACTGTACATTTATTTGGGATATTTTTAGGACTCAGTAGCTTTTGAGGATGTGGCTGTGAACTTCACCCTGAAAGAGTGGGCTTTACTGGATCCTTCACAGAAGAAACTACAGAGATGTGATGCTGGAAATCTTCTGGAACCTGGCCTCAATAGGTAAGGACAACAACATTTTCCTTCACTTTGTCAGTTTGAGAATGAGTTTTCTTGCCCACTGACGTTGTTCCAAGATGTGGAACGTGGAAAAGGAAGAATGTTGGTAAGTAAACTAGACATGGTCACAGCTCTAGGCATGGACCTAGACTCTAATAGTTTTTCTGTAACTTCTAATACTTTGGAATTATTTTTCTGGGTCTACATTTTAGGGAAAACATGGGAAGATCATGTCATTGAAGATCAGTACAAAAACTAGGAGAGAAAACTAAGCTGAGTTGCACTCACATTGAGAAGCAGTATCTCATGTGAGCATCCTAGTATGTTATGATATTTTTTAAAAAAGTAAACACAGAAACTAACACACGATTGTAAAGCAATTATACTCCAATAAAGATGTTAAATAAATAAATAAATAAATAAATAAATAGAAGCAAACAACAAATAATCCCTGCTTTAAATGTATTTATTAGAAATTTTTCAAAAACAAAAACAAAAGAAAGAAAAAATTTCCCCAAAATACTGTCTGAAATGTGACATAGTCATTCAGTGTTTGCAAAATATTTCTCTTGGAAACAGTATTAGTAAACCCTACCTATGAATGTTACCGTTTAAATAGTCTCAAGTGTGAAGTTCTCTTGCAGAGCATTCAGTATATTCAATTTCAAACAATTCAGGCGAGGGAGAAACTCTACACTATCCCTATAAATCATAATAAATATAATAAGTATAAAATCATTAATAAAGAAATAATTAACAGTGTGCTTCTCATTATTTACAGAAGTCATATGGTTGAGGCACTCTGTGAAAATAAAGAGGGTAGTCCATGTGGAGAAAACTTCAGCCTTATTCCAAATCTCAGTCTGAACAAGAAAACTACTGGAGTAAAACCACATGAATGCGGTGCATGTGAAAAAATCTTTACATGTCATTCATCCCTTAATAGACATATGAGATGTCACACTGAACACAAACCATATGAGTATCAGAAATATGGAGAGAAGACGTATAAATGTAAGGCATGTGGGAAAGCCTTTAGTTATCTGCAGTGTTTTAAAAAACATGAAAAATCACAATGGAGAGAAAATGTATAAATGTAAAGACTGTGGGAAAGCTTTTATTATGTGTCTCAAAACCCTTCGAAGACACGTGATAACGCATACTGGAGATGCTCCTTATAAATGTAAGGAATGTTGGAAAGCCCTCAGTTGTTCCAGTTACACTTTTTTTTTTTTTTTTTGTGCGGTATGCGGGTCCCTCACTGCTGTGGCCTCTTCCGCTGCGGAGCACAGGCTCTGGACGCACAGGCTCAGCGGCCATGGCTCACAGGCCCAGCCACTCCGCAGCACGTGGGATCCTCCCGGGCCGGGGCACGAACCCGTGTCCCCTGCATCGGCAGGCGGACTCTCAACCACTGCGCCACCAGGGAAGCCCTCCAGTTACACTTTGAGTGCATGAAAGAACTCACACTGAAAAGAAACCCTATCATTGTAAACACTCTGGAAGAGCCTATAGATATCAAACACATGACAGAACTGGCACAGTAGAGCAGTTCTATGAATGTAAGCAATGTAGTAAGGCTTATATTTCCCTTTGAGGTTTAAAAATACATGAAAGAAATCACACTGGAGAGAAACCCTACAAATGTAACGAATGTGGTAAAGCTTTCAATTCTCATCTAGGTTTCAAAATACATGAAAGAAATCACAGTGGCGAGAAACCATATGAATGTAAAAAACATACCAAAGCATTCAGCTGCCCCAGTTCTCTTCAAAGACATGGAAGAATTCATACTGGAGAGAAACCCTATCAATGTAAGGCATGTGGGAAAGCCTACAGATACCAGAGTTCCTTACATACACACAGGAGGACTCACAAAGGAGAGAAACCCTATGAATGTAAGCAGTGTGGGAAAGCCTTTCTCTTTCTAGCTTCTGAGCACACATGATCATTCACAGTGGAGATGGACCTTATAAATGTAAGGAATGTGAGAAAACATTCTTTTCTCCCAGTTCATTTCAAATACAAGAAAGGAGACACACTGGAGAGAAACCCTATGAATGTAAAATATGTGGTAAAGGCTTCAGTTGTTCCAGTTATGTGCAAGTACATGAAAGAATTCATACTGGAGAGAAACCCTTTATTTTATTTATTTATTTTTTAAAACATTTTTATTCTTTTCTTTTTGACTGCATTGGGTCTTTGTTACTGCACGTGGGCTTTCTCTAGTTGTGGCGAGCGGGGGCTACTCTTCATTGCAGTGCACGGGTTTCTCATTGCAGTGGCTTCTCTTGTTGCAGAGCATGGGCTCTAGGTGTGTGGGCTTCAGTAGTTGTGGCTCGTGGGCTCTAGAGTGCAGGTTCAGTAGCTGTGTCACACGGGCTTAGTTGCTCCACAGCAGGTGGGATCTTCCTGGACCAAGGCTCAAACCCATGTCCCCTGCACTGGCAGGTGGATTCTTAACCACTGTGCCACCAGGGAAGTCCTGAAAGAAACCCTTTAAATGTGATAAATGTGGGAAAGCCTTCATTTATCACACAAACTTTCAAAGACATATGAGACTTCACACTGGAGAGAAACCATACAGATGTGAAGAATGTGGGAAAGACTAGTGGTCCCAGTTCATCCCAAAGGCATGAAAGGAGTCACTGGATACTCTTGAATGTAAACAACATGGGAAAGACTTCATTTGACCCCATCCCTACATATTAAAACTCTCATGGAAAAGAAAAAAAAAATGTGGGTAACATTAGAAAACTTGCTGGAAATTAATCTATGTATAAAGCATAAGAAAAATTTCAATATGAAAGAATTATAAAAATTTAAATATGTTTGCTAAGCCTCTTTCTTAAAGGACATCATTGGACTGTGGATTTTTACCAATTATTGTTTTTATTATTTTATTTTTATTTTTATTGAAGTATAGTTGCTGTACAATATTATACGTTACAGGCATACAATATAGTTATTCACAATTCTTATACTTCATTTGTAGTTATTATAAAATATTGACTGTATTCCTTGTTTGTACCATATATCCTTGTAGCTTATTTTATACCTGCCTACCAATTACTTTTAGAAACGGTGATTGAAGTGAGGTAATTCTGTGAGTTGCCTTTCAATAGTAATACATAAGATTAATAGGTAGTTCTTTTTTGTTAAATGAGTTAATGATATTTTCTCTTTGTATTTTGAAGCCTCTTGAACTGATGGGTAAATTGAAGTGTATTTCCAATATGCAGTTAGGTTTAATTTTTTAATAACATTTTATTTGTTCTGTGTTAAGTGGCCACTGAAAAATGACAGTGTGGTATTTGTTGGGATTTTCCTACTGGCCTTGTGAAAGTTCCTTGATGTCTCTAGTTTATTAGGTATAGTCTACCTTTCTTACTGAAAAGCTCCTTTTTTAGGGTGACAGGTATAAGAGTCTTTTTCCATTTTCCATACTAGTAAACAGTTGAATAAATATTTATGTATGCCTCATTTATGAAAGAATATAGTTTCCTGTGAATTATTATTTTCATATTTGGGCCTTTGCTTTATATCTTTCCTTCTGACTATAATTTGGTGAATAGACTTTGAATTAAGAAGAGTGGCCTGTGGGAATTCCCTGGTGCTCCAGTGGTTAGGACTCGGCACTTTCACTGAGTGAACCCAGGCATGGTCCTGGGTTTAATCCCTGGTCAGGGAACTAAGATCCCACAAGCCATGCAGCATGGCAAAGAAAAAAAAAGAAGAAGGCCTGTGATGGGACAAAGAATCTGGAGTTGGAGATATCCAGAGTAATTTAAGGAACTAGATTTTCCAGAATCCATCCTCTTAATGGTTCCTTGTCAGAATTTCCCAATAGCCTTACTTGCGTGAGATTTGAAAGGCAGAAACAAAGAAGACATTACTCAGACTTTGTAGCCAGCAGAGGGAGAGACAGATACATAGGAGCTTTGAGAAAGCAATCTTCTAGCCCATTTTCCAGATTCGTTTTCCTTCCAGAGAAGAGTGTACTCAAAACGATGACCAGCTATTTCATTTCCATTTTCGTAGAGGTGTAGCTTTCCACTGATGTCTTCACTAGTTCCACCTCAAAGATTCATGAGAGTTTGGATTTTTTTTTGTAAGGCCTCATGTATCCACCAGGAAACTAATTTAGGCTTTCATGGTTGGGAGTATTTACCCTGTCCTCTAGACTATGTCTGTGGAAAGTCTAACTTGTATAGGAAACACCTTATGTTGTTAACAGTGCTAGTGAGTATATTTTCCTGATTCACCATGACATTCACAATGGTGCAGCCAAAAAGAGCAACATGGGAGTTTGTTTCTCTGCTGCATTGTGCAGTGGCTGCCTTGACTCAGTCCTTCAGTGTGAGAATAAGCATCTTTCTCATATGGAGAAGACTGGGTGTTTTCTGTTAGTTATAGCTAACTATAATCCCTCAATATGTTTTCAGTTGTGTTTGTATGTGATTAAGAGTATGTACATTTTTTTGTCAAACAAATGCCAAACATATGTAAAATGAGATATATTAATATATCCTCTCAGGAAGTGAAACTTTTCTAAACCATAATATGCTAACAAATTTTCATTTCCTGAGAGGATATATTAATATATCTCATTTTAATTATAGGTTTTCAAATGATCTTTGCAGTTTTCTTCATTTAATCATTATACATTGAGTCAATATTATTGTTTACATATAAGTTCAGGTATTTTTTCCCTCAGGCAAATTTTATTTTTTATTCTTTTCTAGTTAATTTTATCATGAAACTAATTTCTCATTCATTCTTAATACCAAAAACATAGATCATGGTTTTTTTCGGTATCATCCTTCCATTGATCCTCAGAATCATACTTAAAGTCAAAGAGGCGGGTGTAATGAATTCTAATAAGCAGAATGACCACAAGTACACGTGACTGCGGGGTGTAACATAAAAGGTTGCTAGGAGTTTTGAAGGATTTTGGCTCATATTGGATGATTCGATTGCTATTCAAGGTACCAAGATGTTTTTGTGTACTGAGTGCTATGAGGAGGTAAACTTATTTTGTCATTGGTAATTGTAAACCTTTCTAGAAGACAAAAACAATGTAGTGGAACTAAACTTAATTCATGAGAAGCCCTAATTAGTCATATTAGTAAGAAGAGGGATATATTGGTCATTTCTATAATTTGGAATTGTCACTTTTATCATTTTTAGAGACATGGTTACAAAACACCCTTATTCTTGTCTTGATTTGTCATGGTCACTGTGTACCTTATCTCTTCAACAGGATAAGACTGGGCCTTGCAGTGAATGCAGGCCAACTCCCGGTCCTATGGAACAGCTTCTGCCTTTCCTACTTGTTATCTAAATATTGATGTGTTTCCCACAGTGTATTACACACCATTTACTATAAAGCACCTCAGTTAAAACACATGAATTCACTTCTTAGTATACCACATAATATTTTTAATATCTCCTTTATGACTCAACTAAGATCTATAAGTTTAGTTAAATTGTGAGAGAACATAAACCTAGCAGGTGAGAAAGACAGGACCTCTGTTCCAATCGCGTCTTTCTTTCTCAGAGACTGTACTCTTTTTTTATTTTCATATACTAAGGAAATTTTACTTTTTGAATTTATTTTATTGAAGTATAGTTAATTTACAGTGTGTTAATTTCTGCTGTACAGGAAAGTTATTTGCATATATACATATATATGTATACACAAACATTCTTTTTCATATTCTTTTCCATTATAGTTTATCACAGGATATTGAATATAGTTCCCTGTGCTATACAGTAGGTCCTTGTTGTTTATCTATTCTACAGGTTATTGAATATAGTTCCCTGTGCTATACAGTAGGTCCTTGTTGTTTATCTATTCTATATATAATAGTTTGCATCTGCTAATCCCAAACACCAATCCTTCCCTTCTCACCGACCCCCTCCCCCTTGGCAACCACAAGTCTGTTCTCTGTATCTGTGAGTCTGTTTCTGTTTTGTAGATAAGTGCATTTGTCATATTTTAGATTCTACATATAAGTGATATCATATGGTATTTTTCTTCCAGAGACTCTACTTTTGATGCTAATGTTTCAACATCCCTCATTGCCATGCAGTTTAGAGTCAAGGTACCTCATTTAGCATAGATAATCAAGGCACTGTATGATTTGGTTATAGCTGTGTGAGACAAACAACTTCTTGCAGTCCTGTCGCTTATATTTTTGTGGGAAAAGAGACATGGTTAACAAATGGTAAAGCTTTGGTTTATAAGATGGAAATAAGGGCTTTGAAGGAAAGTGAAAAATGACATGTGATATAAAAGGCTGAGGTGTATACGTATCTCTTCTATCCTGGTATGGGTCTCAGTGAATGAAGATGTCATTACTGATCACTTATGTTTCTGCCGTGTAATACATATTAAACACTCTTCAGGAACTGCTTGAGTGTGGAAGTAGAGGGGGCAACATAGAACATCCTGCTTTCCTTGACTAACATAAAGATTCCCCATAAAGATAAAGATATGGATGTGGTTCATTTTCATTTTTGCAGTCATTACAAATTTTGTTTGTATAATATGTGGTCATGAGTGTGGACATTGTTATCTGGGACTGGAGACTTCCTGTTGATTTGGGCACAGATACTTCCACCATTCAGTCTAGGTTAGGGTTAGGGTTAGGGTTGTGTTTAACATCATTTGAGAGGATTTTCACTTTTATATAAATATTCAAAATATTGTACTATTTGGCATTAACATTTTACTGCTGTACAGACTAACACAGTGTATACCCCATTAAGCTGTGGAGTTCTTCTCAATTGGAGAAAGAGTTATATTTCTCTGCACCATTGTAGCCCATCCTGAGTTTATTCTATGAGTAGGTTTCCACTGTACTTCTCAGTGGAAACACCAAAAAGAGCTGTGCTTCTTTAGAGGAAATCATTCAAGGTATAATTGAGATGACCTGCAGAGGGAGAGAGCATATCATTTTAAGTAATACCCTAAAGGAGTCTAAAAGGAGAAGTGGGAAATTTTCAATGTCTTTGCATCGCACGGGTGGCTCGGGTTCTTTTGTTTCAGTGATCCACAATCCATAGCCTGTTTTGCTATTCACAGGTGGGAAACAACAGTAACAGCTTTGAAGTTTAAAACAGTGAAGGAAATTCAACCTTTTCCTTTTTTTAAAAAAAATGTTACCTTATGTATTGAAGGGGTTTCATTAAAATGGGTACCACAAGAGTGTTCTTTCTGGGGTGATGGATATTTTCCATCTTTTGATGACAGTATTACTATACATTTGTGAAAACTCAACAAGTATACTTAAAATTATATAACAAACGTTTTCATATGCTAGGAGAATGTTAAACTCTCCTGAACTTTGATTATGTGTTCAACTCTTTTTTCCACCACTGTGGGATCTTGCTTAGGAAGAAAGGACATGGGCCACAAGAGGCCTTTCTTACAACCCTGTCTTAATTGAAAAAACACCCTCTAGGGCTACACCTGCCGTCGCCTCATGCATATAACTAGGAGTGAAGTGGGAGGGTTCCCAGATCTCTTCTGAGTTTAAATCGGGTTCCTCGGACAGATCTATTGAAATACTGTGGTTCTGAAACAGAAAGGTGTATCCCAAGTGGGATCTTCCTGGGGACATCCTCATTTGTGTGCATCAGCATCATTTCCTTCACGGCCATCCAGAGACCCTTTCCCCCTCTCAAGCCTACTCTGTGCTTACTTACGCGGAAACATCTTTAGAAATTCACACACGTCTCACTCTGGAATATCCTTCTGAGGCAACACCAGGGAGCTGTGAGTTGCAAGGGTGACAGAAGCAATTGGCAGAACCCATGTCACAGGCACATTCCATCAGCCACTGAGACCACAGGCATCACATGTTTACCAGATCTGCTTGCTTACTTATTCGTACAACACTAAAAAGTAACTGGCCTCGAAGTGGGAAACAAGCAGCTGTAGTATTTTTCGAAATAACGCTCAACATTATCTCCCCACATTGCTTTATTATAGAGGCTTTAGCAGCCTACTATTATGCATCCAAGAGTCTTTAAACATTCCATGGTGGACATAAGTTACCTAAGGCATCCTTATGCCAGAAACTATTCTTAGCTGTTACTGCGCACAAATACAGACCCCACTGCCGGCAGCTGAGAGTCTTTGTGTAATGGAGGACCTCCCAGGGCCTGAGCTGATGATCGCTTAAAGTCAGCTTCCCGTTTGGCATTGGGTCATAAATGCAGGGCCCCTCAGGCTTTCTAACCAGAGGCCTTCTCTTTGAACATATATTGGTATTTACAGAATAGAGCCAAACATGGTGCTGCTGGCATATCCCATCCAGAGGAGGAAGTGTGTTGCCCTGTTCTCTGATGGATGCCATCTGTTTTGAAGTAGGTCACTTTTCTAGACACATTGGCCATTTGGCGAGTCACTTGGGATCACATTAGTGACCAGGTAGCTCACATACTTTATCTAGAGTGTGCCGTCACCACACCTGACGGGGTCCACTGCAGAGATGCTGCATTTTGTCTCTAGGTCAAACAGGCCATCCGAGACGGAAGATTGGACCCAGGCATCAGATGGATTAGTCAAACTCCAGGCAATCATGCTAGCAGTAAAGAATTCCCTTGCCAAGAATCAAACTCATCTGCACATTGTTACAGATCCTTTGGCCGTTGCCCATGATCCACCTGTTTGATTACACCAATAACAACTCCTTATCCAAGGTTTCCCCCTTTGGCATAAAGAACTCTGAGATTAACTTGCCTCACAAAATCCATGTACAAACCAGTGGCATCCTTACTCTTCACATATTAAACCCTAATCTGAAGAGGCTCATTTCACTGTTCAGGGTAATAAATTTACTCAACTTTAAGACCACATACTTGTGCCTGAGCTCTAATGGTATTAAATTTGACCTGTGAGTAAATGGTAATCTATAACCATTTAGTGGTCTCTAATCTTTTTTTTTTTTCAGCTGTGTTGCACAGCATGCGAGATCTTAGTTCCCCAACCAGGTATCGAACCCGTGCCTCCTGCAGTGGAAGTGCACAGTCTTAACCACTGGATCACCAGGGAAGTTCCAAGTGGCCTCTAATCGAAAGGTTAGGCAAAATTCAAGGGACTTCCCTCCTCTACCACAGCTAACTTAGTGACTGACCGATGCACCTGAGGTGGAAAAACATACCACTGGTGATATAACTGATGGACTTACTTTACAGAGAAAGGAAGGGGTTCCTACAGCTTTTGAAAAACAGACCCTCATGCTCTCTGTTGGCTACTTGTTATGCTGTCACCATGACCCAAGATACAAGGAGCCACCAAGACACCCTAGAAATTATTGATATTATCAACTGAATTCTGGGACTACACAACACTGGGCTCTTGAAAAAGACATTCAGAGGACCTCCCCTAATGACCTCAGGTTATAACACTCATAGTGGCCTAATGGCTTACTTATACCTTGCTTTCTTCTTTTTCTTTTTTTTTTTTTTCTGCCACACTGTGGGATCTCAGTTCCCCGACCAGGGATTGAACCCGTGCCCCCTGCAGTGGAAGCATGGAATCCTAACCAGTGGACCACCATGAAGTCCCACTTTTCTTTCTTTCTTTTTTAATTTTTGGCTGCGTTTGTTCTTCTTTGCCGCGCGTGGGCTTTCTCTAGTTGCGGCGAGCAGGGGCTACTCTTTGTTGCGGTGCACGGGCTTCTCATTGCAGTGGCTCTCTTGTTGCAGAGCACGGGCTCTAGGCGTGCGGGCTCAGTAATTGTGGCACACGGGCTCAGTAGTTGTGGCTCGTGGGCTCTAGAGCACAGGCTCAGTAGTTGTGGTGCACGGGCTTAGTTGCTCCGCAGCATGTGGGATCTTCCCAGACCAGGGCTCGAACCCATGTCCCCTGCATTGGCAGGCGGATTCTTAACCACTGTGCCACCAGGGAAGCCCCCACCTTGCTTTCTTATAGATAGGTCTTCCTCCTGTTGGAGCCATTAATTAGATTCAATCACCAGTCTTTGGAGCCTATTACTTTGTTCTGGTCATCAGGCTTACGGGCACCTTATAAGTAGAAGCCCTTCTATACTAGCCATTTCTATCAGAATGGTCACCTCTACAGGTCTTTGGTTTATTGTCATAGTGCACTCTGGACACCACTGTTATATCCAACTCCCTGGTCCCCCTCCTACCATCACCCGTAGTCTGTGCAACCTGTGTGTCAATATTTCATTTTGGGCACCCTCCTTCAAAACCCCCCTGGCCCACCCAACACAAATGTGCCGTTTTTCTACCATTTGCACTCACATGCTCATTATCATAGGAGACACAGACACCGAACTGTGCACACATGATGTCATTCAACGAGCACATCATTAATGCCAATCATGAAATGTCCAAGACACTCAAAATACATGTAGCAGACAGCTAACGTCTTAGATGTTTTCCATGAAGAACAACTCCCTGGCAGCCACGGGAGCTGATGTTCACTTGGCTTTGGACTGTTCATTAGCCAGCCAGGGAGAGTTCTCTTCCTGTAAAAGAGCTGTTTGCTGCACGTGGGTAGGCTACACTGTCAAGGTGCCACCTATTACACAACAAATGAGACAACAAATTAAAAAATAACATTTTGAAAATATATGAACAGAATTCTGGGGTCCTACTGACACATCCCTGTATCTCTACTACACCCTGCGATGACTAGACTCAATTTTTTTTTTTTTGAGGATTCGTCATCTTTTTTTTTTTTTTTTTTCTAGCCGCGCCACACGGCTTGTGGGATCTTAGTTCCCCAACCAGGAATCAAACCCAGGCTCTCAGCATTGAGAGCACAGAGACCAAACCACTGGACCACCAGGGAATTCCCGAGGCTTTGTCATCTTAATTGTAATATGTTCTTGTGCCTTACACATGGCTTTTCAATTAATATTCTAATTTATTTAAGTGAGATGTTTCATCATTCAGTCAATAAACCTCAGGAGTGAACTTTAATAAAAGACATTGGCCTCAACTTGATATTGGAGTCTTAATTGCTTCAGATACCTGCTCACCCTGCCTGGCTCACAGTGAGTTAAATATTTACAAAGGTTGACACATGAGCCTTTTATTTTTGTGGCAGCAGGTAGGAGGGCCAAACATTGAAAACCTGCAGCTTCTACCCCTACACGCATTAAAGGGCCAGCCCATTCTCCTTTGCACAAGCCATCTGAACCCACTTACCCTTGCCCTACTCTCCTTTGAAAGTACTCGAGTAATAAACCTTTTTCTGTTTTCTGATGAATGTGACAACATTACTATGGACAACAGATCCCAGTTCAGGTAGGGTGTTAATCCTGCCCCCAAATACTGCAGTGGTAACACAGAAAGTAACCAATGGATAATGTCTTTTGGGTGACAGACAGGTGTTCAGTGTAGGGAATTTTTATAAGATGAGGAGAGAAACCCAAATAGAAAGATCCCAATGATATTGTTTTGTCATTGGTCACAAAAGAAAAACTTTGAAACCAACCGCATGGGCACTAGCAGTAGAATCAATAAGTGAAAATGATTTAGTCTCAAAAGGGAAAAATATAGAGCAACAGAGGTGAGTAGATGGATTCTGTTCATGCTTCTCCTTTTTAGAACAAAAAAAGTACTGAACAAACCAGAAATCCACACCCCTTCTTAGATCCATAAGATTTTTTTTTTTTTTTGGCCATGCCGCATGGCATGTGGGGTCTTAGTTCCCTGACAGGGATCGAACTCATGCCCCCAGCTGTGGAAGCGTGGAGTCCTCACCACCGGACCTCCAGGGAATTCCCTCCATAAGATACTTGAGGTTATATGGTAAACCAGTGCCCCCCAAATGAGAGTTGAGTATAGAGAATTACTGAAAGCGGAAGCCACTGGAGCCAGCAACTTCTAGGAAGTCATAAAGTTTAACAGAAGAATTGCTGGATACACAGTATAGACTAGCTTGAGAGTTAAAAGCTCTAAGAGGAGCCAGTCTTCTGGAGCCCCTCAAAATTCATTAGTTTTTCCTACAGGAGCCCAAGCAAGTTCTCAGTGGGAAGATTGGGAAAAATGGACTCATGCTTCATGCAGGAAATGGGGGGAAAACGTTTTGATACACACAAAAAGCATTCTGTTCTCTGTAACTGAGGTCATCCCTCAAGGAAAACTAATTTGCCGAAGTCTTATCTGACTGGGGGAAGGGCAGCCAGACCACTTCCTGACCCTTCAGGTTTCTGATCTAACAAAAGGTGAGGAATAAAAGCCAGGAACCTCTCTGACATACATAGTCCAGGGATTCTCTCCCCGCAAAACATAACAGGTTTAATCATAACATGAGAACATTTTCCCATCACACACCTGACCACCATATCAACAGCGTTCCAGTATAAAAAGAGTGGATTAAAACAAATACCAGACACAGACTCTACCTATAAATGAATTTCTAGGGATACCCAAACACAGTAGCAGGGAAAAATACAAGGATACTAGGGGATATTGAAGCCCCTGACACTTAACCACTACAGCAAATATTAAACATAGTCTAATTCTGCACTTCCCTGGTGGCCTAGTGGTTAGAACTCGGTGCTCTCACTGCTGTGGCCTGGATTCAATCCCTGGTTGGGGAACATCCTGCAAACAAACACACAAGCAAAAACACAAAACAGTCTAATTCGTAGTCAAGGAAACATGAAACATCACACTAAAGGCCTATTTACCTCAGCTCTTATTGTGAAAACTCATAATATTTGGAATTTATTTTTGGCTGTGTTGGGTCTTCTTTGCTGCACACAGGCTTTCTCTAGCTGCGGCGAGCGGGGGCTACTCTTCGTTGCGGTGCGCGGGCTTCTTATTGCTGTGGCTTCTCTTGTTGTGGAGCACAGGCTCTAGGCACGCAGGCTTCAGTAGCTGTGGCTCGCGGCCTCTAGAGCACAGGCTCAGTAGCTGTGGCTGTCCCCTGCATTGGCAGGAGGATTCTTAACCATTGTGCCACCAGGGAAGTCCTGGAATTTATATAACATATGTGCTTCCTGGTTTCACTTCTTGGCTACAATTGTTTTGGTTTAATTTTTCCATAAGCAAGCATTTTGAATATTTTCCATAGTCTCGTGGTCCCTGGTCAGGTATTAGCCAACGGGAATTTCAAGCAGAAAACAGGTAAATGTTGGATTTGAGAGCAGGAGAGATAGATATCTTTCCATGTACATGCACATTTGAAGACAACATGAAATAGTTTTTTTTTAATTGGAGTATAATTGCTTTACAATGTTGTGTTAACTTCTGCTGTACAATGAAGTGAATCAGCTATATGGATACCTATATCCCCTCCTTCTTGGACCTCCCTCCCCACCCCCATCCCACCCATCTAGGTCATCACGGGGCACGGAGCTGAGCTTCCTGTGCTTTATAGCTTGTTCCCACTAGCTATCTATTTTATTCATGGTAGTGTATATATGTCCATCCTAATCTCCCAATGCATCCCACCCTCCCCTTCCCCACCGTGTCCACATATCCATTCTCTATGTCTACGTCTCTATTCCTGCCCTCAAATAGGTTCATCTGTACCATTGTTCTAGATTCCACATATATGCGTTAATATGAGATATTTGTTTTTCTCTTTCTGGCTTACTTCACTCTGTATGACAGACTCTACATCCATCCACATCTCTACAAATGACCCAATTTTGTTCCTTTTTATGGCTGAGTAATTGAATAAAAAATAGGTTTCTTTATGCTTCAAACACTGTAAAGAGATAAACTGCAAAAACAATAAACATGGGGCTCCCCTGGTGTCGCAGTGGCTGGGAGTCCGCCTGCCGATGCAGGGGACACGGGTTCGTGCCCCGGCCTGAGAAGATCCCATGTGCCGCAGAGTGGCTGGGCCCGTGGGCCATGGCCGCTGAGCCTGCGCGTCTGGAGCCTGTGCTCCGCAACGGGAGAGGCCACAACAGTGAGAGGCCCGCATACCGCAAAAAAAAAAAAAAAAAAAGAAAAAAAAGAAAAAAGAATGAAACAGATCTCACTAGTCTACTAGACCCCAAGTTCAAAAAGGAGGTAATAAAAATGCTAAAGGAATTAAGAAAGATTACTTATAGAAATGCAGATAACTGTAGCAAGGAACTAGAAACTGTAAAGAGGAAACAGTCAAAATTAGACAACTCAATTGCTGAGATAAAAACCAATCTGGAAGCAATGAATAGCAGAGTAAATAACACAGTAGAACGAATAAGTGATCTGGAAGATGGAATAATGGAAATCACCCAATCGTAACAGCAGACAGAAAGACAAATTTTAAAAAATGAAAGCAACATATGAGATCTATGGGATAATATGAAGCATGCCGACCTGTGCATCATAGGGGTTCCAGAAGAAAGAGAGAGCGGGGATTGAAAAATGTATTTGAAGAAATTATGGCTGCCAACTTCGCAAACCTAAAGAAGGAAATAGATGTCCAGGTATAGGAAGCACAGAGGGTCCTAAACAAGATGAACCCAAACAGACCCATACCAAGACATATCATAATTAAAATGGCAAAAGTTAAAGATAGAGGATTCTAAAGGCAGCAAGAGAAAAACAAAGAGTCAGTTACAAGGGACCCTGCATAAGGCTATCAGTTGATTTCTCTGCAGACACTTTGCAGTCCAGGAAGGAGTGGCATGATATATTCAAAATCCTGAAAAGGAAAAACCTGTAACGTAGGATACTCTACCCAGCAAGATTACCATTTAGAATAGAAGGAGAAATAAAGAATTTCTTAGACAAGCAAAAACTAAAAGAATACAGCAACACTAAACCTAACCTAAAAGAAATATTGAAAGGTCTTTTCTAAATAGAAAAGTAGCATGAATCTATAGGAAAGGGAAAATCACCATAGGAAAGGCAAATATACAAAGGGATTGAAGGTCATTTAATAAGCCAGTACGTAGATTAAAAAACAATCAAAAAACTTTTGTAAAAGCAATTATGACTACAATCAACAGCAAAAGGGTAAACATGAAGATGTAAAATAGGACATCAAAATCACAAAATGTGGAGGAGGGCAGTAAAAAATGTATTAATACATCTTTTAGAATATGTTTGACTTTATACGACAGTCTAAAGCAAGTAGATATAGTTATGGGTGTCCCGTGGCTACTGCTGGCTCACTGATGGGTAGAGCCAGGTCCCAGGATCTCTGGTTGCAGGGCCCTGGGGATCCTAGAGCTGGTGTTGGCCCACTGGTAGGCAGGACCAGTTGGTGGCACAGCTGGCTGCAGTGTCTGGGGTTTCCCAAAGCTTGTGTCAGCCAGCTTGTGGTGGGACCAGATCCCTGGGCAGGTGGCTTAGGGACCTGAGGTGTCTCAGAGCTGGTGCTGGCCTGCCGGTGGGTGGGCTGGGCCCTGCTACAGCATGTTGTAGGACTATGGTAGTTCTGTGCTAGTGTCTACCCGCTGGTGGGCAGGGTTAGTGCCCAGGAGATCCTGGGGCTGGTGCCCATCCACTGGGGGGTGAAATCAGGTCCTAGGGCTGGTGCTGGACCACTGGCAGGCAGAGCTCATCCTGGAGTCTCTGGCTGAAGGGTCCAGGGGTCCCAGAGCTGGTGTCAGCCTATTGGTGGGTAGGGCCAAGGCCCAAGGGTTTCTGGGGCCAGTGCTGGCTCACTGGTGGGTAGAGCCCTATCCTGGGAATTCTGCCTGCAGAGCTCTGAGGGTCCTGGAGCTGGTGTTAGCCTGCTGATGGGCAGCGCTGGTTCCTCACACAGCTGGCTGCAGGGATCAGGGTGCTCCAAAGCTTGTGTCAGCCTGCCGGTGGGTGGAACTGGATCCCGTGGCAGCTGGCTGAGGGGCCCAAAGTGGCTCAAAGCTGGTGTTGGCCTTCTGGTGGGCAGGGCCGGGGCCCAGGGAGTCCTGGGGCTGGTGCCAGCCTGCTAGTGAGTGGGCTGTGTCCTGCCACAGAAGGCTGCGGGGCTGCAGTGGTCTTGGGGCTGGCCATGAATGCAGGACCCTTCAGGCTTTCCAACCAAATGTCTCCTCATTAAATATCCATTGGTGCGTACAGAATAGAGTCAAAAATGGCACCTCTGGCATATCCCACCGAGACAAGAAAGTGTGTTCCCGTATTGTCTGATACAATCCATTCTGGAAGAGGCCAACTTTCTAGGCACATTATCCACTTTGGGAGTCACTTGGGAGCAGATGAATGACCAGGAAGTTGATATTTTTTATGGACAATGTGCCATAACCAATTCTGATGGGTTCCATTGCAGAGATGCTGCATTCTGTCCCGAGATCAAACGGGCCATCCATGATTAAGACTGGACCCAGGCATGAGACTGGTCACAATCCAGGCAACTATGCTAGCAATAGATAAGTCGCTGCCCAAGAATCAATCTAGCTCACCTGCACAGTGTTACAGATCACTTGGCCACTGCCCATGATCTACCTGCCTGGTCTCACCAATTAAAAACAAGGTCGCCCCCTTTGGCATTAAGAACTCTGAGAATAATTTGCCTCACAATACTGAAGTACAAATCAAATGCCACTGCTTATACTGCACATATTAAACCTCAGTCTGCAGAGGCTCATATCATTACACCTGAGATCTGATGGTATTAACCTTGGCCCTGTGAGCCCCTGTAATCCATAACCATGTAGAGACTTCTAAAGTTTAAGCAAAATTCAAAGGACTTCCCTTGTGACCACCTGGAGGGGTGGGATAGGGAGGATGGGAGAGAGGGAGACGCAAGAGAGAAGAGATATGGGAACATATGTATATGTATAGCTGATTTACTTTGTTATAAAGCAGAAACTAACACACCATTGTAAAGCAATTATACCCCAATAAAGATGTTAAAAAAAAAACAAAAAACAAAGGACTTCCCTTTTCTGCCATGGCTAACTTAGTGACCAACCAATGATACACTTGATGTGAACAAACACAACACTGATAATATAATCAAGGGACATAACTTTCCTGACCAAGGAAAGGGTCCCTACAGCTGATGGCAAACAGACTTTCTTTTTTTTTAAGGAAATGGAGATCCATTGTTTTTTTGTTTTGTTTTGTTTTTATAAATTTATTTTATTTATTTACTTTTGGCTGCGTTGGGTCTTCATTGCTGCACGTGGGTTTTCTCTAGTTGCGGCGAGCGGGGGCTACTCTTCGTTGCGGTGCACGGGCTTCTCATTGCGGTGGCTTCTTGTTGCGGAGCACGGGCTCTAGGCGTGCGGGCTTCAGTAGTTGTGACGCGTGGGCTCAGTAGTTTTGGCTCACGGGCTCCAGAGGGCAGGCTCAGTAGTTGTGGCGCACAGGCTTAGTTGCTCCACAGCTTGTGGGATCTTCCCGGACCAGGGCTCGAAACCATGTCCCCTGCATTGGCAGGCGGATTCTTAACCACTGCGCCACCAGGGAAGTCAGAAAGTCAAACAGACTTTCTAGGGCCCCTCACCCCCTCTACTGACTACTTGCTATGCTCTGACTATGGTAGATACTTATATAGAGTAATTACTCTTTCTATCATACGTGAACCTACTGAAACCGAAATGAAATGACTCACCAAGACACTCTATATATTATTGATATTATCAACTGAATTATGAAAAAAAACACTGGGTTCTTGAAAAAGGCATTTGGTAGACCTTGTACCTCTCTTACAACCCTAGTATACAACCCTCATAGGTTATCTTAATGCCCACTTAAACCTTGCTTTCTTAGAGTTAGGTCTTCCTGCTGCTTGAGGCATTACTTAGATTCACTCCCCCAGTCTTTGGGACCAATAACTTGGTCTGATCATCAAACTTACTGGCACCTTATAAGTAGAGGCCTTTCTATACCAGACATTTCTGTCAGACTGGTCACTCATGCAGGTCTTCAGTTGATGGTCATGGTGCACCCTGGCCACTCCCTGCTCTTCTTCCTAACATCACCTGTAATCTGTGTACCCTGCACGTCAGTATTTCATTTGGGGCACCCTCCTTCAAAATCCCTCCAGCTCATCCCACATGAATGTGCTGTTTTCCTACCATTTGCACTCAGGTGCTCGTTGTACTGAAAGTCACTGGCACTGACCTGGTCACACATGATATCATTCAACAAACACACCATTAATACCAATCGTGAAATGTCCAAAACACTCTAATTATAGGTGGCAGACAGCTAATACTTCAGATGTTTTCCTTGAAGGAAAACTCCTTGGCAGTCATGGTAGCTGGTGACCACTTGGCTTTTGACTATTAGCCATCAGAGAGAGTTCTGTTCCCCTAAAAGCGATATTGGCTGCATGTGGGTAGGCTCCACTAGCAAGGTGCCCCAGGAACACAACAAATGAGACAACAAATTAAGATAGGTAATTGCAAAACGAAACAACTGACAAGAGGTTAATCTCTAAAAACACAAACAGCTCATGCAGCTCTATATTGAAAAAAAAAAAACAACCAAAAAATGGGCAGAAGATCTAAATCCAAAGAAGACATACAGATGGCCAAGAAGCACATGAAGAGATCCTCAACATCACTAATTATTAGAGAAATGCAAATCAAAACTACAATGAGGTATCACCTCACACCGGTCAGAACGGCCATCATCAAAAAGTCTACAAACAGTAATTGCTGGAGAGGGTGTGGAGAAAAGGGAACCGTCTTACACTGTTGGTAGGAATGTAAATTAGTACAACCACTATGGAGAACAGTATGGAGGTTCCTTAAAAAACTGAAAATAGAAGTACCGTATTATCCAGCAATCCCACTCCTGGGCATATATACGGAGAAAACCGTACTTCAAAATGATATATGCACCCCAGTGTTCATTGCAGCACTATCTACAATAGCCAAGACACGGAAGCAACCTAGATGTCCATTGACAGAGGAATGGAAGAAGAAGATGTGGTATATATATATATATACACACACACACAATGGAATATTAATCAGCCATAAAAAAGAATGAAATAATGCTATTTGAAGCAACATGGATTGACCTAGAGATTATCATACTAAGTGAAGTAAACTAGACAAAAACAAACATCATATGATATTGTTTATATGTGAAATCTTTAAAAAGTGATACAAATGAACTTATTTGCAAAACAGAAAGACTCACAGACTTTGAAAACAAATTTATGGTTACTAAAGTGGAAACGGGGGGGGAAGGGATAAATTAGGGGTTTGGGATTAACAAATACACACTACTATATAAAAAATAATCAACAAGGACCTACTGTATAGCACAGGGAACTCTACTCAGTATTCTGTAATAGCTTATATGGGAAAATAATCTGAAAAATAATAGATATATGTATATGTATAAATGAATCACTTTGCTGGTACCTGAAACTAACACAGCATTGTAAATCAACTGTACTCTAATGTAAAATTAAAAAAAAATTTTAAAGAGCAAAAAACAAAATAAGTAATTAGATTACTAAAATATTTGAACAAATTCGGGAAGTATACTGACACTTTCCTGGCTCTCTCCAACACCCTGGGATGACTGAATTCAAATCTTTTCTTCAGGCATTGTCATCTGAATTATGTTGCTTGTGCTACATATTTCTGCAGCAAAGATGGGTCTATTTGGGATCAGCAGAGGACCACAATTCAGGGTCTGGAACTATGGCAAGCCATAGGCAAGTCCCCACACAGCAAGGACAGAACACTTTCAGAGAGAGGGAAAGGAAGATGGGAGGGCTGTAGGAAACAAAGAGTCCATGGCTTTTCATTGAATGAGTCCTTGCCAGGAACCAAGAGGAGTCTTTTTTTTTTCCCTGTTGGGCTTGGCTATGTCCTAGAGTGTGAGAACTCCCCCTTCTGGTCTCTCAACTCTATTTTAATTGTGGTTTCTATTTGTTAATTTTTTACAGAGATGTGTCGTCATTCAGTCAGTAAACCTAAGGAGTAAACATTAGAAAAGACACTGACTTCATTTTTCATATCTGACTCAATCTGCTTGAGACAACTGCTCACCCTGCCTGGCCCACAATGGGTAAACAAGTTAGGAAGGTTGACGTATGCCCCTGTCTTTTTTGTGTCAGCAGGTAGTATGATCCAAACTTGAAAACCTACAGCCTCTACCTCTGTACACATTAAAGGACCAACTCATTCTCCTTTGCTCAAGCCACCTCAAACCACTTACCCTACATTCCTTAGAAAGTACCTTTGTGTAATAATTTTTTAAAACTTTGCTTGATGCATGTGGCGACAGCAGTCTTAACATCTGATTCATTTTAGGTAGGGGGTTGATCCTGCCTCCAAAGGGCAGTGATAAAACAGAAAGTGGTTACAATGGAATATGTCTTTGGGGTTATAAACACACATTCAGGGTAGGGGATTTTTATAAGACGAGGAAAAGAAATCCAAATACAGATATCCACGTATGATAATGTTTTTAGATGCATTGGTCACAAAAGAAAACCTTTGAAGCTTCCTACGTGGCTCTAGCAGTAGAATGAATAAGTAAAAAGGCTGTAGTCTCACAAGTGAGCAACACAAGTGAATGGATGGTTTCTGTTCCAATATATAAAAACTCAGAGTGATCATTCTTGTCTTCACAACAAGAAAATACCTGATGAACCTGAAAAGCAATACCTGTTCTTAGATTTAAGAGAGATTTGAGATTACATGGCATAACAATGTTCCCCAAAATGAGAGACAGGTGAATACAGAGAATAACCACTTACCTGGAGGAGAAACAACTGGAGTCCACAAACTCTAGGAGCACAGAAACTGTTAACAATGAATTTACTGGAGACCCAGATTGGACTTGCTTGAGAGTTAAAAGCTTTAGTGAGTTCAGTCCTAAGGAACCCCACAAACTCATCAATTTTTTCCTGCAGGATCCGAAGCAGGTTCTCACCTTGAAGAATGGAAAAAAATGACCTCATTCTTCATGCAGAAAATGATAAACACACAAAGCGTTCTGTTCTCTGTAACTTAGACCATTCCTTAAAGAAAACTTATTTGCTAAAACCTTATCTTATTGGGGAAAGAGGATAACTCCCAGACCCTTCAAATTTCCTCTCTACAAAAGATGAGGAATAAATCTTTTGCTAAGAAACTGTTCTGAAGTTTATAGTCAAGGGATTTTGTCCCACCAAAACATTACAAGTTTAATCATAACATAAAAGAACGTTTTCCCACCCAAATACCTTCCCACCATATCAACAGGGCTCCAGTATAAAGAGTGAATTGAAACAGAGTTGCTAGACACAGGCTACTTAAGATAGGCTTTCTAGGGATACCCAAACAGGACACTCGTATGCAGTATAAGTAGTAGTAAAAGGGAAGTTTATAGTGATAAACATCTATATTAAGAAAGAAAGATATCAAATTAACAACCTAACACCTCAGGGAACTAGAAAAAGAACAACAAACTCAAAACAAATCCTCTGAAAACTACAAAACATGGTAAAAGAAATTAAGAAATGTATAAATAAATGGGAAAACTCCCAATTTCATGGTTCAGAAGACTTCACATTGTTGAATTGCTGCTACTCCACAAAATGATCTAGAGATTCAACACAATACCTATCATAATCCCAGCTGTAATCTTTATAGATATTGGCAAGCTGTTTCATAAATTTATGCGGAATTTCAAGGGAACTAGATTAGCCAGACCAATCTTGAGAAAGATAAACAGGAAATTCCCTGGTGGTCCGATGGTTAGGACTCCGAGATTCCATTGCCAAGGGTCTGGGTTCAATCCCTCATCAGGGAAATAAGATTCCGCAAGCTGCTCAGTGCGGCCTAAAAAAAAAAAAGAAAGAAAAACCAAGTAGTGGTATTAACATTTCCTGACATCAAAGTGTTACCGAGCCCAAGCTCTCGCTCTGCTCGCCGCACGACAGCCAATGAATCGGAGACGAGGTGTTGAGACAAGGAAAGCCGGCCGATGGAGAAGATGGCAGACCAAAGTCTCAATATAACCATTTTATTGGGGTTTGGATGCCAGTTTCTTTTATAACACAGAGAGGGGGTGGAGATGAGGAAGTAAAGTAAAAAGGCCATAAGTTTTGCAAATATCACCTGGAATGGCCAGCCTCGGAGGGGATGTGTTAATTTCTTCTTTCTTGTAGCCATCCACAAGTGGACAGGTTCCAGATGTTTCTCTGAACAAAGGCACTTTGGTTCAACACTCAGGCAGAGGGGCAGGGTTCCCCAAGGCATGCCATTATGTATAGACAGTATCCTTTTAGTGAACAAAAGCAGAGGAAAACAAAGGTTAAAGTAAAAGAAATAGATCCCACGTGTAGTCAGATTTGGCTCTCCCCTGTTACAAAAGCATTATACTAAGCAAAAGTAATCAAGATAGTATGAAATTGACACAAGGCTAGACCATAAACATTTATGGAACAGATTGAGAACTGAGAAATAAGCCCCTATATCTGTGGTCAACTGATCTTTGACAAAGGTACCAAAAATGGGGAAAGAATATTCTTTTCATAAATTGCTGCTGGGCCAACTAGACAGCCATATGCAAAGAAAGAGGTTGTACCGTTACATCATACCATAATCAATAATTTACCAAAAAAGATCAAAGACCTAAACATAAAACAATATAATACCAATAAAGATGTTAAAAAATAAATATATAAAATACTTTGATAAAACATAGGGAACACTTTATGACCTTGGATTTGGCAAAATACTGTTAGATATGACACCAAGAGCAATAATAGGTAGGAAATAGGAAATAGTAGGTAGGAATAGGAAAAATAGGTAAATTGGACTTCATCAAATTAATGACTTTTGTGCTTCAAAGGACACCATCAAGGAATTCCCTGGTCATCCAGTGGTTAGGACTCCGATCTTCCACTGCAGGGAGCACAGGTTTGATCCCTCGTTGGGGAACTAAGATCCGCATGCCGCTTGGCCAAAGAAAGAAAAAGGACACCAGAAAGTGAAAACATCCTTAGGAATCCTTGTGTGCTATTGCTAAGGCTATTAAATTGTGTCTCCAGGATGAAAAACAACACGGCAGTTCATCAAAAATTTGGAACTGAGTTACCGTTTGATCTAGCAACTCTTACTTCTGGGTAAGTACTCAAAAGAATTAAAAGCAGTAACTCAAAAAGATATATGTCCACTCGTGTGTCTATTAGCATTATTCACAATAGCCAAAAGGTGGAAGTAACCCAAATGTCCATCAACAGATGAATGGATCAAAAAAACTTGGCACTGGGGCTTCCCCGGTGGCACAGTGGTTAAGAATCCGCCTGCCAAATGCAGGGGACTCGGGTTTGAGCCCTGGTCCAGGAAGATCCCACATGCCACGGAGCAACTAAGCCCGTGCGCCACAACTACTGAGCCTGTGCTCTGGAACCGACGAACCACAACTATTGAGCCCAAGTGCCACAGCTACTGCAGCCCGCATGCCTAGAGCCCATGCTCTGCAACAAGCGATGCCACCACAGTGAGAAGCCCGCGCACCACAGCGAAGAACCAACACAGCCTAAAGAAAGTAAAATTTTTAAAAAATTAAAAAAAAAAAACGTGGCACTTAACATTCCATGGAGTGTTACTTGGCTTTAAAAAGAAAGCAAATTCAGACGTGCTACAACATGGATGAACCTTACGAACATTATGCTAAGTGAAATCAGCCTGTCAAAAAAGGTTAAACCCTGTATGATTCCATTTGTATGAGGACCTAGAGTCGTCAGATTTATAGAAATAAAAAGAGTGGTTGTGGGCTTCCCTGGTGGCACACTGGTTGAGAGTCCGCCTGCCGATGCAGGGGACACGGGTTCGTGCCCCGGTCTGGGAGGATCCCACATGCCGCGGAGCGGCTGGGCCCGTGAGCCACGGCCGCTACCAGGGGCTGGGGTAACGGGATAATGAAGAGGGTTTTTTCTAATGGGAAAAGAGTTTCAGTTTTGCAAGATGAAAATAGTCGGAGATTAGTTTCACAATGTCAATTTACTTCCCACCACTGAACCGTACAGTTTTAAAATGTTGAAAATGTAAACTTTATGGCATGTATACATTACCAGAATTAAAAGCAAAAATTTTAAAGCAGGAGAATGGAAACACAACCCACAGAATGGAGGAAAAGTCTGCAAGTCATATATCTGATAAGAAACTTGTCTCGAAAATATCTAAATACCTCTTATAACTTAATTATAAAAAGTCAAATGAGTCAATTTAAAAGTGGCAAAGGATTGAATACACACATTTTTCCAAGGAGGATATACAAAGATGGCCCAGAGTATATGAAAAGGTGCTGGACATCATTAGTTATCAAGGAAATGAAAATCAAAACCCCAGGGAGATACCACTTCAAAACCACTAGGGGGCTTCCCTGTTGGCACAGTGGTTGAGAATCCACCTGCCAATGCAGGAGACACGGGCTCGAGCCCTGGTCCGGGAAGATCCCACATGCCATGGAACAACTAAGCCCGCGCGCCACAAATACTGAAGCCCGTGCACCTAGAGCCCGTGCACCTAGAGCCTGTGCTCCACAACAAGAGAAGCCACCGCAATGAGAAGCCGGCGTGCCACAACTAGAGAAAGCCCGCGTGCAGCAACGAAGACCCAACGCAGCCAAAACTAAATAAATAAATAAATTTATTAAAAACAAACCAAAAAAACCCACTAGGATGGCTGGAATCAAAAAGTGGGATAACAAATTTCAGGTTTATGGGGGGAAATTTGACCCTCATAAACTGATGGTGTGAATATAAACTGGTGTAGCCACTCTGTAAAGCAGTCTTGGAGTTCCTCAAATATTAAACCTAGCATTATCATATGATCCATTAGTTCCTCTCCTAGGTATATGCCCAAGAAAAATACATGTTGGAACAAAAACTTGTACGTGAAATTTATAGCAATGTTATTCATAGTAGCCAGAAGGTGAAAACATACCAAATATCCATGAACAGATGAATATATAAACAAAACATGTTTTATCCATCCAATGGAATATATTTCAGCCACAAAAATGAATGAGCAATTGATACCTGCTAGAACACGGTTGTCCCTTTTAAAAAAATTATGCTACATCAATGAAGTCAGTCACAAAAACCCTAGATACTAGGATTCTTTTCATATGAAAACCCTGAAAAGGGAAATTTATAGAGACAGAACGTAAATTAGGCGTTGCCTAAGGCTGGGGTTTGGAGAAGGAAGATGGGACAATTGCGGGTGACAGATAAAGGGGAGACAGTTTTCTGTTTGATGTGACCCAAGTGTTCAAAAATTGTGGTGATGATTGCATTTATCTGTAAATATACCAAAAACCACTGAATTATACACTTTAAAGTGGTGCAGTGTATAGTATGTACCTTATATCATAATAAAGCTGTTGAAATAAGTAAATAAATGCATTAAGCACTTTGCAATGCAAGAGTTTTGCAATCCAGTCTCTTCAGCATCTTGGAGTTTCCAGGTTAACACGTCCATCACCTCACATTGTTTGTGTGTATGTGTGGTGAGAATTCTTAATCCACTGTCTTAACAAATGTACAATATAGTATATGTAGATCAGAAAATCATCACATTGTAATCTTTAAATATAGACAATTTTATTAATCAATTATACCTCAACAAATCTGGGGGCGGGGGAAGAGGTTCTAGGTGCATCTCAAATTTACATAACGATTTATTGTTTTCTTAGTGAAATAGGAATCAGTTGTCTTAGGGATATTATAGTCACTTACATTTCAAGTTCTCTAGGGACAAAGGCAAAAACTAATCTAAAATAAATTTCCTTACCTGAGAATTTAATGAATACATCTCACACCCTATGCTTAGACTGAAAAGAGTCCTTGAGCCCAACTGGGACTGTAGGGTTCAAACTTCCCACTAGAGCCAAGTGCTTGGGATTCCGTCTCTTAAGTACCAAATGAGTGGGGTTGGACCACGGATGGATGGACGAAGGCTCAGCGCTGTCAAGGATCAAAGATTAAAATGGATGGAATTCCCTGGCAGTCCAGTGGTTAGGACGCCATACTTTCACTGCCGAGGGTGCAGGTTCAATCCCTGGTCAGGGAACTAAGATTCCGCAAGCTGCGCAGCGCAGCCAAATTTTAAAAAAATAAAAAATAACTTAAAACTGAAGATTAAGATGAAGCCAGATTCTTTATTACAGATGGTGAGGTCACATTTCAGTTTCTGAAAAAGGGTCACAGTTCCATGAGTGGCCTCCCAGCCTTACACCAAACCCTTGAGAAATAAAATACTGCCTGCCTGCCATGTCAGTAAACAAAGGATGTTACATTTATCAGCAACTGCAGTGAGCCGGGGAGCCCTGCGGGAACTCAGGAAGGAAACAAAGAATACCTGCCATCTAGCAGCCATCAGACTGCAGCCACTCTCAACAGTGGTGAGCCCTGAAGAAACTCAGGATGTGAAAACGTAGGATACTGTAGCTGAGGTACACATCAAAGGAATGATTTCAGTGAGTTCACACTCTTGCATCTTCCCATAGATAGAAAAGTGCTAAATTCCTTAACTTGAGATATCTAGTTTTCTTTTATTAACAGTAATCTTTTGTTCCTACTACCTGCCCTTTGTTGCAAAACTCCTATATATCCTAGCTACCCCCTCACCTCCTCAGAGCAATCTTCTCAGGGTTGCTTAAAATGCTGCCTCCCAGGCTTGAAGTCCTCAGTATGTCTGCCGAATAAAACATAACTCTCAACTTTTAGGTGGTGAATTTTTTTTTGGTCGACACCCTTGGCCCCTAGAGAACACAAGACCCTCTTTTCCAGTGTGGCCAGGTGTTGGGTTGCACCCTGCAGGTTTGCAAACCCATTAACTGCCCAGTCTCAAGACCAAAGAAAGAGGCCGGAATCAGCCGTAGAGAAATCAATGGTTTAACGGATAGGGGATCTTACATGTCCGAAGCAGAAGGCCCCTGGAGCTACACCCCACTGTAGACAGCAGATGTCAGGCAGAACCGTCTTCGTTGGGTGGGAGTTACCAATAACGGAGGAAACTGACCTCAGATTGGCTCATCAGTTACCATGAAACCTCACCACCCCTTTGATAAGCTATGAAAGTGGAGATAGTCTGATGTGAAGATTAGAACAATCAGTAGCCAGGGGCAAGTACCTAAGCATTTACTGATTAGGCTCTAAGATTAAGAGGGAGGATCAGTCATGTGAATAGGGTGTAGGTGAAGCAGGGCCTGGTAGAGCAGGGGATGTACAGAGAGCAAGAGAACAGCCATCTTAGGTGGCCTGGTCATACACCTGCCTGGGCTACCCTCATGATCTGTGCTTAGTTGCTCCATTGGGAAACTCAGTCAGAAATTCCCTGCGCTCATGTGTTCATATAGAGCTGGACGAAAAAGTTCTGTTTCAACGCAAAGCAATCAGGCTGGGTCAGGTTTCCGCCCCACCCGCTGCCCTCAGCACGGGTCGGGGCAGGGGCGGGGCGGAAGCTAGTTTCCAAGAGTCACACGTCCTCCCGCCCAGCTGTCACTCAAGCACTGGGGGATGCGGCCTTGCAAACTGTCCAATCAGGGGCGCCGCTTGGGCAGGTGGGTGGGGCGACGCACTGCTCTAGCTCGGGCGTTTTCACTCCCTCAGGCCAGGCTAGCGATCCGGTTTCCTATCCTTCAATGACGGAGGTGGCAGTGCCTCAGAGTCTGTCGCGCTGTGACCTGCGGTGGTCGTGGGAGTCGTAGGAAGGATTCAGAGAGACCCAGGAAACCTAGAAATGGTGAGTGTGGGTTACCAGGGTGCGGAGTTGGAGCGGGAGGGAAGGAGGCGTTGGTTGGAATTGATCCGAACCAGCTGTGATGGTACCGGGCCTCCCCGCTGTCAACTCCGGAGTCTTGAGGACGCGAGTGGCGCCGCTCGGACCTCGGTCCCCTCCGTCCCGCCGCGTGGGGGCGGGGCCGGCAGCCGGGACCCCGGCGTCCTGTCCCGTCACTGCAAGCCGCGGCTTCGGCCCCGGCCCCGCAGCCCCGCGTCCGCCCCAGATTGTGTGGTGACCACCGGGAGGGTCATCAGGGGACCATCGTGACTCGGTCTCCGTGGTTCGTGCGTGAGAGGAGCTGTGGTCTGGGGGGTCCCCAGTCCTTACTTTCTCCCAGGGGGCACCCGTTTTCTCTTTGAGTTTTCCAATTATTTGGGTAGCAGAGTCTCAAGTCCACGACCCTGTCCCCTCAGCCTAGCTCTTTCTAGGGCTGGTAATAAACCCCTAAATTTTCACAATCCACCCCACATTCCCAAAGCCATCTTTCCTTCTCTGATTCACAGCATCATTATCAACTATTTGTCCTCCGTGGTACCTTTCAAACAGACCCAGTATTTTAACTTTATCATTTTCCCCCAGAGCCCTGGATGGCCCTTTTTTTTCAGTTTACTTTTGTCTGTGGGTGTTTTCCATGAGAAGAAAGCAAAGAATAACCTCCTGGAATTAGGTTGTTCAAAATCCTTGTGCCTCTCCTCCCAGCCTCATTCCTGGGCACAGACATCCTATGGGTGGAGGTTCCTCTTTAAAACTTTCCTGGGTGATATGTGCTGTCAGCGTTGGCCCTCCCTGGGATTGTCACCTTTAAAAGATTTATTCATGTATTTAAGCATCGTTTTTCAATCAGATAAAATGTATTTAATCAATACAGCTTCAAAGACAGTAGTATAAAATATTTCCAAAGAAGCAGAAGTGGTGAATCTCAGAAGAAATAAAATATTCCAGGATTACATTCCATTTACAAATTCTTGTTTTGCTTTTTTTCTTCCCCCAAGCGTGTGTAGTAAGTTTCTGAGGACTATTCTTTACTTTTGGGTGATTTCAAATGAAATTCTCAGATTGTGTGGTGTCTGCTGAGACTTGCAGACCAAGTGTTCAAGTGCGATTAATTATTTTCAAACCAGTTTCTTGCTTTGGAAATAATCATTAACTGACATCTTTTCTTCTGAAACGAGTAGATATTTTGTGTTTTCTGGTTGAACTAGTAACAGTGGCTTACAATTTTCTTATCTCCTTTCCACATAAACGATGGGTTTAAATTATTTTGCTGGATTGTTCAAACACCAGGTTTGTGTCAGTTAAAACATCAACCATGTTCCAAAGCAACTCCAGTGCAGAGCAGAGGCCTATAGTCAGTGATCCACGCTTCCTTGAGCCTGTAAAGAGAAGGACTTGCAGGCCCAGTTGTTCTTCCTGGGGAGCCTCCCCTGCAGGTGTCCTACCTGCTTACACCCATCACAGAAGGAGACTTATGCTGAGAGAAGCTACAGAGCCCTGGAAAGCTGGGGGTGCACCTGCAAGGAGGTGGGATTGATTCCCTTTCTGAGGTTGTAGTTGTGGTTCCATAGGCCTAGACATTTCTAGACGTCATGTTTGAGTTGTACATCCACAGTGTAGGTGCACTCAGTGTAATTTGTGCACATTGAGAGAGTCTGTTACGATCACATCCTCTGTCTTGTGGACAAAGGGTTTATAAATTTGGGTCAGAACCTTAAACTGAATGAGGCTGAGAGTTTCCTCACTTGTGAGACTAGAACCTAGTGTAGGCAGCACTTCCGTGCTTACAGGATGAGGGAGGGCGTGTGAGCTCCCAGAATTCATTCATGTGGCTCCTCAGCTGTCCCTACCCTCCTTCTCCAGTGACTAACCCACTCTAGGGGTTATATCTTAGACCCCAAGTCTGGGAATTTGGTCATCTTTCTGAAAGTGGGTTTTTCTTCTGAACTGTAGCTAGAAGGCTGCTTATCTGTGTTGATTCCAGTATTTGTGTTTCTTTTGTTGTTGTTGTTGTTGGAATCATTTATTACTTCCGTGACAATTTTTAATCCAAAAATGGTATTTGAGTACCAAATTGAAACACTGTGATTTTTAATGGTGGTTTATAGCAGAGCAAACGATTTTATTTTATACAATTTTAAAAACTATACAATTTCTCCTTTTAAGGTGAGTTCCCTCATGCAAGTTCTCCAGGTTTATTGCAGTCGTGTGTGTGTGTGTGTGTGTGTGTGTGTGTGTGTGTGTGTGTGTGTGTGTGTGTGTGTGTAAGAGGTGGCTCTGTTTTGTTCTGGGGTTGGTCCAAAACCAGGTAGAGTTCCAATGCGTACAAAGCTTTAAAATTCTACCTTAAGGAGGTTTAATAAGCCAATATCAATTTCCAAGTACTTTGCAAAAATTGTTAAATTTTTCACATAAATACTGGAATCCTCAAAATCACACAGTCATTTCAAATATGTGTTTCTTTCTTTGGATTTCTTTCTCAACTGAAGATTGCAGTTCTTTGACTCTAGTTTCCATTAGCTTTGGGGCTTTTAGTGTGTAAGTTGATTGAGAGATACAAAGTGAGTAAAGCAAGAAAATTGTGGAACCAATTAGAATTTTGTTCCATTTAGACAAAAGAACTTCAACATGAGATGGGTGTATTTAAGTGCTCAGGTGCTTTTTCCATTAAAAAATTTATTTATTTATTATACAATTTTTAAAGGTTATACTCCATTTACAGTTATTAAGTATTTATCTTTCTCTGACTTATTTCATTTAGTGTAATGCTCTCCTGTCCCTAGGGAACTTTGACATTTAAAAAGGTCATGCTATTCCTAAAGCAAATAAAGTCTTATTTTAATGGATATGAGGAAAAAATTATAATTTCTGTTGATATGAAGATATAATATATGATATATTTCTGTTGATATGAAGAAAACACCTTAAAGCTTATATACATCTTTTAAATTCCTAGTCTATTTCAGGGTTTAATTGCAACCCCCTAATATTTTTCATTATGCCACTCATTCCTGAAAATATCCCCAGCGTGAAATGTAGTGGAGGGACAAACTATAATGTTCTTGTCCTTTCAGTTAGAAGGGGATTTGTAAATCTTTGACGGTGTGCAGTTTTATATCTGTTAGCATTTAAAGGATTAAATCTTGGAGTGGTTTCCTATGTAGAAAAGTTAAAATTAATTTTAAAAAACAAAAATTAATTTAAAATAATGATTAAGCATGGGAAAATATGACGCATATCAATTTCTCTCCTGCTTTTAAATAAATGATGCACATGAGGGTTAAAAAATATTCCTAAAATAAGAAACTTAAGAAGACTCCCTACCTACATATCCTCCTCCACTCCTGTACTCTTACTCCACCCACTCTCAAAATACCAGTTTTTGATTACTTCTTGATCATCCTGTTAATGTTTCTTTATATAAAAAGAAGCTAGTGCGAATGCGTGTTTCTCTTACCTGGGTTTGTTCTTTTCGGGCCTCCCACTGTTGTGGCCTCTCCCGTTGCGGGGGCAACAGGCTCCGGACGCGCAGGTTCAGCGGCCATGGCTCACTGGCCTAGCTGCTCCGCGGCATGTGGGATCTTCCCGCAGCGGGGCACGAACCTGTGTCCCCTGCATCGGCAGGTGGACTCTCAACCGCTGCGCCACCAGGGAAGCCCTGGGTTTGTTTTTATAATGAGTAGTCAGGATCCACATATTTGATGTTTGACTACTGAAAGGTAAGCCTCACCTCTCCCTTTTCCCCTAGTGCTTCTTATCAGGACAGGCTGATTAGAAAGCCTGGAGGCTCCTGCCCTGTGAGCTGCTGTTTGCTGGGGTCTCCTCCTGTGCACTGTGCTGCCCTGTGTGGCGTTGCTGATCCACCAAGCCTGGGCTCTATATACAGAGACAGTTTTGGTAATTCCTTGTCTTTTGAGAGCAGGAGCCCTGGGGCCCTCCTTGTAGTGGTCCTGAGTCCATGGCGTGGATGGAACCTATTTGTGTTTGGAGTGAAGGTGCGACTGAGGCTGGGTTCACCCAGACCTTGGGGCGGGGGGTGATCTTTGGGGAGTACTCGGATGATTATACCCTGTGATTGAGGTGAGCCCCTTGGATGGTCACTCCAAAAAGAACAATTATTCCAGAGAGAAAGAGAAGAGAGGGTAAAGGTAGCCAGTAGGTGCCAGGCTGAGTCCGCTCCTAATACCAAAGGGCTCACCAGGCCCCTTAAGTACCTCTGCTGCTGCTGCCCCTGCCTCTACTGCAACAAAGATCCTGACCCTCTGAGTTATGGTGGACAAAACCCATAGCCTCACTGTGGCACAGCAAAGGGATTAACTTAAAACAATTTAAGCCTAGGGTGCTTAATTTCTTTTTTTTTAATTTGCGGTACGCGGGCCGCGGAGCACAGGCTCCGGAAGCGCAAGCTCAGCGGCCACAGCTCACGGGCCCAGCCGCTCCGCGGCACGTGGGATCCTCCCAGACCGGGGCACGAATCCGCATCCCCTGCATCGGCAGGTGGACTCCCAACCACTGCGCCACCAGGGAAGCCCAGGGTGCTTAATTTCTGTAAAGTAACCAGTTATCATGAAGGAGGCCTCTGACCCTGATGGCACTGTGGTGAGGCTCTCTGGAGGAAAAAAATTATCAATACAAGAGAAGAGAGGACACCCTCTCCCCCAGAGTATATCCAGTGACCTAAGATGCAAAACAAGGAAGAACTGGAGGGAGGGAACAAGAGAAGAAAGGTACTGAAATAAAGGAACACAATTTCACTCAACTGTGAAAAAAATTTGCATTTTTGCATAATTTGCAATTATGCTAAAAAATTTGCATAGCAAAAGATGGAAGGGGCCTGCTTAGCTTTTGGTCCTCTATAATATGGGTTTGATTTAATATTAACATCTCCTGTACTGCACTAATTCACAAAACTTCATGTAATTAATCAAACTAGGTTTCAAATTACAGGTGTACCTGGGGATCCCACTAAGTTTAAACAATTTACCTCATCATCTTAGGAAGAATTACTGAATATAATATAAAGGACAAATAGGTATAATTTGCCTTCAGCAGCAGAACTCTCATGTTGCCTAAATTTCTCATAGTCATATCGCCCATTGTCCCAAAATATCCCATAGTGAGCAGGAAAGCTCTGAACCCATGGTTCATTAAGTAAAATTAAATTGTCTTCTACTTCCAAATTGGCTAGACAAAATGAGACCCCAGAGAGAGACCTTAACTATCAGTTAAATTAGTTAATATGGCCTGATTTAAATTAAACAAGGCCTTGAATTATTGAAAGCCATTATAAGAAATGTATTTAGGGAGAAGTGTTTACCGCCAATTTTCTTCTTTAATAGCCTTATTTGGTCTGCCCTTAAACCTGGAAAGGATGAATGACACCTCATAGTGGATTACAGCAACCCGAGTTGTGGTTGCATCAAATTAGCCCCTATTCCTAGTCTCCAACATTATGGAAATTACTTACTCCATCCAATCAGCGGCTGGTAAATACCCTGCTCTCACAGATTTGATAAGTCTGTTCCGTTCAGTGCCTATTTCAACACCCTCTCAGCTGCAGTTGCCTTCACCTCTGAAGGGACATGATACACGTTTACCTGGTTACCCTCAGGGAACCTCAGCAGCGTGGCCATCCCACAGTCTCTGCAGGAAGATCTGAACTGCATGCACTTTGTTCCAGGAGCACAGATATGACATCACACTAACGACATCCTCCTCTGAGGACATTCATTTCTCATTCATTCAGAACATACAATTACTGAAAAAAGGAGCTTGCGAAAAGTGTTTGGGCCATTGACCCCACACATATGTGAGGCCCTTGGTTAAGTTTCTGAATGTTTTTTGGTAATTAAACAGCTTTTCCCTCCCTGACAATGTGAAGAAATATCTGTAATCCCTCTCAGCACCTACAAGATCTACTAGGTTCTTTTGGTGTTGGGGAGACAGCATATTCCTTATTTACGAATTTTACTTGAGCCCATTTTTACTATTACTTGGAAATTGGCCCCTACCTTGAGGGCACCCCTACTACAGAAGACTCTGGACTATGTTTAAATGGCCATACAACAGGCATTCCTGTTAGTTCCTTTGGAGTCTCCCTCAGTATAGAGGCTAATGCCTCCTGGAATTACCCATGATGGCCTTAAGTTATCTATAGGCTTCTGGTGCAAGGAACTGCCTTAGAACTTCAATTATCACCATGTACCGGGCTCTATTGAAAATAGAGGCTCTCACAAGTGCTGAGCATGCGATCCTCTGCTGAGCTGCCCATTATGCCTCGGGTCGGCATGCCTACCAACACCTCCATGTGACATGATGGAGTCAAACTTGTCCTGGCCTATGCCTCCTGCAGGAGGGTGGCCTCTTCCCTATTCAGTCCCTTGAAAGTTGCTTTGGTGTTGGAAAAGGTCACCACTTCCCCAGATGGAGGCTTCCCTGGGATTGACGGAATGCACAGCTTTTGGGAGTGCACAGACTTTAAGGATGACAATATGCATTCCTACATGATGAGCTCTGTGGAGAGTTGCTGCTCTTCATCCCTTAATTGTGATATCCCTGATGAATGACCAAACCCCAGGGTCACACAAACCAAACATCAGGCAGTCGTCTTACTACTGACCAAAACTGGCCTCATCTACTTGTATTCACAGACTTTTGGACGATTGTCTAAGAGTTGCCCCTTTGTGGTAGAAGAATTTTAGGAACCTTTGAACTCAAGAGATACCAAAAATATAAATCAAGGTAAATCTCGTCTAACATGCCCTAGGTCCAGAACACACGGTCTTGCCAGAACAATCCTCATCCATGTTGGAGTTCTAGACACTATTGATAGTAACCATGGCACTTCTCAGAATATGCAGTGCAGTTCTCTTCAACATGGCATTCAGTGGAAGTTTTACCTCTCTTACTGGTCTCAGGCTCATGGAGCACCATACTGCCTTATTGAATAAGTTCAAGTCAGTTGAATGAAAGGTGTCCTGTTTCAGTCATCAGTCAGTCAAATCAGGGGTGAATTGTAATTCATTTGTCTTCATCTTTTTTTTTCTAATACACTTCAGTTGTTTTAGGGTAGTTTTAGGTTTACAGAAAGTATAGCGAATTTCCACATAACCCCTCTGCATCCACAGTTTGCACTATTTTTTACTTCTTGTTTAACTGGTACATTTGTTAAAATTGCTCAGCAAACACTGATACAGTAAATTGCATGGTTTACATTAGCATTGACTCTGCATTATAAGATCTGTGGGTTTGGCAAATGTTTAATGACCTGTGTCCTTCATTTCTGTATCACATACAGTAGTTTCACTTCCCTAAACATCTTTTATGCCCCACCTATTCATTCATCCCTCCCTCCAACCCTCAAATCCTTCACAGCCTGAGGTCTTTTTACTAGCCCATAGTTTTGTCTTTTCCAGGGTGTTATTCACTTGGAATCATACAGTGTGTGGCCTTGTGAGATTGGCTTCTTTCACTTAGCAGTATACTTTTAAGGTTCCTCCATGTGTTTTCATGGCTTGATACCTCATTTCCTTTTATCACTGAACAGTGTTTCATTGTAAGGATATACCACTGATTTATCCATTTGACTCTTGAAAGATATCTTGCTTAACTCTTAACCCTTGCCAAGTATGAATAAAGTTCCTACAAACATTCATATGTAGGGTTTTGTGAAAATGTGAGATCGTGAGTTCAACTCATTTAGGTCAATACCAACAAGTGTGATTGTTGGATCTTAGTATGAGAAGTAAGAGTGTATTTAGTTTTGACAGAAAATTCTGTCTTCCAATACAGACATATCAAATTTCATTCCCACCAACAATGAATAAGGATTATCTATAGCTTCACGTCTTCACCAATGGCTGGTGTTCTGAGTGTTTCAAAATTTTTGGCGTTTAATAAGTATGTAGTGATAGCTCATTGTTTTATGTGTAATCCCCCAGTGATGTATGTTGAGCATGTTTTCAAATTCCTTATTTTCCATCTGTCTTTCTTTGGTGACTTGTCTGTTCACATCTTTTGCCCATTTTTATTTGGAGTATCTGTAATCTTACTGTTGTGCTTTAAGAGTTCTTTAGTTGTTTTGGGTATCAGTCATTTATCAGATAAGTGTTTTACAAAGGATTTTCTCCTGGTGTGTGACTTGCCTTTTCATTCTCTAAACACTTTTTCCAGAACGGGAGTTTTTCATTTTAATGAAGTGAAACTTAGCATTTTTTCTCTTGGGGATTTTTGTGTGTGTGTCTTATTGAAAAATTTATTACCGAAACCAAGGTCACCTGTAGTTTCTCATATGTTATCTTCTAGAATGTTTTTGCTTTTTCATTTTACATTTAGATATATGATTTGTTTTAATTTTTGTGAAAGGTGTAAGGTATGTGTCGACTTTCATTTTGTTTATGCTCATGTGTGTTTCTATGTGAATATCCATTATTTATAGCACTGTTGAAAAGACTTTACTTTTTCTGTTGAATTGCCTTTACTCCTTTGTCAAAGATCAATTGACTGTATTTGCTTGGGTCTATAGGAAACCAATTGACTTGTGTATCCTTCAACCTTGCTATACACTGTTACTAATTCCAGGGGTTATCTCTGTTGTTGTGGATGCTATCAGATGTTTTGCATAAACAATTGTATCATAAGGAACAAAGTTTTATTTGTTGTTTCCCACTATGTATACCTTTTATTTCTTTTTCTTACCTTACTGCATTGGCTAGGGCTTCCAGTACATTGTTTAATAGGAGCAGTGAAAGGAAACTTCCTTGCCCTATTCCCCTCTTAACAGTAAAGCATCCAGCATCTCACGACTCAGTATGATCTTACCTACAGGTGTTGTGTAGTTGTTCTTTTTTAAGAAGAGAGCCTTCCGCTCAATTTCTAGTTTGTTATCATAAATGGATGTTGGATGTTGTCAAATCTTTTTTCATGGTTATTTCCTCCTCCTTTTATTTCTGATTTAGTAATTTCCGTTTTTCTTCTTTTCTCAGTTGTCTTGATTAGATGTTTATCAATTTTATTAAATTAATACTTTCAAAGGACTAGCTTTGGGATTTGAAAACTAAGAGTTTTGGGTCTTTTTTTTAAAGAACCATACTTTATTCTTTCTTTTTTAAAATTTATTTATTTTATTTATTTATTGTTCACTATGTTGGGTCTTCGTTGCTGCGTGTGGGCTTCTCTAGTTGCAGCAAGTAGGGGCTACCCCTCGTTGTGGTGCACAGGTTTCTCATTGCAGTGGCCTCTCTTGTTGTGGAGCATGGGCTCTAGATGTGCGGGCTTCATTAGTTGTGGCACACGGGCCCAGTAATTGTGGCTCGCAGGCTCTAGAGCGCAGGCTCAGTAGTTGTGGTGCATGGGCTTAGTCGCTCCATGGCATATGGGATCCTCCCGGACCAGGGCTCAAACCCATGTCCCCTGCATTGGCAGGCAGATTCTTAACCGCTGCACCACCAGGGAAGTCCCAAGAGAGTGTTTTTTTTTTCCCCAAAACTTTAAATACAGGGATACCTCAGAGATGGGGGCTTCTGTTCAGGACCACCACAATAAAGTGAGTCACACTTATTTTTGGTTTCCCAGTGTATATAAAAGTTATGTTTATACTATATTGTAGCCTATTAAGTATGCAATAGCATTATATCTAAAAAACAATCTACATAGCTCAATTTTAAAACTTTATTGCTAAAAAGTGTTAACTATCATCTGGCAATGTAGGGTTGCCACAAACTTTTAATATGTAAAATACACAAAATCTGCAAAGTACAATACAGTGAAGCACAATGAAATGAAGTACGCCTGCCTATACAGTATTTCACTCCACTCTCTTCTTCCTTGTGTTGTTTCTGAAAACAAGTCTGATTTAATTCAAGTCTTTTTTTCTCTATGCAAATCAAAACTAAAATTAGGTACCACCTGACACTGGTCAGAATGGCCATCATTAAAGAGTCTACAAATAACAAATGCTGGAAAGGGTGTGGAGAAAAGGGAACCCTCCTACACTGTTGGTGGGAATGTAAATTGATACAGCCACTATGGAAAACAGTATGGAGGTTCCTTAAAAAACTAAAAATAGAGTTGCCATATGAGCCAGCAATCCCAGTCCTGGACATATAGACAAAACTATAATTAGAAAAGATACATGCACCCCTATGTTCATAGCAGCACTATTCACAATAGCCAAGCCACTATTCACAATCTAAATGTCCATCAATAGATGAATGAAGAAGATTGGTGTATATATATATATATATATATATATATATACACATACATACATATATATATATACACACACACATACCAAAAAAACAAACAGAAATACTACTCAGTCATAAAAAAGAATAAAATAATGCCATGTGCAGCAACATGGATGGACCTAAAGATTACCATACTAAGTGAAGTAAGTCAGAACGAGAAAGACAAATACCATATGATATCACTTATATGTGGAACCTGAAATATGACACAAATGAACTTATCTGCGAAACAGAAACAGACTCACAGATATAGAGAACAAACTAGTGCTACCAAGAGGGAGTGGGGGACGGATGGATTGGGAGTTTGGGATTAGCAGATGCAAACTATTATATATAGAATGGATAAACAACAAGGTCCTACTGTATAGCACAGAACTATAGTCAATATCCTGTAATAAACCATAATGGAAAGGAATATGAAAAAGAATATATATGTATAACTGATTCACTTTGCTGTACAGCAGAAATTAACACAACATTGTAGGGACTTCCCTGGTGGTCCAGTGGGTAAGACTGTGAGCTCCCAATGCAGGTGTCTCGGGTTTGATCCCTTGTCAGGAACTAGATCATGCATGCCACAGCTAAAACCCGGTGCAGCCTAAATAAGTAAATAAATAAAATAAATAATAAATATATATATATATTTTAAACCACAACATTGGGCTTCCCTGGTGGCACAGTGGTTGAGAATCTGCCTGCTAATGCAGGGAACATGGGTTCGAGCCCTGGTCTGGGAAGGATCCCACATGCCGCGGAGCAACTAGGCCCGTGAGCCACAACTACTGAGCCTTGTTGTCTGGAGCCTGTGCTCCACAACAAGAGAGGCTATGATAGTGAGAGGCCCACGCACCGCGATGAAGAGTGGCCCCCGCTTGCCACAACTAGAGAAAGCCCTCGCACAGAAATGAAGACCCAACACAGAAAAAATAAATAAATAAATTTATAAAACAAAGGACTAGTCTTTAAAAAAAAATACATTGTAAATCAACTATACTTCAATAAAATAAAAAAATTTTTTAATCTTTTTTTCTCAGCTCACTAAGGTGTTTCTTCTGCTAGCTCTTTTCAATATATTCTTTTTCTTCAGTTTGCATATGATATACTTGGGTGTGCTTTTTTTTAAATTAATTTTATTTATTTTTTTGCTGCATTGGGTCTTTGTTGCTCTGTGTGGGCTTTCTCTAGCTGTGGCGAGTGGGGGCTACTCTTCGTTGCGGTGCGTGGGCTTCTCATTGCAGTGGCTTCTCTAGTTGCAGAGCACGGGCTCTAGGCGCTCAGGCTTCAGTAGTTGTGGTGCACGGGCTTAGTTGCTCCGCGGCATATGGGATCTTCCTGGACCAGGGCTTGAACCCGTGTCCCCTGCACTGGCAGGCAGATTCTTAACCACTGCATCGTGGGTGTACATTTTTCAGCATTTTCATTTTGTGTTCTCTGAGCTTCCTGGATCTGTGGTTTGCCATCAATGATTAATTTTTGAAAAAAATCTGTTATTATTATTTCACTTATTTCTTCTGTTCCTTTCTGTCTTTCTTTTCCTTCAGGTATTTCCATTGTGTGTATTTTAAACATTCTGTCATTGTCCTACAGTTCATGGATATTGTATTCTGCATTGTTTGCTCTTTTTTGTCTTTGAACTATCTTCTGGTGAAATAGATTGTTTTCAGTATAGGCTTTGTATCTTTATTTTCTGTTTCCCGATTTTGAAACCAGTGGTTTCCTGTGACTTCAGAGCTCTGATGGAACTAAGAAGAGTTGTTGATTTCAAGTGTTTTCACTTTTTTCTATGTGGTTGGGAATGATGGCATCCAAAATGAGAAACCAGAGTTCTCTGACTCCGGTTTTTGATGACTGGCTGCTGATAACCTTAAAGTCTCATCCCCCCTCATTTCTCTTTGACCCACATCTATACAAAGTGATAAGAGTGCCTTGGTGCTCCTTCCTTTGGCAGTAGCAAAACAGTCAGTCCTCATAAGATCCTGTTCTTGTGTGTGAACCCTCACCTAAACCCACCCCCTAACCTCAATTAAAAAAAAAAAGTCCAGGCACCTTTTGTTTCTCTCTCAAGCCATTTCATGGCAGCTGGAGAAGTATGCCTTACTTTCCCCAGAGACCTCAATTATGGAAGTAAACCCTTTCATTCACTATTGGTAGTATGTGGTTTCATCAACTAAGGAATTCGTATGCTCAGTGGTCAAGCCGTCATACTTCTGTAGACCAGAAAGGAGCTTGGGAATTAGAGAAATTGGGAGAAGAACCTCTAGAATGGCTGGTCGGGAAACACTTCTTCCTGCTGTTTGAAAATGGAGATTTTAGAGTTGTTTGGAGGAAAGCACTGCTGAATCCTTCATATATTTTATGGGCAAATTAGCCATGAATCCATTGTGATTTTCAGTGAACACACTTGTAGTCTGCAGCTGTTCCTCAAGGTCAACAAGGCACAGGGCCCAGTGTTCTGGTTCTGCCATAAAGAGCTCTTCTGGCATACTACAGCACTTTGTGTGCCTCTAAGCAGCCCCAAGGTGCACAAGTATAGGGACTTTGTGGTCTAAGTTGTGACATCTTCTTCCTAGTATCTGAACTCTAAGTTCCAAATAACTTTCTAGTCCATCAAACCAGAGAGAGAAAGGGAAAACTGAGCCTGTGGTAAGTATTACACAAGTTAAAAGCAATACTTCCTGACAAGGATATTTTCATTCCACCAGCTACATCATACCACACTACTTCTAAAGGCCTGGAGTACTTAGGGACGAAATAGCCAGCTGGACCTTATTAAAAGCTGGATTTCTACAGGTGTTCTGGATTCTCATGTTTGGTGATAGGAATAGAAGTAAAAGCTTTTAGTTTTCACTATGTTTTTATTTAGTAAAATCTTATGCAGATTTGACCCTTTGGTTCATGGTGTGCTGTAAATGGTGGGTAATAAGAAGGGCAAGGAAAGAGTTTTCCTCACGAGGAATCCATGATCTTAAAATGATATTTGTTTCATGTGTGTAGCATTTCTGTCATTTCCCAACATGCTGTGGACCCTGCAATTAGAGAGAAATAAGATGTGACGAAATCACAATAAAACTGTGTAAATAATTTGCATGTTTTCACGATGCTGTTAAACTTATTAGGAAGTGTGGACAGAGAGTAAGTTTCTGATGACCAAGTCATAGAATAAATGTTTGGAGATGACAGAATCATACATAACCTTCGTATAAATGGTGTACAGATGTCCAGTTCTGTTAGTCTCACACATCCTACTATACACATATCTGGGATGTTTTAGGACTCAGTGACCTTTGAGGATGTGGCTGTGAGCTTCACCCTGGAGGAGTGGGCTTTACTGGATCCTTCACAGAAGAAACTCTACAGAGATGTGATGCGGGAAACGTTGAGGAACCTGGCCTCAGTAGGTGAGGATGACAACTTACCTTTACTTTGTCAATTAGAGAACACATGTCTCTTGCTCATTAACATTGTTCCAAGATGTTGAATGTGGAAATGCAGGATGTTGCTAAATAAACTAGGCATGGTCACAGCCAACAATGGACTTAGATAGTTTTTCTATAACTTCTAATATCTTGGAATCATTTTTCTTGGTCTGCAATTTAGGAGAAAAATGGGAAGATCATGACATTGAAGATCAGTACAAAAACCAGGGGAGAAAACTAAGGTAAGTCACACTCACAATATAAAATAGTGCCTCATGTGAATATCCTGTTATGTTATGCAGTTTTAAAAGAAGGAAATAAAAGAAATAATGCATGCTCCAAATTTAGTTATTCTTAGAAAATTTTCACCAAAATTACTTTCTTATATGACATAGATGTTCAGTGTTTGCAAAATAGTTCAACACTATAGATAAACTCTATATGAATGTCACTGTTTTGATGATTGCAAGAGCATTTCTTATATTTAACTTGAAACAATTCAGACAAGGCATAAAACCTACACTATTGCTATAAGTGATAAAAATGTACTTCAAATATCCTACTATTGAGTATAAAATTGTTAATAAAGACCTCATTGATAATATACTCCTTGTTTTTTACAGAAGTCATGTGGTAGAGAGACTCTGTGAAAGTAAAGAGGGTAGTCAATGTGGAGAAAACTTCAGCCTTATTCCAAATCTCAATCTGAAAAAGAAAACTACTGGAGTGAAACCACGTGAATGCAGTATATGTGGAAAAATCTTTACGCGTCATTCATCCCTTAAGAGACACATGAGCTGTCACACTGAACGTAAACCATATGAGTATCAGAAACATGGAGAGAAGCCATATAAATGTAAGGAATGTGGTAAAGCCTTTAGCTATCTCCAGTTTTTGGAGACGCATGAAAAAAATCACAATCGAGAGAAAAAATATAAATGTAAGGAATGTGGAAAAGCGTTCCATTCCCGCGCATCCTTTCAAACACATGAAAGGATTCACACAGGAGAAAAACCCTATGAATGTAAGGAATGTGGGGAAGCTTTCATGTGGAGCACAGCGTTTCGAAGACACATGGTAACACACACTGGAGATGCTCCATATACATGTAAGGAATGCGGGAAAGCTTTTAATTGTTCCTCTTCATTGCGAACACATGAAACAACTCACAGTGAAGAGAAACCCTATCAGTGTAAACAATGTGGGAAATTCCTTAGATATTATCATACTTTTCGAACACATGAAAGGACTCATACAGGAGAGAAACCCTATGAATGTAAGCAGTGTGGTAAAGCCTTCAGTTGTCCCAGTTCTTTTCGAAAACATGAAAGAATTCATACTGGGGAAAAGCCTTATGAATGTAAGGAATGTGGGAGAGCCTTCAGAGGTCTCTCAAGCCTTCGAGCACACATGATCACTCACACTGGAGATGGACCTTATAAATGTAAGGAATGTGAGAGAGCCTTCATTTCTCCTAGTTCTTTTCGAATACATCAAAGGATTCACACTGGAGAGAAACCCTATGAATGTAAACAATGTGGTAAAGCCTTCAGTTACTATAATTCCTTACAATCACACAGAAGAACTCATACTGGAGAGAAACCCTATGAATGCAAGGAATGTGGGAAGGCCCTCTCCCATCACCAAACCTTAAAAATACACATGAGACTGCACACTGGAGAGAAACCCTATGAATGTAAACAATGTGGTAAAGCCTTCAGATATTACCCTTCCTTTCACAAACACAAACAAATTCATACTGGAGGGAAACCCTTCGAATGTGAACAATGTGGTAAAGCCTTCAGTTATTACAATTCCTTACAGTCACATGGAAGAACTCATACTGGAGAGAAACCCTATGAATGCAAGGAATGTGGGAAAGCCCTCTCCCATCACCAGACCTTAAGAGTACACATGAGACTGCACACTGGAGAGAAACCCTATGAATGTGAACAATGTGGTAGAGCTTTCAGATATTACACTTCCTTCCAAAAGCACAAAAGAGTTCATACTGAGAAGAAATTCTGTGAATAAGGAATATGGAAAAGCCTTTAGTTGATCAACTTCACTTTGAAAACATGAAAGAAGCCACACTGGAGAGAAAGCCTGTCAGTGTAAACAAGATGGGAAAGCCTTCAGATATTTTCAAAGCTTGAAAACACATGAAAGGACTCCCATAGAAGAGAAACCTTGTAAGCAGTGTGGTAAATCCTGCAGAGATTACACTTCATTAGAAACGTGCAAAAGAGCTCATAGTGAAGAGAAACCCTGTGACTGTAAGGAATGTGGAAAAGCCTTCAGATGTTATCAGAGTTTTTTTTTTTTGAAGATGTGCAAAAGATCAGAGTGGAGGGAATGTGGTAAACCCTTCATTTGTCACAAACCATTTGAAGACGTGTGAGAACACACACTGGAGAGACACCATATAAATGTAAAGAATGTTGGAAAGCCTTGTCATCCCAGTTCTGAAAGGATGAAAGGACTCACTGGACAAAAACTCTTGAGTTAAACAGCCTGGGAAAGATTTCAGTGAGCCCACATCTTTACATGTGAAAAAGAATATAAATGTAAGTAACATGAGAAAGTTTGACGGAAACTAATCTATGTATAACATTCCAGAAAATAGGAAAGAGTTGTTATTAAAGTTGTAAATATGTTGTCTTTATCAAGCCTCTTTTCTTAGAGTGCACCATTGGATGGTGGATTTCTAGTAATTACTCTCAGAAATGAATACAAGGTGAGATGATTTTATAAGTCATATGTTTCCACAGCAGTACATAAGATTAATAGGTAGTGCTTTTTCTTTAAATCAGTTAATAATATTTTCTCTTTCCTGTTTGAAACCTGTTGGATCATAGGTGAATTGAAGCATATTTCTAATAATGCAATTAGGTTAACATTGTTTTATAATGTTTTATTTGTTCTGTGTTAAGGGGCCACTGAAAAATGACAGTTTGGTATTTGGATTTTCCTAATGGCCTTGTGGCAGTTCTTGGATATCCTAGTCCAGAATATATATTTATCTTTCTTACCGACAAAGCTCCTTTTTGGGGGTGAAGAGTATAAGAGCCTTTTTCCGTCTTCCATACTAATAAACAGTTGAATAAATATTTATGTATGCCTCACTTATAAAAGAATATAGTTTCCATGTGAATTATTATTTTCATATTTGGGTCTTTGCTTTATGTCCTTCCTTCTGACTATAATTTGGTGAATAGACTTTGAATTAAGAAGAGAGGCCTGATAGGACAACAAAATCTAGAGCTGGAGTTATTCCCCCTGTAGGTAATGTTAGGAACTAGATTTTCCAGAACTCATCCCTTTTGTGGTTCCTTGTTAGAATCCATCTGACTTGCATGAGATTTGGAAGGCAGAGGTGAGGAAGGCAGTAGTCAGATTTTACATATAGAGAGACAGATGCACAGGAGCTTCAGGTATACCATCTTCCAGCCCATTTTCCATATTTTTTGCCCTTCCAGTCAAGAGTATCCTCAAAACCACAAATAACTGTATGATATCAATTTTTCTGAGAGCTCTGGTTTCAACTGATGTCTTCCCAAGATCCACATCAAAAATCCAGCTTCTCCAGGGTCTCTTGTCCACCAGGAAACTAATCAGATTGTCGTGATTGGGAGTATTCTTTGATTCCCCTCTTCTCTAGATTATATCCATATAAGGTCTGATTTGTGTAGGAAACACCTTGTACTGTTAACAGTCCTAGTGAGTATGTTTTCCTGATTCACCATGACATCTGCAATGGTGTAATCAAAAAGAATGACATGGGAGTTTTTTCTCTACTGCAGTGTTCACTGGCTGCCTTCACTTGGTCTTTCCATGTGAGAATAAGAACCTTTCTCCTGTCAGGAGACTGAGTTTTTCTTGTTTCTTGGAGCTCAATGTAATACCTCAGTGTTTTCAATTTTGTTTGATTGTATGTGATTAAACTATGTATATTTTTTTGTTACAGGAATGCTTCTATAGTTCTTTCATGGAAATATATTATTAACTGTTTTCTAAGCTGTCCAATGCTAACAAATATTATTGTGCATTTCATTTCCTGACAGGATATATTAAAATATACCCTTATAATTATGTATTTTCAGATAAACTTTGCAATTTTCTTTCACTTAATCATTTATATTTTAAGTCAATTTTATGTACATACAGTTCAGGTATGTTTTCCTCAGGCAAATTTTACTTTTTATTCTTTTGTAGTTACGATATTTATTATGAAATTAATTTCTCATTTATTCTTAGTACCAGATACTTAAATCATGTTTTTTTTTTAAGCGCCCTCTTGTCAGTGACCTACAGGATTGCACTTGTAGTCAAAGAGAGGAATGTAATGAATTCTAATAAGAATGAGCACAAACCATTAAGTGATGTGAGGTATAATAGTACAGGATGCTCAGAAGGACTTCTTCTTATAGGAGTTTGGCTTTAGAGGATTTGACTTCTACCCAAGAAAGCAAGACGTTTTTCTGTATTGGATGCCGTGAGGAGGGTAACTTTATTCTTTCGTTGGTTATCATAATCCTTGTTTTCTAGAAGGCAAAAACAGTGTAGTGGAGCTAAACTTAATTCGTAAGAAGCCCCAGTTACATTAGAAAGAAGAGGGCTATACTGGTCATTTTTATTATTTGGAGCTTTATCTTTTATCAATTTTAGAGATATGGTTACAAAATACCCTAATTTTTGTCTTGGTCCATCATAGTCAACGAATACCTTTGATGGAGGTGGTGTGTGACATTTTTCTCTTCACCAGGAAAAGACTCGGCCTTGCAAAGAATGCAGGCCAGTTCCCTGTCCTCTGGAACAGCTTTTCCTTTCCTACTTGTTATCCAAACACTGGTGTACTTCCTACAGTGTATTAGACACCCTTTACTATAAAGTTCAAGTCTCTTTTAATACCTCATTTATGACTCAACTTTGTAAGTTTAGGTAATTTGTGAGAGAACACATACCTAGCAAGAGAGAAAGACAGGACCACTGTTGCAATCAAGCCTTTTTTTCTCAGAGACTATACTCTTTTTTTTTTAACATCTTTATTGGAGTATAATTGCTTTACAATGGTGTGTTAGTTTCTGCTTTATAACAAAGTGAATCAGTTATACCTATACATATATCCCCATATCTCTTCCCTCTTGCATCTCCCTCCCTCCCACCCTCCCTATCCCACCCCTCTAGGTGGTCACAAACCACCGAGCTGATCTCCCTGTGCTATGTGGCTGCTTCCCACTAGCTATTTATTTTACATTTGGTAGCATATATATGTCCATGCCACTCCCTCACTTAGTCCCAGCTTACCCTTCCCCCTCCCCATATCCTCAAGTCCATTCTCTAGTAGGTCTGCGTCTTTATTCCCGTCTTTCCCCTAGGTTCCTCATGACCTTTTTTTTTTTCTTAGATTCCATATATATGTGTTAGCATACGGTATTTGTTTTTCTCTTTCTGACTTACTTCACTCTGTATGACAGACTCTAGGTCCATCCACCTCACTACAAATAACTCAATTTCGTTTCTTTTAATGGCTGAGTAATATTCCATTGTATATATGTGCCACATCTTCTTTATCCATTCATCTGTTGATGGACACTTAGGTTGCTTCCATGTCCTGGGTATTGTAAATAGAGCTGCAATGAACATTGTGGTACATGACTCTTTTTGAATTATGGTTTTCTCAGGGTATATGTGCAGTAGTGGGATTGCTGGGTCGACTATACTCTTAATGCTAATGTTTCAACATCCCTCATTGCCATGCACTTTAGAGTCAGTATACCCCATTTAGCACAAATAATCAAGGCACTGTAGGATTTGGATACAGCAGCATGAGACAAACAGGTTCTTGCATTCCTGGTGCTTATATTTTTGTGGGAAAAGAGATATGGTAAAGCTTTGGTTTATAGATGGAAATAAGGGCTTTGATGGAATGTAAGGCAATAATGTGAGAAAATAGGGAACCTGCGGTGTGTATATATCTTTTCTCTGAGGGTAGGTGCCTCAGTGAATGATGATGTCATTATTGATCACTGAATTTCTACCATATAATACATCTTAAACACTCTTTCAGGAACTGCTTGGCTGTGTAATTAAATAGATTGCACCAGTATAGAAATCCTGTATTCCTGTGATTCACAGTAAAGATTCCCCATAAAGATAAAGATACAGACATGGTTCATCTTTGTTTTTGCAACTGTTAAACATTTTGTTTATAGAATATGTGCTCATGAGTTTGGACATTGTCACCTGGATCTTGGGACTTCCTATTGATTTGGGCCACGTCATTTGAGGGAATTTTCATTTACCTTTACATTTTCTAAAATGTTACAGTATTTGGCATTTTCATTTTGTTCCTTTACACACTAAGCAACACAATGTTTACCCCATTAAATCATGGAGTTCCTCCCATTTAGGGAAACACATTCATCTGCACTGTTCTAGCCCATCCTGACTTTATCCTATGAGTAGAGTGATAACTGTGCAAGTCTGCTGTGGTTTCAGAGTGGAAACATGAAAAAAAGCTGTGGATGTTTAGAGGCAGTCATCCAAGGAATAATTGAGGTGAGCTGTAGAGAGGGGGTATTATTTTGGGTAATACCCTAATTTAGTATAAAAGGAGAAATGAGAAATTTTCCAATGTCTTTTTATTGCAGGAGTGGTTGGAAGTCTTGTGTATCAGTGATCCATTGGCCCATTTTGCTATTCAGAGGTTTCATTTCCATATGCTTAGACTTCCAGCATGTGTTGTGTAAGAGTAGGAGACAAAAGTAATAGCTGTGAGGATGGACCGGGAGTTTGGGGTTCACAGATGGCAAACTATTACATTTAGAATGGATAAACAACAAGGTCCTAACTATATTCAATATCCTGTGATAAACCATGATGGAAAAGAATGTCTATATGTGTATAACTGGGTCACTTTGCTGTACAGCAGAGATTGGCACGGCGTTGCAAATCAACTATACCTCAATTTTAAAAAAGTAATAGCTGTGATATGTAAAATAGATAGATTGATAGATGGGAGGGAGGGAGGAAATGAATAACACAAATGCCTTCATATGCTAGGAGATGGTTAAACTCTCCTGAACTTTGATTATGTGTTCAGCCTTTTTCCCCACCATTCTGGGATCCTTCCAGGAAGAATTGAAGGGCTGGGGAAGAAGGACATGGGCCACAACAGGCCTTTCTTACAACCCTGTCTTAACACCCACTAGGGCTGCACCCGTCCTCCTCTCATCACCTCATCACATAACTAAGAGTGAAGAGAGAGGGCTCCCACATCTATCTTTGAGTAAGTCAGATTCCTCAGACAGATCTTTGGAAATACTGTGGTTTTGAAACATAAAGGTGTGTCCCAAGTGGGATCTGCCTGGGGACATCCTCATTCGTGTAAACCAGCATGATTTCCTTCCTTGGCCATCCATAGACCGTTTCCAGATCATTGTTTCCCAACTCAAGCCTACTTGTGCCTGCTTACTTGGAAACATCTTTAGAAATCCATGCGTATTCCACTCTGGAAAATTTATCTGAGACAATACCTGGGGCTGTGAGTTGCGAGGGTGACAGAAGCAATTGGCAGAACCCATGTCATGGGCACATTCCATCAGCCACAGAGACCACAGGCATCGCATGTTTATCAGATATGCTTGCTTACTTGTTCACAAACACTTACAGTTGGGAAATAAATGGCTCTAGTATTTTTCAAACTTAACAGTTCATTCCTGTCTCCCTCCCCACACTCCTTTACCATAGAGGCTTTTGCAGCCTCCTGTTATGCATCTAAGAGTCTTTAAATCACCCATGGTGGATTTAAATTGCCAAAGGCATTCTTGTACCAGAAACTATTCTCAGCCAGTGCTGCACACAAGTACAGAAGCCACTACTAGCAACTGACAGAGTCTTTTTGTAAACGGAGTTGATCCTCCAAAGTCAGCTTTTCACTTGTCCTTGGGTCATAAATGCAGGACCCCTCATGCTTTCTAACCAGAAGCCTCCTCACTGAACATGAACTGATACTTACAAAACAGAGCCAAAATTGGCACCTCCACCATAATCCCACCTGAAGAGGATGTGTGTTCCCCTGTCCTCTGATTGATGTAATCCATTCTGGAAGATGTCACCTTTCTAGATATATTGGTGTCTTTGAGAATCAGTCAGAAGCACATGAGTTACCATGGAGTTCATATTTTTATGGACATTGTGCTGCCACCAAATCTGATGGAGTCTACTACAGAGATGCTGTGTTCTGTCTTTAGATCAAAGAGGCACTAGTGATCAGAAACTGGACCCAAGCATCAGATGGATTAGTCAAGCTCCAGGCCATTGCACTAGCACTAGAGAATTCCCTGGCCAAGAATCAAACTCATCTGCACATTATTACAGATTCTTTGGCCATTGACAATGATCTAGCTGTCTCATCCATCCAATAGCAACAACTTATCCAAGGTCACCCTTTTGAGCAAAAGAACTCTGGGACTATATCACCTCAAATACCTAAGTACAAATCAAGGTCACTGCTTACGCTACACATACTGCCTCAGTCTGCAGAGGCTCATTTCATTGTTCAGGATGACAAATTGACTCATATTTCTGAGACACATACCTACACCTGAGATCTTACGGTATTAATCTTGGCCCTGTGAGCTCCTGTAATCAGTAACCATTTAGAGGTCTCTAGCATAAAGTTTAAGCAAGATTCAAGGGACGGGACTTCCCTAGTGGCGCAGCAGTTAGCAGTCCGCCCGCCAGTGCAGGGGACGTGGGTTCGATCCCTGGTCGGGGAAGATTCCACATGCTGCGGAGCAACTAAGCCCGTGCACCACAGCTACTGAGCCTGCGCGCCTAGAGCTTGCGAGTGAAAACTACGGAAGCCTGCGAGTGAAAACTACGGAAGCCCGCGTACCTAGAGCCCATGCTCCGCAGTAAGAGAAGCCACCACAAGGAGAAGCCCACGCACCAGAACTAGAGAAAGCCTTTGTGCAGCAGTGAAGACCCAATGCAGCCAAAAATAAATAAATTAAATAAATAAATAAATAAAAATTCAAGGGACTTCCCTCCTTTGCCATGGCTAACTTAGTGACTGACTAATGCACCTGATGTAGGAAAAGTCACCACTGCTGACACTTTGCTGTACAGCAGATTGGCACAGCCTTATAAATCAACTCTACTTCAATAAAAGAAAAGAAAAGGCACCACTGCTAATATAATTTTGATGCATCTACTGTCCAGGCTGAGGAAGTGTTCCCTACAGCTGACAGCAAATAGACTCTGTAGGGCCCCTTACCCCCTCTGCTGGACTACTTGCTATGATGGGACCATTTAAGAAACTGTATATAGACAAATTATTCATTCTATTATAAATAACCTGCTGAAGCCAAAACCTAAGGACTCACCAAGACACTCTAGAAAATACTGATAGTATCAACTCATTTTTTCAAAATACAAAGCACTGCGCTCTTGAAAAAAGTATTCAGTGGACCTTGTACCTCTCTTAAGATCCCCAGCTACAACCCTCAGAAGATGGCCTAATAGTTTACCTAGACAAATCTTACTTCTAAATAGGTCTTTCTGCTGCGCTAGGCTTCAGTTACATTCAATCCCAAGTCTTTGGAGCCAACTACTTCATTCTGATCATTAAATCTACTGGCACCTTGTAAGTAGAGAAGTAGAGGCCCTTCTATACTAGACATTTCTGTCTTTGTTTTATTGTAATAGTGCACCCTGGCCACCACATTTATATCCCACTCCCAGCATCACCTGTATCACGTACCCTGCAGGTCAGTATTTCATTTTGGGCACACTCCTTTAAAACTACTCTGGCCCATCCAACACAAATGTGCTGTTTTCCTACCATTTGTACTCACATGCTCAATGTCATGGGAGTCACTGGTACTGACCTATGCACACATGATATCAAATACATTGTTAATGCCAATCGTGAAATGTCCAAAACTTATTCAAAATACATGTAGCATACAGGTAATGTTTGAGATGTTTTCCATGAAGGACAGCTCTCTGGCAGCCATGGTAGCTGATGAACACTTGGCTTTGGACTGTTTATTAGCCAGAGAATTCTGTTGCCCTAAAAGGGCTGCTTGCAGTGTGTATGTTGGCTACACTGGCAAGGTGCCACTAATAACACAACAAATGAGACAAATTAAATAACCTTATGAAAATAGTTGAATGTAGTTCTGGAATCATACTTAAACACTTTACTGGATCTCTCCAGTACACTGGGACAACTGGATTCAAATGTTCTTTTGAAGTTTTGTCATCTTAATTGTAATATGTACTTGTGCTTTATACAAGTACATATTAATGTACTTTTAATTAATATTCAGATTCAAAATCATTTAAATGAGATGTGGCATCATTCAGTCAACAAAGCTAAGAGTGAACTTTAATAAAGACCCTGACCTCATTTTTGTTGTTTGACTCTTAATTGGCTCCAGATACCTGCTCACCCTGCTTGGCCCACAAGGGGTAAACAAATTAGGAAAGGTGACCCATGCCCCTTTTATTTTTGTGTAAGTGGGTACGAGGGTCAAACTGTGAAGACCTGTAGCCTCTAGCCCTATACACCTTAAAGGGCCAAGCCATTAACCTTTGCACAAGTCACCTCAACCCACTTACCCTTGCCCTACTCTCCTTAGTAAGTACCTCTGAGTAATAAACATATTTCTATTACCTTGATGCATGTGGTGACATTTTCAGTAGGGTATTAATCCTGACCCCCAAAAGGGCAATGGTAAAATGGAAGGTAACCCATGGAAAATGTCTTTATTGATGCAGAGGTGACAGGAGAGGGAATTTTGAGAAGATGAGGATAAGACATCCAAATGCAGAGATCCCAGTGTGATAATGTTTTTGAATGCATTGCTCACAAAGGAAACCACCTACGTGGTCACTTGCAGTACAGTCTCTCTGAAAATGGTATCATCTCACAAGAGAAAAATACAGAGCAACACAAGTGAATGGATGGTTTCTGTTCTGATAAGTAAAGACCTTGGAGTCAACATTCTCATCTTTAGAACAAGAAAAAATGCTGAAGAAACTGAAAATCAACACCTCTTCATATATCCATGAGATATTTGAGGTTATATGGCAAACCAGTGCTCCAAAAACAAGTGATTGGTGGATATAGAGAATTATGTTACTGAGAAGAGAAGCCACTGGAGCCAGCATCCTCTGGGAACATATAAACTGTAATAGATAAATTGCTGGACACAATATGAACTAGCTTGAGCTCTAAGAGGAGGAAGTTAAGGGACCACTCCCCCCCACACAAAGTTTGTGAATTTTTCTTGCAGGAGTCCAAATAGGTTCTCCTGAGAAGATTGGCAAAAATTGTCTCATGCAGGAATTGGAGGGAAGCATTTTGATATACTCACAAAGCGTTCCATTCTCTGTAACTTATGTGGTTCCTCAAAGGAAACTGATTTGCCAGTGCCTAATCTGATTGGAGAAAGAGCAGTCAGACAACTCCCTGACCCTTCAGGTTTCTTCTCTGACAAAAAGGAGGAATACATGCTAAGAGCCTGTTCTGAAGTTCATAGTCCAGGGATTCTGTCCCACCAAAACATTACAGATTTAATCCTAACATAAAAGAACCTTTTCCCACCCGCATACCTTCCCACCATATCAACAAGGCTCCAGTAGAAAAACAGTGGATTAAAAAAACAGATGCAAGACCCAGACTCTACTTACTAATGAGTTTCTAGAGATACCCAGACACAGCAGGGGAGAAAAACACAAGGACACTGGAGGATATTAAAGCCCCCAACCTACAGCTAGGGCAAACATTAAAATTCCTATTTAAGAAATGTCACACTGGGGGCTTCCCTGGTGGCGCAGTGGTTAAGAATCCGCCAGCCGATGCAGGGGACACGGGTTCGGGCCCTGGGCCGGGAAGATCCCACATGCCATGGAGCAACCAAGCCTGTGCTCCACAACAAGAGAAGCCACCGCAATGAGAAGCCTGCGCACTGCAACAAAGAGTAGCCCCCGCTCGCTGCAACTAGAGAGGGCCTGCACGCAGCAATGACGACCCAACGCAGCCAAAAATAAATAAATAAATAAATTTATTAAAAAAAAAAAAGAATGTCACACTGAAGGCCTATTTACCTCAAATCTTGTGAAAATTGAGAAACGTGGAAATTAAATAACATGTGCTCCCTGGTTTCACTTTTTTGTTAAAATTGTTTTGGTTTCATTTTTACATAAACCATAAACATTTTGGTTTCACTTTGTTAAAATTGTTTTGGTTTCATTTTTCCATAAACCATATTCATCTTATTTTCCATAAACAGTATTCAAATTTCAAGTTCCCTGATCAGACATTATCCGAACCTTGGAATTTCAACCAGAAGACAGGTTAAGTGTTGGATCTGAGCATTAAAGATAGACATTTTATATGTACATCTGCATTTGAAGAGAAAATGTATATCTGCTTCAAACGTTATAAGCAGATAAGGTGCAAAAATAAAAGCCTGAGGGACTTCCCTGGTGGTCCAGTGGTTAGGACCCTGCACTTCCACTGCAGGGGGCATGGGTTCAACCCCTGGTTGGGGAACTAAGATCCCACATGCCACACAGTGTGGCCAAAAAAAAAAAAAAAAAGTAAAAGTAAATAAATAAGTAAAAATGCAAGAAAAAACTTTTAAAAAGCCTGGGACAAAATTCAAAATCATAAGAATAATTCAACTTACCTCTCATACTGTAAAAAACACCAATAACAACATGCAATTTTTTGGTCAAAACCGTATGTGGATGTTTCTTATAAATATTCTATTAGCTGTGTTTACAAATTACTGTATACTAACAAATGTTATCTTTATTTTTCACTTACTGGGAGCATATGTTGAAATATCCCCCTTCAATTATGGATTTTAAGATCCACCCTAATTTTCTTCATTTAATCATTATACATTCTGAGTCAATACTAGCATGTAATACAAGTTCGGGAAATTTATTCTCAGGAAAATTTATTTTTGTTCTTAGATAGTTCAAATTTTTGTGATTAACCTAACTTCTCATTCACTCATAATATCACAGACACGTTTCTGTCAGTACCCTCTTGCCAAAGAAAACCAGGACACACCTGTAGTCACAGAGAGTTATGTGTTGACTTGTAGTAATAGGCATGACCACAACCGATAAATGACTGGGCTTACAGGTAAGAGGGTGCCTTGAGCACCCTTATAGCATTTGGACTAGTGTTAGTGATTTGATGTTTGATGAAGCAAGACGTTGCTCTCTATTGGATGCTGTGAGAAGGTAAATGTAATTCTGTGATTGGTGATCATAATCGTTGAGAATTTGGTCATCTTTGTTGTAGATACTATGTTCTCTTTTACCATTTTAGAGAAATGATTATAAAGTTTCCTTGATCTTGTTTTATCAAGCATGGTCACACAACAGCATTGTCTGATGGTGGAGGTTTGTGACTTTTTTCCCTTCAACAGAGTAAGACTTGATTTACTGTTGAGTGGGCCAGTCCAGTGCTGTTTTTCCTTTCTTACATGTTATCTAAACATTTAGACGTTTCTTACTGTGTAGTTGACGCTTTTTAACTGTTTCCAAACAGTAGCTTAGTCATAATATACAAATTCACTCCTTAGCAGACTCCATAGTGCTTTCATTATGTTTTGTGGAAGTAAATTTCTAGGCCCAATTTGGAGCTGCCACCTCAAAACATAAACCAAGACTGAGATAACTTTCCTGTCCCTGTAAATGCACTACCTGACTGGAAATGCAGTACAGCCAGCCAGCCAATCTCTAACTGCCAAGAATCTATAACGATTACTTTGTTCCATATAAGTTCAGATATGCAACCCCCGCCAATGAACTGAACACACATACTCTTTCCTTATTCCCTGAATGCCTTTCTCTACAAATGCTTGCAGCCCTGTTCCTTGGTTTGCAGTTCTCTGGACTCTTGAGAGTAGAGACCACCTGCTTCATGATGTATGAAATAAATTTGCTTAGATCAACTAAACTGTTCTCTTTGATTATTTTAACACATTTAGTCAACTGAGGTGTATGCGTTTAGATTAAATGTCAGACATATGTGCTAGCAAGGGACAAAGACTGACCACTGTTCAAATCAGGCCTTTCTTGCTGAGGGACCTAGTAGTTTTTTTTTAAGGTATAGTTGATTTACAATATTACATTAGTTTCAGGTGTACCGCATCGTGATTTAGTATTTTTATAGTTTATATTCCATTAAAAGTTATTGCAAGATAATGTCTATAATTCCCTCTGCTATGTAATACATACTTTTTGCTTATCTATTTTATACATAGTAGTTTGTATCTCTCAATTCCATACCCCTAAGTTGCCCCTCCCCCCTCTCCTCCCCCTCTGGTAACCACTAGTTTGTTTTCCACATTTGTGAGTCTGTTTCTGCTTTGCTATATACATTCATTTGTATTATTTTTTAGATTCCACACATAAGTGATATCCTACAGTATATGTCTTTATCTGACTTATTTCACTAAGCATAATATTCTCTAGGTCCATCCATATTTCTGCAAATGGCAGAATTTCATTCTTTTTATGGCTGAGTAATATTCCATTTTACATATATATATATATATATATATATATATATCACATCTTTTTTATCCATACGTCTGTTGATGGACACTTGGGTTGCTTCCATACTTTAAACAGTGCTACTGTAACATTGGGGTGCATGTATCTTTTCAAAATAGTGTTTTTGTCTTTTCTGGATATATACCCAGGAGTGGAATTGTTGGATCATATAGCAACTCTGTTTTTAATTTTTTGAGGAACCTCCATACTGTTTTCCATGATGGCTGCACCAATTTACATTCCCACCAACGGTGTACAAGGGTTCCCTTTTCTTTACACCTATTTGTTATTTGTAGACTTTTTGACAATAGCCATTCTGACAGGTATGATGTGATATCTCATTTTGGTTTTGATTTGCATTTATCTAATAAATAGGGATACTGAGCATCTTTTCATGTGCCTGTTAGCCATCTGTCTGTCTTTGGGAAAATGTCTGTTCAGGTCTTCTGCCCATTTTTTGATTGTGCTGTTTTTGTTGTTTTCTAAGAGTTCAGCTTTTTATTGAGCATGTTACAAAAGAGGTTTAGTCAAAAAGACCAAAGCCCATGTCATCATCAGACTCCTCACATTATTCTTTCTTTGCTTCCACTTTCTTCTCCTCAGCTGGGGCGGCAGTGGTGGAGGGGGCAGGTCCACTAGCCCCTACATTGCAGATGAGGCTCACCATGTTGACATGGGTCAGAACCTGTGCAAACAAGCCTGGCCAGAAAGGTTCAACATTTACATCGGCTGCTTTAATGAGGGCATTGATCTTATCCTCCGTGATCTTCACCTCATTGTCATGCAGGATGAGGGCTGAGTAGGTGCAGGAGTAGGTGCAGGTGGGCTACAAGGCAGTGGAGGCCACAGTGCAAGTGAGTGCTAGGTGTGGTACTGCCTGGCATGATGCTAGTTGCTGGTCCCCAATGCGGGCCTTAGCTTCCTCTGAAGGGCTGAGCCACCTTAGCGTAGCTGAAGAAAGTAGGCTGTTTCTTTGGGGGTTTTGTTTTTTTGTTTTTTGGGGGGTTTTTTAATGGAAGTATAGTTGATTTACAATGTTGTGTTAATTTCTGCTGAAATCACCAAAAGTCAAAAGTGAATCAGTTATATATATATGTATATATATATATATATTCTTTTTGATATTGTTTTCCATTATGATTTATCATAGCATATTGAATATAGTTCCCCATGCTATACAGTAGAACCTTGTTGTTTATCCATTCTATATATAATAGTTTGCATCTGCGAATCCCAAACTCCCAATCCATCCCTCCTCCACACCCCAATCCCCCTTGGCAACCACAAGTCTTTTCTCTATGTCTGTGAATCTGTTTCTATTTCATAGGTAAGTTCATTTGTGTCATATTTTAGATTCCATATATGAGTGATATCATATGGTATTTGTTTTTCTCTTTCTGACTTTCTTCACATAGTATGATAATCTCTAGGTCCACCCATGTTGCTGCAAATGGCATTATTTCATTTTTTATGGCTGAGTAGTATTCCATTGTATATATGTACCACATCTTCTTTATCCATTCATCTGTTGATGGATATGTAGGTTATTTCCATGTCGTGGCTATTGTAAATAGTGCTTCTATGAACATTGGGGTATGTGTGTCATTTCAAATTAGAGTTTTCTCTGGATATATGCCCAGGAGTGGGATTGCTGAATCATATGGTAGCTCTTTTTAGTTTTTTAAGGAAACTTCATACTATTTTCCATAGTGGCTGCACCAACTTACATTCCCACCAACAGTGTAGGAGGGTTCCCTTTTCTCCACACCCTCTCCATCATTTGTTATTGTAGACTTTTTAATGATGGCCATTCTGACTGGTGTGAGGTGGTACCTCATTGTAGTTTTGATTTGCATTCTCTAATAATTACTGGTGTTCAGCATATTTTCATGTGCCTTTGGCCATCTGTATGTCTTCTTTGGAGAAATGTCTATTTAGTTCCTCTGCCCATTTTTTGATTGGGTTGTTTGGGTTTTTTGATACTGAGTTGTATGAGCTGTTTATATATTTGGAATATTAACCTCTTGTTGGTCATATCATTTGCAAATATTTTCTTCCATTCAGTAGGTTGTCTTTTCATTTTGTTGGTGGTTTCCTTTCCTGTGCAAAAGCTTTTACGTTTAATTAGGTTCCATTTGTTTATTTTTGTTTTTATTTCTTTTGCCTTGAGAGACAAATCCAAAAATATATATATCTACAATTTATGTCAGAGAGTGTTCTGCCTATGTTCTCTTCTAGGAGTTTCATGGTCTCAGATCTTAAATGTAGGTCTTTAATCCATTTTGTGTTTATTTTTGTATACGGTATGAGGAAATGTTCTAATCTCATTGTTTTACATGTAGATGTCCAGTGCTGAGGGACCTAGTCTTTAATGTTAACTTTTGATCATTCCTATTCTACCCAGCACTCTAGCGTCAAAACTTATGTAATTAAGCACAAAATTAATCAAGGCACTCTATGGTCTGGATATAGTAGCATGAAACAAGTTCTTACAATTCTGGTGCTTTTAGGTTTGTGGGGAAAGAAACACTGTTAACAAACAATAAAATTTGGTTTATAAATCAGAAGTAAGATATTAAAAATTCAGTATCCCCACATACAATATTCATTTTTAATATTTTGCCTCATCTCTTTTCCTATTTGAAAGTAACATACTCTGACTCCCATATAACGTTTGACATTTGGCAACATCTTGTGAGGGTCTGTGTATATTTAAGGGTGAGGAAGAACCTGGTTTGCTCAGAACCTTCTGTGGATGCTGGGATTTTGTCATTGCATTGTCTGTCTGCATGATACACTTGGGGTTATCAGTAATTACAACTTGTTTAGATATTTTTGGTTAGGAGTAGAAAGTAAAAGGAGATAATACCTTTTGCTACTTAAAAGAGGGAATTAGGGCTTCCCTGGTGGTGCAGTGGTTGAGGGTCTGCCTGCCGATGCAGGGGACACGGGTCCATGCCCCAGTCCAGGAAGATCCCACATGCTGCGGAGCGGCTAGGCCCATGGGCCATGGCCGCTGGGCCTGCGCGTCCGAAGCCTGTGCTCCGCAACGGGAGAGGCCACAACAGTGAGAGGCCCGCGTACCGCAAAAAAAAAAAAAAAAAAGAGAGGGAATTAGAGCTTGCATTTGTGGGACTTCCCTGGTGGCACAGTGGTTAAGACTCCGTGCTCCCAACGCAGGGGGCTGGGGTTTGATCCCTGGTCAGAGAACTAGATCCCACATGCATGCCACTACTAAGAGTTTGCATACCACAACTAAAGAGCTGGCAAGCCACAACAAGGGAGCCCGCCTGCTGTAATTAAGACCTGATGCAACCTAATTAATTAATTTTTTAAAAAAGAAGTTACATTTGGAAGAGATTTATTGTTAAAACCAGTGATATTTTCTTTCTCCCATTTCAAGCCCTGGGCAAAAACCTTATGAAAACATGTAGATGGACTGTTATGGCCCCATTGAACATCTGACTCTGTTGCAATGTCATTAAAATGAATTTTTGGAGCCAGTTCAATTTGTCTTTAGCTTTATAGACATGGCCTTATTTGTATCTATTGCTCTCCCTTTCATGGAAGCATAATAAAGGAAAGAAAAAAACAGCGTCCAATCAATCAGTCAGTCAATCAGAAATAAGAGCTTTGAAGGAAAGTTCACAATGAATGTAAGATAACAGGGGAACCAGAGGTGTGTTGTGTATTTCCTCTATGGAGGGTAGAGGTCTCCATGATTAAGGATGTCATTAGGAATTATTTATGTTGCCACCATCTAATACAAATTAAATTAACACTGTTTCAGGAATTGCTCAGGTATGAATATAAATAGTAGGTGTGATACAGACAGCATCCAGCATTTGTGAGGGCAACAGTAATGATTCCTATTAAAATAAAGGTATATTCACACACATTAAGATAAGTAATATAAGAAAACACTAAAACAGAAAATAAGAAGTGTTGGAAAGAATGTGGAGAAATTAGAACACTTGTGCACTGTTGGTAGGAATATAAAAATGGTACAATCAGTATGGAAAAAGATAAGTAGTTCCTCAAAAAATTAAAAACAGAATCACCATATAATCTAGCAATTTCACTTCTGGGTATATACCCAAAACAGTTGAAAGCAGAATCTCTAAGATATACTTGTAAACCTATCTTTTTAGCATCATTTATTCACACTAGGCAAATGGTGGAAGCAACTCAAATGTACATAGACTTATGAATGGATGATCAAAGGTAGTATATACATACAATGGGATATTATTCAACATTAAAAAATAAGGAAATTCCAACATATGCTACAACATGGATAAAGCTTGAGGACATTATTTTAAGTGAAGTAAGCCATTCATATGAAGACAAATACTGTATGATACCACTTATATGAGGTACCTAAAGAAGTCAAATGCATAGAGATTGAGAGTAGAATGGTGGTTTGCAGGGGAGCGAGCAGAATGGAGGGGGTAGTTGTTTACTGGACATAGAATTTCAATCTTGGAAGATGAAAAGAGTTCTGGAGATCGGTAGTGATAGTCGTACAGCAGTATAAATGTAAATGCCAATAAACTATATACTTGAAAATGGTTAAGATGGTAAATTTTATGTTATGTGTCTTTTACCACAATAATAAAACGTGGGGGAAAATCCACAGGACTGCACAGACCCCATTGGACCCTAAAATGCCACAAAGCCCTAAGCTTCTTTCCTCCTTGTTTACAGCACTAAATCTGTCCATTTTCCTGTGTTCATAAAGGACCTTTTCCAAAGCAGTGCCTTTGACTCTAAGGCTGTCTCTAGATTTGGTCCCCAGGCTTGGCTTACCTACCTCCTCACCTCTTCTCTCCAGACCTTGCAACCCCACTCACTGGCCTAAGTCTCAGGGACTATGTGAAGCCTGTCCTATTGTTTGTTTACGAAAAATTTATTTTAAAAAGTAAAATACTACATTCAACATATTCAACCTAATGGAAAAGAAATCAATAAAGAAGCAAAGTTGGGACTGAAATGTCATGAGAACTGTTGGGGGAAAAAAGGTAAAATGCAGGTGTAATATAAATACTCATATAATGGGTAAAATAATCCAATCAAGAGTCAGAAAAAAAAAGTCAGAAATTATCCCCGTATGTTTAAGGCAAAAAAAAAAAGAGGCAACTATATGCTCTCCATAGGAAATGCTTTTAAATTCAAAGATGCAAAAAGATTGAAAGTAAAAGGATCAGAAAAAGATATATATGTAAATACACCCACCAGAAAGCCGGAGAGACTCTCCTAATACCAGGAGGGAAAAAGACTTTAAAAGAAAAAATATTACTAGAGATATAGAAGGCTGTATCATGAAAAAGTCAATTCATCAGGAAGCTATAACATTTATATGTGCATTTAATAACAGAGTGCCAAAATAAATGAAGCAAAAGAGAAATGAAGGGAAAAACAACAGTAAATGGAGACTCCAGTATCACTTTGAATATTATATACACAACTAGGCAAAATATCAACACAGAAATAAAAGACTTGTAAAACACTATAAATTAAGTACACCTTACGTGTCTGCAGAACACTGCACCCAACAACAACAGAATATATATTCTTCAGAAGTGCATATGAAACCTCCAGGGTAGAACAAATGCTAGGACATAAACTTCACTAAATTTAAAATACTAAGAATAAATACTTTTATGGTCTGTGACAAAAATGGAATGAAATTAGAAATCAATAACTTAGGAAAAACTGGAGAAATTCACAAATATGAAAAAAATACTCGTAAATAACCAATGTGTCAAAGAAGAAATCCATACAGAAGTGAGGAAATGTCTCAAACCAATAATCTCACCTTCCACCTTATCACACTTGAAAGGATGGGCACCAACACACACCCCCCCCAATGAGATGAAGGAAATAAAAAAGAGCAGAAAGTAGAGAATAGAAACAGCATATAGAAATCAGTGAAATCAAAAGTGAGGTGTTTGAATAAAATTGACAAATCTTTAGCTAAACTGACTGAAAGAAAAAGAAGACTCAAATTCCGAAAATCGGACAGAAGGAAAGACTATTCCACCAACCTTACAGCAATAAAAAGGATTATAAAGGAATTCAATGAACAGTATGGCAACAAATTAGATAATTTAGATGAAATAGACAAACTCCTAGAAATATACATCCTGCAGAAAATAACTCAAGAAAAAAATAGAGTTTCTGACTATACGAGTGACGTGGTTGAATTACTAAGCAAAAACTACTCAAAAGGAAAGCCCAGGCCCAAATGGCTTCACCATAGAATTCTCCAAATCATTCATAGGTTTAATATGATTCTTCAGAAACCCTCCCCACAAATAGAATCAACACAACACTTCAAACTCATTCTATCAGACCAGTATTACCCTTACTTTAAAACCAAAGGTATTATTAAAAAATGAAGAAACCAATTTTCCTTGTGAAAATGGATGCCAAAAAAATCAACCATACTAGAAAACCTAACCTAACCCAGCATCATCTAACCACAAATATACAGCGTGACTAAGTTGGATTTACTTCAGGGATGCTAGGTTGTGTTAATATCTCAAAATCAGCTTAGGCAATATAATGTATTAATACAGTAATAAGCAAAAGTGTCATGATCGCCTCAGTAGACTCATAGAAAGTACAGTTGACCCTTGAACAACATAGGTTTGAACTGCACAGGTCCACTTATATGCAGATCTTTTCCAAAAAATATATTGGAAAAAACTTTGGAGATTTGCAACAATTTGAAAAAACTTGCAGATGAACCATGTAGCCTGGAAATATTGAAAAAATTAAGGAAAAGCTAGGTATGTCACGAATCTATTAAATGTAGATACTAGTCTATTTGATCATTTACTACCACAAAATATACACACATCTATTATAAAATGTTAAAACTTATCAAAACTTATGCAGTACGCCTGAAACTAACACAACATTGTAAATCAACCATACTCCAATAAATTTTTTTAAAAAGACTAGTAATACAAAAAAAAAAAAAAACCTTATGCACACACAGACCATACATAGCACCATTTGCAATTGAGAGAAATGTAAACAAACAGAAACATGCCATATTAAAACTACATAAAATTAACTGTAGTATATACTCTACTATTTGAATAATTTTGTAGCCACCTCTTGATGCTATTTTGGTGAGCTCAAGTGATGTGAGTATCCATAAAATGTCATGTGATGCTAGTTCCCTGGTGGTCTAGTGGTTAGGATTCGTTGCTTGCACTGCAACGAATTGAACCCGTGGTCTGGGTTCAATCCCTGGTCAGGGAACTGAGATCTCACAAGCCGCATGGTGCAGCCAAAAATAAAAAAACTTATGTGATGCTAATCATCTCTATGTGTGCAGTTTGTCTCTCCAGTGAATTGCATATGGCAGTAAAAAATGTTCTTTTTTGGTTCTTGAGTATTTTTCATCGTGTTCAGTGCAATACTGTAAACCTTGAATAACACCATGGGACCCATGGAAAGTGCCACTAATGATGCTGGAAGTGCTCCCAAGAAGCAGAGAAAAGTCACTGTTAACAAGTCCAAGCTCATACTGCTTGCTAAACGACAGGCCAACAAATCAAGAGATTAGTTGTGGGAGCAAGGAATAGCTACTTTATTTTGGAAGCCAGCAGACCAAGAAGATGGTGGACTAGTATCCCAAAGAACCATCTTCCCTGAGTTAGAATTCAGGCTTCTTTTACACGAAAAGGGAAGGGGATAAATTCAAACGTTTCCTGGTTCCAGTCAGACTCTGAAGGGAATGTGTTAACTTCTTCCTTCCTGCATCCATTCACAGGTAAGCCTCGCCAGGATGTTTTCTGTGAGCTAAACAAAGGTATTTTAGCTTAACGCTCATTACATGGGAGGCAGGGTTCCCAGAGATGGACCATTATGTATACTTTAAGCTTGTAGGCAACATCCCTTTAGTGATTAACTTGTAGCAAAAGCAATAGAATAGCAAGGTAAAAGTAAAAGAAACAGATCCAATATGGAGTCAGATTTGTTCTTCCCTATTATATCATGACATTACAAGAAAAAGTTGAATTGCTTGATATATATTGTAATTTAGGTCTGTAGCTGCAGTTGCTTTCCATTTCAAGATAAATGAGTCCAACATAAGGACCATAGTAAAAAAAAAAAGAGAGAAGGGTATTCCTTAAGCCATTGCTGCCACTATGCCAGCAGGTATGGAAATCTTGCACGTTTTATGAAATACTTTTTTTTAAATTTATTTTATTGTATTTTATTTTATTTTTTGGCTGCATTGGGTCTTTGTTGCTGCGCGTGGGCTTTTCTCTGGTTGTGGCGAGCAGGGGCTACTCTTTGTTGCCGTTCATGGGCTTCTCACTGCGGTAGCTTCTCGTTGCAGAGCACAGGCTCTAGGCACATGGGCTTCAGTAGTTGTGGCACTCAGGCTCAGTAGTTGTGGCGCACGAGCTTAGTTGCTCCGCAGCATGTGAGATCTTCCCAGATCAAGGCTCGAACCCATGTCCCCTGCATTGGCAGGTGGATTCTTAACCACTGTGCCACCAGGGAAGTCCCAAGACTGCCTTTTAAAGTTCTTTTGGTATTGGAGAATGCCCCTGATGACCCAGAACCCCACGAGTTCAACACTGAAGGCATCAAAGTGGTCTACTAGCCCCCAAACACAAGGTCTCTAATTCAGCCTCTAGATCAGGCAGTCATAAGGACTTTTTTTTTAAATGTCTATTTATTTATTTGGCTGTGCCAGGTCTTAGTTCCGGCATGCAGGCTCTTCATAGCGGCATGCAGGGTCTTTTAGTTACGGCCTGCAGGATCTTTAGCTGTGGCATGTGGGATCTAGTTCCCTGACCAGGGATCGAACCCAGGCCCCCTGCATTGGGAGCACGGAGTCTTAGCCACTGGACCACCAGGAAAGTCCCCATAAGGACCTTTAAGTCTCATTATACACACCACTCTATGAAAAGGATTGTCAATGCTATGGAAGAGAACTCCAAAAGAGAGAACATCATGAAAGCTTGGAAGTATTGCACCATCAAAGATGCCATCATTGTTATAGAAAAAGCTGTGAAATCCCAAACAAATTCCTGCTGGAGAAAACTGTGTCCAGATGTTGTACATGACCCCACAAGATTTACGACAGAGCAAATCAAGGAAATCATGAAAGAGATTGTGGGTATGGCAAAAAAAATTCGGTGGGGGGGTGAAGGGTTTCAAGATATGGATTTTGGAGAAATTCGAGATCTAGTAGACACCACACCAGAGGAATTAAAAGATAAATTGATGGAGATGAGTGCTTCCAAATCATTGCCAGACGATGAAGATATAGAAGCAGTGCCAGAAACAAACTGACATTAGACAATCAAAGAGTTTCAGTTATTCAAGACTACTTTTGGACTTCCTTGGTGGCGCAGTGCTTAAGAATCCTCCTGCCAATTCAGGGGGAACGGATTCAATCCCTGGTCTGGGAAGATCCCACATGCTGCGGAGCAGCTAAGCCTGCACGCCACAACTACTGAAGCCCCCGTGCCTAGAGCCTATGCTCCAAAACAAGAGAAGCCATTGCATTGAGAAGCCCACGCACGGCAATGAAGAGTAGCCCCTGCTCGCCACAACCAGAGAAAAGCCCACGCTCAGCAACAAAGACCAAACGCAGCCAAAAAAAAAAAAAAAAAAGACTGCTTTTGACTTCTTTTTGACATGGACCCTTCTATGATACAGGCACTGAAACTTAAGCAAATGGTGGAAGAAGAATTGGTACTATAGAAACATTTTTTTAGAAATGAATGAAATATTTTTAGAGAAATGAATAAGCAAAAGAGTCAGACAGAAATTATAATGTATTTCCATAAAATTACACCTCTCCTGCCTTCCCTTCCACCTTCTCCACCTCTTCCACCTTTGCCATCCCTCAGAGAGTTAGACCACCCCCTCCTATTCAGTCTACTCAATGTGGAGACAAGGATGAAGACCCTTTATGATGATTCACTTCTACTTAATGAATAGTAAATATTCATCATACTGTACAGTTAATCAACTTTATTGTATATGTGTGTGAATGTCTTCATGTGAAAATCTAATAACTGTGTGGCAAGAACTCTATGAGATGTTTTTGTGTCATTATTTTCATCATCTCTTAATTATTATCATCTCAAGACTTGTAAGGAAGTGGAAAGCCTATCCTTACCTAGGTATAAAGTGAGTGATATTTAATATAAAATTAGTGATGTGTAAATTTTATTACTGTTTTATAACTTTGCTTTCAAAGAATTACATTACCATACAGTATGCTTCTCTCTCGTAACTGGAGAAACTGCATATCAGCCTATGATCACAGGTAAGTGGTTTTTTCAAAAAATGGAACAACGTTTTCAATACTGTATTATGAATATGACCATAATACATGATAAAAATTTTATAATGATTCATTCATTAGTTATAGGCTAGGATACCATGAAGCAACTGTATCCATTACACGAGGCTACCATAAAGCAATCATATTGCCATTTCTTCATTATCAGTGCATGAATCATTATAATTATGAATTTCTTTTTCACATTATCTTTTCATTTTTGATGTCGTGTTAGTAATACATATAACATCACAGCGTTTTGTATCATATAAGACAATATTGATGGAGGTACTGATAGACAATTCATCTTGTAAACAGAAGACAAACTTATGGTATTGATAAATACAGTACAGTACTGTAAATGTATTTTCCTTATGAGTTTCCTAATAATATTTTATTTTCTCTTGCTTACTTTCTTGTAATAATACAGTATACAGTCATATTACATACAAAATATGTGCTAATCAGCTGTTTATGTTATCTGGTCAACAGTAGTCTATTAATAAAGTTTTAGGGGAGTCAATAGTTATATGTAGATTTTTGACTGCCTGGGGACAGCACCTCTAACCCCTGCATTGTTCAAGGGTCAGCTGTAGTTGACAACCTACAGCACCCTCTCATGATAAAAACCCTCAGCAAACCAGGTATTGATAGAAATTTCCTTCACATGAAAATGAGCATCGATGAAAAAAATCACAGCTGATATTATATTTAATTGGTGAAAAACTGGATGCTTTCCCCTGAATATCAGGAAGGAAACAATGATATCTGCTCTTATCATTTCTATTTGACAATACCCTGGGGGTTTTAGCCAGGACAATTGTGCAATGAATAAATGAATGAAAAGGAAATAAAATGAATCCAGGTTGGATAAGAGAAAGTAATGCTGTCTCTACATGTAGATGATGTATCCTGTAAATAGAAAACTCTATAAGGAATCCACTTTTTTAAAAAAAATATTAGAAATGATAATCGAGTTTGGCAAGGTTGTAGGGTACAAGATCAATATATAAAAATACATTCTATTTCTAATCACTTGCAACAAAAAATCTGAAAATGAAATTTAAAAAACAAATCCATTCACAAGAGCATAAAAATGAATAAAATAGGGGAGAGGGATAAATTGGGAGATTGGGATTGACATTTAAATGCTACTATGTATAAAATAGATGGCTAATAAAAGCCTACTGTATAGCACAGGAAACCCTGCTCAATACTCTGTGATGGCCTATATGGGAAAACAATCTAAAAAAAGAGTGGATATATGTATATGTATAACTGATTCACTTTGCTGTACACCTGAAACTAACACAACATTGTAAATCAACTGTACCGCAATAAAAATGAATAAAATAGTTAGGACTAAATTTAACAAAAGAGATACCAAGCAAAAACTCCAAAATCCACAAAAGGTTGAGCAAAGTTAAAGATCTAATTACATGGTATAACCTCCCATGTACGTACATTGGAAGACAATATTTTGAGATGGCAATACTCCTCCAAATGATCCACAGATTGAGTGCAATCTCTGTCAGAATCCCAACTGACTTCTTTATAGAAATTGTTAAACTGTTTCAAAAATTCAGATAGAATTGCAAGGTATCCAGAATAACCAAAACAATGAAAGCAAAAATCAAGTAGGAGGACTCACATTTCCTTATTTCAAAACTTTCTGCTGAACAGTGGTAATGAAGGTAGTGTGGTAATGACACAGGGATGGACATATAAATCATTGGAATAGAATGAGATTTCATAAATAAACCCATCCGTCTGTGGTCAACTGGTTTTCAAACACGATGCCAAGAATGGGAAAAGAATATTATTCTTAAAAGTTGGCACTGGGACGAGTGGATAGCCACATGCAAAAGAATGAAGTGGATGTTTACATCACAGCACATACAGTAATTTACCAAAATGGATCAAAGACCTAAACATAAGAGGTTAAAACTTAATACTCTTAGAAAAAATGTAGAGATTTACCTGGAGGTCCAGTGGTTAAGACTCTGCACTTCCACTGCAGGGGCCACAGGTTCAATTCTTGGTCCTTGAACTAAGATCCTCGCATGACCAGTGGCGCGGCCAAAATATATATGTATATGGAGGATAATATTCATGACCTTGGATTTGGCACAAAATTATTCAAGATGACACCAAAAAAAAAGACAACTTGAATTTAATCAAAATTATTAACTTTTGTACTTAAGAGTATACTATCAAAAAGGTGAAAACACACATTGGGACCCAAGTTTACTATTGTGGGAATATAGAATGGTGCAGCCACTTTATTTATTTATTTTTAATTAATTTATTTACTTACTTATTTTTGGCTGCATTGGGTCTTCCTTGCTGTTCGCGGGCTTTCTTTAGTTGCAGCGAGCAGGGGCTACTCTTCGTTGCGGTGTGTGGTCTTCACATTGTGGTGGCTTCTCTTGTTGTGGAGCCCGGGCTCTAGGCACGCGGGTTTCAGTAGTTGTGGCACTCGGGTTCAGTAGTTCTGGCACACGGGCTTAGTTGCTCCGCAGCATGTGGAATCTTCCCGGACCAGGGCTCGAAGCCGTGTCCCCTGCATTGGCAGGTGGATTCTTAACCACTGCGCCACCAGAGAAGCCCGGTGCAGCCACTTTAGAAAACAGTATGGCATGGGAATTCCCTGGAAGTCCAGTGGTTAGGACTCCACGCTTTCACTGCTCGGGGCCTGGTTCTATCTCTGGTCAAAGAACTAAGATCCTGGAAGCCGGGCGATGCGACCAAAACACGCACACACACACACACACACACACACAATCCCCACAAAAACAAACAAACAAAAACAGTATAGCAGTTCCTCAAAAATTATATTCAAAGTTACCATGTGATCCAGCAATACTGTTTCTGGGTATGTACTCCCAGGACTCAGATATTTCTACACCCATGTTCACAGGAATGTTATTCATGAGCCAAAAGGTGGTAGCAACACGTGTCCATCAAAAATGAATGGATAACAAAATTTAGTATATACATAGAATGGAATTTTATTCAGATTTAGAAAGAAAGGAAATTCTAACATATGCTGTAACATGGGTGAAACGAGAACATCATGCTAAGTGAAATAAGCCAGTCAAAAATGGACAACTACTATATGAATCCACTTGTATGAAGTGCTTAGAATAGTGAAATTCATAGAGACAGAAAGTAGAATGGTGGTTGGTAGGGCCTGGGGGAAAGGGAAGTGGGAGATGTTGTTTAATATGTTTAGATTTTCAGTTTTGAAAGATGAAAACACTTCTGAGATTGATTTCCCAATGTCAGTGTACTTCTCACTACTGAACTGGACATTTAAGATGTAAACTTCATAGTATGTGTTAAAAGTTAAAATTTTAAAGCAAGAGAAGGAAAACACAGCCCACAGAATGGAAGAAAGTTTTGCAAATAAAATATCTAAGGGATTTGTATTGAAGGTATATAAAGAACACTAATAACTCAGTAAGAAGTCAACTAACCCAATTTTAAAATATGAAAGAATGTAAATAGACATTTTTAAAGGAAAATGTACAAATGGTCAAGAACACATTAAAAGATGCTTGCACTAGCCATCAGAGAAATTCAAATCAAAACCCCAATGAAAGGGACTTCCCTGGTGGTGCAGTGGTTAAGACTCCATGCTCCCAATGCAGGGGGCTGGGGTTCAATCCCTGGTCAGGGAACTAGATCCCACATGCATGCCACAACTAAGGAGCCCATCTGCCGCAGATAAGAGCCGGTGCAACCAAATAAATAAATATATTTTAAAAAATGAGATACCACTTCACAACCACGAGGATAGCTAGAGTTAAAAAAGTGAGATAATAAAATTTTTGTGGATGATATGGGAAAATTGGAACCCTCAACCACTGCCGGTGGGAATATATAATGGTGCAACAACTTTGGAAAACAAATCTGGCAATTCCTTGGAAATTAAACCTAGAATTACCATAGGACCCATCAATTCATTCCTAGGTATATGCCCAATAGAAATGAAAATATGTCCAAACAAAAACTTGTACACGAAAGTTTATTGTAACGTTATTCATAATAGCCAAAAGGTGGAAACAAACTAAATGTCCATTAAGAAATGAGTAAATAAAGAAAATGTGTTTTACGCATACAGTGGAATATTATTCAGCCATAAAGATGAATGAGGTATCCATACATGCTACCACATAGAAATTCCTTGAAAAAGTTATGCTAAGCAACTGAAGTTAATTACAAAGATAATACTGCATATGATTCCATTCGTATATAACTCCAGAACAGGGAAATCTGTAGAAACAGAAAGATTAGAGGTTGCCTACAACTCTGGCTTGGAGGAGGAAGATGGGAAGATAGGGAAGTGATATCTAAAGGGTACCAGGGTTTCTTTTAGAGGTGACAAAAATGTTCAAAAATTGTGGTGCTGATTGAACATATCTGTGAATGTACTGAAAAACATTGACTTGTACACATTAAAGGGATGCAGTGTATGGTATGTGTATTTTACCTCAATAAAACTATTCAGATAAATAAATGCATTAGAAGTTTTGAACCAATGTGTTAAGAATATTAAAAGTTTTCAAGTATATCCCACATTTCCAAAACTTATTGTGTTTTTTATATATATAATGTTCAATGTCAATTATACCTCGTTTGTTTTTTTTTGGTTTTGGTTTTGGTTTTGTTTTGCGGTACCGGGCCTCTCACTGTTGTGGCCTCTCCCGTTGCGGAGCACAGGCTCTGAACGCGCAGGCTCGGTGGCCATGGCTCACGGGCCCAGCCACTCCGCGGCATGTGGGATCTTCCCAGACCGGGGCACGAACCCGTGTCCCCTACATCGGCAGGCGGACTCTCAACTACTGTGCCACCAGGGAAGCCGCTGGTTTTGTTTTTTTTTTAATTTATTTTTGGCTGCATTGGGTCTTCTTTGCTGCCCGCGGGCTTTCTCTAGTTGCAGCACACGGGCTTCTCACTGCGGTGTCTTCTCTCATTGCAGAGCACGCGCTCTAGGCGCTCGGTTTTCACTAGTTGTGGCAGGTAGTCTTCAGTAGTTGTGGCACAGGGCCTTAGTTGCTCCGCGGCACCAGGGATCGAACCCGTGTCCCCTGCATTGGCAGGTGGATTCTTAACCACTGTGTCACCAGGGAAGCCCCCAAAACTTATTGTTTTTTGTTATATTGGTAAAAATAGTAACTAGGGGCTTCCCTAGTTGCACGCAGCAACGAAGACCCAATGCAGCCAAAAATAAATAAATAAATTTATAAAAAAATAGTAACTGGATTGCCGTAGGGATATCATAGCCGTTTACATTTCAAAATTTCTAGGCACACACTCTGAAACTAAAATAAATTTCCTTCTAGTGTAAAATGTATACCTGAGAGTATTGTTGAACACATCTCGCAAATTATGATTGGTGGGAGAAGAGTCCCTGTTCCCAGGCAAGGGCTGCAGGGTTCAAACTTCCCACCAGAGTCAAGTGCTTGGGAGGCCAGGGGATTCTCTAGCTAAAATACCACATGTGTGGAGAGGTAAAAGTGACGGCCTCAACGCTGTCAACAAAGATAAAAATGGAGCCAGACTCTTTATTACACATGGTGAGGTCATTTTTCAGTGTGTTTGTAAACAAGGGTCACAGTATCCTGAGTGGCCTCACAGTCTATGCCAAGTATTGCCCTGTGGAGGTCCGCAAACCCTCTTTTCCCAGTTGGCCTGACCAGGGCGCCCCTCTTGCTTTGGATAAGGACGTCGGTTGTTCCGGAATCTTACTCGGGAGTTCCCTGAGCACACCTGTGTCCCCACATTCTGAAAGATTTGAGGAAGCCGCCACTGTCCCTCTAGGGCCAGTGACAAGTGTGGTTTAAAGGCAAACGTCGCTGGGGCTTCCCTGGTGGCGCAGTGGTTGAGAGTCCGCCTGCCGATGCAGGGGACGCGGGTTCCTGCCCCGGTCCGGGAAGATCCCACATACCGCGGAGCGGCTGGGCCCGTGAGCCATAGCCGCTGAGCTATGTGACCTCCTGACCTGTTGTCACTCAGGAGAAAGGGGGGCGGGTGCTTGCGAACTGCCCAATCAGGGGCGCAGCAGGGGAAAGTGGGCGGGCCACGCTCTGCAAACTGCGTGGACGCTCGTGGCCACGATTTGCGTGGAATCTCGTCTGCGTTTACGTGTCTCAGGTGTGTCTGCTGCAACGTAAATACGGGCTGCACGGGCCGCGGGAGTCTATGGGAAGACGCCGGAAGAGCCCAAAGCCGGGAAATGGTGAGTGTGCTGGGCCAGGTGTCCCAGGACAGGGAGGAGGGACAGTCTGAACCGGCCGTGGCGGGACGTGGGCCTCCCGACGCGGTAAACTCAGGAGTCTGCGGACCCAAAATCGCAGGGGACGCCGTTCAGACCTCATTCCCTCCGGCTGTCGCAGTGGCGGGGCTGGGTCGGCAGCCGGGACCCCTGGCGTCCTGTCCCGTCACTGCAGGCGGTGACTCAAGCCTGGAGCCTCTCTGGGCAGCTCTTCGCCCACAGCCCCGCGACTCGTCTAGAATGTGTGGTGACCCTGGGGAGGGTTATCAGGGGACAATCGTGATTCCGTCTCCGTGGTTCGTGCGTGGGAGGAGCTGTGGCCTGTGGGGTCCCAGTCCCTCCTTTCTCCCCAGGGGGCACTCGTTTTCTCCTGAGTTTTCCAAATGTTTGGAGAGCAGGGTCTCAAATCCAGGATCCAGACTAATTTCCAGATTAGCCCTTCTTAAAACTGGCAATAAATCCCTAAATTTCCACATCCCTCCCTCATTCCCACAGCCAACTTTCCGTCTTCAATTTAGAGCATCATTATCAACTCTTCGTTCTCCCTGGTGTATTTCAAACAGACCCAATATTTTAATTGTTTATCCTTTTTCTTTGTTTAAAAAATTATTTATTTTTGGCTGTGTTGGGTCTTCATTGCTGCACGCGGGCTTTCTCTAGTTGCGGCGAGCAGGGGCTACTCTTGGTTGCGGCACATGGGCTTCTCATTGCAGTGGCTTCTCTTGTTACGGAGCATGGGCTCTAGGCGCATGGGCTTCAGTTGTGGCTCACAGGCTCAGTAGTTGTCACTCGCCGGCTCTAGAGCACAGGCTCAGTACTTGTGGCGCTCGGGCTTAGTTGCTCCGCGGCATGTGGGATCTTCCCGGACCAGGGCTCGAACCCGTGTCCGCTGCATTGGCAGGAGGATTCTTAACCGCTGCGCCACTAGGGAAGTCCCTATCCTTTTTCTAAAGAGTCATGGGTGGCTCTTTTTTAAGGATTTATACTTGCTGTGGATATTTTTCCATGAAAGGAAATCTGAGAATAACCACCAGGAACTGAAACCAACCACCTGGAACTGAAACCGTATAACTCAGATTGGGGCTTGAACCCATGGTCTTTTAACTGAGATGTCACACCTGGTCTCAGAACTTAATGAAGCTCAGGTCCTTGATGTCTCATCGCAGAAAGAATTCAGTGAGAGACAAAGCGATAGGTAAGAAGTGGACACACTCCACAGAGTGTGGGCCATCTCAGAAGGTGAGAGTGGCACCAGGGTGTGGGGTTGGCCATTTTTATAGGGGTGGATAACTTCATAGGCTAATGAGTGGGAGGGGTATTCCAGCTATTTTGGAGAAGGGGTGGGGATTTCCAGGAATTGGGCCACTGCCCACTTTTTGACCTTTATGCTCGGCCTTGGAACTGTCATGGCACCTGTGAGTGTGTTACAATGAGTGTATACTGAGGCTCAAGGTCTAGTGGAAGTCAACTTGTCCGCCATCTTGGACCTATTATGTTCTAATCAGTTTATGTCCTCAGGCTATGTCATTCTTTTAAAGGTTGTGCCGTGCCCTCTTCCCTCCTGTTTCAGAACTACATTGTATGAAATCCTTGTGCCTCTCCTCGAGGATCTTTCTTGGGCACAGACATCCTATGGGTAGTCCTTTAGGTAGAGTTTCTTCTTTGGAATCGTTCCTGGGTGTTCTCTCCTGTAATCACTTCCCCTCCCTGGGTTTGTCACCCTGGAAAGATTTATTCATGTATGTGAGCCTCAGTTATTCAAAAAATTAAAATTTATGTAAGCAGTGGAGCTTGAACGATAGCATTTTCCAAAGAGGCAAGAAATAGGTGAGTTTCAGAAAAAAGAAAATATTCTTGTATTACATTGCATTAAAAATTCTTGCTTCTTTTTTCTTCCCTCCCTGAGCAGGCGTAGTAATATCCTGAGGTCTGTTCTTTTTGTTTTGGGTTTTTTTTGGGGGGGGCGGGGGGTTGTTCAAATGCAATTCCAGGGCTTAGGCTTGAGGTGTTCAAGTACAGTTTTTTTTAAATTTTTATTGAAATATAGTTGATTTACAATGTGTTAGTTTCAGATGTACAGTCAAGTGATTCGGTCATATATATACATATATACGTGTATATTTATATGTGAATATATGTATATATACTTTTTAGATGCTTTTCTATTACAGGTTATTGATATTGAGTATAGTTCCCTGTGCTATACAGTAGGTCCTTGTTAGTTATCTGTATAGTAGTTATCTTATATATAGTAGTGTGTATATTTTAATCCCAAACTCCTAATTTACCCCCCCATTATGTTTTTATAAAACAATTTCTTGCTGTGGAAATAATTAATTAATATCATTATTTTATGAGAGTAATAGATACTTATGCGTTTTCTTGTTGAACTGGAAAAAAACCTTACAATTTTCCCCTCCTTTCTACATAAACACTAGGTTTGTGTGATTTTGGTAGATTCTTCAGCCACTGGGGTCATTTAAAATAGCATCTTGTGGTCCAAAGCAATGTGACTGGGAGCAGAGAGGCCTGAGGTCAGTGACTCAAGGTGAGGCCCCCTTGAGGCTGCAAAGGGAAGTATTTGAAGGCCCAGCTGGTTCTTCCTGGAGAGCCCAGCAGGTGTCCTACCTGCTCACACCCACCATGGAAGGAGCCTTTAATCTAAGAGAAGCTACAGAGCCCTGGAAAGCTGGGGATAACAACTGCACATGGCGGAAAGGGTTTGGGGGGAGATGGGATGGTGATGCCCCTTTTGAGGTTGTAACCGTGGTTCCCGCGGGTCTGTTTCTAGGTATAGGCTGGAGTTGTTGGGTTTTTTTTTTAATATAAATTTATTTATTTATTTTTTGGCTGAGTTGGGTCTTTGTTGCTGCGTGTGGTCTTTCTCTAGTTGCTGCAAGCAGGGGCTACTCTTCGTTGTGGTGCACGGGCTTCTCATTGCGGTGGCTTCTCTTGTTGTGGAGCACGGGCTCTAGGCATGTGGGCTTCAGTAGTTGTGGCTTGCGGGCTCTAGAGTGCAGGCTCAGTAGTTGTGGCGCATGGGCTTAGTTGCTCCACGGCATGTGGGATCTTCCCGGCCCAGGACTCAAACCCTTGTCCCCTGCATTGGCAGGCGGTTTCTTAACCACTGCGCCACCAGGGAAGCCCTAGGTTGGAGTTTTACATCCACAGTGTAGCTGCACTCAGAGTGTAATTTGTTTACATTGAGAAAGTCTGTGACAGGAGTTCTGTGTCCTGGGTTAGGGGTCATGAATTTGGGAGTTCTTTTGGGTCAGAATCTTAAATTGAATTCTACTGAGAGTTTTCTCACTGTGGGAATGGAAGCCTGAAAAAGGGAGTGGTTCCATTATTCCCCAGGGAGAGGAGGGCGTGTGGCGCTCCCAGAGTCCATCCCTGTGGTTGCTCAGGTGCCCCCACCCTCCTTCACCAGGGACTGACCTGGTCCAGCGGTTCTATCTCAACCAGGAGAGGCTAGTGGGTGTTAAACTTTCAAACAGGCTCCTTCTGTCCTGTGAGACGCTGACTGCTTATCTGTGCTGATTCCAATATTTGTGTCTCTTTCCTCTGGATTCTTTTATCCATTGAATAGTGCAGCCCTTTGGCTGTAGTTTCCCTTAGCACTTTGTAATTAATTCCCTGTGTGGGAAATAACATTTTTAGTTTCTTGGGCTTAAAGAAAAATCTCAGTTGATTGAGAGATACGATGTCAGTAAGGCAAGAAAATTGTGGAACTAAATAGAATTTTTGTTCCTTTTAGGGAAGAGAACCTCAAGATGTGAGATGAATGTGTTTACGTTTTCAGGTATGTGTTTCATTTTACATCAGTGTTTGTGCATGTCCTTAGAGAAAATTGAAATTTAAAAGGCAGGGAACTCCCTGGCAGTCCAGTGGTTAGGACTCGTGGCTTTCACTGCTGGTTCAATCCCTGGTCAAGGAAATAAGATCCTGCAAGCCGTGCAGCACAGCCAAGAAAAAAAAAAAGCTAAAGCAATTGATGTAAGGACAGCTAATCAAAGCTTACATACATCTTTGAAAATTCTACTGCATTTAAAGAACTAAACCCAAACCCCTGTTGCATTATAATGTTATATTGATTTCTGAAAATACCACCCTCCCCCATGTGAGATATAGGGAAGGGACAAACTAGGATACACCTTGTCATTTTAGTTAGCAAGGGATTTGAAAATTATGGTTTATACTTTTGTAACCATTAGTGTTCAAAGGAATTAGATCGTAACAATAGTTTCCTATGTACAAAAGTTAAAATTAAAGCAAGACTATTAAATAGTAACACGGGGTGTATATACTTTGCTTATTTTCAAGAAACCTGTGAGATACAAAAGCCTAACTTAAGCAAAGTCACTGCCCACCTATCCTGGTCCCCTCCAGCATTGTTACTCCAGCCACTGCAAATACACAGTTTTAATCATTTCTTGAGCTTCCTGTTAATGTTTCTTTATATAAAAACAAGCCATTGTGAATTCCTATTTTTCATACCCAAGTTTGTCCTTATAATGAGTAGTCAGACTCCACATTTTTGAAACTTGATTGTAGTTGGTATACAATGTTGTGTTAATTTTTGCTGTACAGCAAAGTGATTCAGTTATACATATATACATTCTTTTTCATATTCTTTTCCGTTATGGTTTATCACAGGATATTGAATATAGTTCCCTGTGTTACACAGTAGGACCTTGTTGTTTATCCATTCTATATATCACAGTTTGCATCTGCTCATCCCACATTCCCAGTCCTTCCCTCCCCCAGCCCCCCCCCCCCCGCCCCCTTCGCAACCACAAGTCTGTTCTCTGTGTTTGTACAGACTCCACGTTTTTTGATGTTTACCGACAGCTTACGCCTCCCTTCTCTCTTCCCCTTGTGTCCACGCCCGGAAAAGCCGATAACAAAGTCTGTAGTCCTCTGGCATTAGTTTCACATTCCAGCCACACAAGCCCCTGTCTGTGTGCAGAACTCTTATCCTGGCCCAACCCCTGACAAAGATTCTTTGCTTGACCAGAGAATCGTTGGTTCTGACCCTAAACCTTCTCCTGGGCCTATCTGTGTAGTTCCTCATGAAATCCAGTTTTACCAGAAACCCTGCTGCGTCAGTTAAACCGAATTCCCCAGCTGCCCATGTCTGATTGCCTTCTGTATCTGATTGGGTTCCTGCACTCCTGCCATTGCTCAGGTGACTTCAGTAAGAATCCTGTTAGGTCAGTTTATCCAGACCCACCAATCCCTGGTTTTTCTTTTAGTAATTTTCCATCCACTGACGCCCCCCACCCTGCTCTCTGGCCATGAATTCCCACTTCCACGTGCTGTATTCAGAGTTGAGCCTAGTCTCATTTCCCCCTGGCTGTGAAATCCCATTGCAGTGGTCTCTGTACCTGTCCCAGGGGTTCTGGATAAAATCTGCTTTACCTCTTTGACAAGTGTCACTGAATATTTTTCCTTTAACATCCCCTAGCCGTGATAAAGATCCAGGCCAGGCTCCTTTCCTTGCTTTCTGGAGCCTTCTCAGAGCTGCTTGAGGGGCCAGCCCTGCCCTCCCCCCAAGAGCGCAATTACGTGGGTCATAGACCTTTTTTTTTGGCCCTACCGGGTGGCATGCGGGATCCTAGTTCCCTGACCAGGGATCGAACCTATGCCCCCTGCACTGGGAGAGCAGAGCCTTAACCACTGGACCACCAGGGAAGTCCCGGTCATAGGCTTTTTCCTACCCTGAGTGTGTGTGTGTGTGTGTTTGCATGACACACCAGCATCAGTCTCAACATGGAAATCACACCTCTGCAGGTGGCAAGAACAGTTGGTGTGGTGAGCAGCCTGGCCAGAAATGACCACCACCCGTGGGTCTGTCTTCTCTTGCTCTGACTCGCTCACCTGCTGTGTTGTCTTGTGGCAGCCGGGGCTGTGGGCTGCTAGGTGCCAGGGACCTCGTGCTGTGAGCTGTGCTGCCTGTGTTGCATTGTTGACCATACGAAGCCTCAGTTTTAGATTCAGCAGAGAGTTGGCAGTTTCAAGAATTCCTAGGCTTTGGGGAGCAGCAGTATGGGATTGGCACCCTCCTTGTATTAGTCCTGGGTTGATATCTTTGCCAGGATTTATCTGTGTGTTAGAGTGAAGCTGTGACAGAGGCAGGCTTGGCCCCGACATACCCCAGTGAGGGTGAGAGAGAGAGAGAGACTATGCCCTGTGCAAGAGGTGGCTCCACTGAGTGTTGCTCTTGAAAGAACAGTCATTTAAAAAGACAGAAAAAGAGAAGAGAGGGGGAAAGACAGCCAATAGATGGCAGGCTGAATCCGCCCTCCTAATACCAGGGGGCGCACCAGGACCCCTAAGTACCTCTGCTGCTGCCCCTGTCTCTACTGCAACAAAGCTCCTGACCGTCAGAGTTACAGGGGGCAACACCCATGGCATCCTTGTGGCACAGCCAAGGGATTAGTTCAAACTGACCTAAACCTGCGGTCCTTAAACCCTATAAAGCAACCTGTTGTCCTGGAGGAGACCCCTATTCCTCATGGCATTAATGTGAGGCCCTCTGGAGGGAAAAATTTTATAAATACCAGGGTAGAGAGGTCACCCTCTCCCCCGAAGTATATACAGTGACTGAAAAACTAAAACAGGGAAGGACAGGAGAGAGGAAATAAGTGAAAAAATACTGAAACAAAGGTCCACAATTTAACCCAACTGGAAATCTAAAATACAGTAAAAGAATTTACACAACAGAAAAGATAAAGGGGCACTGTTTGGTTTCTGGGGCCTCTACAACATAGTTTCTGAATTAATTTTGTCATCTGCTATATTGCATTGATTCACAAACCTTCATGCAAATAATACTGGGTCTCGGGCTTCCCTGGTGGCGCAGTGGTTGAGAGTCTGCCTGCCGATGCAGGGGACACGGGTTCGTGCCCCGGTCCGGGAAGATCCCACATGCCGCGGAGCGGCTGGGCCCGTGAGCCGTGGCCGCTGAGCCTGCGCGTCCGGAGCCTGTGCTCCACAACGGGAGAGGCCACAACAGTGAGAGGCCCACGTATCGCAAAAAATAATAATAGTAATACTGGGTCTCACGATACAGTTATATTAGGATCCCACTAAACTTAAGCAAGGTAAGATAATTTCTAAGATGATCTAAGATTCCCAATAATCTTAGAGGAGTTACTGGATATAAAATAGGGGACAGTGCTCGCTTCGGCAGCACATATACTAAAATTGGAATGATACAGAGACTAACATGGCCCCTGTGCAGGGATGACACGCAAATTCGTGAAGCTTTCCATATTTAAAAAAGAAATTATCAAAGCTATAAGACCCACTGATAGACAGTAAACTTTACTATGTTAATAAAAACTACATGTGCTATATCGCACATTTTAAAAATATTTTGATAACTGTATTTCTACATAATTTGTTTCCTTTATAATTCTATGTATTTTTTGCAGTAAAAACATTATTCCAAAAATATAACTATAAAAAAAATAAAATAGGAGACAAATAAGCATGTCTCACCTTAACCATCAGCCAACTTGCCTAAAGACCCCACGGTCATAGGATTCATTTGTCCTAAAGTATCCTATAGTGAACAGGAAAGCTCTGAACTAATGATTCACAAATTAAAATTAAATAATTTTTTAAAATAAATTTATTTATTTATTTATTTTTGACTGCTTTGGGTCTTCGTTGCTGCACGTGGGCTTTCTCTAGTTGCAACAAGTGGGGACTACTCTTCATTGTGGTGTGTGGGCTTCTCATTGCAGTGGCTTCTCATTGTGGAGCACGGGCTCTAGGCACACGGGCTTTGGTAGTTGTGGCACACGGACTCAGTAGTTGTGGCATGCTGGCTCAGTACTTGTGGCTCGCGGGCTCTAGAACGCAGGCTCAGTACTTGTGTGCATGGGCTTAGTTGCTCCACGGCATGTGGGATCTTCTTGGACCAGGGCTTGAACCCGTGTCCCCTGCATTGGCAGGCAGATTCTTAACCACTGCGCCACCAGGGAAGTCCTTAAATAATGTTTTTGCCAATTCCAAATTGGCTTGACAAAATGGGACCCCACAGATTTATCCCCCAGGTAAATAATATGTGCCAAAGTAAATTAAACAGGGCTTTGAAGGATTGAAAACCATTACAAAAAATTATTTCGCGAAGAGGTGATTACTTGCAGTACTTCTCCTTTACATAGCTGAATTTGGCCTGTTCTAAAACATGAAAAGAAGGAATGGCACTTGGTACAACCACTGTGGAAAACATTATGGAGGTTCCTTAAAAAACTAAAAGTAGAACTAACATATGATCCAGCAACCCCATTCCTGGGCATATATCTGGAGAAAATCATAATTCAAAAAGATACGTGCATCCCAGTGTTCGTTGCAGCACTATTTACAGTAGCCAAGCCATGGAAGCAATCTAAATGTCTATCAACAGAGGAATGGATAAAGAAGATGTGGTACGTATATACAATGGAATATTGCTTAGCCATAAAAAAAGAATGAAATAATGCCATTTGCAGCAACATGCATGGACCTAGAGATTGTCATACTGAGTGAAGTAAGTCAGACAGAGAAAGACAAATGTCATAATTTAAAAAAAGATACAAATGGAATCTAATTTTTTAAAAAATGATACAAATGAACTTATTTACCAAACAGAAACAGACTTACAGATATTGAAAGCAAATTTATGTTTACCAAAGGGGAAACGTTGGGGGGAGGGATAAATCCGGAGCTTGGGATTTACATACACTTCTATATGTAAGACAGATAACCAACAAGGACCTACTGTATAGCACAGGGAGCTCTACTCAATATTGTGTGATAACCTATATGAGAAAAGACTCTGAAAAAGAATGAATATATCATATGTATAATTGAATCACCTTGCTATGCACCTGAAACTAACACAACGTTGTAAATCAACTATACTCCAGTAAAATTAAAAAAAAAAAAAAGGAATGAATGATACCTCACAGTGGATTACCTTGAGTTTGTGGTCTCACCACACAAACCCCTGTACCCAGTCCCCAACATTGTGGAAATTACTGACTCTGTCCAATCAGCAGCTGGTAAATATCGTGCTCCCACAGATTTGGTTAAGTCTGTTGTGTTCAGTCCCTGTTTCAGCAGTCTCTCAGCTTCAGTTGGCCTTCACCTCTTAAGGGATGTGATGCACTTTTAACTGGTTAACCTTAGGGAACTTGAACACCATTGTCACTGCACACAGTCTCTGCAGGCAGGATGTGAGCTGTATCGACCTTGCTCTGGGAGCACAGGTATGACATTACATTAATGACATTCTCCTCTGAGGAAGTTCATTTGGGGACATACAGATACTGAAAAAAGGAGCTCCTGGCAAGTGGATGGGTCATTAGCCCATCCATAAATAAGGCCCTGACACTGGTTAAATTCTTAAGAATTACATGGTAAACAAGGGGCTGTTCCCTCCTTGACACCATGAAGAAATAGCTGTTGTCCCTCTTAGCACTCACAGCATCTCCTAGGTTGTTTTGGTGTTTGGAAGGCAACATATTCTTTCCTTACAAACTTTACTTCTATGCAAGAAACTCCCCTCCTTGGCCCACACTTTGTGACATTAGAGCTGTAATTACCACCAGGTACTGAGCTCTCCTGAAAACAGAGGATCTCCTCCACCCTGAAAACAGCCCCCCATAAGCTCAGCACAGGCTACTGAGACCTCCTTGAGACATGATGGAGCCCTCTGGCACAGCCTGCCTGCAGGAGGGGGCACCCACCCCCTCAGTCCCTTTCTAGATGCCACAGTTCTGGAAGAGGTCTCTTCACCATTCACTATGTTACCTATAGGTTTGTCATGTATGGTTTTTATTATGTTGAGGTATATTCGTTCTATACCTAAGTTGCTTAGAGTTTTTATCATGAAAGGATGTTAAATTTTGTCAAATGCTTTTTCTGCGTCTGTTGAGGTGATCATATAATTTTTTCCCTTTATTTAGTTAATTTAGTGTAACACATTTATTGATTTGCGTATGTGGAACCATCCTTGCATCCCAGGGATAAATCCAACTTGATCATGTTGTATAAGCCTTCTAATGTGCTGTGAATTTGGTTTCTTTTATTTTGTAGAGGATTTTTACATCTATGTTCATCAGGGGTATTGGCTTGTTATTTTCTATTCTTGTAGTGTCCTTGTCTGGCTTTGGTATCGGTGATGCTGGCCTCATAAAATGAGTTTGGAAGTGTTCCCTTCTCTCCAAGTTGTTGCAAGAGTTTGAGAAGAATTGATATTAATTCTTCTTTAAATCTTTGGTATAATTCAGCAGTGAAGCCATCTGGTCCTGGACTTTTCTTTGTTGGGAGGCTTTTGATTACTGATTCAACCACCTTACTCCTTATTTAGCGGTTCAGATTTTCTGTTTTCGTCATCCAGTCACAGTAGGTTGTATGTTTATAAGAATTTATCTAATATCTCTAAATCAGGGATCCCCACCCCCCAGGCCACGAACTGATATGGGTCCGTGGCCTGTTAGGAACCGGGCCGCACAGCAGGAGGTGAGCGGCAGGCAAGCGAGCGAAGCTCCATCTGTATTTACAGCTGCTCCGCATTGCTCACATTACTGCCTGAGCTCCGCCTCCTGTCAGCATTATGGTGAGTTGTATAATTAGTTCATTATGTATTACAATGTAATAATAATAGAAATAAAGTGCACAATAAATGTAATGCGCTTGAATCATCCTGAAACCATCCCCCCCCCGCCCCCAGTCCGTGGAGAAATTGTCTTCCATGAAACCGGTCCCTGGTGCCAAAAAGGGTGGGAACCGCTGCTCTAGGTTATCCAATTTATTAGCATATAACTGTTCATAGTAATTTTTTATGATCCCTTATATTCCTGTTGTACCCCATATAATTTATCCCGTTTCATTTCTGATTTTATTAATTTGAATCTTTTCTTGTTTTTCTTAGTCTAGCTAATGGTTTGTCTTTTCAAACAACCAATTCTTAGTTACTTTGACTAGTTTTATACTTTCATGTGTTTTCACGTTACTAATTAGCATCCTTTCATTTCAGTTTGAGGAAATCCCTATAGCATTTCTTGTAAAGCAGGTGTAGTGGTGGTGAACTCCCTCAGCTTTTGTTTGTTTGCGAAGTCTTTGTTTCCTCCATTTCTGAAGGACGGCTTTGGTGAGTAAAGCTTTCTTGGTTGGCAGTTTCTTTCTTTCAGCTCTTTGCATATGTCATGCCACTCTCTTATGGCCTCACGGTTTCTGCTGAGAAATTTGTTGATAGTCTATTGGGGTTCCCTTTATGTGATGTATCACTTTCCTCCTGTTACTTTCAAAATTCTCTTTCTTTGATTTTTAATAATTCGATTATAATGCATCTTTATGAAGTCTTCTTTGGGTTTAACCTGTTTAGGATATTTGAGCTTTAGGTACCTGGATGTCCATATCTTTCCCATTATTTGGGAAGTTTCCAGTCATCATTTCTTTAAATAGGCTTTCTACCCTTCTCCTTATAGACATTCCATAATGTGTATATTATTTCTTTTGCTGGTGTCCCCTAATTCCCATAAGCTTTCTTCATTCCTTTTCATCCTTTTTTTCTTCCTCTTTTCTCCTCTAACTGAATAATTTCAAATGAACAGTCTTCAAGTTCACAGATTCTTTTATCTGATTGATCAAGTCAGTTCTCGAAGCTGTATTTCATTTTTCAATTCATTTATTGTATTCTTCAGCACCAGAATTTCTGTTTGGTTCTTTGTGATTTCTATCTATCGGTCAAACATCTCCTTTTGTTCATGTATTGTTTATTTTCTTGAGTTGACTGTATGTATTCTTATGAAGCTCCCTGAGCTTCCTTTGAACAATTATCTTAAATTCTTCATTAGGCAATTTCTAGACCTCCATTTCTGTGGAATAGGTTACCAGAAAATTATTGAGTTTCCTTGTTGTCATTTTTCTGTGTATGTGTGTGTGTGTGTGTGTGTGTTCATTCCTTGAGGTTTTGCATTGCTGTGTTCGCATGTGAAGGAGCAGTCAATTCCTCCACTGACTGGTTTTGGGAAAGAAACACTTTTCACCAGTCAGCCCAGCTGGGAATTCTGTGATTCTGTCAGACCTTATCTATGAACGCACCCACCTCACACCTCTTGTTCCCTCTTTAGCAGGAATTCTTAAGATTGTATGCCTTCGTTTGTTTTTTTGTTTTTCTTGTCTGCACCCCTCGGCATACAGGATCTTAGTTCCCCAGCCAGGGATTGAACCTGTGCCCCCTGCAGTGGAAGCGTGGAGTCCTAACCACTGGACCACCAGGGAATTCCCTGTATGCCTTCTGTTGATCCCTCACAACCAGGCGGGGTAGTGAGAGCCTCCCATTTGTTTTCCTGAGATGTAGTCCTCTGAAATGCTTGTCTTCTTCCAATCCCACTGAGTTGAGCCAGCTGAATGCATGTGCTTACGAGACAGGGGAGGGGCTTTCCCTCGCTGTCTGGAGTACATACATGGAGCTGGCTATGGATGGGGTGGGAGGGTGGGGGAGTCAGGTGCGCAGAGCATTGGGTGTGCCCATGCACCGGACAGGAGTGCCTGCAGACATCACATCCCAAGTGGCTGAAATGCAAGCCTCCTGATGGAGTCTGTGAGGGACTAGTAGGATCTGCAGCCATTTGTTGTGTTCTGAGCCTTGATTTCTGTGGGTCCTTGCAACTCTTCCCTGCTCCCAGCCCTCCAGCTGTCCTGACTCCCTTAGTATTCTCCCTTAGTATTCTTGGTGAGATGAGAAATCACTGAGCCTCTTGGGCAGCATCTCACACCACTCGGGAAGCCAAGTGCTCAGTCACTACACTCTCACTTTCCCATGGGAGGAATCCTGGGCCAAAGAGAACTCTTAGCATCAAGCTATGCCACCTTTGGGGAGGAATGAGACTGTTCTTTGTACTTTTCTTGTGGTGTCTGTTCTCAGATTTTTTTGCTCCACTGGTGTGCTGGAAATTCTCCACTGGGCTCCCTGACTTCCACAAAGGTACTCTCATCCTTGACTGGTTGTCAAAATCAGTGCACTGTGGGGAGATGACAGTAGAAAATTCCTCTTCCACCATCCTGTTGATGTCACTCTCTTATGGACCCAAGTGTTATTTAAAAGCGTGTTGTTTAATCTCCAAGTATTTGGGAGTTTTCCAACTATCTCTCTGTTACTGATTTCTAGATTAATACCATTGTGGTCTGCAAGCATATCTTGTATGATCTCTCTCTTTTCAAATTTAAGGGGAATTTTGTGTCCCAGAATGTGGTCTGTCTTGGTGAATGTTCCATATGATCTGGAGAAGAATGTGTATTCTGCTGTGTTTGGATGAAGTATTGCATGGATTTCAATTAAATCCACTTGTTGGATTGTGCTGTTTAATTTAACTATGTCCTTCCTGCTGGAACTCTTAATTACTGATGAGGGCATGTGAAGTCTCCAACTATAATGGTGAATTCATCTACTTCTCCTTGCCGTTCTAGTATTTTTTTCCTCGTATATTTTGCCCTGTGTTGTTATGCATGTAGACATTAAGTATTGCTATATCCTCTTGGAAAATTGACACTTTGGGCTTTTTGTTTTGGTTTTTTTTTCATGGGGTGGGGGTGGGCACAGCAAGCAGCTTGTGGGATCTTAGTTCCCTGACCAGGGATTGAACCCAGGGCCACAGCAGTGGAAGTGCCGAGTCCTAACCACTGGACCACCAGGGAATTCCCGACACTGAACATTATGTAATGTTCCTCGTTATCAGTGTGAGTTTTCCTTGCTCTGAAGTCTGCTTTGTCTGAAATTAATATAGCTATGCCATGTCATTTGCAGCAACATGGATGGACCTAGAGATTATCATACTAAGCGAAGTACGTCAGAAAGAGAAAGACAAATACCATATGATCTCACTTATATGTGGAATCTAAAATATGACACAAATGAACATACTAAACAAAAACAGACTCACAGATACAGAGAACAGACTGGTTGCCAGGGGGGTCAGTGGGAAGGAAGGATTGGGAGTTTGGGATTAGCAGATGCAAACTATTATATATAGGATAGATAAACAACAAGGTCCTACTGTATAGCATAGGAAACTATATTCAAAATCCTGTAATAAACCATAATGGAAAAGAATATGAAAAAGAATATATATGTATAACTGAGTCATTTTGCTGTACAGCAGAAATTAAACACAGCACTCTAAATCGACTATATACTTCAGTAAAATTAAAAGAAATATATATGTGGCTATGCCAGTTCTCTTTTGTTTAGTGTTGGCATGGTATATCCTTCTCCACCCTTTACTTTTTTTTTTTTTTTTTTTGGCTGCACCGGATCTTAGCTGTGGCATGCTTGATCTTTAGTTGCAGCATGCGGGCTCTTAGCTGCGCCACATGGGCTTCTTCACTGCAGCATGGGATGCGGGATCTAGTTCCCTGACTAGGGATCGAACCCAGGTCCCCTGCACTGGGAGCACAGAGTCTTACCCACTGGACGACCAGAGAGGATCTTAAAGAAGGTCCTTACTTTTAATTTATCTGTGTCTTTATATCTAAACTGATTCTTGCAGACAACATATAATTGTTATTTTGTTATTCACTTGACAATTTCTGTCTTTCATTTCTTGTATTTAGACCATTGATGTTTAAGGTGATTATTGATAGAGTGGATCAATATCTACCATATTTCTACTCTTTTCTGTTTGTTACCTTTGTTCTTTGTTTCTTCATTCTCTTCCACCTTTCTTCTTTCTCTACCTTTTATTGAGCATTTTATGTGGTTCCATTTTTTTCTCCTCTTTTAGCTTACTATTATACATTTTTCAGTAGTTGCCCATGAGTTTGCAATATACATTTACAACTAACCTTGTCCTGTCTGAAGTAACAGTATACCATCACTTCAGTGGATGTACAGTTTTCTCATAACAGAGTATTCCAATTCCTCCTCCCTGCCCTTGTACCATTGCTATCATTCATTTCATTTAACCGTAAGCTATAATTACTTGCTATAAGCTATAATTATATAGTTGCTGTTATGATTTTGAACAGTGTTTTCTGTCAGAATACATAAAAATAACAGAAATAAATCATTTTATTTTACCTTCATTTATTCCTTCTCTAACACTCTTCCTTTCTTCATCATTACCTTCTTCCTGACAAATTTTTTTTTAATGTTTATTTATTTATTTGGCTGCACTGGGTCTTAGTTGCGGCATGTGGGATCTTCATTGTGGCATGCAGGATCTTTAGTTGCAGCATGCAGGTTCTTAGTTGCAGCATGTGGGATCTAGTTCCCAGACCAGGGATCGAACCCCGGGCCCCCTGCATTGGGAGCATGGAGTTCTTAACCACTGGACCCCCAGGAAAGTCCCTGACAAATTTCTTTTAACAGTTTTTGCAAAGCAGGTGTGCTGATAACAAATTCCCTTGATCTTTGTTTGTCTCAGAAAGTCTTGATTTCTCTCTCACTTTGGAAGGATAATTTTGCTTGACACAGAATTCTAGTTGGGTGGTTTTTCTTTCAGCACTTTATTTCACGAAACTCTCTTCCTGCTTACATGGTTTCTTAAAGAAGTTTGATTTCATTCTTATCCTCGTTTTTCTATACCTAATATTTTCTCACTCTACCTTCTTTTAAGATGTTCTCTTTGTCTTTGATTTTTCTCAAGTTTGAATATGGTATTTCTAGATGTGCATTTTTCAGTTTTTAATCTCATTTCTCTGAGCTTTCTGGATCTGTGGTTTGGTGACTGTCATTAATTTTGGGAAAATCTCAGTCCCCATAAGCTTCACTTATTCTGTTCCCTTCTTTCTTCTCTTTCATGTATTCCCATCATGTGTATGTTACACTTTTTATAATTGTCTCAAAGTTCATGGATTTCTGTTCCCTTTTTTGTTCTTTCATCTCTTTGCATTTTAGTTTTGGAAGGTTCTCTTGACATTTCCTCAAACTCAGTGATTCTTTCCTCACATGTTTCCATTGTGTTGATGTGCCCTCACCCCCATCCTGCCAAAGGAATAATTCATTTCTGTGCTTTTGGGTTTTATTTCTTGTATTTCCCTTTTGGTTCTTTCTCAAGTGTTTCCATATTCGCGTACGTGACCTATCTGTACTTGCACGCCACCCACTATTTCTTTGGTTTTTTTTTTTATTATTTTGGCCATGCCCTGCAGCATGTGGGATCTTAGCTCCCCGGCCAGGGATCAAACCTGCACCCCCTGCATTGGAAGCGTGGAGTCTTAACCACCAGACCACCAGGGAAGTCCCTCATCCACTATTTCTGTTCGAGTCCTTAGCATATTCATCATGGTTGCTTCAAATTTCTGGTCTGATAATTCCAGCATACCCGCTACATCTGAATTAGTTTCTTTTCCTTGTCCTATTGTTATCGAATCAGGGCCCGCTGCTCGCAGCTTACAAAATCAAATTCACAAATGTTGATAGAAAGGAAAGTTGTCTTTGATTAATCAGAGTGCCGGCAATCCAGGAAGATGGTGGACCCAAAAAACCACCTCCCAAGGGCCTGCTCGGCCATGAAAGTTTTAAAGGGAAAGAGGGAAGTAATCTCAATCATTGAAATAGGGGGTCACAGTCATCACTGCCCCCCACTGCATGCAGGTTCATCGACTTGTGATCTTCCTCCAGATGTTAATCACACAGTTTGTTCACGAGATTACCGAAAGGGAAGCTAGGGAAGAGATCTGGTCATCTGTTAATTACTTATTCTACTTACTCATTTCTACTTCTTTGAACCAACAGGCTAGGCAAGGTGTTGTGTGATGAAAGGATTTGAAAGGTGTGCTTGGGCGGGAGATGAGTAGAGCATGGGGGTGCCTGGTTTAAAAGTTAGTTACATTACAACTTTGCTACAGTGACAAGGAAAGGGACTTCCTGCTGAGGGCAGTTTCCTGCGAAGAGCTGCTTACACTGTCTCCTGAAGGTGTGTTTTTTAAGTCTTTTCTTGTGCCTTCGAATTTTTTGTTGAATACTGGACGTGATGTAGTGTGAAAAGGAACTGAGGTAAATAGACCTTAATGTGAGGCTTTTTGTTTATCTGACTAGCCTTAGGCTGTATCGACTATTTGTTGTAGCTGTCCGGGGTGAAGTACCCTCAGGTGTCCTTGCTTTTGTCTCCCATGTCACCTCTGGGGTACTGTAGAGACTTGTAAGTGAGTTCTGAAACATACTGTTCTTTCTGTGTTTCCCACTGTGATGAAACAGGCGTCTGCTTGGTGTAGTGGCATGTTGTGGGTGGAGAGGAAATGTTCTAGCGTCCCATGATTTGGTCTCAGTATTTTAATGAGTGTGTGTCCTTGGGCTGTGACCTTCTGTGGTATGATAAAAATGTTTGGTCTTTGTCCACAGATCTTATCAAAGATCTCCTAAGGCCCTTGGACTTTCTGAGTGATGAGAGCATCTTATGTTGTAATGAGGCAACTGCTTCCAGGCCCCCAAGATGGCTTCAGGGTATGGGTCGGTCACCAGGAAGACCAAGCTTTGATTAGAGGCTTAGAATGTTCAGCCCAGTTCCCAGCCTCTGGGGAGGAAAGAGGGACTGGAGATTGAGTTATTCACCAGTGGTCGACATGAGGGAACTCCATGGAAACCCCTAAACCTCGGGATTCAGAGAAATCTGAGTTGGTGAACACATCACCATGCTGGGAGGCTGTCATTCCAGGAGAGGGCATGGAAGCTCCCTACCCCCCGACCACCACTTTGCCCTGTGCACCCTTCACATTTGGCTATTCCTGACTTGTATCTTTTACAGTAAACTGGTAATAATAAGTAGTGCTTTTCTGATAGCTCTTCTAGCCAATTAACAAAGATGAGGTATTGTCCAGGGAACCTCTGAATTTGTAGCGGGCCATGCAGAAATGTGTGTAACCTGCCCACTGCCCTGTTTGCAGCTGGCATCTGACATGGGGGCAGTCTTACAGGATTGAACCTGTAAACCGTGGAGTCTGATGTTAACTCGGATTAGTTTGTGTTAGACTTGAATTGAATTGCAGGACACCCAGTTGGTGCTGGAGAGTTGGCATAGTTTTGGAAAACATACCAAGTATTTGCTGAGAGGTCAGGCAGAAAGGCTAGAGGGGACTCCAGTTGCCTATTTCCCACCCCTCATGTCATTTAGGCACTGGTAGAATCCCAGTTGGTTAGCCTCTAATGAAGCAGATCCTTTTGAGGACAGGACTTGTTAAGAAGAGTGGAATTTTGTGGGCATATTTCAAAATGGCTATTTTTCAGTCTCTCTGCAGTTTTGGAGACAGCACTTTGCCCTGTGACCTCAGTTCTTTGATAGATATAAGAAGAGTCATTGATTTTTTCAGTTTGCTTTTTACAAAAAGTTTGTTGAGGATGAGACTGTTACCTTTTAAGCTCCTTATCTGCCAGATCAGAGGTCTCTGGCTCCATCTTTTAATGTTTGACTGCTGATATGTTGGGAAAACTCAGTATTTTTCCTGAATAGAGAAAATCCAGTTCTTCCTGCCTGTGTTTCTCCTTTACTTTTACCCAGAACACTTCACTCTTGACACTTTTGGTCACCAAATATGTGAGGGCCTCCCCCCACAATAAGTAAATTCTCTGTGACACCAGTGGGGTGTCCTACAACTTAACTGAATCCTATCACTGTCTGCCTGGAGACAGCTTCAGATTACACAGGTTAAGGGCTAAGTCCCACGAGGCAGCCACTCCTGCCCCCCAACTTCAGATGCCAATCACAAGGAGTAGGTCCCCAGGTTACTCACAACTTCTGTCTAACTTGGCTACAAATCAGGGGTTCCCACAACCCCCTCCTTGGGTTCTGTTTGCTAGAGCGGCTCACAGAACTCAGAGAAACACTTAATTTACATTTCCCAGTTTATTAAATGATATGATAAAGGATACAAGTGAAGAGCCAGATGAAGTGATACAAAGGGTGAGGTCTGGGAGGGTCCGTGTGAAGTTGGGGTGCATCACCCTCCCCCATATGGATGTGCTCACCAACCTGGAAGCTCTCTGAACCCCATACCCTTGGGATACCCTTGGGATTTTACGGAGGTTTCCTCACGTAGGCATGATTGATTATTAACTTCATTTCCAGGCCCTATTCCCTCTCTGGAGGATGAGGGTGTTGGGCTGAAAATTCCAAGCTCCTTATCATGGCTTGCTCTTTCTGGTGACCAGCCCCCACCCAGCAGCTATCCAGGAGCCCACCCAGAGTCGCTTCAGCGCAACAAGAGTTGTTCCTAGTGCTCTTATCCTTTAGGAATTTACAAGCTTTTAGGAGCTGGGTGCCAGTAACCAGGGGCAGAGACCAGTATATATATTTTCCATTATTTGACAGTTGACAACTTTAGAGTCTTACCCCTCCTTCTTCCCTTTGTGCCCCACATCTGTACAGGGTGATAAGAAAGGCTGTGTGTGAACCTCCACCTTAGCCCAGCCCCTGACCTCAGTTTAAAAAACCCAGGCCAGGCTCCCTTCCTTGTTCTCAATCCATTTCCCACCGGCTTGAGAGGCCCGCCCTGCTCTCCCCAGAGACCTCAGTTTCAGAAGTAACTAACCCTTTCATATATTCTTGGTAGGTGTGTGTTAGTCTCCACTACTCAACCAACGCTTGCAGTTGGAGGGGGGGCGGTGTCGAGGGTCCACCTGTCTCCGAAGGTTATAGAAAAGGTAACATGGTATATATATTGCAATACACTGCACTTATTTGCTCTATTGATAAATCCTCCAGACCTTTTCATAGCAATACCTTTTGTTTTTAAAAACTACATATGATGATGCGTTTATGGAACCCATTCTTTCCCAACGGACAGTTGGCTTCTTGCTGATTTTTCTGCCAAAACCGTGAGTGAAAACTCAGATTGCCACATTATAGGACAAACTAACATACAAAAATTATGTTTGTTTCCAAACTTAATTACTGCTTGAAATTTTTATCAGCAAATATATTCAGAAAAGAATATACAAAATATTTTGTGGCAAGATTTATTGATAATTGAAACACCTTTGGAATCTTCATGAAGATTCATAAATGGCCTGTGGGCAGTGGTGAGAGTGTCCTGACGTTCCCATCCCTCACTCATCTCGGTCCTGCCCCATACATGACGGTGGTTGTGATTCTTTGTTTATCCTTCATACCTTCGCTATCTGTCATTTTTCACTCAGCAGTGGTCTTTCAGTTTTGCCTCCTTTGACCTTTCAACAAACAAGGAATTACACTGAAAAGGTTTTCCGGTGGTTTCTCTTTCTCAGTGTTTCACACATGCTAGTGTTTGAGGTTTCAGGGCTGGTCTAGGACTGCGGGGTTCATCCTCCCACCAGAGCCAAGTGCCCCTGAGGCCGGCGGGCTTTTAAAGTACCAAATGAGTGGGGGTAGGTAGGGATGGATGGGCGTCTCTCACAGGAAATCGTCAAAGATAAAAGTGGAGCCAGACTCATTTCATATGGTGAGGTCACTTTTAAGTCTCCGTGTCTGTGAAGAAGTGTCACAGTTCCGTGAGGGCCTCGCGGCCTTATGGTTCAGTGCAGTGTCCGTGGGGGGGACAGTTCTGGGCCCCTGCCAGGACAAGGTCGGCGCAAAGACGAGAACTCCGGCCTCCTGTCACTCAGGCACGGGAGGCAGGGCCTTGCGAACTGTCCAATCAGGGGAGTCGCTGGTTACGTACGTGTGGGCGCCAGCGGGCGACGCTCCAGTGACGTGCGTGGGTGGCGTGGACTGCTTGCTCATTCTCATTTGCTCCCGCTGTGCAGCACGTCCCCGCTCGATGCCCTTAAAGGGCTCTGGTGGCTCCGCGGCATCCTCTGTCGCTGAGACCTGCACTTGCCGCGGCAGTTGTGGGGTGGACGACAGGGAAGCCGAGAAACCGAAAAATGGTGAGTTGGGGAGCCTGGTGTTGGGAGACGGGGGCGGAGGGACCAGTTGGAACTGGCCGTTGTGGGACCCGGGCCTCCCCGCGGTCAACTCCGGACCTGCGGACCCGAGTCCACAGCCGGCGCGGCAGGCAGCGTTGGGGCTCGGCCGGCAGTCGGGACCCAGGGCGGCCTCTCTGCTCACTGCAGTGGCCAGGTCTACTCCAGATTGTGTGGTGTCCACGGGGAGGGTGATCAGGGGACAATCGTGACTCAGTATCCGGGGTTCCTGCGTTGGAGGAGCTGTGGTCTTTGGGGTCCCCAGTCCCTCCTTTCTCCCCGGGGTGGGGGGACTCATTTCCCCCTCACTTTCCCAAATTTTGAGAAACATGGTCACAAATCCACGACCCTGTTCTTGTACCCTAGATCTTCCCAGGGCAGGCAGTAAATGCCTAGATTTCCAGATCTTTCCCCACGTTCCCAAACGCCATCTTCCCCTCTCCAGTGCATAGCTTCATCATTAACTATTTGTCTTCCACGGTGCATTTCAGACTACGCAGTATTTTAATTGTATCATTTCTCCACAGAGCCATGAATGGCTCTTTTTAAAGATTCATTTTTTTGTCTGTGTGTATTTTCCATGAGAAGAAATCAGAGACTAACCACCTGGAACTACATTGTATAAGTCTTGCGCTTCCCCCCCAGGACCTTTGCTGGGCACAGACATCCTGTTTGAGCCCTTTGGGTGGAGGTTCCTCTTTGGAGACTCCTGGGTAATCTTTTTATCATAGTTCCAGGTCAGCCTTGCCCCTCCCTGAGTTTGTGACTTTATTCACTTTAAGTCTCGGTTTTTGGTAACTGTAAATGTATTTAATCAATAGATCTTGAAAGAGAGTATAAAATATTTCCGAAGGGGAAGAAAGAGGTGAATTTCAGAAAAAATAAAACAAAATATTCTGTTATACCATTCCATTAGTTAAAATTTTTCTTTTTTTTGGTCCCATGAGTGACTGCATGTAACATTCGAGATCTGTTTTTTTCTTTTCTTCAATAATGATTATTTCCAAACAGTTTCTTGCCATGGAAATAATAATTAACTGACATTTATTTTCAGAAAGGAATAGACATTTGTGTGTTTTGTTCTTGAACTAGAAAAATGCCTTACAATTTTCTTCCTTCCTTTACATATAAATCCTGGTTTAGAATGGTTGTGCTGGATTATTCAAACACTGGGTTTGTGTCATTTAAAATATCAGTGGTGTCCAAGGCAACAACAGTGGGGAACCGAGACCTGTGGTCAGTATTTCTAAGCTAAGGCCCCCTTAAGCCTGCAAAGGGAAGTACTCAGAGGACCAGTTGTTCTTGCTGGGGAGCCTCCCCCTGTAAGTGTCCTACCTGCTTGCACCCACTGTGGAAGGAGTCTTTATAGGAAGAGAAGATACAGATCCCTGAAAAGCTGGGGATGCACCTGTGATGGTGGGTGGGGGGTGGGGAGTGATGCCCTTTCTGAAGCTATAACTGTGATTTTCTTGGTGCCTGTTTTGAGATACAGGTTTGAGTCGCTTTTGCAGTGTAGGTGCACTCAGAGTAATATGAGTACATTGAGAAAGTCTGTGAAGGTCATGTGTTCTGTGTCCTGGACAAGAGTTTATGAGTTTTGGAGTACATTTCAGTTAGAACTTTAAATTGAATCTGGCCAAGAGTTTTCTCACTTGTAAGAATTGAAGCCTGAGAAGGGAGCATTTGCATTATGTTGGAGCCTCCAGAGTTTATTTCTATGGCTGCTCAGGTGTCCTTACCCTCCATCACCAGGGACTGACACACTCTAGGGGTTGTATCCCCACAGGGGGAGTCTGGACCTCAAGCTTGGAAATCTGGGTTTCCTTCTGAACTGTAGGGAAACAGCCTGCTTATCTCACTGATTGAAATATTTGCCTTTCTTTCCTTGTATATGTTTATATATCGAATATTGCAGCTCTTAACTCTAGTTTCCCTTAATGGTTTGTGATATAATTTACTGTGTGAGTGTATAATATTTATAGGTCTCAGGCTTTAAATGTATGTTGATTGAGAGACATAGTGGGAGTAAGGCCAAGAATTTTGGAACCAAACAGAGTATTTGTTCCTTTTAGGCAAGAGATCCTCAAGATATGAGATGGGTGTATTTGAGTTCTCAGATGGTTTTTACATTTGTAAGTCAGTTTTTGTATGTGCATGTCCTTAGAGAGCTTTGAAATTTTAAGTGCTGCAATATTACTGAAGCAAATGAATTCCTTTAATTGATAATGAGGAAAACTATTCAAAACTTACCTAAGTCATTGAAAATCCTAGTATATTTAATGGATTAGACCCAAATTCCTAGTGCATTACACATTACTTATTTCTGAAATAACCCCCAGAGTGAGATATAAGGAGAAACTATGATGCCTCTCTTGTAATTTTAGTTAGAAGGAGATATGAAACTTTTCACTTTTTATGCTTTTTATAAGTGTTAAATGTTTAAAGGAGTAAATCTTAGCATGGTTTCCTCCATAGAAAAGTAAAAAATAAGTTAAAATTAAAAATTAAAAGCAAGTTAATTAAAAGTAAAGGCTGTTAAATAGAAAAATATGGTTTATGCAGATTACTCAGTTAATCTTAAATAATCATGCGAAGGTTAGGAAAAGGCTGTTAAGATAAGAAGGTCTAGGGCTTCCCTGGTGGCACAGTGGTTGAGAGTCTGCCTGCCGATGCAGGGGACACGGGTTCGTGCCCCGGTCCGGGAAGATCCCACATGCCGCGGAGCGGCTGGGCCCGTGAGCCGTGGCCGCTGAGCCTGTGCTCCGCAACGGGAGAGGCCACAACAGTGAGAGGCCCGCGTACCGCAAAAAAAAAAAAGATCTAAAGTAGACTCACTCCAGAACACCCTGGCCCCTCAAGTGCTCTTGGTTCAGCCACCCCCAATAACCAGTATTGATCATTTCTTGAGCATCTTGATTTGGTGTTTTCTTTATCAAAAAGGAAGCAATTGTGGGCTTCCCTGGTGGGGCAGTGGTTGAGAGTCCGCCTGCCGATGCAGGGGACACGGGTTCGTGCCCCGGTCTGGGAGGATCCCACATGCCGCGGAGCGTCTGGGCCGGTGAGCCATGGCCGCTGGGCCTGCGCGTCCAGAGCCTGTGCTCGGCAACAGGAGAGGCCCGCGTACCGCAAAAAAAAAAAAGAAAAAAAAAAAAAGGAAGCAATTGCAAATGCATATCTTTCTTTTTGTTTTTTGGCCACACCACACGGCTTGTGGGATCTTAGCTCCCCGACAGGGATTGAACCTGTGCCCCCCTGCAGTGGAAGCGTGAAGTCTTAACCTCTGGACTGCCAGGGAAGTCCCCAGACTCCGCATTTTTTGATGTTTGCTCACAGTTATAGCCTCACCAATCTGTTAAAATAACAAGAATTCAACTAAATAAATGTTAAAGGTCTTATTGGCTTTATTAAGTGATTGGTGGTGAATTGGACAGCATCGCATCTAGCAAGTAGAGAGGTGTCCAGATGGAAGGCTTAGATGGGCAGAAGGGGGAAGAGGTAAGGAAAGAGTGGATTATCTCATCTTTCTTTGAGGGACAGAAAAAAACCTATGCGGGGACTTCCTTGGTGGTCCAGTGGTTAAGACTCAGTGCTCCCAATGCAGTGGCCCTGGGCTCAATCCCTGGTCGGGGAACTAGATCCCACATGCCACAACTAAGAGTTCACATGCTGCAACGAAGATCTGGCGTGCTGCAACTAAGACCCAGCGCAGCCAAATAAATACATATTTTTTTAAAAAAGGAAAAACCTATGTGGCAGATTACCTCGTTGGTGTTGACCAGAAAATTCCAGATTGGTTAAGATGACATTCCTAGGGGAGGTCGTATTTGCAGTTAGGTTAGGTATTAAGTCTTGGTTTGGTGACATGGGCTTAGCACAAATGACTCCATCTGGGGCCTACTGTTTCTTTTTAACACCTCCCTCTTCCCCTTGTGCCCTGACCTGGACAAGCTGATGAGAAGTCTAGGTGGCCTCTCTTCTAGAGGTGGCAGGGTGTTCCAGCCACACAAGCTTCTGCCCTTGGGCAAGAATTTTTGCCTCGGTCCCACCCTCCACCCACAGTGAGTGAACACAGGGACCAGGCTCCTTTTCTTGGTTTGTGAAGCCATTTCAGAGCTACATGAGAGGCCAGGCCTGCTCTCCCCCAGACCTCTCTTCCATGAGTCGTCACCCTTTTCTTATCCTCTTGGTGGGTGTGTACTACACCGGTGACAGCCTCAGCCACACCTCTGCAGGTGACCATAGCAGCTGGCACTGTGAGCGGCATGGCCACACATGATCACCACCTGTCTGTCTTCTCCAGCTCTGACTCAGCTCACCTGCTCTGCTGTCTGGTGGCGGCCGGCGCTGTGGGCTGCTGGGTGCTGGGGAGCTGGAGCTGTGAGCTGTGCTGCCCTGTGTTGCATTGTTGACCATACCAGGACTCAGTTCTGTGTTCAGCCGAGCAGAATTGTCAGTTTTAAGAACTCCTAGGCATTTGGGAGCAGCAGTATGGGATTGGAGCTCTCCTTAAATTAGTCTTGGGCCAGTGTGTTTGCTGGGATTTATCTGCATGTTACAGTGAAGCTGTGCTAGTGCCTGGGTTGGACCCAACATGTAAGGCACAGGTGGGAAAGAGAGACAGTAGCCTGTGCAAGAGCTGGGCTAGTTGGGTGGTAGTTCCTGACAGAGCAGTTACTGGAGAGAAAAGAGAGGGGGAAAGGCAGTCATTAGATGGTGGCTGAGTCCCCACTCGTAATTCCAGAGAATTCCCCAGGACCCTTGAGTTCTGCTGCTGCCTTTATTGCAACAGAGATCCTGACCTTCAGGGTTACAGGGGACAACACCATGGCACCCATGTGGCACAACCAAGGGATTCCTTCAAACCTGATTTAAGCCCAAGTTCCTTATACTTTATAAAGCAGCCAGATATCATAGAGGAGGCCTGTGACCCTGATAGCACTGATGTGTGAGGCTCTCCAGAAGTAGAGTTTATAAATACCAGAGGATACCCCCTCCCCCGAAGTATTCAATATAACCAGTGACTAAAAAAAGCAAAAGCGGGGGGGGGGGGGGGGGACAAGAGGGAGAGGACAAATGAAAAAAATAATGAAACAAAGGTCCACAATTTGACCCAATTGGAAATCCAAAATATACAGAATTTACACAATGAAAAAGATGAAAGGGCACTACTTGCTTTGGTGCCTCAACAACATAGTTTATGAAGTAATTTTGCCATCTGTTGGGCTGCACTAATTCTCAAACTTTCATGCAAATAATAAATACTAGGGCTCAAATTACAGTTATACCTGGGATCCCACTAAATTTAAGCAAGGTACCCCTGATAAATTTAGGGGAGTTACTAGATATCATATAGAAGACTAATAGGTGTATTTCGCCTTAACTTTGAGAAGTGTTATCTTACCTAAATTCCCTGTGGTCTTATCACCCACTGTCCTAAAATAGCCACCCCCAGCAAGGAAGGTCTGATCCAGTGAATTATAAATGAAATTTTAATTTAGTCTTTGCCACTTTCAAATTATATTGATAAATGAGACACCACTGACCTTACCCCCTAGTTAAATATGGCCCAGTGTAAATTTAACAGGGTTTTGAAAGATTGAAAAACATTGTATAAATCTGTTTAGTGAGGAGGTGATTAACCCCCTGTGCTTTTCCTTTTAATAGCCTTATTTGGTTTCTTCTCAACCCTGGAAAAAATGAATGACACCTCACACTGGATTACAGCAACCTTGAGGCTGTGATTTCACCAAATAAGCCCCAATTCCCAGCCCCCAACATAATGGAAATTACTGGCTTCACCCACTCAGCAACGTAAATATCCTGCTCCCACAGATTTGGCTAAGTCTATTCTGTTCAGTGTCTATTTCAGCAGCTTCTCAGCTGCAGTTGGCCTTCACCTCGAAGGGGCATGGTACACCTTTACCTAGTTACCCTCAGGGAACCTCAACACCACTGTGACCATGCACAGTCTCTGCAGGCAGGCTCTGAACTGTAGCCACCTTGGTCCAGAAGCACAGGTGTGACATTACACCAACGACATCCTCTTTCTGAGGACATCAGAACATAAAAATATTGACAAAAAGAGCTCCTAAGCAGTAGACAGGCCATTGCTGGTATACGATGTGAGGTTCCTGCCACCTAGCTTAAATTCCTAACAATTATTTGGTAACCTGGGGCCCGCTCTCCCTGACACAGTGAAGAAATAACTGTTGTCCCTCTCTGGACCCACAACCTTGTCTAGATTCTTCTGGTGTTCTGGAGGCATCTTATTCCTTGTTTATGAATTTTACTTGAGCCCATTTATACTATTACTTGTACATCGGCCCACCTTGAATATTCCCCCTACAAAAAACAAAAAGGCTCTGGACTCAGGTCAAACTGCCAGATGACAGGCACTTACTTCCCTTAGTGCCATCAGACACTGATTCACAGTAGAGGCTTCAGTGACCTCGTCTCCTGCCCCTGGAGTTGCCATCAGTAACTGCCCTAGGCTCCACGCTATATGCCATTCGAGCTGCAGTTATCCCTTCTGACAGAGCTGTGCTAAACACAGATAGCCCTGAGCATGTGACCCTTCACCCAGATTCCCATTGTAATTTGGGACCTGTGAACAGCACCCCAAGAGCTCAGCTCAGCTATGGAGACCCCCTTCAGGCAAGATACAGCTAAACCTGGGCCCCCTGCCATAACCTACCTGCAGGAGGGGTGGCCTACCCTCTCTTCAGTCCCTTTCTGAAGGTCACCCCCTTCCCAGACCCCTAGGCTCCTTGGGGAGCTCCTTAGGATTCTCTGAGTGAAAAGCAGTGGGAGTTTTAGGCATTAGAGACAACATCTCCACATTCATACATGATCCAGCTCAGGCAGAGTTGCTGCTTTTCATCCCTTATTTGGGACATTCTGACGAAGGATGGGACTCAAGGGTGCACAACTGACAAAACATCAGGCTGTCATCTTAGCACTGACCAGCAACTGGCTCCATCAGCATGTGTTTATAGACCCCTGGATGGTTGTCTAAGAGTTGCCCCTTTGTGGTAAAAGAATTCTGAGACTCTCTTGCCTAACAGATACCCACGATATAAATCAAGGTAGGGATTTCCCTGGTGGTCCAGTGGTTAAGACTCTGTGCTTCCACTGCAGAGGGCACCGGTTCAGTCCCTGGTCAGCAAACTAAGATCCCACATGCTGAGGAGGCACACACACAAAAAAATTAAGGTAACACTCGTCTGTCCATGTCAGAGTTCCAGGCGCTGCTAATAGTAACCAAGGCACTCATTTCACTTCTCAGAATATCCAGTGCTGCACTGTGGAACACAGCATTCAGTGTAGTTTAACCCTCTCTTGTAAGTCTCAGAGTCTAGGCCTCATAAAAGCACCAAAATGGCTCATTGAAATAACTTCAGATCAGTTGATTGAAAGATGACCTCTTTCAGCCATCAGTCATCTGAGATGGATATTAAGGCATCTGACTTCATCTTTTTTTTTTTCCTAATAACACTTTATCTTTCTCTATAGCAGTTTTAGGTTTATAGAAAACTTGATTACAGAGTACAGAGTTCCCACTTAACCCCTTTGCCTTCATATAGTTTGCCCTGTATTTTTTTGGGGGGCCATGCCACAGGGCATGCGGGATCTTAGTTCCCCCACCAGGGATTGGACCCACGCCCCCTGCAGTGGAAGCAGGGAGTCCTAACCACTGGACACCCAGGGAGGTCCCTGCCCTATTTTTTATATCTAGTATTACTGTGGTACATTTGTTACATTTGATGAACCAATACTGATGCATTAAAGTCTGCAATTTACAATAGCGTTGACTCTTATGTTAGACAGTCTGGGCTTTGGCAACATAAAATGAGTTGTGTCCATCATATCTGTATCATGTATTCTACTTTCATGCTCTAAAAGGCCCCTGTGCTCCACCTATTCATTCATTCCTCCCTCCCACCCGAAATCCCTGGCAGCTGAAGGTCTTACTCATAGTTTTTTCCTTTCCAGAACTATGGTTGGAATAATACAGTGTGTAGCCTTGTCATATTGGCTGCTTTCACTTAGCAATATGATTTAAGGTTTCTCCATGTCTTTTTGGTTTGATACCTCGTGTTCTTTTAACACTGAAAAATATTTCATTGTATTGATGTTCCAGTGATGATTTTTCCATTCACCTGTTGAAGGATATCTTGTTTACCTCTAAGTCTTGGCAATCACGAGTAAAGCTTTTATAAAAATTCATGCACAGGTTTTTTTTTTATGAACATAAGTTTTCAGCTAATGTGGCAAAATACAAAGGAGCCTGATTGTTGGATTGTATGGTTAAGAATAGGTTTAGTATTTTAAGAAACTGCCTGTTTTCCAAAGTAGACATACCGTTTTCCATTCCCACCAGCATTGAGAATGGAACAGGGTTCCTGTTGCTGTACATTGTCTCTGTCCTTTGGTGTTCTCAGTTTTTTGAATTTTAGTATTCTGATAAGTATCTAGTAATAATCTCATTCTTCTTTTATTTGCAATCCTAATGACATATGATGTGGAGTGTCTTTTCTTATGCTTATTTACCATCCATGTGTCTTATTTTGTCCATTTTTAATAGTGTTGCCTGTCTTCTTATCGTTGAGTTTTGAGTTCTTTGGATATTTCAAATAGCAGTCCTTTATCAGATAAGTGGTTTGCAGAGATTTTCTCCCAGTCTATGGCTTATTTTCAGTCTCTTAACCCTGTCTTTCATAGAGCAAACTGTCATTTTAATGAAGTCAATTTACTAATTTTTTTCTTTCTTCAGTCCTACTTTTGGTGTGTTGAATCAAAAAACTCATCACCAAACCCAAGGTCATGTAGATTTTCTCCTATGTTACCTTTTTTCTCAATATTTTAAAAACTTGAAGTATAGTTGATTTACAGTGTTGTGTCAGTTTCTGCTATACAGCAAAGTGGTTCAGCTGTACACATATATACATTTTTAATACTCTTTTCCATTATAGTTCATCATAGGATATTGAATATAGTTTCTCCGTGCTGTACAATAGGACCTTGTTGTTCATCTATTCTATGTATAAAAGCTTCCATCTGCTAACCCCAGCCTCCCACTCCATCCCTCCCCCACCCCCTCCCCCTTGGCAGCCGCCAGTCTGTTCTCTATGTCCATGATTCTGTTTCTGTTTCATAGATAGGTTCACTTTCTCCTGTGTTATCTTCTAGGAGTTCTGTAGTTTTGCCTTTTACATAAGATCTGTGGTCCATTTGGGGTTAATTTTTGCAAAAGGTGTAGGATCTGTGTCTAGACGTTCTTTTTTTCAATGTGGATATCTAGTTTTCCTGGCACTATTTGTTGAAAAGACTGTCGTTTCTTCATTAAATTGCCTTTGATCCTTTGTCAAAGATGAATTGACTAGATTTGTTTGGATCTATAGGAAATCATTGACTTTGTATGTTAACTAACCTTCAGTCTTACTGTACTCTCTTATTAGTTCAGGGGTTTTCTTTGTTGTTGTTGATTCTTTTTCTCCATAATCATGTCCTACATGACAAAAGACAGTTTTATTTCTTACTTCCCATTCTGTATACCTTACATGTCCTTTTATTCTGTAAGCTTCCAGTACAGTGTTGACTAGGACTTGTGAGAGAGGGGACATCATTGCCTCCTGATCTTACCAGGGAAGCATCTAGCTTCTCACCATTAAGTGTGATGTTAACTGCAGGTTTTTTGTAGATGGTCTTTCTCAAGAAGAAGAAGTTCCTCTCTTTCTAGTGTGCTATCATAAATGGATTTTGGATTTTTTCAAATGCTTTTACATTTTCATCTGTTTCATTCCTCATATTAATAATTTGGATTTTCTTCTTTCTTCTTTTTTTTTTTTTTGGCCGTGCTGTGTGGCTTGTAGTATCTTAGTTCCCCAACCAGGGATTGAACCCAAACCCTCAGCAGTGAAAGCACAGAGTCTTAACCACTGGACCACCAGGAAATTCCCATGTCTTTTCTCTTTTTTTCTCAGCTTATATAGACATTTCTGAATTTCATCTCTTCAAAAAACAGATGTTTTGTTGATTTTTCTCAATGATTTCTTGTACTTTCATTGATTTCTTCTCACATTGTTACATCTCTTCCTGTGCTTACTTTGGGCTTAATTTCCTCTTCTTTTTTCTACTTTTTAAGGCTAAACGCTTAGGATCATTAATTACAGATCTCTTTCTTCAAGTGTATGCCTTCAATGCCATAAACTTCCCTCTACGCCCACCCTATTTTTGCTGCATTCCACAAGTTTCAGTAAATTGTACATTCATTTTTATTTAATCAAGGTAATTTTTAATTGCTGTTGAAACTTTTTCTTTGATCCATGGGTTATTTAAAAGTGTGTTGTTTAATCTTGACGTATTTGAATGTTTTTAAATATCTATCATTGATTTCCAGGTTAACGCCTTTGTGTTCTGAGAGTATATTTTGTATGATTTCCCTTAAGATTAGTTAATATGTGTTTTATGTCCCAGAATGTGTTGTTTGTTTTGGCCACGCCACACAGCTTGCAGGATCTTAGTTCCCCAACCAGGGATCAAACCCGGCCCCATGGCAGTGAAAGCACCCAGTCCTAATCACTGGACCACCAGGGAATTCCCCCAGAATGTGTTCTATCCTTATGAATTTCCCATGTTAACTTGAGAAGGATGTGTATTCTGCTATTGTTTGATGAAATAATACACAGTTTTCAGTTATATCCGGTTGTTTGAGGGCACTGTTCAATTCAGCTCTGTGGCTTTTCTGAATTTCTTCCTGCTGGTTCTCGTAATCATTTATTAGAGGGGTGTTGAAGTCCAACTATAATAGTGGAGTTGTCTGTTTCTCCTTGTAATTCTATCCATTTTTCCCTGGTGTATTTTGCCACTGTGTTGTTGCTGTGCACGTAAGCACTAAGGATTACTTTGTCTTCTTGGAGACTTGACCCCTTTATCTTCATGCATTGCCCCTCTTTATCTCTGTGCTTTGTCAGAAAGTAATATGGATATTCTACTTTTAATGTTAACATGATAACATCTTTTTCCATCCCTTAGTCTTAATCCATCTGTCTTTATTGTGAATGCGGCTTTATTTCAGACAACATATAATTTTTTTAAATCCACTATGACAGTATGTGGCTTCAGTTGTTGTATTTTTAGACCATTGACCTTTTTATAGGTATAGTTGATTTACAATATTGTATCAGTTTCAGGTATACAACCTAATAATTCAAAATTTTTATAGATTATACTCCATATAAAGTTATTACAAAATATTGGCTATATTCCTTGTGCTGTACAATATACGCTTGTAGCTTATTTATTTTATACATAGTAGTTTGTACCCCTTAATCTCCCACCCGTCTTTCCCCTCCCCACTTCGCTCTCCCCATTTGTAACTGCTAGTTTGTTCTATCTGTGAGTCTGTTTTTGTTTTGTTATATTCATTTGTTTCTTTTAGATTCCCCATATAAGTGAAATCATACAGTATTTGTCTTTCTCTGTTGACTTATTTTACTGAGCATAATACCCTTCATCTATCCATGTTGTTGCAAATGGCAAAATTACATTCTTTTTTCTGGTCAAGAAGTATTCCATTGTATGTATGCACCACATCTTCTTTATCCATTCATCTGTCAATGGACACTTAGGTTGCCTCCATATCTTGGCTATTGTAAATAATGCTGCTGTGAACATTGGGGTGTGTGTATCTGTTTGAAATAGTGTTCATCTTCTTCAGATATATACCCAGGAGTGGAATTGCTGGATCATATGGTAGTTCTATTTTCAGTTTTTTGAGAAATCTCAGTACTGTTTTCCATATTAGTTGGCACTAATTTACATTCTTAGCAACAGTGTACAAGGGTTCCCTTTTCTCCACATCCTCACCAACATTTGTTATTTGTGGTCTTTTTGATGGTAGGTGTTCAGACAGGTGTGAGGTGATACCTCGATGTTTTGACTTGCATTTCTCTGATGCAGTGATGTTGAGCATCTTTTCATATGCTACTTGACCATCTGTATGTCTTCTTTGGAAAAATGTCTACTCAGGTCTTCTATCCATTTTTTAATCAGGTTTTTTTTGATACTGAGGTATATGAGCTGTTTATATCTTCTGGATATTAACCCCTTATCAGTCATATCATTTGCAGATATTTTCTCCCATTCAATGTGCTGTCTTCTCATTTTGTCGATGGCTTATTTACTTTTTAACCACAAAAAGTTTATTGGTACACATACCTTTCCATACTTTCTCCTGTATTTAAATTTTTTCTTTTTATTGGTATTTTATTGACATACAAAATACTTTAAATGTAGTATTAACCAAGTTTTTTTTACAGAATTTTTAATTTTTTTATTGGAGTACTGTATAGTTGATTAACAATGTTGTGTTAGTTTCAGATGTGCAGCATAGTGATTCAGTTATATGTATACATGTATCTATTCTTTTTCAAATTCTTTTCCCATTTGGGTTGTTACAGAATATTGAGCAGAATCCCCTGTGCTATGCAATAGGTCCTTGTTGGTTATCTATTTTAAATACAGTAGTGTGTATCTGTCAATCCCAAACTCCCAATTTATTCCTTCCTCCCACCACCTGTCCCCTTTAGTAACCATAAGTTTTTTTCTAAGTCTGTGAGCCTATTTCTCTTTTGTAAATAAGTTCATTTGTATCACGTCTTTTTAGATTCCCCATATAAGCAATATTATGATATTTGTCTTTCTCTGTCTGACTGCACTTAGTATGATAATCTCCAGGCCTGTCAATGGTTTCTTTAGATATGCAAAACCTTTTAAGTTTAATTAGGTCCCATTTGTTTCTTTTGCTTTTGTTTCCTTTGACCCCAGCCCCTTACTCTCTGCTCCCATATTTTTCCCTATGCATCTCTTCCATTTGGCTGTTCCTGAGTTGTATCCTTTATCATAAACCAGTAATAGTAAAGCCAAGTGTCTTCCTGAGTTCTCAGAATTGTTCTAGCAAATTACCAAACCTGAGGGAATGTCAAGGGAATCTATGACTTTGTAGGAGGCTGGGTAGAAATGTCAGTAGCCCAGGCACCCTGTTTGTGGCCAGCAGCTGAAGTGGGGGCAGTCTTGTGGGAGTGAGTGTTTATTAGTCTGTGAGGTCCGACACTAACTCCAGGTAGCATTCATATTGACTCAAACTGGTAGACACATATTTGATGACAGAGTTGGTGCAGTGGTGTTAAAAAGACACCACATATTTGACGTAAGGAGGGGAAACCACTGTCACAAGTGCTTCTGTCTTCTACCCCCACCTTTGGAGAGCAGGGAGGCTAGAGGAGACTCAAGTGGGTGTTTCCACCACACACACACACGCACGCCCCAGATCAGTTGCACTGTTACAAAATAGATTATTTTGAGGACAGTTCTTGTTAAGAACAGAGTATTCTGGACATGGCTACTTTTTTGTCTCGCTGATTTTGGAGACAGCAGTTTCCCGATGACCTAAATTCTCTGATGGGTCTATTGTTAACTTTTAGTTTGTTGTTTTTTCCCTATGAGGGTGCTAATGCCAGCTTCTAAGCTCCTTAACATGCCAGATCAGGAACCGGAAGTCTCTGACCTCAGTTTTTATTTTTGTCTGCTGACAGCTTTATACTTTCATCCCTCCTTATTCCTCTTTGTACCCCACATCTGTACAAAGTGCTAAGAAAGCCTGAGTGTTCCTTCCTTTGATGCTGTTAAGAGAGTAATAAGTCCATGGAAGTCCCTGCTCATGTGTGCAAACTGTCATCCTAGCTCACCCCCTAATCTCAATGAAAAAACCCAAGCCAGGCTCCTTACCTTGCTCTCCGAAGGCATTTCCCACCTGCTTGAGAGGCCCGCCCTGCCCTCCCCAGACACTTGAATTATAGAAGTAAAAAACTTCATACCCTCTTGGCATTGTGTGCTGTCGTCAGCCTACACATCTGAGCCAAATCTCAGATGGGGTCCACAAGAAAAGGGAACATGATCTGTATATTGCAACACACTGCTTAATTATTCTATTGAGGGACTTCCTGGTGGCGCAGTGGTTAAGAATCCACCTGCCAATGCAGAGGACACGGGTTCGAGCCCTGGTCTGGGAAGATCCCACATGCCGCGGAGCAACTAAGTCTGTGCACCACAACTATTGAGCCTGCGAGCCACAACTACTGAAGCCCGTGCACCTACAGCCCATGCTCTGCAACAAGAGAAGCCACCACAGTGAGAAAGAAGCCTGCACACCACAACAAAGAGTAGCCCCTGTCGTCACAACTAGAGAAAGCCTGCGCACGGCAACGAAGACCCGACGCAGCCAAAAAATAAATTAATTAAAAAAAATTATTCTATTGAAAAATCTTCCACATCTTTTTATACCAGTTCATGTTACCCTTTTTTTTAAATTTATTTATTATTTTTGGCTGCGTCAGGTCTTAGTTGTGGCATGCGGGATCTTTCATTGTGGCGTGCAGGGATTTTCGTTTAGGTGTGTGGGCTTCTCTGTAGTTGTGGCATGTGGGCTCCAGAGCGCGTGGGCTCTGTAGTTGTGGCATGCAGGTTTAGTTGCCCCACGGCGTGTGGGATCTTACTTTCCTGACCAGGGATCGAACCTGCATACCCTGCATTGGAAAGCGGATTCTTTACTACTGGACCACCAGGTAAGTCCCTTCACCCTTTATTTTTAAAAAGTGAATATGAGGGCTTCCCTGGTGGCGCAGTGGTTGAGAGTCCGCCTGCCGATGCAGGGGACGTGGGTTCGTGCCCCAGTCCAGGAAGATCCCACATGCCGCGGAGCAGCTAGGCCCGTGAGCCATGGCCGCTGAGCCTGCGCGTCCGGAGCCTGCGCTCCGCAACGGGAGAGGCCACAACAGTGAGAGGCCCACGTACCGCAAAAAAAAAAAAAAAAAGTGAATATGAGGGTGAGATTATGTAACCAGTTCTTACAAAATAGACACTTGTCTTGCTACCAGTTTTTTTTTTTTAACATCTTTATTGGGGTATAATTGCTTTACAATGGTGTGTTAGTTTCTGCTTTATAACAAAGTGAATCAGTTATACATATACATATGTTCCCATATCTCTTCCCTCTTGCGTCTCCCTCCCTCCCACCCTCCCTATCCCACCCCTCCAGGCTGTCACAAAGCACCGAGCCAATATCCCTGTGCCATGCGGCTGCTTCCCACTAGCTATCTACCTTACTACGTTTGTTAGTGTGTATATGTCCATGACTCTCTCTCACCCTGTCACAGCTCACCCTTCCCCCTCCCCATAACCTCAAGTCCGTTTTCTAGGAGGTCTGCGTCTTTATTCCTGCCTTACCCCTAGGTTCTTCATGACATTTTTTTTTCTTAAATTCCATATATATGTGTTTGCTACCACTTTTTGCTACCAGAATCTGTGAATTAAAACTCAGGTTGCCACATCACAGGGCAAACATAGTAAAATTATGTTTTTCTCCAAACTTCATTAATTCCTTATTTATTTTGTCATCACATATATTCAAAAAAGAATGTACAAAGTGTTTTTTTATATAAATTTTATTTATTTTTTATTTTTGGCTATGTTGGGTCTTCGTTGCTGTGTGCGGGCTTTCTCTGGTTGCGGCAAGCAGGGGCTACTCTTCATTGTGGTGCACGGGCTTCTCATTGCGGTGGTTTCTCTTGTTGCAGAGCAAGGGCTCTAGGCGCCTGGGCTTCAGCAGTTGTGGCACGCAGGCTCTAGAGTGCAGGCTCAGTAGTTGTGGTTTTTGGGCTCTAGAGCGCAGGCTCAGTAGTTGTGGCTCATGGGCTTAGTTGTTTCGCAGCATGTGGGATCTTCCCGGACCAGGGCTCAAACCCGTGTCCCCTGCATTGGCAGGTGGATTCTTAACCACTGCGCCACCAGGGAAGCCCATACAAAATGTTTTATTGGAAGATCTAGTAATAATAACAATATAAACATCTTTGTAATCATCAAGATTCATAACTGGGCCTTCAGGCAGTTTTTAGAGTCTCATGATGTTCTTGCTCCCTTGCTCATCTCTGTGCTGCCCCATAGATGATCTCTGTTGATTGTTTAGTTATTCATACCTTTACCATCTATTCTTTTCACTACACAGTGTTGTTTTAGTTTTGTCTGTTTTGACCTTTCAGTAAATGAGTATTAATGAAATTACGGTCAAAATGTTTTTTGGTTGGTTCTTTGCAGAAGTATGTTTCATACACATCTAGGGTCTACAGGCCAGTCAAGGTACTCATCCATTGCAGTGGTTATAGGGTTCGGCTTTTTCCAGTTAAAAAAATTTTTTTTGGTCGTGCCACACAACTTATGGGATCTTACTTCCCCAACTAGGGATTGAACCTGGGCCCTTGGCAGTGAAATCACGGAGTCCTAACCACTGGACCTCCAGGGAATTCTCTCCAGTTTAATTTTTAATCTCCTTAAAAATACATTTTCTATATTCTTGCATTAGTCTCCAAGAACATAAATCCTCTGGACATTAGAGAAAAATCGCTAAGCTGTAGATAGCGAGTTCGAATGTACAGGAAATGGCAGTGGAGTGCATCAGTTGATGCTTCCTCCATTCGTGCATAATTTACGTATTTGTCACCTATGGTCATCAACACTAGGGATTACTAAATTGACTAAATTTTTGTCCTAATCAGTGTGAAATGTAATCTGCTTGACATGTTGTTTCATTACTTCCTATTACCAATCAGACAGGTATTTTCTCATACATGATCTCGCATCTTCTGTTAAACATGTTTTGGTTATTTTCCCTTTTTTTTTCCCCCTTAACTATTGTGTCCGTTCATCTTACTTCGCACACTAACCCTTCAACATTGCATGTATTTTTTTCCACCTGTTGTTTGTCTTATAACTCCCTTAGTTTTAATATGTTTGAATTGGTCAGGCTCTTGCTTTAGGGCTTCTTCTTTTTTTGTTTTGGGGGGGGTTGTTTTAATTAATTTTTGTTTGTTGTTAGTCATCCATTTTATACATATCAGTGTATATATGTCAATCCTAGTCTCCCAGTTCATCACACCACAACCCCCATCCCTTACCGCTTTCCCCCCTTAGTGCCCATACGTTTTTTCTCTACTTCTGTGTCTCAATTTCTGCTAAGCAAACCAGTTCGTGTGTACCATTTTCTAGGTTCCACATATACGTGTTAATATACGATATTTGTTTTTCTCTTTCTGACTTACTTCACTCTGTATGATAGTCTCTAGATGCATCCACTTCTCTACAAATGACCTAATTTCATTCCTCTTTATGGCTGAGTAATATTCCATTATATATATGTACCACATCTTCTTTATCCATTCGTCTGTCGATGGGCATTTAGGTTGCTTCCATGACCTGGCTATTGTAAATAGTGCTGCAGTGAACATCGAGGTGCATGTGTCTTTTTGAATTATGGTTTTCTCAGGGTATATGCCCAATAGTGGGATTGCTGGGTCATATGGTAATTCTATTTTTAGTTCTTGAAGGAACCTCCATATTCTCCATAGTGGCTGTGTCAATTTACATTCCCACCAACAGGGCAAGAGGGTTCCCTTTTCTCCACACCCTCTCCAGCATTTGTTGTTTGTAGATTTTCTTATGATGCCCATTCTAACTGGTGTGAGGTGACACCTCATTGTAGTTTTGATTTGCATTTCTCTAATAATTAGTGATGTTGAGCAGCTTTTCATGTGCTTCTTGCCCATCTGTATGTCTTTGGAGAAATGTCTATTTAGGTCTTGTGCCCATTTTTGGATTGGGTGGTTAGTTTTTTTAACATTGAGCTGCATGAGCTGTTTATATATTTTGGAGATTAATCCTTTGTCAGATGATTTGTTTGCAAATATTTTCTCCCATTCTGAGGGCTGTCTTTTGGTCTTGTTTATGGTTTGCTTTGCTGTGCAAAAGCTTTTAAGTTTCATTAGGTCCCATTTGTTTATTTTTGTTTTTATTTCCATTACTCTAGGAGGTGAATCAAAAAAGGTCTTGCTGTGATTTATGTCAAAGAGTGTTCTTCCTATGTTTTCCTCTAAGAGTTTTGTAGTGTCCGGTCTTATATTTAGGTCTCTAATTCATTTTGAGTTTACTATTGTGTATGGTGTTAGGGAGTGTTCTAATTTCATTCTTTTACATGTACCTGTCCAGTTTTCCCAGCACCACTTATTGAAGAGGCTGTCTTTTCTCCACTGTATATCCTTGTTTCCTTTGTATAGATTAGTTGACCATAGGTGCGTGGGCTTTATCTCTGGGCTTTCTACCCTGTTCCATTGATCTGTGTTTCTATTTTTGTGCCAGTACCATACTGTCTTGATTACTGTAGCTTTGTAGTACAGTCTGAAGTCAGCCTGATTCCTCCAGCTTCGTTTTTCTTTCTCAAGATTGCTTTGGCTGTTCGGGGTCTTTTGTGTTTCCATACAAATTGTGAATTTTTTTTGTTCTAGTTCTGTGAAAAATGTCATTGGTAATTTGATAGGGATTGCACAGAATCTGTAGATTGCTTTGGGTAGTATAGTCATTTTCACAATGTTGATTCTTCCAATCCAAGAACATGGTATATCTCTCCATCTGTTTGTATCATCTTTAATTTCTTTCATCAGTGTCTTATAGTTTTCTGCATACAGGTCTTTTGTTGCCTTAGGGAGGTTTATTTCTAGGTATTTTTTTTTTGTTGCAATGGTAAATGGGAGTGTTTCCTTAATTTCTCTTTCAGATTTTTCATCACTAGGGTATGGGAATGCAAGAGATTTCTGTGCATTAATTTTGTATCCTGCAGCTTTACCACATTTATTGATTAGTAGTTTTCTGGTGGCATCTTTAGGATTCTCTATGTATAGTATCATGTCATCTGCAAACAATGTTAGTTTTACTTTTTCTTTTCCAATTTGTATTCCTTTTATTCTCTGATTGCCATGGCTAGGACTTCCAAAACTATGTTTAATAATAGTGGTGAGAGTGGACATCCTTGTCTTGTTCCTGATCTTAGAGGAAATGCTTTTACTTTTTCACCATTAAGAATGATGTTTGTTGGGCTTCCCTGGTGGCACAGTGGTTGAGAGTCCGCCTGCCGATGCAGGGGACACAGGTTCGTGACCCGGTCTGGGAAGATCCCACATGCCGCGGAGCGGCTAGGCCCGTGAGCCATGGCTGCTGAGCCTGCGCGTCCACAGCCTGTGCTCCGCAATGGGAGAGGCCACAACAGTGAAAGGCCAGTGTACCGCAAAAAAAAAAAAAAAATGATGTTTGCTTTGGGTTTGTCATATATGACCTTTATTATGTTGCCCACTTTCTAGACAGTTTTTATCATAAATTGATGTTGAATTTTGTCAGAAGCTTTTTCTGCATCTATTGAGATGATCATATAGTTTTTATTCTTCAATTTGTTAATGTGGTGTATCATATTGATTGACTTGCGTATACTGAAGAATCCTTGCATCTCTGGGATAAATCTCACTTGATTCATGGTGTATGATCCTTTTTAATGTGTTGGATTCTGTTTGCTAGCATTTTGTTGAGGATTTTTACATCTATATTCATCAGTGATATTGGTCTGTAATTTTCTTTTTTTATAGTATCTTTGTCTGGTTTTGGTATCAGTGTGATGGTGGCCTCATAGAATGAGTTTGGGAGTTTTCCTTCCTCTGCAATTTTTTGGAAGAGTTTGAGAAGGATGGGTATTAGCCCTTCTCTAAATGTTTGATAGAATTCACCTGTGAAGCCATCTGATCCTGGACTTTTGTTGGAAGTTTTTTTTTTTTTTTTTTTTTTGTGGTACGGGGGCCTCTCACTGTTGTGGCCTCTCCCATCGCAGAACACAGGCTCCGGACGCGCAGGCTCAGCGGCCATGGCTCACGGGCCCAGCCGCTCCACGGCATGTGGGATCCTCCTGGACCAGGGCATGAACCCGTGTCTCCTGCATCAGCAGGTGGACTCTCAACCACTGTGCCACCAGGGAAGCCCTGTTGGAAGATTTTTAATCACAGTTTCAATTTCATTACTTGTGATTGGTCTGTTCATACTTTGTTTCTTCCTGGTTCAGTCTTGGAAGGTTATACCTTTCTAAGAATTTGTCCATTTCTTCCAGGTTGTCCATTTTATAGGCATAGAGTTGCTTGTAGTAGTCTCTTAGGAAGGTTTGTATTTCTGCAGTGCTTGTTTTAACTTTTTTCCTTTCTAATTTTATTGATTTGAGTCCTCTTCCTCTTTTTTAAAAAAAATTTATTTTATTTATTTATTTTTGGCTGCTTTGGGTCTTCGTTGCTGCGTTGGGCTTTCTCTAGCTGCAGCGAGCAGGGGCTACTCTTCATGGCGGTGCATGAGCGTCTCATTGCAGTGGCTTCTCTTGTTGCGGAGCATGGGCTCTAGGCGCCTGGGCCTCAGTAATTGTGGCACATGGGCCCAGCTGCTCTGCAGCATGTGGGATCTTCCCAGACCAGGGCTCGAACCCATGTCCCATGCATTGGCAGGTGGATTCTTAACCACTGCACCACCAGGGAATCCCTCCCTCTTTTCCTTGATGAGTCTGGCTGATGGTTTATCACTTTTGTTGATCTTCTCAAAGAACCAGGTTTTAGTTTTATTGATCTTTGCTATTGTTTTCTTTGTTTCTATTTCATTGATTTCTGCTGTGATCTTTATGATTTCTTTCCTTCTACTAACTTTGGATTTTGTTTGTTCTTCTTTCTCTAATTCCTTTAGGTGTAAGGTTAGATTGTTTATTTGAGATTTTTCTTGTTTCTTGAGGTAGGCTTGTATAGCTATAAACTTCCCTCTTAGAATTGCTTTTGCTGCATCCCATAGGTTTTGGGTCATCGTGTTTTCATTGTCATTTGTCTCTAGGTATTTTTTTGATTTTCTCTTTGATTTCTTTAGTGATCTCTTGGTTATTTAATAACGTTTAGCCTCCATGTGTTTGTGTTTTTTACATTTTTTTCTCTGTAATTGATTTCTAATCTCATAGTGTTGTGGTCAGAAAAGATGCTTGATATGATTTCAATTTTCTTAAATTTACTGAGGCTTTATTTGTGGACCTAAGATGTGATCTATCCTGGAGAATGTTCTGTGCGCACTTGAGAAGAAAGTGTAATCTACTGTTTTTGGATGGAATGTTCTATAAATATCAATTAAATCTATCTGGTCTATTGTGCCATTTAAAGCTTGTGTTTCCTTACTAATTTTCTGTTTGGATGATCTGTCCATTGGTGTAAGTGAGGTGTTAAATTCCCCCACTATTACTGTGTTACTGTCAATTTCCTCTTCTAGAGCTGTTAGCAGTTGCCTTATGTATTGAGGTGCTCCTATGTTGGGTGAATATATAATTGTTACGTCTTCTTTTTGGATTGATCCCTTGATCATTATGTAGTGTCCTTCGTTGTCTTTCGTAACATTCTTTAAAGTCTATTTTATCTGATATGAGTATTGCTACTCCAGCTTTCTTTTGATTTCCATTTGCATGGAATATCTTTTTCCATCCCCTCATTTTCAGTCTGTATGTGTCCCTAGGTCTGAAGTGGGTCTCTTGTAGACAGCCTATATATGGGTCATGTTTTTGTATCCATTCAGCAAGCCTGTGTCTTTTGGTTGGAGCATTTAATCCATTCACGTTTATGGTAATTATCGATATGTATTTCCTATTACCATTTTCTTAATTGTTTTGGGTTTGTTATTGTAGGTCCTTTGCTTCTCTTGTGTTTCCCACTTAAGTTCCTTTAGCATCTGTTGTACAGCTGGTTTGGTGGTGCTAAGTTCTCTTAGCTTTTACTTGTCTCTAAAGCTTTTGATTTCTCCATCAAATGTGAGTGAGATCCTTGCTGGGTAATCTTGGTTGTAGGTTCTGCCCTTTCATTAAATATGTCATGCCACTCCCTTCTGGCTTCTAGAGTTTCTGCTGAGAAATCAGCTGTTAACTTTATGGGAGTTCCCTTGTATGTTTTTTGTCGTTTTTCCCTTGCTGCTTTCAATAATTTTTCTTTGTCTTTAATTTTTGCCAATTTGAATGGGACTCTGTGCTTCCTGGGCTTGGGTGGCTATTTCCTTTCCCATGTTAGGGAAGTTTTTGACTATAATCTCTTCAAATATTTTCTCAGGTCCTTTCTCTCTCTCTTCTCCTTCTGGGATCCCTATAATGCGAATGTTGTTGAGTTTAATGTTGTGCCAGAGGTCTCTTAGGCTGTCTTCATTTCTTTTCATTCTTTTTTCTTTATTCTGTTCTGCAGCAGTGAATTCCACCATTCTGTCTTCCAGGTCACTTACCCATTCTTCTGCCTCGGGTATTCTGCTATTGATTCCTTCTAGTGTATTTTTCATTTCAGTTATTGTATTGTTCATCTCTGTTAGTTTGTTCTTTAATTTTTCTAGATCTTTGTTAAACATTTCTTGCATCTTCTCCATCTTTGCCTCCATTCTTTTTCGGAGGTCCTGGATTGTCTTCACTATCATTCTGAATTCTTTTTCTGGAAGATAGCCTATCTCCATTTCATTTAGTTGTTTTTCTGGGGCTTTATCTTGTTCTTTCATCTGGTACATAGCTCTCTGCCTTTTCATCTTGTCTTTCTGTGAATATGGTTTTTGTTCCACAGGCTGCAGGATTGTAGTTCTTCTTGCTTCTAGGGCTTATTCCTCTTAAATGAGAAAGTTCTATTTTTGGATCAATGAAGCGTTTACTTGTGATTTCTAGAAGTGTCCCAGTTTTTTCTTTCACGTTTCAATCTATAATGAATTGGCTATTGCCCATGGAATACAGGGGAATACAATGTTTTTCCCAGTTAGATAACATTTTGTTAGAGATATATTTTGGGAGAGGTAACATCTTAGTGATGTTTGGGTTATTTCTAAAAACATCTTTCGTATTTTCATTTATCTCATTCTCCTTTAATGTTACCCAACAAAAATTTTAAATTTTTCCCATGAGGATCATTAAATATCTCGTTCATTCTTCTTTAGTACCGAATTAAATTTGTTCTGGAGGGAGCCAGATGCAAACTTCCAGATGGTCTTTCCTAGTGTAATCACATAGGAAGGGCTCAAGCCTACAAGCAGCGGGTTGTGACAACACATATAAAATAATTGTCTTCCAGAGAAGCTCATTAGAGCCTCAATACCCAGAGTGATTTTGGGGAGCAGATCACATAGGAACTCTGCCTAAGCATAATGAAAGTTCAGACGCTCATAATGAAAAGCGTTTATAATGTACCATAAACAGTTTAGACACACTGAGCCACTCTTATCAGGTTGGTGGGGTCACTCATAAATCCCAGTTCCCAGAGACCAACAAAGGACAAACATGGTGAGCAGGCATTCCTAAGAATCAGCGATCTCAGACTTGTTAGTAACTCTCTTCTGCACACTTCACAGTAGGACATTGTTTGTTAGGAGCAAGCGCTACAGATACACCATAGAAAGTGTAATTAGAGCTGATGCAAGCAGCTCAAGCAGGAAGTGGTTACTTCCTCACAAATTTAACAGCATCATGAACATGTGGAAATCATACATTTTTACTATGATCACTTAAAGTCTTACTGTTCTCTAATGGTAGGGTCCAGAGCACATTGGAAAAATTAGAGAAATGCTACACAAATAAATATTTCCATTTTAAGACCATCGATTCCTGTGAGAAAAACTTCTCAAGAACTGGGGATTTCTTTTCCTGTTCCTTAACTGAATAGATAAGTTCTACCATTGTAATTACTGTGTGGGAACCTTTTCTCTGTCCCCTGCACGTGGACATCAGTAGGTTAGTGATCTTTTACAGAGACCAGCATTTAGGGAAGTTATGTGGTTCCTATGCCCAGACGTTGCGCTGTCATGTCCCTGTGCACCACATGGAGGCATGGAAATGAGAGAAGTGGAAAGGCAGACTCTCAAGTGGCTGGTTGAGAATCACTGCCTCCTATAATTGGAGAAGATAAGTTTTATGTTTTTTAGAGGAAAGCACTGCTGGACCCTTTGTGTTTTATAATGATGGGCACGTTCACCATCAAACCATTGTGGTCTTCAGTGGACTCTGGTGCAAACTGCAATTCTTATTCAGTTCCCCAAGGTCAGCAAGGTCCAGGGTACACTGTTATGGTTTTGCCGGAAAATGCTCTTCTGGCATTTATCTTCTCAGTATATGCACATATATGTGGTAAAGATGGTGAGAAGCCACTCTGAATATAGGGATTTTGTGGAGGTCTAAGTTGTCATGCCTTCTTTCTCATGCCTGAGTACTAACTTCAGAATAGCTTCCTAGCCTCATGAAATAGGACAGAGATAAAAAGGAGTAACTGAGTATCTGTCAAATATTTTTACAGGCAAGTTAAACTTAATACTTTTCCACAAGATTATTTTTATTCAGCCAGTTGCATCTGACTACTTCTGATAGCCTGGAGTACTTTAGGACAATATGGCCAGCTGGGCCTAGTGATAAGCTGGATTTCCACAGGTCTCCTGTCCTTGTCACTTTTGGTGATGGGAATGGAAGAAAAAGCTTCCAGTTCACTGTGTTTTTTTCCATTAAAACCTCATGCAAGGGGCTTCCCTGGTGGCACAGTCGTTAAGAATCCACCTGCCAAAGCAGGGGACATGCATTCAAGCCCCGGTCCAGGAAGATCCCACATGCCACAGAGCAGCTAAACCCATGCGCCACAACTACTCAAGCCCGCACACCTAGAGCCTCGTGCTCTGCAACAGGAGAAACCACCGCAACGAGAAGCCCACACACCACAACAAAGAGTAGCCCCCACTTGCCGCAACTAGAGAAAGCCCGCACGCAGCAACGAAGACCTGACACAGCCCAAAATTAAGTTATAAAAAAAAAAAACACCTCATGCAAATGTGATCCTGTGTTTCATGGAGTGCTATGTGATAGATATGGTGGGTATTAAAGGAGGTGGATTTTTCTTACGAGGAGTTGATGATCTGGAAATACTTCTTTCATTTGGAGTTCACATTTCTCCAGCGTGCTCTGGATCCTACTGTTAGAGAATGATAAGACTTAAGTGATCATAGTAAAAATGATTTCCATGTGTACATGATGCTGTTGAATGTGAGGAAGTGGTCATATAGAGAATAAGGATTTTGATGATCAAGTCACAGAATAAATATTTCAATAACAGCATCATATGTGAACTTCTTGTGAATGGACTACAGATTCCCACTACTGTCCATCTCACCCATCTTCCTGTACACATATTTGTGATGTTTTAGGACCCAGTGGCCTTTGAGGATGTGGCTGTGAACTTTACCTTGGAGGAGTGGGCTCTGCTGGGGCCTTCACAGAAGAAACTCTACAGAGATGTGATGCGGGAAACCTTGAGGAACCTGGCCTCAATAGGTAAGGATGATGACATTCCTTCACTTAATCAATTAGAGAACAAGTGTTTCCTGCCCATCAGTGTTGTTCTAAGATGTGGAATGGGGAAAGGGAATACTTTGGTAAGTAAATCATAGTTTGAGGTCATCATAGACCTGTGAAATAATAATTTTCCTATAATTTATTGATCTTTTTGGTTGGCATTTCAGGGGAAAAATGGGAAGACCATAACACTGAAGATCAGTACAAAAACCAGGGAAGAAATCTGAGGTGAGTTGCACTCACAGTTTAAAGCAGTGTCCCACAAGAGAATCTTCTTATGTCATGAAATTTAGAAACAAGTAGACACAAAAGGGCCCAGCTTCAAATTTATTTATTCTCAGAAAATTTTTACCAAAAAAATGTTTTCTTAACTGTGTCATGGATGTTCATTGTTTCCCAAATAGTTTACTTTAAAACATATTCAGAGACTGCATATATGAATATCACTATGATAATAGCAATGGTTGAGCTTTCTTGTAGAGCATTCAGTATATTCACTTTCAAACTTACATGGTGCAGAAAAACCTAATACTTTCCCGATAAATGATAAAAATGTAATACTAATATTTACTGTAAAATCATTAACAAAGAAATCATTAACAGTGTGCTTCTAATTTTTTTTTAACAGAAGCCATACATTACGGAGATGCTGTGAAAGTGAAGAAGGTAGTCAGTGTGGCGAAAATATCAGCCTTATTCCAAATCTTAATCTGAACAAGAATTCTACTGCAGTAAAACCATGGGAGTGCAGTGTGTGTGGAAAAGTCCTCATGAGTCGTTCATCCTTTAATAGGCACGTTAGATCTCACACTGCACCCAAACCATCCAGGTATCAGGAATGTGGAAAGAAGCCTTATAAATGTAAGGTATGTGGAAAAGCCTTCAGTTATCTCCAGCCTTTTCAGAAACATGAAAGTAATCATAGTATAGAGAAATCCTATAAATGTAAGGAATGTGGGAAATCATTTAGATATCGCCAATCTGTTCGAAAACATGAACGGACTCACACTGGAGAAAAACCCTATCAATGTAAACAATGTGGGAAAGCCTTTCGATATCATCAAACCTTTCAAACACATGAAAGAACTCACACAGGGGAGAAACCGTATGAATGTAAGCAATGTGGTAAAGCCCTCAGTTGTCCAAGTTCCTTTCGAAGTCATGAAAGGACTCATACTGGAGAAAAACCCTATGAATGTAAAAAGTGTAGTAAAGCCTTCAGTTGTCCCAGTTCTCTTCGAAAACATGAGAGAACTCATACAGGAGAGAAACCTTATGACTGTAAGGAATGTGGGAAAGCCTTCATTTCTCTTGGAAGCTTTCAAAGACACATGATAACACATACTGGAGTTGGACCTTATAAATGTAAAGAATGTGGAAAAGCATTCAATTGTCCCAGTTCATATAGAATACATGAAAGATCTCACACTGGAGAAAAACCCTATGAATGTAAGCAGTGTGGTAGAGCCTTCAGTTGTTCCAGTTCCTTTCGAACACATGAAAGAACTCACACTGGAGAGAAACCTTATCAATGTAAGGAATGTGGAAAAGCCTTCCACTGGCTCACCACTTTTCAAGTCCATGTGAGAACTCACACTGGTGAAAAACCCTATATATGTAAGCAGTGTGGTAAAGCCCTCAGTTGTCCCACTTCATTTCGAAGACATGAACGGACTCACACTGCAGAGAAACCCTACGAATGTAAGCAATGTGGGAAAACCTTCAGTTCTCCTTTAGGTTTGCAAATACATGAAAGAACTCACACTGGAGAGAAACCCTATAAATGTGAGAAATGTGGGAAAGCATTTGTTTCTCTCACAAGCTTTCGAAGACACATGATGACGCACACTGGAGATGGACCTTATAAATGTAAGGAATGTGGGAAAGCATTTAATTGTCCTAGTTCATTTCGAATACATGAAAGAACTCACACAGGAGAGAAACCCTATGAATGTAAAATATGTGGTAAAGCCTTCAGTTGTTCCAGTTATGTTCAAGTACATGAAAGAACTCATACTGGAGAGAAGCCCTATGAATGCAAGGAATGTGGGAAAGCCTTCATTTACCGCACAACCTTTCGAGGTCACATGAGAATGCACACTGGTGAGAAACCGTATAAGTGTAAAGACTGTGGGAAAGCCTTTAGTCGACCCAGTTCATACAGAAGCCATGAAAGAATTCACACTGGAGAGAAACTTCTTGAATGTAAGCATTGTGGGAAAGCCTTTAATTGGCCCACATCCTTACATAAACATGTCATGAGAATGCACACTGGATATAAGTGATAAATACAAGAGTTTCCTATTTTAACAAATACTGGGCTGGCCAAAAAGTTCATTCGGGATTTTCCGTAACATCTTACAGAAGAATGAACTTTCTGGCCAACCCAATACATTCAAAGTCATATGAAAACTCTACTGGAGAGAAATGCTATAACATGTAAATAATATGGGAAAGCCTGATGTAGATTAATTCACATATAATGCTCCAAAAAATTCATAACATGAAACGTTTTAAAAGTTAAAAATATATCTTTATCAGTGGCTTATTCTGAAACTCAGTCTCTAATTATGGATTCTACTTGTTAATTTTGCAAATGAACACAACACTGAGTTGAAACAATTCTGTAAGTACTCTTTAAGCAATAGTATATAAGCTTAGTAGGTAGTATTTTTCCTTAAATTAGCTTATAGAATTTTTGTCTTTCCATTTTGAAATCTGTTGGATCCATGAGTGAACTGGAATATAATTGTAATGTGCCAATATTATATAATGTGCCAAAAATATGTAATTTTTGTTGTTCTGTAAGTAAAGGGGGCATGGACTAATGACACTCTGGTAGTTGTTGGGATTTTCCTATTGGCTTCATGTGGCAGGTACTGGATATTTCTTACCCATTGTAAATATGCCTCTTTTACTAGAAAAACTTTTCTCTTGTCAGAAGAGCCTTCTTCCATTTTTTCCTTGCTAATAAATAGTTGGCATAAATTTGTAATTATGTGAAGTTTAACACAGAGTATAATCTCATTTAACTTAGTATTTACATCTTTTCTCTTTGTCATTTTCTCTTTACTCTTTGTCATTCCATCTGACTGTGATTTGGGGAAGAGACTTTAAGACACCCATGTTGACATCAACTGCATACTTAAACAAAGCAACTTTACATTGTTTACAAGTGCAATTATTTTAAATTCGTAGCTACAATATCTTTGCACTGAAGCAACATTTTTCCCCCACCAATGCATTAAAAATTCTCCTACATTATTCTGATATCACCAGTTAGTGTCTCTTTACCCATAATTCAATTAGAATAATTATATCACTGAAGTCAACTAGTGGTATTACCATCCCTTCATTCATATTGAGCACCTACTATGTGCCTGTGCTGTAAATACAACAGTGATCATAACTGATGTGGTTACTGCTCTCACATTGCAAGTCTGTGAGATTAAATATAAACATCACATTTCTAGCTACTTTTTAAAGTGTTATTAACATTTAAGTTCTGATTCATTTTTGTAATAACCTTGTATGTTAATGGACCAGTAAGTCTTTATATTTGCAAAAAGAAAAGAGACCTACCTGTTACAGGACACTAAAATGTAGAATTGGAGATGCTCTCCTGGAATGTGTTGTTAACATGGGTAATATGTTGTAACCTACATTTTCTAGAACCTGTTCTTTTCATGGTTCTATGTTAGAATTCACCACTAGCCTCCCTTGCATGACACTTGGAAGGCAAAGTGAAGAAGGCCTTAGTTCTTGAGCCACACAGGAGTTTCACATATACCTGGTTCTAAACCATTTTCCTGATTCTTTGCCCTGCCAGTCCAAAGTAGGCTCATTACCACCAGCTACATGACTTCCATTTTCTCAGACCTGTTGGTTTCCACAGATACCTCCACAAGTTCCACAGCAAAGATCCCTCACAGTTTGGATTTTCCTGCAAGTCCTCATGTGTCCACCAGGCAACAAATTTAGACTGCTGTGATTGAGAACGTTTTGTGAAGCACTGACTCATCTCTTCTCTATATTGTATTTGTATAAGGTCTAATTTGTGTAGTGAACACATTGTTCTGTTGATATTGCTAGTGACTGTGTGTTCTTGATTCCACTATAGCAGCTACAGTGGTGCAGTCAGAAGAAAGCATGTGGTCCTGTAGTGAGTTCCTCTACTGCACTGTGCAGTGACTTCTGTGGCCCAATCCTTCCATGTGAGAATTAGCACCTTCCTCTTATCGGATAGATTATGGATATTTCCAATCACTCACAATTGAACATAATTTCTCAGTACATTTTCAGTTATGACTGATTGTATGTGATTGAAAACAATGGTTTTTTTTTGTCAAATGCTTCTCTTTCAAAAAATCTTGTATACTAACAAATATTATCTTTTCTATTTCCTAATAGGATATATTGAAACATCCCATTGCAATTGTAGATTTTTAGATCAAGTTTGTGGTTTTTTTCAAGGTAATCATTATACATTTTGATTCAGTATTACCATGTATATTCTTCCTCAGGCAAATTTTTTTTCATAGTTAGAATTTTTGTCATGAAACGGATTTCTCATTTGTTCTTAATTAAAAACTTAAATCATGGTTTTGTTACTGCCTTCTTGCCAAAAACTGCCAGGTTCACACTTGTATTCAAATAGAGGGGCGTGGGGGAGGGATAAATTGGGTGACTGGGGTTGACATATACACACTACTGTATATAAAATAGATAACTAATGAGAACCTCCTGTATAGCACAGGGAACTCTACTCAATACTCTGTAATGGCCTATATGGGAAAAGAATCTAAAGAGTAAATGTATGTATAACTAACTCACTTTGTTGTACACCTAAAACTAACACAACATTGTACATAACTATACTCCAATAAAAATTTTTTTGGAAAAATGGATCAGAAAAAGCAATGTAAAAACAACAACAACAAATAGAGGGGCATAACGAATCATCATAATAAGGATGAACACAAACCATAAATGATAATGGGTCATATCAGTAAGAGACTGTCCAAAAGGTCTTACAGGATTTGGACTTGTGTTAGGTATTACCTCCTTTTCCAATCAACTGAGGCTTTATGAGTTTAGGTAAATTGTCAAGAACACAAACCTGGCAAGGGACAAAGACAGGGTTACTATTCCAAGCAAGGCTTTCTTGCTCAGAAGCTACTCTTGATGCTAATTTTTCAGCATCCCTCTTCTACTAGGCACTGTAGACTCAAATCATACACAATTTAGCATAAATAGGGCACTACACACTCTGGATATATAGGTGTGAAACAAGTTCTTCAAGTCCTGGCTCTTATATTTTTGTGGGAAGAGGTGACTAACAAATAGCACAATCTGGGTTTATAAGATGGAAATAAGAGCTTTGAGGAAAGTAAACAATGCTATGAGGTAATAGGGAGACTGGAATTGTGTGTCTGTGGCAGGTCACGGCCTCATGAGTGAGGATGTCATCACTGATCACTTTTTATTTACACCATCTTGCATCTTAAACACTATTTGACGAACTGCTTGGGTGCAGATATAAGAAGTGGGGAGCAATACAGACATCCCTGCATTCCTGGGATTAACCATAATGGTTTCCCCATAAAGATGTAGACATGGTTCATCTTCATCTTCGCCACAGTTGAAAGTTTTATTGCATGTAATAGTAATCATGAGTTTGGACATGGATTATCCAAGACTTGAGACTCCCCATTCCCATTACTTTGGGCCATGAGTAGTTTTCGTGTTTATGTTTGTATTTAACATCATTTGAAAAGATTTAAATTGCCTTTTAGGGACTTCCCTGGCAGTCCAGTGGTTAAGACTCTGAGCTTCCAATGCAGGGGATGCAGGTTCGATCCCTGGTCAGGGAACTAAGATCCCACATGACATTGGGCACGGCCAAAAATTGTAAAAAAATAAACTGCCTTTTATATTTCCATTATAATTTTGCTGCTACACAGAAGGAGTGACACCATGAAGCCTTTCTGGTCCTCCAAGTTTGAGGAAGGGTTCTGGTCATCTGCACACTTGTAGCCAGTCATGGGTTTTCCTGTGAGTGATATCTCTGCAAGTCCAACATGAAACACTAAAAAGAGCTATGGATGTTTAGGGGGCAGTCATCCAAGGAATAAGTGAAGTGAGCTGCAGACAGACGGCTATCCTCTTCAGTAATATCCCAAGTTAGTGGGAAAGGAGGTATGTCTGACATCCTCAAAATGGAAAGTTTTTAATGCCTTTTATAAGAAGAGAACTGGAAGCTTTTTGTTTCAATGGTCCACAGAGTTACAAAGCCCATTTTGCTGTTCATAGGTGTTATTCCCATAGTTTTAGACCTCCAGCACATGTTATGAAAAGGGAGGGAGGGCTTCCCTGGTGGTGCAGTGGTTAAGAATCCACCTGCCAACTCAGGGGACATGGGTTCAAGCCCTGGTCAGGGAAGATCCCACATGCCACAGAGCAACTAAGCCCGTGTGCCACAACTACTGAGCCTGTGCTCTAGAGCCCATGCTCCGCAACAAGAGAAGCCACCGCAATGAGAAGCCTGCTCACTGCAACGAAGAGTAGCTCCTGCTCACCACAACTAGAGAAAAAGCCCACATGCAGCAACGAAGACCCAATGCAACCAAAAATAAATAAAAATTTAAAAAATAAATTTATTTTTTAAAAAAAGGGAGGGGGACGGATTACCAGCTTTGTGTTTCATTAAAGAGCAAAAGAAGTCTAAACTTCCTCCATGTTTTCAGTACTAACTTATGTCTTCTCTGCATGGTATAGATGTAATTTCATAATTATTTCTCAGTTGCTCTGCCCCTTCCCCAAGTATTCCTCCCATCTTTTTTTTTTTTTTTTTTTTGGCCACACCTTGCAGCATGTGAGATCTTGGTTCCCCGACCACACATCCAACCTGTGCTGCCTGAAGTGGAAGCACAGAGTCTTTTTTGGCCTCCTGTGTTACAAATGAAAGTCAGACCCAGGGAGAACAGGGTCTTACCAAACTCAGAGCTCATAATAATGGAATCTCAGCTTAAAGGCCTAATGTGTGCCACCACCCCTACTAGGCACTGTCAAAATTGTTATGCCCAGGAGAACAGTGCACAATTGTGCACTTTTACAAATGGAATCAAAGTTTACAAACAGGGCTCACATGACGACATGGTGTTCTATTGATATTGCATTCTGGAAAAGGCAGAGGCAAACATATAGGGACCTAAAATAGATCAGTGATTAAAGGTGGACAGAGTTAGTACAAATGGGCACCATAGGGGTGTTCTTTGGGGGTAATAGAGTATTCTCCATCTTTTGGAAGTAGTATTAGTATAAATTTGTGAAAACTTATAAATATGCTTAACAATAGTATGAAGAATTGAAGACCTGGAGAAGAAGGACTTAGTGCCCAACAAGCCTTTCTTGCAATCCCATCTTAATTAGGAAATGTCCTCTAGGGCTGCACCTGCCCACTGCCTACACACACAACTGGAGAGAAGTGAAAGGGCTCCCAGGATCTGCCTTTGACTTTAAGTCAGATTCTTCAGGCAGATCTCTGGGAAGGCAGGGGTCTAAAACAAAGGTTTACCCCACAGTTCTCCCCAAGTGGGCTCTGCCTGGGGACATACTGTTTCCTGGGCATCGGTATCATGTCTTCCAGGGCCATCTTGAGGGTATTTCTAGTTCTGAGTCCCACCTGAAACCTACTGTGTCTGCTGGGTGGGAAGCATCTATAGAAATCCAGGTCTGTCCCACTCGAAAATTTCTCTGCAGCAACGCCAGGTGGCTGTGAGCTGACAGGGCGGAACAAGCAGTGACAGAAATCATGTCATGGGGCACAACCCGCCCCCATGCTCAGTGGCCATTCTTCCCTGAGGTCAAGAGATTTTTTTTCTTCTGGGCCAATGGAGAAAGCACCACAAGTGCCTGCCGGAGACAAGTGCTCCCGGTCTGCGCCCCAGTGTCTGAGGAGGGGCGCTCGTCCAGGGCGTTTTTTTCTTATACCACAGAGCCTTGCTTTTCTGGATGCTCCCCCTGTGGTTGACTCCCTACTTTGCAGTCTACAGGATATGAGAGACACCCACCAGAGGACACCTGGAGTCTACCCCAAACCAGTGATATGTACAAGCAGGGACCCTCTGAGCTTCACCTATTTCTTGGTATCCTTCAGGTGCTTTGCCGTGTGGATGAAAGGCTCTTGGTGCTGCAGCCAGGAGTCACTGCTGTGCCTCTGACGTGGGAGAGCCAACTTCAGGACACTGGTCCACAGGAGACCTCCCAGCTCCACATAATTTCAAACGGCAAAAATCTCCCAGAGATCTCCATCTCAACACCAAACCCAGCTCCACTCAACGACCAGCAAGCTACAGTGCTGGACACCCTCTGCCAAACAACTAGCAAGACAGGAAAACAACCCAACCCATTAGCAGAGAGGCTGCCTAAAATCATAATAAGGCCACAGACACCCCAAAACACACCACCAGATGTGGACCTGCCCACCAGAAACACAAGATCCAGCCTCATCCACCAGAAAAAAGGCACTACTCCCCTCCACCAGAAAGCCTACACAACCCACTGAACCAACCTTAGCCACTAGGGGCAGACACCAAAAACAACAGGAACTAAGAACCTGCAGCCTGCAAAAAGGAGACACCAAACACAGTAAAATAAGCAAAATAAGAAGACAGAAAAACAGAAAGCAGATAAAGGAGCAAGATAAAAAAAAAAACCACCAGACCTAACAAATGAAGAGGAAATATGCAGTCTACCTGAAAAAGAATTCAGAATAATGATAGTAAAGATGATCCAAAATCTTGGAAATAGAATAGACAAAATGCAAGAAACATTTAACAAAGACCTACAAGAACTAAAGAGGAAACAATCAACAATGAACAACACAATAAATGAAATTAAAATACTCTAGAAGGGCGCAGTGGTGGCGCAGTGGTTGGGAGTCCGCCTGCCAATGCAGGGGACACGGGTTCGTGCGCCGGTCCGGGAAGATCCCACGTGCTCCAGAGCGGCTGGGTCCATGGGCCATGGCCGCTGGGCCTGCGCGTCCAGAGCCTGTGATCTGCAGCAGGAGAGGCCACAACAGTGAGAGGCCCGCATAACACACACACAAAAAAAAAAACTCTAGAAGGGATCAATAGCAGAATAACTGAGGCAGAAGAACGGATAAGTGACCTGGAAGATAAAACAGTGGAAATTACTGCAGAGCAGAATAAAGAAAAAAGAATGAAAAGAACTGAGGAGAGTCTCAGACCTCCGGGACAACATTAAACACACCAACATTCGAATTATAGGGGTCCCAGAAGAAGAAGAGAAAAAGAAAGGGACTGAGAAAATATTTGAAGAGATTATAGTTGAAAACTTCCCTAATATGGGAAAGGAAATAGTTCATCAAGTCCAGGAAGCACAGAGAGTCCCATACAGGATAAATCCAAGGAGAAACACGCCAAGACACATATTAACCAAACTATCAAAAATTAAATACAAAGAAAACATATTAAAAGCAGCAAGGGAAAAACAACAAATAACACACAAGGGAATCCCCATAAGGTTAACAGCTGATCTTCCAGCAGAAACTCTGCAAGCCAGAAGGGACTGGCAGGACATATTTAAAGTGATGAAGGAGAAAAACCTACAACCAAGATTACTCTACCCAGCAAGGATCTCACTCAGATCTGATGGAGAAATTAAAACCTTTACAGACAAGCAAAAGCTGAGAGGTTCAGCACCACCAAACCAGCTTTACAACAACTGCTAAAGGAACTTCTCTAGGCAAGAAACACAAGAGAAGGAAAAGACCTACAATAACAAACCCAAAACAATTAAGGAAAATGGGAATAGGAACATACGTATCGATAATTACCTTGTAAAAAATGTAAATGGATTAAATGTTCCCACAAAAAGACACAGAATGGCTGAATGGATACAAAAACAACACCCATATATATGCTGTCTACAAGAGACCCACTTCAGACCTACGGACACATACACACTGAAAGTGAGGGGATGGAAAAAGATATTCCATGCAAATGGAAATCAAGAGAAAGCTGGAGTAGCAATTCTCATATCAGACAAAATAGACTTTAAAATAAAGACTATTAGAAGAGACAAAGAAGAACACTACATAATGATCAAGGGATTGATCCAAGAAGAAGATATAACAATTGTAAATATTTATGCACCCAACATAGGAGCACCTCAATACATAAAGCAAATACAGCCATAAAAGGGGAAATTGACAATAACACATTCATATTAGGGGACTTTAACACCCCACTTTCACCAATGGACAGATCATCCAAAATGAAAATAAATAAGGAAACACAGGCTTTAAATGATACATTAAACAAGATGGACTTGATTGATGTTTATAGGACATGCCATCCAAAAACAACAGAATACACATTTTTCTCAAGTGCTCATGGAACATTCTCCAGGATAGATCATATCTTGGGTCACAAATCAAGCGTTGGTAAATTTAATAAAACTGAAATCATATCAATTATCTTTTCCGACCACAATGCTATAGGACTAGATATCAGTTACAGGAAAAGATCTGTAAAAAATACAAACACATGGAGGCTAAACAATACACTACTTAATAACCAAGTGATCACTGAAGAAATCAAAAAATACCTAGAAACAAATGACAATGGAGACAAGATGACCCAAAACCTATGGGATGCAGCAAAAGCAGTTCTAAGAGGGAAGTTTATAGCAATACAATCCTACCTTAAGAAACAGGAAACATCTCGAATCAACAACCTAACCTTGCACCTAAAGCAATTAGAGAAAGAAGAACAAAAAAAACCCCAAAGTTAGCAGAAGGAAAGAAATCATAAAGATCAGAAATAAATGAAAAAGAAACGAAAGAAACGATAGCAAAGATCAATTAAACTAAAACGTGGTTCTTTGAGAAGATAAACAAAATTGATAAACCATTAGCCAGACTCATCAAGAAAAAAAGGGAGAAGACTCAAATCAATAGAATTAGAAATGAAAAAGAAGTAACAACTGACACTGCAGAAATACAAAAGGATCATGAGAGATTACTACAAGCAACTCTACGCCAATAAAATGGACAACCTGGAAAAAATGGACAAATTCTTAGAAATGCACAACCTGCAGAGACTGAATCAGGAAGAAACAGAAAATAGGAACAGACCAATCACAACGACTGAAATTGAACCTGTGATTAAAAATCTTCCAACAAACAAAAGCCCAGGACCAGATGGCTTCACAGGCAAATTCTATCAAACGTCTGGAGAAGAGATAACACCTATCCTTCTCAAACTCTTCCAAAATACAGCAGAGGGAGGAACACTTCCAAACTCATTCTACGGGGCCACCATCACCCTGATACCAAAATCAGACAAAGATGTCACAAAGAAAGAAAACTACAGGCCAATATCACTGATGAACATAGATGCAAAAATCCTCAACAAAATACTAGCAAACAGAATCCAACAGCACATTAAAAGGATCATACAACATGATCAACTGGGGTTTACTCCAGGAATGCAAGGATTCTTCAATATATGCAAATCAATCAATGTGACACACCATATTAACAAATTGAAAGAGAAAAACCATATGATCATCTCAATAGATGCAGAGAAAGCTTTCGACAAAAGTCAAAACCCATTTATGATAAAAACTCTGCAGAAAGTAGGCATAGAGGGAACTTTCCTCAACATGATAAAGGCCATATATGACAAACCCACAGCCAACATCGTCCTCAATGGTGAAAAACTGAAACCATTTCCACTAAGATCAGGAACAAGACAAGGTTGCCCACTCTCACCACTCTTATTCAACATAGTTTTGGACGTTTTAGCCACAGCAATCAGAGAAGAAAAGGAAATAAAAGGAATCAAAATCAGAAAAGAAGTAAAGCATTCACTGTTTGCAGATGACATAATACTATACATAGAGAATCCTAAAGATGCTACCAGAAAACTACTAGAGCTGATCAATGAATTTGGTAAAGTAGCAGGATACAAAATTAATGCACAGAAATCCCTGGCATTGCTATACACTAATGATGAAAAATCTGAAAGTGAAATTAAGAAAACACTCCCATTTACCATTGAATAAAATTTACCATTTACCAAGAATAAAATATCTAGAAATAAACCTACCTAAGGAGACAAAAGAGCTGTATGCAGAAAATTATAAGACACTGATGAAGGAAACTAAAGATGATACAATAGATGGAGACATATACCATGTTCTTGGATTGGAAGAATCAACATTGTGAAAATGACTCTACTACCCAAAGCAATCTACAGATTCAATGCAATCCCTATCAAACTACCAATGGCATTTTTCACAGAACTAGAACAAAAAATTTCACAATTTGTATGGAAACACAAAAGACCCCGAATAGACAAAGCAATCTTGAGAATGAAAAACGGAGCTGGAGGAATCAGGCTCCCTGAGTTCAGACTATACTATAAAGCTACAGTAATCAAGACAGTATGGTACTGGCACAAAAACAGAAATATAGATCAATGGAACAGGATAGAAAGCCCAGAGACAAACCCACGCACATATGGTCACCTTACCTTTGATAAAGGAAGCAGGAATGTACAGTGGAGAAAAGACAGCCTCTTCAATAAGTGGTGCTGGGAAAACTGGACAGGTACATGTAAAAGTATGAGATTAGAACACTCCCTAACACCATACATAAAAATAAACTCAAAATGGATTAAAGACCTAAATATAAGGCCAGAAACTATCAAACTCTTAGAGGAAAACATAGGCAGAACACTCTATGACATTAATCACAGCAAGATCCTTTTTGACCCGCCTCCTAGAGAAATGGAAATAAAAACAAAAATAAATGGGACCTCATGAAACTTAAAAGCTTTTGCACAGCAAAGCAAACCACAAACAAGACCAAAAGACAACCCTCAGAATGGGAGAAAATATTTGCAAATGAAGCAACTGACAAAGGATTAATCTAAATTTACAAGCAGCTCATGCAGCTCAATAACAAAAAAACGACCCAATCCAAAAATGGGCAGAAGACCTAAAAAGACATTTCTCCAAAGAAGATATACAGATTGCCAACAAGCACATGAAAGAATGCTCAACATCATTAGAGAAATGCAAATCAAAACTACAATATGATATCATCTCACACCGGTCAGAATGGCCATCATCAAAAAATCTAGAAATAATAAATGCTGGAGAGGGTATGGAGAAAAGGGAACACTCTTGCACTGCTGGTGGGTATGTGAATTGGTACAGCTACTATGGAGAACAGTATGGAGGTTCCTTAAAAAAATACAAATAGAACTACCATATGACCCAGCAATCCCACTACTGGGCATATACCCTGAGAAAACCATAATTCAAAAAGAGTCATGTACCAAAATGTCCACTGCAGCTCTATTTACAATATCCAGGAGATGGAGCAACCAAAGTGTCCACCATCGGATGAATGGATAAAGAAGATGTGGCACATATATACAATGGAATATTACTCAGCCATTAAAAGAAACGAAATTGAGTTATTTGTAGTGAGGTGGATGGACCTAGAGTCATACAGAGTGAAGTAAGTCAGAAAGAGAAAGACAAATACCGTATGCTAACACATATATATGGAATCTAAGAAAAAATAAAAAAAGGTCATGAAGAACGTAGGGGTAAGATGGGAATAAAGACACAGACCTACTAGAGAATGGACTTGAGTATATGGGGAGGGGGAAAGGTAAGCTGGGACAAAGTGAGAGAATGGCACTACCAAATGTAAAATAGATAGCTAGTGGGAAGCAGCCACATAGCACAGGGAGATCAGCTAGGTGGTTTGTGACCACCTACAGGGGTGGGATAGGGAGAGTGGGAGGGAGGGAGACGCAAGAGGGAAGAGATATGGGAACAGATGTATATGTATAACTGATTCACTTTGTTATAAAGCCGAAATTAACACACCATTGTAAAGCAATTATACTCCAATAAAGATGTTAAAAAAAAGAAATCATGTCATGGGGCACATGTCTCTCAGCATCAACAGCCCCCACTGTCACAATTAGCAGCTCCACTAACAAGTTACTAGTGAAATCAACTTTGGGTGGGGCGACAGTTCTAAAATCCGTTGGGACAACGGGCACTCTATGAGTATTTCCCTCCCCACATCCAAAGCCTGCCTGTCACACCTCCCAGAGCCTAAATACCATGCTGGCCACAGACTGCTCAGGGCACTCGGCTGCAAGAAACTCTGCTCCTCCCCCTAGTGCTGCACCAATTAGAACAGCCACTGCCACCCACTCGACCTTCTGGAGTTGGAGGCTCTCACAGGCCCTGAGCTGAAGACCACGTACAGCTGGCTACCCACTTTGCCTTGAGTCATGAGGCAGCACCCTTCAGGCTTGCTTCACCACAGAGACCACTTCATTGAAAAGATAACAATACTTGCAGAGAGAGTGAAACATGGCTTTCTGGCATATTCCACCAACAGGAGAAAGTGTTTCCCTTGTCCTCAGTTTGATGCAATGGCTCTGAGAAGGTCTCCCTTTTTCTAGACCCAATGGCCCCTTGAGAAGCCTTCTGAGATCACCTGAGTGACCAGGAGGGTTTGTATGTTTTATGGACGGTTGCTTCAAGCACAATCAGGAGTCCACTGGAGAGCTGCTGCTTTCTATCCCTAAAAAAAAAAAAAAACCACCATCCCCATTCAAAGAAGGGACCCAAGCATCAGCACAATTAATCAAACTCCTGGAAATCATTCTAGCACTAGAGGATGTCCTGGCCAACAGTCAGGTGCATCTGCACCCTTTTTTGCAAATTTTTAGGCCATTGCCAATGGTCTAGCTGTCTGGTTCAACCACCACCAAGACCTTCTTATCCAAAGTCAACCCTTTAGGGATAAAGAACTCATAATATCTTGCCTCACAATTACCCAAATATAAGTCAAGGTCAGACACATCCATGCACGTAATAAACCTCACGCTTCAAAGGCCCATTTCAATACTCAAGCCAATAAACTGACCTGAGTTTCTGAGACACATGCCTACACCTCGGACCTGATGCTATAACCTTGGCCCAGGAGGCCCATAAAATATAAAAAACATCGACAGGCCTCTGCCCTAAAGGTCTAGATAGAATGCCAGGACCCCCTCTGCCTTGGCTAACTTACAAATGTAGCTTATTCCACATTTTAAAATTCCACTGGCAATAAAATTGATCGGTTTAACTTCCAAGACTAAGGGTGGGGCTCCTACAGCTGATGGCAAATAGACTTTACAGGACCCTTCACCCCTCTTCAGGAGCTACTCATTATGCTCTGACCATGATAGATGCTTGTACAGGCATATTACTCATCTATGTCACCAGACGCCACTTCTGAAGCCAAAAGGCAAGAACCCACCAAGATACTCCTTATTGCCTTCAGTGTTCTGACCATTTTGTTGTGTTCAATTAATTTCTTAAAATATGCAACACTGGGCTCTTTTAAAAAAGCATATGGTGGAACTTTTACCTCCCTGACAACCTCAGGCTACAGCTCTCACAGAATGCCAGAAAGCCTTGCTTAGACAGACCATGTTAACATTGCAAAATTAATGCATGGTCTTCTAAACAGTTCTTCCTCCTTTTGGAGGCATTAGACTCAACCCCCAGCCTTTAGTACCCACTACTTTGTTGTGATCAGCCTTACTGGCACCTTATTAGCAGAAGCCCTCCTATACCAGACATTTAGACCAATACGGTCACTCCCACAGGGCTCTGGTTTATTGTAACGGTGCCTGACTGAAGAGGATATTTCAGCCTCGGACACCTACAGCAAATGGTAAACATAGCTGAAACTCTAGGAGAAATGTAAAAGCTTACAGTAAAGTCCTATTTAACTCAGTTCCTTTCACGTAGTATATCAGGTGCAGCTTCCAACAACAAATTTAAACGTCTACCAAAAGACGTAAAAAACAAAGTTTGAAGAGACGGGGCAAGCAAAGAACCAGATTCAGATTTAGCAAAGATGTTGGAATTATCAGACTGTGATTAACATGCTATATATAGGCTCTAATGGAAAGAGTGGATGTCATACAAGAACAGATGGGTAGGGGATTTGAGAAGATGGCAGAAGAGTGAGACGTGGAGATCACCTTCCTCCCCACAGATACATCAGAAATACATCTACACGTGGAACTGCTCCTATAGAACACCCACTGAATGCTGGCAAAAGACCTCAGACCTCCCAAAAGGCCAGAAACTCCCCCACGTACCTGGGTAGGGCAAAAGAAAAAAGAAAAAACAGAGACAAAAGAATAGGGATGGGACCTGCACCAGTGGGAGGGAGCTCTGAAGGAGGAAAGGTTTCCATACACTAGAAGCTCCTTCGCGGGCGGAGACTGCGGGTGGCAGAGGGGGGAAGCTTCGGAGCCATGGAGGACAGAACAGCAACAGGGGTGCGGAGGGCAAAGTGAAGAGATTCCCGCACAGAGGATCGGTGCCGGCCAGCACTCACCAGCCCGAGAGGCTTGTCTGCTCACCCGCCGGGGCGGGCAGGGGCTGGAAGCTGAGCCTCAGACTTCGGTCAGATCCCAGGGAGAGGACTGGGGTTGGCAGCGTGAACACAGCCTGAAGGGGGCTAGTGCGCCACAGCTAGCTGGGAGGGAGTCCGGGAAAAAGTCTGGACCTGCTGAAGAGGCAAGAGACTTTTTCTTTTCTCTATGTTTCCTGGTGCGCAAGGAGAGGGGATTAAGAGCGCTGCTTAAAGGAGCTCCAGAGAGGGGCGCGAGCTGTGGCTAAAAGCGTGGACCCCAGAGACGGGCATGAGACGCTAAGGCTGCTGCTGCAGCCACCAAGAAGCCTGTGTGCGAGCACAGGTCACTATCCACACCTCCCCTCCTGGGAGCCTGTGCAGCCCGCCACCGCCAGGGTCCCGTGATCCAGGGACAACTTCCCTAGGAGAACGCACGGTGCGCCTCAGGCTGGTGCACCGTCATGCTGGTCTCTGCCGCCGCAGGCTCGCCCTGCATCTGTACCCCTCCCTCCCCCCTGTCCTGAGTGAGCCAGAGCCGCCAAACCAGCTGCTCCTTTAACCCCGTCCAGTCTGAGCGAAGAACAGACACCCTCAGGTGACCTACACGCAGAGGTGGGGCCAAATCCAAAGCTGAACCCCGGGAGCTGTGTGAACAAAGAAGAGAAAGGGAAATCCCACCCAGCAGCCTCAGAAGCAGCGGATTAAATCTCCACAATCAACTTGATGCACCCTGCATCTGTGGAATACCTGAATAGACAACGAATCATCCCAAATTGAGGAGGTGGCCTTTGGGAGCAAGATATATTATTTTTTCCCCTTTTCTTCTTTTTGTGAGTGTGTATGTGTATGCTTCTCTGTGAGATTTTCTCTGTATAGCTTTTGCTTTCACCAATTTTCCTAGCGTTCTGTCCGTCTTTTTTTTACTTTTTAAAATTTTTTCTTAATAATTATTTTTTACTTTAATAACTTTATTTTATCTTTTATTTTATTTTATTTTGTCCTCTTTCTTTCTATTTTTTCTCCCTTTTATTCTGAGCCATGTGGATGAAAGGCTCTAGGTGCTCCAGCCAGAAGTCAGGGCTGTGCCTCTGAGGTGGGAGAGCCAACTTCAGGACACCGGTCCACAAGAGACCTCCCAGCTCCACGTAATATCAAATGGCAAAAATCTCCCAGAGATCTCTATCTCAACACCAACAACCAGCTTCACTCAATGACCAGCAAGCTACAGTGCTGGACACCCTATGCCAAACAACTAGCAAGACAGGAATACAGCCCCCTCCATTAGCAGAGAGGCTGCCTAAAATCATAATAAGGCCACAGACACCCCAAAACACACCACCAGACGTGGACCTGCCCACCAGAAACACAAGATCCAGCCTCATCCACCAGAAACAAGGCACTACTCCCCTCCACCAGGAAGCCTACAAAACCCACTGACCAACCTTAGCCACTGGGGACAAACACCAAAAACAAAAGGAACTACGAACCTGCAGCCTGCAAAAAGGAGACCCCAAACACAGTAAAATAAGCAAAATAAGAAGACAGAAAAACACAGAGCAGATAAAGGAGCAAGATAAAAAAAAAAACCCACCAGACCTAACAAATGAAGAGGAAATAGGCAATCTACCTGAAAAAGAATTCAGAATAATGATAGTAAAGATGATCCAAAATCTTGGAAATAGAATAGAGAAAATGCAAGAAACATTTAACAAGGACCTAGAAGAACTAAAGAGGAAACAAGCAATGATGAACAACACAATAAATGAAATTAAAAATACTCTACAATGTATCAATAGCAGAATAACTGAGGCAGAAGAACGGATAAGTGACCTGGAAGATAAAACAGTGGAAATAACTACTGCAGAGCAGAATAAAGAAAAAAGAATAAAAAGAACTGAGGACAGTCCCAGAGACCTCTGGGACAACATTAAACGCACCAACATTCGAATTATAGGGGTCCCAGAAGAAGACAAAAAGAAAGGGACTGAAAATATTTGAAGAGATTATAGTTGAAAACTTCCCTAACATGGGAAAGTAAATAGTTCAAGTCCAGGAAGCACATAGAGTCCCATACAAGATAAATCCAAGGATAAACTCGCCAAGACACATATTAATCAAACTATCAAAAATTAAATACAAAGAAAACATATTAAAAGCAGCAAGGGAAAAACAACAAATAACACACAAGGGAATCCCCATAAGGTTAACAGCTGATCTTCCAGCAGAAACTCTGCAAGCCAGAAAGGACTGACAGGACATACTTAAGGTGATGGAGAAAAACCTACAGCCAAGATTACTCTACCCAGCAAGGATCACATTCAGATCTGATGGAGAAATTAAAACCTTTACAGACAAGCAAAAGCTGAGAGAGTTCAGCACCACCAAACCAGCTTTACAACAAATGTTAAAGGAATTCTCTAGGCAAGAAATAGAAGAGAAGGAAAAGACCTACAATAACAAACCCAAAACAATTAAGAAAATGGGAATAGGAACATACATATCGATAATTACCTTAAATGTAAATGGATTAAATGCTCCCACCAAAAGACACAGACTGGCTGAATGGATACATAAACAAGATCCATATAAATGCTGTCTAAAAGAGACCCACTTCAGACCTAGGGACACATACAGCCTGAAAGTGAGGGGATGGAAAAAGATATTCCATGCAAATGGAAATCAAAAGAAAGCTGGAGTAGCAATTCTCATATCAGACAAAATAGACTTTAAAATAAAGACTATTAGAAGAGACAAAGAAGGACATTACATAATGATCAAGGGATTGATCCAAGAAGAAGATATAACAATTGTAAATATTTATGCACCCAACATAGGAGCACCTCAATACATAAGGCAAATACTAACAGCCACAAAAGGGGAAACTGACAGTAACACAATCATAGTAGGGGACTTTAACACCCCACTTTCACCAATGGACAGATCACCCAAAATGAAAATAAATAAGAAAACAAGCTTTAAATGATACATTAAACAAGATGAACTTAATTGATGTTTATAGGACATGCCATCCAAAACCAACAGAATACACATTTTTCTCAAGTGCTCATGGAACATTCTCCAGGATAGATCATATGTTGGGTCACAAATCAAGCCTTGGTAAATTTAAGAAAATGGAAATCGTATAAAGTATCTTTTCCAACCACAACGCTATGAGAGTAGATATAAATTACAGGAAAAGATCTGTAAAAAATACAAACACATGGAAGCTAAACAATACACTACTTAATAACCAAGTGATCACTGAAGAAATCAAAGAGGAAATCAAAAAATACCTAGAAACAAATGACAATGGAGACACGACAGCCGAAAACCTATGGGATGCAGCAACAGCAGTTCTAAGAGGGAAGTTTATAGCAATACAATCCTACCTTAAGAAACAGGAAACATCTCGAATAAACAACCTAACCTTGCACCTAAAGCAATTAGAGAAAGAACAAAAAAAACCCCAAAGTTAGCAGAAGGAAAGAAATCATAATGATCAGATCAGAAATAAATGAAAAAGAAATGAAGGAAACGATAGCAAAGATCAATAAAACTAAAAGCTGGTTCTTTGAAAGGATAAACAAAATTGATAAACCATTAGCCAGACTCATCAAGAAAAAAAGGGAGAAGACTCAAATCAATAGAATTAGAAATGAAAAACGAGAAGTAACAACTGACACTGCAGAAATACAAAGGATCATGAGAGATTACTACAAACAACTCTACGCCAATAAAATGGACAACCTGTAAGAAATGGACAAATTCTTAGAAATGCACAACCTGCAGAGACTGAATCAGGAAGAAACAGAAAATAGGAACAGACCAATCACAACGACTGAAATTGAAACTGTGATTAAAAATCTTCCAACAAACAAAAGCCCAGGACCAGATGGCTTCACAGGCAAATTCTATCAAACATTTGGAGAAGAGATAACACCTATCCTTCTCAAACTCTTCCAAAATATAGCAGAGGGAGGAACACTTCCAAACTCATTCTATGAGGCCACCATCACCCTGATACCAAAACCAGACAAAGATGTCACAAAGAAAACTGCAGGTCAATATCACTGATGAACACAGATGCAAAAATCCTCAACAAAATACTAGCAAACAGAATCCAACAGTACATTAAAAGGATCATACAACATGATCAATTGGGGTTCATTCCAGGAATGCAAGGATTCTTCAATATACGCATATCAACCAACATGATACACCATATTAACAAATTGAAAGAGAAAAACCATATGATCATCTCAATAAATGCAGAGAAAGCTTTCGACAAAAGTCAAAACCCATTTATGATAAAAACCCTGCAGAAAGTAGGCATAGAGGGAACTTTCCTCAACATAATAAAGGCCATATATGACAAACACACAGCCAACATCATCCTCAACGGTGAAAAACTGAAACCATATCCACTAAGATCAGGAACAAGACAAGGTTGCCCACTCTCACCACTATTATTCAACATAGTTTTGCAAGTTTTAGCCACAGCAATCAGAGAAGAAAAAGAAATAAAAGGAATACAAATTGGAAAAGAAGAAGTAAAGCTGTCACTGTTTGCAGATGACATGATACTACATATAGAGAATCCTAAAGATGCTACCAGAAAACTACTAGAGTTAATCAATGAATTTGGTAGAGTAGCAGGATACAAAATTAATGCACAGAAATCTCTGGCATTCCTATACACTAATGATGAAAAATCTGAAAGTGAAATTAAGAAAACGCTCCCATTTACCACTACAACAAAAAGAATAAAATATCTAGGAATAAACCTACCTAAGGAGACAAAAGAGCTGTATGCAGAAAATTATAAGACACTGATGAAAGAAATTAAAGATGATACAAATAGATGCAGAGATACACCATGTTCTTGGATTGGAAGAATCAACATTGTGAAAATGACTCTACTACCCAAAGCAATCTACAGATTCAATGCAATCCCTATCAAACTACCACTAGCATTTTTCACAGAGCTAGAGCAAATAATTTCACAATTTGTATGGAAACACAAAAGACCCCGAATAGACAAAGCAATCTTGAGAACGAAAAATGGAGCTGGAGGAATCAGGCTCTCTGACTTCAGTCTATACTACAAAGCTACAGTAATCAAGACGGTATGGTACTGGCACAAAAACAGAAATATAGATCAATGGAACAGGATAGAAACCCAGAGATAAACCCACGCACATATGGTCACCTTATCTTTGATAAAGGAGGCAAAAATATACAGTGGAGAAAAGACAGCCTCTTCAATAAGTGGTGCTGGGAAAACTGGACAGGTACATGTAGAAGAATGAAATTAGAACACTCCCTAACACCATACACAAAAATAAACTCAAAATGGATTAAACACCTAAATGTAAGGCCAGACACTATCAAACTCTTAGTGGAAAACATAGGCAGAACACTCTATGACATTAATCACAGCAAGATCCTTTTTGACCTGCCTCCTAGAGAAATGGAAATAAAAACAAAAATAAACAAATGGGACCTAATGAAACTTTAAAGCTTTTGCACAGCAAAGCAAACCATAAACAAGACTAAAAGACAACCCTCAGAATGGGAGAAAATATTTGCAAATGAAGCAACTGACAAAGGATTAATCTCCAAAATTTACAAGCAGCTCATGTAGCTCAATAACAAAAAGCAAACAACCCAATCCAAAAATGGGCAGAAGACCTAAATAGACATTTCTCCAAAGAAGATATACAGATTGCCAACAAACACATGAAAGAATGTTCAACATCATTAATCATTAGAGCAATGCAACTCAAAACTACAATTAAATATCATCTCACACCAGTCAGAATGGCCATCATCAAAATATCTACAAACAATAAATGCTGGAGAGGGTGTGGAGAAAAGAGAACACTCTTGCACTGCTGGTGGGAATGTAAATTGATACAGCCACTATGGAGAACAGTATGGAGGTTCCTTAAAAAACTAAAAATAGAACTACCATAAGACCCAGCAATCCCACTGCTGGACATATACCCTGAGAAAACCGTAATTCAAAAAGAGTCATGTACCAAAACGTTCACTGCAGCTCTATTTACAATAGCCAGGACATGGAAGCAACCTAAGTGTCCAGCAAGAGATGAATGGATAAAGAAGATGTGGCACATATATACAATGGAATATTACTCAGCCATTAAAAGAAACGAAATTGAGTTATTTGTAGTGAGGTGGATGGACCTAGATTCTTTCATACAGAGTGAAGTAAGTCAGAAAGAGAAAAACAAATACCATATGCTAACACAGATATGTGGAATCTAAGGGGAAAAAAAAGGTCATGAAGAACCTAGGGGTAAGATGGCAATAAAGACACAGACCTACTAGAGAATGGACTTGAGGATATGGGGAGGGGGAAGGGTAAGCTGTGACAAAGTGAGAAGTGGCATGGACATATATACACTACCAAACGTAAAATAAATAGCTAGTGGGAAGCAGCTGCATAGCACAGGGAGATCAGCTCGGTGGTTTGTGACCACCTAGACGGATGGGATAGGGAGGGTGGGAGGGAGGGAGACACAAGAGGGAAGAGATATGGAAACATATGTATATGTATAACTGATTCACTTTGTTATAAAGCAGAAACTAAAACACCATTGTAAAGCAATTATACTCCAATAAAAATGTTTTTTTAAAAAAAAGAACAGATTGGTAATGTAAACAGAGGTGAAAACCCTAAGAATCACAGGGGAATGCAATAAATAGAAAACACTGTAACAGAAATGAAGAGTGCCTTTGAGGGGTTCATCAGTAGACTGGAAATGTCTGAGGAAACAATCAGTGAGCTTGAAGAAATGCCAATAGAATCTTCTAATATGAAATGCAAAGGGAAAATAAAGATCAAAAAGAATAGACTCTGGAACAATTAACAAAAGGTGTAACATAAACATAATGGAAATATCTGAAGGAGAAGACAGAAAGGAACAGGAGAAATAACTGAAGATCTCAGTTAATTAATGAGATCTTCCCATAATTAATGATAGACACCAAAGGCACAGATTCAGGAAGCTCAGAGAATACCAAGCAGGATAAAACTTTTAAAGTGGGGACTTCCCTGGTGGTCCACTGGCTAAGACTCCACACTCCCAATGCAGGGGGCCTGGGTTCGATCCCTGGTCAGGGAACTAGATCCCACATGCATGCTGCAACTAAGAGTTCACATGCCACAACTAAAGATCCCTCATGCTGCAACTAAGACCTGGCGGAGCCAAAGTAAATAAAGAAATAGTAAGAAAATAGTAAAAAATATGGTAGATATTAATCCAACTGTATCAATCATTTTAAGCATCAGTGGTCTAAATACCACATGGAAAGACACAAACTGTCATAGTAGATAATAAAATAAGACCTAATTATATGTTGTCTACAAGAAGCACACTTTGAATATAAACACAGAGATAGATAAAAGTAAAAGGATGGAGAAACATATACCATGCCAACACCAAACAAAAGAAAACTGCATAGCTATATTAATTTCAGACAAAGCAGACTGCAGAGCAATGAAAACTCACAGGAATGAGGAAGGGCAGTACATAATTATATAGGGGCCACGTCTCCAAGAAGACATAGCAATCCTTCACGTGTATGTGTGTAACAACAGAGGGGCAAAATATACAAGGCAAAAACGGACAGAGGGACTTCCCTGGTGGTCCACTGGGTAAGACTCTGCACTCTCAATGCAGGGGGCCCAGGTTCGATCCCTGGCTGGGGAACTAAGATCCCACATGCCACAACTAAAAGCCCTCATGCCGCAACTAATAGCCCAAATGCCGCAGCTAAGAAGTCTGTGTGCCACAACCACAAGATCCTGCATCCTGCAACCAAAAGATCCTGCATGCCTCAACAAAGATCCCACATGCCACAACTAAGACCTGGTGCAGCCAAAATAAATAAATCAATTATTTTTTTAAAAAACCGATAGACCTGCAAGGAGAAATGAATCCACTACTATAGCGGTAGACTTCAACACCCCCTTATCATGAATCATAAATTCCAGCAAGCAGAAAATCAGGAAGGACAAAGTTGAACTGAACAGCACGATGAAACAACTGGACTTAATTGTAATCTATGGAATACTTCAGGCAACAACAGCAGAATACACATTCTTCTCAAGTTCACATGGAACATTCACCAAGACAGACCACATTCTGGGACATAAAATGCACCTTAATAGATTTGAAAGAAAAAAAAAAGAAATCATACAAAATATGCTCAGACCACACTGGCATTAATCTAGAAATCAATCGCGGAAAGATAGTGGAAAACCCCCAAATACTTGGAGATTAAACAACACACTTCTAAATAACACATGAATCAAAGAAGTCTTGAGAACAATTAAACATTATTTTGAATTAAATAAAAATGAAAATACAACTTATCAAATTTTGTGGGATACAGCAAATTCAGTACCTAGAGGGAAATTTATACCACTGAATGCATACTGTTGAAAAGATCTATAATCAATAATGTAAGCGTCTAAATTATTAGAGAAATGCAAATCAAATCTACAGTGAGGTACCACCTCACACCGGTCAGAATGGCCATCATTAAAAAGTCTACAAATAACAAATGCTGGAGAGGGTGTAGAGAAAAGGGGACCCTCCTACACTGTTGGTGGGAATGTAAAGTGGTGCAGTCACTATGGAAAATAGTATGGAGGTTCCTCAAAAAACTAAAAATAGGGACTTCCCTGGTAGCCCAGTGGTTGGGATTCCGCGCTTCCACTGTGAGGGGCGAGGGTTCGATCCCTGGTTGTGTCACTAGGATCACGCATGCCGTGCGGCACTGCCAAAAAAAAACCCCAAAACTAAAAATAGAGTTGCTATATGACCAAGCAATCCTAATCCTGGGCATATAACCAGATAAAACTCTAATTCAAAAAGATACATGTACCCCTATGTTCATAGCAGCACTATTCACAATAGCCAAGACATGGAAACAACCTAAATGTCCAACGATAGATGAATAGATAAAGAAGATGTGGTACATATACACAGTGGAATACACTCAGGCATTAAAAAAGAATGAAATAATGCCATGTGCAGCTACATGGATGTACCTAGAGATTATCATACTAAGTGAAGTAAGTCAGAAAGAGAAAGACAAATACCATATGATATCACTTATATGTGGAATCTAAAATATGACACAAACTTATCTATGAAACAGAAACAAACTCACAGACATAGAGAACAGACTTGTGGTTGCCAAGCGGGAAGTGGGAGTAGAGGAGGGATGGATTGGGAGTTTGGGATTAGCAGATGCAAACTACTATATATAGAATGGATAAACAACGAAGTCCTACTGTATAGCACAGGGAACTATATTCAATATTCTGTGATAAACCATAATAGAAAATAATATGAAAAAGAATGTATATATATATATATATATATATATATATGTATAACTAACTGCTGTACAGCAGAAATTAACACATTGTACATCAACTATACCTGAATAAAATAAATTTTAAAAATACAAGGTTGGATTTCCCTGGTGGCACAGTGGTTAAGAATCCACCTGACAGTGCAGGGGACACGGGTTCGAGCCCTGGTCCAGGAAGATCCCACATGCCGTGAAGCAACTAAGCCCATGTGCAACTACTGAGCCAGCGCTCTAGAGCCCGTGAGCCACAACTACTGAGCCCACGCACGTAGAGCCCATGCTCCGCAATGAGAGAAGCCACCGCAATGAGAAGCCTGTGCACCACAACAAAGAGTAGCCCCCACTCCCCACAACTAGAGAAAGCCCACGCTCAGCAACTAAGACCCAACACAGCCAAAAATAAATAAATGAATAAATTTATTAAAAAAATAATGTAAGTGTCTACCTAAGGAAACTACAAAAAGAAAATGAATTAAATCTAAGTAAATGCAGGAAAAATAACAAAAATTGGAAAATGTAATTGTGGGAAACCAACAGAGATCATTTAAAACAGAAGCAACTTGCCAATTTATACATCTATTACAATATATCCTAACTTAATTTCAAATTTTTACACCTGTTTTAAGTAGAATAGTCTTTTGATTCATCCTCTTAGTTAACCTATGTAAGACTTTCCATTACATGTCAAGAATTAGAATAGAGTAAGGGTAAATATAGAGATAATAACAACATTTGAATAAAGTGCTTTCTTTCTCAAATATTTATTAACCCTTCTATTTTGTATATCAAGTGAATGCCAACAACATTTCTCAATTTTTCAAATTTATTCACATTGTTCACTTGTGAGTTCATTAATTACAGAAGGAATATACAGTTCTTTTTAGATCCCAATATAATTTATGAAGAATCCTATGTGGTATGATCCAAATTTCAATTAGAGACAAAATTAAGATTACCTAAGAGGTTTATAACTTCTTTGAAAATGGAGACAATCCAAAGAATCAATATGTTCTCTGGTTTACTCATCAGGAGCAGGAACATTAATTTAAATGACAGTCATATCATTTGTTAGTCTTCCTTTAATAAGATATATTGCTTTTTTTTTTTTATTATTTATGGCTGTGTTGGGTCTTCGTTGCAGTTTGCGGGCTTCTCATTGTGGTGGCTTCTCTTGTTGTGGAGCACGGCCTCTAGGTGCGCGGGCTTCAGTAGTTGTGGTTTGTGGAGTGCAGGCTCAGTACCTGTGGCACACAGGCTTGGTTGCTCCATGGCATGTGGGATCTTCCTGGACCAGGGCTCGAACCCGTATCCCCTGCATTTGCAGGCGGATTCTTAACCACTGCGCCACCAGGGAAGTCCCTATTGCATTATTATCTTAAGGAATCTTAATTATAAATAATAAAGGATGTGTATAAATACCACAATCATTTTCTTAGTATTAGACACAAACACCACCATGAATTTTAAATCCCAAACTACAATATGAATACTTGGATATTTTGTATATGTGTATCCATGTGTGTGTATCTATTAGTTAACCTGTGTAAAAATATATATACCCATATATATACTTGTTAGTATACTATATAGTATGTACATTATATAGATTATATGTATATATATATTAATACACATATACTCATTACTCTGGATATATACATATCTATATATACTTAGTATATCCATATATAGTATTGAATATATATATCCATATATAGTGAATATGGATAAATAATATGCCTTTATATTTGACATCCATCACATCAACTGCCTCCCCCCATGAACCTCCTCCATTCTTAAACCTACTCCATTCCTGGTCCCTTTGCTTGATTTTCACGTATATTCCTCAAGGTACACTAGGAAAATCATCACCTGGCAAGCCTTTGTGACCATCTCTCTCTGATTAAGGAATTCCTTTTAGATACTCTAGTATCTCCCTATGCTTAAGTATATCTGAGGACTGGCAGCTATGATATACATCAGTGACTTTCTGTCTCACCTCTTAGAGAAACACATTTCAAATATCATAGAACTGACAGCCCTGCTTTGTATCACTATTTGCCCATCTTGTAAAGCAGTGCTTCTCAAAGTTTAATGTTTACGCTGAACACTAGTGCCTTGTTAAAATGCAGATTCTGATTTAGTGGGTCTGGAATGTGGCTTGATATTCTGTATTTATCAAGTTTCCAAGTGATGGTGATGGTAATGCTGATGACCCATGAACCACTCTTTGAGAAGCAAGGCTTTGAAGCTGTGATAACAGTGATTGGGATATTCACACCTATGGCCCCAGCATGTGTGCAGTATCTCCAACATGGTAGCACCTCAATAATGTTTGTTGGATGAATGGATAAATGAAATAGTAACAATATAACTAAAATAAGTATTTTTGATTCAATGAACCATATTAAATACTTCATACTCTGTGTTCTGATTTATTCTCACAACAGTCACATAAGGTAGGTTTCACTGTTTATAAATATTCAAGTGGTTTAGAGGGGTAAATTAAATATTTCATGGTATGTACAAAGAGCTAGGAAATGTGGGATTTCTTATCCCGAATGCACAATCAACCTTAGTTTTTTAATCTACAATATGTTACTACTGTACCTGCCTATTCTTCCTTCTTATAATCACCAAACAACATTTTCAGATAAATTTTTCAAAGAATATGTGTTCTGTGTATTTATATGTTGCTTTACCTTTCTACATGCCTCCGTTTCATCGTTTACCTAATTTTAATAATAATAATTCCATTTCATTGTGGTGGTGTAAGGATTCAGGTAGAAGGTCCATGTAAAGCTATGGGTAAAATGCCCAGAATGACATGCATTTAATAACTGTGTGACCTAATCACAGAGAGATGGGTCTGGATCCACAGGCGAATAGTCTCTGTTGAGGGGAGAAAATACAGTATAATTGAGATTTGGTTCTGTTTTTCTTTCATGGAAAATAGTAACTGGCATAAGATATAATGAAATATGACTGTGTTCAATTTATTGTGCAGTTTTTCTTAGAGTAGGTGTGTACAACCAAAGAATGGTGATTTATCTATGGAAAACAGTGCTCTCCATCTACTAAAGAACTCAAAACATGTTGGCTGATAAAAGATAAACATGATGGCGTCTTTATATATATACTTTATATATATATATATATATACACACACACATATATATATATAAAGTGGTTAAAAATATCATGAAACCCAAAGTAATAAAATTCATATACCAAAAAATTAGAAAACAGTGTAATTGAGGGAAATCAAAAGGCATAATTAATAAAACCAAAAGCTGGTTCTTTGAGGTTAATAATATTGATAAACATCTAGTCAAGCTAACTGAGAAAAAAGAGGGAAGACAGAAATTACTAATCTTAGAAATGGAAGGGGGCGGTTAATGAAAATGAAAAAGTATTTTTAAAAACCAACATCCATTTATAAGAGCAAGGTAGGATAGAGGGGACTTTCTCTTCTTGAGGAGAAAGAAACATCCATAAGAAACTTGCAGCTAACATCATAGTTGATGAGAGACTAGAAGCTTTCTCCTGGTAGCATCAGAAAGAAGGCAAGGATGTGCCCCTTTTCCGAATATCTTTATGTTCTGAATGACTGTGAAACGAATGTCCTCAGAGGAGAACGTCATTAATGTAACATCACACCTCTGCTCCTGGAGCAGGTGTCTGCAGTTCAAGTCTTGCCTGCAGAGGCTATGTGCCGTCGTTGCAGTGGCGTTTAGGTTCCCTGAGGGTAACCAGATAAAGGTGTATCTAAGAGTCATTGAAATGGGCACTGAACAGAACACTGAGTCAAATCTGTGATAACAGGGTATTTACCCGTTGCTGAGTGGATGGAGTCAGTAATTTCCATAATGCTGGGGACTGGGAATAGGGGCTTATTTGGTGAGATCAGAGCCTCAAGTTTGCAGCAATCCACTGCGAGGTGTCATTCATTCTTTCCAGGTTTAAGAAAAGGCCAAATCTGGCTGTTCAAAGGAGAAGCACTGGGGATAATGATAATTACTCCTTCACTAAGCAGATTTTGTACAATGGTTTCGTACTGTAAATAATTATAATTTCCTGTATATTATGATGTTTTGACATCAGTCTTTCTAGCTGGGGAGAGACTGACCCTTGGGGTCAGCCACTTCTTGAGATAGCAAAGGGTCCACCTAGAAGCATGCTTTTGATATGCAAGCCAACCAATCCAGAGCCAGACTTGGCTTTAACCCATCTTTATAAATACCCTACCTGGCCTTAACCCATCTTTATGAATTTTCAATCTTGCCCCCATTCCATAAGGCTGGAGGCCAGATCCAGGGCTCACATTCTCCTGGGACCCATCAACCATAAATTAACCAAGGGCCAGACAGTTACTCCTCTGGTATGGGAACCATTTGAGCCTAGACTTCACAAACAAACACAAAAAACCCTGTCAGGTGCAGCTGCACACCATTCTATGGACTATTAGTCTTATTACTACTGGTCTGGGTGCTTTCTCACTGGTTTACAATCTGCAGGTCCAGAGCCTACAACTAAATGTGGCCATTGTTTCAACTAAACATGGCAAATGTCAAGATACATAACAACTGGTGGGGATCCACTTGGAAGGGATACTCCAGTCCCATATCCCACACAACATCACCATAGCCCAGGAGTTGTGAAAGGAAAATAAAAATGGAGTTGGTATTGCTCTCTAAAATGGAAGCGGGAGGCCATTAAGGCACTGTGACTTATGCACATCTCAGTCTGGATGAAATCTGACCTTTTGACCACTTACTGTCCTAATGAAGTCACCAGCACATCTGCCAGAAACTCAAGATATTTATCAGACCCCTACCCTAAAATAACTAGTGATTCCTGCTGAGTAATATATCAACAGGACAAATATATCCTGACTCAGAAATTTCAAGTCAGAGTCAATCACAGTTCTCACCAGGAACTTTTAACAACCTCATGGCTTTTTGTGTTTGCAAGTCCCTGACTCTTTCTATTCTCCAGAACATTGTTTTGGGGTTACCCAAATCTGTGCTTCCTGAACTGCTTTTTTTGTTTGTTTTTGTTTGTTTGTTTGTTTTCAGCTGCATTGGGTCTTTGTTGCTGCACGCGGGCTTTCTCTAGTTGTGGCAAGCAGGGGCTACTCTTTGTTGTGGTGCACGGGCTTCTCACTGCGGTCGGTGGCTTCTCTTGTTGCGGAGCACAGGCTCTAGGCGCACGGGCTTCAGTAGTTGTGACTCATGGGCTCTAGAGCGCAGGCTCAGTAATTGTGGTGCACGGGCTGAGCTGCTCCGCGGCATGTGGGATCTTCCCAGACCAGGGCTCGAACCCGTGTCCCCTGCGATGGCAGGCAGATTCTTAACCACTGTGCCACCAGGGAAGTCCCTGAACTGCAATTCTTAAGACACCAAATAAACTCTTTTCTTATTTGCAGCCTCCTGCATTATTTTTTGGTTGACAGAGGTCACCACTGGAGAGGACACTGCCTCAAATGACATTGCCCCTGTCCAAGACTTGCCTTTGGAAATGACTTCACCCCCTGCACTGGAGACAACTTCATCCCGACACTAAAACCTCTGCCTCAGTGACCCTATATACTGCCTCTCCTAAAGCACAGATCGGACACAGGACATTTATTGCTTTTTTTTTCGTTTAAGAATTGTGTCATGTTTCTGGGCTCACTGTCTGCTTAGTCCATGATCCTGGTATATTCCCTGCTCTCTGCTAAAATGGACACCCTTACACGCCCATGCCTAAAGGGAAATCTGGCAAAGGTTACTACTATCTGCACCATCCTGAAAATTAATGGAGACCACTGCTTTCCCCAGGAGGCACCTGCCTCTTATCAGTCAACCCCTGGACCCCCCTGGTAAGAGAACCACTCACTCCTCAGTGCTTTCCTGTACTCCTCTCCTCCAGCTTTCCACCATGATCTCCACAACCACTCCTTTCCTATAATTACATACAAATACCACTAATCTTTACAGAAGTTACACGTACTAACTTATTTCATATCCTCTAATGGAAGAAAGTTTCACATACTGAGGTATAGGGAAGTCATTCTGGCTTATACATGATTTAACTTGAACTTCTTGCTAACTAAAATACTCTTATGGCCTGTCAAACATACACTGTACATCTGCTCTAGCTATTAAAGAAACTATTAAAGAATAAAGGATGAAGCATTTTGTGCTTTGGATATATGGCCTCCTAGATAGTAAAGATATGTACTAAGGAAGAGTTTCAATGACCCCAGATTCTTGCATCTCCCCACAGATGGAAAAACACTAAAACCATTAACTTGAGATATCTGTTCCTTGTGATGAGCAGTAATCTTTCACCAAGATGTATGCTTGTCTACATGTATTTCCCAGCCAAAACAATTCACATATATCCGGGCTCCTCCACTACCTCTTTGGGGTAGTCCCCGCAGAGCTACTGAGAGATGTTTCCTAGGCTATAGTCCTCAGTTTGGATTGAGTAAAACTCTTTTCTTTCTTTTTTTTTAAATGGAGGTTCACTTTTTAAATAAATTTATTTATTTTATTTATTTATTTTTGGCTGCCTTGGGTCTTTCTTGCCACACATGGGCTTTCTCTAGTTGCAGCGAGCAGAGGCCACTCTTCATAGTGGTGCACAGCTTCTCACTGTGGTGGCTTCTCTTGTGGAGCACGGGCTCTAGGCATGTGGGCTTCAGTAGTTGTGGCACATGGGCTCAGTAGTTGTGGCTCGCAGGCTCCGGAGCGCAGGCTCAGTAGTTGTGGTGCACGGGCTGAGTTGCTCCGCGGCATGTGGGATCTTCCCAGACCAGGGATCAAACCCGTGTCCCCTGCATTGGCACGCAGATTCTTAACCACTGCGCCACCAGGGAAGCCGCTTTTCTATTCTTATTATAGATTATTTATTATTTCCATCGACACCTCCAACAACATAATTTGACCTGAGCATATTCCTAACACAGTTCACAACTCCACCAAGATATATTAGAGCTCCCCACACACAATTTCAGATTGATTTTAGCTAATGCCATACAATGGGAACCTTAATTATGGGCCGGCCTGAGGTCACTCCTTGTACTTCTGTTGTATTCCTCCTTTACTCTCATAATAAATTATTTTCTATGCTGTTTAGGGCAACTTATGCCCTACTCTCTTAAAATCTTTACCAATCTATCATCACCCCAAACTTTCCTTAATATGTCAAAACATCAGAGGACCAACTGTATTGTAAATATCTAAAATATTCTGTGTATTATGATGTTTTGACATCTTACAAAACCTTTCTGTCTGGGGAGAAACTGTCCGTTCCAAGGCGAGGCAATTTAAGAGGCAGCAAAGGGCCCAGCTGGGAGCATGCCTTTGATATGCAAACTAACGAATTCAGAGCCAGACCTCCTCTGCCTCGCCTGTACCCACCCCCTCACCCTGTCCCCAGCAATATTCCCTTGCCTGCATCATCCCAGGGCCAGGTACCAGGCAACTAGGTACCACCCCTGTAGTCCAAAGCCCACCAAAATTATTCAAACTAGCCAATCCTAAACTGTTCACTCTGCCCTGCTTTGCTTTTGCTGGAGAAACCCCCAAGAAAGCCTGTAGCCTAAACTCTATCCATTCCCACCCTCCAGACTTCTGCCTCCTGACTGCCCTGGTATCTTTCCCACATGGCCCCGCACGGGATGGTGTGGCACGCCATGCCTCCTGTCTCTAGGGTGGGTGTAGTGTAACTGCCCGACACTACGGCACATTTTAAGCTTTTGACTGCTGAGGCATCCATTTCAAAGACATCCATCTTGCCAACTACACAACTAGATGGAGCCAGGCTGCACCATCCATGAATTCCCTGTCTAGAAAGCCCTGGGTGACCCAGGCAACTGACTACTTGAGTCACCCAGCTTTTCCCACCCTGGGTTTTTCTGTTTTGTTTCTTTTTTTTTCAATATACTCAAGGTTTGTATGTATGTATGTATTTATTTACTTTGGGCTGCGATGGGTCTTTGTTGCTGCGTGCGGGCTTTCCCTAGTTGCGGCGAGCGGGGGCTACTCTTCGTTGTGGTGCACCGGCTTCTCATTGCAGGGCAGGGGCTTCTCTTGTTGCAGAGCATGGGCTCTAGGCGTGCGGGCTTCAGTTGTTGTGGCACATGGGCTTCAGTAGTTGTGGCTTGTGGGCTCTAGAGCTCAGGCTCAGTAGTTTTGGCGCACGGGCTTAGTTGCTCCACGGCATGGGGGATCTTCCCGGACCAGGGCTCGAACCTGTGTCCCCTACCTTGGCAGGCAGATTCTTAACCACTGTGCTGCCAGGGAAGTCCCCCCACCCTGGGCTTTAATTCTCGCTCTTATGTTTTAAATTCTCCAATAATGGGTGAACCCCAGAAACCCTAGCTACCTTGCCCTTGGACCCCAATAAAGTCTGAGTCTCCTGGTGTGCTCCCCACTACCACCCACAACCCTTGGGCCCAGAACTTGTTAGTAATTAATCTTGTTTTTTCCAATAACCCTGATGGTTGTTGCTGAGATTCATCTTACCATCATGATAGAACCACAAGGGCCTGTCCAGCAACCACACTGACTCAGGTGGGGAATTGTCTATCAGGGCTCGCCACAAGCAGTACAAGCCTAGGTGAGTATCTCAGGCATTCCTGGCTGATCAAATTTTGGCATCACTACCATAGGCTGAGACCAACATGAACAGTGTGAGTATAATAAAATGCTTTTTTTTTTTTTCCTGAGCCTCTCCTGTCTCCACCTGTGGCTGCACTTTGACCATCTCAAAGAATATAAATCATTCAAGGCCCTGTCAACTGAAAGAAAAATGCATAATGTAAAAGTTATGAGTTAACTTTTATTCGGGGGCCTTACTGAAGACTATAGCCCAGGAGACAGCCTCTCAGAGAGCTCTGAGGAACTGCTCTGAAGAGTAAGGGCGGAGCCAGGATATATATGATTTTTTTTTTGCTGGAAAAAACATGTAGTCAAACATAAAAAAATTACCGCCGGGAATTCCCTGGCGGTCTAGTGGTTAGGACTCCGCGCTTCCACTGCAGGGGCATGGCTACAATCCCTGGTCGGGGAACTAAGATCCTGCAAGATGTGCCGTATGGCCAAAGAAAAAAAAAAGATTACTGCTAATCACAAAGAACAGACATCTCAAGTTACTGATTTTAGTGCTTTTCTATGTATGGGAAGACGTAAGAATCTGGGGTCACTGAAAGTTTTCTTAGATATGCAACCTAACTATCCCAGGGTCAATATATCCAAAGCACAGAATGCTTCCTGTTTTTCTCCATCCTGAATTCCCCTTAGGATGCACTGTTGGTGGGTGACTCAAGCTAATGGCTTGATCCTTGCAGAACTGGAATCATGGGAAACATTTTTTCTTTACAATGCCCCTTGGGCATAGATCTTATCGAGGTTTGAGAGGCATTTCATGACCAATTTGACCCCTCGTGCTAGGAAGGCTCATTGCTAGGTCAGGTGAGGATCTCGGTGATAGGCTATTCATGTGCTATATCTGGATTAGACCCTGTTAATAACCTAAAATTCTCTGGATCATCCGTCTTACAAGTCTATTATCAACGAGGAAATGTTTTCCCTTGTTGCTTCTTCCCATATCTACAGTTGCACTATTACAATTAATTTTTTTTAATTTATTAATTTATTTATTTTTGGCTGCATTGGGTCTTCATTGCTGCGCACGGACTTTCTCTAGTTGCGGCGAGCGCGGGCTACTCTTCCTTGCAGCGCATGGCTTCTCACTGCAGTGGCTTCTCGTTGCAGAGCACGGGCTCTAGGCGCATGGGCTTCAGTAGTTGTGGCACATGGGCTTAGCTGCTCCGTGGCACGTGGGATCTTCCCGGACCAGGGCTCGAACCCATGTCCCTTGCATTGGCAGGCAGATTCTTAACCACTGTGCCACCAGGGAAGCCCATACAATTAATTTTATATAGAGCTATAAATGTGATCAATTGCCTCAAGATGTTTAGTCATCATTAATTTTGTCAGCGGCCTGGTTACACATTGGGTAATGCAAGAGACAACCATCCTATAAAACAGACAGGATGTAAGTAATATAGCTAGTAACATTAATAAGGTCATAGTACAACAAAAAGAGATACAAAGCATAAACAGCTTGAAAACAACCAAGAGAGAACAAATTAAAACAATGATTAGTATAGTATAACTAGTTGTAATCTGGATCACAAGAAGTCATCAAGTCCAGAGGGGAGCCAGCTGGAGAAGGCAAATTCTGGAGGGATCAGGTAAAGAGAAAAAGATAAATGTTTCATCTTCTTTTACAAAGGTATACTTTATCAACTTGCTGCAGGTCATAGTTAGCATAAGAGGAAAGGTTTTCCAGCTTAGTAGTATGATCTACAACTCATCAGAAACCTATATTTGTCAAAAAGTTCTCTTATGAATCTTCCTGAAGATCTTCATTTTATAAAAGCATCAGAGTAAAACGATGATTGTAAGTGACAAAAGACTTAAAATGGCTGTCTTAGGTCAGTCTCCCAAGGCAATAGAAATAAAAGCAAAAATAAACAAATGGGACCTAATCAAACTTACAAGCTTTTGTACAGAAAAAGAAACCATAAACAAAATGAAAAGACAATCTATGGACTAGGAGAAAATATTTGCAAATGATATGACCAACAAGGGCTTAATTTCCAAAATATACAAACAGCTCATACAACTCACTAACAAAAACAAATAACCCAATCAAAAAATGGACAGAAAACCTAAATAGACATTTCTCCAAAGAAGACATACAGATGGCCAACAGGCACACAAAAAGATGCTCAACATCACTAATTATTAGAGAAATGAACATCAAAACTGCAATAGGGGGGGCCTCCCTGGTGGTGCAGTGGTTAAGAATCCGCCTGCCAATGCAGGGGACACGGGTTCGAGCCCTGACCCGGGAAGATCCACATGCCACGGAGCAACTAAGCCTGTGCACCACAACTTCTAAGCCTGCACGCCACAACTACTGAGGCCTTGTGCCACAACTACTGAAGCCCATGTGCCTAGAGCCCATGCTCCGCAACAAGAGAATCCACCGCAAAGAGAAACCCATGCACTGCAATGAAGAGTAGCCCCTGCTCACTGCAACTAAAGAAAGCCTGCGCAGCAATGAAGACTCAACGCAGCCATAAATAAATAAATAAAAATAAAGTTCCCTTTAAAATATAATAAATAAATAAATTTTGAAAAGTGATTTAAAAAAAAATCCTACAATGGGGATGGACTTCCTTGGTGGTGCAGTGGCTAAGACTCTGCGCTCCCAATGCAGGGGGCCCGGGTTCGATCCCTGGTCAGGGAACTAGATCCCACACACATGCCACAACTAAGAGTTCGCATGCCGCAATTAAGGAGTCCACGAGTCGCAACTAAGGAGCACACCTGCTGCAAACAAGACCTGGCGCAACCAAATAAATAAATAAACATTTTTAAAAAACTACAATGTATCACCTCACACCAGTCAGAATGGCCATCATTAAAAAGTCTATAAATAACAAATACTGGAGAGGGTGTTGAGAAAACGGAACCTTCCTACACTGTTGGTGGGAATGTAAATTGGTGCAGCCACTATGGAAAACAGTATAGAGGTTCCTCAAAAAAGTAAAAGTAGAGTTGCCATATGATCCTGCAATCCCACTCCTGGGCATATATCCAGAGAAAACTATAATTCAAAAAGATACATGCATCCCACCCCCTTTCATTGCAGCACTACTTACAACAGCCAAGACATGGGAACAACCTAAATGTCCATCAACAGATGAATAAAGAAGATGTGGTACATATATACAGTGGAATACTACTCAGTCATAAAAAAGAATGAAATAATGCTATTTGCAGCAACATGGATGGACCTAGAGATTATCACACTAAGTGAAGTAAGTCAGAAAGAGAAAGCAAAATACCATATGATATCACTTATATGTGGAATCTAAAATATGACAAAAATGGGACTTCCCTGGTGGTCCAGTGGTAAAAACTCCGCGCTTCCACTGTGGGTTCGATCCCTGGTCAGGGAAGTTTCACACATCTCACAGTGTGGCCAAAAAATAAATTTTTATGATAAAATAAACTATGACGAACTTATCTACAAAACAGAAACCAACTCACAGACATAGAGAACAGACTTGTGGTTGCCGAGGGGGAGGGGGAGTGGGGGAGGGATGGATTGGGAGTCTGGGATTAGCAGATGCAAACTATTATATATAGGATGGATAAACAACAAGGTCCTACTGTACAGCACAGGGAATTATATTCAATATCCTGTGATAAGCCATAATGGAAAATAATATGAAAAAGAATGTATATATGTATAACTGAATCACTGTGTTGTACAGTAGAAATTAATACATTATAAACCAACTATACGTCAATAAAATAAAAAAAATTTTAAAGACTTAAAATGGCATAAAGATCTGATTACAGTGCAATTGACAAAGAAATTTGGTTATTTCTGTGACATACATTTTAAGGTAATAACTAGAATTATGACTGATAATATTATACTAAGACATATCAGATTTTTAGGATTTCCATATAATTTCTAGAATATCTATATTAATGACATTTACCCACACAATATAACCTAAGAAGGTTTATCACCACTTACTTGACAATGTTTCTCAGTAATTTAACATACCAAATAAACGTAATTAGTTTAATATCTCTCTTTGGGATGTTTCAGGGGCCCTCAAAAGCAGCCCAAGTTAGCTAGAGGTCAAAAGAACTTCACTTAGAATTCGACATGGGGAATTTTATCAAGGATATGAAAAGGTTTTAAAACACTTAGTCAAACAGGCTCACAGGTCACTGTGAAACAATACTTATTCACTCAACCAAAGTGACAATAAAAGATTTTAACGGCAAATACAGAAAGTTACAACAGATTACTTAAAAGGTAAAGAGGGCTTCCCTGGTGGCGCAGTGGTTGAGAGTCCGCCTGCCGATGCAGGGCACACGGGCTCGTGCCCCGGTCCTGGAAGATCCCACATGCCACGGAGCGGCTGGGCCTGTGAGCCATAGCCGCTGAGCCTGCGCGTCCGGAGCCTGTGCTCCGCAATGGGAGAGGCCACAACAGTGAGAGGCCCGCGTACCGCAGAAAAAGAAAAAGGTAAAGAAACTTTACAATTTGTTATCAAAAGCAGATCAATATTCCAAGAAAACTGTGTTCTCTTAAAACGGAAAGAAAAACAAATTCTAGTTTTGCTGAATCACTTTGCTGTACACCTGAAATTAACACAACATTGTATCAATAAATCAACTATACCTCAATTTTTTAAAAATTCTTGCTTTATACCACCTTTTTTTTTCTTTTTTATTTGATGCATCGGGTCTTAGTTGTGGTATGCGGATCTTTGTTGCAGCGTGCGGGCTTCTCTCTAGCTGTGGCATACGGGTTTTCTCTCTCTAGTTGTGGCATGCGGGCTCCAGGGCGCATGGGCTCCGTAGTTTGCAGCAGGCGGGCTCTCTAGTTGAGGCGCCCGGACTCAGTAGTTGTGGCACGCAGGCTTAGTTGCCCCATGACATGTGGGATCTTAGTTCCCCAACCAGGGATCAAATCCTCATCCCCTGCATTGGAAGGCAGATTCTTTACCACTGGACCACCAGGGAAGTCCCTATATCAGCTTACTTTTAATATAAAAATTTATTTACTCAAATAAATTTAATTCTAATCTTAGCAAGTCCTAACCATGCACAAAATTCTTTTTTCAGGGTTTGGCCAACTAAAAAATGTCACTCGCGGGGGGCTTCCCTGGTGGCACAGTGGTTAAGAATCCGTCTGCCAACACAGGGGACACGGGTTCGAGCCCTGGTCTGGGAAGACCCCACATGCCGCAGAGCAACTAAGCCCGTGCGCCACAACTACTGAGCCTGTGCTCTAGAGCCCACGAGCTACAACTACTGAGCCCATGTGCCACAACTACTGAAGCCCGTGCGCCTACAGCCCGTGCTCCACAACAAGTCACCGCAATAAGAAGCCTGCGTACCACAACGAAGAGTAGCCCCTGCTCACTGCAACTAGAGAAAGCCTGTGTGCAGCAACAAAGGCCCAATGCAGTCAAAAATAAATAAATAAATTTATTTTTTTTAAATGTCACTCGCCATCTGGTTCTACAAGAATTAAGTCACTACAGTCACTGACCTTCAACACACCCTGAAAGTAATTCAGGGTCAAGATCAGGAATAAGGCACTCTGTGCTCTGGGAAAAGTGGCAAAACAGGCCTTCAGGGCTTCCCTGGTGGCGCAGCGGTTGGGAGCCCGCCTGCCGATGCAGGGGACGCGGGTTCGTGCCCCGATCCGGGAGGATCCCACATGCCGCGGAGCGGCTGGGCCCGTGAGCCATGGCCGCTGAGCCTGCCCGTCCGGAGCCTGTGCTCCGCAACGGGAGAGGCCACAGCAGTGAGAGGCCCACGTACCGCAAAAAAAAAAAAAAAAAAAAAAAAAAAAAAACAGGCCTTCAGATAGATGTTTTCAGGAAAAAAATTTATGAACCCCAATTTTTGCATCTTCCCATTCTTAGAAAAGCACTAAAACCATTAACTAAGATATCTGTTCCTCATGAACAGCAACAACCTTCTACCAAGATGTGTGCCTGACTGCATGGACCCTTCTCCAAATCACATATATACTGATATCCCCACCTACTCTTTGGAGCAGTTCCTCAGAGCTGGGAGGCTATCTCCCGGGCTACAGTCCTCAGTAAGTCTCCAAATAAAACTGAAACACAGTTCTCACATTGTGGGGTTTTATTTCAGTCAACAGTTTCTTTCCTACAAACCTTTTATAACTTCCTTTTTTTTTTTGGTACGTGGGCCTCTCACTGTTGTGGCCTCTCCCGTTGTGGAGCACAGGCTCCGGACGCACAGGCTCAGCGACCATGGCTCACGGGCCTAGCCGCTCCGCGGCATGTGAGATCTTCCCGGACCGGGGCACAAACCCGTGTCCCCTGCATCGGCAGGCGGACTCTCAACCACTGCGCCACCAGGGAAGCCCTATAACTTACTTTTTTACCTTCAGATTTTGTTCTGTGCTTTCCCCTTCTTTCTATGTCCCCAGGATAAAATTACTTTCTTTTCCCTTAAGAAAATGTATTTCCACTCCTTATACCTTTTTTTCCTTACAAAGATGTCTTCCTTATTAATTTTAGTAGTTTTAATTACATATATTAACTAGAATTCTTAATCTTTAAAAACCTTAATTTCTAGTCTAAACTAAGAAGTAAACAATTATGAACTGTCTTTCTTAATAAATTTATTTTTTTTAATTTTTGGCTGTGTTGGGTCTTCGTTGCTGTGCGCGGGCTTTTCTCTAGTTGTGGAGAGTGGGGGCTACTCTTCATTGTGGTGCGCAGGCTTCTCATTGTGGTGGCTTCTCTTGTTGCAGAGCATGGGCTCTAGGCATGTGGGCTTCAGTAGTTGTGGCACATGGGCTCAGTAGTTGTGGCTCGTGGGTTCTAGAGCGCAGGCTCAGCAGTTGTGGCTCACGGGCTTAGCTGCTCTGCGGCATGTGGGATCTTCCCAGACCAGGGCTCAAACCCGTGTCCTCTGCATTAGCAGGCATATTCTTAACCACTGTGCCACCAGGAAGCCCACGAACTGTCTTTTACATTAGCACTCTGCAGACTGGCAAACTTATAAATACTATCTATCTATCTATTTACTTATGGCTGCATTGGGTCTTCGTTGCTGCGCACGGGCTTTCTCTAGTTGCGGCGAGCCATGTCTACTCTTCGTTGCGGTGCATGGGCTTCTCCTTGTGGCAGCTTCTCTTGTTGTGGAGCACGGGCTCTAGGCACGTGGGCTTCAGTAGTTGTAGTGCAAGGGCTCAGCAGTTGTGGCTCGTGGACTCTAGAGTGCAGGCTTAGTAGTTGTGGCGCATGGGCTTAGTTGCTCCACAGCATGTGGGATCTTCCCGGGCCAGGGCTCGAACATGTGTCCTCTGCATTGGCAGGTGGATTCTTAACCACTGTGCCACCAGGGAAGCCCTATAAATACTATTTATGATTTCTAAAAACATGTACTTTTGTTAGAAAAATTCTGTGTGACACCAAACATTTTTATTAATAGTCCTAAATATCCTTAATTTTTCTGTAAAAGGAAGTCTTTGTTCAGTAATTAACATTTCAGTATCTTGTTTGGGAATGACCTAGATATTTAATAAACTTCTGTCACTTAACTTAGCAAAATTCTATGGTTTCAACTTACCAAAAATCTGGAGAAACCATTTTTAAGCAGACATATCATAAAACATATTACTTTAAAGAGTTCACCTAAAAGCTCTTACCCCATTTATATCTATTTGTTCTCAACAATTATATTTAGATGACCCAAAAAAACTTCATGAGACAAAGTCAGTCATCTTCCCAAGTTATTTTTATTTTTGCTAATAAATTTTGTAACGGAGATAATATGATCTTATTTGACTTTTAGTAGACCTAGGTGTAATAAACCTAAGACATGTCTGTATTAAGTAAGCTAAGAAATTTAAACTTTAATATCAAATATTAATTTGAGTATTTCCTAGATCACATGAACTTGAGATTCATTTGGGTTAGTTTCTATTACACTTTAGAAATACTTAATTTGTATGTGCTTACTTTTTATTTTTTTTTTTTTGCGGTACGCGGGCCTCTCACTGTTGTGGCCTCTCCCGTTGTGGAGCACAGGCTCCGGACGCGCAGGCTCAGTGGCCATGGCTCACGGGCCCAGCCGCTCCGCGGCATGTGGGATCTCCCGGACCGGGGCACGAACCCGTGTCCCTTGCATCGGCAGGCGGACTCTCAACCACTGCGCCACCAGGGAAGCCCTCTGCCCTATGATTATCGGGAGTACCTTGCTTAAATTTAGTGTGACTCCCAGATATAACTATAATTTGAGACCTTGTATTAATTAATTGCATAAGGGTTTGTGACTTAGTGCAGTACAGCAGATGGTAAAGTTAATTTAAAAACCATGTTGTAGAGGCCTGAAAGCCAAGTCCTTTATCTTTTTGGTTGTACAAATTCTTTTAGAATATTTCAGATTTCCAATTGGGTCGAATTGTGGACCTTTGTTTTAGTATTTTTCCTTCTTTTCCTCCCTCTCTTCCTTCCCTATTCTGTTTCCTTCACCAGTGGATATGCTTCGGTGGAGCGGGGTGACCTCTCTACCCTGGTATTTATAAATTTTTTCCTCCAGAGAGCCTCACATTAGTGCCATCAGAGTTAGGGACCTCTCCAGTGGGAGTTGTAGGGTTTAAAGACCTCGGGATTAGATTGGCTTTGCTGTGCTACAGGGATGCCATGGGTGTTTCCCCTAGAGCCCCAAGAGCCAGAATCTTACCTCAGAGGCGGGACAGTAGCAGCAGCAGAGGTACTGAAGAGGCCTGATGAGCCCTCTGGTGTTACGAGTGTAGATTCAGCCTGCCGCCTAAGGGCTGCCATTCCCCGTCTCACCTCGGTTTTCCTTTCTCTTTTTAAGGAACTACTCTTTCAGGAGTGACCGGCCAATGGAGCCAGCTCTTGCCCAGAGCATACCCGACCCCCCCATACCCTGTACTTTGAAGCCAAACAAGCACCACACTCAACAGATTCACTCTAAACACATGGTTCACCCTAAACACATAGGTGCCCACCAAGACATCGACCCAGGACCACTTTAAGAAGGGCCCCAATCCCGTACTTGCTCCCAAACAACAAGAAATTACCTGAATCCAGAACTGGTGGGGTCAATAATACAACACAGGGCAGGCAGCACAGCTCACAGCACGAGCTCCCCGACACCCAGCAGCCCACGGCACCGGCCGCCATCAGACAGCAGAGCAGGTGAGCGAGTCAGAGCAGAAGACAGACCCACGGGTGGTGGTCATGTGTGGATGCAGTGTGCCCCCCCACACACACACACCAAGGGGGAAGGAAAAGGCTTATGAATCACATAACTGAGGTCTCAGGGAAGGGGCAGCCTCTCAAGCAGCACTGAAATGGCTTCAGAAAGCAAGGAAAGGAGCCTGGCCTGGGTGTTCACTGCAGTTAGGGCTGGGGCAATAGTTCCTGCACTGGCAGGGCTTGTGTGGCCGGAACCTCCTGCTCTAAAGGAGAGACCACTCAGGCTTCCTCATCAGTTTGCCCAGGTGGCGGCACAAGGGGAAGGGAAGGGAGGCTTAAGCTAGGGGCTGTCAAACATCAAAAAAAAACAACAAAAAGAAAACCAACAAGGACTTACTGTATAGCACAGGGAACTCTATCCAATATTCTGTGCTAACCTATATGAAAAAAGAATCTAAAAAAGAATGAATATAGGTTTAACTGAATCACTTTGCTGTACACCTAAAACTAACACATTGTAAATCAACTGTACTCCAATAAAATTAAAATATTTTTAAAATAATAAAAGAATAAGATTTAACAATTCAAAATATATACAAAAACTTTTTTTCAAAATGGGAACGACTCGTCATTACAAGGACAAAGGTGGGTCAAAAGACATGCGTTTGCAACTGTCTCTTTTCATATAAAGAGACACTAACAGGATGCTCAAGAAATGATCGACACTGGTTATTTGGGGGTGGCTGAAGCAAGAGCACTGGAGGGACCAGGATTTTCCAGTGATGAGTCTACTTCAGACCTTCTTATCTTTCAGATTTTTGCTAACCTTCTATGCATTTTTTTCTTAAGATTTTTTTTTGATGGGGACCATCTTCAAAGTGTTTATTGAATTTGTTACAATATTGCTTCTGTTTTGGGTTTTTGGCCACAACGCATGTGGGATCTTAGCTCGCTGACCAGGGATTGAACCTGCACCCCCTGCACTGGAAGACGAAGTCTTAACCACTGAACAGCCAGGGAAGTCCCCATGCATTTTTAATTTAAAATAAACTGAGTAATTTATAGAAACCCTCTTACCATTAAATAGTTTTTATTTATCTTGCTTTTTAAATTTGATTTTAACTTAATTTAATCTTAACTCTTCTACATAGGAAAACATCCAAAGATTTCATCCTTTACACACTAACAGTTATAAAACTGCAAATCATACAAAATGTTCATGAAATAAAATTTATATTTTAATGCAGGACAAGAGAATTTAAACATATTCTCTCTGCCCATTTGGGCCACTCCCCCCCCTTTTATGTGCAGTGTGCCTCTACGTTCTACATTAACCAGATCTCCTCAAAGACAGGAATGCCTCCTTGACCATAAAGAACAATTTTCTTCTGATTCCAGTAAGGATATGCCTTAAAAGATAACATTCCTCTCTCAGTCCTGTAAGGGGTCATGATGACCCATCACCTTGTGCCTGCAGATCTGGACTATGTAAAATGTCAATATGTTATTTTGATGAATACTTCTTTGCCTCAAAAACGTAGATAACTGTGCTTTGACTTCTAATAGGCTGAACAGTCCTCTGAGCTTTCTGAAAGACTGTCTCCTGCATATGAATCCTTGGGTTGGCTTGAATAAAATTCTCTATTTCTTTCTTAGATTAAGTATTGATTAATTTTTCACCAACATTTGCTTGGTGTATTACACCAAGCAGGATATCAGAGACATCCACCAGGGGATACCTCGAGTCTACTCCAAACTGGCACCTGGTACCAGCCTGGACCCTTTGAGCCCCGCCAGCTTCTCAGTACTCCTCAGGTGCTCCGGCGAGTTCTGATATCCAGATCTCATTCCTTTAAGTGACAGTCCTAAAATTTTATTTGAGCTGTTTTTACTTGAGACTTGGTATCTTAAGGGGCACTGGTGCATTTTCATAGGTAGGGGTCTAGGGCAGCAGTCCCCAACCTTTTTGGCACCAGGGGCCGGTTTCGTGGAAGACAATTTTTCTGTGGATGGGGGTGGGGGGGATAGTTTGGGGATGATTCAAGCACATTACATTTATTGTGCAGTTTATTTCTATTATTATTACATTGTAACATGTAATGAAATAATTATACAAGTCACCGTAATGCTGACAGGAGGCGGAGCTCAGGCAGTAATGTGAGCAATGGGGAGTGGCTGTAAATACAGATGAGCTCACCTCCTGCTGTGCGGCCCGGTTCCTAACAGGCCACAGACAGGTACCGGTTCATGACCTGGGAGTTGGGGACCCCTGATCTAGGGGGATCAGGGTAGGAGACACAGGGAAACACAGGTGGCTAGTTTTTGTTAGTTTGGTTAAATTGAAAAACAAGCTGATATACGGTTTGAAGAAACTGCTAGTGAAATGAAAGACTGAATTACTCAGCTCTGAGGAACAGGGACACTTTCTCCCTCTGGCCAGAAGGTGTCCTCAGGCGTCTGAGAACCTAGGGGAAGTGTCTTGAGTATTAATCCTCATGACGTGCAGGGGTCCCAACCATTAAATAAATTTTGCTTATCCGGGGGACGCACGATATAAAGGCGGATCACCTAGTGCTCTAAGCACCTGTGGCAGTTTTAGACTGTTGGAGGGAGAAACCAAGACATGTAAGAGCTGAACCGAGTCAAGGGTAACGCTTTGGGGAGCTGGACTTAGAAGCAGCACACAGTTGATTCATCACACTGTCCTCACAGAGTTGTTCAGATCATATCTGAATTAGGCTACCAAATCAAGAATGGGGAACCATGCCTCAAAGGCCAAAGAGCTCCTTGACAGACAGCCACCCATGCGAACCCCAGATACATTTATGTATAACACCTATGGAACTGACACTTGCAAGTATTTAACTAAGCAGCAAGGTCTGACCAACGATAACTTCTCCCTGAGATGGCCCAAATGGGGCACTTTTGATTTACCTAAATTGGTTTATCTGTGCACTCAATTAGAAACAGCTAACTATAAGATCAAACAGCCAGAATGGGAAGCATATTTTAATTGGTACCTAGAAACCTCAAAACGAGGGAATGATAGAATGGCTTCATTACAAGACACAAACCAAAAATTACTAGAAACAGTAGTTAATTAGAAAAGACCTCAGAAGCCATTGCTTCTCCTCCTTTCCCTCCTTCCCTTTCAGATTCTTTGTATCCCCTTCTGAGTTCCTCTGTCCTGACCTCCCTACTCTTCCACCTCCGATTTCAAAGGAAGAACCTGCTGAGTCTAACAAAAAGGATAAAGACAGCCCTAAAATAACAGCTGCCCCCTTTAAGGAGAAACCCACAGATAGAGGGGAACCTGCTCTTATCCATATCCCTTAGACTAGGACAGAACATAACTAAGGAATTTCCAGATCCTGTATAAGATCCCTTGCTTGGGGGGCTTCCCTGGTGGCGCAGTGGTTGAGAATCTGCCTGCTAATGCAGGGGACACTGGTTCGAGCCCTGGTCTGGGAAGATCCCACATGCCGCAGAGCAACTAGGCCCGTGAGCCACAACTACTGAGCCTGCGCGTCTGGAGCCTGTGCTCCGCAACAAGAGAGGCCGCGACAGTGAGAGGCCCGCGCACCGCGATGAAGAGTGGCCCCCGCTTGCCACAACTGAAGAAAGCCCTCGCACAGAAACGAAGACCCAACACAGCCAAAAATAAATAAATAAATATTTTTTAAAAAGATCCTTTGCTTGGGTTTTGCCACAGAATTTGATCTTACAGTAAGAACTTACAAGCCTGAATATTCAAACTTGTACCAGCTTGTACATTTACTAGTCTCTGAAAGTAAAGCAAAAGAATGGCTTCAAGAAATAAACTGGAAAATGCCTGTGGAAGGTCTTCATAAACATGAAGTGGCAGATCACCAGAAATGTAGAGAAATTACCCACAATCTGTATCAGGCTACTATAAAAATCTTCCCAAAGAAAATAGGTTGGGCAAAAATCCATCAATGCAAAGGTCAAGAGACACTATTATTTCAAAAGATTTGAAAAGACATTTCAAACAACACTCTGGCATGACTCCAGAGAGTTTTCTGGACCATGAGAATGATTCAGTACTACATTCTATTTTTTTTTAAGAAGGATTAGATGAAGAATTGGTGTGACTGTTTAAAAGATATGAACTTTATCGGGCTACTCTGCATTCTAATGCGCTTGTCACCGTTGGTGACAAGCTCTCCAAAACCTTACAGAAATGAGAAAAAGAAAGCTTCCAAGGTTATGAACAGCAGTTCAGTGGTCCCTTGAAACCACCTGGACCAAATTTCAGTCAGTTTTGAAAAAAACCGCACCCGTTTTTATTGCCCAAACCTGGGCATTTTAAAAGAAACGGCCACAGGTTTAAATTAGATTTAGAACACGGTAAGATTAATAAGGAACAGGGCTGCTCTAAGGATCATGAGAGGGCATTCCTCCTCCTCCTCACAAACACCTTAGGGGAAACTGAAATAAAAACCGGAGGGGTGACTTCTAAGGCACTTGTAGACGCGGGGGCTACCTTATCCATTCTCAACCCTACCCTCGTTCATTGCCCTCTCTCCCCAGAGTAAGCAGTCAATTCAAATGACAGGTGTTTCTAGTTTACCTGTGCCAGTTTTAAAATCAGAAACTGTAACTTTTCAGTTAGGAACTAATCACAGGAAGACAGGTGTTCCTTTTGGTGAAATGTGCTCCAACTCATTTGACAGGATGAGACCTGTTAGAGGCATATAATGCCCATATTGCCTGAAGGGCAAGATGATTTTAGAGTTAGTAAACTTGGACGCAGACCAGAACATAATTACCGAGAAACTGATGGTTGCGAAAACAAAAGTTCAGACAGATAAGGGGAAATTAACGATTCACTGTTCCAAGTGCCTGAGGAATTATGCTCATCCTCCTCCTCCGACATAGGGAAAATCAAGTCAGCCACTCCCATTAACGTAACTATTGACAGGGCTTCCCTGGTGGCGCAGTGGTTGAGAGTCCGCCTGCCGATGCAGGGGACACGGGTTCGTGTCCCGGTCCGGGAAGATGCCACGTGCCGCGGAGCGGCTGGGCCCGTGAGCCATGGCCGCTGAGCCTGCGCGTCCGGAGCCTGTGCTCCGCAGCGGGAGAGGCCACAACAGTGAGAGGTCCGCATACCGCAAAAAAAATAAAGTAACTATTGATAATCCCAAGCCTCTACGCAGTATTTGACAGTACCCATTTAGACCAGAGGCATTCCTGTTATTCAGGAATTCCTTGAGAACGGACTTTCGATTCCTCGTACCAGTCCTCGCAATACCCCCATTTTGTTGGTAAGAAAGCCAAATGTAAAAGGCTGAAGGTTTTTCAGGACCTGAGAGCTATAAATAACACCGTGATCCCTCGCCACTCTGTGGTTCCTAATCCTCACGCCCTGCTCTCAGCCATCCAGAAGACACCTATTATTTTTCAGTAATAGACCTATGCAGTGTGTTATTTAATACTGGAAAAGGAAGCCAAGCCCTTTTTGCCTTTACATGGGGGAGATCATCAGTATACCTGGACTGTTATGCCACAATCCTATACTAAAAGCCTTACTTATTTTTCTCAAACACTTAAAGCTGATTTGGCTGATGTACCCTTTCCTAATGACTGTTTTAATTCAATATGTAGACGATTTGCTTTTGTGGTCTAGAGCTGGACAGAGACACTGTTCATCTGTTACAACAGTTAGCCTCTAAGGGGCATAAGGTGTCCAAAGAAGAACTGTTAATTGACTCTGAAAGAATCAAGGGAATCCCTGGCTTTCTCGCTTCCCAGAACAAAGAAACAGCTGAGAGGATTTCTAGGTCTGACCGGATATTGTAGGAATTGGGTATCTAATTTTTCCTTCATGGCCCAATCCCTCTATGTGTTACTTAAGTCTAACTGACCAGACCCAACTGAATGCACAACAGAAGAAAACGTTATAGATTCCTTAAGATCTGCACTGATGTAGGCTTTGGAATTAGGCCATCCGAATCAAAAATTACCATTTTTTTCGGTTTGTGCATGAAGATAAAGGAAACGCCGTAGGTGTGTTAACTCAGAGGCATGGTGACAGGCATCAACCCACAGGATATCATAGTCAGCAGCTAGATTCAGTGGTGAAAGGGCTCCCACCCTTCATGAGGGCTCTTTCAACGACAGCTCTCTTGTGCAAAGCTAGGAAGAACTTATAATGGGGTCTCCTTTGACTACCCATGTTCCACATTCAGTTGAAATGCTTTTGAATTCTCATCACGCTCAGTACTATGCTGTGAGTCAACTCTCCTCTTACAAGGTATTGTTGCTTTCTTCACCTAATATTACTTTGGCTCAATGTAGTTATCTTAACCCTGCAACTTTACTTCCAGCAACCCAGGAATGATAATGACCATGACTGCATTATGTTAACATTATCTTCTTATGCCTAGGAATGACTTACAAGAAATTCCTGTTGATAATGCTAACCTAATTTGGTTTACAGATGAATTTTACTTAAAGGATGTAAAGGGACATTACCTAGCTAGATATGCAGTAATATCCACTGGGGACATAATTGAAAGCTCTTATTTACCAGATGCAAAGTTGGCACAACAAGCTGAATTAATTGCTCTAACCAGAGCTTGCCAGCTAGCTTAGGATCAAGCAGCAAATATTTATACTGATAGCTACTATGCTTTAGGAGTATCTCATGATTTTGGAATGCTCTGGAAGTGAAGGGGATTTCTTACTTCCTCAGGCCAACCCATAAAGAATGGGAAGATAGTGTCATAATTATTAGACTCTATACAATCACCTAAACAATTGGCAATTATTAAAATACCTGGACATTTCAAATTTCGTTCAATAAAGGCAAAAGGGAATTAATTCACTGACATAGCAGCTAAATGAGGTACTTTAAGTTCTATTTCTGTCCAACTTCAAGGATGTCTGCTGCTCAAACCCAATGTAACTGTTAAGAAGCTTCTTCTACAGGCTCAAAAATCAGTACCAGAAGACGAAAAACAAAAACGGAAAAAGAAAGGAGGATTCTTTGATCCCACCTCACAAATATGGTTCGGACCAAATAAGAGACCTATAGTGCCTACAGGGGCCCAGTTACCCTTACTCCAGCATGTGCATTCCCTGACCCATTTGGCTCCTGAAAAAATAATTTTATGGCGGAACATAAAATTATTCCACACCTAGAGGCCATGCTCCACAAGAGAAGTCACCACAATGAGAAGCCCGCTCACTGCAACCAAGAGTAGCCCCCGCTAGCGGCAACTAGAGAAGGCCCGCACACAGCAACGAAGGCCCAACGCAGCCAAAAATAAATAAATTAATTAAAAAAACACACTAAGTGGGACCCTCTTACATGGCCAATTAGTAACACCTGTTCTGAACCCAGCCATAAATATTCGTTTTCACTAGATGTTACTCAGTCCCAACCAGAACAACGTGCTAGAGTTAAACCTAAAAATGTAACTACCCATCTCTTTGGTGGTGTTATCCCCCAGTTAGGGGATGGATTTATTTGCCAATCCCAGGATATGGCCACATAAATATGAGGGCCCCTCTTTGCTGGGAGCAAGCCAAGTATACCAAAGATAATCAACCTAACGGCATTCATTCATTCATTCACCCTAATTTAGGGTGAATACCACCTGAAAATTATCAACATACTATAACTTTAAGAACCAGTAATTCAGGGGGGAGAAGAAGGGGGGATGAATTGGGAGACTGGGATTGATAATATATACACTATCAATACTACGTATAAAATAGATAACTAATGAGAACCTACTGTATAGCACAGGGAACTCTACTCAGTACTCTGTGGTGACCTAAATGGGAAGGAAATCTAAAAAAGAGGGGATATATGTATACATATAGCTGATTCACTTTGCTGTACAGTATAAACTAATACAATATTGTAAAGCAACTATACTCCAATAAAAATTAATTTTAAAAAAAAGAACCAGTGATTTGGGACTTCCCTGGTGGTCCAGCAGTTGGGACTCCGAGCTTCCACTGCAAGGGGCGCAGGTTCGATCCCTGGTCGGGAACTAAGATCCTGCATGTTGCGTGGCGTGGCCAAAAAAGAAAAACAGTGGTTGGTTTGGAACTGACTGGTTCAGACAGCCTAGAATATATTGGGTGGCTCCTAATGAAACCCAGTGGATCTGTGGAAAAAATTTATGGTCTTGGCTTCCCCCAGGTTGGCTACAGAAACGCATAATTGGTTTCCCTTGGGCCCAGGGTCAACTACAGGTAACCTTGGAAACAACCCCTGCCAATCTGCCTTTAATGTGAGCACGCTGGATTCAATCAGTTTTCCATTGGTATGATCATTTGGCTGAAATATTTGTTCCTTCACTTGGAGAAGAAAATGTTATTACTTATCACATAAAGGCTTTAACAAAATTTACCCAGCAAGCCTTGAATAATAGTAATCAAGCTATTAGTGTGCTCAATTCAGAAGTTTCCACGATGAAAAAATTCCTACAGAATCGTATGGCTCTCGATATTTTAACTGCTTCCAAATGGGAAACTTGTGCTATAATACATCCTGAATGTTGTGTTTTTATACCTGACGAGTTTTCTAACATAACCCATCTTATAACACATATGAAGAATCAAATTTCTGCTCTGAATGATCCTCTGCCCAGTTTAGGGGAAATACTAGGAAATGGTTTGGTTCTGGAGGATCTTGGCTTAAATCTTTACTGATGACATTGTTACTCCTATTGGCGATTCTGATTACCGTTTGTGTAACTTAGAAAGTGATTGTTTCTTGCCTTTTGTGCTGTGTTATCACCTACTCCTACTAAGATAATGATATCTAAACAACTTGAAACTACTGATCACATCTTTAGTTCTCTATAAAATAATGGACGTGCAACAATGCACATGCATGATAAAATAGCCCAAGTCCTCCTGGACAACTTTTCAGTGTCACACAACCAGGGAGGGGAAGTGCTGACAGGACAGATTAGCCATGAAAGTTTCCCAAGAGGAACTTACAACCACAGGACTTCCCATAGGGAAGATCTCAGAGGGAGGGCACAAGGATTTCATGTAATGTAGTTCCACGTGGTTATTCTCAGCTTTCTCTCATGTAAAATATCCACAGACAACAAATAAATCTTCTAAAAAGCTGTCCTTGTCTCTGTGGTAAAATGATAATTAAAACACGGCATCTATGGGACTTCCCTGGTGGTGCAGTGGTTAGGAATTCACCTGCCAATGCAGGGGACACGGGTTTGATCCCCGGTCCAGGAAGATCCCACATGCTGCAGAGCAACTAAGCCCGTGCACCACAACTACTGAAGCCCGCGCACTCTAGGGCCCATATGCCGCAACTACTGAAGACCACACGCCTAGAGTCCAGCTCCGAAAACTGGACTCCAGAAAACTCAGGAGAAAACGGGACTGAGGACCCCTCCCCCAGACCACAGCTTCTCCCACGCACGAACCACGAAGGCTGAGTCAGGATTGTCCCTTGTTGACCATCCTCGTGGTCACCGCACAATCTGGGGCAAACGACGGGCTGTGGGCGCAGAGCTGCCCAGAAAGGCTCTGGTCCTGGAACCGAAGATGCCGCCCGCAGTGACGGGACCAGACGCCCGGGGTCCCGACTGCCGGCCCCGCCCCCAGGCTGCGAGCCAGAGGGGACTGAGGTCTGAGCTGCGCCGGAGGCGGACTCGGCTCCGCAAACTCTGGGGTTGACCGAGGGGAAGCCCAGGTTCCGCCATGGCCAGTTTCGTCCAGTGCTTGTCTCTGGACGCCCAGTCTCGCGCACTCACCATTTCCCGGCTTCCGGCGTCCCCCGGAGTCGCCACTACGGCTTTCATGGCGGCTCCCGCGGCTGGTGAAGGTAACAACGCGACAGGCGGCACGGCAGAGCCACACGGAGCCCTCCGGGGTAAAGCAGACGCCAAGCCACAACCTGCACGATCTGAGAGAGTAAGAACGTCCACGCCGTTTACGGAGCGTCACCCCACCCACCTTCCCCAGCGGCGTCCCTGATTGGACAGTTCTTAAGGCTCCGCCCCTACGTGCCGAAGTATCTGTGGGCTTGTTTGTTGCCACCAGCGATATTGGTATTTAACCAGAACTGGTCCTGGACCCCTGGTCGGACACTGCAGCTCCTTCTCAAAGCGAGAAACAAGTGTGCACAGGGAATTCAGTGTCACTTTCCAGATGGAGAAACGCCCTTGGCCAGGGCAAGAGGAGCCCCCAGGCCAGGTAGACTAGAACAGGAGCGCCTGATATCCTACCAGAGTCAGGGTCTTGGGATAATGCTTCGAGGCCATTCATGGAACTGTGACCCCTGTTTACAAGCACACTTAAAATTTACCTGACGAGGGACTTCCCTCGTGGCGCACTGGTTAAGAATCCGCCTGCCAGTACAGGGGACACGGTTTCCATCCCTGGTCCAGAAAGATCCCACATGCTGCGGAGCAACTAAGCCCATGCACCACAAGTACCTAAGCTCTAGAGTCCATGCGCCACAACTACCAAGCCTGTGCACCACAATACTGAAGCCCGCACGCCTAGAGCCGGAGCTCCGCAACAAGAGAAGCCACCACAATGAGAAGCCCGCGCACCGCAATGAAGGGTAGCCCCTGATTGCTGCAACTAGAGAAAACCCACACGCAGCGACGAAGACCCAACGCATCCAAAAATAAATAAATTTTAAAAAAAAGAATAGTCAAGTTTTTTTAAAAAAAATTACCTGACCATATGTAATAGAGTCTGGCTCCATTTGCATCCTTGACTGTTGACAGCGCTGAGGCATCCACTCATTCCTTCCCCACTCCCACACATTTGTTACTTTAAAGATCCCGAGGTCTCGAGAGAAGGTGGCTCTGGTGGGAAGTTTGAGCACACAGCCCTAGCCTGAGCATAGGGACTCCTCTCAGACCAACCACAAGCTATGAGATGTGCTCAATAAAACTTTCAAGAGTACATTTTACACTGGAAGGAAATTTATATCTGTTTTTTAGTGTTTCTCTAGAGAACCTTGAAATGCAAACAGGTATAATATCCATAAGGCAATCGAATTCTTATTTTTACTGATATAAAAACATAAATAAATAAAAGGTTATTTAAATTGGGATGTAGCTGGAAACCTTTTTTTTAATTCATGTTTGGCTGTGTGGGGTCTTAGTTGCAGCGGGCTCTCTAGTTGAGGCGCCTGGGCTTAGTTGCCCCATGGCATGTGGATCTTAGTTCCCCAACGAGGAATCAAACCCATGTCCCCTGCAGTGGAAGGCAGATTCTTAACCACTGGATCACCAGGGAAGTCCCCTGGAAAGTCTTAATATGCTTAGCAGATTGGATCAAAACTAATGCATGCATGCATTTGTTTATTTACTCATACAGCTTTACTGAGATATAATACACATATTATACAATGGACTCCCTTAAAGTTTAAATTCAATGGTTTCAGGGGAATTCCCTGGGGGTCCAGTGGTTATGACTCGTGGCTTTTACTGCGGTGGGTCAGGGTTCAATCCCTGGTCAGGGAACTAAGATCCCGCAAGCCACATGGCGCACCAAAAAAAACAGAAACAAAAAAACACCCTGTGGTTTCAGTATATTCACAGATACATGCAATCATCACCACAGTCAATTTTAGAACATTTTCATCACCTCAAAAGAAATTCCTCTCCGCTTTAGCTATCAGTTTCCTAACTTCCCATCTTCCACCTCCAAGCCCCAGCCCTAGGCAATTGCTAATCTATCAATACTTTCTGTTTCTGTAGATTTCCCTATTCTGGACTTTCATGTGAATGGAATTATATAATATGCGGTCTACGGGATCAACTTAAGTCACTTAGCATAATTTTTAAGGGACATCCATGCTGTAGCATGTATCAATAACTGATTCGTTTTTTAAATTTTATTATGGTAAAATACACCTATAATATTTAGTCTTAAGCATTTTAAGTATACACTTCAGTGATACGAAGTACATTTACATTGCTGTGCAGCCATCACCACCTATCCATGCACAGACCTCTTCATCTTGCAAAACTGAAATTCTGTATCCATTAACCAGTAACTCCCCATTTCCCTCTTCCTCCACCTCTGGCAATCCCCATTCTACCTTTTGTCTTTATGATTTTGACTACTCTAAGTACTGCATACAAGTGAAGTCACACAGTATTTGTCCTTTTGTTACTGGCTTATTTCATCTTGAGCATGATATCCTCAAGGCTGATGCACGGTGTAGCATATGTCAGAATTTCCTTACTTGTTAAAGGCTTACTAATAAGGAAGGACTTAACTGCTGTCATTTTGCTAATTGGTTTTTGTTTTATTTTTTTTATTTTAACATCTTTATTGGAGTATAACTGCTTTACAATGGTGTGTTAGTTTCTGCTTTATAACAAAGTGAATCAATTATACACTGCTATTTGTTTTTTATATGCCTTATAGGTTTCCTGTGCCATATTTACTGCATTACTCTCTTCTTTGTGTTTGTTTGTTTGTTTGTTTTGTTTTGTTTTGGTAGTGAAATCTCATTGGTAGTTCCTCTCTCATTGCCTTTTGTGTATATTCTATAGCTATTTTCATTGTAGTTACCATAGAGATTACGTTTAAAATCCTAAAGTTATGGGAATTCCCTGGTGGTCCAGTGGTTAGGGCTCGGCATTTCACTGCCAGGCCCAGGTTCAATCCCTGGTTGAGGAACTAAGACCCCACAAGCTGTGCAGTGTGGACAAAAAAAAAAAAAAGTTCTTTTAAATCCTGAAGTTATAATAACACTCTAATTTGAATTTATACCAGTTTAAAAACGTACAAACACTCTTATCTTTACATTTCCACCCCCAATCCTTTCAGTTGCTGATGTTCCAAAATTATATCTTTATACATTTTGTGTCTAAAAACATAAACTAATAATTTTTAAAACTCATTAGTTTCTTAGATTATGTAGAAACTAACACGTGGAGTTACAAACCAAAGCTACGATAACATTAGCTTTAATTTTTTTTCAAAAAAATTATTTATTCATGGTTTCACCAGCTATTTGCTAAAAACAAAAGTTAATCTCAGTGAATTCTCCTTGTTATTTATTAAACTACTCCCCTCTAGTGTCTTATGTCTACCAGATATATTAACCCCCTTCTCTAGACACTGCCAGGTATATATCAAAACGTTATTACTATTCAATTATTTATTTTTGTGTTCTTCATGCAGGTCAACTCCCTAGTTTATTTTATTTTATTATTTTTTAAAATAAATTTATTTATGTATTTATTTTTGGCTGTGCTGGGTCTTAGTTGCTGGCTTTCTTTAGTTGTAGCGAGTGGGGGCTACTCTTCGTCTGGTGTGCGGGCTTCTCATTGCAGTGGCTTTTCTTGTTGTGGAGCCCAAGTTCTAGGCACATGGTCTTCAGTAGTTGTGGCACATGGGCTCAGTAGTTGTGGTACATGGGCTTAGTTGCTCTGTGGCCTGTGGGATCTTCCCAGACCCGTGTCTTCTGCATTGGCAGGCGGATTCTTAACCCCTGCGCCACCAGGGAAGTCCCTCAACTCCCTACTTTAACTCATCATCATATTAGCAGGTAACAACACAGCTTCCTTCTCCCATGGTTAAATTGTAGCCCTGAGACATTTTGGTCACCTTAACTAGATTGAGGCACTCTAGTCTTTATTAAACATAAGAGACGACTTGCTGGTTTTGCAAAAGGCTTTCTGAGTGTCTCATTAATATCCCTCTCAGATACTAACTGAAAGGCAGCTTGGTGGGGAAGCTTCCACCCCTATGCACAAGAGATCTGAATGTCTCATGATGAGGAAAAGTATTTTAAAATCAAAACACACAAACACAGTTTCTCATTCTGCCCATCTGGATGGCACCAAAGGTTTGCATTTCTGTCAAGCTCCCATATGATGCTGATGCTGCTGATATAAGCACCACATTCTAAGAACCACTGCTCTAGTCTAAAGGTTAAAAGTAATTAAATATGATCATCTACCAGTGCTGTAAGGATTAAAGGAAATACTATATATTAAAGTGCTTGATAATCTTAAACATGCAACTTTTTAAATGTTGGTTGTTACTACTCATTTGTTATGTGAATCTCAAGGTGAATAATTATATTAATCTTTGTTGAGGTTTCAAGAGAAAAATATAAAGAAAGGATGGAATATAAGTCTGATTAGTTTAAATGTTAACGTCACTGACTTCACAAATTTCCTAATGATCATCTAGGTTTTTGCTAATGACTGTTGTTGATTCTTACTAGAGCTTCCAGAAAGACTGTGTAATCATATATTTAACTCAGTGACAAGGTTGTATCAGAAAGCTCACTCGTTGAAATATAACCTAATAAAATCAATGTAAAATGGATAGGTTCAGCCATCTATAAGATGGCACATTAATTTTTTAATGTATTAGTCTCATAAATCATGTAGAAAATAAAAAGTGGATTTACAAAGTGTTGTTACAATAATACCAGCTTTTATCATTGTCCCTGTATTTACGTTTACTGAGATCCTTATTTCTTCATATGGCTTTAAGTTATGCTCTCGTGTCCTTTCATTTCAACCTGTAGGACTCCTTTTAGCATTTCTTGCTGGGCAGGTCTAATGATAATAAAGTCCCTCCACTTTTGTTTATCTGAGAATGTCAATCTCTCCCTCACGTTTGAAAGACAGTTTTGCTGGGTATAGGATTCTCGGTTGACAAGTTTTTTTCTTTTAGCACTTTGAGTATATCAGCCCACTGACTCCTGGCCATAGTTTCTAATGAGAATCTGCTGATTATCTCATTGATGATGCCTTGTATATGATGTGTTGCTTTTCTCTTGCTGCTTTCAACATCCTTGCTTTCTCTTTGGCTTTTGACCATTGGATTATGTGTCTTAATGTGGGTCTCTTTGAGTTCATCCTACTTGGAGTTAATTGAGCTTCTTGGATGTTTATATACACAGGTTTCATCAAATTTGGGAAGTTTTCAATTATTTCATTATTTCTTCAAATATTCTTTGCCCCTTCTTCTTTCACTTTTCCTTTTCTGGGTCTTCCAAAATGTGTACATTTGTCCACTTGATAGTTTTGCACAAGTTCCTTACACTCTGTTTACTTTTCTTTAATCTTTTTTCTTACCCTTCTTCAGCCTCAATAATTTCCAATGTCCTATCCTACAACCTTGCTGAACTTGATGAAAAAACATTCTAGGGCTTCCCTGGTGGCACAGTGGTTAAGAATCCACCTGCCAATGCAGGGAACATGGGTTCGAGCCCTGGTCCGGGAAGATCCCACATGCCGTGGAGCAACTAAGTCCATGCACCACAACTACTGAGCCTGCGCTCTAGAGCCTGCGAGCCACAACTGCTGAGCTGATGTGCCACAACTACTGAAGCCCACGTGCCTAGAGCCCATGCTCCACAACAAGAAAAGCCACAGCAATGAGAAGCCCACACACCGCAATGAAGAGTAGCCCCTGCTTGCCGCAACTAGAGAAATCTCACACGCAGCAACAAAGACCCAACAAGCCAAAAAATAATTAATTAATTAATTATTTTTAAAAACCATTCTAGTAGGGTTTTTTAGTGGATTCCTTAGGGTTTTATTTATACAATACATGTTATCTGTGTGTAGAGATAGGGTTACTTCTTACTATCCAATCTAGATGCATTTTACTTCCTTCCTTAATTGTTCTGGCTAAAACCTCTAGTACATTGTTGAACAGAAGTGGCAAGAATAGACATCCTTATTTCACTTTTGATATTTGAAGGGAAAGCATCCAGTCTTTCACCATTAAATATAATATTATGGGCTTCCCTGGTGGCACAGTGGTTGAGGGTCCGTCTGCCGATGCAGGGGACGCGGGTTCATGCCCCGGTCCGGGAAGATCCCACGTGCCACGGAGCGGCTGGGCCTGTGAGCCATGGCCGCTGAGCCTGCGCGTCCGGAGCCTGTGCTCCGCAACGGGAGGGAGAGGCCACAACAGTGAGAGGCCCGCATACCGCAAAAAAAAAAAAAAATATATATATATATATAATATTTTATGTGGGTTTTTCATAGATGCTCGTTATCAGATTGAGGAAATTTCCTTCCATTCTAGGTTTGCTGAGTGTTTTTATCATGAAATGATGTTGGATTTCCCCCAGTAATTTCTCTGAGCCTATTGAGATGCTTGTGTCATTTGGTTCTTTATTTATTTATTTTTTAAACTGTCTTTTTTTTTTAATTTAATTTATTTATTTTTGGCTGTGTTGGGTCTTCGTTGCTGTGCACGGGCTTTCTCTAGTTGCAGCAAGCGGGGGATGCTTCTCATTGCGGTGGCTTCTCTTGTTGTCGAGCACGGGCTCTAGGTGCACGGGCTTCAGTAGTTGTGGCACATAGGCTCAGTAGTTGTGGTGCATGGGCTTAGTTGCTCCGCGGTATGTGGGATCTTCCCGGACCACGGCTTGAACCCAGGTCCCTTGCATTGGCAGGGGGATTCTTAAGCATTGCACCACCAGGGAAGTCCCTTGGCCCTTTATTGATGTGATCTTTTACTACATTATTGATTTGGGGATGTTAACCCAACCTTCCATATGGAATAAATCCCACTTGCTTATGGTGTGTAATTCTTTTTATATAGTGCTGGATTCATTTTGCTAGTATTTATTGAGGATTTTTGCATATATTTTAAGAGATTTGGGTCTGCAGCTTTTCATGATATTTTTGTATGATCTTGGAGTAAGAGTAATTACTGGTCTCAGTGTTGTTCCCATTCTACTTTTTGGAAGTTTTTGTGAAGAACTGGTATTATCCATTCTTCAGATGTGTTGGTGAGGGTTTCCCTGGTGGCACAGTGGTTAGGAATCCGCCTGCCAATGCAGGGGACAGGGGTTCGAGCCCTGGTCCGGGAAGATCCCACATGCCACAGAGCAACTAAGCCCATGCGCCACAAAAAATGAGCCCGCATGCCTAGAGCCCACGCTCCACAACAAAGAGGAGCCACGCAATGAGAAGCCTGCACACCGCAACGAAGAGTAGACCCCGCTCACTGCAACTAGAGAAAGCCCGTGTGCAGCAACGAAGATCCAACACAGCCTAAAATAAATTTATTAAAAAAATTTTTTTTTAAATGTGTTGGTGAAAACATTTGGGGCTGGGCTTTTCCTTATGGATAGTATTTCATTACTAATTCAACTACTTTGCTTGTTTTTTTTTTTTGTTGTTTAATATTTATGTATTTAGTTGCACTGGGTCTTAGTTGCAGCAGGTGGGTTCCTTAGTTGTGGCTCACTGGCTCCTTAGTTGTGGTATGTGAATTCTTAGTTGTGGCATGCATTTGGGATCTAGTTCCCTGACCAGGGATCGAACTCAGGTCCCCTGCATTGGGAGCACAGAGTCTTACCCACTGTGCCACCAGGGAAGTCGCTACTTTGCTTGTTATAGATATATATAAATAGACATAGATATTCACATTTTAAATTTCATCTTGAGTTAGTTTCAGTAGATTTTTGTCTTTCTAGGAATTTGTCCATTTCACATAAGAGTTCTAATTTGTTGTCTTATGATTGTTCATTGTATTCCTTTATAATCCTTTTAATTTCTGTAGCATTCGAAGTAATGCCTCCTCTTGCTTTCTGATTCAAGGAATTTGAGTCTTCTTTATTCCTAGGTCAATCCAGCTCAAGATTTGTCAATTATGTTGATCATTTTGTCCAATGACAGATGAATGGATAAAGATGTGATACATATATACAATGGAATACTACTCAGCCATAAAAAAGAACAAAACAATGCCATTTGCAGCAACATGGATGCAACTAGAGATTATCATACTAAGTGAAGTAAGTCAGAAACAGAAAGACAAATACCATATGATATCACTTATATGTAGAATCTAAAATATGACACAAGCAAACCTATCTACGAAACAGAAACAGACTCACGGACATAGAGAATAGACTTGTGGTTGCCAAGGGGGAGGGGGTTGGGGAGGATAGAGTGGGAGGTTGGGGTTAGCAGATGGAAGATTTTATATGTGGAATGGATAAAAAACAAGGTCCTACTGTATAGCACAGAGAACAACATTCAGTATCCTATGATAAACCAAAATGGAAAAGAATGTAAAAGAAAAAGAATGTATATATATGTATAACTGAATCACTTTGCTGTACAGCAGAAATTAGCACATCATTGTAAATCAACTATACTTCAATTAAAAAAAGATTAAAGATTATGTTGATTATTTCATTGAGTTATTGGTGGCACCTTGCTAGTGTTGTCTACCTACATGCAGCAATCAACTGCTTTTTTTTTTTTTTTTGGCCACACCACGTACCATGTGGGAGCTTAGTTTCCTGACCAGGAATAGAACCCGAGACCCCTGCAGCGGGAGCATAGAGTCTTAACCACTGGACCCCCAGGGAAGTCCCAATCAGACGCTTTTTAAGGGAACAGAACTCTCCCTGGCTGGTCAATAAACAGTCCAAAGCCGTGTGGACATCAGCTCCCATGGTTGCCAGGGAAAGTTTTCCTCCAGGAAAAACATCTGAAATATTAGTCTCCTGCTGCATGTGTTTTGGATGTTTCTTGACCGGCACCAATGGTAGGAGTTTGTTGAATGACATCATGTGTGTAGGGCAGTGCCAGTGACAAGTGAGTGCAATTGATAGGAAAATAGCACTTTTATTTTGAGACGGGCCAGAGGGTTCTGGGTTCCCAAATGAAATATTGGCACCCACGATACACAGAATGGGCTATAAGAGTGGTAGCTTTTGTCTCCCATCATCTTTGGGGTTCTCTGGAGACTTCTTAAATAAGATCTGAAACGTACAGTTCTTTCAGTGCATTCCATTGTTATTAAACAGGAGCCCTCTTGATGTAGTGGTAGGTGTGGGTTGAGGGGGATTGTTCTGTACTCCTAGGATTCAGTCTCAGTCCTTCTCTTTCATTCTTGATACTAAAAACTTACATCATGGTTTTGTCAATGCCTTCTTGACAAACACTACCAGGATGACATCTGTAGTCAAAGAGAAGGGGTGTAAAGAATCATGGTAATAAGGAGGACTGCAAACCATAAGTGACAATGACTTGCATCAGTAAGAGGGTGCTCAAAAGGACTTCTTGTAGGCTTCGGGTTTGTGAGACTCTTTGGGAAGTTAATACATTTAAAAACAGCCACAGGGCTTCCCTGGTGGCGCAGTGGTTGAGAGTCCGCCTGCCGATGCAGGGGACACGGGTTCGTGCCCCGATCCGGGAGGATCCCACATGCCGCGGAGCGGCTGGGCCCGTGAGCCATGGCCGCTGGGCCTGCGCGTCTGGAGCCTGTGCTCCGCAACGGGAGAGCCCACAACAGTGAGAGGACCGCGTACCGCAAAAAAAAAAAAAAAAAAAACAGCTACATAGGGACTTCCCTGGTGGTGCAGTGGTTAAGAATCCGCCTGCCAATGCAGGCGACATGGGTGAGAGCCCTGGTCCTGGGAGAACCCACATGCTGCAGAGAAGCTAAGCCCGTGAACCACAACTACTGAGCCTGAGCTCTAGAGCCCACGAGCCACAACTACTGAAGCCCACGTGCCTAGAGTCCATGCTCCACAGCAAGAGAAGCCACCACGAAGAGAAGCCCGGGCACTGCAACGAAGAGTAGCCCCCACTCGCCACAACTAGAGAAAGCCTGTGTGCAGCAATGAAGACTCAACGCAGCCATAAATAAATAAATAAATTTTTAAATAAATAAGTAAAAACAGCCATGTAGAACGGGAGAAAATATTTATAAATGAAGCAAATGACAAGGGATTAATCTCCAAAATATACAAACAGCTCATGCGGCTCAATATCAAAGAAACGAACAACCCAATCAAAAAAACGGACTGAAGACCTAAACAGACATTTCTCCAAAGAAGATATACAGATGGCCAAAAAGCACATGAAAAGATGTTCAATACCACTAATTATTAGAGAAATGCAAATGAAAACTATCAATACAATGAGGTATCAGCTCACACCAGTGAGAATGGCCATCATCAAAAAATCTACAAACAATAAATGCTGGAGAGGGTGTGGAGAAAAGGGAACACTCCTACACTGTTGGTGGGAATGTAAATTTGTACAACCACTACACTGTTGGTGGGAATGTATATTTGTACAATCATTATGGAGAACAGTATGGAAGTTCCTTAAAAAACAAAAATAGAGTTACCATATCATCCTGCAATCCCACTCCTGGGCATATACCCAGAGAAAGCCGTAATTCAAAAACATACATGCACCCCAATGTTCACTGCTGCGCTGTTTACAATAGCCAGGACATGGAAGCAACCTAAATGTCCATCGACAGGTGAATGGATAAAGATATGGTACATATATACAATGGAATATTACTCAGCCACAAAAAGGAACGAAATAATGTCATTTGCAGCAACGTGGATGGATCTAGAGATTGTCATACTGAGTGAAATAAGTCAGACAAAGACAAATATGATATCGCTTATATGTGGAATCTAAAAAAATGGTACAAATGAACTTATTTACAAAACAGAAATAGAGTCACAGATGTAGAAAACAAACTTATGGTTACCAGGGGGAAGGCAGGGGGAGGGATAAGTTGGGAGATTGAGATTGCCATATACACACTACTACATATAAAATAGATAACTAATAAGGACCTACTGTATAGGACAGGGAACTCTTCTCAGTACTCTGTAATGACCTATATGGAAAAAGAATCTAAAAAAGAGTGGATATATTGGGTTGGCCAAAAGGTTCGTTTGTTTGTTTTTCCATAAGATGGCTCTAGTAGCACTTAGTTGTCTTTAACTTCATTAGAAACAATTTCGTTAGATTGTATGTGACAGCTATCATATTAGTGTGCATTTAAAAAAAAGACTTATCAAAGTTGGTGAATTTTTGTGTAGCCATTTTAATATTGAAGATGGAAGAAAAAAAGCAACATTTTCGGCATATTATGCTTTATTATTTCAAGAAAGGTAAAAACGCAACCGAAACGCAAAAAAACGATTTGTGTAGTATATAGAGAAGGTGCTGTGACTGATTGAACGTGTCAAAAGTGGTTTGTGAAGTTTCGTGCTGGAGATTTCTCGCTGGATGTTGCTCCACAGTCGGGTAGACCAGATGAAGTTGATAGTGATCAAATTGAGACATTAACTGAAAACAATCAACGTTATAGCATGCAGGAGATAGCCGACATACTCAAAATATACAAATCAAGCATTGAAAATCATTTGCACCAGCTTGGTTATGTTAATCACTTTGATGTTTGGGTTCCACATAAGTTAAGCGAAAAACACCTTCTTGACCGTATTTCTGCATGCGATTCTCTACTTTAAAGTAATGAGGACTTCCCTGGTGGTGCAGTGGTTAAGAATCCGCCTGCCACTGCGAGGGGACGTGAGTTCAATCCCTGGTCTGGGAAGATCCCACATGCCGCGGAGCAACTAAGCCCGTGCGCCACAACTACTGAGCCTGCGCTCTAGAGTCCGTGTGCCACAACTACTGAAGCCCGCGCGCCTAGAGCCCGTGCTCCAAAACAAGAGAAGCCACCGCAATGAGAAGCCCATGCACCAAAACAAAGAGTAGCCCCCCGCTCGCCGCAACTAGAGAAAGCCCGCGCACAGCAACGAAGACCCAACGCAGCCAAAAATAAATATAATTAATTAATTAATTAGTTTTTTTAAAAAAGTAATGAAAATGTTCCGTTTTTAAAACAAATTGTGACAGGCAGTGAAAAGTGGATACTGTAAAATAACGTGGAACGAAAGAGATCGTGGGGCAAGCGAAATGAACCACCACCAACCACACCAAAGGCCAGTCTTCATCCAAAGGTGATGTTGTGTATATGGTGAGATTGGAAGGGAGTTCTCTATTATGAGCTCCTTCCAGAAAAAGCAAATGATTAATTGCAACAAGTACTGCTCCCAGTTAGACCAACTGAAAGCAGCACTCGACATAAAGCATCTGGAATTAGTCAACAGAAAACGCATAATCTTCCATCAGGATAATGCAAGACCACATGTATCCTTGATGACCAGGCAAAAACTGTTACAGCTTGGCTGGGAAGTTCTGATCATCCGCCGTATTCATCAGACATTGCACCTTTGGATTTCCATTTATTTCGGTCTTTACGAACTTCTCTTAATGGAATAAAATTCAATTCCCTGGAAGACTGTAAAAGGCACCTGGAACAGTTCTTTGCTCAAAAAGATAAGAAGTTTTGGGAAGATGGAATTATGAAGTTGCCTGAAAAATGGCAGAAGGTAGTGGAACAAAAGGGTGAATATGTTGTTCAATAAAGTTCTTGGTTGAAAATGAAAAGTGTCTTTTATTTTTACTTAAAAACCTAAGGCACTTTTTGGCCAACCCAATATATATATGTATAACATTCACTTTGCTGTACACCTAAAACTAACACAACACTTTAAATCAACTATACGCCAATAAAAATTTTTTAAAAAAACAAACAGCAATGTATACAGGGTAATTGTAATTGAGAAAAAGCACACACACAGAAGTCTCATGCTCCAGAGTCTGATCCAGTTTAATTCCTGCCCCTTTGTAGAGGTAGTTTTGGGGCAAGTGTTTGAGGTTTGTTTTGATCCCACGAGGGCTTTCCTTATCTCTTTCCCTAGGTCTCTGGTAAACTAGCTGACCTGTTTCCTTTATTGTTCTCATTAAGCTACTAGCCTCCTCTTCATTGCTTACAACCAAAATCTCCATTGTTTTTGAGAACACCTTTAGTTTTGAACTTTCACATATGTTTCAAATAAAGTTAGCTACCTAGAGTTTGGAGCTATCTCTTCTTAGGAATTGCCTCTGCCTATGAGCAAAATCTTTGAGCCACAGCTCTGGAATTGTGGGTGAGGACATCGACCTGCATCTCTCTGAGTTACGCTTTGCTTCATAAGCAGGACATCAGTGTGGTTGGCAGCTTCTCATCTTCCTAGCTTGCCTCTCATAGCATAGAACCTCCACCCTATGAACAAGCTAGGGCAAGGGCAATTGGCGTTGTATTCTCAACATGGCATGCCTGAGGTAGAGTCTCTATCAATGGCAGCCAGGTGGAAAAGATGAGCCTCTGAATTTCTTGCTTCACTCACCTGGAAGGAGCCTCTGCAACATGTTGCTGGAAGGGATAAGAAATGCTGTTGGACTGCCCCTCCCAGAGAGATACCACAGTCCTCCACTGAGCAGAGGGTAGAAGAAGACTTGTGTTTTTGGCTGCCCCTGCCTGGAGTGGAGTTTCTATCACACTGAACTGGGAGGAGCAGAGAGCAAGTTGTGGTTCAGATGTCCTAGACTCTCACTTAGTAGATTTTATTGAATCAATGTTTCTTCATTTGTAGTATGCCATTATGACACTCCTAGAGACTTTAAATAACTGGGTTTTTAAAAATAATTTATACCACTTATACTCTTTTTCTAGAAAGAGCGTCCATTGAGCTCCTCATGCTGCCATTTCTGGAATAGCATTTATTCTTTTGATGCTATGGTGAATGGAATTTTCTTAATTTCAGTTTTGGATTTTTCATTGCTAATATATAGCAATGCAATGGATTCTTGTATATTGATCTTGCATCCTATGACCTTGCTATTAGTTCTAGTAGTCTTTTTTTCCTTTTTGATTCAATAGGAATTTCTACAAACAAGATCATGTCATCTGCAAATAAATATAGTTTTACTTTTTTCTTTCTAATCTTTATGCCTTTTTCTTTCTTGTCCTGAATTAAGTAGGTATTCTAGGACAAATTTCTAATAGAAGTGGTGAAAGGGGACATGTGCTGTATTTCCAGTTTGAGGGGGAATGCATTCAGTCTTACACCACTAGGTAAAATGTTACCTGTAGGTTTTCCATACGTTTCATCAGATTGAGGTTGTTTCCTCCTATATATAATTTGATGAGAATTTTTATCATGAATGCATGTTGGTTTTTTCTCACACGTTCTTTTCTGCATATGGAGAGATTATCCCATGCTTTTTCTTAAGCTTTTTAATATTGTGCCTTACACTGATTTTCAGATGTAAAGTCCACCCTTGCATTTTTTAATACTATGCTTCATTATAGTGTACAAATCTTTTGTGTATTGCTGTATTTCATTTCCAAATATTTTGTTAAAAGTTTTTATATTTGTGAGTGTCATTCACCTGGTGGTTGTTTTTTTGTTTTCTCACAGTCTACCCAAACCCAATACTGTTCCAGTGTTGTTGTTGGGTTTTTTTTCAGCTTTATTGAAGTATAGTTGACAAATAAAATTGTAAAATATTTAAAATGTACAGCTGACCCTTGAACAACACACGTTTGAACTGCGTGGGTCCACTTACAGATTTTTTTCAATAAATATAGTACCTGTATTTTCATTTTACAGATCTTTAAGCGTGGGGAAAAGTTTGTGTTCAATTAGAGATCAGAATGTGTGGAATCAAAAGAACTAGGTTTTGAGTCCTGATTCTGTCCAATTCTATCCTGTTTCAGCTTCCTGTCCTTGGGTGAGTCATTTATCAATTCCTTTGTTTTTGAGGCAGAGATAGCAGTACGTGGATTTTTTACTGCATTGGGGGTTGGAGCCCCTAACCACCGTGTTGTTCAAGGGTCAACTGTACATCATGGTGATTTGACACAAGTATACAATGTGAAAGGATTCCTGCCATTTTTTTTCCTTGTGATGTCTTCGTCTAGCGTTGATAAAATAATTTATGATGCAGTTCCTCTTTTATTTGTGTTGTTTTGGTATTATTTCTTCTTTGAATGTATGTTAGAATTCCAAGAGTGAAGCTATCTGGTCCATGGCTTTTCTTTGTGGGAAGATTTTGAACTACAAATTCAATTTCTTTACTTGATATAGGCCTATTCAGATTTTCTGTCACTATTTCTACTTGAGTCTAGGTGTGTGTATTGCTAGGAATTGTCCATTTCAAATAAATTATTCAATATGTTGGCATAATGTAGTTCATATGATTCCCTTATAGCTTTTAAAATCTCAGGTATGTGTGTAGTGATGGCTTTTTTTTTTTCCTTTTTTGGTAATTTGTGTATTCTGTTTTTCTTGGTTGGCCCTGCTTTGATTTTATCCATTTTCCTGATTTGTCAGAGACCCAACTTTTGGTTTTATTAATTTTTCTCTATTGGTTTTCTGGCTTTCTAGTTCATTGATTTCTGCTTTTTCTTAATATTTATTTTTTCCTTTGATTTGATATGCTTTTCCTTTTCTAGCTTCCTGAAGTTGGAACTTAGTGATTTTAGATCTTCTTTTCTAATGTATTTAAAACTATAAATTTGACCCTAAAACTTCTCTGTGTGTATTCCATAAACTTTGATGTTCTATGTTTGTATTTATTTACTTTGAGATATTTTTACAATTTTTCTTCTGATTACTTCGATTTTTTCAAACTTCTTTTTTGTGATTTGAATTATGTGATTCCTTCTAGGATCCAAGGCAATTTTTTACGGTTAAATTCTTGAATTCCTATACAGTTAACATCTTTTCCCATTAAAATGACTTAGCATCCACTCATATTAGTAAAAACTTATATCTTGCTTTCATTGATACCCTGCAGCCAAAGATCACTAGGCACACAGTTGTAGTGGAAGAGAGTTGAGTTACTGATTCATTGTAATGATGGAAACCACACGCCATGAGGAACCATGATGCAATTCAGTATAGGGTGACTTATTGTATGATTTGAAGCTTGCACTGGATGTTTGGGGGGGAAGTTCAGGAATCAGAGCTTTGGATTAATAGTATCAGGAAATAAATATAATTCTATGATTGGAATCATTTCTGGAATCATTCTTATCCAGAAAGCAGAAAGAATGGAATGGGGCTAAAAAGAGATCAAGAAGCAACAATCAGTCATCTGTGACAGAATACTGAGAGATTTGGTCATTTTTGTGGTTTGGATAATTTTCTTATATAATCCAGGTACAGACATATAGTGGCCTCGTATTAGTCTTGTTCCATCACAGTCAGCGAGTAAACCTGTGTGATGCTGATTGTCTGTAAAATAGTTTATGTTCAGGAATTCCCTGGTGATCCAGTGGTTAGGACTCCATGCTTTCACTGCCAACGGCGCGGGTTCAATCCCTGGACAGGGAACCAAGATCCTGCAAGCCGTGTGGCATGGCCAAAATAACAATAATAATAATTTATGTTCAACAGTAGAACAACATAGCCTTGCTGTGAGTGCCAGGCCAGCAGCTAGACACACCAAGGCCTATCTGGGACTATCTGTTCAACTACCACTTTGCAGAGTGTGATTACTGTCTATGAGATACCATTTCCAATGTTTTATGGAAGTGAATTCAGTACACATAGATTAATTCAGTAAACCCTCAGCAAATTCTATAAAGTAGATTTTTTTCATATCTTTATAAAAAAGAAGTGAGGCAAGAAATTTCAGTAAACTTCCAGAGGTCACAAAAGCTAGTAAATGACAAAAGATTGAATTCAAACCCATACCATTTGATCATTTGGCTCAGAGATCGTGCTTTTTTTTTTTTTGGCCATGCAGCTTGCGGAATCCTAGTTCCCTGACCGGGGATCAAACCCATGCCCCCTGCAGTGGAAGCACAGAGTCTTAACCACTGGACGGCCAGGCAAGTCCCTCAGAGATCATGCTCTTAATGCAGCTCTAATTTAGGAGCATTTCCTCTGTGCCAGGTGTTCTAAGTCAGAAGTTGGCAAAATTTTTCTGCAAAAGAGCCAGAGAGTAGATTTTCTCATCTTGGCAGTCTATATGGTCTCTGGCGCAACTACTCAATTTTGCCTTTGTTCCCCTAATAGGCAACTATAAATATAATGTAAACACACCTGTAAACAAATATATGTGTTCCAATTAAATTTGACATACAAATGCTGGTGGAGGGCTAGATTTGGCATGTGGGTCACATGGGATGCTGACCTTTGCTATAGTCTATAAACTAATTGTACTCAAAAGTAACCAAAGCACCCTAGGGTTTTGGTGTAGAGGCATGAAAGAGGAGGTCTAAGTGTCTTCTTCCTCCTGCTTGAGATCAATGTGTTGTCTGTCTCCATGAATAAGACACAGGACAAAGAAAGTAACAAAATATTATGCACAGAATGATGTCAGCAAAAAGGTGGGCTAGAAAGCTCCAAGTTCTTGTTCCCCCACAGAAATATTGGCAGGGGGAGCAGGAACTGTCTGAGCCAACTTTGCAAAGCTCTGCAAAACAATCAAAGGTTTACAGCAACCAAGTGAATGCCCAATCAAGAAAAAAAACATCTTCACAAATGAACCTATCTACAAAACAGAAACAGACTCGCAGACATAGAGAACAGACTTGTTGTTTGCTGAGGGGGAGACGGGTGGGGGAAGGATGGAGTGGGAGTTTGGGGTGAGTAGATGCAAACTATTACATATAGAATGGATAAACAACAAGGTCCTACTGTATAGCACAGCGAACTATATCCAATCTCCTGGGATAAACCATAATGGAAAAGAATATTTTTTAAAAAAAGAATGTATGTATGTGTTAAAAAAATAAATAAAAAAGAAAAGAAAGAAAGAAAGAAGAGGCCTTCTTCAAATAGTAGGAACATTTTATGCCTCTTTTATTCATCCTTTCCTGACCCTCTCCCTGGCATGGTGGTGCCCGTAGTATGGAAGCAATGGCAGCCTGGTTCCCAGTTCCCTCCCTGGAACCCAAAGGAGCAGAGCAGACCTTAACTGCAAATTATTATGCATCTCTGCTCTAACCTGTCTGGAGGACCCCTGAAGGACTGACACAGGCACTTGTCTCTGTTTCACCTAACTAGGAACCGCAGTGGGGAAAGCAGCCTGAATGGCTTATAAAGGTGACCACAGACCTGCAGATGACCGGGGCAAGAGAATGTGGGTAGAGACATACGACATACCATCTGAGGCCTGAGAAGATGGAGTGAAACTCTTCAGGAAATTAGGACATTTAAAAGCAGCTGTGGGGCTTCCCTCGTGGCACAGTGGTTAAGAATCCACCTGCTAAGGTGGGGAACACAGGTTCAAGCCCTGGTCCAGGAAGATCCCACATGCTGCGGAGCAACTAAGCCCCTTGCACCACAACTACTGAGCCTGCACTCTAGAGCCCGCGAGCCACAACTACTGAAGCCCGCGCACCTAGAGCCCGTGCTCTGCAACAAGAGAAGCCACCGCAATGAGAAGCCCGCTCAACGCAACGAAGACCCAACACAGCCAAAAAATAAAAACAAATAAATAAATAAATTTATAAAAAAGTAAATGAAAGCAGCTGTGGGCGGGGTGGTAGGGATAAATTGGGAGACTGGGACTGACATCTACACACTACTACATATAAAACAGATAACTAATAAGAACCTCCTGTACAGCACAGGGAACTCTACTCAATACTCTGTAACGACCTATAAGGGAAAAGAATCTAAAACAGAGTGGATATTGGGCTTCCCTGGTGGCGCAGTGGTTGAGAATCTGCCTGCTAATGCAGGGGACACCGGTTCGAGCCCTGGTCTGGGAGGATCCCACATGCCGTGGAGCAACTAGGCCCGTGAGCCACAACTACTGAGCCTGCGCATCTGGAGCCTGTGCTCTGCAACAAGAGAGGTCGCGATAGTGAGAGGCCCACGCACCACGATGAAGAGTGGCCCCCGCTTGCCATAACTAGAGAAAGCCCTCGCACAGAAACGAAGACCCAACACAGCAAAAGTAAATAAATAAACTCCTACCCCCAACATCTAATAAATAAATAAATAAGAGTGGATATATGTATAACTGATTCACTTTGTTGTACAGCAGAAACTGACATATTATAAATCAACTATGCTCTGGGACTTCCCTGGCAGTCCAGTGGTTGAGACTCCACACTTCTACTGCAGGGGTCATGGTGGGTTCGATCCCTGGTCGGGGAACTAAGATCCCACCTGCTGCGCGGTGTGGCAAAAAATAATAAATAAATAAAGTAAATCAACCATACGCCAATGAAAAATTAATTTAAAAAAAAGCAGCGATATACAGGGGAATTTAGAAGGCCATGTGCACACCCAGACAAGATGCACACTCTGAAAAAAGCTAAGACCTCAAAGTTCTCACCCCAGGTTCAGAGCAAGTCCAGCTAAGTGTTGAACGAGTGGCCCAGAGCAGATCCAAACTGCAAAGACCAGCAGTGCTCCTGACAGTCATGAAATACTGTCAAATGATCATACTAAGGGAGGTAAGTCAGACAGAGAAAGACAAATACCATATGCTATCACTTACATGTGGAATCTAAAAAAAACAAAAAAAAAGTACAAATGAACTTATTTGCAAAACAGAAATAGGCTCACTGATATAGAAAACAAACTTATGGGTACCAAAGGGGAAAGCAGGAGAAGGGATAAACTAGGAGTTTGGGATTGACATATATACACTACTATATACAAAATAGATAAACAACAAGGACCTACTGTATAGCACAGGGAACTATATTCAATATCTTGTAATGACCTATAACAAAAAAGAATCTGAAAAAGAATATATATATATGTATATCTGAATCCCTTTTCTGTACACTTGAAACTAACACAACATTGTAAATCAACTATACTTCAATTTTAAAAAATAAAAATTTAAAATAAATTTAAAAATTTTTTTTTAATTTTAAAAAAGAAACACTGTCAAAACATTAAACACAAGCTAAAGAAACACAGACTTCAGTAATCACAGACAAGGAATGGTGTTTGCAACAACAGTTTGGAAAAGTCTCAAAATAGGCTACTGCAGATTTCTACAATTAAAAAAAAAAAAAACTACAAACCTTAGGTAAGGGAAAGAATTTAACTTCCAGAGTTATCACATTAAAACAGTCATATCGGCACTTCCCTGGTGGCTCAGTGGTTAACAATCCGCCTGTCAATGCAGGGGACACGGGTTCGAGCTCTGGTGCAGGAAGATCCCACATGCCGCAGAGCAACTAAGCCCGCCAGTCACAACTACTGAGCCCCCATGCCACAACTACTGAAACCTGAGCACCTAGAGCCTGTGCTCTGCAACAAGAGAAGCCACCACAATGAGAAGCCCGCGCACTGCAACGAAGAGTAGCCCCCGCTCGCCACAACTAGAGAAAGCCCGCGTGCAGCAACAAAGACCCAATGCAGCCAAAAATAAATAAATAAATAAATTTTCAAAAATAAAATAGTTAAATCCCCAATTTTTAACAGCAACAACAAAAAGAGGACATGCAAAGAAACCGAAAAACATGGCCCACTCAAGGAAACAAAATAAACTGACAGAAACTCTTCCTGAAGAAGTCAAGACATCAGACTTACTAGACAAAGAGGTTTTTTTTTAACAGAGAAAAGAAAAACGATGGAGAAAATCAATGACACCAAGTTTGGGTCTTTGAAAAGATCAACAAAACTGACAAACATTTAGCTAGATTGAGAGAAGATGCAGACTACTAAAATTAAAAAATGGAAGAGTGTATGTTACTACTGATCTTACATTAAAAGGATTACAAGAGAATATAATGAATAATTTTACACAAGTAAATTGGGTAATTTAGATGAAATGGACAAATTCCTAGAAGTACACTATACACCAAAACTGAATCATGAAGAAACAGAAAAACTGAATAGACTTACAACTAGTAAGGAGAACAAATCATTAATCAAAAATCTCCCAACATAGAAAAGACCAGGACCAGATAGTTTGACTGGTAAATTCTAGCAAACATTTAAAGAAGAATTAACACCAATACTTCTCAAATTCTTCAAAAAAAATTTAAAAGGAGAGAATACTTCCTAACTTATTCACTGAGGCCAGCATTACCCAGATTCCAAAGTCAGATAAAGACACCACAAGAAAAGAAAACTACAGACCAATATCTCTGATGAATATTGATTCAAAAATCCTCAAAAAAATTAGCAAACCAGGGACTGGTGGCACAGTGGTTAAGAATCCGCCTGCCAATGCAGGGGACATGGGTTCCATCCCTGGTCTGGGAAGATCCCACATGCTGTGGAACAACTAAGCCCGTGAGCCACAACTACTGAGCCTTCATGCCACAACTACTGAAGCCCATGCACCTAGAGCCTGTGGTCTGCAACAAGAGAAGCCACCACAATGAGAAGCCTGCACACCTGAAACTAACACATTTTAAATCAACTATACTCCAATAAAAATTAATAAAGTAAAATAAAAATTTGGTAAGGCGTGTTTGTCAAGGCCCCATATGTGACTACAGCCAGGCCCAGGCATGCTCTTCAGGTGTCCCTCACCAGCCCACACTGGTGACCCCTTCTTGAGGGGAACTTGGAAACATTTTCAAGGGACGAATATGACAACTGGGGCTATGTGAGCCCACGACCAAGACAGGGATGCTCTCTCCAGACTCCAGGTCCAGCCAGGGCTGGTCACAGCCTGGGTGGGGGAACTTAGAAATGTTTTGGGGGACACCTCCAAGTACCAGGCCTGATCTGGGCTGTGGACAGGATCCGGGCATCCTCCCACAGCAGCTGGAGGGCCTCTCTGGCTGGCTCACTGGTGACTACAGAGAGACTTAGAAAATGTTTCAGGTGGTGGATTCAGCGAACAGGACCCACATGTGACTGTAGTTCTCCTGGTATAGGGACCTGACCTGGGGCCTTCCTCCCCTCAGGAAACATTTTCAGGAGGTACAGGTGGTGAGTGGGTCCCGCTGAGGACAGCTGACCCCAAGAGCAACCTCCTCAGGCCTCCCTTGCAGCCCCCTTAAGGATTCAGCCATCTGAGGAAGACAGAAACTTTTTGGAGATTGGGATTGACATATATACACTAATATGCATAAAATAGGTAACTAATGAGAACCTGCCGTGTAGCACAGGGGACTCTACTTAATGCTCTGTGGTGACCTAAATGGGAAGGAAGTCCAAAAAAGAGGGGATATATGTATACATATAGCTGATTCACTTCGTTGTACAGCAGAAACTAACACATTGTAAAGCAACTATACCCCAATAAAAAAGAAAAAAAAAAAGAAACTTTTTGGAAGGCCCACATGGGAATGAAGCCCCGACGGCATCTAACTGGAACCTCCTTCACCTGCCAGGGCCAGTACCACACCCTCACCCCAGGCAGAATTGGAACCGATTCCAGCAACTTCAGATGACCAAGCATCTCCTGGGGACCCTGTCCATGGTACCTACCCCTGCACCCCACTGGTTGGCCTGGTATGGTCCCTGCCACTGGAGGGAGGCTTGCAAAGGTTCGGGGACGGGGGGAGTGTCCAAGAACAGGCCCCCCGTGTAACTGCAGTTGGACATTGGGTGCCCTCTCTCGGCCTCCCTGTCCCCTCTTCAGAAGGGAAAATTTTCTGGACGCACATCATGCAACAGTACACCGCGCGATCCTGGCCCCAAGAGGGGGACCTAGAAAAATTCTCAGGAGGCACTCCAGACAAGCAGGCACGAGATGGGAATGCAGCCGAGTCCGGGGCGCCCTACCCCGGTCACTTGCAACAACACCTCGTCAGTCCTCGCTGGTGGAGGGGACTTCCATGCGCCAGCCATGCAGTTCCCAGATGCCCCTCTCCTTTAATACAGCAGAGACAACCTCAGAGGAGCCCGTGTTCGGAGGCAGAGAGTGTCGCATCCCAGAAGACGGCGCTGCCGGCCTTATGGAACTCGCCCTTGGGCTCGGCAGTCGGATCCCACTTCAGTGGAGCTCCGGGGACTATATATATTTTTTAAAAAAAAAAAAAGCCACCAGGTGGCGCCCGACAACCAGCGCGACCTGGACAGACCTGGACCCCCAGACACCACCTCTCCTGGGTCTCACTCAAACAGTGTACCTCAGCTCAGCATCCGGGGTTGGCCTGGTGGGCCCGGGACACCGTCCACGGAACATCCTGGACGACCGGGGCTGATCTCAGTCTCCAAAGGGGGACTTAGCCATTTTTTAGGAGGCACCCCCAATGACCCGGCCCCACTTGGGACTGTGGCGGGACTGGGGACTGTGACGGGGCTGGGGGCTGTGACTCAGCCTTCTCCACGCGCCTCCAGGGCCATCTCAGTTCAGTCTCCCCTCCCAAGAGGGCTTAAAAATATTTGGGGGGGGCTTCCCTGGTGGCGCAGTGGTTGACAGTCCGCCTGCTGATGCAGGGGACACGGGTTCGTGCCCCGGTCCGGGAAGATCCCCCATGCCGCGGAGCAGCTGGGCCCGTGAGCCATGGTTGTTGAGCCTGCGCATCTGAAGCCTGTGCTCCACAATGGGAGAGGCCACAACAGTGAGAGGCCCGCGTATCACAAAATATATATATATATATATATATATATATATATATATATATATATGTATATATATTTGGGGGAAGCACATCTGGTGACCCATCCCCACGTGGGACTTCCCCCAAGCCCTGGACAACCTCGGAAGTGGTCCTTTACCCTCCTGGTCACTGCCTCTCTGCAGAGGAGGAGTTGGAAACATTTTCCAGAAGCATATGTGATGAATAGGGCCCACCTGTGACTATGGCTAGGCCCAGAACATCCTCCCTGGGGCCTCCCTGGATGGCTAGGACCAGTTGTCTCCTCCAAAGAGAGATTTAGAAAAATGAAGCAGGAGAGAAGCGCATCCACCAACTGGACCACACAGGTGTCTGCAGGTAGAAGTGGGGAGCCCTCTAAGCCCAGACCAGTGGCCCTCATCCAGAGGGGGACTTGGAAACTCTTGAGAGGCACGATGCCAACACATGACCACAGTCATGTCTGGGTACCTGCCCCCCTGGCTGACTTCCTGGCTCCAACTAGTTCCCACCAACAAAGGGGGAACCTCTGAAAATGGGACCCTTAAGCAGGACCATATAGCAGGCCTCTAGCCGCCCCCCTCAGCCTCCATGGCTGGCACAGCTGGTCCAGTATTCTAAAGGGGACTTACGTTTTTAGGGATTGTCTCCAGTGACCAGGCCCTAAGTGGGTCATTGGGTGCACCTGGGACACCCTCCCTGGTTGGCCCAGGCACATCTTCAATCCAGGCCCCAGACAGGCCATGGGCATTCCCACCCAGCCTGGGTTGGCCCTAGCCTAGTGAGGAGGACGCAGAGATCTTTTCAGAAGGTGATCTTAAAAGTTGGCACCCAAGCAGGACCACTATGGGCCAGTGTGCCCTGACCCAGCCTCTCTGCCAGCCTGGACCTGTGCCCCTGCTCAGGACAGAAGAATGCAATGATCAGGGCACAAGAGGATGACAGCCAGGCCACGGTCACACTCCCCAGGACACACTGGTCCATCCAGCCCTGTCTATACCACCAGAGGGGACTAGACATGTTTTCAGTCATGCCACACAAGACCACTGGCATGCTAAGGTCTCCACACAGAACTCCCTGACTATCCCGGAGCCTGTCCACACTGGATCAGGACTTAGAAATGTATTAGGGGCACGTTTCTGCCAACAGGGACCCACAATGGATAGTAAGTGGGTTGCCGTGCCCTCGGGCCTCCATGTCTGGCCCAGACCAGTCTTCCCCTCCGCAAAAGGTCACATAAACTTTTCAGGAGGGGCTCTCAATGACCATGACCAAAGAGTGATAGCACCTGAGCCCGTGGCACACGCAATGGGCCAGTAGGTCCAGCCCAGGTCATTGCCTCTTTGAACGGGGATGTGGGTGTGTTTTCAGGAGGCACCACCAGGTGCCATGGGTCCGATACCAGGACCTGTGCAGAACCACAGGCTGGCTCAGGCACCCACCCTGAGTCTTTCTGGCTAGGCTGTGCCTGTGCCCACTACCAAGGACACCTTAGAGAGGTTTACAGGATGCATCGGTGATTGGGCTCCATGCACAACTGAGGGAGGACCCAGGGCAACCTCCATGGGTCTCCTGGGATAATGCCCTGGGTTTGGATACATTTTCAGAAGGCACATGGATGACCGGACACGCGATGCCACTCCTGGGGCACACTGCCTGGCCCAGCCTGATCCCTGCCACCAGAGGAATATTTACAAGCAGTTTTGGTGGGCACTTCCTACGACAGGACCCGATGCAGGACAGCAGGCAGCCCTGGGGCACATGCCCCAGACTGTCCTAGTCAGCTCTGCTGCCTTCCCCTTCTGGAATAAAATTTTTAAAAGTCTGGGGATGGGAGTTCCCTGGTGGTGCAGTGGTTAGGACTTGGCACTTTCACTGCCATGGCCCCGGGTTCAGTCCCTGGTCAGCAGAACTAAGATCCTGTAACCCACACAGCATGGGTGATTGGACCCCATGCAGGACGGCAAATAGACTGGGGTGCCCTCCTTGGGCCTCTCTGGTCTATCTCTCTAGGGGGAGACTTAGAAAACTTTTCAAGAGGCACATCTGCCACCTAGACCCCATGTGTGTTCTGCCCGGGGGTTCCAAGCCAGCCCAGGCTCATGCCTGTTCCCCCACCAAGGGGGATGTAGAAATATTTTCTGAAGGCACATCTGAGAATCAGGGGCCCGAGCATCCAAACACTGTTCTCTACATGGCCTACAGGTGGGCTCGACATGCCCTCCCAGCCTCCAGACGCCTTCAAGGGGACCACACAAGACTGTATCAACTGGAGGGCAAGTTACTTCCTTTCAACTCTAAACCTCAGGTTTCATCCCAAGGCCTCCTTTCTCTGTAACAGACTCCAGAACACACCAGAACCAGGGTATACCAGGCTCTCTACCTGTCTCCTGGGAGGCCCAAAGCTCCAGCCCACCTGTCTAAGGCCCCACTTTGGGACCTGCCTTTAAGTCTTTCTCCACCCCAAGACGTCCCAGATTCCCCACCTTCAGGGCCCCAAAGTAGAGTATGGGAGGCCCTGGGGTATGTCTGGCTTCCAGGACCCAGGACAAGCCAGCACAAGCCTGCCCTTAGTGGCTTCTCAAAACAGCTGTGTCAGGGACTTCCCTGGTGGTCCAGTGGTTAGGACCCGGCGCTTTCACTACCATGGCCCCGGGTTCAATCCCTGGTCTGGGAACTAAGATCTCACAAGCCGCAGGGCACGGCAAAAAACAAAACAAAACAAAAATACAGCTGTGTCACAGCCCTAGTGGACGGAGGAGTGAAGCAGGAGTGGCGGACAGAGTGGTAGGTGAGGTGGGGTGTGAATCGTGTAGACTCTGGTGAGAGGATTCAAACCAGCAAGTGGTCTTCCTGCAAGGCCTTGGGTCAAGGGTCAGCTAAGGTTTGCTGACCTTTCTGGGTCATAAATTCCACTGCCTTCAAAAAAAAAAAAAAAAACCCAGGCTCAGTTACACCTTGACCTGAGTCTTTTCTTGGTAGTGGCATTTTAATGGCTTTCCTTGGTGGTAGCAGCAGCAGCAAGAGAAGGGGGAGAGTTTGCCCTGCCCCTGGAGGACCCGGCTCAGGCTCTGGGGGAATCTTGCCTCCACCAGGTCTAGCTGTCCTCTTCCCATTGGACTGAGGCCAAGAAGGTGCGGATTTCCATGGGCTGTAGCGTGATGGTGGTGGAGAGCAGCCGGGAAGGAGAAGGATGGGGTGTGGGGCCTGTGGAGGTGGAGGGGAGAAGGAGTGAGGGACGTAGACTTCCTTTGCCTTAACACCTATATGCCACCCCACACCACCCCTGTGCTCCCTATCCTGAACGCAGACATACCACCTTAAATCCGTCCCCAGGGCCTCACTCACAGACCCTTCAACTGCTTCCCAGGGCCTAGATACCACCCCCAGATCCCCAAATCCCTCCCCAGTGCCTGGTCACCATCCTCACACCCACAAGCCCCACCCCAAGGACCGTCAAGCCAACGCCTGCCTCTGGAACTAGACACCGACGGAGATTCTCAAATCTTGTTCTTGGGACTGCATTCCATTCTCAAACCCTCAAGAACTACCACTAATTTGCTGGACCCACCTCAGTCCCTTAAACCCCTAACCTAGATCTGAACACCGACCGACTCAGGCCCTCGAGCTCTATACCTGGACCTGGTCAACATTCCCACACTTCCCACCCGGCCCCCAGCTCCAGGCAGGCCCCCACCCGTGTTTGGTGTCCACTGGAGCCTGGAGGCGTGGGCCCGGAGCTGGTTGGCCGCCAGCGTGGTCTCGCGCAGGTCGGTGATGGTGAAGGCGGAGAACAGGTCCTGCGGGCAGTGGATGGGCCGGGCTGTGCTGGGACAAAGCTGGGGTTTCCCCTCCCGCCTCTCTCCTGTCTCCTTCCCACCTCTGCCCTCCTCACCGTCAAGTCCAAGGTCACCGGCGAGCTCAGGTTGCTGCCCGAGTCCTCCCCTACGGCGAACTGGTGCTCTAAGCGCAGCAGCAGCGTCTCCGGTCCCCAGCGGGCTAATGTTAGTAGATGCACGGAAGGCGGCAGCTCTCGGCGTAGCCCCGAAAACTGCGGGAGAGTGGCGCGGGGCTGAGCCACGAGGGGCGGGACTGAATGGCGGTCAGGAGGCGGAGACCCGGCGTGGAGGGACTGGCCTTGGCCGCGGTGAGGGGGCGGGGCTTACCGGTGAGTGGCGGGGCTCACCCAGGACAGAGCCAATGAGGGAACGGGGCGGTGTCAGGTTGGGGGCACAAAGGATTTGGTCTGAGACTGAGTTAGGACGGGGAGGAAGAGTGGAGAGACCCGGCTAGAGGAGGTGAATAGACGAGAGGGCCGGGCCGAGGCTGCCGGGGTGACGGGGCTGAGCTAAGGGTACTGGACTAGCATACGTCCTCCCCAGGACGGGTAGGGGCAGGCGAGGTGGGTCCCAGTTAAGCCTAGGTAAATCCGCCCTCAACCCCGCCCCTCCCCCGCAGGCTTCCTTCGGGTCCTCTTTCTGCCGGCCCCACCGCCCCTCACCTGCGTGCGAGGGGCGACCTCGAGGCGGTAGGGGGCGCCGCCACCTCGGGCCAGCACCACCTGCGGGGCCAGGACCTCCTTCTCCGCCTGTAACCGGTGCCCGGCGGCCGCGGTCCGGGCCTTGTCCAGCAGCACGAGGTGGCGCCCTCGCACCCAAAGCCCCGACCCCTCCTCCAGCAACGGCTCCCCTACGCCGCGTGCATCGTCTCTCAGCAGCCTTCTGTGCACCTGCGGGGAGAGTGGCCAGGAGAGGGTGAGGGTCCTTCTAGCCAATTTCTGGGCCAGAAATTGGGCAAAAGCAAGTGGGAATTTCAAGAAAAATTGAAGATTGGGGTGGAACGGATGAGGACGAATGTCTGGTAGGAGGTCCCCAGTAGAAGTGGGGATCCGACCTAACAAGGTACGAGGACAGCGGGAGGTAAGGATCTAATGGGGGCGTGGATAGGGCAAATCAGGGCCTGGAGGGGAGGCTTGGGTAAGGGTTGGATAAAAGCACGGAGTAAATGTCTCACATAGGAATGGAGGGCTCCGCTTAGCGGGGACCACAAACGGAGGGGTGCACCTAGCAACAGAAACTGGCTTCAAGGTCCTGCAGGGGGCCAGGGAGGGAACTGGTAGGAGGACCCTGACTTAGATGGGGCTCGGACCACTCACCATGAGCTCTAAGGAGCCGTCACTCAGGCTACTGCCCCCCTGGGAGCGGTCAGTCAACACAGTCAGCTGCACGTTCCCATCCTGGGGGGCAAGGGGTGAGTGAGGGGCTGCACTGCCGGCCAGCCCTGGCCCCCAGGCAGGCCCCACAAGGATGGTGGAGACTGCTGAGAACAGTTGGGAGATGTTAAGAATGAGAGATAACCCCTGCTCTGTAAAGGGGTGTCAGGAAGATGTGGGGAGCAGGATGGGATGGGTACCGTGATGTAAATGCGACTGTTAACTGGATAGTAGTTTCCCGCCACTGGCTCAGTCTGGTTCAGCTTCCAGGTGAGTCGATAATCCCGCCTGGGGTGGGGTGGGATTTGATCAGGCCCGGGGTCTGGCTCCCCTTCCCCGCTCACCCACTCCTCACTCCCCCTTCACCCTCTCCCTCCCACACTCATTAGGATCAGCAGGTGCCCCCACTGGCCCTGGGCCCCAAAAGACCACAGACCACCCCTCAGTGCCCCCAATCACCCCACCTCCTCTCCAGGATCTCCCGGCCATTGCTGTCAGTGTAGAAGAGTCCGTCTGTCTCCAGCACAGTGTCAAAGCGACTGATGACCTCCTTCCCCCAGCCATCACTATACCCAATGGGATGGCAAGGTGGTGAGCTTCACTTTAACTCCACTCTGCCCTTCACTCAGCCCCCACTCCCAGCCTCCACCACTCACCCCACAGGTATTGGCCCCACCGTCCACTCCAGCTCCAGGTGCCGCTGTCCCGGGTACAGACGAACCACCTGGGAACACCAGGCTGAGAAGTTCTGGTGCACTTCCTGCACCAAGGCTGTCTGCAAGCACATGGGGGTGAAGGGCAGGTGTAAGCGTGCAGCTGAGCAGAGGTAAGCCCTGCAAATGTCCACCCCTGCTGTGAAGCTCATAAAGGCCTACATCAGGGTCAACCCCACTGATAGCTTGGGAGCCCCACCCACCTCCCCCACCTGCCTAGGTGTGATGCCCACACTTTGTACCGCAGTCATAGCCATGTAAATTTTGAGTTTGGCATACATGCTTGCTGCCCATCATTACCGTGTCTCCCCTCCTTAGAACAGGATTCTAGCTTAGCACATGGCTACTGGGAATAGATTGTACTGTTTCGTCTTCCCTGAGGTTCTGAGTAGCTGCGTGACCATGTTTGGCTCAGTTAAAGTTGTGTGAACAATGTTCCTTGCCCCTTTCCCTCTTCCACTGGCTCAAATGCAAATGTGATGGCTGGAGCTTGAGCAGCTATCTTGGGCCATGAGGTGGAAGCTGAATGCTAAGGAGGGTAGAGCAATAAGATAGAAGACTAGGGCTTCCCTGGTGGCACAGTGGTTAAGAATCTGCCTGCCAATTCAGGGGACATGGGTTCGAGCCCTGGTCCAGGAAGATCCCACATGCCACAGAGCAACTAAGCCCGTGTGCCACAACTACTGAGCCTGTGTTCTAGAGCCTGCAAGCCACAACTACTGAGCCCGAGTGCCACAACTACTGAAGCCCGTGCGCCTAGAGTCCATGCTCCACAACAAGAGAAGCCGCCACAATGAGAAGCCTGTGCGCCGTAATGAAGAGTAGCCCCCGCTCTCCGCAACTAGAGAAAAAGCCCACACGCAGCAATGAAGACCCAAAGCAGCCAAAAATTTTTAAAAATTAAAAAATAAAAAATGATAGAAGACTAGATGACTACTGAACCATCCCACCTGCCCGGACTTTCCGTTAGATGGAAAGAAACTTCCATCTTGTTTTAGGCATGGTTAATTTGGGTAACCCTGTTACAGGAAGCAAAACTATATCCTCATACAGTGACCCAGGTATGCAGGTGTTCACCTCAAGGAGAATCATGTCAAGTGTGAGGCTTTCCGTTACCTGCCCCATTCCCACCCTAAGAGGAAACGTCAACGAAAGGCCCCAGGAAACCCCACAAGCCTGAGCCCCTGTTCCCAGCCAGATGCACCCTCAAATATCCACCCTAAGTTAGAATCACCCAAGCCCTATCCAAGTGTGAACCTTTAAATGTCCACCCCAGATAAAATCCCCTCCTACCACAGATCCTTGGTGAAATCTGCAAGCAGTTACCCCTGGCTCTCCCTATCTGTTGGCCAAATGGGAGCATCCCACCCCCAATTTCAAAAGCTAAGTATAATCTTGACATTCACAACAGATGTGAATGCCTTTCTATGTGCTTCCATGGCGTGACTGTCACACAACCAGCCATGAATATCAACCCTGTGGGAGGATCCTCAAGTATTCCCCTCGGGTCTTAGCCTTCTTATTTGTTGGAGATGTAAATCCTCCCCTCACTGCACGCATGGCACACCACCCTCCACACACACACCCCTCACATGCCCCATCCCCAAGTGCCCACTCATCAGTCTTAACCCCTTACCTTCACAAGGTGGGTTTGAGCCCAGTGGCTCACAAGCAGTGGTTGCTGTCGGTTGGGTCTGAAGATGTAGGCACCTGAGACCTGGGAGCTTAGACCGTTGCCTGTACTGGCGTTGTACCTGGGGCCAGGGCAGGTGAGAGTCAGGCAAGGGACCCCAGCTCTGCTCACACCTGTTCCTTGACCTGGTGGTCCTCCCTCACCAGTAGAAGGCTTGGCGAACAGGCAGCCGGAGGTTCTGGTCCAGGTTCTCCAACTCCATCAAGAGCCCTGAGTCAGGGTCAAACCTAGCCCGGATGTACTGGGGAGAAATGGGTGGACAGACATTAATGACCACCGCTTCAGCCAACGACAGCTTCATCCTTCCTGGGGCTCAGGAGAAAACCCTGGAGTCACCCACCCTTCCCTCCTCTCTCTCTCTTACTCCTCACCTCTGACTCTTTTAGCAAATCTGAACAGCTCCACTTTCTACCTTACCCTCAATCTGACCACTTCTCACCACCTCAATGGCCTTCCTGGACTGCAGCCAACCCCTTCCTGATCTCCCACCTTCCATGCTCGCTCCCCAGTCTTTTCCCCCCATAACTGCCAAAAGGTGCCTGTAACACCAGAAGTGAGATCACAGCCCATCTGCTCGGGACCCAGGCTGCTTATGCAACTGACAGAGGAACCACAGTGCCAGGACCCACAAGATTTTTAGGGCCCATGGAAAGGTATAAATCTCAATTTCTTTTAGGTTCAGAAGAAAACCTGAATGAAATAATAATGAATACATTATATTGAATTCTGCATGGTTAATATTCATGTTAATATCCATACTATCATGAAATATAATTAACATTTTTATGGAAGGAGGAACCCACAAAGGCCAAAGTGCTAGGACCCACAAGAGTCTTAATGCAACCCTGTTTCTCCCGTGGTTCCTTCACAGTAAAAGCCAGAGTCCTCCCCTCAGCCTTCCCTTAAGGCTCGCATGATCTGACCTATCACCTCCACCCCAACACCCTGTTTCAGCCACACTGAGTGTTCTTTGAACACCCATCACCCGCCTACTTGAGGGCTTTTGTGTCTGCTGCTCCCTACCTGACTGGATCCTTCTTCCCTGAAAATGGCCACACGGCTCCCTCCCCCAAGTCTCTGACATGCCTCACTTAATTTGCAAAACCCTACCTCCATCAGCTCTGACATTTCTGTCAAGTGTCACCCATGATTACATTGGGTCCTCATAACAGCCCCAGGAGAGGACACTGAGGCTCAAAGGAAGACGGTCACTCACTTGAGGACACACAATGGGGGGCTGATGATGCTAGACCATGAACCTAAGACCCACTGACCCAGGGTCCATGTGGCTTACTGCCACATCTCAAATTTGTCACCCAGGAATGGAAGGGGATATGAATAGGGTCTCACCTCATTCTGGATGACCAAGACACGAGACCAGGGCTTCTGGGATCTGGGATGGTGGACGTGGGCCTGGGGGCTTTGGCCAGGCACCTGGGTTACTGAGTAGATGCTGAAGCCCAAGGCAGGCACTGAGGCTGAGAAAAGCAGCTCTTGACTGTCTGAGCTGGGAATCATCACCACCTTGGGTAAGGGAGGAAGGAAACCAAGTCAAGACGCTGTTGAGTACACATATAAAGCCACACTACACATACAGGGAGGGGTCAAACTTGAGGAGGGGAAAGAGTTCCAGGATGGGGAGAGGAAATTTAGGAGTTGGGCAGAAGGGATGCGAGTGTCAGAAATGCTGAGTTAAAGATTGCAAAGAGGGAATTCCCTGGCAGTCTAGTGGTTAGGACTCTGTGCTTCCACTGCAGAGGGCACATGGGTTCGATCTGTGATTGGGGAACGAAGATCCTGCAAGCTGCATGGCCAAAAAAAAAATGATTGCAAAGATTCATAAGGTGGGAAAAATCCACTAGGAGGGTGGAGCTACTGTGGGAAGTGGGAGAAGTGAGGGAGTAAATTCAGGAAGAGATCCTTGACACAGGGGAGGGAGGGAAAGACAGATTCTTGGGGGAGGAAGAGGTTAGTGGGAAGAGGCCTTCCAGGATGAGGGGAATATTCATAAACAGGAAGCTTTTTAACGGGGAGATATTTAAAAGGGGAAGAGGGCTTCCCTGGTGGCGCAGTGGTTAAGAATCTGCCTGCCTAATGCAGGGGACACGGGTTCAAGCCCTGGTCCGGGAAGATCCCACATGCTGCGGAGCAACTAAGCCTGTGCGCCACAACTACTGAGCCCGCGTGCCACAACTACTTTAGCCCACGCGCCTAGAGCCTGTGTTCCGCAACGAGAAACCACCGCAATGAGAAGCCCCCACACCACAACAAAGAATAGCCCCCGTTCTCAGCAACTAGAGAAAGCCCACGTGCAGCAACAAAGACCCAACGCAGCCAAAAATAAATAAATAAAATACATTTTTAAAAAGGGGGGGAAGATACTCATGAGATGGGGTAATGTTCCCAAGGGGGTGTGATATTAAGGGGTAGAGGGGGAAGATATTCAGAAGAAGAGACAGTAATGAGCAGAAGGTATCCATGGAGGGGGAGGTATCCAAGAGAGGGAGGTGTCCATGGAAGGAGAGATCCATGGAGGGAAATAAACCTGGGGGAAGTGTCCATGGGGCGAAGGGAGAAATGCTCATGGCGGGAGGTTTCCAAGGGGTTAAGTATTCATGGGTTGTGGTATTCAGGGAAAAATATTTGTCAAGTGGCCTTACATCGCTGGGCACAACTGTGCCACTGGGGTCCCTCACGAGAAAAACGTGTTTGCTGACAGGCAGCCGCACCATCCAATCCACCTTCCGCCCCAAGGGGTTATAAATGGTCACCTGGAACTGGGGTGGGAGGATCAGAGCAGGCATGGGTCACAATACGCCTTCTGCAAACCCACTCACCATGTGCAGCAACGTCCCTGGGTGATTCAAACCCCCAAGTGGTACACTGGTCTCCGTCCTGCCGCCACTTCACTGAGCCCCCAGTGATCTCGCCCCAGAGTGATTAGCAACCCGTTGAGGCCTCGAGAGCCCATCAGCCCCGCCTCCTTTCCGCGCTGCCGTCCCACCCACCACCCACGGGATGGTCCCCCGGCCCCGCCCCTCCCCGTCCAAGCCGCCTCACGCTCTCTGAGGTCTGGGTGAGCGGACAAACGCTGATGTTGAGCTTGCGACAGAACATGAAGTCCTCCTTGGAGCCACTGAGCCGCGCCAGCGCATTGCTCAAGAGAACCTGGGGAGGCGCGTAAAGAGGAAGGTATGTTCCGGCCACCAAGACCGTCACCTCCTCGCCGCCCCGCCCCCAGCCTCGCCCCTGCCTTCTCCGCCCCTCCCATCCCAGGACCCGCCCCTCCTTCCACAAGCCCCGCCCCACGAGCCCTTCCAGACACCACTCCGCTGTTTTCGACCACTTCCCGTGCTGGCCCCGCCCCTTCTGCTCCAGGGCCTGCCCCTTCCTGTCTCCGCCTCTCCCAGGCTCCGCCCTCGCACCTCGCAGGGCCCCCAGCCTTCTGCAAGTTGGCGAGCGTAGTCATTGGCCACGTGCTGGCGGGAGGTGCCGCTGACCGCATCGTGGTGCTGGAGGACGGCCATCGCCTCATCTGCAGGCAGACGGTGAGCCGGGTGGGGTCTCCGCAGGACTCTTGGCCCCCGACCCCAAGGAGACGTGAAAAGTCATGTGCTGGCAGGCTGGGTTCTTAGGGGCTTTAAGAAGGGACTCGAAAAAAAAAAAAAAGAAGGGACTCGAGGGGGCAGTGGAGGTCTGGAGTCCAGCTTCAGCCTCGCCCCCGTCCCCTCACCCGCTGGACACCTACTGAGGGGTGCACTGTCTCCGGAACCATAGGGTCCCACGTTGGCTGCCGGACCCGCCAGCGCCTCCAGCTGGTTGCACACCTGTAGAGCAGGGGGTATGTTGGGGCACCAGGTCTGTCAGGACCCCTGAGCCACCCCCTTGAGCCTGGCGCCCACCTACCTGCAGGAAGTTGTAGCTGAGGCGCTCATAGCGTTTGAGGGCAGGCCGGCTGGAAAAGTAACCGGTCCAGAACATGTGGGGGCCGTCGGCGTAAGGGAAGAAGTCATCCTCTTTCAGCGACCTGCAACGGCAGCAGCATTGAGGGCAGGGTCATGACCCACAGGGCATGCCACCCATCCCCAGGCTCCCCAGTCCCCCCAAATACCAGGTGAGGTTGGCCTTGTTCAGCTGCCAGAGATAACAGGCTGGAGTGGAGTAGAGAACATTGACGCGGCTCCCGTTGGCCTGTTGCTGCGGGGAGGTGTCTGTGTGAGCTCAGGAGCCCGGGGAGGGGGGGACCCACAAGTGTGCACAAACTTACACACACACGTGCACACATTCATGCATCCAGTCGGTTCAGATTCTCTTTCTTAATACACAGTTTGAGTGCAAACCAATGGCCAAGTGTGAAAATGAATGTTGGCCGAAGCTAAATATTACCAGCCTGGAAAGAATTTCAGGGATGCAAGAATAAACCTAAGATTTTACTAAACTTTAAATAATTCCAATTTTATTATTTAAAACTTTCATGGAAAAACTAAATATGACATTATAGGACAGGAATAATAACTCCTCAGCACTGTAAGGTTATTGCCAGATGACACAACTGTTATAATGAATGGAGGCTCACTTTCAACTGAGGGAGGTGGAGGAACAAGAAGGTGACCTCCGTGAGTTAAAGGATGTTTGTTCTGCTCGAGTTGTGTCCCCAGTGCCTCGTACACAGTAGGTGCTCAATAAACACTTGAATGACCTAGAGAATATTATACTTAGTGAAGTCAGAGAAAGACAGATACTATATGATATTACTTATATGTGGAATCTGAAAAATAATACAAATGAATCTATGTACAAAACAGAAACAGACTCACGGACATAGAGAACAAACTTATGGTTACCTAAGGGGAAAGGGAGGGGAGGAGAGATAAATTAGGAGTATAGGATTGACAGATATAATCTACTATACATAAAGTACATAAGCAATAAGGATTTACTGTATAACACAGGGAATTATATTCGACATCTTATAATAACCTATAATAGAAAATAACCTGAAAAATTATATATAACTGAATCACTTTGCTGTACACCTGAAACTAATACAATATTTGTAATACAATACAATATTGTAAATCAACTATAATTTAAAAAATAAACAAAACAAACACTTGAGTGAATGAAGAGAAGTGCATAGGACTACATGCCTTTATGTGCAAACACACATTTACACCCCTGAACACACACTCACGTACAGATTTACATACACACACACTGTGTTCACTGAGCAAACAATCACTTGATTCTGCAGCATGCTCAGGACTGTGGACACAACTTACAACCAAAGGCTAACCCTGCTCTCACGGTATTCACAGCCAAGTGCAGAGGAGAGAAACTGAACAGATAGTCAGTTGGTTACAGTCAGCCTAGATGTATCATCACAGGTATTTGTGGGGACTCCTGTGAGCACAGAGGAAAGAGCAAGAGCTCGGCTGGGGCCTGGTGAAGGCTTCCTAGAGAAGCAACACCAGTTGCAACTGGTGTCTTAAGCAGCAGCAGATTTTCAGCCCTAAATAATAATAATAAACAACCGTAATACTTATTATTTACCTGGCACTGGTCTACTGGTCTATGCAAATGAACTCATTAAACTTTCATCAATAGCCCTGTCAGCTGGGAACCACCATTATGCCCATTTCCTAGATAAGAAAATTGAGGCACTGACTGCTTAAGAACATTCCTCAAGGTCACAGAGCCAGTAAGTGGCAAAACCAGGATTTGAACCAAGGAACTCCATTTCCAGTAAAATGGAGTGTGTGAAGGAGCAGGCAGGAGAAAAACCAAAAGAGTGTGATCTTCTGGCAGCCCAGGAACATGGTATTTGCAGGAGGAAGTAGTCAAGGTGTTGAAGCCTCCTCAGGGACCAGGGGCTTGGGGAGGATTGGGAAATGTCTTCTGGAAGGCCCTTGATTACGTTACTGAGAGCTGTTTTTGGTGAAACAGCAATGTAGGGAGTGCGTGGAAGGTGAGGACATTAAAGACTGCCAGGGCTTCCCTGGTGGCACAGTGGTTAAGAATCTGCCTGCCAATGCAGGGGACACAAGTTCGATCCCTGGTCCGGGAAGATCCCACATGCCGCGGAGTAGCTAAGCCCGTGCGCCACAACTACTGAGCCTGAGCTCTAGAGCCTGCAAGCCACAACTACTGAGCCCATGTGCCACAACTACTGAAGCCTGCGCGCCTAGAGCCCATGCTCCGCAGCAAGAGAAGCCACGACAATGAGAAGCCCGCGCACCGCAACGAGTAGCCCCCACTCGCCGCAACTAGAGAAAGTCCGCGCATGGCAACGAAGACGCAACATAGCCAAAAATAAATTAATAAATAAATAATTTTAAAAAAAATAAAAATAAAAAAGACTGTGCCAGTAGGCAACTCTGGGGATGAAATGATGGGGGAGGGGAGACGAGGTTCTGTGCTGATGGGAGAGTGAATGCCTGCCCACACAGCCACAGACCATTTACAGAGGCCACATCAATACATCCACGGTAGACAGAATAATGGCCACCAAAAGATGTCCATGTCCTAATCCCCAGAACCTGTGACTATGTTAGGTTACATGGCAAAAGGGAATTAAGCCTGCAGAATTAAGGCTGTTAATCAGCTGACCTTAAACTAGAGAGATTATCCTGGATTATCTAGTGTGTCCAATGTAATCACAAGGGTCTCTAAAAGTTGAAGAGGGAGGAGAAAGAAGTGAGAGTGAGAAAAAGAGATGTAACACCAGAGGCAGGCTCAGAGAGCTGCTGTGTTGCTGGCTTTGAAGATGGAGGAGGGGGCCATGAGCCAAGGAAAGTGGGCAGCCTCTAGAAGCTGGACAAGGCAAGGAGACTTTTCCCTAGAGCTTTCAGAAGGAACGCAGCCCTGCTGACATCTTGATTTTAGCCCAGTGAGACCCATGTCAGACTTGTGACCTACAGAACTGTAAGATAACATGATTTCTGTTGTTTTAAGCCACTAAGTTTGTGGTAATTTGTTAAAGCAGCCATAGAAAACTAAGATAGCACCCATAGATAATGTACGTGACCCAAGGCCCAGGGATACAAGCACAGGTGCCCACGGGGTAGGCACACTCACCTGGGCGTTGACCAGCTGGATGAGCTTGTCAAGGTTCTTGAACCACATGTTGGCATTCTCATACTGGAAGTCTGAGCCCATGGTCATCACAGTGTGGTTGGTGCGGTAGTGCTGGCCCTGTAGGTGGGATGGGGGGGTGTCCTCAGGCCAGGGTCTCCTGGGCCACCCCTGTGGACAGCTGTGTCTCGATATATACGTGGTCAAGAATGTGGGTGCACAGAGGCATGGGGGGGCAGGGGTGGAAGTGTGTCACGTGAGAGCAGAGGGACATAACAGAAAAATAGCCACAAGCTGTTGGGTAATTCTCTTGGGCTCACCACCCAGACATGGGTACTGAGGCACCGTGCCATGCTGTCTCATGATCATGGTGGAGGTGTGCAGTGGTGAAGGGGTCCACATTTCTAGTCAGGAACACACACAAATCCAGGAGGAGGGCATAGTGATGGTGAAAGGAACACTACCTTCCTCCGAGGATGGTGAGGAGGTGCTAGGGATTGCCTGGGCCGGTGGAAGGGCCCCGTGCATGTACACCAGAGGCACAGGTTCTGGGTACCAGGTTACCTGGGCAGTGGCCAACTGCAGGAAGTAATGGACCAGGTCCTTGGCGTTGTACTCAGGGCTGAGTGGGTCCTCCACAAAGGGCCTGTCGGCACACAGCGTGTCCCAGCACAGACCATCCGGTGGGTTGTAAATGTTGGGGAGCACACCTGTGGGCCACACCAGGCTCAGGGGTGGCCCCACCCCCTAGACCTGCCAGGCCCCACAAGGGACGGACTTCAGAATTTGCAGGGCCCAGTGCAAAGTGCAAATGCCGGGCCCTTGTTCCTAAATTATTAAGAATTTCAAGACAATGACAGCTGGCTATAAAACCAAGCCCAGGGCCCTTCTGAGCGTGGGGGCAGCCCTCTCCCCACTCCACCCCCTTACTGGTGAAGAGGTCCGCGGCGGGGGGCTTCAGGCTGGCGCTGGCCCGCCACACCTGCTCCATTTCCATCTTCTCCTTCCGCGCGCTCTTGTCTTGATAATCCAGGCGTCCGAAGAAGAAGCCGTCAAAACCCATCTGGAGGTGGGGCAGGATGAAGAGTGGGATGGGAGAGCAGGACAGGGCAGGATAAATAAGGGCCTAGCCCTCTCCTCACCAACCGCCACCCCTTCAGAGCACGGATAGAAAAACCAGGTCTAAAACCAGGGAGGCCCTCCAGTTCATTTTGAACTTGGGGAGGGTCGGAAGTCCTGCGGGGAGCGCCGGGAGGGAGCTGGTCCAACGCTAGAACCCACCTCCACCTTCCGCAGCCTAAGCACGGGAAGGAGGCGGGGTCATGGCACAGGTAATGAAGCCGGCTGCAAAACAGCAGGCCATCGCCTGCCACCCCACTTGGGGAGGAGCCAGGATCAGAGCAGACGGGGTGGGGTCGGGGAGGGGGGGAGGAGCCAGCTGGACGTGAGCGTGCGGTGGCGGGGGGGCGGTCAGCCTAGGCTGGGGCAGAGAAGGGTCAAGGCCAGAGCAGAAAAGGAATGGGATTCACAGGTCACCCAAGAGGCAGGGTCTCAAGGGGCCAGAGGGCCAGGGGCAGGGCCTGGTCTGAGTGAACTTTCAGGGAAGGGAGGGGCTTGAGTGACCGGGGGAGGAGTCAGAGGGAATGAAGGGGCTGGCCCAAGAGGCCAGGAAAAGACCTGCGCGAACAGCGAGGCCTGCTCCCTAGAGTGGCCGAAGGGGTCGATGTGCCAGGCCACACGGGGGCGCCCGTCGCTGCCAAACGTGTCCTCCAGGAAGCGCAGCCCGAGTGTCATCTGGTCGATGATGGCTCCATAGTGGGTGGCCGCCTCATCGTTCATCACCCAGCCACCATTGGCAAACTCTAGGCGTCCTGTGCCGGGAGGGGCAAAGTCCAAGTCAGCTGTCAGGGCCAGGAGTGGGGCCGGGGTTGGTGATGCCGGGGACGAGAAGACCTGCCTGCATGCCCAGGCCTGAGAGGCGAAGAGGGGTCACTCCCAGGCCAGTGTAGAGAGATACTGAACAGAAGCCCTCCTGGCATGGCAGGCTTTCCAGAGGATTCACTGGAGGTGGGGCCTTAGAGGACGCACAGGAGTTCTCCAAATACAGAGAAATTCCAGGCAGGTGCAGCCACATACAGGCAGCACTTGGTATGATAAAAATCTCAGAAGCCAGAGTAGTGGAAACAGAAGCTGGGCTGGGTTTCCTCTTTTCACTTCCTTAGGGCAGCCTCACCCTGTCGCACCAGGTCCCGCACGATTTCCTGCGTTGCATTTGTCTGCTGTCGCCACCAACGGGAGAAGAAAGCGATTTCCACATAGATGAAGCGGCGGGTGGGCTCCGCCAGCAGGGAAGAGATGACCGAGTCTAGGATGTACTGCACGCCCGCGTGCTGGACATCATTCTTGACTATGGGAATAGGGGTCAGGCAGTCAGGGACCAGCAAGCCAAGGGGCATAATCCTAGACACAGAAGCCCAAGCTGGGTATTGCCCCCACCCTAATGTCCAGGGCTGAAAAAGAATTCGAGGGGCTCCGAGGGGCCATGGGAGTCCTAGGGGTCAGTCCCCACCCTCTACTCACTGCCGTAGAAGTACTGGTCCACCGTCTTGAGCCAGCCCACGTCATCATGTGTGTGGGCCACCAGGTGCACATTCAGCATGTCCGGCTCCACCTTGGGGCATGTCTGCACAGGGACCCCAAACACAAACACACATACCCTGTCAGTAACCCCAAGGTTAAGAGGCAGGCTGCAGTGGGGCGTTGGGGAGGGCATAAGGTGAGCCTTGATTTAGAGGCAAGTGGCTCAGGTGGGGCCAGCCCCTCCCAGGGAGGACACACATAGTTGTGTCACAGATGCAACTCCCACCTGACACAACTTCTCAGAGCACCTCTCATTCACACCCTGTAGAAATAATAGTAGTAGCTAATGTTTATTAAGCATTTGCAAATACCAAGCAGTCAGCCTGCGGGGTGGGGGCGACATTATCTCCAGTTTTCAGATGAGGACACTGAGGATCAGAGAGGTGAAGTGACTTGGCCAAGATCACGCAGCCAGGAAGTGGAGGAGCCAAGCTAGAACTTCAGGCAGCTGACTCCCAGCTCTCCACCAGTCCTCGCCACACATACAGCTGCTGGCCCGCTCACATCCAGCCACACAGGTAAATGCGTGCAAAGTCCAGAAGCAAGGGAAGCAGCCACAGACAGCCCCATTCTCAGACACGCACAGCCAGACTTCTCAATGACACAAAGCATGCACTCAGACCACACTGTCATATTAGCAACCATTCACTAGGCGCCCACAAAACAGACCCACCCACACCTCCGGACCCTACTGGAGGCTTCACTCTGGCTCTTGTACATTTCCGCTCGCTGGTCGCGCTCACCTGGTATCCCGCGGCCCAAGCGCTGGGCGTCGCCAGCAACAACAAAAAGAGAAAGGAGAGAGGCGGGAGCGGTGGCCACAGCGACCAGGAGCTCGTCCGGGACGCCGCCGCGCCCCGGCCGCCGCCAGCGCGGACCCCTGAAGACCGCGCGTCAGCGGCCATGGCTCTAACACCGCCGCCGCCGCCGCCGCCGCCGCAGGCGCCGCCGCCTCCGCCTCCGCCTCCGCCTCCCGGGGGTTCCCGGGCCTGCCTGGGGCCGGGTAAACGCCCCGCCTCCAGAACCCGGCTTGGCCAATGGGCACCGGAGGGGCGGGGCTAGGGAGTGGCCGGCGCGTCACGAGACCAAGGCGGCAGTTCTGGGTACCGCTGGGGACAATGCGGGCGCTAGGAGCGCAAGGAGGCGCTGAGCGCGTCCCACTCTCGGGGTGCTGGTTCGGCCAGACGAGCCTTTAGCCTCTCGTGGCCTCTGTGTGGCCTCCATGTGGACTTCGAGTGCCCTTTTGTTCCCCCTGGGCGCAGAGGTCTCAGATTTTCCTACGGATGCTGTGTTTGCCTTGGAGGTAGAGTATATGCCTAGGATCCTAGGGTATTCCGTTGACTTTCTGGGCTAGGGTCCGCGAGGGACCTAGCTTGGCTAGGAACAGAGGTTAATGGGAGCTCTGTTCTGTCCTATGCATGGAGATGTAAAGTAACCGCCGTTACGGTGCTGGGGAGGGGAGGCATCCAGCCTTGTTCGAGAGATACCGGTGTCCTCTGATGAGGAGTGAGAACATGGCAGGTGGGGGAGAACTCAGTCTTTCATGCCTTCCCCCAGTCCCTACCAGTCCATCCGATTTGCTGACAGTACCCCCATTCCTCTGATAAGAAAACCAAAGCACAGATTCCTTAGATCAGCAGGGCTGTCTGCTGAGTTGCCAGAGGGCAGGGATCACTGTTCAGTCTCTGGCAGCTGACTTAAGGCTCGAGTCTTGTGAAATAAGCAAGTGAACTAACCAAAAGGCTCCAGACTGGGGACCCCACCCCCAGCCTGACTTAAGTGGAGGAACTAGAGCCCTTCCCCCTGTTATGACAATGCATAGAAGGAGAGAGAGGTCTCAGAGAACAACCAGAATGCAAAAATTTATTATTAACTGGTTTCAACAAGAAAATAAGTGGATACACCTAGAAACACGGATAGTATCTCCCCCAACAGCAGGCAGGGTGGGGAAGGAAGGCAGGAGGGGTAGACCCAGGAGATTCCCCTCTCTGCTCCAGCGAAGTGGGATCCCAAGGACAGGGCCAGGTTCCCTCCATCCAGCTGCAGGCCCCAAGACTACCTCACCCAGGGAAGCCCAGGACTGCAGCTGAGGGCAGGAGGCTGAGCAGCCATGGGCCAGGCCTAGGGCGTAAGGTAGATAGAGGGGTCCAGGATGTGACCCCTCTAGGCTGACATCACCAGGGGGGCGTCATGGGCTGAGGGTTCTGCAGATATGACATCACCACGGCAGAGATGGACAGCCTGAGATGGGAGAGAGGTGTCAGTCCAGGATGGATAGGCTTGGGGTCCCCTTCCCCTCACCCAGGAGTCCCTCCCTCTCCAGATCCAGCCTCACATGAAGCTACTCATCATCTGCTTAGTGTCCTCAGAGCTCCGGGAGTTGGCAAAGCTGATGAAGGAGCAGTAGACAGCGACCCAAGCACACCACTTCAGCTGGAAGAGGTAGGTGGGTGGGTGGGTTAGGTCGGTGAGAGGCACCCCAGTGAGCCCCCACAAGGGCCATTCCCAGGCACCAGTTCCAACCCCAGTTCCACCTGATACAGCTCAAACCCTGAGCCCCAGGAGTCTCTCAGTTCCAGACCCCCATAGTTAACTCCAGGTACCCAAGTTCTGGTCCTACTCCCTGTCCTGCATCTCTGACCCCACCATGTCCCCTCAGGCCTAAGGAGCCTGGCCTTTGACATCCCCCATCGTGCTACGGACCCCACATTTTCTCCACCAGTCCCCACCAAGTTGCATTAAAGCCTGGCCCCACCCTCAGACTGACGTCCTATGTGCCACCCTGACCCGGACACCTGGCTTCCCCGTCAGCTCTAGCCTTCTTCACCCAGCATCACCACAGCCCTGCCCCCTCAGCACTGGTCCTGCTTCATTCTGAATCCATGCCTTCCCCACTGTCAGGCAGAGCTACGGGAAGGAAACTTAGCCCTGCCCACCTTGAGCATGAGGCCACACATGCTGAAGATCATGCCGAGCAGGTTCATGTAGTCTGGTGTTGGGTCATCCAAGGCTGGGTTACACTCGCTCGGTGGGGGCTTGTACCTGCAGCAGGGTTGGGGTGCTCAAGCTCTGCCCCCAGGATGGGCAGGTGCTCCCCTGGGCCTCCAACCCACAACGCCAGGCCCATTCCCATTGTTAAAAATAAAACCACAGGCCCAAAATGGAGTCACTTATGCTAGGCCTTCCACTAAACTGGGGCTTAGTACCTCACCTAATTGGAGCTTCAGCCTCCCCCAGAAATGTAGTCTTAACCAGTCAGTCAGGAATTTTCTGGTCAGTACCAATGAGGTAGTGTCACATGGGCCCCTCTCCCCTCTCCATCCACCAAAGGAAGAGGTAACCCACCTAATAAGACCCTTTTTTCCCAAAAAGGAGGTGACTTAATCTGAAATAATCCTTTTTTCTGTTTATGACTTCCTTGTCCTGTCTTTAAAAACCTTTCCCTTTCTGTAGCCTTTAGAGCTCCCCTCTACTTGCTAGATGAGATGTTGCCTGATCCATGAAGCCTTCAATAAGGTCAATTAGATCTTTAAAATTTACTCAGTTGAATTTTGTTTTTTCAACAGATCTGGTGGCAGCGACAGGATCCAAAGTGAACCTCTGACAGCATTCGGGGACGAGAAACATAAGCATGGTACCCATGAACCCCTTTTTGAGTCCACTGTCTTTCTTGCCATTTCTGGGGGCCATGGGTAAGTTCCTCTCAGTTCTGACCTCTGCTCTCTTTGTGTCACTCCCAGTCTAATTGGCTTTCCAGCCAGTTCCCCATTTGTCTGGAATCACTAGTTCCACGTTGGGAGCTGCTGGTAGTTCGGACCACAGTTCTTCATTTGGTTGGAAACCCCCAGCCTTCGTTCTCTTCCCAGATTCCATGTTAGGAACTGCTGGCGGTATGGTCTGCTGTTCCCCATTTATTTGGGATCCTTTCCCAGATTCCACGGTGGGCACTGCTGGTGGCAGCTGCAGTTCCCCATTCGTTTGGAATCAGCCCACAATCCCCATTTGGGGTCTGCTGGTTCAATCCTTTCCCCCAGCCCCAGGTTCTGTGTAGGCAGTTGGTGGTGGTGCGCCCAGGGCCTTTTTCTTGGCCAGGCCGCAGTAACTGGTTACAGGTGGAATGTTAAGGTATTCATGTTTGTCTGTCTTGCTTTGTGGAGATAAAGCCAGCTAAGAGAGGCTAAGAGAGATGGGAGCTTTCACCTTTAATGAATCAAGCATGCCACCCATCAGCACACCTGCCTTTTTTATGTCTAAGAACTATAATCCCAAAAGCTGTAAATATCTACAAAAATGGCAAAATATTACTAAAAACAACCTAGAATTACAGTGGCCACTGTGGGGAATGTGTCAGTGAGACAAGATTGTTTATTTCAGAAGTGCTCTTGAGGGACTTCCCTGGTGGCACAATGGTTAAGAATCCGCCTGCCAATGCAGGGGACACGGGTTTGAGCCCTGGTCCGGGAAGATCCCACATGCCGCAGAGCAACTAAGCCCGTGCACCACAACTAGTGAGCCTGAGCTCTAGAGCCCGCGAGCCACAACTACTGAGTCCACGCACTGCAACTACTGAAGCCCGGGGGCCTAGAGCCCATGCTCCACAACAGGAGAAGCCACCGCAATGAGAAGCCCACACACTACAATGAAGAGCAGCCCCCTGTCCACAGTTAGAGAAAGCACGCATGCAGCAACGAAGATCCGACACAGCCAAAAAACAAATAAATAAATTTATTTTTTTAAAAAAGTGGGCTTCCCTGGTGGTGCAATGTTTGAGAGTCCGCCTGCCGATGCAGGGGACACGGGTTCGTGCCCCGGTCCGGGAAGATCCCGCATGCAGCGGAGCGGCTGGGCCCGTGAGCCATGGCTGCTGAGGCCACAGCAGTGAGAGGCCCACGTACCGCAAAAAAAAAAGAAAAAAAAAAAAACAGTGCCCTTGAAAGTGAGGGTTTCCAAATTAAGCAAACAGAATGGGATACCTATTTTCATTGGTATATGGAAGCTTCCAAAAGGCTTCAAGTTTCCAAAATAGTTTCATTAAAAGATGGGTTACAAAAAGGCTAATGAAAAATCAAAAACACAAGAAGTACCTAAAACAAAAAAGGAAGGGCTGACATGACTCCTACTGCTCTCCTTTCTCCTTTTTTTTTTTTTTTTGGCTGCGTTGGGTTTTCGTTGCTGCACGCGGGCTTTCTCTAGTTGCAGAGAGCAGGGGCTACTCTTCATTGCGGTGGCTTCTCTTGTTTTGGAGCACGGACTCTAGGCGTGTGGGCTTCAGTAGTTGTGGCATGCAGGCTCAGTAGTTGTGGCGCACGGGCTTAGTTGCTCCGCGGCATGTGGGATCTTCCTGGACCAGAGCTCGAACCCGTGTCCCCCGCATTGGCAGGCGGATTCTTAAACCACTGCGCCACCAGGGAAGCCCTGGCAGGCAGATTCTTAACCACTGCGCCACCATGGAAGCCCCTCTCTCCTTCTTTACCTGAGTACTCATGTTTGTTTTTGTTTTGTTTTTGCGGTACGCGGGCGTCTCACTGTTGTGGCCTCTTCCGTTGCAGAGCACAGGCTCCGGACGCGCAGGCTCGGCGGCCATGGCTCACGGGCCCAGCCGCTCTGCGGCATGTGGGATCTTCCCGGACCGGGGCACGAACCCGTGTCCCCTGCATCGGCAGGCGGACTCTCAACCACTGCGCCACCAGGGAAGCCCCTGAGTACTCATGTTTTACTGATTTTCTTTCTGAACTGCTTTTCCACTCTGAAGGGACTATTCAACAGTTACCATGTAAGAGAGAACTACCCAAGGTTGCAGACGAACCTCCTCGGGTATCTTTCACTCTTTGGTCAAAGATGGAACTAAGGGCCATAGTTAAGGCATTTCCTAAACCTAGGGAGGAACCCCAAAAGTTCTTTGAAGAATCTGGAGTCATTATCAGGGCCTCGATCCCAGGCTGCAAAATCTTTATCAGCTCGTGCACATGCAGGTAGGACCTGATGAAGCACCAAATGGACACAGGAAGCAAAATGGCAAAACCCGGAGGATGATCTTCAAGATCCTCAACCAGAGAAAGCTGGCAAAACAGCACCTGACCTTTTATAAGCCATTCCTAGGATCTTCCCTACCCCAACTGATCGGTCTGTTATTCAAACATGCAAACCAAAGAAAGATGAATTGGGCCAACTTTAAGGCACGCTTGGAAGCACTCCTCCTATGGCGTTCCGGTCCCATATAAAAGAGTCACTCAACCTGCTCTTAGCTGCCCTATTTGCAAGTAGATTATCTCCTGAGATTAGTGCATTGATAAAAAGACAGGAAATAGGATGGGAGACCACCAGTCTGATGGAGCCAGTGACCATAGCTGAGCACTTTGAAATGACCTTAGAGCAAGACCACAAGCAAAAATTTTCCAAGTTGTTGGCCTTACAGCTACAAAAGCTCCAAGGCCAGAGACCTAACATAACACCTTCCTAGGGGTCCACCATCAAAACGCTGGCCCTAGACCCAATGTCTCACATGTAATCAACTGGGACACTGAAAAAAAAGATTGTCCTCAAAGGTCTTATGCAAATTCTTCAACTTGAGTGCCCCACATCTACCCCCTCAGTATTCCGAGGGATTCTCCAGTAAGCTGTTATCAGTAATTCCCTTAAACAGCCAAGGGGAAACTAAAATTAAAATTAATGGGAAACCGTGCCAAATTCCAGTCGATAATGGAGCTACACTTTCTACTTTTATTTATTTATTTATTTTTTAGTTGCAGCAGGCGGGCTTCTTAGTTGCAGCATGCAGACTCTTAGTTGCGGCACGCATGCGGGATCTAGTTCCCCGACCGGGGATCAAACGCAGGCTCCCTGCATTGGGAGCGTGGAGTTACCCACTGGACCACCAGGGAAGTCCCTACACTTTCTACTTTAAACCCCACTCCCATAGGACGACAAATCCCTCAGAGTGAAAAAGAGGTTTCCTTAGTAGAAGTATCTAATAAACGTTCAGAGAGAATTTCTACCTCAACCAATACAAATGACTCTGGGACTTTTGACTGAAAAGCATTCTTTTTTGCTATGTGACATAGCCCCGGTCAATCTGTTAGGTAGAGATCTGCTTTCTAAGTTAAAAGGGCTAATACATTTTGTTTCCAATGGGGACCTCACCGTAAAATTTCCTGACCAAACTGAACCTGATGTTCTCTTACGTTCTTACAATCTGTCCTTGACGTAGAAGAGGAAGGATTCCAACAGAAGTCCCCTAATTTAATTGAGGTGCCCAAAAACCTGTGGGCTATTTCTAATACTGACACTGGGACAATAAAAAGTACAGAGCCTATAAAGATTCAGAGACACATAACTAAACCTCTTCCTCAATTACCTCAATATCCACTAAAGCCTCACACCCGCAACAAAAGATCTCATCTCCCAGCGGGTAATCGTGCCCTGTATTAGCCCCCATGACACACAGATCCTGCCAGCCTGGAAACCTAATGGGTGAGGATGGAGATTTGTCCAGAACTTGAGGTTTTTCCTTTTTCCCCCCAGGGAAAGGTTTTGTTTGTTTTAGTTTTTATTGGAGTAGAGTTGATTTACAATGTTGTGTTAGTTTCTGCTGTACAGCAAAGTAAATCAGTTATATATATTCATATATCCATTCTTTTTTAGATTCTTTTCGCATTTAAGTCTTTACAGAGTATTGAGTAGAGTTCCCTGTGCTATACAGGAGGTTCTTATTATTAGTTATCTATTTTATATATAGTAGTGTGTATTTGTCAATTCCAGTCTCCCAATTTATCCCTTCCCTCAGGACTTAAGAGCTATTAACGAGACAGTTATTCCCCATTTCCCAGTTGTTGCAAACCCAGAACACCCTTTTGTCATGAGTGACACCAGACTCAAAATGGTTCACTGTTGCAGACCTTGGTTCAGCCTTTTTCAGCACCCCTGTAGACCCCAACGGCTGATATCTGTTTGCCTTAACTTGGAACAATCAGCAATACACCTGGACAGTCATGCCTCAAAGGCTCATTGAGGCCCCTTCTTATTTCTCCCAAGTGCTCCACCAAAATGTAAGGACCCGCCAGTCCCGGGGATATCAACTCTTTTACAATAGGCAGACGACTTCTTGCTGTGCTCAGTAACCAAAGAGGCATCCATAAAAGACTCCATGTATCTGCTGCAACAGTTAGCTGAGAAGTGATGGAAGAAATTTTCACATATTGAGGTATGGGGAAGTCATCCTAGCTCATACATGACTGGGCTTGAACTTTTTTTAATTATTATTTATTTATTTATTTATTTTGGCTGCACCGCGTCTTAGTTGCAGGATGCGTGTGGGATCTAGTTCCCCAACCAGGGATCAAACCTGGGCCCCCTGTATTGGGAGCTTGGAGTCTTACCCACTAGACCACCAGGGAAGTCCCCTGGGCTTGAACTTTTTGCTAATTAGAGCAGACCGTCTTGTGGCCTGTCAAACAGACATTGTACATCTGCTTTAACCATTAAAACAAACAGACAAAAAATGGAATACAGTTATCAGACTGTTCAGAATGTCCACTTTGAAGATAGGGATAAATGTCCATTCACGCCATCCCTAAGATGCCAATGCATCAACTCCTTTGAAGATGAGGTTCCCTTCCCCAAAACTAAGGTCATGCTGACTCACTGTGTATGTGCTAATCTGTCTCTTGAAACCTCGAAGGAATGTATTATGTTTGATGTTTGTTCTTTGTTCTGACAAGACAGAACTGTGCTTCAGGCATCGAAATGGAGCCGGGTGGTCATTGTGGATGTGGATATATTCCTGCATCACCGAGAACTTGAATTTTCTGAACTGTATCAAACTTAACTACACCACTATTCTCAAGACAATATCTGCTAGCAGCTGCCAGCTGCAACCTTATGGTCTCAAGATCTCCCACTGTAACTATACAACCACTTCAGACCCCAACCAATCCTTGCTTGACAGGCACCCTTACTTCTTGCCAGTTCCAGTTATAATTCCTTTTTTTTTTTTTGCTGCACCTCGTGGCATGCGGTACTTCCCTGACCAGGGATCAAACCGGTGCCCCTTGCAGTGGAAGCGTGGCGTCTTAACCACTGGACCACCAGGGAAGCCCCAATTATAATTCTTGACAAACAAGTTATGTAACTGCAGTTTTTGCCTATATAAGCCTCTGCCATTTTGTAGTCTGGCAAAACACAATTCAAGGGCTTCTTGAATCTGTGTTTCCTGGGCTACAGTCCTCAGGTCGGCTTGAATAAAATCCTTTTTAAAAAAAAATAAATTTATTTATTTGGGGTTTTTTTGGCTGTGTTGGGTCTTCGTTGCTGTGCGCGGGCTTTCTCTAGTTGCGGCGAGCAGGAGCTACTCTTTGTTGCGGTATGTGGGCTTCTCATCGTCGTGGCTTCTCTTGTTGTGGAGCACGGGCTCTAGGCGCGTGGGATTCAGTAGTTGTGGCATGTGGGCTCAGTAGTTGTGGCACATGGGCTTAGTTGCTCTGCGGCATGTGGGATCTTCCCAGGCCAGGGATCAAACCCATGTCCCCTGCATTGGCAGGCAGATTCTTAACCACTGCGCCACCAGGGAAGCCCTAAAATTCTTATTAGAGGTTGGTTGTTGATTATTTCCACTGACAAAAGGGACATAAACTCTCCAAGGAAAAATTACAATTATCTCTATATACTGTTCATTACCTAGTGCTGAAGGAACCCAGCTATCTCCAAAAAGGATTAGGCTAAACCAAGAATGTCCTATGCCTATAACTAAGCGACAGCTTTGTGGATTTCTAGACTTGATTGGCTACTGTAGACTATGGGTTCCTAATTTTTCTCTATTGGCTTTCCTACTCTATGAACTTACTAAACTTTTAGTCCCTGAGCCCCTTCCTAGGGAAGATAAACATAAGCAGGCTTTTCTAAGACTAAACCCAGTGCTGTAAGAACCGCCAGCCCTAGGCCTACCTAATTACTCAAAACCTTTCACCTTATGTGTGCATGAAAGAGATAAGCAAGCCCTGGCAATGCACACACAAGAGCATAGCAATAAACATAGCCTGTTTCCTATCACAGCATATAACTGGATTCAGTTGCCAGTCCCTATACCAAGTGTCTTAAGGCTATAGCTGCAGCTGCAAAGTTAGTAGGAGCCTCAGCAGATCTAACCCTAGGTAATGGCATTTATTTACAAACTCCTCAGGCTGTCCAAAGTCTTCTTAACTCTGAAATGACTCAACATTTCTCTGCAAGCAGATTAACCTCCTATGAGATCCTTCTGCTTTCTACCTACTCAACATCTTAAATGTTGCAACGTCCTTAACCCTGCTACATCACCACCCCTGCCTGACAAAGGTGAGCCCCATGACTGCCAGGTAAGAACATACTGATCTAATCTTGCTGATGGGTCCTACTCTAAAAATGAAAAAGGGATACTTTGTTTCCAAGCTGGTTATGATATTACTAAACAATATGAATAACTTGAAAGGGAAACTTCCCACAAACTAAAGCAGCAAGTTATCAAATGACAGACTGTTAATATTTATACCAATAGCTGGTATGCCTTTGGGGTCATCCATGATTTGGGGATATTATGGAAACAAAGGGGTTTTCTTATGTCCTCTGGGCTCCCAATCAAAAATGCAGGGCTTCCCTGGTGGTGCAGTGGTTAAGAATCCACCTGCCAATGCAGGGAACACAGGTTCAAGCCCTGGTCTGGGCGAACATGCCTTGGAGCAACTAAGCCCATGCACCACAACTACTGAGCCTGCGCTCTAGAGCCCACGCCCCTAAAGCCTGTGCTCTGCAACAAGAGAAGCCACTACAGTGAGAAGCCCGCGCACCGCAACGAAGACCAGACCCCACTCGCCACAACTAGAGAAAGCCCGCGCACAGCAACGAAGACCCAATACAGCCAAAAATAAATCAATAAATAATTGTGTTTTTTGTTTTTGTTTTTTTCGGTACGCAGGCCTCTCACTGTTGTGGCCTCTCCCGTTGCAGAGCACAGGCTCCGGACGCGCAGGCTCAGCAGCCATGGCTCACGGGCCCAGCCGCTCCGCAGCATGTGAGATCCTCCCGGACCAGGGCACGAACCCGTGTCCCCTGCATTGGCAGGCAGACTCTCAACCACTGCGCCACCAGGGAAGCCCAATAATTGTTTTTAAAAATGCTGAAAAAAATCCATTTATTTAAAAAGAAAAAGGGCAACAAATAAACTACCTTCTTATTGCTATTCTCTTACCTTCTGAAATTGCTATCATTAAAATTGAGGTTCAGGGCTTCCCCGGTGGCGCAGTGGTTGGGAGTCCGCCTGCCAATGCAGGGGACACGGGTTCGTGCCCCGGTCCGGGAATATCCCACATGCCACGGAGTGGCTGGGCCCGTGAGCCATGGCCGCTGGGCCTGCGCGTCCGGAGCCTGTGCTCCGCAACAGGAGAGGCCAAGGCAGTGAGAGGCCCGCGTACCGCAAAGAAAAAAAAAAAAAAAATTGAGGTTCAGACCAAAAGGACTGAACCTGAGTTCCAGGAATGCCCTAGCTGACTTTCATGCAGACAGCAGCAACAGAGTATAAATATTATGGCACTGGGAATTCCCTGGTGGTCCAATGGTTAAGACTGGGTGCTTTCACTGTGGTGGCCCAGGTTCAGTCCCTGGTAGGGGAACTAAGATCTTGCAAGCCACACGGGGCAGCCAGTAAATAAATAAATAAGGCACATATGGATGAAGACCATTCTGCTTCAGCAAAAAATGACCCCTCATTGCCTGACTGGCCATCCTGATGTCCTTGTAACATGGCACCAGCCTGCTCCTGAACAGAGACATTTTTTTTTTAATTTTTTTTTTTCTTTTTTGGCAACACCATGGGCGGCTTGTGAGATCTCAGTTCCCCCGCCAGGGATTGAATCCTGGCCCTCGGCAATGAAAGCACAGAGTCCCAACCACTGGTCTGCCAGGGAATTCCCTGAACAGAGGAATTAAGGTGCACAAACAATGGTTGTAAATTAAATGAACAATTGGGGCTATGGGAAACCCAGGATGGCCACTTCCAGCTCCACGGCAAACCCCATTTTTCAGTTTTTGCATCCCTTCACCCATCACAGTGCAGTTTGTTTTTGTTTTTGTTTTTGTTTTTTGCGGTACGCAGGCCTCTCACTGTTGTGGCCTCTCCCGTTGCGGAGCACAGGCTCTGGACACGCAGGCTCAGCGGCCATGGCTCACGGGCCTAGCGGCTCTGCGGCATGTGGGATCTTCCTGGACCAGGGCACGAACCCGTGTCCCCTGCATCGGCAGGCGGACTCTCCACCACTGAGCCACCAGGGAAGCCCCACAGTGCATTTAAGATGACTCAAATGATGAATAGACATTGGTGGGGAGGCACAAAATTACAAAAACAGTTTACCACCAATGTTTGACCTGTCAGGTCCATAACCCTGGAAAAACTATTTTTGTTCCCAGAGGCCTCAGACCTCCTCCCTCTGGACCCTCTGAGCACCTACAGCTGGATTTCATTCAACTGCCACCTAGTATCGGTTATCAGTAAGTTCTTGTTATTGTATGTATATTTTCAGGATGGGTTGAAGCCTTCACTTGCCACAAGGCTGATGCCCTCACAATGGCAAAGAAGCTGTTAAAAAATGTGTTTACCAGGCGAGGTATACCTTCCACAATCTCCAGTGATTGAGGCACCGACTTCACTGGGCAAACCAGACAAGGCTTAATGAAAACCGTGCAAACTTCTTGGAATTATCACTTTCCCTATCACCCTCAATCATCAGGCAAGGTAGAGAGAACAAATGGGATTCTCAAAAATCTCTAAACTTGCTAAAACTAGTGGACTCCCTTGGCCTAAGGTATTGCCTCTGGCCATGCCAACTGTTCCCAGTACCCCCTGTGGAAAACATAGACTCACTGCACATGGAACAGTCACCAGGAGACCAGTGTCAATTGGTATACACCTTTCTGCTGATCCCTTATTATCTCATGTTAGTATGACCACCTACTATAAGTCTTTCATGTCTTAGGCCTATCATCGACAGGTTAAAGAAGCCTTCCAAGATCCCAGTTCAAAGGATTGTGTTGGTCACAGTCTGGAGCCTGGTGACTGGGTATTATGGAAACGTCATCAGAGGAAGACAGCCCTCAAGCCCATTGGAAGAGACCACACCAAGTGCTCCTAACCACTGACACTGCTGCAAAACTAGAAGGCATTGAGCCTTGGGTACACATCTCACAGCTAAGGAAGGCTCCACCAGACATCTAGTCCTGTACAGACGCTGGAGACCTCTGAATGTAACTGATAAGGAAGAGAAGCAGCTGACATCAAGGTGGACTGCTTCTGTCCCAGACGCCAGCTATAGACCATACTTGAACTAAACGTGAAACCCTTCCTCCTTTTTCTTTTCTTTACTCTGGTATTGACCTGGAAAGATGTTTTCACCCTTCTCTCCCAGACCATTGCTAAGGGAGGTAAGCTTTCAGACTGCTGGATTTGTCAACAAAGATTCCAATCTATCCATGATGCCAGAGACCCCCTGGTCCTTCCTGTGACCAATTTCTCTTCTATTCTCAAAGTCACAGAAAACTACAATCGAACCCCCTAAAAATTTCTTATGCGGTTCAACTTGTACAGCCAGAACAACCTATGCCTTGTTGTTGCCTTTCTCCCATCATAACTTACTCAGTTAGACACAATTACCTAGTAAATCTTAGTGCATTTGCACCCCCATGTTCCCATGATAATCTAGATCAGATTTGCCCCCAATCACTAAGAGATCTCACCAGCAGCAACCATGTTTGCAAGGCATTTAGAACAACACTTTATTTCAGGATGGGAGATTCTCTTCCCATACGTGCTGAAAACCTAACTGACACCTGGTTGGAATGGGTAAACGCAGTAATTCCTGTGACTGAATCCATTAACAGTACCTCTTAACGGGAATGGTTTGTGTCCCCATAGGGTCTTTGTCCATGGTGGTTATCATTCTCTTTGGGCCTCTGAATGCCTAGATAGCCAGTGCACAGGGGGCAATACCTCTTAGGTTATGTAACTGGGCCCCTGACATTCCACAAGGGAACTAAGACACCTCATTAGTCAAATCCCCTGGATTTACATCATCAAGTTAAAAAATAACGATGAGCGGGACTTCCCTGGTGGTCCAGTCGCTAAGACTCCACGCTGCCAAGGCAGGGGGCCCGGGTTTGATCCCTGGTCAGGGAACTGGGAACTAGATCCCACATGCTACATGCTACAAGGAAGATCCCACATGCCGCAACTAAGACCCACCGCAGCCAAATAAGTAAATAAATATTTTTTAAAAAATAACGATGAGGATTTCATGACTCAGGATTCATTTCCTTCGGCAGGGCCATCAGCCCAAGAAAGATCCTTAGATTCTCTGGCCAAAGTTGTTCTTTATAATAGAATAGCCCTTGATTATCTTTTAGCTGAGCAAGGAGTGTCTATGCTGTGGTCAATACCACCAGCTGCACCTGGATTAACCCTTCTGGATTAGCTGAAACTCTATTATATAAAATCACTGAACAAGCCAGTTGGCTTAAGAAGGTGACTCCTTCAACGGGAACTTTCTTTTTTTAGGAGGGATCGAACCCGTGCCCACTGCATTGGAAGCGTGGAGTCCTAACCACTGGACCCCCAGGGAATTCCCAATGGGAACTTTCTTTGACGTATTTGATTTTGCCTGGTCTGGATCCTGGGGACCATGGCTCTGAAGTGCACTCCAAACATTGTGAATTATCCTGTTTATTATAATAATCTCCCTGGTGCACTTAATCTCTCAAAAGCTTTAAATGCATACTCACTGCCACTAACCACCAAGCAAAAGATCTCCTTAAGACTCGAACATCAGAAGAGTAACAAAAAAGTGACCAACTTAAAAACTGTGAACCTGAAGCCAGCCAGGACCTGTGACTATCACAGGGGTTAAGCAAAAATATCATAACCTCTGGTTAGCACACAAAGGAACAAGAAAAACTACGAGAACCTCAGAGCAGTAGCTGAGAGTGGCCCTCATGCCTTAAGTTTTGCTCACATCTCTCAGTTAAGCTGAGAGTCTGATTAAGGTGGGGAGGGTGGGAGGAGGGGGCATTGTTAAAGAGAAAACCACAGGCCAAAAATGGAGTCCCTTATGCTAGGCCAAGCAACCAAAGCAGGGCTCAATACCTAACCTAACCGAAGCTTCAACCTCCTCCAAAAATGTAGTCTTAACCGGTCAGTCAGGAATTTTCTGGTCAGCACCAATGAGGTAGTCGGTCACATGGGTCCTCTCCCCTCTCCATCCTCCAAAAGGAAGACGAGGTAACCCCACCTAATAAGACGCTTTTTCCCCCAAAAGGTAAATGACCTAATCTGAAATCACCCGTTTTTCTGATTATGACTTCCTCGCCTTGCCTTTAAAAAACCTTTCCCTTTCTGTAGCCCTTTAGCGCTCCCCTCTACTTGCTAGATGGGATGCTGCCCAATTCATGAATCATTTGATAAATCCAATTATATCTTTAAATTTTAAAGATGAATTTTGTTTTTTTTGCTTTTTAACACCATGACAACTAGGATCCTCACCTCAGCACTTTGTTGGGCCTCCGTGGGTCCGACATATTGTTCGCGGACATAGCGAGTCGCGCCTCTTCCGCTGCGGGAGTCTCAGCTTCCGGCGGCTTCCAGCAGGGAAACGGAGGATGGCTTTTAGAGTAACACCCTCAGCCCTCGCGCTTCCGTTCCTGCCGGCGGGAGCTGGAACTCCCCCCATCCAGGGGACAGAGAATTCGAAGAAGCCAAAAATGTTCCAAGAAAACAGGACGTGGGGAAAGAAACCGAGACGCTGGAAACAAGCTTCAGTGTTTCCAGCGCTTTCTCCAAAAAGCCTAAACGTTGAACCAGGAAGTGAGAAATAGGCAGTAGACTATGGAGGACAATAATAAGGTTACACCAAAGCGTGGGTTCCCAGGGCAGAAAGCCCCGGTGCAGGCTACTGTACGGTGGTGAGGAAGGGAGGGCGGAGCAATGGCTTTCCCGGAGCCAAAACCGCGGGCCCCGGAGCTGCCTCGGAAGCTGTTGAAGACGTTGGACTGCGGGCAGAGGGCGGTGCGAGCCGTGCGATTTAATGGTGAGCACCCTTATCGTCATTCCGGGTCCTACCTCCGCCTTCTGAAGTCGGCGGCCCAGTAACCCCCTCGTGGTGTTCCCCAGTGGATGGCAATTACTGTCTGACTTGCGGCAGCGACAAGACCCTGAAGCTGTGGAGCCCGCTGCGAGGGACGCTACTGCGGACGTACAGCGGCCACGGCTACGAGGTGCTGGACGCGGCAGGGTGAGCCGGGGGCCAGAGCGGGATCGAGGCGCTGAGGCCGGGGTCAGAGGTAGACGCTGATCTTCCCTGCTCTGCTCTCTAGCTCCTTTGACAACAGCAGTCTCTGCTCCGGCGGCGGGGACAAGGCAGTGGTGCTGTGGGATGTGGCATCGGGGCAGGTCGTGCGCAAATTCCGGGGCCACGCGGGGGTGAGTGCAAGCAAGAAAGGGCCTCGTTAGAAAGGACCGGAATTGCGTGTAGGTGGTGACAGGCACCCACCCCTCCCCACGCAATTACAGCGCAAGGATCCTTCCCCACGGCCCCGCCTTCACCAAGCCCTGTCCTTGCAGTTCCTCCAAAAACTTTCACCTCCCCTACCCCTAGCCTTTTCCCTTGCTTTAACTTGCACTGGGAACCCTGCTTTTATCCCCATCCAAAGTCCAGCCTTCTCTAAGCTGCTGTTCCTGTTTTGCAGAAGGTGAACACAGTGCAGTTTAATGAAGAGGCCACAGTTATCCTGTCTGGTGAGTCCGGGGCCTAGGCAGGTGGGCGCAGGGGGCTGCCCCGGCCCCCCCAAACCTGATCCACTTTCATGCTGACCTCACAGGCTCTATCGATTCCACCATCCGCTGCTGGGACTGCCGCTCACGGAGACCTGAGCCCATACAGACGCTGGACGAAGCCAAGGATGGCATATCCAGCGTGAAGGTGTCAGACCATGAGGTCCTCGCAGGGTGAGTGGGACCAGGACCTTGCCCCTCCCCAGGTGCCACTGGGGATCATAGCTGTCTCTGTACTTAGATTAAAATCTACTCTCAAAAAAAAAAAAAAAAATCTACTCTCCTCACTGCACTCACAAGGCCTTGCATGGTCTGGTCTCTGTTGTGCTCTCAGTTTTTATTCATTCCCAGGCTCATTTCTGTTAAATATGCCACACATGCTCCCACCCCAGGACCGACTTTTGCAATTGCTCTTCCTCTGCCTGGGCTACCCTTCTACTACTTATTCCGAGTGTGTTTGAGCACCACCTGCAGGTCACGTTTTCAGTCAATGAGCATACAGGAGTGAAAAGATAGGAAAACAAGGAAAAACCCCACTTACATAGAGTTGATGTTCTACCTGCAGGAGACAATTAAAAAAAAAATATTCCCATGCAGGGCTGCCCAAATGTTGCCACAACCTGAGGGAGTGCCGATACCACCACTGGGGGCATTTGGGCTGCATGGCGTGGTGGCCTACCCAGTTCCCACACATCCCCCCTTGGACTGCATATGGCTGGCTCCTTCTCATCTTTAAGTACCAATTCAAACGTCACCTCCTCGGGGACCTGATTACCCTCAGTCAGCAAGGCTCCACGTTGGCAGCAAGTGCTCCTGGCTTGGTAGCAGCTGTGTCCCAAGCTCCCACACAGGGTGTAGCCCAGAGAAGGAGCTCAGCATAAATCAGAAACAGATGCAGTGGGACCTGATTGGCCCCTGGGGCTGAGTCTCAAAGCCAGTGCCTCAGAATTCCACTCATGAATTCACTTCAATGCATGTTTTCTGTGGCCAGTCCTGAACATGACATGACAGTGAAGGGTGCCCAGGAAGGGCAGGCACCCAGCCTTGCTCTCAGGGCCCTGGCCAGGTGAGAGGGTATAGGAACACCAAAGCTGGAGCCCTGGACCTGCTGGCCCCTGTGATGCTTCAGCTGGATCCATCCTCTCTTGCAGCTCCGTAGATGGCCGGGTAAGGCGCTATGACCTGAGGATGGGGCAACTCTTCTCAGACTACGTGGGCAGTGAGTGTGGCTGGGGCTGTGAGGCAGGCAGGGAAGGTGGGGGCAGCACGGGAGACCCCAGCCTGACCTGCTTGCCCACCCCTCCCCTTCCCCCAGGCCCCATCACCTGCACCTGCTTCAGCCGGGACGGGCAGTGCACCCTGGTGTCCAGCCTGGACTCCACGTTGCGGCTTCTAGACAAGGACACAGGGGAGCTGCTGGGCGAGTGAGTTCTCAGGGCTGTGGGGCCCCTCCCCCACTCCCAGTAAGGCCCCAAACCCCCACTGATGCCACTCACACCCAGGTACACGGGCCATAAGAACCAGGAGTACAAGCTGGACTGCTGCCTGAGCGAGCGCGACACGCACGTGGTCAGCTGCTCCGAGGACGGGAAGGTGTTCTTCTGGGACCTGGTGGAGGTGAGCCTGTGCACCGGGGGGCCTGCCCACTCCTTACCTGAGTCACTCCCAGGCCTTTATAAGGGAGTGCTGTTAGAACTGGGGGCTGGAAGGAGGAGTGAGTGAGGGGATGAGGCGAGAACATTCCTGGCAAAGGGCACAGCATGTGATAAGCCTCGGGGTTGTGGCACACACACACTGGTCAGGAGATAGAAGCACTTTGGATGGCACTGGCGGTAGCAGAATCCAGGTCAGGCAGGGCCACTGGGACTGACCCTGGGGTAGGAGGAGCGGATAGTGGCATCTGACCTCAGGGGAGACAGGGCTATAGTTTTCAGGAAATCTGAGCTACCCCTGAGCATCCCTGTGGTATCCAGCCCCCAAGCCCTGTGGGCCCTGTCCTGATGTGTCTCAGCCTGTTGGGGGTGTCAGGATGCGAACTGACCAGCCAGGCGTAGTGGGGTCAGAGCTGGGGCTTGGCCAGAGAAGTAAGCCTCCTAAGAGGATGGAGGGAACCAGGGGGCCCTGGAGAGTCCAGGGGCCAGCTCTCCCTCTGGGAACTAAGAAGGTGCCAACGTTCTGCCTACTTCTCGAGGTTCCTGTAGACCGGAAGTCACCCTGAAGGGGAGGGCACATGAAGGGACACTTTCCGGGTGGAAAGAGGAATGGTGGCCTCCTTGAAGAACTGTGTTTGTTGAGCTGTGTCTGCAGGGTGATGAAGGGAGCGGGCATTGAGGCTATCAAGTGGGCGGGTGAAGCCCAGATGGCGGCAGAGGGGGAGGGAAGCTGGGACCCACATGTGACCGGCCGTGGAGGAGGGTAGTGGCTGTGAAGGTGGAGAGAATCAGCAATCTCTGGGCATGGTCTAAAGGTAGAACCAAGAGGATTTACCGACAAAGGGATGTGAGATGTAAGAGAAAGATTCAAGATGTTTGACCTGAGCACCTAGAAGGACGGAGTGACTGAGGGGCTCAGTTTGTGGCTGGTTCAATTTACAGTGTCTCGGAAGCACTTAGACGCATGTGGCTGAGAGCGGGGGGGAAAAGCAGCTGAGGGGCGGGAGACACACTGGTGACACTCCCAACCCCCTCACTCCACAGGGTGCCCTGGCGCTGGCCCTGCCTGTAGGTCCCAGTGTGGTACAGTCGCTGGCCTACCACCCCACGGAGCCCTGCCTGCTGACCGCCATGGGGGGCAGCATCCAATGCTGGCGGGAAGAGACCTACAAGGCTGAGGATGGCACAGGCTGAAGCCAGGGGACCCACGACCAAGGACAGAGAGAGACAGCCTGAGGAGGACCACTGAGACCATGTATTCTAGACATGCTGCTGACCAAGGAGTTGGGAGGAGCTGGGTCTGCAAACTAATAAACAGAGGAGGTGGTGAGGCCTCCCTGGGGCTGCACCGTCCAGTGTTCAGTCCTCGTTCTTCTCGGGCGTGAAGGCATCTACCTTCTGGGCAAAGGTTTCAGCCACGAGCAGCGGAAAGACCAGGGAGGCATCAGCATAGACCTGTGGAGGGGACTCAGGTGAGCCACGGGACCCAAGGCCGTACCCCAGGAGACCCTGTGCCCCAGCTGGCTGGCCGGCCCTCACCTTGACAGGCTGTGCGTCCACCCGGATCTTGCCCCAAGAGACAGCTTCATCTGGCCGGGCGCCTGAGTCAGAGCCATCAAATTCCTGGGCTGTGTTGATGTAGACAGCGTAGTCAGCCCCATTGCGCTGTAGGGAGGGGCAGAGTGGGCTGTCAGCCACACAGACTCCAAGGCAGGGCACTGTAGCTAGAGGCTGAGGGACGTGTTCCAGATGAAGGAAGCCCTTGGCTGCCCCTCATTCCAAGGGAAGGGCCCCACGTCAACATCTGGGCAGAGTGAGGGGTCACGGGATGCTGGGCAGACAGTGGGCAGCGTTGCTCCAGACTCGCCTGCTAGGTAGCAAGAGCCCTCCCACATCTGCCACCAGCTCTGTAGAAGACCTCCAAATCCAACTTACCTCTCCCCTCTCTATGGCCCCCACCCTGGGCCCCTCATTTGTTCCCCCCAGAGCAGCCAGAGAGCGCCTGAGAGCACCTGAGTGGCTCTCAAGGCCCTGCACTTTCTGCCTGTCACCTCCTGCCTCACCTCCTCCTCCCACTCTCGCCTTCGCCAGCCTCCTAGCTGTTCCCTGACCTACATCAGGCACCTCAGAACCTTTGCACTGACTGGTTCCACTGCTGGGAATTCTATCTCGCCCCCACCCCCCAAGACAACCACATGGCTCATGGGACCACCCCCTGAAAAACCTCTGCTGGCAGGTCACATTTCCCAGGAAGCTTTCCCTTTTATGAACAGCACCCCTTTCACTTGCCATCTTGTCATCCTCCCTTATTTTTCTCCATAGCAATTACTACCACCTGATACTCATGTCACCTGTTTGCTATCTCGCCCCACTAGAACATCAGTGCCAGGAGGGCAGGGATCTTGGCCTGTCTAGTCCACAGCTGTCTACCCAGCACATGGCATAGGCCTAGTACACAGGCCTGTCTGCATGACGGGCCTGAGTGCCACCCCCTACTAGGGAGCACACACACTCCATCCCTGCTCACCATGAGGTTGGCGTTGGCAATGTGGTGCTTGACCATGCCACCGCCCAGGATGATCATCCCAGTGCGCCTGGCGAAGATGGCCTGTGTGTTGATGAGCCTGAGGTCTGGGAAAGAGGGCTGTGTCAGGCCGCGGGCCCAGGCAGCCCTCCTCCCCCGCTCCTCTGGAGCCCCAGCACCTTACCTTCAACGATGTCCAGGACCAGGCCTGGGTTCTTATAGGAATGGAAGAAGATCATGTCACCCAGCGAGCCATCTGTGAGTGCTGGGCTCAACACAGGGATGTGGTTCTGGGAAACAGCAAGGCAGGAGAGCGGTTAGAGCTCAGAGCCCTGCAGGGGCAGTCTGGGAGCACTCCCTCCTCTTCGCCTGATTCTGGGCAGGGAGCTTAACTTCACTTGTGCCTGGCACATAAAGAATGGTAGCTCTTGTTTTTCTGATTGCTGGGCCCCATAGCCTCTGAGGAGCATGGGACCCTACACCAGGCCCCATGGGGGCTGCTAAGCACTGCCCCCAACTGCTTCCCAGTAGTCTAGGAGTAGAGCCAGAATACAAGGACCACACTCAACAGCTGTGGGACCTCAGGCAAATTGCCTAACCTCTCTGTTTCTGAGGTTCCTCTCCTAGGAGTGGGAATAAGAATAGTACCAACTCCCCAGGTGGCTGTAAAGATGAAACAACACATGCCAAAGCCTGGCAACTTTGCCCCCACCCAGCCCCTCACCTTCTGGGCCCAGTAATACACTGACTCTGGGTTGTTTATCTCCTTGCCAAGCCGGGCGATCATCTTGGAAGGCGTCCACTTCACACCCTAGGAGGAGACATCAGCTTCAGCCAGCGGCACCTCCCCTGACACCCACCGTGCCACCCGCCCCCCCCCCAGGTTCCTCCAGCCTCACCTCCGTGTTCTGCTCCAGCACCATCTGGTCCAAAATGGGCATCAGCCAGTCCTCAAACTTGCAGTAATTGTCATTGGGCACCAGCAGGTTTCCGATCCTGGGGACAGGAGGCATGTGGGCATCAGGGTCCAGGACCCTCAGCCTGGCTCCCCTACCCAGCACCACTCAGGGCCCCCCACCTGTTGATTCCGTTCTCACGTAGCTCCTTCCCCCTGAGGCTGAACTCGCCCAGGTATGTGGGCGCCAGACACTTGATGAAATCCTCCTCCACACCCCCAGCCGTGGTCACCAAGACGTCCACCTGCAGTCACAAGGCAGTGAGGTTGGCCAAGGAAGGGAGGCTCTGCTTTCGTACCAGGCAGGACTCCTAACTCCCAACTCTCATCCAGTGACCCTTGTGGGGAGCTCTGCTGCAAAACAAAACTGACCCATAGTTCCCTATCTCACTTCAATGACCAGTAATCTTATTGCCCATTAAGACCCAGAGAGGGCAAGGCCACAACCCCACCAGGTCCCCACCATGTTGTGCTGCACGAGGTAACGGATGGTCTCACGGATGCCCGAACTGATGAGGTTGGATGTGTAGCCCAGAAAAATGGTGCAGCCGGTGAGTGGGCGGCAGCTCTGGGTCAGGTCTGCATGTTGGTCTTCATCCTGAGCCAGCGGCTCTAGTTTCTTCTCTATCTAGGTGTGTAAGGGCAGGGTCGAGTTAACCTCTGGCCCCAAACTCCAGCCCAAGGACCCCAGGTGGGTTTCAGAGACAGACTCCGCGCCCAGGCCCTGCCCACTGAGGGATATGGGACCACTTCTACCTGGAACCAGGGAGTGAACGCCCCTGTGCAGGCTCCGCCCTTTCCACAGCCCAAGTCTCAGGTCACGCACTCAGGCTTTGCCTCTTTTCAGGAATCACTTTTGCAGTCCCGAACCCTCTCCCCACTGGGAAAAGCAAATCCAACCTCAGGTCCCGCCCTGCCTTAGGCTCCTCCTTCAATCCCTCCCTCAACTGCGCGGTCTGGCCCCAGACTCCGCGCATTCCAGAATACCTGCACATGTTGCCTATAACGCGCCTCCTACCTAGAATCAGTCCCAACCCACTCCCCAGCACAAAAACACGCGCCCAGGAGGGGGTCCCCGTCTCTCTCCAACTATCGGACGAAAAACACACCTCCTCCCAAGGAAGTCCCGCCCCCAAGTACCCCACAGTGCTACTGGAGGCCACGCCCCCTCAACCCAGGAAGTCCCACCCAGGCCTCACCATGGCGTTGACTTGCTGCACCGCGCGCCCGAAGTTGGTGGCCTGGAAACCAGTGGTGCCGAAGGCCTCCAGCAGCGCGCGGTAGTTCACGCCACGGTCGAAGTCGTAGCCCCGGACCTGGGCGCTCTCGGACGGCAGTGCCGAGCTGTGCTTCAATACGGCGGCCAGCGCCGCCGCGGGCGCCTCCCTCTCCAGGGGACCCTCCATGCTCCTGCGGCCGCACTGTCAAATCAGAGCCGCCCCAGGCCAGGCCTCCGGCGGCCTCGAACACCTCTAAGCCCCAGCACGCACAACCTGCGGAGGGCCGGAAGTTGTGCATGTCACATGAACCGCCGACGCCCGGAATCCAGGATGCCGCCTTCTTTGCTTGTGTATTCCGTAGTACGGAAGCCTCAAGGAGCCATTATTTCCTGTTTCTCGTGTTCTCAGTCTCAGATGAATGAGGACCCCGCTGGAGACCCACCGCGTTGCGTGGCGCTTGCCCATTCGTTTCTGTCCTCTCAGAGAGAGAGGATGGCTTCTTAGACGTCGCCCTTGGACAGAATTCGAATCACCAGGAAGTATCAGATAGTTTCTGCCGCTGAGCGTCTCTCGTCAAATGGGATGGTGATCCCTGTTCGTGTCTTGCAAGTCTCCAGAGCCTCCACATGCTGCGTAACCTTCTGGTCTTCCTTCCGCTGGCAGCTGCAGCTGTCACCTCCTCTGGGAAGCCTTCCCTGACCTTTTTCTGGGTAAGAGACCTCCTCTGAGATCCAGGGCTGACATCTATTTCCCTCCAGCAAGACTGAGCTCCTGGAGGGTGGTGTCTGTATCTCATGGGTCCTCCAAACCATGCATAGGGTCTGGTCCAGACCTCTTTAATCACTCTCACTCTGCAGTTTATGGAGTCTACACTATACACTGGGCTTTGTGCTGGGTGCTGCATATTTATCAGTGAACAAAATGCAGACCCTGCCCTTCTGGAGCCCACAGTTTGGGGAGCTAGAAGGGTAACAACAGTGGTAAGTGCTATGTAGAATTAAACGGGCTGATGTGAGAGTCCATGGGGTTGGGGGTGGGTGGAAGAGTTGGTGGTTTTATTTGGAGGGAGAGGTGGTTGGGGAAGGATGCCAAGGAGGTGATATTTCAGCCAAGGTCAGAAGAGGCCCCATATGTGAAGATCTGGGGGGGGGGGGGCATTCCCACTGGGAGAGAGAACAGCCAGTGCAAAGGCCCTGAGGTTAAAAAGGAGCCTATTTAATTAGAGGAACAGAACATCCTCCTTGACTGCCCCACTTGGATCTCAAACTCCTGGCCTCAGTTCCCTCGCCACCTAACCCTGATCTTCCTGCAGTCTGCCACATCTCTGCAAACAGCCCTACCTTCCACTCATCTAGTAGGCTGAAAACTGGGGAATTGAGCCTGATGTTTCCCCTTTTTCACACCCCACATCCATCCCTCCACACGTCTGCCAAATTCTACCTACAAAATAGGTGCTTTTCTTTGTTATTTATTTTTGGCTGCATTGGGTCTTCGTTGCTGCACATAGGCTTTCTCTAGTTGCGGCGAGCGGGGGCTAGCTACTCTTGGTTGCAGTGCGTGGGCTTCTCACTGCGGTGGCTTCTCTTGTTGTGGAGCATGGGCTCTAGGCCTGTGGCCTTAAGTAGCTGTGGCTCGCGGGCTCTAGAGCGCAGGCTCGGTAGTTGGGGCGCATGGGCTTAGTCGCTCCGCAGCACATGGATCCAGATCCCTGGACCAGGGATCAAACCTGTGTCCCCTGCATTGGCAGGCGGATTCTTAACCACTGCGCCACCAGGGAAGCCCTATTTTTCTCCAATTTTTAAAATTGTGGTAAAATACACATAAAATTCACCATTGTAACCATTTTTAAGTGCATTGTTCAGAAGCATTAAGTACATTCACATTGTTGTTCAACCGTCACCACCATTCATCTTCAGAACTTACCCATCAAACACTAACTCCCCATTCCCTCTCTCTCCTCAGCCCCCAGCAACCCCCATTCTGCTTTCTGTCGCTATGGATTTGGCTACTCTAGGGACCTCACATAAGTGGAATCATACATTATCTGTCATTTTGTGACTGGCTTATTTCACTTAGCATAATGTCCTCAAGGTGCATCCGTGTTGTAGTGTGATTTATTTAACAGATCCCACTGGCTGACTTGAGGAGAACGGGGTCGGGGCTGTGCAGGGCAGGGGAGACCAGGCAACTGCGCTGGTCCAGGCACACTGAGCTGGGGGCACCAGGACCCGGATGCTACCAACAGGGTGGAGAGAAGTGACCAGTTTGACAACTTGGAAGTTGATCTGTGAATAGCACAGGGAACCCTATTCAGTACTCTGTAATGACCTATATGGGAATAGAATCTTAAAAAGAGTGGATATATGTGTATGTATAACTGACTCACTTTGCTGTACAGCAGAAACTAACACAACATTGTAAATCAACTACAGCCGATTAAAAACAATTAATTAAAACAAAAGAAAGTTGATCTGATGGCTCTTGAGGAAGGATCAAATGTGGGAATACTGGAAGAAAGGAATGAAGGAGTTAAAGATTTGAGCCAGAGAAGTTGGATGGATGGTGGTGAATTTGGGGGCTGGAGGTTTCGGGGGAAGATGATCCAGAGTCCACCTTTGGCCAAGTTAGGTGGGAGACAACAGAGAGATGGGTGTGATGGACCGAGGAGGGAGGAGGGTCCTCAGGTGGGTCTGAGGTCAGGGAAGGGGCTGGGATGAGGCAGGGGAAGCCATCAGCATGAGTGAGTGGATTGAGTCATCTGTGGATCCCTGGGCCATGAGTGCAGTTGGAGAGAGGAGAGACGGGGCTGCACCTGAACCAGGTTACACTTTGCACCTCCGCCCATCGGAGTAGGGCCGGAGCCTGGCAAAGAAGGTCTGTAGGGGGCAGTTAGCAGGGGATCAAACAGGTCAGTGAGAGCCCAGGGCCCCTACACTCCCCCAGCCAAGGTGACACATGACACCAGGGCAGCCACTGGGCCTCTTGGAGCAGGGACACCCCACACACACACTCAGCCTCAGCAGCTAATGCTGCCGCTGGTGACATTACACTCCATGAGTGTCCTGGCTTCAACGTCTCTGCAGGGGTTGGGGAGGGAGAGGAGGGGGTTGGAGAGGCCAGGGTGGTGGGGGCGGGAGCCAGAGCGGTGCTGCAGGAGGAGGACTGACAAGCCAGGAGTCAGCCGGAGTCCTCAGCTGAGGTATGTGGTCCTGACAGGGGTTGGGGAGCAGCTAATCCCATCCCTCAGTCCCCAGGGGACACAGGAGGATGTGTGGGAGCTCAGGGTTTGGGGTCCAGCCTGCTGTCTGTGGCTCTGCTCACGACTCCCCCAGATGCCCGGCAAGGTGACCACTGGCAACGACATCGGGCAGGCCCGCTGGGCCGTGGAGCAGCTGCAGATGGAGGTGGGCATCAACCGTGTAAAGGTGAGGCCAGGGCAAGGCGGGTGCATCTCAGCAAGGGGGCAGGTGGACAGCCCAGCCCAGGTCTGGCTAACCGGGCTGGCCTGCAGGTATCCAAGGCGGCCGCTGACCTGCTGCAGTTCTGTACGGAGCAGGCCGAGAGTGACCCCTTCCTCGTGGGCATCCCAGCTGCCACCAACCCTTTCAAGGAGAAGAAGCCCTGCACCATCCTATGACCCTGTAGCCTGGACCACCCAGAGGGCCTCAATAAACATGAAGTGAATGCTCCTCAGGGCATGGCTTGGCCAGGTTGCGATGGGGGGCAAAGGGGGACTTCGGGCTTGCAGGGACCAGTGTGGTGTGCAACTGGCCCAGCCTCCCTCCCCGCCCACTCCAGGGTCATGGCCACAGGGGCCCACACACACCCTGGACCCTGGACAGAGAAGCACGCCCCTCCCTCACCCCTACCTGCTACCCACCCTCCAGCCTATGGGGTAGCATTAGCAGATCCCCTGTCCCACTGCACAAACACACCCGGGATTAGAGTCCCAATCTACATGCCAGCGCGTGCCACACACATATACACGCCCACATGGCGCACACACACACACAGGTGCCATCATACAGGTGCCACATTCTCAAGGGCCTCCCTCTTCCACACAGACATACACAGACAGGAATACTATAACAACACACACAGCCAGACTGGCCTCCCCGGGGACACTCAGACGCACGTGATCCCTGAAATGCACCCCACACACACACACACACACACACACACACAGCAGTGGCTGTCGCTGAGGCTTTCATACACCAACTCACAGACACACGCACATCCCTGGCATCCCAGCGCCAAGCAGCCTCGGGCGGATCCCTCAGGTGACACCAAGCTCACAGTCCAGGCCGGAGCACCAGTACATCAGGTTTATTTCTCCTTTGCTCTCCAGGGAGAGCAGGCATCCAAATCATAACAAAAACAAGGGCCCGAGGGTGGGGAGCAGCCCCCTGGGTTGGCCGAAACACAAACCTCACCTCCCCTGGCATGGGCCCCAGCCCAGGGACCCCCACCCACCCACCCACCATGGCCAGGACTCCTTGTGCCCTAGTCCTGTGGGGGCGGGGCAAAGGCAGCACCAGCGTGGGGGAAGGTCCCCCCTGAGAACGGAGGCCCCAGCCCAGCCTGCCAGCCGGCAGATCCACATCCACATCTGCCTGCTCAGGCCTGCAGCCTCCAGACCTCCAGCGACAGGCCCCCAGAGGCGGCCACCACCAGGTTGCCCTCAGCGCAGATCTGCCAGGGCGGGGACATGAGGAGTCAGGGGTGCTCTGAGCAGCCAGGCAGGGCGCATGGGGCAGGGCCTTACCCCATTCAGCACGTTGTGGTGGCTTCGAGTGCAGATGGTCCTTGGTGGGTCTGTGGGCACGTGCACCTGGTGAGGGGCAATGGGCAAAGGTCACGAGGTGTGCTCCTGGCAAGTGAGGGTGGGTAGAGAGGGGGGACTGTCGCAGGGCCTCACCCGGATGGTCTTGTCGGTGGACGTGGTGTATAAGGCCCCCAGGGAGTGTTTGATCCCTGTGATCTGAGACCTGTGGCCCACATCAAAGGACTGCGGAAGGGAGGGACAGGTGACACTCAGGTGTGGCTCTCCCAAGGCCAGTCCCCCACTGCCACCCAGGGATTAAGAGGTAGGGAGGCAGCCCAGGGCAGATCGTGCGCGGGCAAGAGCCTTGGCAGACCCTGACGAGCTGGAAGCAGCCATCCCGGTTGGCGAAGACATGCAGCAGACCCTGGTTATCGCCGGCCCAGAGCTGAGGCTCCTGGTAGGACATGCAGAGCAGGTAGGAGTCCAGCTGTGGGAGGGACACGGGACGGAGCAGCTCAGGCCAGTCCGGGCCCGCCGCAGCCCTGGTCCCTCCAGCCCCCTGGGGAGTGCCCACCTGCAGCCGCTGTAGGACGCTGTTGGCTCGGCGGTCAAACACCACCAGCGTGTGGTCCTCGCTGCCTGAAATGATGTGCCGGTCGTCCGCCAGCAGCGCCAGCACCGCGCTTGAGTGCAGCCGCCGGCTCTTCAGCAGGGTCGGGCCAACTGCATGGGCGATGGGCCAGGGAGGAGGGGGACATCAGAGCCCCTTGGAGGCCCCCTGGCCCGCCCCAGGACCCTGGGTCTCCATCCTTCCTGGCAAAATACTACTCTGTCTGCTCCCCCAACCCCCATCCCACAGGTAGCCCTGTTGTTCCTCTGCCACCCCAGCTGGATCCAGGCCTCACAGGACCACCAGACCCCCCCCAACCCATCTCCATCCCCGCTCCTTCCTCCAGTCCCATCTGCTCTCAGTACAGAATGGACCTCAGCCAAGTCCCAGCATAAAATGCTTCCCTCCTCCTGCAGGTCAGCCTGAGACTTGCCCCCACCCCATCCCGGCTCTGGCTCCGCCTGGAAAAGTTACACTGGGCCCTTCAATTAAAATAAGAATGAATAAATAAATAAACAATGGAAAAGGCTTATGGGCTGGGCCAAGTTCATTCTAGGCATTTTAATGTAAACATTTAATCTACCAAAGTTCTTACTGTCATCTCCTCCCATTAGCCCTAGGCGGCTGGAGTTATTATTACCTGGATTTGACAAATGGGGAAACTGAGGTTCAAACCTGACTGGGGTCACACAGCTAGGAGGTGGGGGAGCCAGAATTCTCAAGGACTGTCCTGCCTCCTGCGGGACTCAGGCTCAGAGGCCCCTCCTCTGGGAGCCCTCCAGTACTTGACCCCACCCCACATGGAGGCGGGGCTTCCTCTGCCCCCAATACCCACCCCCACCTGTCACCTTTGTGGCCCCCAGCACAACACAGGCCACTCTGAGTGGTCAGCCTCTCGTTATGTGACTGTCACCCCAGTTAGACTGTGAGGCCCAAGTGTCTCCTTCCCCAGGATGACCCTGGAGACACCAGGCAGCCCTGCTCTCCCACCTAGGCTTCAGGGTCCCCAGCCCACCTCTGGGGTCGTAGACGGTCACCTTCTTGTCATAGGTGCCAGTCACCAGGATATCAGGCCGGTAGGACAGGCACAGCACAGCTGCCTTGGCCCTGGGGACACACAGACCACAGGGCTGGGGCTGTGGCCAGACAGACCTCTGCCCACCCAGGCCCCCCTGCCCAGGACCCCTCACACTTTATCTCGCCAAACTGCTGCCCATCAGCCGCCATGTCCCAGAGCTTCACCGTGCTGTCCCAGGAACCAGAGCACACTCGGTGGTCCAGCGCCGCCAGTGACCACACCCAGCCCTGTGGGACCAGACCCGTGTGATCTTCCCCATTTCACGGAACCCAGAGTGAGTCAGCACTGAGTAGAGATTAGAGCCTAGGTCTGTGGGTCTGACCTCAGAGCCCAGGACATGCGCACCCCAACCTAATAATATTCCTAAATCAAGTTCTGCAGAGCCTCAGCTGCAGCAGTGGTTTGAGGCCACATGACAGTGTGACTAAGAATGGGGCCTCCATGGGAATTTCCTGGCAGTCCAGTGGTTAGGACTCCGAGCTCTCACTGCCAAAGGCCTAGGTTCTATCCCTGGTCAGGGAACCAAGATCCCACAAGCCACGTGGCACACACAAAAATGGGACCTCCAGGGAGTTCCCTGGTGGCCTAGTGTTTAGGATTCTGGGCTTTCGTTGTTGTGGCCCGGGTTCAATCCCTGGTCAGGGAACTAATATCCCGCAAGCTGCTTGGTATGGGGGAGAAAAAAAAGAATGGGGCCTCTACTCCATGACCTGGGTGAATGAAGTACCATCCCTCAGTTTCTTCATTGGGAAAATGAGCATAAAAAAAAGTCCCTGTGTCAGGAGCTAAAATGCACAGAACGCAGCTAGCTCCCCACTGACTCATTCGTCACCAAACCCTCTGAGGATAGTACTATGATGTGTCCCGTTCCACAGATTATGAAACTGGTGCACAGAGAGGTTGAGTCCCTCACCCAAGGTCACACAGCCAGGAAGTAGCAGAGTGGGGATTTGAACCCAGCAGCCTGGCTCCGAGACCAAGCTCTTGGCCACCAGCCTAGACCACCTCAATGGCTGGTGGACGTGCCCCTCCATGACCACCTCTCATGAGATGACAGTCAGGCTCAGAGCTGTCTGATCCCCAGGGGTGGCCTCATAACTGCCCTACCTGGGGCCACTCAAGGTATACCTGACACCTCCTAAGCACCTACTGTATATGAGCCTGAGCAACGCTCTTAATGCATATTCATTTCATTCGTCCTCATCCTAATTGACCTCTGGACAGAAGCAGAAACTAAGGCCCAGATAAGTCATACATCTCACTTAAAGTCACACTGACAATAGCAGAGCAAGATTTAAATCTGTGAGGTCTGGTGCCAAAACCTGTGCCCTTAGCCACGGTACCCTACCCAGGCCGCACGCCTCCTACCTCTGCCTGGCCTCCTACCCCCTCACCTTGTGAGTGCTGTTCTTCTGGGTGCCCAGGGCCTTGACCAGAACCCGGCTGGGCTCCACCCCCAGCTGTTGCAGGTCCCACAGGTTGACATTGCGATCTCGGGAGCCTGACAGGCAGAGTGTCCCGCCCTGGGAGAGGAGTGAGGTGATGTTGTTGGGGTCACCCTGGCCCACCACTGCCTGGCCTTCCACCGACCCCCGTCTCACCTGGAGCAGCAGCACTGAGTCAATGGAAGCAAAGTGCCCATCGGCCAGGCAGAAGTACTCAGTCCTGCGCCCATCCTCTGCCCAGCGCGACAGGTGCTGCTCCAGCTCAATGCAGGCTGCTGGCCAGTCAAAGTCCTCCTCTGTGGGACGCAAAAGCAGGGTCCCCAGTGGGGAGGAACCCTGCCACCACCCACACCAGCTGTCCAAGCTCACTGCGCTGGCTTCCAGGGAGCACAACCTGAACCAAACTTGGAGAGAACCCACCTGGATCCCTTACCCCACCCAAGGAGGCCGAGGCTCTAGCTTTGGGACCACCAGCCCACGCACCTGCCAAGCAGGTCTAGGATTGCTCCTTACCCAGTTTCCAGAAATTGGGTAACTGGAGCCTCAGGATCACCTTCCCGGGCCTCATCCCCCAACCCAAGTTTGGGGGATAGCAGCCTCAGGACGTTAAGGCCCTGCCTCACCCCTGGCTAAGGTCCAACCTCAGCCCTCCCAACCCTCAGGCTGGGCACAAGAGCTAGGACTTCATAACTAACACTTCCTGCCTCGGCCATCTGAACCGGACCCATGGAAGTGTTTCCCAAACCAGCATCCCAAACCTGGGAGCTTTGTCAAGATGCAGAATCCAAGCCCTTGACCCAACCAAACATCTATGTTTTATCAAGCTGTTCAGTAAAGTCCCATCAATTCAAGATCACCAAGCTGCCTTATCCTCTAGGGACCAAAGACCTTGGAGGCAGGAGAAATTACCACCAGCCCCTGCCTAAGATCCCAGGTTAGAACCTGGACTCGAGGGTCTGTGATTGCTAATATCAGGGATCCCAACCTCTAAATCCTAGCTTAATAAGTTCAAGGGTTGCAGGCTCTGGACCTGAGTCCTGCCGCACCCTCACCTAGGCCAAGACTCTAGAGGTAAGGGGATTTGGCATCACCAGTTACTGCCTTAGCACCTAGACCCAGAACCTGGGGATTCTTGGGCTTACTCTGAGCCCCAAGGAGATTCTGACAGCCTAAGACTTCAAGTCCCTGTGTCAACCCCAAGCCTGAGGATCGCTGGATTCCGAGTTCAGGGACCCCAGCTACCCAAGTAGATTTCCACAGCCTCAGGACCCCAAGTATCTGTCTCATAGTCCACCCAGAGGTCAGGGGCTTTGGTACCACCAGTAAGTACCTCAGCCACCGCTGAGCCAGGACAGCCAGGTAGTCTGCTCCAGTGACTGTACTTACAGCACCCTGGACCCTCCCCCCGCCTCAAGCTTGACCTGGGCGGGCCACCCTGGCCCCCGGGCGCGCGCACCTTCCACCACTGGGTAGGGCGCGCGTACGCGGCGCTGCGCGCGTAGCCTCCAGGTGACATGGTCACGCACGAGGTCGCGCAGCGCGTGGCACACGCGCGGCAGGACGTGGAGCACGAGGCGCGCGTCCAGGTAGGCGCATATCTCGAGCAGTAGCTCCGGAGGAAGGCTCAGCAGGCCCGGAACCGCCACCGCCGGGCCCTTGGACGCGGCCCGCGGCTCCAGAGCGCCAAGGGACACAGCGGGCGCAGGCAGCGGAGGGGCGCGCGGGGGCGCCAGCCCGAATTTCGGAGGACTGAGCACGCGGGCCACGTAAGCCTCGGCCTGTGCGTCGGGGTCAGGCTCCGGCTCCGGCTCCGAGTCATCGTCCCAGGCGCAGGGATCATCGCGCGGCCCTGGAGGCAGCTCCATGGCGACCGGGTGGGCGCGGCCGGCCCGGCCCTGTCAGCAGCCGAGCCCGCGTCCTGTCTCCTAGGCAGCGCAAGGGTACTTCCGGCGCTGCCTGATGACGTTAGGGCGCCAACCGAAAGCGAGCGGGTCGTGGGGAAACTGGCCGCAGACTGAAAGCCAGCTCACTGGAAGGGTCTCGTTCTTCAGCCGCGTCGGCCCCGAGCTGGAAAATGCAGATTCCTGGTTCCTGCGTTTTTTAAACTAGCATCTCTGATGGTGCTGATGCAGAGGGCCAGCGGACTCTGGTTTGAAAAACACGGCCCTGTCGAAGGCACTTCTCACAGGTGACACTGACCTTACAGATAGAAAACCCCTTTTTCCTGGTTCGCAGTCTGGGCATGCTAGTGACTCGAACTCCTGTTCTTTTCTTCCGGAGCCAGAAACAAGCAGTTACACTGCAGAGACCTCGGTGAAAGTTAACTCTGAGTTACCCAAAATCCTACTGATAGAAACACCATCTCATTTACCGACAGCCTCTTTTGAGCCAGGCAGTGTTAACACACAAATTCTAAGCAGCACTAGCTGTTCCCTCCCCTTTTTTTCTTTTTTAATTTAATTTTATTTATTTTTGGCTGTGTTGGGTTTTCATTGCTGCGCACAGGCTTTCTCTAGTTGCAGCAAGCGGGGGTTACTCTTCGTTGCAGTGCGCGGGCTTCTCCTTGCAGTGGTTTCTCTTGTTGCAGAGCACAGGCTCTAGGCGCGCGGGTTTTAGTAGTTGCGGCTCACAGGCTCTACAGCCCAGGCCCAGTAGTTGTGGCACACGGGCTTAGTTGCTCCGCGGCATGTGGGATCTTCCCGGACCAGGGCTCGAATGTGTGTCCCCGTCATTGGCAGGCAGATTCTTATCCACTGCGCCACCAGGGAAGTCCCAGGGTACCCTACTGTCAAGACTGTGACCATTTTCCATAACGTTCTTTCTCCTCTCCCCGCTGTATTTTTCTCTATGGGACATATCGCTGTTTCACTGATTAGCTTTCCTCTCACTAAAATGCACACACTTGTTAAACCAAAGTTGGTTGTGTGTCAGCATTTCAAAAGATTTTCCCAGTTTGATGCAGGTGATGCTTGGGCTGTACTGAGGTTGCAACAAGATTTTATCCTGAGGCCTGTGCGTCCCCAGATGAGCAGTTTCTCATTTGCCTTTAACTGTTGCACATATTTACCTATGTCCCACAGGCTTGGCGCTGAGCTGAGCATTCTACAAAAATGTCTAACCTGCCCAGCAATCCAGAGTTGTGAAGTCAAAGATTATAAGAATGCTGCAAGGTCTTGCTCCTTGCCACTCAGTTTAGACTTTAGTAGATGGGGATCTTGAATCTGGGCTGTAACACTAATGGGTCCCCTTTAGTGAGCTCAGGCTCTAGTGAGCTGTAATTATGTCCCAAAGACTGCACTGCATGTGTTACGTTACCACATTTAATCTTTAACCTTACTTACTTCCCCACTCCCACAATTATTTCCTGACCTGATTCCTGTGCATCCCTATTTCTAAAACTTCCCAGGCCCCCCTCCACATCTCTTCTCTACTGCCAAAGCCCAGGACACAAGAGGCCAGATGGAGACCAAGGGTTTCACAAGAAACTGATCTTTACTCAACAAAGTTCTACACAAGTGGAATCTCACGCCACCTTGGCGCCAGTCCCCAGCACAGCACGGTAACAAATGGACAGACCCTGGGAGCCCGCAGGAAGAAGAGGATGAGGGGGAAGGAGGGATGTGGGAACGAGAGGGACTGCAGATCGAGGCCAGTCAGGGTCCGCAGCCCTGCGCAGGGGAAAAGGTTGAGAAGCTGAAACTTCGTTGTGCAAAAATCAACAAAAAAATAAATTAAAAAATTAAATAGTTTCCTTAATTAAAAAAAAGAAAAGAAGAAAAAGATAACTAGAACCAGGCTCCCCTTCCCTGAAGGTGGTTGGAGGCCCCCCATCCTGGATGGAGAAGGGGTTACCAATCCCATCAGACAGCCAATCCACACACCCCAAGACCCAGCAGAGGATGCTCCAAAGAACTGGAATTACCAGAAAATTAAATGGTATTTAATTTTTTTTTCTTTTCTTTTTTTTACAAATGGCTTCCAGAGACCTGCTGGAGTTTCACAGCGGGGGAACCAGCTGAGTTTATGGAATGTGCACCAAGTGCCCCTTGGAAGAGAGGTGGGGCCTGACCCTGTCTGATAGGAGACACAGGGCTGTGATGAGGGTGTGATCCAGTGCTCGAGAGGGATGCATGGAGCAGGACCCAGAATGCAGGAATCCAGTCAAACCCCCAAAACCGCAAAAAGAGGCCCCCAGAGAAGTAGAAAGGGAAGAGGAAAACAACATTGAGGGGGCTTCAAGGCTTGGTTTCAGTTTTGAGGCCAACTGGGAAGCAACCACACCTCCTCTCTCTAGGGGAGCCTCTCCCACTGTGCCTGCATCCCCAACCAATCCCAGAAGTTTCCCTAGGATCGCTACCCCAATCTGGTGGGGTCTTGGGGCCTACTGGGAGCTGTGATGATCAGGAAGTCCCAGGGCCAGAGTCGGGTAAGGGAATACAGCACCCTTCCCTTCCTCCAAGCCTTTGGTTTCCCTCTTGCTGGCAAAGCATAAGCCTTGGTTTTCTATCACCATCAATTAAATGCCTCAGCCTCGGCCCTTGTGTTAAAACCCAGGCCTGGAAGAGGGCTCTCGGAAGCAGAGAAACGGACTGCCTTTGAAACAGACTTGCTTATGGAGAGACACAGGGGTAGATGTCAGCAGCTCTGGCTGCCCCCAACTCTCCTCAGGGGGAAAAAGTTCCAGCCCAGCATCTTCGAAAGTCACTGGAGCACAGGGGAGGGAGAAAAGGGCGACCTCTGGCCAGCCCCGGCCACTTCGGTGGTCCCCACTCTTCTGGCTGGGACGGGACAAGGAGGGAGACACACTGGCTGAGGCTGCCACAGAGCTGGCAAGAAGTGTGCGGAGCAGGTCCAAAGCGTGTGCGTGCTGATTGGGCGGCCCCAAGGTGGCCGTCCTCTTCCCCCCCACCCGCCCCAGGGTCCCAGCGGAGGTCCCCAACCCACCCAGCCCTCCCTAATCACCGCCAATTCCGGCAAAACAGCAGAAGCTTCTTAAACTCTAGATGCAGGTTACACGGAAGGCCTTACGAGTTAACTCAGGGGTTCACTAATTCTACTGTCTCCATGCAGTCGGGGAAATGGTGGGGCGGCTGGCCCAGCCTGGCTGGCTGCAGCGCCCGCACATGCGTGTAGCCACGTGTGTACGTGTGAGTGTACGTGTCTCTACAAGGACCCCCCTCCCCACCTGCTTTTCCCTTGCCTCATCCTAAGCCGGATTTGGTCGGCCGTGTTGATTCTTCCCTCCCACACGTGGCTGGCCCAAGTAGGCTGCCTGAGGTGACCCCAATTAGAGCAAGGGGCCCTTGCTGCCAAGAAGTCCCACCCCCCTCCCATTTATAGGATGAACGTGGAGGCCCCACCCACCTGCCCACCCGCTGACCGGCCTATGGCCGGGTATGGCAGGTAGATGGACGGGGAGGGCGTCTGGATTTGGGTCCCACTCACTCCTCCCTAACCCCCCTCGACCAGGGCACGGCGACTTCTGGACGCAGCGCGCTCCCCAGCAACCCCTCTGACGACGACGCAGACAGAAACCTGTGAGGAGAGGAGAGGGTCAGGGCCTGCGCCCCTTTGGCTCCCACAACAGCGCCAGCCCTCTCTGCACACGGCCTCCTCACCTGGCAGTCGCAGTACTCATCTAGACCCCGTAGAAGGCAGCTAGCCTCTCCTTAAGCAGCGGCGGGAACTGCTCTGAGAACTGCTGCCAGTTTTCTTCCCCAACTTGGTCTTTGAAGCCATGGAGAATCTGTAGCGAGGGAGGGGGTGAGGGGCGCCCCGGAGCGGAGCAAGATGAAGATGAACTCAGTCTCTCCCCACCCTGCCGCCTTCCGAGACTAGATCAGGGCCAAGCGGGAGCCCTACCTTATAAAACATGTCCCGAAGGTCATCCTTCGGGCTCACCCAGGAGGCTACAGCGTCGCAGAAGAAAATAAAGTCCTGAAACGTGACGGATCCCACGTGAGGGGCCGTCCAAGCCCAGCCCCAGCAACTTCCCTCAGAGCCCAGCTGCCCCAACCTGCACAACACCCCCGGGGTTGACGCCTATCATCATGCAGATGCCTCGGAAGGCCGAGTCCTTCTCCTCATTGTCCCTGATGTTCCTGAGGGATGTGCACCTGTGGGGAAGGTAAGCAGTGGGGAATCAGCCAGTGGGCCTGGGGCAGGATGGACATCTGTGGGGGACAGCAGGGAGCGGTGGGCCAGTGGGTGGTGGGGCTGGGATGGGACATGTATCTGTGAGGCGTGGGGGAAGCAGGAGATCAGGGCTCGGTGGGGCTGGGTCGGGCATCCACGGGTGGGCAGGGTAGGGCTGGGTGGGCACAGGCGAGGGACTGGGTCGGGCCTGTCCCACCCTCCCCCCACCGCCCAGCCCACCGTACGGCAGGCCCCACACAGGTGGGCACACACCAAGGCCGGATGAACTGCTGCAGCATGGGTGCCACCTCCTGTGGGCACACGTAGCCCAGGCGGCCGATGGTGATGGCTGGAATGGCAGAGGGACTCGTCAGGCGACCTGCAACCCCGAGCGGCCCCGGTACGTGGCAGGGCCTCTAGCACGAGGCACCAGCCCCGCCCCACGGGCCCCAAGAGAATAGCTCCTGCCAGCTCCCTGGGCCCCCAAGCTTGGCCCGGTCAGGGTCTCCTCCCCACCCCACTTGGGTCTCTCCCAGGTCTCCCCCGAGGCCAACATCTTTCTTAGGCCTCCTCCCATAGCCCCATTCCAGGTCCTTCCAGTCACCCTCCCTGGTTCTTTCCCAAGGCCTCTTGTCAGCTACCCTCCCAGCCAGGATACCCCACCTCCAGGAGGCGGGCAAGGGGGCGGCAAGGGCCCAGGCCTGGGGCCCACCTGTGTTTTCCAGCAACGTCTTGGGCGTGTTGGGCCGGTTAATGATCTCCACCAGGTTGTTGAGGACCATCTGCACGTAGGGCTGCATCTCTGCCCCTGGGGGACAGGCCAGTCAGAGCCCCACACAGCCCACGCCACCCACACTGACCCGAGTTGTATCCAGACACTGGCCAACCAGTGAGGAAGCAAGCAACCTTCTCTGGCTATCTGCTGCCCAGGCGCCATGGCCAACCAGAGACAGACCTACACCCTCCCAACACCAGAAGCTTCCCTGGCGTCACTGCTGGACACCAGGGTGAGACCACACCACCCAGCCTCCCTGTGGGGTTAGGCAGAGAGCAGAGAAGCAGTGACAGTCTCCCAGCCAATCCCAGGGGGCCTTTCAGCCAATTGCTTGGAGGGGAGGGAGGTGACAAGTAGTCCAATAAGTACAGGCCTCCTGTCCTGTGCCTCTTTGGAAAAGCCAATTACAGATGGCCTTTCAGCCATGTGTCCCCATCTCGGATGAAAATGCTCAGAGGTGTTCCCTTGTCCCTGGCCAATCGGAGCCTTCCTCAAGGAGCACCAGGGCCCTCTAGAGGGAACCTGTCAGTTAGAGCCAGACTCCTGGCCCCAGGCTGGGAACAAGCCAATGGGGAGGGACAGGGCCTGCCCAGCTGTGGGGCACTTACCCATCTGCATGCAGATCTCGCCAATGGCCCAGGTGGCATTGTTGCAGACAGAGATGAACTCGGGGTTCAGGTTGGTGCCCAGGATGGGCATGAACTCAGCTGGCAGGGAGAAAGAAGGGTGCTGAGCAGGAGGGCCAGCCAGGGTAAGCTTCTGACACTTGCGAAGCAGGCCCCGTCAGACAGTACGAATACATCCCAGTGCGGTCACAGTCCTCCCAGGTCATCTCTCCATCACTTGAGGCCAGGGCTGGGGTCATGGGGTAAGGACGAAATGGGGGTCGTACCGATACAGGGCTTGACATGGATGAAGCAGGCTTTGGTGAGGTCTCCCAGGAGGGCGAAGGAGCTCTGCCGGACCTCAGGCATCGAGTCCTGGGGGTTGGAGCAGGGTCAGCGTGGCCGGGCTCCCCTTCCCCCAACCAGCCGGGATCCCAACTAACCCCTCAGAGCAGGGCAGCTAAGGGAACAGTTCCTGGAGCATGACCTGACCCTGCCACTTCCCAGTGCCAAGGCTACAGGCCCCATCTGTACATCTGGGACTCGGGGCATGTGAACGAGAATGCCCAGCTCGGTACCACTACAGAAGAGAGCACTTGGAACTGCTGCCCATCCTCAATACGCTGGGGGGTGGGGGCGTCATATTGGAGGGGCTTGTGCTTTCACATTTCCTATTTTCTACTTTTTAATTTTCTACATTGTTAGGTTTTTCAATGAGATTTTACATGTTTTATTTGAATCACTTTTAAAAATAATTACAAGCTTTTTTTTTTTAATGGGTCCTTTCTCCCTGATGTCCTCAGGGCATAACCAAGGCCCTGAGTCCACCCAAGGCAGCCCACAAAGGCTGCTGGGTGTCACCATTGTCCACTTAGAGGCCCGCGAGGGGCCCACCCACCTGCATGCACTGAAAGAGCAGTGTCATGATGTTGCTGCGGGCTACCAGCTGCTCCACGTGCCCGCCCAGGCCCTCAGCCAGGCCGCTGAGCAGGTCCAGCGCCACGATCATGAAGTCCTTGTCAGGGGCCTCGTACTGCTCAGGGTGCTGGGTGTACATCTGGGCACAGAAGGGGGCAGGCAGGTGAGGGGAGTGGGCCCAGGCTGGGGCAGCAGCAGAGGAGCGGGTGATGGGGTGGTGCTGGAGGGATGCTCACCATGGCCTGGGCCAGCGTCTTCTGCACCAGGGTAACACAGCGCTGGTAGACGGGCTCACAGTAGGGCAGGAAGCCACTCTGCAGGGCAGTGGCCACTGATGACAGGCACTGGCAAGGAGGAGGGCAGGAGAGGTGAGCTCAGGTGGGTGGGACGGGACCTCGGGAGAGGGCCTGGAGCTCACCCACCTCCAGCAGAGGGAAGAGGTCCTTGTCTTCATCCTTGAGCTCGTTCCACTTCTGGATCAGCGGAGGCATCAGCTTCTGGATGTATTCCTGGAAGGGGAGCAGGAAGTTGGGGCTCCCTGGGTGTGGGTGGTGGCCTGGGAACCAGCAGGGTTCCCTGTGACTCAGAGGTGCCCGTCATCTGAGCAATGAGGTCTAGGCTCCTCGCTTTGGTTCATGGGGCCCTGCGAGGCCTCGCCATCCAGCCAGACCTCCAGGCCCTTCTAATTTACTCCCTTCTCACCCATCCCGAGCCCCACCCCCACCCCCCCTCCTGCCCCTTGGAGCCTGAGTCAGCGCTTCCTGCTTCCTGCAGGCCCCTGAGCTCCCCCGGCACAGCACTTACCATGCTGTCTCATAACTGTCTGTCTCCCCCACTAGACTGGGAACAGGGCGAGGGCTGGGGCCGGGTCTGTCTGTCTGCCTGTCGAGGTCATGGCCACGTCCCTGGCGTGCGACACGGGTCGCCGCCAGGTCACCGGATGCCAAGGGGCACAGGGATCGGGAGGAGGGAGCCGCTGTGGGGTCTCACCGGCTGGTTGAGGTGGTGGCCCACAGAGTCGGCCAGGGTGCCGATGGCATCGTAGAGGATGAGCAGGTTCTTGTGCTGGTACTTGCCAAAGGCAAAAACGAGGGTGTCCAGGATATAGCTGAGGTAAGGGACCAGCTCCGTGCAGGCCTCCTCCTCCAGGGTGGCGAAGGCACTGGAAGGGGGAAGGGGTTTAGCAGGCAGCCAGGCAGGGCTAGGCTCTGAGTCGGGTCAGGGAGGGTGCACTCGGGATCAGCCAGTACGAATACGTGAGAAATCAGTACAATGTCAGGGGTCATGAGTATCATCACTTCCCAGAGAGCAGCCAGTGGGGCCAGGTGAGGTGAGGGCTGTGGGGCCAGGGGTCGAGGTTCACCTGCAGGCCGCCTCCTGTACCCTCTTGTTGCCATCCAGGATGCGCTTGAGCAGCTCTGTCATCAGAGGCTTGAGGTGCATGTCAGGGGGCTGGCTGACCACCCAGTGGGCATAGCGGCTCAGGGTCCAGCAGGCGATGGAGCGGACCAGGGCCTTCTTGTCTGATAAGCACTGGATGAGGTGCGGGATCAGCTCTGGCAGGTAGGGCACCATGCCCTGCATGCAGCCTGCAAGGAGCCGGCACAGAGGCAAGGCTGAGCCCAACTGGGCCGGGTCACATCCACCCTCCTGGGGAGAGGATCAGCCGCACCTGACAGATGGGGAAACTGAGGCTTGGAAGTTAAATAACTGGCTCAGAGTCACAGAGCCAGTGAAAGGCAGGATGGGGATGGGAAACGGCATCAGAGCAAGACTTTCCTCTCCATCAGCTCCACCCCATTCCAGGGCTTGTGATGTTTTTATCTGGTCACTAGTTCATTCATAGATGGCCAAGCTGCACACTGACTTGGGCTTTATGGGCAGTAACAACGCAGGTGGACAGAAAGGACCTTTCCTTTGAAACCTTTCTTGGATGTTTGTGATTTTTCTTTTTCTACTTTACATCTTCTCTTTTTAAAAACCCTTAACTGTGTCTCTCTTTTCATTACAGAACACGGGTAATAAATAGCACACCCTCTGATAATCCCAAGCCATGAGATCTATTTTTACCAGTTTAGGGTCAGTTCCTTGAGATCTTTTCCCATTATATATGCAGAACACTTCACATAGTCTATTAAAATACATATGTGCATTGTGGAACGTGTTATGTGTCCTGTTAACATAAGACCCATTACTTATTATATGAGGAAACATTTCCTTAGACAACTATGAAAAGCTCTCCAGGGTGAGGGCTCCTGCTGCCCTCTCTGCTTGTTCTAGCAGGCCTGGATGCTGAGGGGGTCGTGTGTGCTGCCTGTAACAGTTCTGCAAAGCCCTCTGGTAGTTCACGCTGTACACCCCATCCATCGGGACAAGGGGAACCTGGAAACCGTGTCAGTACAGCACAAGCACACCGTGTGAAGTTTAAGGAAACACCACTGTACACTTCTGATTCTGGCAGGCCAGCCTCGCAGCCAGAGCAGGTTTGAGGCCCAGCTTCACTCTGGGTGACGAGGGACGTGCCGTTGATTCTCTCTGCACCTTAGTTCCCCCATCTAAGAAACCCACCTCCTCAGGTGGTAGTGAGCCCGCAGGACAGGGCTGCCTGCTGTGGGGCAAGCACTGCAGAAGTGCCTGTTATTATTGTTGCTGTTATTATGCTTATGGCCTGTCCATGAGAATTAAGGAAAGAGCTTGCTTTCGGGGGTCCCTTTCAGGCCCACGGGCTGAAGGGAAGATTCAAATCCCAGAGCTGTTTGGAGTGGGGTGAGCAGGCCTCTGGAGAGAACCTGGGGATGGCGTCGCCCCCCACAAGCCTGCCTGGGCCAGCCCCAGTCTCGCACCAGCGTGGGGATCAGAGGTCAGGCGCAGCCAGGCTGGCAGGTCACTTACCCTCAGCAATGGCGCCCAGCACCAGGATGCCCGACTCCTTGACCACCCACTCGGGGTGGAAGAGGAGGCCCTTGAGCAGGGGGAGTAGGTGGGGCAGCAGTTCCTCCCGGAAGACGTTAGCCAGGACGTCCAGTGCAGCCGCCGAGCACTTCCCTGGGGTGGGAGGGGAGATGGGGGGGGAGGGGTGGCGGGCTCAGGGAGGCACATCAGGCAGGCCACCAGCCCTCCTCTCTGTGCCCCCCAGGATCAGAGATCATGATTAGAATCTTCATGATCTGCTCCATATAGGCTTCTGATTCCCTCCTAAGAGGGGAGCCCAGGGCTTGCTGCCCCCTACTTCCCCCTTCTCACCCCAGGCCCGGCCACTTACTCAGATTCCAGTCGGACAAAGCATCATCGTCATCATCATCCTCTGCATCCTCAGAGCCATCAGGCCGCTCAGCCTCATGGGGCAGCGTCACCGTGCGTGACTTGTGGAAGCGTGGCTTGATATCCTGCTCGCTGTCAGGGACGGCCTCATCCTCCTCCACATCCCCCTGTGGAGCCAGGCAGATGGCTAAGCACCACAGAGGCCCCCATCCCCAGTGCCCCAGCCTTCATCCTCCTGCCTGTGCCTGGTGGTCAGCCCTAACTAACCTTGAGCAGGATGATGTCGATTTCTGAGTACTTCATCCCATTTACCAGGATAGGGATCAACCTGTTGGAAGAGAGGCTGTTAATCAGGATGCAGGGGCCCCAGAGGGGGCTTACAGCCTGGGGGAGAGGGAAGAAGCGGGGAGGGGAGGAGGTCAGGGAGCCAAGGGGCCGACTGCACATGCTGATCCTGGTTATGCTACATCCACTCATTTCCCTTAGTGGGTACTATCTCAGCCGAGTCTCAGCCACTGTGACTGGGTCAGAGCTGACACTACTCCTAGCTCCACAGGAAGGTTCTGGACCCAGACCCCTGGCCACTCAGTGAATTCCCGACCCCTGAATACACTGAGAAGCTTGGAATAGTGCCTGACCCCTAGCACACCATAAAGCAGGGACATGTGGCCCTGTCACCAGGCACTTCCCTAGGATGGGGCCTGGTTAGGGGACCAAACAGGCAGGGCAGCCTGCCCCCTCAGCTGGAGCCCATGCACGTCGGGATCGGAGATTTTGGTTAGAGCCCTCACTGACTCGGGGATAGAAAAGTAATCCAAGTTGGTCCAGGAGGATCAGCCCTAGGACTTTTGCGGAGATACTGGTTGAGAGAGAATTTCTTTACTGAGACTCCTGAGCTGGAAGGCTGCAGAAGGCCACAGTACTACGACGAGGGAAGGCTGTGCCTGAGAACAAAGCCAACATAGAGGAAGTAGATCTGAGACCAGACAGGCGCCTTTCACATCCTTTGAGCACCTGGATCCAGCTATGCCTAAAGCCTCTGTTGAGTCTTCACTTTTTTCCACCTATAACTTAACCTAATTTTTAAGTCATTAAAGCTACATACTTACCGTTTGCAAAATAAACGTGCACAGGAATAAAAGTAAACCAAGATACAAGATGTGGACTGAGGCTAGCGCAGGAGCTGACCAGAAGGAAAGGCATAGGCATGGCAAGAGGTGGAGGCTGGGGTGGGACAGAGGGCAGAAGCAGCACTCACTGGACCAGGTGGGAGGCCAGGACTTCCTTGCAGATGGGCTGCTCGGCCAGTGTCAGCCAGAACTCGCAGGCCTCAAGGGCCACGTTCTCATCATGGTCCTGGGTCCTCTGCAGCATGTACTGGGGTGGGATGGGAGAAAGGCTAAGGCTTGGCCCGGCTAGGGGTGGCTCCCCACCTGCCTCCCACCCCTCAGCGCACACGCGGGCTGGCCCTGGCCAGGCATACCTGGATGATGCTGTGCATGTGGGGGATGAGCCTGTCGATCCGCACTTCCAGCAGCATCACCAGTGCACGGCACACGTTCTTCCGCACCTCAGGGTCATCATCCACGGCCAGGGCGAACAGATGCTGCACGGAAGCCGGGGTCAGCTGTGGCTGGGCCCTCGGCCCTCCCCCTGCTCCCCTCCCCAGCCCAGTGGCCCACCTCGATGAAGGTGTCAATGTTGTCCATCAGTGCCTGGGCCCGGTCCATGATAAACTGATTCACACAGGCGATGGCATGGGACCTGGCAGGGGGCAGGCGCACATGGGTCACTCCTGACCCCACCCATCCCACCTGCTCCAGGCCCCCTGCAGACCCCTGGGGAGCCGCACCCACCGGATCTTGGGGCTGCAGTGCTTGAAGAACTGTAGGAACTTGGGAATCATGATGTTGAGGGGCCTGTTGAGGGCATCGCTGTCCAGAAGTTCGGATGAGTCTTCGCAGATCTTCTGCAGGGCTCCGAAGGCTCCCTGAGTGGAGGGGAGCAGGCACATGGGTGTGGGTCCCGGTCTGGCCCCAGCTCCCGCTTAGGCAGGCAGGCCATGGCTCATCCCCTACCTCACAAGTGTTGTAATCCTCCGAGTTGAGTAGGTTGCACAGCTGGGGCAGCAGCTCGGGCCACATCTGCAGCTCGCCCTTGGAAGCGATGGTGGTGATGAGAATGCCTGGGGCGGCCAGGAAAGGACGCTGCCTCAGGCTGGGTGCGGGCCTGCCTGGCGCCCCAGCCCTCCTTGCTGCGCACTCACTCCAGCACACTTTCTGTGCGCTACCCCCTGTAACCCTACACACTCTTTGAGATCCTCTGAGTCTTACCGTGAGCCAGCCCTGTTTCAGGCCCTGGGATGCAGCACATAACTAAACACAAAATCCCTGCCCTTAGGACCTGACTATCTAGTGAGGGAGGCTGTGAGGTAAAGATAAATCAGCAAAAGACCTCGGTGGCTAGATGCCAAGAGATAAGGGAGGAAATAAAGCAGAGAAGATGGCTAGCAAGTGCTGAGGATGAGGGTAGCAATTTTTAATTGGGTGGCTAGAGAAGGCCTTACTAGGTGACACCTTGATATCTGAGCAAAGACCTGAGGAGGTGAGGGAGAAGCCATCTAGGTTCTGTTCTCAGAAATGAGAACAGCTGTTTCAGGAGGGAGTGGTTCAGAGCATGGACCTGACCTAGTCACTTCTGAGCTCTGCTACTTGCCAGGCAAATCCCTTAACATCTATGTGTCTCAGTTTTCTCATCTGTAAAATGGCAGTAATAACAGTACTACACTACCATCCACGGTGCTGGAACATTCTGTGAATCAATATCCTTAACACACTGAGAAGTTTCTTGGCCAAGAGGGACAGCTCAGGGCATCATCACAGGCTGACTCCCGCTGCACCCTCTTACCTATGGTGGCCCGGATGAGCGAGGAGGCATCGCCGATGTTGTTGAGACATTCCTGTTTGATGAAGTCGGCCACAGGTGGTGGAAAGCTCTGGTAGTGTGCCTTCACGTTGTTCTTGAGGATGAGGCCACTGAGAGAGCGAGTTGGCTCATCTGGGGGAAGAGGGCTGAGGCTTAGGGAACCACAAGGGAGAAAGTGGGGTCAGGCTTGTGTGGAGCGACACCAAGGGCATACCTTCCGACTTGAGTCTGGTCAGGACGAATATCAGGTAGTTGTTGAAGTCGGGAAACTGGTTCAGTTGTTTGAGTTTCTGCTAGGTTGTTAAGGGTCTTGGGAGACAGAGGGCTTCCCCAGGCAGAGCCCCCTTACTGCCATATAGCTGATACTACTTCTGACTATGGGGACGAGGCAACCAGCTCCTGGAACCCCACCTGTCAACCCCCATGCCCAGAATAACACAGCATTTCAGGCACATGAGATTCATACAGCGGGTGGGGGAGCATGTCTGAGCTTCCCACCACTCCTGAAGATCTGGCCAGAGCAGGAGAGGGTTAGCAAACTCAGCTCTCTCTGATGTTGGCAGCTCCACTCACTAGCAATCCAATGTGGCATGTTTTTTTTTTTTTAAAAAAAGAAGGGAACTCACACTTTCAAGTGAAACTTGCTAATGGTTTAAATAATTTAAAAGTTTAACTTATAGCATTTTAAATGACCAATTGAAAAAAGGAAATTTTACCCATGAAACTCAACTAAAGCCAAGCACCAGCTAAAAGTGCCCCCTTCTCCTGCCGGGCCACATTTCCTCTGGGAATGGGACCCAGTAATCCTAATCCTTAATTCTCTGCCAAGGCCTGCTCCTGCCACAGCAGAAAGAGTCTAAGAATTAGGGAGTAGACCCCTTCCTCTCTGGCCTTCAGGAGCTGCAGATGTCTGCCCCGTCCCCCCAGACCCGGAAGGAAGGAAGGATACATCCTGCACAATGCGCTGCGTGGCTGTGTTGGGCGACTGCGAGTCTTTGAGCAGCTGCAGGACCTGCTGCAGGCCCTGCTCGTCTGGCTGCCAGTCCATGGTGCAAGGTGAACTGCGGGGGTAGGGGCCAGGATCAGCGCTGGATCCCAGGGGCTCCGTGTGAGTCCCGGGCTGAGCCCCCACAGAGGTGGTGGCGGCGGTAGCAGGGCGGGAGCGTCCTCGGCGGACAGACGGAGGCCGCCGATCCACGCCCGCCCAAGTGCGGGGTCCCCGCCAGCTGCGCCATCCACGGCCGCGCAGTCGCGGGCTCGGGAGCGCGGGCGCGGGTATGTGGAAGCGGGCCATGCGAGGTGGCGACGGGACCCAGCGGATCCTCATCCCACCCAACACTGGGCCTTCAGCCCACCGCGGCCCATACCGCCGCCCTCGGCTCCGGGCCCTAAGACTTCCACTTCCCTCGAAGCTGCTAGGCGAGGGCCCAGCCACCTCCCCATCCAGGGACCCTGCCCCAGAACACGATAGTGCCCCAGCCCCCGTGGTCTCTCCCGTGCCAGCACGCAGTCCAGCGATTCCCCTTAATCAGACCCAAAGCAGTCTCCAGACAGGTCCCTGGTGCCTCTCCGCAGGAGAGTCAACCAAGCCCACCTATCCGGCGACAGAAGGCCCCTGGACGGGTCCCTGTCGCTTCCTCAGTCAGGTCTGGCAAAGCCTCCCCACACAGCGCTCCAACCCCCCGCCCCAGTCAGCATTAACTCCTGCTAACGGGTCACTGCTGCTTCCCCCAATCAAGTTCGACCAAGCCTCCCACCACCTCGAACCGAAAACCCTCTTCGTCCGATCCCTGCGGCTACCCCCAATTAGACCTGGCCGAACACTCCCCAGGGCATTTCCTCCAACTGATCCCAGCGACGCCTCGCAGTCAGACCCAGAAAAGCCCTCCAGGCCGAAGTCTGAAGCCCTTTCCCTATCAGGGTCCAACAAGCACCCCCCCAACTTTTCAATGCGGCCTCCCCCAACCAGACCCAACCATGCCCCACCGAAACAGCCCCCTACACACACCCGATCCTCGCGACGTCCCCCAATCAGTCCCTAAGCAGTCCCCATACGATTCCCCCAATCAGAGCCCCTCCAGCCCGACCCCAGACGTCCCACTGGCCCGATTCTCGCGGCACCGGGACCTGGCCCGGTTCCGAGGCCCCACCCCCTAAGCCCGGCTCGGTTCCCCCCTCCCCCGCCCCGGCCCATTCTCGCTGCCTCCTCAATCGGGCCCAACCGGGTTCTCGGCCTTTCTCGGTCAGGCGCGGCCCCGACGCCCGGGCCGCGCGCCGCGCAGGCCTGAAGCCCTGCGGGGGTCGACGCAAGCCGGGGCCCAGCCGGTTAGGGTCCGGGTGAGGCTCACTTACCCGGCCTCGGGCAGCAGCAGCGGGGCCTTAAGCCGCGGCTTCTCCTGAGACTCGCGAGGAAGGAGGGAGCCAAAGACAGGGAGCAAAAAAAAAAAAAAAGAAAAAAAAAAACGCGGCCGTATATGAACTGCGGAGGCTTCCGTACGCCGTTCAAACTGGCCTAGAAGAACCAATCAGGAGAAACAGCCGTCGCACGTGGCCTGGCACCGGGAGACCTAGGCCCAGCAGAGGCTGGGTCACGTGACCGAAGAGATGAAGGCTCTCTAGGCCTCTCTGGCCGGCCGGTCCTCCCACCATCTCGTTTTCTCAGCCTGCCTCAACGCCGGCCTGACAGGAGCTCTTTTCTGGAACTAGGAGTTTGGTGGCGCGTGGGACTTTTTGGTGTATGGTGGACCTGTAAACCCTTCAGTCAGAGCCACCTGCGCCTTTGTCACCCCCCTCCTCTAAGAATTTAACTGTGCCTTCCTCCCTCCATCCAGACAGTACTTGGGAGGAGTACATGTGCGTGCAGAGAAAGAGTGGAGGGGACTGAGCCTGGGGTGGACTTTATACCCGAGACAAAGGAGGGAAAGTCAGACAAAGGGAGTGCCTGAGACGGGCTGGGTTCCTGAAGAAGCCTATGCCATATTTTGCGTTATTTATTTTCCAGTACTGTTTGACAACTTTTAAAAGAATATAAAAAAATAAACCCACGAGGATATAAAATTTTAAATGAAATGAACTAATAAAATAAACGCTAGAGCAAAAGGCCTATCTCCTTTCGTTCCCTGAGGCTGAATGAGGTGAAACAGTTAAGGAAATTTAGGTAAGGGAAGGAAGATGAAAAAAGACATTCCGTGATTCTTGTGCCGTCTGAGGACAAAGTAGGGCACCCCTTTTCTTTCTCTTAAGAGTAAAGCGGAGTAGGGAGGAGCATGAGCGTCCCCGTTCCCCCCTCCCCACGTCTCCGCCCTCCTGACAAAAAGTTGGGCGACCTTATGCCCCTCGGAGCTTTAGTGTCCCCATTTGTGGAATGGGTATAAGAATAGTTTGCTGGGTTTGAGATAATCCAAGTTAAGCATTACAAGATATGCAGTAAATTGTTCTTCAAAAACGTGGCTTTTACTCCGAGGCTCAAGGCCGTCCTTTTACCGTATTTGGCTCCTCCCTAAACCAATATTTACTGAATTCACTGAATCAACTAGGGCTCTAATCCCAAAGAACAACCCAGCCCTGCCCTGAGGGACGTTTTGGCCTCGGGAGACGCACAGGTCAATTCTTGCCCCAGCCTGGAGGAGGGGGACAATTTTCTCAGTCCACTTGCCATTGGCAAAGTCAGTCCTGGCTCCGTTCATTCATGAAAAACAGGTACCTAAGCCCTCTCTTGCCGAATACTGGGGCCGCCAGGGTTTTGGGAAGGGTCAGCTGGCGCCAAACTCCACTTCAGGAGTTGGGATCCCTAAAGTAGCGGACTGGATTCCCACCTCAGCCGGCTCCGCTAGACAGGAAACCGGTTTGAGGGACACGTGCGGAAAGCCGCCGCCTTCGCATGCGCAATGGTCTTCCCTCGCGCATCGTGAGGACTTAGAACTACAAATCCCATCTTGCCGTGCGCCCGCGTCGCCGCGCTTACGGTCTCTGGCTGAGACTCGAATCTGAGGGGTTGGAGAGCTCCCCAGAGTTGGGCGTTGAGCAGAAGGAAGAATAAGGCTGAGGGGCTGGGACGGGATCTGGGGGTTTCGGGAGAGGATGCGAACCGTAGTTTTCTGCTCACGGTTGGGGGTTGCCTCAGACAAGGGTCAGGTGGGGAGCGAGTTGGAGATGCAGGAGAAAATTTGTTAATGCTCACTCCCTACTTTTAATATGTCTGGTGTCCAACGGCCCCGAGCAGGCCTCGGGGGAGCGAGGAGTTAGGGCAGAATAATGTGACCCCTGCTGCCTGTATAGTCCACAGTATTGGCCCTCGTGTGATCACAGATCTTTCTTCCTCTCCCCTGATGGTGAATTTCAGTACTGAATAGAAAATCAAAAAAAAAAATTTTTCCCCGTATTTATTATGCACCTACTGCCTTTCAGTGTACAAATGGTATTCTCACAACAGCGCTGTGCACGGCAAACTTACTTCAACTAGAAGCGCTCAGTGCAAAAAGGAAACTCAAAGAACTGATGCCCAACCGTGAATCTGAGATGGGAGACAAACACCTCTCAGTTTACAACAGCCTCCCTGCCTGAGCATCTCATCACACTGCACCTTCCTATCAAGGTATTTCTCAAACACGGTCCCCAAACACAAGCCAATTGCTTCACCTAGAGAAGCAATAACAGCCACTTTGTCAGAGTTAACGATGGCTGTATAAACAGTGCCCTTACTTTAGAACTTCACTCTACAAGGAGCTTCAGTATTTTCTCTCTACTTTATAGATGAAGAACCTGAACCACAGAAAGGCTAAATGACTTGCCCAAGATCACACAGCAAACAGACACCAGAATAGTTTGAAGCTGGGACTGTGTGACTCACCAAAACCTGAATTTGATTCTCCTCCCTCTTCAGACTTTCCCCAGGTCAGGGTAGGTGAGCTCAGTGAAAGGAGGTGCTGGGACGCCATCAGCTCCCTCTGCCTCCTGATACTCCAGAATAGAGGCTGAGCTGCTGCAGGGGCGACCTACTTCTCCCACTTATGTTTCTTTTTAAAGATCCAGAGGCTGTGGGTGGCTTTGAGGGAGGAGGAGGTAGAGTTGGCTCCATTGGCTTCCTATGTCCTCTCCCCCACACTACATCCCCAAGGTTAAAGTCACACTTGGGCCAGCTCAGCATCCTGAAAGTAGGAGGGAGACCATTGAGATGATGTGGAAAATAAACCAGACAAGCCTTACAGTGTGTTAGCAGGAAGTGAGGGGGGACATGTTGCCTGTTCCAAAGGCTGTTTGCTCACTCTTCAAGCCGGGCGTGGTTTCAGCTCAGGGTCTTTGCACCTGCTGTTCCTTTAGCCTGAACACTCTTCCAAGAACCATCTTCACTGCCTGCCCCACCTCCTTCGGGACTTGGAACAAATGGTGTGGCCATTCCCGACCAATTTAAAGTTATCATCTCTCCCATTCTCATCACAGTCCCCCTTTCATGCTTTTTTCCCCCGCCACAGAATGTATAAACATGTGGTGTTCTGTATTTTGTTTCTTGTCTGTTTCCCCCAACCAGAATGTTCGCTCCACTAGGACAGAGAGTTTGGTGTTTTCGTGCTCAGTATTTGGGATGCCCCACGCTCCACAGGCTGAATCTGGCAGTGTGAGGCTGGGTAGGTGCTACCTCAGCCCTCCTCCCCCTGCCTCTACGGGTGGTGGAGGGCCAAGCACATGGTTACCACCTGATCCTCAGAGTCATGATGCTCCCCTGTTGTAAGAGGGTTGGGAGCCTGGCCCTAGGATGGGCAGGAGTGCCGAGCTGCTCAGCATTCGTGCCTGGGAAGGCCTGGGAGATGGGCCCACAGCTGGGGGGCCTAGATGTTGCTCCAGGTCTAATAGGTTTGAAAAGGGGTCAGGAGGCAAGGGCATCTTAAAATATTTGTGGGCTCCAGGGAAAGCAGGCAGCCAGGCAGCCTTCAGCTCCAGCAGGATGAGCAATGAGGCCAGGAAGACACAAAAGTACAAGGAGTACTAGAGGGGCACTAGGGGCATCAGGTTTCCTTTAGGATACCTTGTCCCCTGATATATCAACTGTCATGTTCTGCAAGGTGGGACAAACAAGCCCCTTCCCTGGAAGGGCTACAGGTAGCTGGCAGGACAGAGCAGCCCCACGGGAATCCAGATCCTAGCCCTCTTTACTTCCTCCACTGCCAACACCCCATCACCTCCCCTTGCCTGATCATGGCCTGGCCTCCTCCATCTCCCAGGTTCTGCCCAGACCCCTTCAGCCAGAGGGATCCTGTTAAGACATACTGAATAAAACACATCATGTTGCTCCTTACCTCACAACCCCCCCAAAGGTTTCTCACCCTAGCACACAAGGCTCTGCATATAATCCACCCATGCTCCTCACTCAGCCGGCTCCAGTCATAGGGGCCTCCTCAAAGCTGCCCATAAGGGCCAGGCACTCTCCCTGTCTTTATGCTGGCTGTTCACTACCCCTGGGACAGGCTTTCTCACCTCCCTCAGGACTCTGGTCAGATGTGTCAACTAAAATAGACCCCTCCCTGCAGCCTCTATCCTGTCCTTCGCAGTCACCTCCCAGAACGGCTTCCCCCTTTCATCTGTGTCTGTTTTCTTCCACAATGGCAGGGATCATGCATGGTCTGTTCTGTTCACTGCAGCAGCCGCAGGGCCCAGAAAAACCCAGGCACACCAGAGGTGCTCAGTGTCTTCTGATTTGAACAAACTGACAGCTTTGGCCCAGCCCAAATGGGACTGTGAAGGGACACTGAACAAGAACACCCAACAGTGGGGGGGAAAGTCAGGGGTGAGACCTGAGGAGAGTTCAGGCCTACAGGAAGTGATGCACCCTCGTTCTCCCCCCACACCCTCCCAAATCCCTCCCTCACTGGGCCAGATCCAGGCTTTGGTGGGTGCAGTGCCAGCCATGAGGGGAGGGCTTAGGTTGGAGAACAGCAAAGAAGGCAAACCAAGCACACAGCTCCAGCACTAGGTCAAGTTCTTTACTTCCCAGAAGTGATGGCTAAAGGGAGGGAGGAGAGGATGAGAAGAGGAAGACAGAAAGAGCCAGAGAGAGGGAGGAGCTGGGAAGACAGGGGACAGTAAACCACTGTTCTATGAAGTCTCAGGAGACAAGTGCTCAAGGTAAAAAAGAGTCCTGGAGAATCGTCCGCAGCTGCGGCAGCTGCAGGAAGCATCTCGGTTTCCTTCTGTATATAAGTCCTTGGGGGAAAAAGGCTGCCGCGCTGCCGCTGCATTAAATAGTTATGTACATCGCAGAGTCCCAGGCCGTGGGCAGGCAGGGAGGGGGGTCATTTCACCAGGGGCCGAGTTTTATCATCATCGCCGCACTGGTGGGCTTTGTACTTTTTCACCTCTGCCATGTACTTGGCCCATGCATCACCTTTACTTGTTAATACCTGTTGGGGGGAGGGGAGGGACACACGGGGGTTGGGAAGGAGATGCCAAGGAGGCCAGGAACCAGGGTCAGGACTGTCCTGAGACAGCTGACCCACCCACAGAGTCACCGCAAAGGTCTTGGGTGTGAGGTAAAGATATGGAGAATCAAGTTATCTGGGAACTTTGTTGAAAGCCCTCCTCCCCCACCCAGTACACCCATCCAAGGGCTAGATACTGAGGAGGGAGGGACAGGGCACCTGGGCCAGGAACTGAGGCTGGAAGGAAAAGGCAACGTGGGCAGCCCCCCACACCCAGCCTGCTCACCTCATCCTCCGTCTTCTGCTTCTTGGCTACTATTCCCGTCTTGAGGGCTAGTTTGTTCCCGCCTCTGCGCTTGCCCACCTGGGTGAAGGGACAGAAGACTGCAACGGTTACAGGAGCCGGGGCCCGCCCTTGGCGGCGCTGAGGCCCACTACACCTTCCTAGCCCGGCCCGGTGGCCCGTCCCGACGCCGCGCCCAGCTCCACCAGCCGGCCGACCTGCGCAGCAATCAGAGAGGAGCACACGCGACTCAGCGCCTGCCCTGGGCCCATGATGCCCAGGCAGTCCTGGGCCCCCAGGCTGCCCTCCCAGGGAGAGAAAAGAATTCCCACATCGGTGGGGACGAGCACTGTCCTCACCCTCCCCTAGTAGAAACCACACAGACAGCAACAGTTCCCTTTATTGAGCACTTACTGTATGCTAAGCCCTGTGCCAAGTGCTTTGGATATACTATCTACTTCCACTTTCACAGTCACCTTACGATGAAGGTTACCATCCCCATTGTAAAGATGAGGAAACATCTCTGAAAAGGAGAAGCCTGTACCATGGATCATGCCAACAGCAAACAGTGGAGCTGGATTCTGGGTCAGGTGTGTCTAGGCCAGAGCAGCATTCTTAACCACCAAGCGACACTGTTCCCCTACACGTAACCGGGCCTGGCCTCTTTGCAGGTGCTCCTGCAAACAGCCCCTTGATGAACAAATGAAACAGGCAGCGACAACTACTGCTATTCTCACTCACAGAGGGGCACTCGGCCTCCACCCAGTTCTCACACCAGCCCAGGTCCTGCCACTTCCCCTTCCTCAAACATAAGTCTTACTCTGAACTTTCATCCTGGTCTTCTGTTTTCTCCCACACACTTGAGGGTTTCTTGTGCCCCAGGGGCTGCAACAGGCTTTACAGACATCCCATCCCTATCCCTCAGCCAGGCATTAAGTGACCTGCGCTGTTGGGACTATTCTCACACTCATTTTTGACGGATGAAGAAACTTGACCCCCAGTTCGTTACTCTCACACCACACTTTTTTCTCCATACCACAGGAACTTGCTCTCAACACCAGAGACAAAGCAAGCTCAGAGTTGACAATCAAGGTAGGTACCATTTCTGTGGCCTAGAGTTTCTCAATCGCATATACTAGTGACATTTTGAACTGGATCATTTTTGTTCGGGAGGGGGAGACAGTTGTTCTGCGCATTGTAGGATGTTGAGCACCATTCCTGCCCTCTACTCATAAATGTCAATAGCACTCCCTCCCCCAGTTCTGACAACCAAAATATCTCCAGACTTTGGCAAATGTGGGGATGAGGTGAGGGGAATCGTCCCCAGTTGAGAACCACTGGTTTAGCCCTTCCTATAAGAAAGGCCCAGTGCTAATCACATCAGAAGATGCGATGATGCCCATTTTTACAAGCAGGGAAAATGAGGTTAGACCAGATCAGATGCCCCAGGAAAGCAGAGATGCCTGTCATAATCAACACAGCATACCCATCACCTAGCACACTGCCCAGCACAAGGTAAGGTGCTCAATAAATGGACACTGGACGAATGAGACTCAGGGAACTCAAGCAAATCTGCTAGGGTCACACAGTAAGCAGTCTGAGTCTCTCATCCACACAGCTCAGAGTCCAGACTTGACTATGCCCCCCATCCCCATAGTGGGAGATGGTCCCAGTATCCAAAGTTCGGGATTCCACTCAAACAGGAATCCTGGTATCCTGGTTTCCCCATTCTCGGAGCGCTGTTTCCAATGGAATTCCCCCCAACTCCCAGTTCTTGCGGGCATACTGCGGGGGTCCCCACCTCCGCCCCCAGACCTCTCTCGTCGAGAATCCAGTTTCCGAATCCTCAGCGGGTGACCCGGACGGCTCCCTCATCGGGGTCGGAGGGTGGACCTGGATCCCGCTCCCCTTTCTCGAGCCCGATTCCCCCTGCCAAGGAAGGCCCTGGTGCCCGCCCCCACCCCCGCGGCTCCTTACGAAGCTGAGCGTGGGGCCCGGGCCGCCCTTCCTCTTCGGATCCCCGGGACCCGCGGCGGCGGCGGTGGCCGGCTGGTCGGGTCGCTGCGGGCCCGGGGGCGGCTCTTCCTGCCGCTGCCGCTGCTCCTCCTCCATCTTCCGCTTGAACAGCTCCAGGAAGCTGCCGTCGTTGGCGAACAAGTTCACGCCGCCCGACACCGGGCTCGAACCCGCGCCCGACACTTCATCATCCCCGCTCTCGGGCGACGTCCCGGGCCCGGACTCAGCCCATCGGCTCCCGCCGCCGCCGCCGCCCGCGGGGCCCGGCGCCTCCCGGCCCGGAGGTTCCGCCCGTCTCCCTCGGGCAGCCATTTTGTCGCCAGGTACCTCGCAAAGGATTCCGGGAAGGCCGCTCCGGGCCCGCGCTTGGCGCCAGACTTGCCTCGTCCCGGGCAATGCATGCCGGGAAGACCGGTCTGGCCCTCAGGCATCCGCAGTGGAGGCGGGGCATGAGGGGCGGGGTGAATGATGAGTAAGGTTTGACGCTACGCGCCGGCGGGCAGACGCCCCGCCCCGCCCCGCCCCCGCCTCCGCCCCGCGGTTGGTTATAGCCCTGCTAGACTCCCGCAGGCGTTACGCAGAGATAGTCTCTTCCGGAATGAGACTATTGTCTGCGCCTGGGGCTGTAGCGGGCTCTCGGAGTGAGGTTCCCGCTTGGGACTTAGGGGCGTATTAGCTTTTCGGGGCTAGAATCCACTTCTGGCACCAGGGATAATCTCAGTGAGGGGTGGGACCTCGCCTGAGGCTGTGTGCTCAGCTGACATCTCGGAAGCTGGGTCCCTAACTAGGACTAACTAGAGGGCATATCTAGCCTGGGCCCCCAGAATAGAAATAGGGGTGTCTCTGGATTGGGTACCTGTCTCTGGGGTGGAGCTTTTATTTGGGAATAGAGACACAGCTGACTCCAAGGAGCGGGGATCCCCATTTGAACGTCAGGGTATTATTTTATGTGCTAGAGTACTCATGAAACCGCGGATATTTCTAGGTTGGAGTCTCCACCTATGAGTATCCGCTAAGGGCCTGGGACCCAGCCTGTATTCCTGCCCAGGGCAGAGTTTCAGAGAATTGGCTGAACTGGAGTTTCCCCTCGGACAGAGAGCAAACTGGAAGGAGGTTTTCGGGAACAGGGTCCCTTCTACGACAAGGAGCGCAGTTGCAAGTGTTGTCCCTGCCCTGTCCTGTCCTGCATGGGGGCTCAGGGCTCACTGGACAAGGATCTGCGGACCTCGCCCACAGCAGCCCCGGGACCGTCTCCAGCCAACTTATCGGTTCGTTTATGATTGGTTTGCGTCAGGAGCCCGGTGGTTCCCAGCCAATTGAATAACAGAAGAGACGGGCCTGAGGCGGTGTTGGAACCCAGGTTGGAGAATAGGGGGGGAATGATCGACATGAAGTTGAGCCTATGGGGTCAGGTCAGGGTGGACCTCGGATCTAACTTCTTCAAAAAGGTATGCAGTGGGTGTTTGGCCGGTTGCTAAGGAGAGGTTGGCGGCTACCGGGACCTGAGAGTGATTGGTAAAAGTAAGAAAAGATGTAGCCAATGAAAGGAGTGCTGCAAGACTTAGGGGCCAATCAGTAAAGGGGAGTAACCTGGGATGTACCAATATGTTAATTAGGAAGGGGGAGTCTTTGAAGAAAATATAGACAAGAGGCTGACAAGCTGAACCTTGGAAGGGGAAGACGTTGGAAATATAGCTTCTATTAGCTCCTAAGAGTTAGGCCATGAGAAAATTGGTTCAATCTTCTAGCCTTGATGGGGTTGTGATAGGAAATTTCCCCTGTAGGTGCTTTGCATGGTGCGCTCCGCTTGATCACGTGAGCCGTTTCCAAGATGGCGGCAGGGGTGGCCGGGTGGGGGGTTGAGGCAGAGGAGTTCGAAGATGCCCCTGATGTGGAGCCGCTGGAGCCCACGCTTAGCAACATTATCGAGCAGCGCAGCCTTAAGTGGATCTTCGTCGGGGGCAAGGGTGGTGTTGGAAAGACCACCTGCAGGTAAGGAGGCTGCGGTGGTGGCCAGGAAAACGGGTGGGATGTACCACAGGGCGAAGGGGAGGCCAAGGACCGGGTCTTCCACCACCAGCCGGGCAGGAGGGCTGGGCTGGGGCCTTCTGGGTTGTACTCTTCGGAAGTTATCGGGAGCAAATGGAAGCTACCTCCTGAATGCAGGCCTGTTCAAGGGCTGAACCACATTGGATCCAGCGCACGGGAGCCTGGAGAGCGTTTAAATGTCCCAATCAGCTAGACTGTACCAGAGTGAGCCCAGAGTAGGGGGAGGGGCACCGGGGCGAACTATCCTAGTCTGGTGAACCTTGCCATTCTATGCCCACGTGGGGGTGGGGGTGGAAGGCGGGAGAGAGGGCACATGATCAGACTACCCATTCAGCTGGGAAGAGGGGGAGGGGTCCCCGGGGCAAATTACCCTGGACAAGTGGACTGAACTATCGAATTTAGCAGGAGGTGCAAAGGACCCCTTAGTTTAGAGTTGAGGGAGGGGACACAGGGTCGAGTTGGCTGGATAGCTGGACCATGTTACTTTGTGCCAGCAAGGAAGCAGGCATCAGGCGGGACGGACACATTCAGCTGAACCTTACCACTATATAGCCAGCTGGAGGGCTCAGTAGGTGAGGTCTGATAGGGTCCCTCTGCAGGGATTGAGGCTTGATCCCACAGTCATCCGTACTCTTCTCTCAAGGCCCTTGCTGATCCAGGTCCCCTGCTCCCGGGACCCTTCTTCTCCCCATGCAGACCTAAGGAGCAGAGCCTAACCCTTCACTTCCCACCTTTTGGCCTTTCCCTTGCCCAGCTGCAGCTTAGCAGTCCAGCTATCCAAGGGGCGGGAGAGTGTTCTGATCATCTCCACTGACCCAGCCCACAATATCTCCGATGCATTTGACCAGAAGTTCTCCAAGGTGCCTACCAAGGTCAAAGGCTATGACAACCTCTTCGCCATGGTGAGTGCAGCAGGGCTTAGCCCCACCCCCCCCGCCCCAACTCTGGCAAAGTCACCTTCAGGCCTTTCCTGTGAACACCCACCATCAGTTACCATGTCCTGCCCATTCTCCATCCTCTGTCTCTCCACTTTCACTCCTTCTTCAGCATACCCACAGGGGAACGAGTGAGGAACGTTTGTGGAGCAGAAAAGAAGCCAGAGTGACTGGCGCTTAGTGAGCAAGGGAAGGGAGGGAGACATCAATCAGGACCACATGGTGTAGGACCTTGCAGCCCACTGAGATCAGTTTAGCTTTGTTTCCAAGTTAATGGGAAGCTGTTTGTTTTAAGCAGAGTAATGTCATGGCCAAATTTGTTTTCCAGAAAGTTCCCTGTAGCTCTCATGCAGAAATTGGATTGTAAGTCAAGGATGGAAACAAGGAGACTGGGACAGTGACCAGGCTAGGAATGATGGCAGCCCAAAATTGGGAGGAGGGGTGAGAAGTGGTCAAATTTGGGATGTATTTTGGAATTAAAGCAATTTAACTGCTTGTTTGTAATGGGTGAGAGAAAAAAATGAATTAAGCATAAGTACATGTCTTGGTTATCTCCCTGGGCAGCTGAGGTGGGGAAGACTGGGAGAGGAGCAGGTTTAGAAGACCAAACGTCAGGAATTTTATTTGGCCACAGTGAGACCAAGGTGCCCACTGGTCATCCAAGTGGAGACATCAGGACAGCAGCTTAGTTATGTGAACCTAGAGCTCAGAGGAGGTTGGCATTGATTTGAGAGTCATTGTCCCAAGGGTGGTATTTAAAGCTGTGTGAGTGGAGGAGCACGTGAAAGAATAGAGAGGCCCAGAAACAACCCCGGGGGCACATCAGCATTTAGGGTCCAGCAGAGGAGGAGGAAGAACCATTGAAAGAGGCCGAGAAGGAGCCACAGGTGAGGTGGGAGGAAAGCCAGAGAGTGTGGGCTCCTAAGCTCCAGGAGGACAAAGGGACTAGGGCAGAAAGGTTGTCGGCTCTAGCAGGCACATGAGTTTTAAGCAGATCACCCTGGGAATGGGGGCAGAAGCCTGCCTGGAATGGGTGAGCTGAGGTGGACACAATGATCACCATGATGGGAGCAGAGAAATGAGCATGGCCATCTCTGGAGGGAGAAGGGAATGAGGGTTAAGGAAGGCTTTTCTGAGGAAGGAGATGCTAGAGCATGTTTGTTTGCTGCTGCACATGCTTCAGGGAATTCCTCGGTGGTCCAGTGGTTAGGACCCTGGGCTGTCACTGCCAAGGGCCCAGGTTCAACCCCTGGTCAGGGAACTTAAGATCCCACAAGCTGCGCGGTGCAGCCGAGGGGGTGGGGGGAAGCTTCAACTGGGAGGGACAAGTGATATTGCAGGAAGGAGTGAGGATGCCGGCTGAGGACGGGCCTCAGGCAGGTGTGAGCTCACTCCAGCGCACAGACTCAGGACTTGGGCTCTGCCAGGACCAGGGGCTTAGAAGGAATGTGGGGGGACTGGGGCGTTTCCTGGGAGGAAATGAGGGTGTAGGCAGCCAATGGCTTCGCTTTCTCATTGAGACACAGGCGAGGCACAGGCCTCAGCAGAGGGTGAGGGACACACGGGCCAGAAGGGGTTTGAGCAGGGAGAAGATATGGCATTAACATTCCCATGGGTGGATTTTCTGGCTCGTCGAGTGCCTGTTGGAGACTTGTGATCAGGAATGGGGAGCAAGGTTGAGTTCTTCGTCTGGGATGTTCCCCTGATGTTCACCTTGGTGTAGCCATGCCAGCGAGCTGTGAATAAACAGGATGGGGCTTTTGCCAACCACAGAGGGAGAAGGGAGTGTTTGCAGAGGCATCTTGTGGAGACTGGGCTGGATAAGAGTGCCGCCCAAGAGGGACACTGACGGTGAAAAAGCGGGTAGAGGTGCGGGGATGAGGTGGCCCAGGAAGGTCTAGAATAACAGGAAGTGAGAAGGCTGGGGTCAGAGAGTGGCCTGGTGACTAGGAACAACCCATCAAGGGTGTGACTGTGGGGGGGTGATGTGTGGACAAGCTCCCTGCAGGGAAATGACCTCTGAGGCCAGGGAGTGGAGGGCTTCGCCACAGGAAACATGAATTCAAGTAGAAGAGGTGACAGGCGGGAGATAGAGAGGCAATGAGTGCAGGACGGGCCAGGGACCCCAGGCTTGGTCATCCCCTTCATGGAATCTGCATCCATGTTGAGGACCTACTCTGTGCCAGACACTTCCAGGCACTGGGGACACAGCAGTAAACAAGACAGAAAAACCCCTGCCCTTGTGGGGCCAGCATTCCGGTTGGGGAGACAGGCGAAAAACATGCTAAGTAAACCATGTGAGGAGAGGCCAGATGTTAAGAAGAAAGGAAGGCAGGGCAGAGGGGGCTAGGGCTGCACTGTTAGATTGGGCGGTCAGGGATGACTCATGTTAGAGGAATGATCTGGAAGAGGCCACAGGCCCGGGTGGGGGAACAGCCCGTGAGAAGGCACTGCAACGCACTCTGGCTTCCCTCTGGGACACTGAGCACAGTTGGCGATTTTCCATCTGCTTGTGAAAGACTTTAACAATCTGTGCCACCACCCGAGACCTTAAGCGCCTAAGGGAAGGGCCAGGGCACCTCAGAGGTCTCCCCAGCTGTGACCTGGTGAAGGGCTGTGCTCAGGGCACCCCACAGGCTCCCTCGGGCTCCGTGCCCAGGTGGGAAGGCTCCAGCAACAGCAGCCTGAGTCTTGACCCTCTCGGCCCCCAGGAGATTGACCCCAGCCTGGGTGTGGCGGAGCTGCCGGACGAGTTCTTTGAGGAGGACAACATGCTGAGCATGGGCAAGAAGATGATGCAGGAAGCCATGAGCGCCTTCCCAGGCATCGATGAGGCCATGAGCTATGCAGAGGTCATGAGGTCAGGCCCGGCGGGGACTCTGGGTGCCCGGTGCTGCCTGGGGCTAGGGTGGAAGAGGGGGCAGAGCGGGCCTGATCCTCATCTCCCCACAGGCTGGTGAAGGGCATGAACTTCTCGGTGGTGGTGTTCGACACAGCGCCCACAGGCCACACGCTAAGACTGCTCAACTTCCCCACCATCGTCGAGCGGGGACTAGGCCGCCTCATGCAGATCAAGAACCAGATCAGCCCCTTCATCTCACAGGCAGGCAGAGCCCCAGGGCATCCAGGAGTCCCCTGAATCAGAGTGGGCCCCCAGACCCCAAGATGTGCAGAAACAAAGGCATTTCCCACATATGCTCTCAGTCAGCGCTTCCCAATGGATGGGATGGATCTTCACTGCGGGGGAACCGTCCCCCCTACTCCACAGCACCCAGTGTCCCTGCCTCCACCCGCTGAGTGCCCCAGACAGAGCTTGAAAGCACATATCCCAGAGCCAGATGGCCCGGGTTCAAACGCTTTGCACTCTGGTGTGACACAGCTGTGTGACCTCCAGTCACTTCCCCTCTCTGGGCCTTATCTGTCAAATGGAGAGCATGCGAATCCCCCCATGGGTTACTATTAGCACAACATGACAACCCTGATGCCGTCACACTTTTGCACTCCACTGACACCTCCTTGGTTGTGTGTGGTCCCCCGGCGGGGACCTGTGCCTCAGTCACATTTGTGGGGCCCTTACTGTGTGCCAGACACCGTTCCAAGCACGTGACATGTCATACAGCACAACAGCTCTACACATGAGGAAACTGAGGCTCTGGGAGGTCAAGCTAACCTGGCCACAGTCCCGCAGAAATGGCAGAGCTAGGGTTGGACCCCTGCGATCTGCTCAAGGGCCCACACCTTTAACCACTGGGAGGTGTCAGGAGTCGTCCCCCGGGTATCTAGTGAGCCCAACCCAGGGAGTATAATGTGCCCCAGGTAAACCATGAGCCCTCTCACATCGTCCCCACAGATGTGCAACATGCTGGGCCTCGGGGACATGAACGCAGACCAGCTGGCCTCCAAGCTGGAGGAGACACTGCCTGTCATCCGCTCCGTCAGTGAGCAGTTCAAGGACCCTGTGAGTTGCGGTCCAGGCGGGCGGCGAGAAGCTCAGGGGAAAGAGACAGGGCTGAAATCTGCCCCTCCCTGTCCTGTCTTGGATCCTGCAGGAGCAAACCACCTTCATCTGTGTGTGCATTGCTGAGTTCCTGTCCCTGTATGAAACGGAGCGGCTGATCCAGGAGCTGGCCAAGTGCAAGATCGACACGCACAACATCATTGTCAACCAACTCGTCTTCCCTGATCCCGAGAAGCCCTGCAAGATGTGTGAGGCCCGCCACAAGATCCAGGCCAAGTACCTGGACCAGGTGCGCACACCCACCCTCCCGCCCAGCCCTCGTAGCTCTGACCCTGGAAGCTGGGGTCCGTCCCAGCCCAGCCAAGGCACTGCTGACCTTTTACTGTATTCTCTGACCTTTTGCTCCAGCCCACCTTCTGTTCCTCGCCCCAAACCCCTGCCCTTCACCCACTGCTTCAGACCTTCTGATTCTGGCCTTCATAGACTGGCTGGCCTGGCCTAGATACCTCTCACCCTGGGGAGTGGGAGGTCCAGCCCAGTGGTCTCTGACCTCACTGGCGCCACTCCCACCTATGTCCCTGTGAAGCCCTTGCTCATATTCTCTCCCTGACTCTGGGAGACCCTTAGCCTGACCCTTTACGTTGATCACATTCTGTCCCTGCCCTGTGGCCCTGCTGCCTTCTGCCCTCTACCCCTGCCGCAGATGGAGGACCTATATGAAGACTTCCACATTGTGAAGCTGCCACTGCTGCCCCATGAGGTTCGGGGGGCGGACAAGGTCAACACCTTCTCTGCTCTTCTCCTGGAGCCCTACAAGCCCCCCAGTGCCCAGTAGCACCACCACCAGCCCCAGCTGCTGCCATTTCACACTCAGCCGCCACCCACCGGGGCAGAGTTTGCACAAAGTTCCCCCATAATACAGGGGAACCACTTGGGGGAAGGGAGGCGGGGAGGGGGTCTTTTCCCCCTGGTGGGGCTGGGGGAGCTGTAGCTGCCCCCGCACCTCTCCCCGCCTCTCCTCCCTCAATAAAATGATCTTAAACTACTGTGGATGTTGACATGGTGGGGTTGGGGCCTAGTACCTCCATGTACAGTTGCAAAGGTTGTACACTGCACAAAGATGTCACATCCAGAGAGGCATAGATGTATGTTTAGGTCCCTCACAACAGAGACCTAATAGAGATGTGTGTTTATTGTGGTAATTTTGGAAGGAGGGTTCTTCTGTAAAGGGGTGCCTTTTTCTAGCTCTATATGGGTAAGGGTGTCCTCTGGGGCTGTAAAGCCTGGAGTAGAAGAAAGGGGCATCTGCCCACTTCCTTCAAGGCTCAGAGCGTGGGAACGGGGAGGCCCCTTGGCCAGCTCCAGGCTGGTGGGGAGCGGATTAGGTCGGCAGCAGGCCCAGCACTGCCTGCTGTTTGGTTTGGGAATTAGTGGGCACCCTGGGCAGAGGCTGGGCCTGCCAGACTGCGGATTAACAGTTTCCACCCCCACCTCCCAATTCCTGTTACATGGAATGGCCTCAGCCCCTCCCAGCACAGGGCTGCAACAGGGGGGCTGATTAAGGGGCAGGATGACAAAGGACTCAGGCTGGACGGGCCCTGACGTCCTGTCCTGCCCCCAGAGCAGCCTCACTGAGTGGCCTGCTGCCTGTTTCCTGAAGTTTGAGCTTCAGTCCCCGTATTCCTAAAATGGAGACAGAAGTGTGGCCATTCATAGGGCCATGGCACAAATTCACCTGACCCTGGAAGGGTTAGCAAACCAGCCGGAAAGGCATAAAGCAGCACCCCTTCTCTCCTTCACTCCTCCCTCTGCCACTGCCTGGACAGTCACGGTCATCCCCAAGACCCAGGACTGGCATGACCTTGGGCGTTTGCAAGTTCCAAGCTGGAGCTGGATGGGGATGGCGGGAGAAAGGGGGTTACTAAGGATATGCATGAGTCAGGAAGTGGTGTTCAGACAGTGCACACCCAGGGTCTAGGCGTGCCAGGGTGTGTGTGTGAGGGGAATGCAACCACGAGCCTAGACGTGTCCCCCCAGTTCAGTCAGGTGTACACAAACCCATGTGGGCACGCCCACATTGAGGAGGTGCTTGTAAACGAACATGGCAGTGCAGCCCACGGCAGGACCCCAGGCTCCGAACCAAACTGCCTGGGTTCAGATCCTAGCTGTGCCATGAACAGACTGTGCGTCCTCTGAGCCTCAGTTTCCCTACCTTGATAGCGGGAATAAGGAGCACAAACTTCACATTTCCTGCTTTTGAGGACACAATGAAATGAAATAGGTAACGCCTTTACAGTGGCCCCAGGCATGTACCTGCCAAGGTCTATTTGTTACTATTCACTGTAACAATTAGTAAGCATGTGAACTAGCCTGGGCAACCCGCCTCTGCCCCAGCCCGGGTTAAGCAGTCAGAAGTATGTGGGGACAGTGAGCTGGAGGAGGGGAGATGCGCACAGGGGTCGATGGGGGCTGTGGAGGGGAGGGCTGGCTGCAGCATGTGAGGATACATCCAAGGGAATAGGGGCCTCTGGTCAGGTATGGAGCCCATCAACCTGAAGCCTGTCCCCTCCCCAGTTCCCGTAGCTAGCAGCATCACCCCTCATCCTCTTTTATGTGCTGTCCAGCAGCTGGACGGCAGAGGCACAGGTCCGAGTACAGCCAGCCCGAGCTGGTTCCTAACTACCCCGGGCTGGGCAGACACCTTCCAGGTTAGGAACACTGCGTCCTGGCTGGCCAGACCTTCGCGTGCAGGGTCGAGCGGAGCCATGTGCACTCCTGGTGCTGGGGTGGACTTGAGAGGCTCAGGGGCGCCCCAGGGCACCCCTCTTGGAGCTGAAACCCTGAGCAACTGCCCCTCCCACACTGGGCTATGCATTCAATGGTGAAGATGGAGGGTTGTTTGTGCCAGGCTAGAGTGCCCCCTTTGTAGGTGTGTCTGTAAAGGGAGAACATCTGTCCTGTATCCATGCCAAATGTGGAGACAAGGTTTTGTGTCCCTAAGCTTGTGTGTTCATGACAACGCCCAAAGTGTTTGAGACCCAGGGTGTGTGTGTGCCTGCCCGTCGCCGCCCGCAGTGAAGGGGTGTTGAGGAGCGTGTGTCTTACGTATTGATGTACAAATGAATGCAGGTGAGTTTCATGAGGGGTTATGGCCTGACTCCATCTGGATGTGACCCTCTGGGTCTGTGGGACTGTTGGGAGGGGTCGATGTTGTATGAGTGTGTCTTTGCTACATTGGCATATCAAAGGGACTCCCTAGGACCCGGCTCTGACCCCAGGACTGTGTGCTGCTGTGCTCCTGCATCTGGTGTGTGGCCATGGTGTGTTTTTGTGCAGGGGAGATCAGGAATAAATGTCTGCTACCTCCCTCTGTGTGATGGCTCACGTGTGAAGGCATTCTGGGGTCGGGCTGGGGTCTGCACTTGGCTGGTTGTGTGACCTTGCGTGTGTCTCTATTACATAGTATGATCATGAAGGAATTCAGGGTGCCTGGGTCCCTGCCCCTGTGTTACTGGGTGGCTGTTTGGAGCACTATGTGGGTGCCTGAGAGCTGAGAGCCTGGTGGGTTAGGGTCCATCTGCTTTATATCTGCGTATGGGGGTGGGGGGCTAAGTGTTGTCTCTTTGGTGACTCTGGAAGTCTTTGTGCCAGTGCGTACTGCTTTCTGGGTCACCGTGGTCGTGGGAGGCTGTGTTGAGGAAAGCTGAATTTGTGTCTGGGTCTATGGTGTGTGTTTCTAGGTGCGTCTTTGTGTGTGATTACAGGTGAGTGTGGAGCGACCCAGACTCACGGAGCAGTGTGTGTATATGTCTGGGTCTGGTAAAGACAGGGTTCCTGCCCCCTCCCCCAGGTCTAGGTCCAAGATTTCTTGGATCTGCCAGTGACTGACTGGGAGACTGGACAGGAAGGAGCTAAGGAGGACAAGGTGAATTCCCCACCCCCTGCCCCAGGTAACAAACTGATGAGACTTCAAAGTTCTGAGGCTGCAACTGAGGGGGGAGGGCCAGGGAGGGGCCACCCACGCCCACTCCCCAGCCCCCTCCCTCACAGAATCTGGCTTCAGCCCCACCCAACCCTGAAGCCCGTCCTTTCCCTGTCCCTGAGTGTCCCTGAACCAGCCACCAGGTGAGAAGGACCCAGGCCTGGGGGAATAGGGAAACTTGAGGACGAGTCGGGTCTGCAGGCAAGAATCTGAGTCCTCAGGGTAGGGTTGGAGGGCTCAGAAGGCTAGAGGGGAATGGACAGAGGAAAGGTCTAGGTGGATCCAGAAGAAGGAGGGGGCAGAGCCAGTTCGATTAAGTGGGAGGGGGATAGGCTGGGGCAGCTGTGCAGGAGACGGAGCCAGCCTGAGGCTGAGGGGCTGTGGGGGAGGACCTGGGGCCTGGAAGCTTGGGGATCTGGCTTTGGAGGGCTTCAAAAGGAAGTGCAGGGGAGAGAATGGGCCGAGACTGGGTTAGGGGAGTAGGGGGAGGGAAAGCAGAAGTGGGACTTGAGGGAAGGAAGTCAGTTGGAGCCCCGGGAACATAGAAACTGAGGCGCTAGGGACTCGGGGAGCGGGGGAGAGGCTGTAGATGGCGTCCAGGTAAGGGGTATGGGATCAGAGCGGGCAGCTCGGGTTAACTCGGTGGACCAAGGGCCTTGGCGGTGGGGGATGAACGGAGAGGGCCTGGGGAGGTCGGCGCCGGACGCTGGGACCTGGAGTCGAAGGAAGGGAGTGGCCTGCCAGAGGGCCTTGGGGAGGAGGGCTGGGGGCTAGGGCAGGACTGAGCAGGTGGGAGGGGACGGGAAGCTGAGCCAGAGCCGGTACCGAGGAGGTGGCCGGGCGTGGAAAGTGACGCGGAGCTGAGTCGTCCCCGCACCTTTCTACCCTCGCCAGCAGCCTTCCAGCCCGGCCCGGCCCCCCATTCCTCGGCCCCCAATCCCGGGTCCGGTCCAGCCCCCTCTCCTTGGGCTTGACCGGCCCGGGCGCCGCGATGACTGTCACGTACACAGCTTGCGTGGCGAACGCGCGCTTCGGCGGCTTCTCGAAGCTGCTGCTGCTGTGGCGCGGGAGCATCTACAAACTTCTGTGGCGCGAGCTGCTGTGTTTCCTTGGGCTCTACATGGCGCTGAGTGCCGCCTATCGGTGAGGCGGCCCCGGGAGAGGGGGGAGGGCCGGCCGGAGTGGGGGCGTTTGGGGAGGGCTGCGGGCCGGCCCCGGAGGAGGTGCTGGAAGGGAGACCTGCAACTGGGGACCGGGGCTCGCCCGTGATCCCGCGCCCCCTCCCTCGCAGCTTCGTGCTGACCGAAGAGCAGAAGCGCTACTTTGAGAAGCTCGTTCTTTACTGCGACCAGTACGCCAGTCTCATCCCGGTCTCTTTTGTGCTCGGTGCGTTCGCGCTCCTGAGTTCCCCATTCCCTTCATCCTGAGAAACCCATTGCCATTCATGCCTTTTGGAGACTCCCATTCCTGCCTTTCTGAGACGCCTCCCCCATCAAAGCCACCCCCCCACAAATCCCCATTTCTGCATCCTTTAGGCCAAGTATGGCCCCAATTCCTGAGACCTTGTATGTCATCTGGTCAGAGGGTCCCCTGAGGTGCCCCCAATGAGAACTCCGTGTCATGCATAGGCTTTTATCCCTGGTCAACTCAGGGACTCCCATCTGTGTCTGCATGGGATTACTAGTGCCTCCCCTCACATGTACTGAGCCCCAGGGACCCCCATCCAAGAGCCCCACATGACTCCCTCCTTTCAAGTCCAGCCTGAGGGGCAAGGGACTCTGACAAGTCCCAGCTCCCTGTCCTCAGTGACTTCACTTGACCTCAGCCTTCCTCCCACCATTCTGGGCCCACAAGGATGGGGTGACCAGCCTGCCCCAGGTTCCCTGACTTAGACACCATGCCCAACCCCTTCACACATCCCTGGCTCCGGGGCTCCCTGTGGCTTTGGTGACAACCTGCCTGTGGGCCCTCTGTCTCCACCTCTACACGGAGATCCTAATTTCCCATCCCAGGTGACATCCAAGTAGCCAGGGTGATCCAGCCTGGACTGACCTCAGGGCTGAATCTCCAGGTTCCCAGCTCAGGTGGCCCCACATGGTCTGGGTATCCAGCCTACCGCATGTTCCTGATGAAGACCCTATGTCACTCCTCTTCCCATGACCTGGGACCCCAAACCCCTGGCCCTAGTGTCCCAACTGAGTCTCCCATTCCCGGCTCTCCCGCAGGCTTCTACGTAACGCTGGTGGTGCACCGCTGGTGGAACCAGTACCTATGCATGCCCCTGCCCGACGCGCTCATGTGCGTGGTGGTCGGCACAGTGCACGGGCGCGACGAGCGCGGCCGCCTCTACCGACGCACGCTCATGCGCTATGCAGGACTCTCTGCTGTGCTTATCCTGCGCTCTGTCAGCACCGCTGTCTTCAAGCGCTTCCCCACCATAGACCATGTGGTGGAAGCAGGTGAGGCTCCGGCCAAAAGGAACGCGGGTGGTGGGGGGGCGGGGGGGCGCAAAGACTGAGGGTGGGGCAAATAACCCCCGACCTCGCCCCTCCAGGGTTTATGACCCGCGAGGAGCGCAAGAAGTTCGAGAACCTGAACTCATCCTACAACAAGTACTGGGTGCCTTGCGTCTGGTTCTCCAACCTGGCGGCGCAGGCTCAGCGCGAGGGCCGCATCCGCAACAACGGCGCCCTTAAGCTGCTGCTGGAGGTGGGCTCTCCGGGTGGTCACTCATATCAAATACCAGGGAAATTGTACCCCACGCACCCTGAGGTTGTGTGTCTGCCATGCGCCTGCCACAAGGCGGATCCCAACCACCCTTATCTAGCAGCCCCCAGGTGTACACTTAAATCTCTATGGGGCGGCTCCTAGGTGCATAGTGCTCCTAGGCGTACACTCACCACTAAATACTCTCCCTGAAGTCCCTAGAAGCACACGCCCGCCTCCCACCAGGTGACCACTCACCTCCATCCCAGGTACACCCCCCCCACTTAATCCCCATGTGTGAGCTCACTATTCAGGCCCCCTCATGACGTGTATCTGCCTCCAGGAGCTGACTGTGTTTCGGGCCAAGTGTGGGATGCTCTTTCACTACGACTGGATTAGCGTACCCCTTGTCTACACCCAGGTAACCCCGCCGTTATCCCGCGTCAGAGGCCCTGGAGCGTTGGTCTCAAGGAGAAACTGAGGGCCAGCTAAGACCCCATCACAGTGACTCGCGATCCTAGCTCTGGTCTCTCCATGACCCCCCAAGGCCCAGAGAACCCTGAATTGGCACTCCGTCCTGCCCCTCCCCCAGGTGGTGACCATCGCTGTGTACAGCTACTTCCTGGCCTGCCTCATCGGTCGCCAGTTCCTGGACCCGGCGCAGGGCTACAAAGACCACGACCTGGACCTGTGCGTACCCATCTTCACCCTGCTGCAGTTCTTCTTCTACGCGGGCTGGCTCAAGGTGGGTGGGGCCCCAAGGCCAGGACTCCAGGGGTGGAGCGGGCAGGGGTTTTCAGTTCTCCACCTACCTCTCCTCTTACCCACTCAGGTAGCTGAGCAGCTCATCAACCCCTTCGGAGAGGACGACGATGACTTTGAGACCAACTTTCTGATCGACCGCAACTTCCAAGTGAGACTCTCTCGGTTAAGACCATCCCTGGGCTCCCAAAGCGGCCCTGGCCCCACCCCTGCTAAGACTCGCTCAGACATCGCCCCTGATCCATCCTTCTCTTTGGTCACCACACTCCTACCCGTCCAGAGGGGTCCACCCTTCGGTGCCGGCGCTGTTCCATGCCCACTCTTCCCCGCGTATCCTCGCCCGCAGGTGTCAATGCTGGCCGTGGACGAGATGTACGACGACCTGGCCATGCTGGAAAAGGACCTATACTGGGACGCAGCTGAGGCTCGCGCTCCCTACACCGCTGCCACCGCCTTCCTGTTGCAGCAGCCCTCCTTCCAGGGCTCCACCTTCGACATCACGTGAGCCAGTGGGGATGGGCGGGGCCTCTTGGGGGCGGGGCTCATGACTGCGGGGTGTATCTGATTGAAGGGGCTGTGGGTGACCAGGTCGGGGCTAAAGGCTACACCCTGGAGATTCGGGGCTAAGAGCTAAAGTCATGAGGACTAGGACGGGTCAGGGGTCAGGGATCCGGGTCAAGGTCTGGGACCCGGCCACTAACTGGGGGCAGAGCTAAGGGCTACAGTCTATGAGGACTGGACGGGCCAGAAGCGATACCAAAGGACAGGCGGCAGGGCCCCAACTTAGCCTTTTGAGGCCTAAGTTTGAGCATAGCCAGAGCCAGAGGATAAGGCCAGGCTCTCGGGTGAGGAGCCAAGGTCTTTTGGGATAAGTGGGACAATGGGGTGGAAAAGCAGTGTTCCTCGGTCCCAACTCTGTTGATGAAGAAGAGAGAGGCCGCAGCGCTGACCCATTGTCTCTTCCGCAGGCTGGCCAAGGAGGACATGCAGTTCCAGCGGCAGGACGGCGTGGATGCGCCGCTGAGCGACGCACACGGCGACTTCCTGCAGCGCCTCCTGCCGGTGGGCGCGGGCATGGCCGCTGGAGGCCTGCTGGGCCGGCGTCTGTCTTTACTGCGCCGCAAGAACAGCTGCGTGGCGGAGGAATCCACAGCCGCCAGCTGCGCATGCGCGGGCGCCCCTGATGGCGCGGCCCCAGAGTGCAGTGGCAGTGACGCGCTGCTACCCTTAGGCCTGCTGGAGCCGGAGTCTGAGCCCCACGCTGGCCGCGAGCCGCCAGCCCCCAGGCCACCCGCCGAGCCCTTCACCGTTGTGCCAATGCCCGGGACCCGGGGGCCGGCTCCACCCTGGGTGCCCAGCCCTATTGGCGAGGAGGAGGAGAGTCTAACCTGAGACCCTTGGACCCTGGATCCCCAAGGATAGAGAAAATGCCCCAACACCGCCCGCAAGCAGTGGTTTGGGCTTTATAAGCTGCCTGTGGACTCCGCCTGCCCGCTTCTTACCTGCCTGCGTCCCGCCTTTACGTTTGGCACAGAGGCTTGGAGCGCCTCCTGTGGGCCAGGCACTGCACTGAGGGCAGGGTATTCTTCCAGCATCTTTGAACTGTCGGTCCTTACCACCAGCTCTACTTCCTACCCGCCACTGCGTGAGAGTTTTTATCAGTGTGCCTTGCCTTTCTTCTTTCCTCAAATTGGACATATGAGTGCCCACCTCAATGCGCTGTGAGGATGAAATGAAATGTGGCTTTAAAGTGTTTGGTACATAATAGGTGCTCAATAAACTTTTAGTGTTTTTTTTTTACTCAACTCCTGCCCGGCATTTATGCTAAGTAAGCTTTAAGGAATCCTCCAGATTATTTGATGATGCCCTGCCCACTTCTTCCTAAATTCTCTCTGAAATGGCCCCATTAGTGCCCAGGGCTTTACTCATTCATCAATGTAGGACCCACGGTCCAAGGACCATAGCTTTCTCCTGCCAGCGTTTTTCTTTTTCTTTTCTTTTCTTTCTTTTTTTTTTTTTTTGCCACGCGGCTTGCGGGATCCTAGCTCCCCGACCAGGGATCGAACCCGGGCCCAAGGCAGTGAAAGCGCGGAGTCCTAACCACAAGACCTCCAGGGAATTCCCCTGCCAGCCTCGATTTATGCTTCTGCAAGTGACCCCTCTGCCTCAAGCCCCTGCACTCTCAGATACCCCTTCAGTGCTCTAGGTCTTACATCAGTCGTATGTAGGTGACTCCTGAATTTAGAAGTCCAGCCAGGATCCCTCCCCTGACTCGAGACCCAGAGAGCCAACTTCCTGCTTGACATCTGCATGTGGGGATCTCACGGGCACTTCGAACATAACATGCCCCCAAACCAGCTCCCTATCAGCTCCCCACCTGTCCCAACCTCTGTCAGCTTTGTCATTCCAGATGATGAGGACAAAACCTGGGAGTCACCTTCAACTCCTTTCTTTCATCCCCTCTCATCAACCCAGTAGCAAACCCCATCAGCTTAGTCTTCAAACTGTATCCAGAATCCAACCATTTCCCATTCCTCCAGGGTCCACACCCTGGCCAGAGCCCTATCACCCAACCACCCACCTGGACGAGTGACCTGGTCTCTCAGCTCTGGCCCTGACACCCCCGCAGTCTGTTCCTCCCATAGGAGCCAAAGGGAGCCTGTGACAACTTGAATCAGGTCATGTCGCTCCTTTGCTTAGAACACTCTGTGGCTCCCACTTCACTTAGAATGAAAGCTAAAGTAATCCACACACCCTACAAGGCCCTGGACAGTCTGCCTGGTCTTGACTCTCTCCACTCTTCCCCTCACTCACTCCACTCCAGCCACACTGGCCTCCTCACTGTTCCTCTAACCCACCGAGCAAGGTCTCGTCCCAGGGCCTTTACACGTGCTATTCCCTCTGCCTGGATCACTCTTCCCCAGATACCTACATGGTCCCTCCCTCACCTCCTGCAGGTCTCTGCTTAAATTATGTCACTTCAGGGCTTCCCTGGTGGCACAGTGGTTGAGAGTCCGCCTGCCGATGCAGGGGACGCGGGTTCGTGCCCCGGCCCGGGAGGATCCCACGTGCCGCAGAGCGGCTGGGCCCATGAGCCATGGCTGCTGAGCCTGCGCGTGAGGAGACTGTGCTCCGCAACGGGAGAGGCCGCAGCGTTGAGAGGCCCGCGTACCGCAAAAAATAAAAAATTCTGTCACTTCCTTGGTGAGGCCTCATTTCCTGGCCTTTTATTAAAAATCACCACCTGGGCTTCCCTGGTGGCGCAGTGGTTGAGAGTCCGCCTGCCAATGCAGGGGACACGGGTTCGTGCCCCGGTCCAGGAAGATCCCACGTGCCGCGGAGCGCCTGGGCCCGTGAGCCATGGCCGCTGAGCCTGCGCGTCCGGAGCCTGTGCTCCGCAACGGGAGAGGCCACAACGGTGAGAGGCCCACGTACCGCAAAGAAAAAAAAAAAAATCACCACCTCCCAAATCCACCTCCTGCATCCCCATGACTTTTGTCTGCTTTATTTTTCTCTGTAGCACTTCTCACATCAAATATTTTATCTATTTTGTTTATTATCTGTCTCCATTGGAATTGACAGCTTCCTGAGGTAGGGATTTTTGTCTGAAGCTTCTTCAAAACCCACCACACACACATACAGTTACACAGATACAAACATGATTCAAACTTCCTACGGGGTGCTATCGGTCACTCACACTTTAGTAAGAACACAAGCTAGGATTTTCTTAAAAGCAGTGACCTGAGCCCCTGGCCTACCTTCTCTCCCTCCCCTCAGAGCCCAGAGTCCAGCCAGGTCAGATTGAAAGTCTTTATTATCTTTCTTCTCAAATATAAAATCACTCTCTCCCCTGGCAGCTCACTAAAATCAAGAATAAGAATCACATTGCTAAAAAGAATAGGCCCATTCCTGCCTCCCGCCTCATCCTGCACTCTCGTCCCACCTGGGAGAGAAAAGGGCAGAGATTATGACTTCAAGGCTCTCAAGCAACTGGCTGAGGCATAATGCTGGGCCCCATGTGAGTCAGGGGAATCCAGGGTGGATTAAGCCCTGATTGGCTGGACAGGTGGCAGGATCCTGAGATCCATCAATGCTTGTCAGTGGGGCGCATGTTCAGGGGTGCTAGGCGTCCCAGGGGTCCGCGGCGAGCATTGGTGGCCAGCCGCTGCTGTGCCAGGAATGACTGGGCATGGGCAGGTGCCCGCTCTTCCCCGGCTCGCTGCTGCAGAGCCATGCCCTGGAGGGAGGGGCATAGTTGGGGTCAGGTGAGCCCACAGGACCGCCATGCCCACCCAATACTTCAGCCATGGCAACGGTGCACTCACCATATTATACCAGGCACTGATGAGCAGCTTTTCTTCCTGCTCTCGCTGACTTCGACTCTTCTCAAAGTCCATCTGCTAAGGAGGCAATAGTCAAGGACCTGGATATGCTGAGGACAGTGAGAAGGGACAAGGACACCCACCTCCAGGTGCCGGATGCGGACATCCCGCTCTCGAAGCTGTGTCCTCAGGGTGTGGAGTTCCGGAGGAGCCCCCCCAGGTGGCCGCTGCTTGGGTTCCAGGGTCTGTATGACCTAGGGGTTGGGGAAGACACAGCCAGGGTGACCTTGGCCTCACAGGCCGTGGTGTAAAAGTCTGTGACATGATTAGATATGACAGGTGTGGGGTCAGGAGGCATGAACCAATGGGAGGCAGCAGCCTCGGCAGAAGGCGTGTAGGGCACCCAGCGCCCGTCCTCACTGTGCGCGCCTTGTCCACGTAGCGGCGGTACCGCTCCTCCATGGCCCGCAAGTCCGCGTCCTTCTTCTGCAGGTTGTGCTGCAGCTCCTCGATACGCCGGGCTGCTGGGGGAACAGGTGGCCCCTCAGCTCTGTGCCAAGCTTGGGGCTCCCTGCACCCAGCCGGCCACCCAGTCCCACTCACTGCTGCTATCGGCAGGGGGCTCTAGCTCCTCGATGTACTCGCGCTTCCGCTGCAGCTCCAGATCTGCCTCATGCAGCTTCTGCCTGCGGGCAGGGGACCGGCAGCAGTAGGCTGAGCTCTGGGCCCATTTCTTTTCTCCTAGTGGTGGCCACAGCCTTCCCAGCCAGCCAGAAGTGTCCCTGCAGACCTTTCTGCCTGACCCCAAGCCTGGGGGTTATGTGCGCTGGCCCCACCATCTCCTCAGCCATCAGAGTCCCAACCCTCTACACCCCTCATCAGGTGGGCCCTGGACCAGCCCTCCCATTTGTCCACTTCTCCCCATTCCACAGCCCACTCGCTGGTCCAGGCACCATCATCCCTTGCCAGCCCCCTCTACTCTCAACCCCTCAGTTCCATTCTCTACCCAGCAGCCAGGTATCTTTCTGGAATGCAAATCTCTTATAAAACAAAAGGAAATATGGGACTTCCCTGGTGGCACAGTGGTTAAGAGTCTGCCTGCCAATGAAGGGGACACGGGTTCGAGTCCTGGTCCGGGAAGATCCCACATGCTGTGGAGTAACTAAGCCCGTGCGCCACAACTACTGAGCCTGTGCTCTAGAGCCCACGAGCCACAACTACTGAGCCCGTGCTCCATGACAAGAGAAGCCACCGCAATGAGAAGCCCACGCACTGCAACAAAGAGTAGCCCCCACTTGCTGCAACTAGAGGAAGCCCGCGTGCAGCAACAAAGACCCAACGCAGCCAAAAATAAATTAAAACTTTTAAACATTTTTAAAACAGGAAAGGAAATGCAAGCTAATAATTGACAGTTCTGCCACCTGTGGCAAAACCCCAAAGATTCCTGTAGGTGAGACTATTATCATGTGTCGGACATGGAACATGGTGTAACATCTAATAGTGAACCTCTGGCTATGTCTACTAAAATTACAAAGGCATGTACCCTGGGAGCCACCCATTGCATTTTTGTGTATATTTGCACACAAGCAAAATGATGCCTATACAAGGTTTACTTTGTTACATTGCTTGAAATTGCAAATACCTAGAAAGAATGAGTTAAACACATTACAATATTACAAAAAATGCTATAGGCCAGACCTTCTGGACCAGAATTCTACAGGAGAATTAAGCCCTAATGCCTCCAGGTATCCATCCTCTGTAAGGAAATAACTTTCTGTGTTCCAGGTCGGCCTTAGCTTCATTGCATCCTTGGCAGAACTGAGAAAATAGTCACGAAAATAATTTTCTGTAAGGCCTAGTTCCCCTATGGAACCCCAGTTGACAAAGGCTGCTATATGTGAAAAAAAAAATAAGAAGGACTCCTTTATTTATTCTTAAGGAGAAATTTCTCCAGTTAACTTGTTAAGTAGGGAAAGCAAAGTGCACATATTACACTACTTTTTGCGTAAATAAGGAATGATAGTAAAAATCTATATTCATATTCATTTGGATCTGCTTTAAAAATTCTGGAAGGATTTCCATAATAAACTAATAGAAATGAGGGTGGAATGGGGTGGAAACTGAGTCAATGAGGGAGCACTCAGAGGTATACCCTTTATTTCTGTATAGCTCGGTATACATTTTGGTTTTTAAACTATAAATGTGATAGCCATTTAAAATAGTTTCTTTCTTTCTTTTTTTTTTTAATAGTTCCTTTTTTGGGAATTCCCTGGCAGTCCAGGGGTTAGGACTCGGAGCTTTCACTGATGTGGGCCCGGGTTCAATCCCCGGTTGGGGAACTAAGATGCCACAAGCCACACAGTGTGGCCAAAAATGAAAAACACAAAAAAACAACTTTCCTTTTTAACAATGCAAAAGTAAAAGGTGACTATTACTTCGTCACACAACCTTGTTGCAATTTCCTCTGTGGCACCCCATTGTTCCCCCAAAACATTCCACATGCCTTCCCTTAGTCTATAAGGCCCCACTTGAGCTGACCCGTCAGACTCCCTTTCCTCATCAAGAACTCCCCATCGACACCGGATCCACCTCCCACACCTTTGCCCCAGCCTTTCCCCCCACGAAGAGTACCCCCACTCTGGGACTCACAGATGCTCCTCCAGCTTCCTCTTCAGCAGGGTTGACTGGAGGAGAGAAGAGGCACTGGGTGAGTGAGGGCTCCAGAGGTCCCAACCTCTTTCCAGACTGAGGGTAGGGGGTGCCACCCTGGGCTCAAGGTACTTACAATGGACTTCACGGGGCATCGGGCAGCAGGGGGAAGAGAGAGAAGGGTTATTGGGGGACACAAAGGAGGGCCAGGCAGGGAGGAGGTGGGCACTCACATCTTCAGTCTTGCCCCCCTGCTCCTGCAGGGCCTTCTGCAGGTCCTCCACCTGGGCCCGCAGCTCCGACAGCTGCTGCTGGTTCAGCCTGCAGGGTTGGGGGGCCCACTTAGTGCCTGCGCCCGCCCTCAGCCCCCCTCCAAGCGTGTGAGAGGCCCCCCTCCGCCAGGTGGGTCCTCACCGGTGCTGCATCTCCAGGCCGTGGCGCGCGCGGTTGGCCTCCTCCAGGTGGCGCTGCAGCTCCTCCTGCCGTTCCCGGTCGGCCGCCTCCTGCTGGCACAGGCGCTTGTTCTCCAGCTGAAGCTGTAGGAGTGTCTCCCTGCGGACCGGGAAGGAGTGAGCAGTGCGGGAGATGGGTCACCACTCAGGCCTACCAAGGCTCCAGCAGGGAAACTGGGCAGACGCGGCCAGGAGAGGGATAGAGCCCTGGGGGAAGAGCCCAGCCAGACCCTGGGGTAGGGTTAGAGTACAGGGGACAGCGCCTAGGCATGGGTGGGCGGAGCGCCGGTGGGGCTGGGGGGCAAAGTGGGCGGAGCCATGAGCTGGGTCTAGGGGTGGCGCCAGGGAAGGGTGGGGCTACAGGAGAGGGTTAGAACACTGAGATGCGGCTGCCGGTAAAGTAAGACACTGAAAAGTGAAAAGCTGGGGTGGGAGTTCTTACGGGCAGCGCACAGGGCAGTGAACCTAACAGGGAATATACTGAGGACAGGGCTGTATCCTGGGGGCAGAACCCAATGTGGGCAGGGCTGGAGCAAAGGATTTTTGCCTGGGGGATGGAGACAGATGGGTTGGATCTAATTTGTGCACTCAGGACGGATCCTGAAGAGGTGAGGCACCAATAGGGGTAGAGCCCTGGCCAGGTAAGAGCAGAATTAGGAGTGAGTGGGCCTAGAAGCCCGGCTAGGACTTGGGAACCAAGTTGAGCAGGCCTGGCTAGTGGTAAATACCTGTACTGGGGACGGGGCTGAGGGTGGGCACTGGCAGGCCCCAGTGGGGCCAGAGCTCTGAGTGACCCCAGGATACCTGAGCTCCGCAGGTAGGATCTCGGCTGCTAAGTTTTCCACAGCCGGTGAGGTGGGATCCAGTGAAGGGTCTGGAGAATGTGTGAAAAGTCTTCAGGTGGCTGCACAGTTTCTGTCCCCATCCCTAGGATCCTCTTTCCGAGAAGCATCTTTGGGGGTTCAACTTCGGCCAAAAGCCTGACTTGACCCAAACCCCACCCCTGGCATGACAAGGAGCCATGATCCTTGGCCTGGGTTTGCCTTTGCCCCACCCAGAGCCCCGATACACAGTCCCTGCTTTCTGTCAGCCCATGTCACCTCTTTCCACTCTAGCCTCCCTCCAATGTGGCCTAGCTCTGCCCCCAACCTAGACAAGCCCTGGGACACTGCCTTTTCTGCCTGCCCTAACAGCACACCAGACCAGGTAAGGCCAGGCCAGCCATCTCCCAGGCCCTGGGATGGGCCTCCAACTCACCGGCTTGGGTCAGCCCGCGAGGCTGCAACTGGGCGCAGCGCAGCTCCTCATTGGCCTCCCGCAGGGAGTCCCGTTCTGCCAGCAGCCGCTGGAGGGACGGGATGCAACAGGCCACTTGAGGCTGGATCGGTCTCCTAGGATAGGGGTCCCCAACCCCTGGGCCGCAGACCGGTACCGGTCCGCGGCCTGTTAGGAACAGGGCCACACAGCAGGAGGTGAGTGATGGGCAAGAAAGTGAAGTTTCGTCTGCCACTCCCTATAGCTCCCCATTGCTCGCATTACTGCCCCCAACCCCCAGTCCGTGGAAAAAATGTCTTCCACGAAACCGGTCCCTGGTGCCAAAAAGGTTGGGCACTTCTGGGCTTCCCTGATGGCGCAGTGGTTAAGAATCCAGGGTACACAGGTTGGAGCCCTGGTACGGGAAGATCCCACATGCTGCGGAGCAACCAAGCACGTGAGATACAACTACTGAGCCCACGTGCCACAACTACTGAAGTCCGTGCGCCTAGAGCCTGTGCTCTGCAACAGGAAAAGCCACCTCAGTGAGAAGCCCACGCACCGCAATGAAGAGTAGCCCCCCCCACCGCAACTAGAGAAAGCCCGCGTGCAGCAACGAAGACCCAACGCAGCCAAAACATAAATAAATAAAAATAATAAAGTTCCCTTAAAAAAAATCTTATAAAGGTTGGGGACTGCTGTCCTAGGGAATGGGCTCTGCCACGATGGTCAGGGTGGGGCTTGGGTGGAGGGACCTCAGCCTCACCTCCTTCTCCTTTGACACCAACTCATACTTTTCTTCCAGATTGCGGCACTCGAATAGCCATTTCTCGGCCTTCATGGCCTCCTCCTGCCGCTGGCCCTGCAATTCCTGAACCTAAACAGAGGAGAGGGGAGAGGACAGCAGGGTGGGAAGGAGGGGCAGGGACTGAGTACAAGGTGAAAGGGCGGAGCCAGAGGGACCAGCTGAGGGAACTTGGAGGAGGCTTAAGGGGTGGAGCTTACAAGCCTAGGGAGGAGCTGGCTGGCCTAAAGGGTGTGGCCTCTATATAAAAATGGGAGCAGACGCTGGGTGGAAGGACTTAGCACCACGCTGAGGGTGAGCTAAAGTCAGCGGCCGGCCAAGAGAAGCCCCCACCCCAGTCCAGGTCCAGGCCCCCGCCCGTACCTGCCGCCGCTGCGCCTCTAGCTGGGCGCGCAGGGAGCCGGCCCGGCGCAGCTCTTCCTCCAGCTGCCGCGTGCGCTCTGCGTGGCCGGCGTTGCGCTCCTCCAGCTGCCGCACCTGCCGCCGCAGCTCCCGCAGCTCGCCCAGGCGGCGCCGGCAGCTGCTCAGCGTGGCCTCCAGCTGCCCTGCGCGCTCTGACGACTGCCTGCGGGCGGGGGCAATGGGAAGAGGAGGCGGGTCTGAGGTCAAGGGTTCAGCCTGGATGCGAGGCCCTCAGGGCAGGGGAAGGTGTCAGGTCAGCCTTGGGGCATTTGGGTTCAAGGTGATGGGTCATGAGGGTCAGGGGTCAGCGGGGCCTGGTGGCGTTGGGGGAATCATTAGGGAGCATAAAGGGAGCCCTAAACATCAATGGTTAGCCCAGGGTCAAAATCAGAATCTGGGGGACACAAAAATGACTGTGGGGTTACAGGGGGAATGATGGGGCCCAGAGGTTCTGAGGAGCCCCCATGGACACTTTGGGGTCATGATGTATCTATGGGCCTAACAAGGGTATTGTGGGTGCAGGGGCCGTGGTGGGGTCATGGGGGATCTTTGAGGCAGAGCACTGTGGGGCTCTTGAAGGTATGGTAGGGGCTCATTAGGCACTTTAACATTACAGGAATGCCATGGGGGTCACAGGGGAGCCCTTTGAGGCAACAGAAGGCACAGTGAGGTTGAGGGGTGGGTGCTATGGGGGCCTACCAAGCACTTTGTGCTTGCAGGGATGCTGTGGAGTCATAAGAAGGTACAGTCATGTGATGGGGGGACAGAGGGGTCACCAGGGGCAAAGTTATTGCATTGTGGGGTCCTGAAGGGCACCATGGGATGCTGGGGCATGATGGGTCCCAGAATGGTGCAGTGGGGTCTGGGGAGCATTATGACCCCCTAGGCTTGCTGGGGTCACAGGGATCCTATAAGGCAGCGGTCCCCAAACTTTCTGGCACCAGGGACCGGTTTCATGGAAGACAATATTTCCACGGACCGGCGGGGGGTAGAGGGATAGTTCAGGCAGTAATGCGAGTGATGGAGAGTGATGGAGAGTGGTGGGGAGCGATGGGGAGCGGCAGATGAAGCTTCACTCTCTCGCCCTCTGCTCACCTACTGCTGTGTGGCCCAGTTCCTAACAGGCTGCGGACCGGAACCAGTCCGCGGCCCAGGGGTTTGTGACCCCTGCTCTAAGGTATGTGGGATACAATGTGGGATAACAGGGGGACACTGTGGGGTCCTGGGGGGCACCATGGATCCAGGGAGTTTGGTGTTGTCCAGAGGACAAGGTGGATTCCAGGATAGTGCGGTGGAGTCAACAGGGCACTGTGGGTGCCCACTAGGAATTTGGGGGTTACAGAGGTCCTATGGCATCAGAGGGGCACTCTGGCAATGGGGGTGTGTGGTGGGGACCTGCCACTCACCGAAGTTCATCCATTTCATCCTTCAGGGCCTGTGCCTCCTGGGCCAGGCTGGTCAGCTCCTGGTTCCGCTGCTGCAGCTCGGCGACCTCCCGTTCCAGCTCAGCACAGCGCACGCGCTCGTCCTCCCTGCCGCTCTCCAGCCTGGGGGTGGGGGAAGCACCACATGAAGGGACTGTGCCTGCCCCAGTCCCCTGGCCTGCTGGCCCTGTCCCCAAATGACCATACCTGAAGTTCTCTTCCTGCAGCTGCTCCAGCTGGGACTGCAGCAGTAGCAGCTTCTTGGAGGTGAGGCCGGTGGCACCCTCACCCTCGGACCGGCCCACCCGCTCCCTCAGCACCTCATTTTCCTGAACCAGGCTCTGCTTCTCCTCTGACAGTAGTACCAGCTGTGGGCAGGGCATACAGACGAGCCGGAGCTGGGAGAGGGGCTATGCGGGCGGCCCTGCCCTGGGAGAACCTGTGGACCCCCACCTCGGCCCCACCTGCCGCTCCAGGTCCAGACAGCGCTGCCGCAGCTCGTCACCCTCGTCAGCCTCCTCACTCAGGAAGTAGTACCTGCGGGACTGATGAGAGGAGTTGAGGGGGGAGGGTGGGGAGAAACAAGAAACTCAGGGATCCAGGGGAGGAAAATGGGGAAACGGAGGATGGGATCTTCAGGGACAGAGAGGAGGGAGCCAAGAAACCCTCAAGATCTAAGAAGAGAGGGCTGGGACCTGAGGGGACTGGAGAAAAGGCAATTCAGGAACCCTGGGGACCTGGCAAGGGAAGAGGATAGGACCCTGGAGGATGGGAGTGGTTTACAGGCTTAAGGTCAAGCCCTTGCTCCTTAGGTAGCCCTGAAAATCAGTAATGGGGTCGGACCTTTAACAAGGTCCCCACCCCTTACCTGGCTATCAAAGTTCCCATATGTTTCCGGTGACAGGGAGTCAGAGGTGTCTTTGGTCATGAGCTGGAGGGGGGGGTGCAGTGGGAGGACATTGAGATGAACTGGGCCCTCTGAGGGCAGCCTCCAAGGCTTCTACAATCCAGACTAAGAACTACTCCATCCTCCTGTCCCCAAAGCCAGTCCTCCCCAATAACCCCAGCCCAGAGGCTGCCTCATGTGTCCAGCACGCAGGGAGTCCTGGTCCTTCCCCACTCCCCGGCCACCTGGCCACACTGCGCGCCTTGTGGGATCCTAGTTCTTCAAATAGGGATTGAACCCGGGCCATAGCAGTGAAAGCGCTGAGTCCTAACCACTGGACCACCAGGGAATTCCGAGGCCTGGCCCTTTTAGTGTGCTAGGTTGTGACTTAGAGCTGGGGGGCGCTGGCAGACACATGGGACAGGGAAATGTGGCCAGCTGAGTTCCAGACAGAGCCCAGACCTTACCAGGGCAGAGCCTGTGCCCAGCTGCCTTGGAGATGTCCCCTCCCCTGAAGCTCCTCGCTACAGTGGGCATACCCACCTACCTCCTGGATGGCTTCCATCACCACATGCTGAACTGATTCCTCTAGCGTCATGATTCTCTGGATGTGCTCTGGGGGTCAAGGTGGGGGAGACTGAGATGGAGGGTGGAAGGGCAAGAAGCGTTTCCTCAGGTCTTCCCCTAGGGACCCCCTAACCTCCCATACCCTGCTTTTTCTCGCAACTGATAGCACAGCCCAGCACCAGCTGAAGCAGCTTGCCAAGCTCTTCTGGGTCGGAGAACTCGCCAATAAGGCTCACATCTGGAAGGTGCTGCTCCAAAATGGGATGCCCCAGGACCTGAGGATGGGAGGAGGAAGGGGTATCAGGGGCTGACGGATCCCCCCTCCTCCCAACCCAACCCCCTAAATCCCTTTACAGTTACTCACATCCTGGGAGTACTCCACCAGGCTCTGTAAGATTGTCTTCAGATTGTTGACCTGGGGAGGGGCAAGGAGTTGTGTCCAGGGTCCCAAATCCCCCCAGAAGGGGCCAAGCAGCCCCCACCCTGAATCTGTCTAGCCCATTCTTTTTTTCTCTGTCTCGCCTCCCAATCCCTTGTCATCTCATCTTGTTTAGCCCCATTCTCTGTCTGTATGTCCCCTCTCCTAGGAGTGACCTGTCTGGCTGCCTGCCCTTCTTACCCACCTGCCCATCTTTTTCACGTGTCCCCAGAATCCAGTCACTTCTCACCACCTGCCCCACTACACTTTGACCCTAGCCATCATCATCTCTCACCTGAATTATTGCACCAGCTTCCACTCTTGCTGCCCACCCCTCCATTTCTCTACAAGCATCCAGAGGGAGCTTTTTAAAGCCCAAGCCAGGTTTGTGTCTTTCCTCTACTAAAATCCTTCCTTGACTTTACACAGCACTTAAAATAGAATCTATCTTCCCTGCTCCAGCCTGCCAGGCCCTTGATGATCTCATCTACCATTCCTGCCCCCTTGCTTTCTGTTCTGACCCCCCTGCCCTTCCTCGATCACACCAAGCTTATTTCCAACTCAGGGCCTTTGCATTTGCTGCTCTCTGTGTCTGGAATGCTATTCCTCCAAATCTTACATGGAGATCAGCCCATCTGGAGTAACCACCCACCCACTCTCAGTTGCTCTCTCTCGTGGCCCAGCTTTTATTGTCTTCATAGAGCTAATTGCCATTGGAAGTCAATGTTAATGTTTGTGTATGCAGGGTTTTGTCTGAGTTATTCCTTGCTGCACACCCAGGCCTGCTTAATAGAAGAATGAAGGAATAAATACATAGTTGGCTGGTCACCATACATCTGTCCCTCTTCCTGTCCAGATCTGTTTGTCCATCACCCAGGACATGTCTAACTGACCCTTCCCTGATCAACTCTTCACCAGTCTGTCCCCCATTCATGAGTCCACCTGTCACCTTCAACCTCCGGTTGGGACCTGGGTCGTCTGAGATGCCCTGGAGCCATGCCTCGTTGAACCAGGAAGGGTCTCTGGGGGTGAGAAGGTGGGATGAGCTGCTGGGGGACCCTTTTGGGACCCTCCCCCTCAGCCCCACTCACATCTGGTTCAGCACATAGGCTACTGCGAGGCCACTGCTCAGTTCCTGGGGGCTGGTACAGGGGGGCGGGACATGGAACGTCTGCAACTGGTGGGGGAGAGGAAAGTGCAACAGGCATTATCAGGGCCTGGGACCACGGAACAAAACCCCTTTTACAGACTTTTCCGGTCAGCAGGACCCTCACGTGCTGGGTGGCGGCTGGCCTGTTGCTTCAGCAAGCCAACTCCGTGGGGGAGTGGCTTCTGCTCACCTGGACGGACCGGAGGGGGCGTGGCCTCATTATACCTCTGCCCAACAAACCCCGCGCGACCAGGCGAGGTCAGACCGCGAGTCACTTGGTCCCCATAGGCACCACGTGACCAGGCCAGCTCACCTGTGCCCTCGCCCCACATGACCCAGCCACCAAGGGGCGTGGCCTCACCTGCTCTTTACACGGAAACCTGCCACTTGACGGGTCAGGTGCTCAGGCCAGAGTGCAACGGCCTGGCAGGCCGACGACCCCTTCCTCCTCCCTGCCCCAGGACGGAAGGGTGCACAGAGCCAAGGTCGGGGCTCCCGGGCGAAAAGAGAGGGCGTACACCTGTCCCTGGCCCCGCCCCCGACCTACCCAGGTGAGCAGAGACCCGCATAGCTCGGCCTTGTCCACGCTCATGGCTCCCGATTGGATTCAACCCCGGCCGCGGAGCCCTGCCACCGCAGCGGCGTCCAGATCAGCCACCAGCGAGCGCCCGCAGCCCCGACCTCCCGCTCGGCCTAGAGCGCCGCCCCGCCCCCTAAGCGCAGGCCCCGCCCTGGACACGTGATCTCCTCCCGGCACCAGCTTAGGGCTTCAGACCCTCCATCTTAGATCCGGGAAGCTTTTGGGCGCCAGCCTGCCGCTAGGGGTCAGTCTGGGCCAGCCTTGCGCATCCCAAGGGTGGCTTCGCCTCCCCTCCTCCCCGAGCTCTTTTTGGGGTAACGGAGACTTCACCGTCGTTCCTTTTCATCGGAGGCGGAGCTGCCCCACCCTGTTGTACAGGCGCATTCTCGTCCCTTCCCTTCGGCTGAAAGAAATTCTGCTGTCTAGCCACATTATGATCAGAGCCTTTGCGCAGGAGAGGGGCAGGTCTTAATATATTCTATGGACTTGGAGGGGGAGCAACACTAAAGGGTTCTTCCCAGTGTAGGTGACTTGATAGTCTTGCCTAGGGGTAGACAAGGGGATTTGGGTTCTAAGTCGACGGCAGGATGGGTCAGACACATGTCCTAGGTAACGGACAGACTTATTTGCCTAGCCTGGATCCGTCCTCCACTGAGCTTTCCCTGCCCTTTCCCCTCCCTGAGCCCCGCGCCTGGGCCCTCCTCCCTCAGAACCCAGGACAGGGCCGCCCTGATCGCCACGGCCTACCCGGGGCGCCCAGACAGCAGGAACGCGGCCTACGGGGAAAAGGATGGGCCCACTCTGAGACCCCGTCTGGGCAGTGAAGGGGGCTTAAAGGAAAAGTGCTAACAATACTAGTTAACAATAAAATCGCAGCCACCATTTATGGGGTGCCCACAAAATGCAGTCTCTCCGCTAAGCGATTTAAATATATAGATGGTTGAAATCTCCACGACTCTAGGTAGCAAGTGCTCTTTAAATTCCCGGTTCGCAGGCGAGGAAACAGAGGTTCTGGGTGGATCCGGCTTTAAGGGAGGGGTTAAAGCACCGGACCTCTGACGCCTGAGTTCCCCGGCAGTCCCTCCCCTGCGGAGCGGGCGAGGTAATGAGCAGTAATTAGAGGTTATTAGCTGTACCCAGAGAGAGGGGCGGACTCTGCTTTGGGGGTGGGTCTAGGTCTGAGGGGCGGGGAGCTGCTCCCTCCAACCCAGAGTCTGGCTTCGGCGACCCTGCCCCCGAATGGGTTGAGCAGGATGACTACAGCTCCCCTCTCCCCCCCGCACTCCTCCGCTCCCCGCACCATCGCAGGAACACAATCACTCTAGCACCAGACTCCAGGTTACAGCCCACTCAGACGCACAAGTGCACGCACGCAGGGGCCTTGGAGGCTTGTCTACACACCCACGTCCCCTTCCGAGTTGTTTTCAGCCTCCATCCCCTGGGAGTAGAGTGGAGTGGGGGGGAGTAGGGAGGAAGGGGACAAGGGCCAACAGTGCCGGCTTCCGGACAAGGCTGCCTTACGGCGGCGGGCGTGAGAACAGCCGCCGCTGATTCCCTTATCCCGCACCCACTAAGGAGAGGGTGCTGCCAGTAAGGGGAAGCGGGGCCCCCCTGCCACCAGGCAGAAGTGGAAGGTGAGCCGGAGCTATGGCTGTTACAAGGAGAGGAGGCTGGGATTATTTGTGAGAGGACCTGGTTGCCCAATGTTGGGAGACATGCTAGGACTGCCAAATATTTGGGAGTGGGGTCCCCAATACTTGCAAAACCCGCAGGGATCTTGATGTTTAGGAGGAATCTAAATATTCGGAGCATGGACTTGAATTGTTTTAACGTTGCCATGATATTATAGGCGTTATAGATGTTCAGGGAGCCAAAAGTCCCCAGATTTAAAGGAAGGTCTGGGTGCCCTCACGTTGGGGGAGGAGTCACAACCCTCCATTTGGGGCGGCAAGGAATCTCATGTTTGGGGGGAAAGGGAGCTCCCTACGTTGGCAGGGAAGAGCAGCAATCCCTATTATGTGACGCAGGGAACCCCACTGTTGGGGGCATCAGTGTGCCTTCAATCCAAAGAGAGGGGTCACAAACCCTCATTTTGAAGCAGGGATCCTTTATTTGGGGGAAGGATTCAAACCCCCCACTTTCGGTGGAGAGAGCCCCCAAGTTTGGGGAATGATCTGGAGGCCTCCATTAAGGACGGGGTGCAGGTCTGGACCAGCAGCCCCCAGCTGGTTTGGGGACCCCACCCCCTCCTCTCTGTTTCCAGGAATAGCTGGGCCCAGCCTGGGCTGTACTGCTGGGAAGCGGGTGACTCAACCCCTCCCTGCGGCCACAGCTGGACCCCCGCCCGCCCCCTCCGGCCTTCACATCTGGGCAGAGACCCAGTCATGAGAGCTGGGATGGAGACCCTAGGTTCACACATTTGGAGATGGTGCCCCTCCCCCACCCCCGGGGCTGACCACAAGCTCAGGGTGGACACCATGCCCCATACCATGAGGGACTCTGGCAGGCTTTCTGCTCTCCAGACACTGACATTCCACCAGGACTCCCATCCTGACCCCCTCCCCGGGTCTGTACATGTCTCTGAGTCCATGTGAAGTGTGTTCACATCTATGTAGGTGTGAGATGGTGGGTCTGTGATTGTGTGTGCACAGGCCTATGTGTTTGCATCTATCTGTGTCTTGGGGCCCTGGGAATTTACCCAACAGGCTATGTGTGTGTGATTTGGTGGTTTTGGGGGGTGCTGTCAGGGGCTTGGGCACATGCTTCTCTTTATGGGACCTTGCTGTGTGTCTATATCCCTAGGTCATTCTTTGTGTGAGAAGTGAATGTATGACAATCAGTACTTCAGTATGGGTTTAGGTTGTGTTTCTGTGACCGTGTCCTACTTCTCTCCATCATGTGTTTTTCTGTGATAGCATGAGCCTGTCATGTTTGTCCTTGGTTTATCCATGTCCCCGAGACAATCTGGTGTCCCTGTGTGTGGCCTTGTGGGTTTGTGTCTGTGACCCTACTTTACTTCATGTGCCCTACTTGTGATGTCTGCGTGACAGCATGACCGTCGCGTGTCCGTCCCCAGCATGTGTCTCTGTGTCTCTACAATCTCCATGTGAGAGGAGTGGCTGTGTGACAACTGGAGTCCTGAGGTCCAAGACTTTTATCTGTGTCTTACTTTGTCTCGATGGTGTGGCTTTATCGGAGTGTCTGTATATGCCACCTATCTGTGTATGAAAATGGCCCTACCACAAACGATGTGTGACAGTGTGACCCTGCCCACATTCGCCGCGGAGCTGGCTGGACTAGTTAATGTTTGTGCCAACGTGTGGCAGGTGTATCCTGTGTCCGTGTGACACTGTGGATCTGAGAGTTTGTGACCTTGCGTGGGGGGGTGTCAAAGTCACACAAGACAGCGTGAGGAGGCGGTGATGTGCTGGGGGGGTGCGCCAAGCGCCCGGAGTCCTGCCACTCTCGGCCCCTCCCGGCGCTGCGGGGGCGCGTGCGTCGTGCGTGACGTGAGGCACGACGGGGGTCGCTGCGTGCGTGGAGCCAGACGCGATCGTGCGTGCGAGCGCGGGGGGATGGGCTAGCTGCGTGCGTGCGTGCGTGGGCGGCCGCGGGGGTTAGGCGCGCGGGGGAGCGCGGGGCACAGCCCCACCCTGGCGGGGACTTTGGGCGCGGGTGAAACCCGGGAGGGGGCTGCCGTTAACCCCTTCCTGCCCGACCTGAAACTTGTGGCCCCTCGATAGAGCGCGCGGGGGCTTCCCCGGCGCGCGGGGACCGTCCCTGACGAGGGAGGAACCCCGCCATCGAGCTGAGAGACCCCTCGGTTACCATGGGAACCGGAGCTTCCCGCGCGGCCGGGCTCGTGCTTCCTCCCCCCTCCCGCTCTTCCTCCAGCTGCGTATTCCACCGACAATGCGCTGCCCGCTCCTGGCCTCCTGGTCTCCGGGGAAGGGGTTGGGGTCAGCGAGGCCCTGGCGTGCGTGACTCAGGCCAGCTTGAGGGTCCCCTGGCCGCAGCCGACCTCGCTCCCCTTCTCCACCCCGTGACTCACCCCTCGCGGCTTTCCCCTTGTGTGACTCAAGCCCTTGGGGAGGGGGCTGCGGACTCTGAGACCCCCCCTCCAGGCAGTGGGGGCTGAGAACCGAGTACTGGGGGCCTAGAGCTTAAGGAGTGGGGCTCTACCTCCGGCGAGGGTCGGTGTCTGGTGTCTTGCCTTAGACATCCCTTGCCAAGGTCACTAGAGCCGTTTCCCCCACCCCTGAATTGGCAGTACCTACCCCCCAACCCTCTGGGAACCCAGCCCCCAGCCCCTCCCCCATAGCCCACAGGAAGTTTTTGCAGAGCCCATCGGCGATGAAACGGTTAAAGCCGTTTTCTTATTCATTTCATCCAGGGGCTCCTTTTGACTCAGAGCAAGCCAGGCGCCCCCTTGAGCCGGGCCTCGTGGGGGCCTGGGTTCATACTCCACCCCACATGTACCATTTTTAGAGAGGGGAGGGAAGGCTATTGGTGAGCTGGCTGGGGGTCTTGGGTAGCATACAGGGTTGGGTTCAAATCCTGCCTCTGCCCTCATTACTCTCTGGGTCTCGGTTTCCCCATCTGAAAATGGGGAATAACTATGACCCACTTATTGTGGCCTTGTGGGATTAAGTGAATAATAGATGGGACGCTTTGTTCCCAGAGCTGGGCAGAGGAGCAGGGAGGGGGCTTGGCCGGTAGAAGGACCCAGGCTCCTCCTGTCTCTCAGGCCTGGGTGTCAGGGTGACCAGCAGAAGCGAGTCCTTGTGGGGCGCGCCATGCCCCACCCAGGCGCTCTGAGGCCATGGGGTTCATCCCGTCCACCCCCTGCCCGGGGCAGGCACCCAGGAAGTGAGAGGCGGGGCAGGAATGAGGCGGAACCTGTTGGGCCCGTTGCCTCCCCACCCCTCACCCTCATTCCGGGGCCCTGGCATGCCCCCCGCCACGTTGCGGCCCCACCCCCACCGCCCTGGACGCCTGGGTCCTGACCCGAAGGTGGCCCAAGGGAGGGGATGTCGGCGGAGACAGCGTCTCGGGAACATCCTGTGGACTGCTGGCTGTGGACTGCTGGCTGGACAGACCGGAGGGTCAGCCCCTCCCCGGGCAGGGCAGAAATCGGCTGGGGGCAGAGTAAACATGGCCCAGGGTGGCCAGACTTGGGGGGGGGTGGCAAGGAGTGTACACATACACAGTCACACACACAACACCCGTGTCACCCTGGCCACAGAGAGACTGCCAACTGGGGACACACTGACAGGGTCAGACACAAATCTGGGCAAGACGGCTGTCAAACACAGACACAGTGACAGGGCAGACTCAAGAGGAAGATTGAAATGCTGCCAAACACACAAAGACACCGACAGGCCAGAAGCATAAAGGCAGGGAGTGAGTGACACAGATAAATCAACTCAGCACACAGGCAAGATGGACACACGGACAGACACAAATACAGAAGGACATTGACATTCTGGTGAGAAGCACACAGCCTGGCAGACAGTGGCATGCTCACAGGCACTCTGAGACAAATGTGACAGGCCAGAAACACACAGGCAGGACGGACACACAGAACTGTGTGTCAGACACAGACGGGCAATACATGCATGTGGATAGACTCAGAGAGAAGGGACAGTCACTTTCAGTGCAGGCTCCCCAAGAGCTGCACTAGAGATGTTCATACACAGTGTCAGATCCTGACACACAAGAAAGCAACACAGGCGCGTGCGCGCGCGCACACACACACACACATACATGAACACACACTAGCAAGATCACCAACTCAAAAAGATACTCAGAGGCAAGAGAGACATACATAAACCTATGGGAGATGGACATATATAAACCTATGGGGAAGGACACATACAGACCATAACAGAATCCCCCCACCTCCCGCCACAGTTGCACACACACTCAGAGATGCTCTGAGAACATCAGAAGTCAGCCTTACAGATACACACTACCTCACCGATGACACACACGTCAGACCCTCCGACAGATTGGGCAGATGTAAGCAGACAGACTGACAGTCACACACATGGTCTAGCCAGACAGTCACACCCAACGCAGAGAAGCATTGACAGGCCACAGTCGGACATTCACTAACACATTGGCACAGAGACACCGTGACAGAACCTGTTGGCTAACACACACACACACACACACACCAGCCACAGAGCCCACATAGACACACACACATAGCTGAGCCACAGACACACACCAGCCACAGACCTCACACAGGCAAGCCACGGACCTCACACACACACACAGACACACAGACACACTAGACACGAATAGGTTAGCCATATGAACTCCAAAACAACCTACATTCATGTACATAGGCCAGCCACATGCAACCTATTTCATAGACCATACACATACTCACACACACACTCCCCCCCCCAACCCCCCCACCCCGCGCCAAAGCAGGCAGGTCCTACACACCCCTGCAGTGTTGGGCCAACACATAGACACATGCCCTGAGAAGACAGGCCTCACACACACTCTCACATGTCCTGACAGGCCAGCCACACACTAACCCACAGCCAACCAGACACACACGTGCCCCTGGACCATGCTGCGGGGCTCTGGGCTTCCCAGCCAGTCTCTACCCCCACCCAGAGATCCTGGTGCTTCCTCTCTCCAACCATCGCCCCCTCCTTCCCGGCCTGCTGTTTGTCACTTCCCCTAGGAGGCCCAGCTCAGCAGCCTCAGTCCCTGGTGGGATGTGGGCCTGTTTTCTCAGCACATCCCCCGTAAATGGGGCACCTGGGATCTCAGCCATGCTCAGGCCCCCCAAGACCTCGCCAGCAGTGGGGGGCACAGAAACAGCTTTGTGGGAAACTCCCCTCATGCCCAGCTGAGTCAGCCTGAGGAGACAGACTCTCCTTCCTGCTTCCAAGAAAACCGAGCAGCTTCCTCTCCAGGAGAGGGGTGAGGGACCCCCCAAACCACAGAGGTGGAGGAGAGAAGTAACTGGAAAGCCAGGGGTTCCTGGGGGAGGGCCTCCGTGATCCTCAGCCTCTTCCTGCCAGCTGCCTGTCCACACCCAGGGGCAGGGACGAGGGAGCCTGGGTGCTATGACTTGCGGGTTCTCGTCCTGGCCTGCCCACTGGCTGACTCACAGGCAGCCCCCAGCCCAGTTTCCTGGTGAGGGCCCTGCCAGCCAGTAGGCCAGGGGGGAGGGGGGTCGCCAGGCTATTTATAAGAAGGAGAAGTCCCTCCTGCCAAGGCCAAAAGCCCCAGAGAGACCCGTAGGTGGAGGGGGGGGGGCGAACTTCCTCCTTATCCAGTCCCCCAGGCCCCGGGCCCCTGGGCATGAGGGAAGCCTGGGCACAGACTCCTCAGCCAGATGCTAGTCTGGAGCCCAGGGCCTGGGCAGTACCCAGATGCTAGTCTGGGCACCCAGGGCAGACGGAGGAGGGGGCTATCCTCACACCTTCCTCACAGGGACGGCCAGCCTTGGCGCCAGTGGGGCGGCATGAGGTGGTGGCACCCAGGCTAGAAGGGTGAAACTGGCAGGGGCTTGGAACCGGCTGTACCAGCTTAGCTGGGCCCCCGCCCTCCCTCACTGGCCCAATCCCCACCCCCTGGTCAAACACCCTGCAGAGAGCATGCTGACCTGCCCCCAAACACACCAGCAGCCCTCTGCCCTGTGCCCAAGCCTGGATAAATGAGACCCTTCATGAAAGGGCCTGCAGAGCTTGGCATACAGTTGGCACTGCATAAATGCCTCTCTGATTGTCATTATCCACATAAAAAGTGGCTAATGCTCTGGAGCCAGACAGCTCAGGTTCTAGGTCAACTCCAGTGCTTATAGCTGTGGGATTTCAGGCAAGTTCCTTACCTTCCTGTGCCTAAGTTTTCTAGTCTGTTAAACGGGGCTACAAATAGCATGCATTTCGCTGGGCTGTTGGAAGCAGGCAATGAATTATTCTATGTAAAACACTTAGAAGAGTGCCTGGCCCATGGTAAGAGCCATTTAAGTGTTAGCTACAAAAATAATAATTATTATTTCTCAGTCTGCTGTCTGCATGACTCTAACCCTGCATCCCTCCCTGCCCTGACCCCCACCCCCCATACATCCACTTTTCCTTGCTGGGTCCTTGGCCTCCATCTCTACCCTTATTGGGCCAGTCTCACCTCTCTCCAGGACTCCCCTGGCATGGGCAGCCTCAGCACTGGTCAGGGCTGACTCACTGTGGCCTCCTGGCCTGTGGGACCTGCAGGTTGGCTTCCTGATATGCTGCCCTCCAGCCAGGCCTGCCCAGCCCCCCGACGTTGCCCGCTGCGCCCCCGCAGGGCCCAGCCAGATGTCAGCTGCAGTTATTAGCATGGGCAGGAGACACAGGCCTGGCAGCTTGCCTGCCAGACTCAGCGGCCACTGGAATCTCCCTTGAGCCTGAGGCGGGGGAGGGGAGCAGTTCAAGCAAGGGAGGAGGAGAGGGGGTACCCAGGGATCACAAGGACCCTCCAAAGATGGGGACACCCCCAGCTTCTCATGGGACCTTCCTCCCCAAAGCCACTGCTCTGCCGGACTTCCCCCAGCCCCCACAGAGCTGTTTCTCTTTTGCCTCTTTCGTTTTCCTTCTCTCCTCCACACTTGGTGAGCTCTGCGCTTGCCCTACAAAGTCTGGCTAGCCCCCCACCCTCAGCCTCTCTCTACCCTCTCTCTGCTCCCAAAAGACAGAGGCCTCACACTCTCTCTGAGTGAGAGAGAGAGAGAGAGACTGAGCTCACCTCTGGTTCTAGTGGCTCACAGCCTATCTGCTTGGAAGTCCCACCTTAAGTCTAACTGGAAGCCTCACCATCTAAACCTTCACCCATTTCTGGGGAAGGGGCTCTGGAGGGGTTCCCTCAGATGAGGGAGACAACTCAGATGAGGGAAAGGATCCCCCTTTTAGGTATTCTGGATGGTGAGGCGACCCGCACACTGAAACAGGAGTAGGGCCCGTCACCCACATGAGTGAAGGTGGGGACACCCCAGCCCCTAGGGATGTATGGGGGGAGGGGCCCCAGACCTCCTGGCAGAAAGTAAGGGCACCCAGCTCGAGGTAGGAGGCAGCCGTGCCAGCCCGCCCAGGCACCGGGGTCGCCTCGAGGCACTGACCCGCCCCCTCCACGCCCGTCGGGCCGGGGGCGAAGTCCGACCCAGGCCCGCGGGCAGGCGGGGACCTGCCAGGCTGGGTCGAGTCGGGCAGGACCTGGCAGGACGCGGCCCCAGAGCGGCTGGGTGGGGCCGGGCCAGGCGGCCGGGGCTGGTCGGGACTAGCCGTCCTGGGGCCCTGGCGCGCCCTGGGACCTGGCAGATCGGGGCAGCCGGCTCCTGGCCGGGGCTCCGGGACAGCGTTAACCCCACCCCTTCCTGTGCCCTTATATGGGCGGCGGGGAGAGACTCCGGGGGCCGCCCCGCCCCCAATCCTGCCCGCGGACTCCGGCCTGTTGCCATGGCGACCAGGCCCCGGTGAGTCCCCCTCCGTCAGGCCGATGGAATCGTCCCGGACTGCCAGCCTCGGCGATCGCCTGCGGGCGCCAAGGGCTGAACCATTGCTTGGGTGGGGATCGACGACTGGAGGCCTCTGCGGCGGGGCCTGTCCCACGCCCCTGGCTTCCTCTGGGGTCGCAAGCCCAGGTTCCTCTTACGAGGCGCAGAACCCGGCTGGACCCAGGGCGGGGCGCATGGTCCCGTAGGATTCGAGTGACGGAGGCAGGGCCCTGTTCCTTCCCCCTGGGCTGTTGCCACACTTCCTGCCGCGGCGCTCTTTCCCCAGCCTGTTTCTAAGGAAGGAGTGGGGTTGGGCGACCGCGCCCCGGCCGTCGGGCTGAGTCTAGGCACCAGGAGCCGACACTATGTCGGTCAAGTCCAGGGTCACTGGGGGAGGTCTTTGGGGTGGGGACAGAGTATACAGGCACCTAGAGGTCACCCACAAGAGGGGACGCCGATCGTGGAAGATGCAGCAGTCTAGGTCCCCAGGATCCTCAAAAGACCCCTCCTTCTCTCATGTCTCAACCGGAGACCCTCTGTCAGTACTATCTCAGTACTGAAGGGGTGCCTCGACCCTCCTAATTCTCCTCCGTCGGGCCTTCGCAGATGACCCCCAGTGACCTCCAACCTCTGACAGTGTCTTAATCTTCTACCCCACATATTTTCCTTGACTCAGTGTACCCCAGGACCCTCACTCACTTTTTCCATATATAGGACCCCCAATTCCTTCCCCTTCCAACTTGTGGGGGACTCTCAGTCTCTCCCATGGACTCCAGGACCCCTACTCATTTTCTGCATAATGGGTGTCCAGCAGCTCCCGTGTACACTTTTGATCGCTCCCCTTCCTCACTTTTCCTGGGTTCAGTTCCTCTCGTGAAAATTCCAGTCCCTCAACTCTTCTGTACCCTGGACCCCCCACTCAATTTCTGAGTCAGGCGTCTCCTTACCACTCCCCCCCCTACCCTGCTTAACCCTCCTGTCTCTCCTTTGGGGGGTCTCTCAGTGTATTCTCAGCCCCCCAGCCCCTCTGGAAGACTCCAGATCCCTCAGGCCTTTCCGTGTGCAGCTCGGGACCACTCCCGTCCCCCCAACACACGCACACTTGCTCTGTACCAGTTCCTCGTATCCCTCATCGAGTACTCCAGGGGAGTCATCGCCCTCCCTGAAGCCTCTCCCCGTGTACCTCTGACCGCCCCAGCGCCCCCTTCCTCGCGCACCAGGGTCCTCTGAGCCCCTCCCCCTGCAGTCGCTCCGAGCCACCCAGCCCGTGGCCGCTGTTTACAAGGACACGCGCTTCCTGACAATGACGCGAGCCGCCTCCTCCCCTTCCCCACGCTCCAGGAGGGGGGCGCGGGGGCCCGGCTCGGGCGACCGCCAATCGGAGCGCACTTCCGCAGCTGACAATCGCCGTATAAAGGCGTGTGGCTCCGGCTGAGCGGCCGGGACCTTGAGCGCGTCCAGGCCAGCATCGGAGCCAACGGGGAGCGGGGAGCAAGGGGGACGCAACACGAAGAAAGCGAGTGCGCCAGAGGGGGGCAGAGGGGCTAGAGAAGCCGCACAGAGCTTCCGTGCACAGCCGCCTGTTGGCCTCTCTCGGCCCGTACAGGCCCCCGGGAACGCGCGTCCAGACACCTGGTCCAGCCACCTCCGCGGACTGCGCGCGTCTCGCTGCAGCGAGGCCCGGGGCGGCCCCGCAGGGACCCTCAGACCGACCGGGCCGCCCGGATGTGCACTAAAATGGAACAGCCCTTCTACCACGACGACTCATACGCAGCGGCCGGATACGGCCGGACCCCGGGCGGCCTCTCTCTACACGACTACAAACTCCTGAAACCCAGCCTGGCGCTCAACCTGGCCGACCCCTACCGAAATCTTAAAGCACCCGGAGCGCGGGGCCCCGGCCCAGAGGGCAGCGGTGGCGGCAGCTACTTTTCCAGCCAGGGCTCGGACACCGGCGCGTCGCTCAAGCTCGCCTCATCGGAGCTGGAGCGCCTGATCGTCCCCAACAGCAACGGCGTGATCACGACGACGCCCACGCCCCCGGGACAGTACTTTTACCCCCGCGGGGGTGGCAGTGGTGGAGGTGCGGGGGGCGCAGGGGGCGGCGTCACCGAGGAGCAGGAAGGCTTCGCCGACGGCTTTGTAAAAGCTCTGGACGACCTGCACAAGATGAACCACGTGACGCCCCCCAACGTGTCCCTGGGCGCCAGCGGGGGGCCCCCGGCCGGGCCCGGGGGCGTATATGCCGGCCCGGAGCCGCCTCCCGTCTACACCAACCTCAGCAGCTATTCTCCAGCCTCTGCGACCTCCGGAGGAGCCGGGGCCACCGTCGGGACTGGGAGCTCGTACCCGACGGCCACCATCAGCTACCTCCCACACGCGCCGCCCTTCGCCGGCGGTCACCCGGCGCAGCTGGGCCTGGGCCGCGGCGCCTCCACCTTCAAGGAGGAACCGCAGACCGTGCCTGAGGCGCGCAGCCGCGACGCCACGCCGCCGGTGTCCCCCATCAACATGGAAGACCAGGAGCGCATCAAAGTAGAGCGCAAGCGGCTGCGGAACCGGCTGGCGGCCACCAAGTGCCGGAAGCGGAAGCTGGAGCGCATCGCGCGCCTGGAGGACAAGGTGAAGACACTCAAGGCCGAGAACGCCGGGCTGTCCAGCACTGCCGGCCTCCTCCGCGAGCAGGTGGCCCAGCTCAAACAGAAGGTCATGACCCACGTCAGCAACGGCTGCCAGCTACTGCTTGGGGTCAAGGGACACGCCTTCTGAGCGCCCCCCTATCCCCCGTACGGACATTTTCCCAACCTGGACGGCTGGGCGCACGCCTCCCATGGGGCGAGGGGGCAGGCGGTGGGCACCGGCCCCGGGGCCTGGGGACGCCACAAACCACACTGGACTCCTGCCCGCCCGCTCTGCGGCCAGTCCTTCCACCTCGACGTTTACAAGCCCCCCTTCCACGTTTTTTTTGTATTTTTTTTTCTGCTGGACTCAATTCATATTGAATATAATATATTTGTGTATTTAACAGGGAGGGGAGGAGGGGGCGATTGCGGCGGAGCTGGCCCCGCCGACCGGTACTCAAGCCCTCGGAGATACTGGGGAGGGGACCCCCGCCCCCGCCCTCCCCCCCTCTGCACCGTACTGTGCGGAAGAAACGCGCAGTCGGTATCTAAAGAATTTATTTTAAGATGTGTTTGTGTGTGTGTTGTTCTTACTTTTTATTGAATCTATTTAAGTAAAAAAAAAAAAGGTTCTTTATTAATTTCTGTTGTCTTTTTTTCCAAGCCGGGCGGGCGGAGGGAGGAGAGTAGTGGGATGCCCCCACCCCACTGCGGTTTGTGGCTTGCTCCTGTAACTGTGTCAATCTCGCCAGCTTTGTTCAGACATCTTGCGTCCCCAGCCTGGGTGTCCAACCCTTCTTGCGTCCCCCGATCTCCCGGGTTGGAAGGTGCAGGGCGGGGACCAGGTCCCGCAACTCCCCAGCACCGGGGGACAGGATGCCTGGGGCGAAACGCGCAGTGCGCAGGCGCGGCCCCGCCCAGCCGCGCGCGCCGGGGCTTTCCCCGCTGACGCTACGGAAGCGCTGTCCAAACATGGGCTGATTCTGCCCAGTGACGCGACGGCGGTCTCTGGGCAGATTCCGGGAATCCCCTCCCCCGCTCTGCCGGGCAGGGCCGCGGCGCCGGGAAAGGGGCCGGGATTTTCCCAGGCTGGCGGCTACCAAGGCCCGGAAAGCCCCAGGCCTGGGTCCAGAGCGTCCGCGGTGGGCGGGCCGCACTCCAGAACCCCGGGAGCCACCCCAGAGTCTCCCCCATCGGGCTGGTGCCTGGGTCCTGCCGAGCCCACGCCAGCTCCGTCTGACCTGACCCGGGAGGGGGGATGCAGTTGCCTGCGCGTCGTTGCCGCCGCGATCCCCTCCCCACCCCCGCCAGGAAGGGCGGTGCCCGCCTGCCAGTTTCCCCTCCCGGGTGCCAGGCCGGGAGCGGGGCGACTGCCAGGTCTGGTCCTGCCGGGGCGGCTGCTCGAGCCGCCGGGCGCCGCCGCCGCCCTCTCATGGGGCTGCCTCCCCCGCAGCTGTGACGGGTGCGAGCGCGGCTGGTGAGCCCCGATGGGGATCTGGCTGGCTTCGGAGCTGGAAGCCCCCAGAGCAGCAGAGAAAAACACAGATCGAGAAACCAAGCCACAGGGGCGAGGTGGGGTAGAACAGACGCTTCATTAATTCATTTATAAAGTACTGAACAACCTGGCCCAGGAGTCACAGACGGGACCAGGGCCGACAGACAATAAACAAGCAAGCGTGATTCGGAGATGGTGGTAAGTGCTAGGAAGAAAAAAAAAATGGTCAAAGTGGTAGTGATGGGGCCGGGGAGGTTAGCTGCTTTGGAGAATGGATTGGGAACATGGAACTTTAATGAGGCGATTTTTCAGCAGCTTTGAAGCTGAGCCCTGAGAAAATCCTGAGTAACAGCGTTCTGGCAGAGGGAACAGCACATGCAAAGCTCCTGTGGCCAGAACAAGATCAGCCTGTTAAAGAACTGCAAGAAGGCTGTGTGCTGCAATGGAGTGAACCAGGAGTTGGGAGATGAGGTCAGGGAAGACCACACAGGGCCTTGGGGAGGACTGTAGATAAAATCCCAAGGCTGAGATGGGTGACCTTGGAGGGCATTAGGCTGGATAGCAGTAATAATGGGTCTGTGGATTAAATGAGCTTGTCAGTCCTGTTCTGTGGAAGGAAATGGGGGCTCAGAGTGGCAAAGCCACTTGCCTGAACATGCACAGCATCAAACTGAGCTCCTTCAAACACTGTCTTGCTCCTAACACCTGCCTCCCAGCCTAACCCTCATCCTTCCACTTCAGGGGCAGAGGCACAGCCCTTCCAACCTGGGGTGGTGTAGAACTTGCAGCAGGGACTGTGCCTCTACCTCAAGCTCCCTCTCTTGGTTCTATGCTCAGGATTGGGTCCCCACCTTCTTCCAGCCCCAGGAACTTGGTCCTAATAACCATTAACAGAGCCCTGAGCTTCACGTACTTCATCTCTTTTAACGTGAAATGGTGAAATGTAGGTTTGTCTTTATTCCCATTTTGCTGTTGAAGAGACCCAGGGAAGATCACAGCTTAAGCGGCATTTGAACCCAGGCTGGCTGCTGTTTAGGTGTGGGCGCTGCTCTGCATGGCCAGGTTTCAGGTTGTAAGGCAGCCTGGGACTTGCTCCCTGCAAGGGGCCAACAGCACCATCGCCCCCGGCCCCTCCACCCGTCTTCAGGCCAAGGAGAAAGAGGGAGGAGAGTAAGCAGTGAGCATGATGCAAGACTGCCACCTTGTGGTGGAGATCGGTAACTACAATGTCAGTTTCCCAGGCCACAGTCTGGAGAAGGGGGTGGGGAGTGGTACCACGCCAGGACAAATCACACCAACACAGACTTACATCTGTCCCTAATACTTTATTAGTCGCCTCTAGGCCTGTTCTCAGCTATGTGGGCTCCAAGGAGGGGGTCACCGTTCACCAGCTCTCAGCTGGTAGCTTGAGAAAGCCTTGGCCTAGCCCTCTGGGGTCATGGACTGTAGAGTCTGAAGGGGCCTTTCCTGGGTCAGTATGGGGCACCCAGGTGGGGGCACAGATGGGGGCCAAGAGCCCAAGCTTGCCACCCCTCTGCCAGCCTAGTTGTGTTTGGAGAAATATTCCTTGCTGTCGTCCACGTTGGGCTTGATTGTGTCACTGCCTGGCATCCAGCCAGCGGGACAGACTGTGGAAAAACAGGGGTGCACATATGAGGCCAGAGTGCCATATTCAAGGTAGAGCAGTAGTGAGGGGACAAAAAGAGGCAAAGCAAGAGCATGAGTTGCAGAAGAAAAAGCCTGGAGCCAAGTGGTCCAGGCCTAAGACCATGCCACATGGTAAGAGGAGCCCTCCAAGCCCAGCTGCAGGATTTTCTGACTGACATTTTATTTTATTTATTTATTTATTTTTGGCCACACCATGTGGCACGTGGGATCTTAGTTCCCCGACCAGGGATTGAGCCCGTGTCCCCTGCAGTAGAAGCGCAGAGTCCTAACCAACGGACCACCACCAGGGAAGTACCTATTATGTAGTTTTTTGGCCGCACCGTGTGGCTTGTGGGATCTTAGTTTCCCTGACCAGGGGAAACTCGAGCCCTCAGCAGTAAAAGGCAAGAGTCCTAACCACTGGACCGCCAGGGAATTCCCTGGCTGACATTTTAATTTCTTTCTGGCTCCTTTAATCGCATCTTTCTCTCTTAGGCAGCTGGTGGACTTTGAGGGCCTGTGGTCAGGCTGGACTTAGCCAGCCCCAGTGGACTTTGAGGGCCTGTGGTCAGGCTGTGGCCTTCACATGAGAAGATACTCTGATCCAACTAACATTCAAGCCTGCCTTGGCACAGGCCTTCTCAAATACCTTCTACAGATTTCTATTACCTCCCCAGCTCCCCACCCTTATATTGGGGTATCTCTCCCACCAGACTAGAAACTTCCTGCAGACAAGGCCCTGAGTTAAATCTTCTTTGGGGCCCTCACAACCACCCCACACAAGCGACAGGGTGGGCAGTGAATGTATGTGTGCATGACAGAGGGGCTGCATATGTACCCATGTGTGAACACATGTGAATGTGGGTTTCGGCTCACCTTCCCCGTGCTCATCTGTGTACTGGAAGGCCTGGACCAGCCGCAGAGCCTCATCCACAGAGCGCCCCACAGGCAAATCATTGATGGTGATCTGGCGAAGGACACCCTTGCCATCGATGATAAAGAGGCCCCTGAGATAGCAGAGTTCACAGTGAGGAGCCAGAGTTCCCACTGTCAGGACCCAGGGAGGGAGCACCGTCTTCCTGCTAGCCACAGGGCTGGGGGCAGGGAGGGCATCACCCAAGAGCGATCCCCTCACTCTGAGGATGGGGGCTTCCTGAGGGTCCCACAGTACCTGTAGGCGATGCCCTCATCTTCCTTCAGCACGCCATAATCACGGGACAAGCTTCTGGTTACATCAGCCAGCAGGGGGATGTTCAGGGGGCCCAAGCCTCCCTCCTTCCGGGGGGTGTTGATCCTGTGGGTGGGGGAGACAGGGCTGGGACCTCAGGATGCCTGGCACAGCAGGGTCCTCACCCTTTGGGCCTGCATGTGATAAGGGCTGGAGAGGGGGTGCTGGAGGTGAGAGATAAGGGGCTTTTGAGCAAACCCCAGGGAGCGCCACCCACCCCACCCTGAAGTGGCTGCTGGGGCTGCTTCTCACAGCTGGGAAGACTAAGCTAATACTCTAGCAAAGTGGCTTCACATGTACTGGTGGTTTCCAGCACCTTGAGGCAGAGAACCTGCCTTAGAGTCCCCATCCTCCTCTCTCTAGCTCTGTGTCACTGGGCCCAGCCCTTCACTCTCTTGAACTGGAGTTTCCACCTTGCTGAAATAGTTCACGGGAGGGAGGCTGTGTTGCCCTAAGTGAAAAAAAGCATCTGCTAACTCTCTACGCCACGAAACTAGTTTCCAAAAGCTAATTACTGTCATCATCATTGAGGACTTGGGAATCACTATTTCCATTATTTTCTTGATGTGAAAGGGAGACGCAGAGGTTGAGCACCGGCCAGGAGAACACACAGCTCAGACCCTATAGAGGTGTAGGTTTAGCTGCACCCTTCCTCCTTACTGGTCCCCACTGGTCATACCAAGCCAGGTGGGTGAACTGAGAGTCCACAGAGACGCCCAGCACATCGCAGTCCAGCTTGTGGAACTCCTCGGCACGCTCACTGAAAGCGATGATCTCCGTGGGGCACACAAAGGTAAAGTCCAGCGGGTAGAAAAAGAGGACCAAGTATTTTCCTGGGGAAGGGGGTGGGAATAGACAAGGAGTTAGGGCTCAGTCCCTCTAATGCCTGTGCCCCGCCCCCACCAGGGCCCCCTCCAGGCCGCCCTCACCTTTGTAGTCTGAAAGCTTCACCTCCTTGAAGGCGCCATCCACCACGGCGGTGGCCTGGAATTCCGGGGCGGGCTTTCCGATGTGCGCGTAGCCGGAGGTCATGACTGAAAGCCGAGACCCCCGCCCGGTCAGTGCGCCCTGGACGACCCTTTGTCCTCGCTTCCCAAGGTCACGCTGCGTACCGGGCCCAGTTACTGAGTCAGAGCGGCGGAGGCAGCAGTACTGCCTCGCACCTTCTCCGGGACCAGGTTGGCACGGCCTTGAGACTTTGGGAGACCCGCCCCCCTGGACAGCTAGAGGGGCCGGGCAGCTGCCGGCCGGCCCCCAGTTAGCGTGTCGGCCTGAGCGCGGTCGCGCAAGCCCACCGCCCCAGGAGGAGATGCCGCGAGCTGGGGGCGGGGAGCCTGGGGATGCGGCCTGTACTCCAAGGCTCTGGCCTCGTTTTTCCCCGCAAGGACAAAGGCGGCCACTACGGCGGGCGGAAAACAAAGGCGGCCAGCGCTGAGGTCCGGATAGGGCCCAAGCTGCTCCAAGGGGACTCCCCGCAGCTCGATGCACTCCAGGTGTCCATACCTGCGTGGGAAAGGGCGGGACGCACAGACTCGCAGACGCACAGACTCGCTTTCGTAGGGCGAAGTGTGCCCTGGGCCTTGGAGCCTTTTATATTAGGCCCGAACCATGACGCCTAGCGCGGAGGGGTGGGCGGACGAGCGGAACGGTCGGGTCCACTGCAAGCGCAGGGGAGGGAAAGAGGAGCCGGTCGCGACCACTTGCCCGCGGGCGGCAGGGGGAGACGCGCAGCCGCCGGCCCCGACCACTGCGTCGGCCCGCGGGGGTGATGCGCGGGGCTCCTCTTTGGAGCGAGCTGGGGTCGGTTGAGTCCGGCATGGCCCGGAGCGGTTTGACACTACTGTTGCTGCCTCTGATACTCCTGCTGCTGGCAACTCCTGCCCAGGTTTCCCCCGACTACCAATACTTTGGCGAGCAGGGAGAAGGGGACACCTGGGAGCAGCTGCGGCTGCAGCATCTGGAGAAAGGTAACTGCAGGCTGCGGCTGTGATAGTGCAGAAAGGTGCTTCATTGCCCCACGTCACCATCTGGCTGCAAATAGACCCTCCTTCAGGGACCTCAAATCTCTGCCCAGGGGCTTCCCTGGTGGCGCAGTGGTTGAGAGTCCGCCTGCCGATGCAGGGGACACGGGTTCGTGCCCCGGTCCGGGAAGATGCCACGTGCCACGGAGTGACTAGGCCCGTGAGCCATGGCCGCTGAGCCTGCGCGTCCGGAGCCTGTGCTCCGCAACGGGAGAGGTCACAACAGTGAGAGGCCCGCGTACCGCAAAAAAAAAAAAAAAAATCTCTGCCAGCTATGCACTGGCGGCGCCCCTCGGGCTGATTACTTTTCTCTGAGGCTCAGTTTTCTCATCTGTAAATTGAGATAGAGACTGTCTATAAGCAGCCTACACCGGGAGAGGGGACGTGAGCAGGCAATAAATACCGACGCAGACATATCCATAAACTCATGGATAAGTGCTGGGAAAGGCGGAGATAGAAAAGGCAGGGTGCAGGTAAACTTCTGAAGTCAGAGAAGGCCCGGCTGAAGATAGGTAACCAATGCAGCCGGAATGACAAGGAAAAGCCCAAAATGCGAAGATTTAGGGGAAAGAGTGCAACAGGGAGTTGGAACCGCAAGTGCCAAGGCCAAACGGCCTGACAGAGGACTGGAAAGAGGCCAGTGTTGTCTGGCAGAGGCTTGGTGAGGGCATGAGGTGTCAGGACTTTGTGAGCCACAGATTTGGGCTAAGACCTGTCAACTAGGGCTGTAGGGAAGAGTCAGTAAAAGAAGGGTTGTGAAGGGCGTCTAATAAACGTTGTAGCTGCTTTGAAAGTGATCATAATAATTGTTTTTGTGTTATGTACTAGCACATCGCCAGGGGCTTTAAGTACCTTCGTTATGACAATTATGTAATTTAATTTACCACCTGGCAACCCTGCTGGTCAGGTGACACTGTGCCAGTTGGACAGGCTCAAGATCATGCCCCTGGAGAGAGGAGTCATCTTCAGATGGTGGACACCAAGGGTGTGGTACCACATTCCCAACTGGACAGGCAGGCACAGGTGGGAAGTGTCATTTTGCAGTCCCTCTGGGCCATTCACCAGTTGTGTGAGCTTGGAAGGGTGGCTTGTTCTCTCTAAGTTTCAGTTTCCCCACCTGGGACTAACGGTAAGATTAGAGATAATCTATGGCTGGGTACCTGGCACAGAAGCACAACTGAGCAAATACGAACTGTTGTGATGTATTAGTGTCTTTCTCCTCCTCTCTCCCTGGGGGTGCGGGGGGAAAGGTTCCCTCCTACCTGGCCCTCCATCCCTAGACTTGGAAGACTCTGCCCTTGGCCCGTGGGGAAAGTGGCGCTGTTTCTGCGACCTGGGCAAGCAGGAGCGCAGCCGCGAGGCTGTGGGCACAGCGCCGGGCCCGGTGTTCATGGACCGCGAGAATCTGGTTCAGGTGCGGCCCTGCCGGCAACGAGATTGTTCATCCTGCGAGCCGAACGACTGCGACTGGAGGCCCTGAGCCCGGGTGAGCCTCGGGCGCGGAGGAGGCGGGGCCGGGGCTGATGGGCAAATCCGGGGCCGCGGGTTCCCAGGGTGGGCAGGGGAGAGAGGAAGGGCTGTGGGGGGCGGGTACGAGGCGGGCCTCGAAGAGGGAACAATGGGGCACTAAATCTGGGGCTTGAGTGCAGCGTGGGAAGGGAGGGCTGAGTCAGGAGATGGGAGCCCCGCTGATATCCGAGGAGAAAGGAAGAAAGGTGGTGGGGGTGGGGAGGGGAAAACGCAGATGGAGGAACTGGGACCCTGATGAGGAACAGAAACCCACAGTCTGAGGGCGTGAGCTCTGTTGAGAGCAGGGAATAGAAAGAGACATGTCGTTGGAGTGGTGGACAAATCTGGGAGGCGTGCTCCTCGCTAAGACGTGGGAGAAAGAGGGAGAAGGGTGGGAGACGGGGCGGGAGCATGAACCCTGAATTGCGGATGGAGGGGAAAGGAGCCTGCGTGGTGGGCGGAGACTCTGAGCCGGAGTCTGTAGAGGTCTGGGATCTCGGTTCGGGGGTAGGAGAGGCTTAGCCCGGATGAGAGAGAGGGTAGAAAGCAGGCGAGAGGCGGGGGGGTGGCTCTCCCGGTGAGCTACGGAGAGAGAGAGCTGGGGGACTCTAAGTCCGAAGGTTTGAGCCCAGCGTGAGCCAGGATACCTAGTCCAGGGGGCTTAGACTGTGTGGAGTAGCAGGGACCTCGAGTACAAAGAGCCTGAAACCAGATGGGGGACAGGAACTCAGTGATGCGGACACCGTATTCTGGGAGTCTAGTGGTATCTGACCTTCTAGGCTCTGACCGGGTCGAATCCTTCAAGGCCCCCCTCAATTTCCCCTTTATTTCCCTCTCCTCCCTCCAGCCTCGGCGAGCGGAGCTCCAGTGACACCCGGGCGGAGCTTGGAAAGCGACCCCGCCTATCCAGTTCCCCAACCATAGAGCTCGGCTGTCAGACTCGGGAACTACAATTCCCAGGAAGCTGCACGGCAGCGACGTCGGCGTGTGCTGCGCAAACGACAACGGCGGCGGGAACGTTTGGGGCGTGTCTTGCGCGGCGATTGGTCGAGAGCTAGCACTGCCTCTGGGCCCGCGGAAAAAGCGCGCAGAGACCTTTCCTTGCAGACTTTGTTCCTGCCGTTGGTGACGGCGGCTGCGGCGGCATGGATCTCAGCGAGCTGGAGAGAGACAATACGGGCCGCTGTCGCCTGAACTCGCCTGTACCTTCTGTGTGCCGCAAGGAGCCCTGCGTCCTGGGCGTCGATGAAGCGGGCCGGGGCCCGGTGCTGGGTGCGCCCCCAGGGCCGGGTGGGGGAGGGGCGTGATAAGGTGGATGCAAGTTGCACTGGAACAGGAGCTGGGATTGCACCGCACTCGGGGGGGTGGTGGTGGTGGTGATAGTGGTGATGGCGATGGCATTGGTGATGGCACCGAAAAAAAAAGCGGTGATGATGGAATAGAGATGGCGGCTTTCACGGGCTCACTGTTTGGACCCCCTCTTCCCCAGGCCCCATGGTCTACGCCATCTGCTATTGCCCCCTGTCCCGCCTGGCAGATCTGGAGGCCCTGAAAGTGGCAGGTGAGCCCTGGGGTAGATCTAGGGAGGCGGTTCCTGGGCATGTTCAGGGGCGGGTGCAAGCTGGAGGGGGAGAGCAGGAACTGGGGGAACCAGCCGCTCCCCTTCTCTCCCAATCCTCCACCCAGACTCAAAGACCTTGTCGGAGAGCGAGCGGCACAGGCTCTTTGCGAAAATGGAGGAGGACGGAGACTTTGTGGGCTGGGCACTGGACGTGCTGTCTCCAAACCTCATCTCTACCAGCATGCTTGGGCGGTGAGGGGTCCCGGGGGCGGGGGGGTAGCCATCATGGGCTGGAAGGGATGGGTGGCTGGAACGATGTTGACTGGGCTCTGTCCACCACCACAGGGTCAAATACAACCTGAACTCCCTGTCTCATGATACAGCTACTGGGCTGATGCAGTATGCGTTGGACCAAGGTGTGAAAGTGGCCCAGGTGAGCTAACTGTTGGTTGGATTGCCCCCTTTTAATCACCTCAGGATAAAAATAGGAGTATAGAAGTGCGATGGATGATTCAGGAATGTGTTTTACTGCTGTTGATGTCCTACTGTTTTTCCTACCTTAAATGTGTGCCCCACTGAGGACCATGGTGGGGCCCCCAGCCTCACCCCCATCTAATCTATTTCCGTATTCTAAAGGCTCAGTGTGTAGAACGAATCCCACATCTGTTCTCCCCGACCGCAGTCTGTATCCTAGCCCAGGGCACCCTCCCCTCCTGGATACCTGCCCCATCCTCCTCCAGCCCCCTCCCCTACAATGTGCTCCCCACACAGCAGACAGTCATTTACGTTTTTGAAATGTAAATCTCGATGTTTAATTTTCTGAACACAGTGGGAATTAAATCAGGAAAGTTTACAGGCAAGTGAAGAATGAGATTAAATCCCCAGAGAGAATTATAAGTTGGTATTGCATCGAGTTTGCAAGGCAAAGAACAGACCGTTTTGAGAGAATCACAAGGGTAAATATACTTGAGATAGAGAATGTAACAAGGGAGGCCTTGCTGAGAAGGTGGCTGAGGTCCAGGGCTGGAATGTGGAGCTGACCATGCAGTACTGAAGCAGACAGACAAGGAGCCTGCCCTCGGATTCATGACCAAATCAGAGGAGATGGATGGGCAGCTGGTAAGCAAATAGTAAAGGTGATTTTTGAGAATAATAAATGCTCTGGAGATTACTTTTCTTGTTACTTTTCTGACCTCATTTCTGTTCTAGACATGTGGTCCCCGTACTGCTGTCCAGGGTACTTGACATGGTCCCACCTCAGGGCCTTTGCACTAGAACACTCTTTCCCAGATCTCCCTGTGGCTCATTTCCTTCAGGCCTTTATTCAGATGTCACCACCTCAGAGTGACCTTCCCTGAACACCCCCAAATTGTTTAAAATTATAATCTCTTCTGGATCTCCCTTATTCTTTATTATTTGTCCTGTTTCTTGTCTGTGGCCCTCACCAGGGTGTCTACTCTGTCATGTTTACTGCTATGTCCTCAACACATAGAGCAGCCCATGGCATGCAGTAGGTAGGTGCTTAATAAATGTAGAATGGATATAGTGTGATCAGGAAAAGCCTCTTTAGAGGGTGATATTTGAGCTGAGACCCCCGAGAGGAAGACGCAGCCTGGGCATGAGCTGAGAGACGAGTATTCCAGGCAGCGGGAACATCAAGTGCAAAGGCTGTGAAATTGGATCATCTACACAGTTGTTTTTCTGGATGTTTGTTGAATGAATACATTTCTGTCACCACGGCAGGTGTTTGTGGACACTGTGGGGCGCCCAGAGACATACCAGGAGCGGCTGCAGCAGCGCTTTCCTGGTGTTGAGGTGACAGTCAAGGCCAAGGCAGATGCCCTCTATCCCGTGGTCAGTGCCGCCAGTATCTGTGCCAAGGTTAGGCCCCTGCTGGCCATGGCCAGCTCCCAGCATCCCCCTGGCAGGAGGCAAGCATGGCTGCTTCATGGGGAGGGAGATCCCAAGTGCCTATCTTGCCCACAGGTGGCCCGAGACCAGGCTGTGAAGAACTGGAAGTTTGTGGAAAAACTGCAGGACCTGGACACTGATTATGGCTCAGGCTACCCCAATGGTGAGTGACAATAAACTAAAAAGGCAGGCTTGGCATGCTTCTGAGGTTTTCTAAGTTGTTCTGACCACCCCACTCTGCAGCAGAAGAGGCTGAGGCCCAGACAGGGGGGCCACTTGCTTATGGCCAAAATGTGGCAAAGTTGGATTCCAGCTGGCAGACTCCCTCTTCCCTTCTCCCTCCCTCCCTTTCTGCTCTCTCTCTGGAGCCCCAGTGAAGGACTGAGACTCACGATGGGCATCTGTCCATTTGTTAAGGCGCAAAGGGCAGAGTGAGGGGTACTGGCTCCTGTGCAGTGCTGTCCGGTGGCCCCAGCTTGAATCCATTGTTTTCTCTTCATTAGGAGACTCAGTCTCCCTGTTTGTAAAGTGGAAATGATCGTGCCCCTCCCCTCCACCTCTCCCAAAGACACACAAGGGCAGAGGCAAAGATTCAGTGGCTGGGTTCAAGGAACCCTTTGGCAGTTGGGTGGGGTAACACAGCAAGTCTAGGATTGGAACTTAGGTGAGGCCAAAGGGAGGAAACCAGGTCCAGGCCAAAGACACTTTGGGCAGTGTTCATTGCTTACTGAACACCTGGTATGTGACCTGCAGGGCCAAGCCCTGAAGATTTAGCCATGAGCAAGACAAACAAGGACCTCCTTGTGCCCACTGAGTTCGTGGTTACATGGGAGAGATGGGCATTAACTCAATGGTCCACAAATGCTGGTTCAATGCCTCATGTCCTTGGGGGAGGTAAGGGAGATGTCTCAAGGGCAGTCTCCTTAAACTGCACCATAAGCAACTGTTGACCAGGCAAAGAGTTGGGGGGAACTGCTTGTGCAAAGGTCCTGAGGCAGGAAGATGTCTCAGACAGTGGGCGGTGCTTCAGGTACTCCAGAGGAGGACTGAGATGAGGTGGTAGGGCCTCAGATGCCAAGCTGAGAAGCTGGGACATTACGGCAGGGCTCAGGGCTAGCACATTGTCCACCCTACCCTTCCCCCAGATCCCAAGACAAAAGCGTGGTTGAGGGAGCACGTGGACCCTGTGTTCGGCTTCCCCCAGTTTGTCCGGTTCAGTTGGCGCACAGCCCAGAGCATCCTGGAGAAGGAGGCAGAAGACGTTACATGGTAGGTGTCCTGGAGGTGCTATGAGGAAGGAGGGTGAGAAGCCAGGGCTCAGCGCTGCCTGAGAGGGCCGATCCCCCAGAAGTCAGTGTCGCCATCTCTCTCCCACAGGGAGGACTCGCAGACGGGGGATCAGGAGGGACTTAGGAGGATCAAGTCGTACTTCAGCGAAGGCCCCCGCCCCCGCCTCCCCCATCGGTACTTCCAGGAGCGGGGCCTGGAGTCAGCCACCATTCTCTAGCAGCCAGCCTGTACTCCCTTTACCTCCTCCCACACCCACCCCACCCCCAGTTTGTGATTAAAATTCTCCAAGGAAAACTAAGTGTGGAGGTTCTGTTTTGGGGTGGCGGTAGGGTGGAGGTGTGCTCTGTCTGCATCTGGACCAAGTTGTTGACTTCTAGAACTGAAACAGGATGGACATTGATTGATTGATGTGATTTGATTTTTTTTTAATATTTATTTATTTATTTGGCTGCGCTGGGATCTTAGTTGCGGCATGCGGGATCTAATTCCCTGACCAGGGATTGAACCCAGGTCCCCTGCATTGGGAGTGCGGAGTCTTAACCACTGGACCACCAGGGAAGCCCCTGATTTGATTTTTTAAATGCATGGTATATTTGAAGCAAAATTAAGAAGGAGTATGCTGAGAAGCTTCCCTCCCATCCTACCCGCAGCACCCTGGTGGGCTTACTGGGGTGTCTCAGTCCTTTGTGGGCTGCTGTAATGAAATACCACAGGCTGGGCAGCTTGTAAACAATGTATATTTATTTTTCACAGTTCTGGAGGCTGGAAGTCGAAGATCAGGGTACCAGCACAGTCAGCTTTGGGGGAGGGCCCTCTTCCAGGTCACAGACTGCCATCTCGCCGTGTCCTCACATGGTGGAAGGGGTGAGGAATCTCTGGGGTCCCTTTTATAAGGGCACTAATCCCACTCATGAGAGAGCTCCACCCACATGACCTAATCACCTCCCAAAGGTCCCACCTCCTAACACCATCTTCTTTGGGGGGTTAGGATTTCAACATATGAATTTGGGGGGGACACAAATATTCAGACCACAGCAGGTGCCTTCTAGGTCCTCTGGAGATATCCTGGCATGTTACAAACATACATACAGATACATCTTTTTTTTGCAGTACGCGGGCCTCTCACTGTTGTGGCCTCTCTGGTTGCAGAGCACAGGCTCCGGACGCACAAGCTCAGCGGCCATGGCTCACGGGCCTAGCCACTCCGTGACATGTGGGATCTTCCCGGACCGGGGCATGAACCCGTGTCCTCTGCATCGGCAGGTGGACTCTCAACCACTGTGCCACCAGGGAAGCCCCAAAACACTTTTTTTAATCCATCTTCTGTTTTGCCAATTTTGGTGGGTTTTTTTTACCTCTTATCGTACCAAGATGGCTGCAACAGCTCCAGACATCACATCCCAACCTCCAAAGGCCTCATCTTCAAGCAGCCACCCTGTCCCTTCCTAGCTGAAAGTAGAACATGTCTATGCCTTAAGTAATCTGTGGCAAGGGGAATGGAATATCTGGGGTAAAGAGTCAAAAATTGGTTCCTGGGGGTTGGGAGAGACTCCATATCCTCCCATCCTCCCCACTGTTGACCCTCCCCCCACAACCTTGACTTGAACAGTAAACAGTAGGATTTTATTTCACTTTTTTTGGTTTTTTATATTTTGGCCACAAGTCTTACAGCATCTCAGTTCCCTGAATCTGGGCCACAGCAGTGAAAGCACTGAATCCTAACCACTAGACCACCAGGGCACTCCTGAACAGTAAGATTGATTTTTTTAATTAATTAATTGTTTTGGCCACGCCATGCGGCATGTGGGATCTTAGTTCCCCAACGAGGGATCGAAACCCGTGCCCCCTGCAGTGGAAGCACAGAGTCCTAACCACTGGACCACCAGGGCAGTCACCAGAATAGTGAGATTTTAATGGAAAGGAAGAGAGAATGGCTCTTCACTTTGTAATAAATGCTCTGATAACAGAAACCCAGGGCATGGTGGGAGTATTACGGAGTGTGTACAGCCAAGGCTGCCATAAGAAATATCATAGACTGGGGCACTTAACCAACAGAAATTCATTTTCTCACAGTTCTGGAGGCTGAGAGTCCAAGATAAACGTATCAGCAGAGTTGGTTTCTTCTGAGGCCTCTCTCCTTGGCTTGTAGATGGCCATTTTTTCCCATGTCATCACATCCCTGTGTGTGTGTCTGTGTCCTAATCGCTACTTATAAGGACTCCACTCATTGGATTAGGAGCCACTCATGGGACCTCATTTTACCTTAGTTGCCTCTTTAAAGATTTATCTTTAAATATAGTTACATTCTGAGGTACTGGGGGTTAGAGCTTCAACATATGAATTGGGGGGGGCAGTGGGTGCAATTCAGTTCATGAGAGAGCACCTCTGCACTCTGCGTGTCCTGTGCTGGACATGGGGAAGCCCGTGCTGACCAGCCAGAAAGGGTCCCAAACCTCCCATTGAGGACAGAGGGACCCTGGAGTGTGTATGGGGAGGCCAGCTCCAGGGGGGCTCATAGAGACTGAGGACCTGACTGGCTGAGATCTGAAGGGTGAGAGAGGTGGACAGATAACAGGAGGGTAAAGGGGTTCTAAGGTGTGGGAACAGCAAGTGCAGAGACCCTGAGATGAGAGTACCTGGCTACAAGAAGGCCCTAGAGCAGACGTGATGAGGGCAGACCTTGGGGAGGAGCCATGTCCACCCCATTTTCCCACCTAAAGCCATCTTCTATTCACGCCTCTGCCTGTGATTGTCACTATAGTTGCAAAACATTACAGAACCTGATTCCATTTGTAATTCTGCCGTTTTCTATGCCATATATGCAGAGTATCTCAGACTTGCCTCTTTCCCTCTCAGAATTATTAAAATTACAGTTCATCTTGAAATTATAGGCCCTCTGACTGCTGATGGAATTTGCCTTGGTAAGATAAGGAGAGGGACTTCCCTGGTGGTCCAGTGATTAAGAATCAGTCTTTCAGGGACTTCCCTGGTGGTGCAATGGTTAAGAATCCACCTGCCAATGCAGGGGACACGATTCGATCCCTGGTCCGGGGAGATCCCCCATGCCGCGGAGCAGCTAAGCCCGTGTGCCGCAACTGCTGAGCCTGCGCTCTGGAGCCCGTGAGCCACAGCTACTGAAGCCCTCGTGCTTAGATCCCATGCTCCACAACACGAGAAGCCACCACAGTGAGAAGCCTGCGCACCACAACAGAGTAGCCTGCATTTGCCGCAACTAGAGAGAGCCTGTGCGCAGCCATGAAGACCAAATGCAACCAAAAAATAAATAAATAAATAAATTTATTTAAAAGAAAAAAGAATCAGTCTTGCAATGCAGGCGACACTGGTTCAACCCCTGGTTGGGGAACTAAGATCCAACATGCCGGGGGCAACTCAGTCCACATGCAGCAACTACTGAGCCCGCGCACTGCAACGAAAAGCCCGGGCACCGCAATGAAGAGCCCATGCGCCGCAACGAGAGATCCCGCGTGCCGCAACGAAAGATCCAGCGTGCTGCAACTAAGACCCAATGCAGCCAAAAATAAATAAATAAATATTTTTTAAAAAAAGATAAGGAGAAACTGCTCGCCTCTTTCTTCCCATCTGGTGACAAGCAGAAACGAGTGGGTACCCTAAAGCTGTAACTCGCAAATATTTCTACTAACAGAAGTCTAGGGATCCTTGGCTCTTCAAAGTGGGGTTCCCAGACCAGCAGCATCAAGCTCACCAGGGAGTACAAAATGTGGAGTCCAGCTATTTGGAACTGAGACAACCTTCCAAAGACCGTGATAGAGAACCAAGAGAATCACAAGATGGAGTTGGGTGGAAAATAAAGAATGAATATGTGAGTCAAAAAAAAAAAAATAGAAAGAGGGGCTTCCCTGGTGGCACAGTGGTTAAGAATCCGCCTGCCAATGCAGGGGACACGGGTTCGTGCCCCGGTCCGGGAAGATCCCACATGCTGCAGAGCGGCTGGGCCTGTGAGCCACAACTACTGAGCCTGTGCGTCTGGAGCCTGTGCTCCGCAACGGGAGAGGCCACGGCAGTGAGAGGCCCGCGCACCGCGATGAAGAGTGGCCTCCACTCGCTGCAGCTGGAGAAAGCTCTCACACAGAAACGAAGATCCAACACAGCCAAAAATAAATATAAAATAAATAGATTAATTTTAAAAAAAACCCACAAAGCAGGTATAAGCCAGTCACAAATAAATACAGTTGTATTTAATAATGAAATATGGCTAGAAAAAAAAATAGAAAGAAATGTGAAGTTCAGGGTCCCACACCAAACCTGCCAAAGATCCCCAGGGTTTTATTTCAAAAGAGGTTGAAAACAACCCCTGCTTCTTGAAAGTTTCAAATGATCGCTCCCACTCTCCTCAGGACAGCCTTGTGGGTTATTCCTCTGACTCTCATTCATCCCCTTCTGCCCATCTTTCAGTTCTCGTCCCAAGGTCCTTACTGGTGCCCCTCACCTCCAGTCTCACCCTCCCCCAGACCTGCTTGTAAGCAAGAGTGTCAGTCTGATGAACCTTCCCCTGCTTAAACCTTCCATGGCTCTCATACCCCTTATCAACAGGTCCAAGTGCTTTGCAAGGCATTCACGTCCTTCTGTGATCTGACCCCAGCTCCCATGCTCTGTTCCAGGTGTTTTGAGCAGCTGGGAGTTCCCCAGAACCTGAAATCTTCAGGCCTGCTTGAAACGCCCTTCCCTGTGTTCTGGTCATCTACCTGGAGCTCCTTCAAAGGCTTACCTCACTCCTCTTCCTTGAATACCTGCTTATCCTCCTTGTCACAATAACAGTACATATAAAACATCATCAACAACAACAGTGATCATGGATGATGTCTGCATTTATTGAGTGTTAATTAATTACGTGCCAGTCACTTTCTAAGCATTGTATTTGACATCCTTCCCATTAAGAGGTGGAGTCTAGGGCACCTCCCTTTTGTCTTTAGTGACTTACGTTAGTGAATAGAAAGCAGAGGTGACACCGTGTGACCTTTTTTTTTGTTGTTTTGGCCTCACCACCTGGCTTGCAGGATCTTAGTTTACTGAGCAGGGGTTGAACCTGGGCCCCAGCAGTGAAAAGTGCCGAGTCCTAACCACTGGACAGCCAGGGAATTCCAGCACAGTTTGACTTCTAAGGCTAGGTCGTCAAAGGTGAGACAACTTCCACCTGGCTCTCTTTCTTGGGACACGTACCTTTAGAACCCAAATGCCATGTTATGAGGAAGCCCAAGCCACTATGATTGGCCACGTGTAGTTAACTCTGGCTGACAGCCCTAGCTGAGGTTCAAGGCAAGAGCCAGTACCAACCACCAGATACGTGAGTGTGACTCTGCCCCAGCCACTCTCTGCAACTGCATGAGAGACCTTGAACAATAGCCATCCAGCTGAGCCCAGGGAAACTCCAGAACCATGAAAGATAATGATTGTTGTTTTACAGCACTAAGTTTGGAGTTGTTTGTTCCACAGTGATGCATAACCATAACAACTTGCCTAAACTCATTCGATTCTCCCAATAACCCTACGGGAGGATCAATTATTATTCCCATTTTACACATGAAGAAACTGAGGCTCATCAGTGCTGGGCAACATGCCCAAGGTTACAGAGTGAGTAAACGGTAGAACTGGGATGTGAACCCAGGTAGATACACTACAGAGTCAAGGTCATAACCACCAGTCTCTGTGGTCAATATATCATGACTCCCTGACCAGCACTCCTTCCCCTTCTCCTGGTTTCATCACCTGACTTTCTTTAGGGGGGGACACCCCTTCCCCATCATCAGTCCATGTGGTTCAGATGGAGCTCACCCCACCATGGGCGTTTAGGTACAAGCATAACCCAAATCAGGCCAGTGAGAGTACAGCATGCCCCTTGACACAATTATTGGCTTGGTAATGGGCTTATGAGGAGGCTGGATCAATGAGAGCCAGCCCTGGGAACTTTGCTGGTTTTACAGAGAAATAGGCCCATTTTAATCAATAAAATCATGGAGTTGCTGGTCCATCTTTGCTACTGTGAGGAGATCCTGTCCCAGAGTACAGCCAAAAAATATATATATACAGATAGATTCGTAACATCATTTAAGAACCTAGAGACAGCCATTCCTGAAGCTTATCACTGTCTTGGCTAAAGGCACTTTGAACTGAATTTGTCTCTGGCATCTGAAAGATGCCTGTCTACTACTCTCCCAGTGGGACACTTTGCTTCTTATGCTATTTCACCGTCACTGAGGTCAGGGAATGGGCCTGATCTATCTATCTTAGCACAGTGCCTGGACACACAAGGCATCCACCAATCTTGCTCTATTGAATAGAACTAAAAGGGATATTGCCCCTGTTTTCAGGTGAGGAAACTGGTTCTCCTAGAGCCTGTGGATAAGGAGGAGGATTAAGGGTAGTGCTTACATGGGACTTTCCTTGCGGTCCAGTGGTTACAGTGTGTTTACAACCCAAATCCTGAATCTGAGTAAGTCCTTTGCTTTAGGTCCAGGAATGACATTTGGGAGAAGCGGAGGAAGGAAAGAAGAAGAAACCCTTGGGACTTACCTGGTGGCACAGTGGTTAAGAATCCGCCTGCCAATGCAGGGGACACGGGTTCGATCCCTGGTCTGGGAAGATTCCCACATGCTGTGGAGCAACTAAGCCCGTGTGCCACAACTACTGAGTCTGCGCTCTAGAGCCCGTGAGCCACAACTACTGAGCCCACGCGCCTAGAGCCGGTGCTCCACAAGAGAAGCCACTGCAATTAGAAGCCTGCGCACCCCAACGAAGAGTAACCCCCGCTCACTGCAACTAGAGAGAAAGCCTGTGCACAGCAACAAAGACCCAACGCAGCCAAAAATAAATAAATTTTAAAAAATGGGGAGGGGTCCAGAAGAGGGACTGACAAGGAGAGGAGGTGTGCTCTCCCACTGTGTGCCACCAGTCCCACCAAGAAGCTTCCTGACTTGTACAGACCTCCAGAAACCCTTTATGGCCTTCGCCTCTGATTAAACAGGCCCAGCGGTGTCTTTTTGTTTTTGTTTTTGTTTTTTTAAATTAATTTTTGGCTGTGTTGGGTCTTCGTTGCTGCGTGTGAGCTTTCTCTCTAGTTGTGGAGAGCAGGGGCTACTCTTCGTTGTGGTGCGCGGACTTCTCATTGCTGTGGCTTCTCTTATGGTGGAGCATGGGCTCTAGGCGCGCAGGCTCAGTAGTTGTGGTGCACGGGCTTAGTTGCTCCACTGCATGTGGGATCTTCCTGGACCAGGGATAGAACCTGGGTCCCCTGCATTGACAGGTGGATTCTTTTTTTTTTTTTTTTTTTTTGTGGTACGCGGGCCTCTCACTGTTGTGGCCTCTCCCGTTGTGGAGCACAGGCTCCGGACGCGCAGGCTCAGCGGCCATGGCTCACGGGCCCAGCCGCTCCGCGGCATGTGGGATCTTCCTGGACCGGGGCACGAACCCGTGTCCCCTGCATCGGCAGGAGGACTCTCAACCACTGCGCCACCAGGGAGGCCCGACAGGTGGATTCTTAACCACTGGCCACCAGGAAGTCCTCCTCCCCATTTCTGACACCTGGATATTCCAAGTTGTGACAGATGCTCCAGGGTGTAGACAAGCCCTCATTTACACGCTCCTGTGAATCAGTGGCTAACTTTAGGACCTGAAGAATTGAGAGACAACTATCACTTTCTGGCAACTCTCCTTTCCACTTACTTCCCCCAAGAAGCAGCCACATCACATGCTCTAACTGGCGACTTTATTCAGGGGGGTGAGGAAAACAATGAACTACAATTGGGTTATTTCTCAAATAATCTGAAGAGGCGCGAGTCTCTGGGGCCCCAGAGAGGAAGGATGGGACTCTGGAAACTAGAATGCAGAGAGGGACAGGGGTGGGACTCTGGGTGTCTTGAGCGGCGGGGCCGGAGGTGGGGAGAGGGGGTGCATCTTCCATTCAAGGCCAGGCGCCCCCTAGGGGCCGCTGCCACTTCCACTGCCACTTCCGCTGCTTGCAGCGTCCAGGATCCAGGTGCGAGGGCGTCGGGAGCGCCGGAAAGTGGTTTCCCGGGCCCTCCGCGCGTGTCTGGGACGCGGCAGCACCGAGGTGGAAATGTTGAGGCAGTGACCAGAGCCAGGATCCGCCACTGGTACCGCGTAGCCCAGAAACGAGCGGCAAAGTTCCGCTCCGTCAGCAAAAGTCTGGCGGGAAGGGGTGAAGTTTGGGTCCGAGTTGGTGGAGTCCAGCTACCCTGGGGGCAGCGGCGCGATCTTAGGGCAGGAAATTCTCACCTCTAGGTCATCCCGGGAGTCTGGGGGCAGGGCCATAGTGGGGGTGGGGCCTTGGGGAGTGCGAGGTTTTACTGGGTCCCAGGGGGCTCGGGTGGCAGAGAACCAGATGAAGGCTGGGGCCTTGGAGAAGGAGACTCGGGTTTCTGGGCCTTCCAGGGGGACTGTGGACGGGCCTAGAGCAGAGACCGTCCTTTGGGGAGGGCAAATCCAGACTCAGTGGGCCTTAGGGAGGCTACAGGCATATCCTACTGTGGAGATTGGGCTGTGGAAGCGGGAAGGATGGGAGTGGGGGCCTTGGGAGTGCCAGTCCGGACTCTGGGACCTAGACGGGCTAACCCAGGACATAGTGAGGGGAAGTATCAGTCTCTTCCTGGCTTCCTCTGTCCCATGCTCACCTGCCCATAGGTGGTGCAGCCAGGCTCGCAGCCCCTCTTTTCTAGGAGTGGGAGCCAAGTCGGGCTGCAGATGATATCACTTTCGCAGGTGGCAAACCTGGGGATGGTGTGTGGAGAAAAGAAGGCGGGTGAAGACTCCGCAGCCACGTCCTAGTGGGATTCCTGCTCTCCAAGGCTTTGCCCCGGGTATGTCCCTTCCCCAGATCCAGGCACCGCCTCTTAGAACCACGCTCCTACAAAAGCCATCCCCTAGATTTCAGCCTGCCGCATATTCTCTAAACTTACCAGGGCTCTGTCACTTCAGGCCTCACACCTGCCGACCTCAGACCATCTATTCCAGGCCAGCCCCACCCTTTTAGCTTCTCTTTTCAATCAAGAGGCCCTCCCCTTAAAAAAAAAAAAAAAGCCAGCTCCATGGAAGGCCAGTCCTCCGTAGTGCCAGTCTTAGCAGCGGGTCCTCCACAGGCCCTGTCCCTTTCTACCTAGCCTCTAAACACCAGGCCTCGTCCTGTACACCTTGGTGGCTTTGGACGCAGGCCACGCCCCTTCAGGCACCCGGAGGATCAAGCTGCAGATCCCCCGTTCGGCCCCGCCCAAGCCATAGACCACACCCCTCACGCCCCGCCACTCCTACCAGGCATCGCAGAGCTCCGAGCAGAGAGGCTGTGTCTGGCGTACCCCCAATAGCAGCAGGTGGAAACGACTGCGGAGGGCAACCTGGAGGTTTCCCAGGAAGGATTCACACCTGGATATCGGGAGAGACAGGCCCAGATAGGTCAAGGTGCGCAAGGGCTCTGTCCCCTGGTCGGGACAGCTGGAGCAAAGAACACAAGGAAACACTGGAGGTTGCTGTACTTGCCCGGGGCTCAGCTCCCCACAGCTCCCTGAGACGATCCCAGGGTCCGATGCCTCTGGTGTGTTCATCTCTGAGGGACAAGAGTGTCATGGAGAAGGGGACTCCAGTGAGTTGCCATCTTGGATCCTCAGGTAGGGTTGGGGAACCAAGGCTTGGGGTTACTCTGAACGGGGAGACCCCAATTATATATGTTCTCTCAAACATAAAAGTTAAAGACACTTCGCTTGTGATGCAAATGGAGCTTCAAGAAATAATCACTAATCATAATCAGCTTATCATTTATGACAACCTGGTGGTGATATAAATTCTCATATACTTACATATACACTTTTACAACATCCTTATGAGGTAGGTCTATTATTTCTCCTCCTTTCTTAATGGCCCACCTGAGGCTCAGAGAGGTTAAGTGATTTGCCCAGGGTCACACAGCTATGAAGTGGCAGAGTTGGGATTTGAACCTAGGCAGTTTGTGCTGTTTAACCACCACTAGACCCAGGTGCCTCCTCCGGTCACCCTAAACCCCTCTCCAAAGGAAATTCTGGCATTGTTATGGTTGAGTTGGGGTTTCTGGTTGTTAGAGTTTAGGCAAAGTCTGGAATACTTACCTGCCAGGTGTAGCTGGCTTGTGCCCAAATTGGTCACCAGCCTATGGTGTCTCTGGGATCTAGCTGGGAGTGGGTGGCTCCCTCCACAAGCCCCCAGCAGGATCCATGCCAGGGTCAGTTGCAGGGCCCAGGCCAGGCCCCTGGGTCGAGTGCAACCCCTGCAGACCATGTCCACCTGAGATAAGAGTCAGCTGGGATACAGGGTGAGGTTCAGCTGTCCCTTTCTGGTAGCTCAGGGTGGCACTGTCCTGATACGCAGCCAGGAGACAGTCCCAGGCAGAGCAGAGAAAGGGCAGCTGATGAGGAAGCAATAGCCAAGGACCCTCAAATCCCCGGGGGCCACCAAGGTCTGTCTCTGACCAAGGAGCCCCCCCCCCCGTCAGACTCATGTCCCCTCCATCCCTTCAGGTGCAAGTGTCCCCACCCCTGTTTGACATTGGTTCCCTTCCCCCCCACCCCGACCCAAAGTGGGATCTCCCACCCTATGGGCCCTCAGGCAACCTCCTCCGTCCTCTAAAGGGACCTCCCCAGATCTTCCAATCCCCCCTCTTGTCCAGTAATTCTTCCTTCTCTTCTGCCCAGTCTCCTCCCTCCCTCTTGATCCCTGCTGGCCCCTTTCATGGTCACCTTCTCTCGGCCCACAATCAGCTTAGGGGCTGACACCCAGGGCTGGACCTCTGGACCCAAGCTTGGCTGTGGCAGGACTCGGATTCTGCCAGTGGGATCCAAAGGCCCCAGGGCAGGGGGAACTAGGGATCTGTGAAGACACGGCAATTCCCTCCCCCTCTCTGCCCCCTCCGGCCACCCCTCACCTGTTAGGCGGACTGGAGTCTAGGGCACTGCTGAGACACCTCAGGGTCAAATCCAGGAAACAGCTGAAAGGGGCGTGGTTTGATGCAGGGGAGGGATTTCCCACCGCCCCGCCCTCTGCTCCAGCTGACCAAAGACCAGAGGATCTGAGGCTGGTGTGTATATATCCTTGTGTTTGTCTTTATGTTGAGCTTGTGACTTAAACTCTCTATATGTGTGAGGAGATGGATGAGGGTGTGTGTGTGTGGGATGAGGGTGTGTTTTGTGTTTGTGTATGTATTGAGTGGGTATGTGTGTTTGTTGTGTGACGATATGTTTATGTGCGTCTCTTTAGTGTGTGGTGTGTGTGTGTGCTCAAAATCTGGGTAAGGAGGTCTGTAAGTGTTCCAAGAGCCAAGTGTGTCCAGTTGAGTAAGAGTCAGATAATAAGTGAAGGGGAGGGGGATGAAGGATGAGGATAGATGTTGTGCAAATTATTGTGAATAGGTCACTGGACAAAGGTTATTGACCATGAATGTTGACAATGAGTGAACAAGAAGGTGTTGTCATGTGTGGAGAGGGTGTAGGACTCCATCTGACATGTGTGTGTGTGTGTGTATGTGTGTGTGCCCCTTTGCAGTTTCTGTGAATTTGTGTCCCTGCAAACATTCCCTCAATTCATTCAACAAACATTTATTGAGCACCTAGTGTGTGCCAGATTCTGGGGATGCAGTGTAGTGACTAAGACATGAAAATCTCAACCCTCATAGAGCTGATAGTTTAGTGGGGGAGTCCAGTAAGAAAAAACAGCCCTCTAAAATAAAATAAAATAGAAAAGAAAAGAAAAACAGCCCTCCAGTGGGTATGTGAGTGTATGTATATGTGTCCATGTTTTGCATTGGGAGGATAATGAGTCTGTATTTTGGACAAGAGTTTGTGTGCAGCTGAGCTTCCTTTGGTTTGGGGACGATGAGTGTGTGCTTGTGTTGTTGAGTGTTTTTATGTGTTGTTTGTGTATGCCTGCATTGCCGAGTGTGTGTATGTCTGTGTTTTCTAAGTATGTGTTTGCACGTGTGTTTCCAGAATGTGAGTTTATGTGAATATGTGTTTCTGTGTTTGCTGAGTGTGTGTTTGTATTCTGTGTTTATGTGTTTGCATAAGACTCTCTGTGTCTATGTGCTAACTCCATGTTTGCAAATGATTACATGTGTTTGTGAGTTTGTGTTTGCTGAGTATGTGTTTGTATGTGTGTGTATTTGCAGAATATGTGTTTTTGTGGAGTATGTGTTTGCAGGGTGTGTGAATGGGTATATGCGAGTCTGTTTGTTGAGCATGTGTTGGTACTTTCGTGTGTGTGTGTGTATTTTTGTGTGTGTGTGTGTGTATTTGCACAGTGTGTGTGCGTGCCTGTGCTTGTAGAGTTTGCATATGTGTTTTTGTGAGCAATGAGTACTACCACAAATCTCTCTCCCTCTTTTCTCGGATAGTGCAGAGTTTTTGTCTGTCTCTTTTACTGATGTACTCCCAGAATCCAAAACACTGCTTTGCACACAGTAGGTGCTCAATACCTGTTGAGTAAATTAATCAGGAGGCACTGTCTCCTGGCCCCTCGAAGGACACCCACTGATGTCCTGGAAGCTTCAGCAACCAGTACTCAGTGGACCTAGCCTTTCTCCGGTTCATCCTGGGGTAGTCCAGGGTGCTCGTGGGTCTTATCTGTCCAGCCTCTAGGCTGTGCCTCCCGACAACCCTTCCCCTTCCCTAACCTCCGCCCCCAACCTGAGCTCATATTTCAGCACTACGGACTGGAGCGCTAGAAATCAGCACCACGGAGAGCTCCCGCGGCAGCCGGCGGGAGAAGGCGCGTCAAGAGCGGTTTCCCGGCCTTGGACAGAGAAGTGCGAGGAACAGACTCAGCGAGATGGCAACACGAACATGCTGACAGAGACAGAGAGAAACAGACCGAGACAACTCAGGCAAAGGCGCAGAGATGAGCAGACAAGCGCCTGGGGAACACCGGGACCTAGACCTCGCTGTAGCCCCCTTTGACAGGCAGGGGTCGCTCCCGCCCAGTGACCGCGCCCTCCAGGGTCTTCGGGACAGTTATGGACTGAGACCCTTGGGAAGCCCCCACCCCACCATGCCCTCCAATGCCAAGACTGGCGTGGGGAGGTCTCCGACGCTTTTCACTACAACTAGGGGAAGCGTGGTTGGCTTGGCCTCAGCTGCAGGAACACTGCGGGGGAGTGGTGAAAATCGCTTCGGCTGCCCTCCTCCCCAACCACCAGCTAATCGTTCCTATAAATACGGCCCAGCCTGGCCTGGCTTCTTAATCCTGACGATGAGGGAGGGGATCGCTAGGGAAGCGGGTTGGTATAAGCATGTAAATGATTTTCGGAGGGGGCTTCTCCCGTAAGGACGGGTCTCCTCAGTGCAAATACACACTCTGTAAGAGTGTATCTCCTTGGGATGTGAGGTCTCGTGGGTGGGGACAATTTCCCATAGAGAATATGGCTTTCGTGGGGTCTTTCACTGAGGGTAACCTCACCAAGCTCCCCAAGTGAAATATCACCCGCGGGGATCTTTCTCTACGAAAATGTCTCCTCTTTGGAGGGTGGGCTTTTGAGAGGAAGCGTCACCCCTCAGAGACCATCTGTTTTAGAAATGATTTTCAGGGTGAGAGGAGTTTCTGATTGGAGAGGGCCTCCCTATGGAGACTACCTCCCCGTGGGAATGTGTCTCTCTGAGGGGGTCACCGCGGGGAGGAGGTTGTCTGCATAAGGAATATATCTTAGTGAGACTGTCTCCTTTGGGGTGTTTCTTGGGTTGGGAGTCTACCCATGGGCATGTCTCTCCCCTGGCGTGTCTCTACAGGGGTCTCTCGGTAGCTTGACTTCCCTGGGGACATCTGGAGGCTCCTTCCCCCTCTTGTCCGCCGCCCCCGCCCCCCCCGGCCCCCCCCCCCCCGCCCCCAGCGCGGGCAGCCTTGGCCGAGGCCGGGCTCGGGCGCCCAGACGCAGTGACGACGCCGGGTCCGCCCCACTTTGCTCCGCCCCCGCCACCTCCCTGCCCCCTCCCCCCCCCAGCCGCCGCCGCCGCCGCCGCCGCGGTCCCCGCGGCTTCTCACTCCCTCCCGCCTTCCGCCTCCCGCCTCCCGCCTCCCTCCTCCCGCCGCCGCCCCTGCCGCCGCCTCCCACCTCCCTCCCCGGGGCCGAAGCCTCTGCCGCCGCCGCCGCCATGGACGATTCGGGCCTGATTCGTCGCCGGAGGCTGCAGGTACTCGGCAGCCCTGGCCCCGGGTGGAGGGGAAGGGGTCGGCGCCCTGGGGCGGGGCCCGGCAGGAGGCGGGAGAACTTACGCCAGGGTTGGCCCAGGCGCCCTCTCCCATGGCCTCGGGACTCTACCTAAGGGGAACGCGGTGGCCGCGCGTCCCGCCGCGCTGGGGACCCCGCCCCTCAGGGGCCGCCCGGGGATCCAGGGATCTGACAGAGGGGGATGCAGCCTTGCGCTCCCCTCGAGGATAACCCGAGGGGCTCCCGGCCCGTCAGAGGGGGAAGGGGCTGGGATCGAGGTCTTTGCCCTGGTGCCCAGCCAGGCTGGGGGTGAGGGGGCGCAGAACAAAGTTATTGCCCCAGGGCCCGCGCCCCTCGGGGCTGCCGGCGCCGCAGCAGTGGTAAACATATTTGTGCTGCAGCCTCGCCCCTCACCACCCCAGGAGTCCCTTCCTGAGGCATGCCGACCCCCTGCGACCTCCACGCACCTGCTCGGCCACCAGGATTCTTCCTACTGCCCTAATTGGACAGGCATCTAGACAGCCTCCCTCCTCACTCTTCATTCCACCCCGCTCCACTACAACACTACCCCCCCCACCCCCACTCCGCGATCCTCAAGTCCAGCCCAGCTTGTGGGTGGGCGGGAGCGATTTTTAGCTCCTTGCAGCCTTAGACGATGTTGGTCTCTAGGCTGCGCAGGCGCAGGAGACGTGGGTCCACTGCGCGGAGTGGGACACTGAGGTTTGCTGTGGAGTGTGGGGAAGGCGGGGACAAATCCAGGCGTCAGGAACTCCCACATCCTAGATGGGTGGGGATTCTGAAGCTGAAAAGGGTTCTCTTCGGTCTGCAGCATGCACTTCTAAGGGTTAATACGGGGGTTCGGTGTTGGCCCCAAACTAACCCCAGAGAGGAAATCGGTCAAAGCTTCACCCTAAGGTTTGCCTGGCATCTGGTCTTTCTGAGCCTCCTTGAAGCAGCCCCGAGCTAGGTAGTCCGGAGAAGTTTATATAAAGCCTAGAATGGGCCCAGTCTCAGGCTACATCCCTAGCCTGGAGCTTGGAAAGAGAAGGAGAGGATTCAAACCATCACCCAGGGGCCTCGTCCATCTTTGGATGGGGCCATTTCAGAGGGCAGGAAGGACTTCCCTGGCGTCTGGATGATGCTGGAGCCAGACCTGAGTTTTAACCAGAGCCCAGATGGGCTCTTCAGGTCTTCCTCGGATTTCCTTCCTTTCCCTGGGCTGGGTTAGGAGAACGGGTTCTGATAAAAGGGAGGGAGCTGCTGCAAAACCAGAGCAAGTGCTGAAGCAGTTAGTCTGGGTCCGCGCCGTCGGGTCCCCAGAAAAGGGCTGAAGCGGGCGGAGCCTGCATGGGGTGTGTCCCCGCCCCCTGGGCCGGCGCCGACTCCTATTGGCTCAGTGCCACGCGGGACTTAGCTCTCCAGCGCAAGAGCACGCCCCCAACCCGGGATCCTCCCACTCATCCACCCATCCTTCCCCAGGCTTCTAGGCCGAGGGAGCTACTCCACCGAAGTCCTGCCCGAACCTCTTCCCTTCTGGCAGGGTTAACCACTTCGCAGCCTGAATACACTCTCACACACTGGTGCAACCCCTTAGGAGCTGTCCCACAACCACGGAGCTCCCAAGGTCCCCTGTGTGCAGTTGGGATCGTACAGCAACCTAAGTTCGAATGCCCCGGCCACAGGGCCGTCCGTTAATCACGAAGAGATGCAGAATCCGCTGGGCAGAGCAGCTCTGCAGCTGGGGATGGAAGTGGCGTCTGTTTACACGGACGCCAAGGATCCAGATCCTCTACCTCTCCACCTTGCCCCTTTCTTCGACCCTAAAATGTTTAGGGATGCTAGCAGATGGGGCTAGAGTCGAGGACTTTTCTAGGTAGCACTTAAAGGTCCCCCTGGGACTCACCCTCCTAGGCCCATTGTACCCGAGTCTGGAGTACCGGGCTCCGTGGCGGGGAAAATCCAGGTCTTGATTTTGATTGTGCCATTGCAGCCGCCTGGCCCTGGCTGGCCGGCTGGTCCAAGGGGCTTGTCCAAGGGGCCGCTCATTCAAGCTGATCCTGCAAAGACAGAGGGAAAACCTGGTATAGATTTCCGGTCACCCCTGGCTCAGGATGGCAGGGCTGCCAATCTGGACAGTGTTCCTTTTGACGCCGACCATCCATCTGTCCTCTGTACATGGGAGTGTGAGGTCCCTCTGGCCCATCTTCTGCCATGCAGCATGTCCATCCACAATAACTCCTGTTCCTATGACCTAATATTTATTGAGCACTTACTATATGCTAGACACCATACTAAGGTGCTAGGCACCTGCATCATCTGACAGAATCCTCTAGAAGGAATGGACTATCGGAAGGTCATTTGCCAAGGTTATAAGTGGCAAAACTGGGATTTGAACCCGGGGCTTTCTGCTATCAGAGATTCTAGAAAAATCCTAGAACACTCCTCATTTCTCCCTTGTTGGAGTCCCCACCAAAGGGCTTTTGGAACCCTAACCTGAATCTTTCTGCCTGCAGCCCTACCCAATCCCTTTTATTCACCTTAGCCTATGGACACAGAACTGGGTGGAAGGTGATGACCCTTCTCCCCAGTGCTCTCAGAAAAGCGTCCAGACCTCTGTAATTTCTGGTCCCTGTAGTGGTTTCCTGTGTGCTTGACAAACAGAATGCAACCTTCTTGTGATGTGGACAGAGTTAATACCTAACTTTTTTTTTTGTTGCCACACCGCGTGGCATGTGGCTTCCGTGACCAGGGATTGAACTTCGCCCCCTCCATTGGAAGCACGGAGTCTTAACCACTGGACCACCAGGGAAGTCCCAATACCTACCAATTATTATCACTGCCATTACTGAAAAAGACCACCCAGCCATCACCTGATGTCAAATCTCAGTTTGAGCCACCCTAACTCTCCCCACCCCAACTCTGTGAATCTGATTGAGAGTGGGGTAGAACCACTGAGGTGTGGAGGAGTCATTCATTCATCCATCCAGTCATTCACCCTTTCATGCTTGAGCATGCCAAGTTTATTCCTACCTCCAGGCCTTTGCAATTCCCTCTACCCAGAATGCTCTCGCCACAGAGCCTCCCAGGGCTGACTTTTATTTTTCAGCAACAAACTTAAAAATCATCTCCACAGAGCAGACCTCTGTAACTATCATGTCCCCCTCCTAGCCATTTTCCATCACATCACCTTGCTTAATTTTATTCATAACATTTATTTCTGTCTAAAATTATTTCATTCACTTCTATGTTAATCTTGGTTGTCTGCTTCCTTCCTTTCAATGCTAGTCCCCAAAGGGCAGGATTTTTGTCTCATTCACGGCTGTGTCCCCAGTGCCTAGCACGGGGCCTGTCATACAGTAGGTGCTCAAGAAATATTTTTCAAATAACGACTCCTGGATGTTTTCATTTGCACAAACACATACTGAGACGCCAGCTCGGGAGTCCTATAGGGGGCCCTCTGCTGGCCTCTGGGGGTCGGGAGAGGAATCACCCTGGTACCCTTTTCCCCTAGGAGCCCAGCCCTCACCTCATGGCCAAGGGCGCAGGTGACCATGCTGATGAAGGACCTGTCCCATCCCACCTCTACCCCTCCAGGGGGCTGACAGGGCTTTTGGGCAGTGGCTGCTGGTCCCCGCTGACCTCTATCCTTTTGCTCCTTTGCCTTCCAGAAAGATTTGCCCCTGCCCCGGAAAAGCAGCAGGTGAGCCCTGGGGAGAAACGCGCGGGGCTGGCCGCCCCTTCTCCGGCCCGGGTGGGGGCGCCAGGCGGGCGCGCGGGCGGGGCCAGACGCGCTGGTGCACTGCAGCGCCCCCTCCTGGCTAGCGGCAGCCGCAGGCCTTCCCCTCCCCCGCCCTACCCTGCCCGCTGCGGCTCCAGCCTCCGCCCCGCGCGTTTGCTCCCCGCGCCGCCGCCGCTGCCGCACCTGCCACCATGTCGCCGCCGCCGGGTCATGTCTGACTCTCTCTGGACCGCGCTTTCCAATTTCTCGATGCCCTCCTTCCCTGGCGGCAGTATGTTCCGTCGCACCAAGAGGTAGACCCCCGATCCCTCAGACCCTGACCTGGCCCTTCCCCCAAAACCGCCCTCCGGCTGCTGCTGCAGGGCGGGGCCCGGGATGCTGCACCCGGTCCAGCTGCGCCAGAGGTGCTCGCTCGCGCCTTCCTGCCAGGGATGGGGCTGAATGGGGGGCAGTGTGGGCTGAGGCTGGGGGGACTGCACGCTAGAAAGGACCGCCGCGGGGGGAGGGGGCTGCGCCTGGTGGGGGATTGAGGCGCCTTTGTCTGATGGCGCTGCGGGCTCCGGCAGCCCGGTGAGGGTAGGGGAAGAAGGGGAGGGTGGGGGGCTTAGCACCCTCAGAACAATAGCCGCAGCCTGGCCTCCCCCCACCCCCATGCCGCGTGCTCTGGCCGCGCGAATATGCTCAGTCACTGAGCCGGGGAGGGGGGTGTGTGCGAAGAGAATGGAGGGGCTGGAGGGTCCCTCTTTGGAAGCTGGGATCCTGAGGGGCAGAATGAAAGGGGGGGCTTTTATCATAGCACAACCGCCCCCCAAAGAACACAGCCTCATACGAAAAATAGTGACACATAGCGTCACTCAGGACATGATGTCACACACACATACACACACAACAGCCCTAGTGTCCCAGATACACCCGGGAGCCGCCACGCGTACCCAGCCATATGGTGGCCATAGGTCAGAGGCACACACAGACACACAAGGACACTCGCAGCATCACACAGACAAGTAAGCCCACAGGCACAGTGTAGTGTACACTCAGTAAGATGTCACATGCCTGGTGATCCACACACACAATTGTGCCATCTGAAATGCACACAGACACATGTGTGGCAATGACATCCGTGCAATGTCACAATATACGATATCACCTAAGCATGTCATATGTTGTGCCACACGGATGATAGAATAACAGACACAGAATCTTGCAGAGTCGGAGACACACACAATATCACAGGTTTTCACTCATTTTCATCCATGTCACACACAGTGGTATGCTCAGACGTGCCCAGTGTCACAGGGTGTTAAACTGACACACAGTAGATGCCACACGGGAACACACATGGTGAATGTCACACTCAGACACAAGGACAGTATCTCATACAGACTCAGATTGCTACACAAAGACAGACACGTAGCAGAAATCATGCATCACGCACACTTTACAGCACACAGTGGCACATCTAGCCATGGACAAGTGGCGTTACACTGTGTCATATAGACACACAAAGCCACAGGTCATGTCACACAAGATAAACCCAAGGACTGTCACACATGATGTCACACTAGGATGCTCCCAGTGCTGAATTCACACACGGGTGCCACACCTGGATACACACAGCGAATGTCACGCAAGGACCCAAAGACACACAGACACTCAGTATCTCCATTAGTATCACGTGGACATGACTATCACCCCTGACTGATACACTGTGCCATGCATGGGCACACATGATCCACACCAGGAGTCTTGCACATACACAACACATACGCATCACCTCCCATACACAGTCCTACCGAAGCCTCCACTGCCTCCTCCTCTGAGCAGTCCTTTGGGAGCACATCCAAGCACACACAGTTGGGAGACAGGTGGGGATCTGAGATGGGAGGACCGCGGGTTGGGTGCACAAACTCACTGGGCTACGGCCGGGTCCGGTCCCTTGCCTCGCCTTCCCCGCAGCTGCCGCACCAGTAACCGGAAAAGTCTCATCCTGACCAGCACTTCGCCCACGCTGCCGCGACCCCACTCCCCACTGCCTGGACACCTGGGTGAGACAGGTGGTGGCTTTGTGGGCCAGACTAGAGGAGGCGTGGTCACAGGCGAGGGGTGTGTCCATGCCACAGGAGTGGTGGTCCAGAGTCTAGACGGAGAGGACCGGGATTGGACAAGGGGCGGAGCCATCTTGTGTTGACTTGGCCGGTCCGCAGGGGGACGGGCATTTGTGGGCGGAGGCCCAGGAGGAGCTTGATTGGAAAGGGGATGGAGCAGAAAGGAGGAGCCATACCTAAGGGGCGGGGCCACCTCGAAAAAGACGGAATCGGCCTGGAGAGGGGCTGGGCTGACTCGGTAGCCAAAACATTTTGAGAGGCAGGGCCACAGCTAAGGGGAGCGGTCCACCCATACGTGGGTGGGATTAGACTAAAGAGGGGACAAGCTGCTGTTTGGAACCCGCTTTGAGGATCAGGAGGTTTGATGGGATTGCCTTCTATCCCAAGCCTGAAGATCCCTCTCTTTCCGCCACAGGTAGCAGTCCCCTGGACAGTCCCCGTAACTTCTCCCCCAACACCCCCGCCCATTTCTCCTTCGCCTCCTCCCGAAGGTGAGTCTCTCTCCCCAGGGCCCCAGAACCCTGGCCATACCCTCCCTACCCACCGTCTGGGCCACCATCTGTTCCCCTTCTAATTGCACCCGAGTCAGGCCTGAGGGACCCGCAGAGTGCCCCAACGTCCTGGCGGGAACAGGCACCCAGTCTTAGGGACGGGACCTATAAGAAGGCGGGGCCAACCACCAGTTCAGAACCAGGGAAGGGGCGGAGCTTCCTTTGCCGCGGAGTGAAAGCGCTTGCGCTATGGGGCCTGGGTCTTAGTCTCCCAAGCCTCGCTCTCCAGGCCAGGCGTTTCCATAGCAACAGGACAGGGAAGCAGGGAGGAAGTGCGCAAGCGCAGACTGCTTGATGCCCATCGAAAGACTTGGTCCTTGACGTGGGGGAGGGCCCCTAGGGCTATTTCTCGAGGGCCCAAGAGGAGAAATCTCAGGTTTCCCTCCGGGGGTCTCTGTGGGTTTCTGGAGTGTCCCTAAGATGAATTTTCTGGGGGGCTTTGTCGAGATTGGGGGAGAAAGAGAGATTCTTTGAATTTTGAGGGGGAATCTTTGAGGAGTCACCAGGGTGTTTGGGTGGGTCTCTTTGTTTTTTGAACTTTATTCATTCTAAAAACGTCTGAACAACTGCTGTGTTCTGAGACCTGGGATATGGAGTGAACCACATCCCTTCTCTATCCTTGGAGTTGAGTTGGGGAGGCAACGCAGGTCACCGCAAAGGCTGGTGAAAGCTGTGGGGTGCGAGTCACAGGAGACTGTGGGGACAGAGGACGGCTTCCTTGGAAGAGTGGGGATTCCCTGCGACCGTGGAATTCAGCTGAGGGCAATAGGGAGCCAGAAAAGGGCTCCAAGATTGGGCCGGATGTGGTTGCCTACATGGAGGGTGAGCTGGGAAGCAGGTGAGCTGAGCGAGGTCACTGCCTGGAGAGAGGATTCCAGTGCATGGGAGTGTGTGTACACGTGAGTGTGCAATCTGTGTGCTGATGGGGATGTGTGTGAGTTTGTGAGGCTGTGAATATGGGAGGCAGCCCATGCCTGTTTTTGTATCCATGGGTGTGTATCAGCGTGTGAGAGTGAACGTGTGTGACTGTGTACTTCTAGGGTTGTAAATGTGTGTGTGAATAGCTGAGGAAACATGTACCTCCATGTGTGTCTCCATGTGAATATGTAATTTGTGTGGGAGTGTGAATGAGTGTGTGGCTGAGAGTTTGAATGTGTGACTGACTGCGTGAGGGTGTCTTCAATGTGTGTCACGTGAATGTGAAAGTCTAGAGTGTGTGGGGGAGTGTGTGTGTATGTCAGAGTGTGTGAGTACCAGTCTCTGTAAGTATATATGTCTATATGTGACTGTACGTCTCTTTTTTCATGTATGATTGTGTGTTAGCCTGGAAACATGTGATATTTGGGTCCATGTATGGAACAGTGAATGCATGTGAGTGTCTGTGTTGAAGAGTCACGTGGTGTGAATGTGTGTGACTTTCAGTGTGTGAACTCAACCGTACTAGTAACAGTAATACTAATGGGTGTAGCCACGAGAGTGATTGTGTCTATGGGAGCATGCATGTGTGTGTGTGTATGAGGAAGGAATATTTCTTCTCTGAAAAGACCCAAGTGATCTTCCTCTGAGAATTTTCTCATGGGGGTCCTCTAGCGGTCATCTTTTGGGGTCCCTCTGGGATGACTTCCTTGAGTGGGCTTTTTTCACTTTGGGGGCTTGTTTGGCATGAGGTTGACAGGAGAGGAGTATAAATGGGAAGGAGCAGAGAAGACTGATCTTTGCTCCAGGTCCCGGGTACCTGGCTGGAAGACTTCCTCTTTACCTCCTTGACTCTGGGGGACTTCAGGAATCTCAGAGTGCAGATATATTCCCCCACCTCCTGCTCTGGCCACGGCCAGTGGTTTCTCTCACACCCTGAGGAATGGGGCTGTCTGGTGGGGCCTGGCGGCCTCTGAGCATGTCGGCTGGGTTCCAGGGCGGACGGACGCCGTTGGTCTCTGGCTTCACTCCCTTCGTCTGGCTATGGCACCAACACGCCCAGCTCCACCGTCTCGGTGAGTGTGGCAGGCGGGGCCGGTGGGTGGGAGCTGCGGGGGGCTGGCTGGACTGGCCTAAATGAGAGCTTTGGGTTTCTCTTGTTCTCCAAGGGTGTCATCTGTCCATCACTTAGTGAGTTCCAAGTCCCCTCCAAGGTCCTGTTCTCCATCTTCAACATGTCTTCTTGGGGGTCCTACTTACCTCGGACTTATTTTAATTATTTTACTTTTTTACTTATTTTACTTACCTCGGATAATGACATTAAGGCTCATGTGTTAAACCAACTGCCCAAGTGTCTGCAGCTGGCCAGGGCCAGGACACACCCCTTTCACCCAGAGCCCATTTGCTCCCCCACTGCAGTACCCAAAGTCTCTCTCTCCATCTGCCCTCTTTTCTACATGTCTCTCTGGTTCGCTCCTCCATATATTGGTATGATGTTCAGCAGACTTTTATCACATGACTGTCATGTGTGTGGGGCTCTACAAGCTGGGCCTGGGCCCAAGGACTCACAAAGCCCTCATGGGAGGAGACAGATCAGTAAGAAGGCATTTATAACTTGGGGTGCTGGGGTGGTCGGAGCTGTGATGGGGGTAGCATAAGGCAAGGGGATGATAGCAGAGGGGAGGCACCTGACTGAGCTGGAAGGAGGGTCAAAGAAGGTTTCCTGGAAGAGGTGGCCTTGAAGCCAAGACAAAGGATCAGCAGGGGGTTGGCAGGTGGAAGAAGGGAGGGAAGGGTGTTTCAGCAAAGGGGAGCAGCATGTGCAAACTCCCAGAGGCAACAGAGAACTTTTCACATTTAGAAAGGTGAAAATAGCCTTGTGTGGCTGGAGCTTTGGGTTGGAAGTGGAGGGATGGAGGTGAGGCAGGCAGCAACCCTCCTCATGCTGGGACTTCTTGGCCAGGATCGTGAGGTAGATTTTATTCTAAATGCAGTGGGAAGCCATAGAAAGGCTGTTTTGCTTTATATTAAATTAAATTAAAAATTCAGTCTGACCTACTGATTCTGTAGGTCATAGATTGTGTGCACTGAAAAGATTAATAGATAATGATGGGTTGGGGAGTTTTAAGCAAGAAAGTGAGTGATATCATGTTGAAAAAGATCATCCTGCCTGCAGAATCAGGTGGCTGTCCTTGTGTTTCTCCACTGATGTCTGTGGGTCTGTGTTTGCCCCAACTGCATGCCAGGCCCTGACTGGGGCCAAACAGAACCAAATCCCTGCCCTGGAGGAGCAGACAGCAGTAACAAATAAGTCATAAAGATGTACAGTAGTAAGTAATGAGATAAGAAGTCAGCAAGAAGAAACGAGTTGGGGCAAGGAGAGGGAATGATCCGTGTGGTCAGAGGAGGCCTCCCGAAGGGTGACTTTAAAGCAAAGACTTGAAGGAGAAGTGATCCATAGTAGATGTGTCACAGACAGAGGGAACAGTCAGTGCAAAGGCCCTGAGGCACTAGTGTGCCTGGTTTGTTCAAGGACCATCAAGGAGGCCTGTGCAGCTGAAGCAGAGCAGGTGAGGGGGAGAGTGGGAGGAGGTGATGGCAAGGAGACAGGATCAGATCTTGCAAGACCTTGTGGGCTGTGGGGAGGACTTAGGCATTCACCATGAGTACCGTGGGAGCCATGGAGAGTTCTGAACAGAGGAGGCATGAGACTTGACTCAGGTTTTCACAGGTTCCCTCGGGCCACATTCATGTCTGTGTCACTGTTCTCATCTGTGTCTGTCCCTGCCCCCTCCCCGCCCCCCTCTGTTGCCAGGAATCCCAAGCTGGGCCTTGGGATCCAAGGATCATAAGCCAGGTCCAGATTCTGGCCTTGCTCAGTGGCCCGCCAGCCGCGGGGGTCCCAGACCAGGGTCCCGAGCTGTGGGGGAACGTGGTGGCTCTGACCCCGGCCCCGCCCCTCCCCCCAGTCTTCCTGCTCCTCCCAGGAGCGCCTGCACCAGCTGCCCTACCAGCCCACCGTGGACGAGCTCCACTTCCTCTCCAAACACTTCGGCAGCACCGAGAGCATCACGGATGAGGATGGTGGCCGCCGCTCCCCTGCGGTGCGGCCTCGCTCGCGGAGCCTCAGGTGGGCCTGAATCCCCCTCCCCGTCCAAGCTGGTGGGTCTGGGGGCTCATGCCCTGCGAGGCGCCTGTCTGCAGTTTTGGAGGAAAGTGGCTGGACGCGATGGGCTTCTCTCTCCGCAGCCCCGGGCGCTCCCCCTCCTCCTACGACAACGAGATCGTGATGATGAACCATGTCTACAAGGAGAGGTTCCCGAAGGTGAGGCGGGGCAGGGGGCGGCTGCAGGGAAGCGGGGCGGCCGGAGCCCTCGCTCGCTTTAGCTCCGCGCGCCCCCTGGCGGCCGGCGCCGCGCCGTGCAGGCTTTGGCAACCACTGCCTCTGGGCTGAGCCCCGCGCCGGCATCCCGGCCCTGCCTCCGTCCCTCCCACAGGCCACCGCGCAGATGGAAGAGAAACTGCGCGACTTCGCCCGCGCCTACGAACCTGACAGCGTGCTGCCGCTGGCCGACGGCGTGCTCAGCTTCATTCACCACCAGATCATCGAGCTGGCCCGGGACTGCCTGACCAAGTCCCGCGACGGCCTCATCACCACCGTATACTTCTACGAATTGCAGGAAAACCTGGAGAAGCTGCTGCAGGACGTGAGTGCACCAGGAGGCCGGCCACACCTCAGGCTCTGAACCCCCAAATCAGGCTCAATGGCCCCATAGTTTCCTTCATCCCACATCCACTCAGGGGGCGCCTGCCACGTGCCAAGGGGCTAGTGTGGATTGAAGGGTGGAGGAGAAAGACTAAAGCCCCGCTCTAGGTCTGATGGAGGAAGCAGGAATTTATATATACACGGATCTATTTCACAAAATGCACCTTTTGCCTTTATTTCATCAAAATCACTATATTGTTATAACCAAGATTTTCACATAATTTGGTGATATTGACAGTAATAATGTAAAAGTTTCTTTTATTTTTTTCACTGTTTTAATTAATTTTATTGGAGTATAGTTGATTTTCAACGTTGTGCTAGTTTCTGCTGTACAGCACAGCGGATCGGTTATACATATACGTATATCCACTCCGTTTTTAGATTCTATTCCCATATACGTCATTACAGAGTATTGAGTAGAGTTCCCTGTGCTATACAGTAGGTTCTTATTAGTTATCTATTTTATATATACAATAGTGTGTATATGTCAATCCCAATCTCCCAATTTATCCCTCCCAACCCCCCAAACAGGAAGCAGGAATTTAACATCCTTCACCTCCTTCAGATCTTTACTCAAATGCTACTTCCTCAAATGGCATCAGGACTGAGACTAGGATGAGGCAGGTGATTTTTTTCCCTCTTCAGAGCATTAATTATTGAAAAGAAAAAGTATGTTAAAACTTAACATTAAGTTTAAATATTTTATTTATAATTAAACCAAAATTTGTTATAATTTAACTTTCCTGGTTTTAATGGAAACGAACTAATCAGTAATACTGTTTTCATTAAAATCATTAATCATTTGAAAAACAAAAACATGTAGAGACGGTCCCACACGTTTCCTTTTGATTCAAGCTCCAGTATGGTTTGGCCCAGCCCTCTGGGATCCTGTCCTTATTTAAATTTTTCTGGGAATTCCCTGGTGGTCCAGTGGTTAGGACTCGGTGCTTTCACTTCCAGGGCCCAGGTTCAATCCCTGGTCAATCCCTGGTCAGAGAACTAAGATCCCACAAGCCTTGCGGCCAAAAAATAAATAAGTTTTGCTTATCATTTTTTTCTTCATTAATTTTGATTTTTCAAATAGTGCATTAAAATATTAGTTATCTTGAAGACTGAGGGTTTTGGTGTCCAAGGTGACTGCCTCATTTGCCTCACCATAGTCCTGACTTTGATAGGCATGATAGATAAATTAATACGTGGCCTGTTTGATAGAAAACAGGAACAGGAGAGTAGAGTAACGGCGATTGAGAGTCCTACCAGGTAGTGGAGTGTGATTTTGGATTGGAGGGTTCAAGGCAGGCCTCCATGAGGAGTTGACAACTGGGCAAAGACCTAAAGGAGGAGAATTAGGAAGCCATGCAAGGATCTGAGAAGAGAGCATGCCAGGCAGAGGGATTTTTAACTCGGCCTGGATTATAGAGCTGTTTTGAAGATGAATTGAGTGAGTGAAGGTTTTAGGACCATGTTTGCTGTAACAATAATGATTATTTTTACCATGTGGCCTGGGCCTCAGTTTACTCATCTGTAAAATGGGACAACAGCAGCAGTATTGTCCGTTCCTGTGGGGATGGGAGAGAAGCCTGGCTCAGGAAAGGCACCTGTGAACCACACCCCCACTATGCCCTGCACCCCAGGCCTATGAACGTTCCGAGAGCTTGGAGGTGGCCTTTGTCACTCAGCTGGTGAAGAAGCTGCTCATTATCATTTCACGCCCAGCGAGGCTGCTGGAGTGCCTGGTAAGGGGGCTGGGCATGGGCGGGGGGCAGTTGGTGGGGGACTGGGGAGGGGTTGGCTGGGACACCTTGGAGTTCACCCTGAGCGCACCCTGCCTTGCCTCAGGAATTCAACCCCGAGGAGTTCTACCACTTGCTGGAGGCAGCCGAGGGCCATGCGAAGGAGGGCCACCTTGTCAAGACGGACATCCCCCGCTACATCATCCGCCAGCTGGGCCTCACCCGTGACCCCTTTCCAGGTGCTGGCTGCTGGCTGCAGGGGACTGTGGGTGAACCAGCTGGGACCCCAGTCTCCACTCACTCTCATTCCCTTCCTAGATGTGGTACACCTGGAGGAACAGGACAGTGGCGGCTCTAACACACCTGAGCAGGACGACCTCTCTGAGGTAAGGCCAGGTGGCCCAGCAGGCAACACTCTGGTCTGGCCCGACTGGTCGGGGCTCACCTCCTGGCTCTTTGTCCTCAGGCTGGGTGGACCTCTTGGTCCCCACTCTGAGCCTCAGTTTCCCCAACTCTAAAATGGGTTAATAATAGCTCTTCCTTCATAGGCTTTTTTCTTTTCCTGGTAAAATACACATAACATTGTTATTTACTACATTCACAATGTTGTGTGGCCATTACCTCTGTCTAGTTCCTGAACATTTTCATCATCCCAAAAAGAAACCTTGTGCCCATTACGCAGTTCCTCCCCATCCTCCCTCCCCCACAGCCCCTGGCAACCACTGATCTGCTTTCTAGATCTTTCTGTCTCTATGGATTTGCTGAATCTGGATATTTCATATAAATGGAATCATTCACTCTGTGGCCTTTGGTGTCTGGCATAATGTTTTCAAGGCTTATCCCTGCTGTAGCATAAATCAGTACTTCATTCCTTTTCATGGCTGAATAAAATAGGCCACATTTGGTTTATCCATCGTTCATCAATGGACATTTAGGTTGTTTCCATCTTTTAGCTATTGTGTGAACAGTGCTGCTGTGAACATTTGTGTACAAGTATTTGTTGGAACAAATGTTTCAGTTCTTTTAGGTACATACCTAGGAGTGGAATTGCTGGGTCACATGGTAATTCTATTTTTAATTTCTTGAGGAACACTGCATGGAGTTTTGAGTGGGTTGAGTGTCTCTGTGTGTTAACAGCTCAGCATAGTAAAAATTACTATAATTCCACCCCCCAGGCCAACCACACTTGGTAGATGTTCCACATATCTGGTGGAGATTGCCCACCATAATGGTCATGCATGTGTTTTCTCTGAGCTGCCTAGTGTTTTCAAAAATGTGAAACAAAATATAGAAATCAGAAGATTAAAATTAGAATCTGGGTTTGTGCCTTTTTGAAAAATTAGAAGTTCTGACAATACTGTGATGGAACCAGCTGACATTGAGTGGGGGCTGGCCTATGATATGGGGTATCCACACCCCAGCCACCCATGGCTCTCACCTGGTATGCCTGGCCCATGAAGGCATTTGGATTTGTGACTTTTGTTTCAAATTGTGTCTATGAATTCACACATACATACACACACATCTGTCATATATATATATATATATATATATGTATGTATATATATATATTTTTTTGAATCTCATTATACATGCCATTTGTTTAATTTTTTGAATAGGTAATGGAATGACATCACTCAAAAGTCTAAAACTCTAAAAAGGTATTTATCTTTAATTGTTGTTTGTAGGATCCTATGTAATTCCATTCAATCGAACTTGTGAATTGAGTGATTCAAATCTTCCATCTTCCTATTCATCTTTTTTTTTTTGCCGGATTGATCTGATAGTTTCTGAGAGCCATGTGTTAAATTCTTGTTCTGAGTAATTTCTCTTTGTAATTCTGTCAATGTTTGTGTCAGACTCTTTTGGGCTACATTTTTAGGAGTGTAGAGTTCAATATTTTTATATCTCATAGATCTTTTCGTGAAATATTTATGTAATAAATCTCTTGTCCCTAAGAAAAATAAATATTATTTTTTAAAAAGACATACAGTGAAAAATCTTATACCCATTCTTGTCCCCCATATCCCTATTACCTCAAATATGATTATATTTTGTCCCCTTTTTTACACAAAAGCATACAGTAATATTGTTCCTTACCCCCCTCCCCATTTAACAAAATACTTTGGAGAACTTTCTAATAAGTGTACAGAGATATTCCTCATTTTTAAAATGTACAGGACTTCCCTGGCAGTCCAGTGGTTAAGACTCCATGCTTCTACTGCAGGGGGCATGGGTTCGATCCCTGGTCAGGGAACTAAGATCCTGCATGTGGCGCAATGCAGCCAAAAACAAAACAAAACAAAACAAAACAACGGTACAATATTCCTTTAGATTATATCCCCTCGTGTTTATTTAACCAATTTCCTGTGTATGGATTGTTTCCAGTCTTGCAATGAGCAGGATAGTACATAGGTCATTTTTCACATGTGCAAGCATATTTGTAGCATGAATTCAAAAGTGAAATTGCTGGATTAAAGGGAACATGCATTTGTAATTCTGATATACACCCAAGTACCTTCCATGGGGGCTGTACCAATTTATACTCCCAACAGCAAGGTATAAAAGTATCTGTTTCCCCACAGCTTTACCTACAGAGTGTCAGCTTTTTGGATTTTTTTTTTTTTTTTTTTTTGCCAATCTTCTGAGTGCAAAATGGTATCTTGAGGTAGTTTTAGTTTGCCTTTTTGTCGTTATATGTGAGGTTTAACATTTTTTCACATGGTTAAGAGCTCTAACTCTAATTCACATATCTTGCCTATTTTTTCTCTTCAATTGTTAGTTTATTTGTTGATGTCTGAGAGCTCTTTATATATTAGAGTGATTAGCCATTTTGTAGGTTTCTTTCCTAATGGAGAGAAGTTAGGTATCAGTATATGGCTTCAGGGTCAGCCAGTCTTGGGTTCACGTCTTGACTCTGTTACTCCCTCACTGTGGCACTTGGATGAAGGACACACCCACCCCCTCTGTGCCTCAGTTTCCCCGTGTGTTAGGTGGAATAACAAGAGTGCCAGTCTCATGATGATGATGGAGTGGTCTCCCTTTTTCCCCTGCAGGGCCGAAGCAGCAAGGCTAAGAAACCACCTGGAGAGAATGACTTCGAGACCATCAAGCTCATAAGCAATGGTGCCTACGGGTGAGCCACCCGGGGCTCTGGCGGGGGGAGGGTGGCGGAGGCCGGGTGTCTCGGAGGTGATGGCCGGTCCTCGCTCTCTCCCCCTGCAGCGCCGTCTACCTGGTGCGGCACCGGGAAACGAGGCAGCGCTTCGCGATGAAGAAGATCAACAAGCAGAACCTGATCCTGCGCAACCAGATCCAGCAGGCCTTCGTGGAGCGCGACATCCTCACCTTCGCTGAGAACCCCTTTGTGGTCGGCATGTTCTGCTCCTTTGAGACCCGGCGCCACCTCTGCATGGTCATGGAATATGTGGAAGGTGTGGCTGCCTGCAGGGCTGCAGGGAAGATGAGGGGATGCTCGCTAGTCAGGGCTGCTGGGGGTGGCCTGCCTGAGTCCCAGTCACCAAATTAACTACCCACCTGTATGTTTATCCAACCATTTATCCATCCAGTCACTGATCATCCATTCCATCTGTTTATTTATATCCAGCCATCTATTGATTTATCTTCATTTCTCTCAATATAGATACATCCATCCAATTATCCACCCTTCCTTCATTTCATCTATTTATTTGCTAATCCATCTGTTTTTCTATCCATATATCTATGTGCCATCTCTCCATCCGTCCATCCATTTGATTATCCGTCTGTCCATCCATATTTCTGTTTATCCATTACATTGTTATTTATTTTATTCAAGTATAGTTGATTTACAATATTATATTACATCTTTTTTTGTGTGTGTGTGTGGTACGTGGGCCTCTCACTGTTGTGGCCTCTCCCCTTGCGGAGCGTAGGCCCCGGACGCGCAGGCTCAGCGGCCATGGCTCACGGGCCCAGCCGCTCCGCGGCATGTGGGATCCTCCCAGACCGGGGCACGAACCCGTGTCCCCTGCATCGGCAGGCGGACTCTCAACCACCGCACCACCAGGGAAGCCCTACATCTATTTTTTAAAATTAATAGACTTCACTTTTTAGAGCAGTTTTAGGTTTATAGAAAAATTGATTGGAAAGTACTGAGAGTTCCCACATACTCGCTTCCCCCTCCCCCCAGTTTCCCGTGTTATTTACATCTTGTATTAGTATGATACATTGGTTACAATTGATGAACAAATATTGATACATAATTATTAACTAAAGTCCGTAATTTATATTAGGGTTCATTGCTTGTATTGTACATCTGTTTTCCATCAATCCATCTTTTTCTATATCTAGACATTCATTCATCTATCTATTTATTCACCTAACTACTTACCATCCATCTCTCCACCAATACCTATTTACCTATTTATTAATCCATCGGCTATCCATCCCTCTTTCCATCCATCCATTTACTGTTCTTAGTTTTATTCATTCATCCAAACCTCCATTCTAGCAGCTATCTCATTTTCTCTAGCAAGCTATTTAAATCCATCTATTCATCCACAATTCATCCATCAATTTATCTGTCCATTTGCCATCCATCCAATCATCCAACCACCACTGTATAGGTTTTTCATCTGTTTATCCATCCCCAACATTAATCTATCTATCATCCAAACAGACATGTATTATGGTTATTAGGACACACACATGATCTCACAGGGATACAACTGTGCCACTTCCAAGCCTTAATTGAGCATTCAGTCACTCAACAGGTGTCCCCTCATCATCTCCCTCATGCCACATGCTGTGCTGGGCGCTGGTGGTTACCCAGACAGACACACTTTTCCCTCATGTAGGTAACATTCAAGTCTGTATAAACATACAATAAACAAGAAAAATAAGCCAAAAGAGACAAGGTTGTTTCATGTAGTGAGGTTGGCAACAAGGGATATAAGGCTCAGGAAGACCATGGCCACATGGGCACTTTATTCTCTGCATAAGTGTGTGTCAGGATTATCTGGTGCCCAAATTCAGATTCCCTGGCAGTCCAGTGGTTAGGACTCCATGCTTCCACTGCAGAGGGCACGGCTTCAAGTCTGATTCATCAGTTTCTGACATAGATAAACCTGGCTCAAGAGGAAAAAAAAGGAAAGAAAGAAATTTATTGACTTGTGATAGAAAAAATCCATGTCACCTTCAGGAATGGCTGTATCTAGGTGCTCAAATCATGTCATTAGTAATCGCTCCATATTTTGGCTCTGTGGACTTCCCTTTAAACAGGCCCTGATATAGTGGGGTTACTATCCAACAGATTCCGGTTTACATTCTATGCGCTTAGTAATCTTTGTGAAAAAATAGGGAAAAGTCATTGGCGCAACTTGGGTTACATGCTGACCCAGCTGTTAAACCGGGAAGGAAATCTGGCCCTTGTAAGAAAAAGGAGAAATGGACACTGAAGGAGACTAAAATATGAATGCTGTTTGCAGTAACTCTGGTGGGGGCAAGTAATTTATATATTAAGTCCCCGGACCCTCAAGTTTCAGACTCCAGATCAAGTGCCTAAACTCAGTAGATAAGCAGGCAGCCTTGGCCCAAACCAAACCTTACCTCTACCATCAACTCCCTGCATGACCCAACATCTCTCTGAGTCTCAGTCCCCTCCTGGGTAAAATCAGCTGATTATACTGACATTGGAGGATGGCTAAGAGGGCAAGAGAAGCCTGGTAGAGGGCAGTCCCTGTGCAAGCTGGGGAGAGGGAGACCCCTATCGAAGCCTCAGTTTTCCTTAGCTATAAAACTGGGGCAATGTGAGATGGGGACCCGGTACTACGGTGCATGTTGAGTGCTCAGCTCTGAGCCAGGGGTACCTCCCTCTTCACGTGGGCCTATTCCTTCACCCCCAGGGGGGGACTGCGCCACCCTGCTGAAGAACATTGGGGCGCTACCTGTGGAGATGGCCCGCATGTACTTCGCTGAGACAGTGCTGGCGCTCGAGTACTTGCACAACTATGGCATCGTGCACCGCGACCTTAAGCCTGACAAGTGAGCCTTGACCTTTCCCATCACTCCTTCCCTGCCCCTCGGGAGGCCCTGGCATGGAAGGGCCAGGAGTGAAGTGGATGGTCCTCGCCGCTGAGCCCTCAGCTTGTTTCTGCAGCCTCCTTATCACCTCCATGGGGCACATCAAGCTTACGGATTTTGGCCTTTCCAAGATGGGGCTTATGAGCCTAACCACCAACCTATATGAGGGCCACATTGAGAAGGACGCCCGGGAGTTCCTGGACAAACAGGTGTGTGTGCGGGAGTGGGGGTCACTTCGGGTGGAGTGACCCGGCAGGACTGTGGGGCCGAGGGCCTGGCGGGGGGCACTGCTCCCCCGGGAGGCCCCTCCTGTGGCCAGGGCGTGGGCTGACGTCCTGCCCCCAGGTGTGTGGGACCCCAGAGTACATCGCACCCGAGGTCATCCTGCGCCAGGGCTATGGCAAACCGGTGGACTGGTGGGCCATGGGCATCATTCTCTACGAGTTCCTGGTGGGCTGCGTGCCCTTCTTTGGAGACACACCTGAAGAGCTCTTTGGACAGGTCATCAGTGGTGCGTGCCTCCGCGGTGGGCAGGCAGTGGGCACGGAAACATGGGCTGGCCCGGGGCCTCATGGACTCCAAAAGCGAACCCCAGCCCTACACCTTGCTCTGCAGATGACATCCTGTGGCCCGAGGGGGACGAGGCCCTGCCCACGGATGCCCAGCACCTGATATCCAGCCTCCTGCAGACCAACCCCTTGGGCCGGCTAGGGGCAGGTAAGGGGTCGCAGAGCTGGGGGGGTCTGTTGTCCGGGAGCAGGGCTCCAAGTGCCGTGTCCCTGGGCCAGAAAATGGGTGGGGAGCTGGGCTGCTTGGCTGGCCATAGCTGTCGCAAGAATTCCCTCCCCTACACCCTCCACCCCTTCCTCCCCAGGCGGTGCCTTTGAGGTGAAGCAGCACAGTTTCTTTCGAGACCTGGATTGGACAGGGCTCCTGAGGCAGAAGGCCGAGTTCATCCCCCACCTGGAGTCCGAGGATGACACCAGCTACTTTGACAGTGAGCGGGGACGGGGTGTGGGATCCTTTGAGGGGGCACTTGCATATGGCCTGGGCTGGGACGCAGCTGGGTAGGAGACTAGCCCCTTAGACGAGAGGAGAGGGCTGAAGTTGTGTCGGGAGCGGGGCTTGGAATAGGGGCGGGGCTCAGTCTGAGAAGAAGGTAAGAAAGGAAGCTGGGGTAGGGGTGGGGCCTGGACAGGAGTAAGTTCTAAAACTGGGACTGGACCTAGGTTACGAGGCGGTGCTAGGACGCGGCACGAGGCAAGAGCCTGGGCTGGCAGAGGCGGAGCCAGGGTGGAGAGCGCCTTCGGTGCAATCTGGGGATGTGGCCTCTGTGGAGGCGGGGCTAGACGAAGCCTCAGAGAGTGGGACGGGGACCCAGCGAGGGGGCAGGACCTAAATCTGATCCGAGAAAGGGGCAGGGGTGTGGCCGGGCCTGCAGGACCCGAACCTGTCTCCGGTGGGGGTGTGATTTGAGGAGTGGACCCATGCCCGCGGTCACGACCCACACCTCCACTCCAGCCCGCTCAGACAGGTATCACCATGTGAACTCGTATGACGAGGATGACACGACGGAGGAGGAGCCCGTGGAGATCCGCCAGTTCTCCTCCTGCTCCCCGCGCTTCAGCAAGGTGAGGCCAGGCGGGGACAGAGGTGGGGTGAGACCGTCGGGAGGGGGGACCTGTGTTTAAGTACGGGATGGAGGTGGGCCTGAAGTGGCCAGGGGCTGAGGAGGCTATGGGGAGCAGGGTCCAGGCCCAAGGTCTCAGACTAGAGAAGTTACTGAGGCGGTGAGAATCGGGGAGTGATGAGGCTTGGGCGGGGGCGGCGGGGGAACATCCTCGCTGGATGTCTTGGAACCGACCTTTGGCATCGAGTGGAATCTAACGGGAGCCTGGAGAGTTGTGGAAATGAGGACCCACAGTGGGGCGGGGCTAGATCTGGAAGGGGCGGGGTCAGGGCCTGGGGATGGAGGGGGCTGGGTCAGGCCTTGGCGAGGCTGGGCAACGTCTCGCTTTTAGGAACAGCACGTAGCGGGGGTGCAGGACCTGCCTAGGGCGAAGGCACACATAACTGGGCGGGGCCTGGAGAGGCGGGGCAGGAAGGAGAGCAGATTCTTTAGGGCTTGGGCAGGGCAGGGTCTAGAATAGGTCGGAGCCTAATTTTGTGGGGTGGGGCCAGAACTGAAGAACTGTAGGTGGTCGGGATCGGCCCAGAATTGGGGGGCTGGGACCCCGGCTTTACTGGGGCGGAGCGTAGTTTGGCCGGGTCCAGTAGCGGGAATTCGATTGGTTCGGGAGGGAAGGCGGGACCTGGGGGCTGGACTTGCCTCCATCACCATTCATCCGTCCTTGAAGGTGTATAGCAGTATGGAGCAGCTGGCGCAGCACGAGCCCAAGACCCCCGTGGCAGCAGCGGGGACCAACAAGCGGGAGCCGAGCGCCAAGGGCCCAGAGGAGAAGGTGGCCGGCAAGCGGGAAGGCCTAGGTGGCCTGACCCTGCGCGAGAAGACCTGGAGAGGGGGCTCCCCGGAGATGTGAGCAGGGGCAGGATTTGGGGTTTGGGTCCTTTTGGGTCCTTTTGGACCTGAAGGGGAGTAACTCCTCTGACCACGCCCCCTTTGCGCAGCAAGCGCTTCTCGGCGTCCGAGGCCAGCTTCCTGGAGGGGGAGGCCAGTCCTCCGTTGGGCGCGCGCCGCCGTTTCTCGGCGCTGCTGGAGCCCAGCCGCTTCAGCGCCCCCCAAGAGGACGAGGATGAGGCCCGGCTGCGCAGGTCTGCTCGGCCCAGCTCCGACCCCCCAGGCTCGCTGGATGCGCGGGCCCCCAAGGAGGCAGCTCAAGGGGATGGCACCCCCAGCGCCGGGGACCCGGAGGCCAGTGAGTGCCCCTTCCTGCCGCCTTCCCCAATTCCTCAGGGGTCATATATGAGCGTTCAATGAGCCTGTACTGTTTATGCAAGTTCTCGTGTACTCTTCACACTCCAATCTGGGATTCTCATCAATATGAGGAAGACCCGTTTTCCATGGTCAGTCAACAAACGTATCTGAGCACTCCTCTGAGTCAGGAGCTGTTCGTGACGCATGTTACCTGCTCCCATGAAATTCACAATCCAGCAAGGGAGAGAAGTGGGAAGCGCATTCCAGGCAGAGGGAACAGCGTGCGAGAAGTTTATAACCTTGGAGTGACCCCTAACCCACCTGCTCTGTTGCAGCCGACCGCCCACGCCCAGGCGACCTCTGCCCATCCTCGAAGGATGGGGACCCATCAGGCCTGAGAGCCACCAATGACCTGGTTCTGCGCCGGGCGCGGCACCAGCAGCTGTCAGGAGACCCGGTGGTAGAGAAGCGGCCTTCTCGAACCGGGGGCAAAGTCATCAAGTCAGCCTCGGCCACTGCCTTGTCTGTCATGATCCCTGCAGGTGACACTGGGCCCCGCCTGGCAGGGGAGGGGCTGCCCCCATTGGTGCCAGGTGCATTTTCCTTGTCCACAGTGACTGGCTCTGGGATGGGCCAGTGAGAGCTCTGGGACTTTGACTTGGGAGGAGGGAGGAGCGGACACAGGGAGACCTGTGTCTGTTGGCTTTGACCTCTGACCATGGGTCTGTGTCTGCAGTGGACCCCCATGGAAGCTCACCCTTGGCCAGCCCCATGTCCCCACGATCTCTCTCCTCCAACCCATCCTCACGGGACTCCTCACCGAGTCGGGACTACTCGCCAGCTGTCAGTGGGCTTCGCTCCCCCATCACCATCCAACGCTCGGGCAAGAAGTATGGCTTCACACTGCGTGCTATCCGCGTCTACATGGGTGACTCAGATGTCTACAGTGTACACCACATTGTCTGGGTGAGCACTAATGGGCGGAGCCTGTGTTCCACGGTGGGAGTGGGGAGAGAGACACCGCCCCCTCCCCAGGGGTGAGGGACAGCTCAAACTCTGGAACCAGGCAACCTAGATGAGACTCCTCTGTGACCCTCCTCTGTAACTTTTCCTTTCTGACTCTCAGTTTCTTCATTTGTAAACTGGGGAGAATAACTGTTATTTCATAAACTGTTATGAAGATGACCGTGCCTGCAGAGCTAGGTGTCTGGCACATAAGCTTAGGGAGCTTTCCTTGTTACCAAGCCTGTTAATTCTGCTCCTGTGGGGTTCCCTATCCCCAGCACGTGGAGGAGGGGGGCCCAGCCCAGGAGGCAGGGCTCTGTGCCGGGGACCTCATCACCCACGTGAATGGGGAGCCTGTGCATGGCATGGTGCATCCTGAGGTCGTCGAGCTGATCCTTAAGGTGAGTCCATGGGAGAGCGCCAACTGTCTTGGGGTGAGGGTGGGGCGAAGGGTGGGGGAGATCCCGGGGAGTTGGAGTTGCCAGAGCAGCTTCCAGCAGAGAACTTCCCCCTTTCTTCCCCCAGAGTGGCAACAAAGTAGCCGTGACCACCACGCCCTTCGAAAATACCTCCATCCGCATCGGCCCTGCGCGGCGCAGCAGCTACAAGGCCAAAATGGCTCGGAGGAACAAGCGGCCCTCTGCCAAGGAGGGCCAGGAGAGGTGGGTGGGGCCAAGTGCAGTGGGAGGGGCTATAAACAGCAGGCCCCTGGAACACTCCAGTTTATGAGCGATGGCCAGGGCTTACGTGGGAGGGGCATAGGTGAGGACAGGAGAAGGGACATTCACAGGAAAGGTGGCCGGGGCCACCAAGTGAAGAGCAAAACCAAGACAACAGAGAAGGAGGGGCTGGGAAAGCGGGAGGAGTCAGGAAAGGAGGATGTACCAAGCTCCTAGGCTGAAGGAAAGGCACTGTGGGAGCAGAGCTGAGCCAGCAGATGTGGACCAAGAGGGTGCCGTCCAGGAGATGATTCTGCCTTGCTGGATGTATTATATTTAGGCGACTGAGAGGGGCCGGGAGAAGAGATTTCTATCTGGGATGAGTATGCCAGGCCAGTAGAAATAATTTCTTCCCTTATATGTAGGAGGAACTAGGAGAGGTGGGTGGAGCCAGGAGAGTTTTCTGTTTTGATCAGTGGGTTTGACCTGGACAAGGAGTGAGTGGGGATTTGAGATAAGCCTGGCTGAGTCCAGTGAATTTTTTCCCAATCTGACAGGTGGGTTTAGTTGGAGAGGGAGGGGCTAGACAGGTGGACGCGGCCAAAAAAGGTTGGTTCTGTTTTGATGGGTGTTTCCAGCTTGGACTGTGAGTGGTCAGAAAGGAATGGGTAGACCTGAGGTGGGAGGAGCCAAGTGGGACGGAGCTAAAGGAAGTTCTTCGGTCTGGAACTGTGTGGTAGCTGAAGAGGGAGGGGTCAGAAAGGGTGGGTGGTTCCAGGAGGTACCTTGAAGTCCTGAAGTGGGAGGAGCCGGGAGCTCTGGAGTCTGGTCTAGGGAAGGTGGTCCCCTCCTTGTCCTCCAGCAAGAAGCGTAGCTCCCTCTTCCGCAAGATAACGAAGCAGTCGAACCTGCTGCACACTAGCCGCTCTCTGTCGTCGTTGAACCGTTCGCTGTCGTCCAGTGACAGCCTCCCGGGCTCGCCCACGCACGGACTGCCGGCGCGCTCGCCCACCCACAGCTACCGCTCCACGCCTGACTCCGCCTACCTAGGTAGGCCCTGAGCCTGCGCGGGGGCCGAGCTGCGCGCGGTGGCGGGTCGGTGCCCTGGCGGCGCCCGCGGCGCTCATCGTCCTCTCTCGCCCGTCCACAGGCGCCTCGTCCCAGAGCAGCTCGCCGGCCTCGAGCACGCCCAACTCGCCAGCGTCGTCGGCCTCGCACCACATCCGGCCCAGCACGCTGCACGGCCTGTCGCCGAAGCTGCACCGCCAGTACCGCTCTGCGCGCTGCAAGTCGGCCGGCAACATCCCGCTGTCGCCGCTAGCGCACACGCCGTCCCCGACACAGGCGTCGCCGCCGCCGCTGCCGGGCCACACGGTGGGCAGCTCTCACACGACGCAGAGCTTTCCGGCCAAGCTGCACTCGTCGCCGCCAGTGGTGCGCCCGCGCCCTAAGAGTGCCGAGCCCCCGCGCTCGCCACTCCTCAAACGCGTGCAATCAGCAGAGAAACTGGGAGCCTCGCTGGGCGCCGACAAGAAGGGCGCGCTGCGCAAACACAGCCTCGAGGTGGGCCACCCGGATTTCCGCAAGGACTTCCACGGCGAGCTAGCGCTGCATAGCCTCGCCGAGTCGGACGGCGAGACGCCCCCTGTCGAGGGTCCCGGCGCGACCCGGCACGTCGCCGTCCGCCGCCTGGGCCGCCAGGAGTCGCCCCTGAGCCTGGGCGCGGACCCGCTGCTGCCGGCTTCGAGTAAGGAGAAAGAGTCCCCGGGTGGCGCCGAGGCCTGCACTCCGCCCCGCGCGACGACCCCCGGGGGCCGGACCCTGGAGCGCGACGCCAGCGGCACGCGACACCAGAGCGTGCAGACAGAGGACGGCGCGGGCGGGGCGGCCAGGGCCGTGGCCAAGGCGGCGCTGAGCCCGGTGCAGGAACACGAGACGGGCCGGCGCAGCAGCTCCGGCGAAGCAGGCACGCCCCCGGTGCCCATTGTCGTAGAGCCTGTGCGGTCTGGGGCCAAGGCTGAGGTGCCACAACTCCCAAGTGTGGACTCCAAGGGGTTGCAGGAATCTGCACCCCTGGCACCTCCCGCACCTGAGGCCCCGCGGGGCCGGGAGCGCTGGGTGCTGGAGGTGGTGGAGGAGCGGACCACGCTGAGCGGGCCTCGTTCCAAACCTGCCTCTCCCAAGCTCTCCCCAGAGCCCCAGACCCCCTCCCAAGCCCTAACAAAGAATGTACCCAGCAGTGCAGGGCCCCCAGCCCCACCTGCTTCCCTCCTGGTCCCCACCACCAAGCCTGAGGTGGCGCTGACTTCCCGGTGCCCTGCTGAAGCTGTGCCCCCAGCAGCCCCGACCAAAAAAGGGGCACCCTGCCCCATGCCTCCGGGCCCATAGCAAAGGGAGCCACTGGCCCCGCGCTGTACAGCCGCCTGTATACATATGTACACATATAAATAAAGTGCGTCCGTGCTGCGTGAGCTTTCTAGAGCTCGCCCCTCCTCCCCTAGCAAGGCAGGACATCATGTTTCCTCCCCCTTGCCTGTGTGCTTGTTGAGGGGTGGAACTCCAGTCCTGGTTACCATAAAGAGGGGAGGTGAGTCTTGGTTGGCCCTTCCTTGTGGTCCCACTTTGTGTCTCCCCTATGTGCCAGCTGCCCCCAGACCCTCAGCAAACTGCAGTGCTGTTCTGAGTCCCAGTGCCCACCTGAAGAAAAGACTAACAGCCTCATTTACCGATTTCTTTTTATTCCTCAACAATCCTGAGTGAGGTGTTATGATTCCCATTTTGCAGATGAGTAGACTGAGTCACAGAGAGGTTAAGGCACATGATTAAGGCCAAACAGATAGGAAGAGACTAAATAGATTCAAACTGAAATCCAAACTGGCCCCTGAGCCTTAGCTCTTATATGCTCTGCTGGGCTTCCTAGAGAGAAGGCCCTGCTCTACTTTCCACAGGGCTCCCATGCCTTCACCAGAGGCTGGAAGGCCTTCCAGAGGGCGGGCAGCTGGGCACACAGTGTGCCCCCACCCCGGTGCTCCTCTCTTTTGTTCCGATTCATGTCACCCACACAGGCCCAGGGCCTTTCTGGGGCTACACACCACTTGGAATGGTCTTCTGTGGCATTGAAGGTTGGCCCAGCTAGCCCAGGGAAGGCTGTCTGGGTCACATCCAGTACGTGCTGGACCCCAGAGCAGTTGGAGGGCAGGATGCCAGAAGATCTTTGCCAGAACTGGACCTGTAGGTCACTGCCAAGGGCTTCCACCAACCAGCCAGAGTACAGGTCTGCAGAAGATGGAGAGAGGACATGGACAGGGTGAGGATCACGGCTAGGGATTCCCTAGGCCACTTCCCATCTCTGAGCTGTTTCCTCAGTTATCAATCCCTGGCAATCTGGGGGATTATAACATTAAGACTAACAGCCCTTACTAAATGCTTTATATGCATCATGCCACTCAACAGCCCTTTAAAGTTGATACCATTATTCCCATTTTTCAAAAAGGTAAGTTGAGGCCCTGGTTAAATCGTGTATCACACAGCCAGAAACCAACATTTGAACACAGGTATATTGGTTGTTTACCTCTCATGTGATTATGACTCCAAGGTGTTCTAGTCCCTAACCATGACCTGCCCTCAGCCATGGACACACCAGACACCCCCTCTGCAGAAAAAGTTCTCCAACTGTCAACCTCAAGGCTCACCATCTCCAAACTTTCCAAATTTGGCAAAGCTCTGGAACACGTGTCCTTTGTTTGATGTGAGTGTTACACTGCTGTTCCATGGTCCCTGGCGAACATGATGGCCCTTGACTACCTCCTCCAGGTGGGGGAATTTCTGGGCGAAGTCCCCTTCCAGCCTATGGTCATACACGAGGGGATAGGTGAAGGTCAGCTGTCTGCCTGGAGGGCAAGGGGAGAAGAAAACGAGGGACTGTTCCAAGATCCTAGCCTGGGAATCAGGGACTCACCCTGCCTCCCCGTCTCCACTCACTGATATCCAGGAACTGGGTGAGAGGAAAAGATACACAGATCAGGGTCTGCCCATAGTTCCGGGCACTAGGAGGCCAGCTGTACGCAGCAGAGGAGGCAGGTGGAGGGAAGTTCGGAACGCTGTGGATCAACCAGAAGCCCCCTTCTTGGTCCAGGAGCAGCACACCTGAACCAGAAACTGGAGATCAGGGGGACTGCTTGAGGCATCCCAGCGAGCACATGTGCAACCCAGGAACACTCAGTCTGTAGGGGGCCCTGGACCACAGGACCAGTGGGCAGTGTCAGAACCACCGCTGAGCTCAGTTTCCACAGCCATCGATTCTCATAGTCCAGAGGAAGGACAGTGTTGATTTAAAATAAGGAAACAGATGGCTAGGGCCTGACAGAGCAGCCCACCCTCACCCCCCTGGCAACTCATGGGTTAGCTGGGGGAAATGCACAGGGAAACCAGAACTCTTCCCCAGTCCCCAGTCTGGCCTCACCCTTCGTGTGCCCACGGCTGGAAGAGTCCTGAGACCCGCTGGATCGAGGCGGTTGGTCATTGTAGAGTAGAAAGGCGAGCTGGGGATGATGGACAGGGGCAACTTGAAGGTTCCCCCAAGTCGGGCCCACCCTAGAGTCCCACCCCTGGTTCCGCCGGGGGCGTCTTCACCTGGCTGGTGGTGTTTCGGTACAGCGGCAGCAGGCTGCGGCCCACGGCCCCCGTGGAGCTGCTGATGAGCCCCGCACCGTCGCGCCAGCCCCCTGAGTCTTCGTCTAAGTACTTGTACCGCAGCCCCCTCTGCGCCGCATCTCCGGGCCCTGTGTGGGCCGGCAGCTTGTAGACGACGAACCTGGAGGTTAGGAAATGGACAGAATAGCGGGAGAAGAGAAGGAACCCCAGTCTTCACCTAGGAACGCAGCAATCCCCAATGCGGCCCTGGAGGGACGGTCGGCTCCCGCGCACTCACCAGTCCACAGGCTGCCCCGAGTCCCCGTAGCAGGTCAGGGTCCCTACAGGGATCCAGAGCAGCGCGGCCGATAGCAGCAAACTCAGGGCGTCCATGAGCTCAGAGCTCTAGCTGGGGTCTAGAAATCTGTGTCGGGACCGCAAGGCGCAGGGTCACGAGCTGGGCCAGACCCGGCCTCTGGTGACTTTCACTTCCCCAAACCCGCCTGGGAACCCAGGCCCAGGCATCACGAGGATGGAGACTCCGCCCGCGAGGTGAGAAGCAGAGGTTTGAACAGGTAGTCAAGGATCCTCCAGAGGGCTCGGCTTTCTTCCGTACCGTCACTCCCTGCAGGCTCCGCCCCCGACCCGGCCAGCCTGGGGCCTCCTCCTGCTTCCGGCAGACTAGTCCCTGATAGGCTCCACGCTCTGGCTCGGCCCAGACACGGCCTCTCATGGCCAGGTGGTTTCCAGTGTCCGGCCTCCGGCTCTACTCCTGGCCAATCACAGCCCACGCCCCTCCAGCAGGCCCCGCCTCCGTCTCTTTCAATTCTGGCTAATCCCAATCAACACTCTTCCGCTGAACCTCGCTCCTCCCCTGGCTTCTCCGTCAGAGGTAAATTTGGATTTTTTTTTCCTTTCCTGCCTTACAGCCTGAGGTCCAACTCTTGTGATTTTTGCTCCCTTAAAGGGCGCTTGCCCTCCTGGTCCTCCCCCTTTTCATTCTGCACGTTCCCCCCACCCCCCGCCACCGTCGCTGAGCTAGCCAAGGGGTCACTTCGGATGATGACAGGGTGAAGGATGACGGGGCTCTGGGACCCGGCTGAGGATTTTTTTTTTTTTTGGCTGCGTTGGGTTTTCGTTGCTGCGCGTGAGCTTTACTCTAGTTGCGGTGAGCGGGGGCTACTCTTCTTTGCCGAGCGCGGGCTTCTCATTGCGATGGCTTTTCGTTGCGGGGCACCTGCTCTAGGCGTGCGGACTTCAATAGTTGCAGCACGCAGGCTCGGTAGTTGTGGCTCGCGGGCTCTAAAGCGCAGGCTCAGTAGTTGTGGCCCTTGGGCTTAGTTGCTCCGCGGCATGTGGGATCTTCCCCCACCAGGGCTCCAACCCGTGTCCCCTGCATTGGCAGGTGGATTCTTAATCACTGTACCACTAGGGAAGCCCCCGGGGCTGAGGATTCTTAAGTGGAGGAAGATGGTCCCTGTGAATGTGTCTGGGTTTCGAAGCAGGAGACAGGGACAATGTAGCCTGACCTTGGGGTGGGGGAAGGACCGGCTGCAAGTGCCTGAGGAGGGTTGCCCAGTTTTAGGAGAGGAGGGTGTAGTGTGTGTATGGCTCCCCAATATCACCTCTGGGGTTAAGCTTCTTCCCAACTTCCACACCCAAAACCCACAAATTCAGACCAACACTGAAGCTTTATCTGGGAGGAGCATTTTTACGAGACCCGTAACCATTCACAGCAATGCCAGCCGCTATCTGGAGCTTCAGGAGTCACAGCGTGAAGGCTTCTTCTAGAACCAGGGTCTCTGGGAAGCCTCACCGCACAACACCTCCGTTGTCTAGGGCCACCTGTGAGCTGGCCTGATGGTCCAGCTCTCTGAGGGTCTGTCTCTTTGTCAGAAGTATCTAAGTATCCACCTGAGTCCGTTTATTTGGAGGTCTGTCTCGCTCGGTCTGCATGACCGTGTGTCTGCGGCTCCCTTTGGTCAAGGACATGTGGGAACTTCTGCTGGAGGCTCCCCCAGGTCTGTCTATGGGCCAGTCCTTGGTGGATCTGTGGGCCCAAGAGTCCAGACGAGGGTTCCTCCGAGGGAAAACCACCGTGCCTGGATCCGTTCTTGTTCTCACCCCAGTCCCCAGAAAAGGTCCAAGTGCCGGGGCGGGGCTCAGAGATGACGCTTCATGTGCAAGGCCAGATGATCCGAGCGCGAAAAAGCACGCGAACAGAGCTGGCAGCGGAAGGGACGCTGACCGGTGTGCTTTCGGTAGTGACGGGTCAGCTCGTCGGAGCGCGCGAACCTCCAGCCACAGCCGTCCCACGTGCAGGCGTATGGCTTCTCCCCTGGGGGGGACGAGGAAGCCTTGAGAGCCACTGTCCCCCACACCTGGTCCCAGAGTCCTCCCTCCTAGCCTTGGCCGAGACTAGGGTGAGGCAAGTGAGGCGCCTAGGTCGTGACGTTTAAGGAGGCACTCACTCTTGGGGAGGGTCTGAATCTGTACCCAGGACCGGCCTCTGCTACCCCGACCCTTCTTCTTCTGTGCCTGCTGGCGCCAGGCCCCTCTTCACTTCCTGGTCACAAGTCGCGCCCTCTACACTACTAGCCCTACTTCCTGTGCCCGGTACCCTGCCCCTGCGTCCTAATGCCGCCACAATCTTCGTCCTTTGGCACTGCCCCTATGTCCCAGCCCCTCCTTTGCACCAGGGGATCCTCAAGCTGCTGCCCAATCCTGTCCCTGGCCTTGGCCCTTGAGCCCCGAAATCCACCTGGTGTTCCAGGCCCTGTCCCCAGTGATCATGCTCTCCCCCTGCTAGACGTGGCCCCTCCTCCCTGCGTTCCTGGACGGGTCTGTACACGTGGCCCCATCCTCTGAGCGGACCCCTATGCATAGGCCTCATTCCTCCTCCTCCCCGCCTCTGTTCCACGTCCCCTCCCCTGTCTTTGGCTTCTCGGGACCCGGCTTCTTCTATGCCTACCCTCCTGTATTTCCCAGCCATTTCCCTTTGCTCTCCAGGATCTGCCTCTGCGTCCGGGCCCCTGAAACTAACTCTCCTGAGCTCCAGCACGCCCCCTACAGTCTAACCAAGCAACCCACTCTGTATACTCCTGGCTACCACCCCAGAACACCTAACTCCGTTCCCGCTTGCCCCAAAACTGAACCCTGGGTCTTTGGCCCCGCCCCTGGTATTTCGAGCTGTCCTCTCCCCGCAGTCCCTCCTCTAGCCCCGGCCCCTACACATCTTGCCTGGCTTTCTGCTCTTCGGCCCGTCCCTGGCCCAGGTCTTAGCCCTCGGTTCCTTGAAATGCTTCCCAGGTTCTCCATGTCCTCTCTCCGTCCCCACATGCTTTCCGCACTACTTCCCATCCGGCTCCTGATGTTCCAGACTCGTCCCCAGCTCCTTCTGCCCAGCCTTTTGCTCCGAGACTTTGCTTTAGCCCCGCCCCTTGCTCCCGGTTTCCAGCTCCTCTGCAGCTCTAGGCTCCCAAGGTCCCACCCAGCCCCGCCCCTGCACCGGGCCCTGCCCTCTCACCTGTGTGCGTGCGTAGATGCGCCTTCAGGTGAGAACTCTTGGTGTAGCTCTTTCCGCAGCCCGGGTGCGTGCACGTGTGCGCAGCCTGCCTCTTGCGCGCCCACGATCGCCTGCTGCGCTTGGGTGGCGCGGCCTCCGCGGTCCCTCCTGGGTCTCCTGTGGTCCCCCCGAGTCCTGCACCCGTCGTCCCGGGCCCTAGACAACTCAGGAAGGAGTGGGGCGTGGCGGGACCGGGCGCCGGAGCCTGGAGCCCGCGGAAGAGCTGGAAGTGCCCTTGGTACTGCGGCATCGGGTACAGCGCAGGGTACCCCGACAGCAGCCCGTAGGGGGCTCCCGGCGCTGCAGGCACTGAAAGCCCCGTCCGGGGGAAATAGCTGCTGGAGGAACTCGCACCCGGTCCCGGGTACATCGGCTGCAGCGGCAGCGCCTTGTGCTCGGGGGCTGGAATCAGGGCTGGGCCCACGAAGGCATCGGGAGCCGGGGTTCGTGGGGTCGGGCGCGCCCAACCCGGGTGCTCCTCGGGACCCAAGAGCCCAGCCACCAGCCCCGGGCCTCCCGCGTACGCGCCCAGAGTCTCGGGCGGCAGTGGGAATTGCACCCCGGAACCTTCGCCAGGCGCCAGAGCGCAAGTCTGGGGGACGCAGGTCTGGAGCGCGGTGCCCGGCTCTGGGCACGGAAAGTTGGTGAGGAGGAGATCCAGGTCCCAGGGGGTAGCCGCGTCCCTCTCATCGTCTTCGTCCTCCCCGGGCGTGTCCTCCAACTCAGGCCTCACGTGAAGGGGTGGCCCTGTGGGGTCGGGGGGGCCTGGGCCCAAGTCCTGCACCTCTTCAGAGCGCCACCACTGTGGGAGGGAGCCGGTAGCACGAAGTTTCAGTGGACACCAGGGTATCCTGCCCGGAGACGGTGGGGGCCGGATGCCCTGATGGGGGCAGGCTGGCTAGAGTCTCAGTAAAGGGGTCTTGTTTGCTTGTCTGTCATGTCAGTCTGTCCCTCACATTGTCCTTCCCCCCTCCCCCCACCACCTCAGCTCCAGAGACAGAGGTCTGTCGGTCAGGCTGGAGACAGGAGATAAGGCTTACATTATCTGGAGCCACACTCAGGCAAGGGGGAAGGGGTGGCAGAGTCAAGAATGGAAGGCTGGGGGAGGCTCAGCCTTGCCTCAGTTTCCCCCAAGAATCTTCCTCTTCTTCCCTGTCCCCCAGCAAGATTAATTCCAAGATTAATTCCTGGATGTCCCCTAGACACATCTGCCATTTCCCTCTGATATCTGGGGGTGTCTCACTGAGCCTAGATCCCTGAGTTGTTCAGTTCCCAGCCTCAGTTTTCTATGACAGAAATCGGCCCTTAGACCGAGTTCAGACCCCTGGCCGGCACTGAGGACACCCAGTGCCGACCAGGTCTCTGAATTCCAAGGCAATATTCAGACCTGATCCCCCAGCTCTGCGGCCTGGGCCCGGAACCCCTGGCAGCCCATCTAGACCCCACTGGCCCCACCTTGAGGAAGTCTTCCTGTGTGTCCAAGAAGGGGCCCAGGGTGGTCAGCGTGCTGATGGAGGGCAAGGCGGTCTCCGCTGCAGCCATGGCTGGCTGGTGCCCACCCTGGGGCTCAGGCCTCCTCTCCTTTGGCGGCCTCGTGGGCTCTGAGGATCTGATGGCCCCTTGGAGGGCTCCTCTCTGCCCTCAGCTGATTGGCTGCAGCCCCTGATAAGGGGCAGGCAAAGGCGGGGGTCACCGTTTCTGGGGGAACGGACTTCGCCTAGGCCTGTTTGGGGCTGAGCCTTAAAGACTGATCCTGTATCCAAAGCCAATCAGGGGTTCAGGGGCTGGGGGTTCAGGGGCTGGGGGTTCAGGGGCTGGGGGTTCAGGGGTTGGGCAAAGTGAGGCACTGGGTTCCCAAAGAAGGAGAAACTTGGAGTCTGTTCTCAGTTACCTTCCTGGAGAAGGGGTGACAGGCAGAATAGGGATTCTGGGAAGGAGCTTCAAGACCCCCTTGCCCCTGACCAGGACCTTGCAGCTCTCCCCTTCCCCATAAACAGCAGCAGCTGTGCTGATGGCGGGACTTGGCATGAGCTCCCTGCCAGGCCAAGCATTATCAGACTCCCCAGATGTTGGAGGCTGCTATCAGGTGGGGACCCAGAAGAGCCAAGGCTCTGTCCCTGGTGAGTGGGCGGGCTGGGGGCTGGGAATTAACTCGGTTTTAAATTTCCTGGGTAGTGAGCTCCCAGGTCTGAGCCCAGTGGCAGGAGAGGCCCCTGCCAATCAGCCGTCACTGTCTACCGTGGACACCCCCCCCCAACCCAGGCGGCATTGCAGGGAGTGTAGCTGCATGGAGGCTGAGGCTGGCGCAACTAGAGCTGCTCCAGCGTGATGGGGGCTGGGAAGGAGGAGGTGACTCCCTCTCCTGCGTGGCATGGGAAGGTTGGATCGGGCCATAGGAGATACCTGACCTGCAGGAGACCTGGCTGCTTCTTGATTTCTACCCCACATGGGGGAGGGAATCTGAGGTTTCTGCACCAGAGACCGTGGTACCAAGGGAGTCCAGGTGGGTGACACAGACACACATCACAGACACATAGTTCATAGTCACACACACACACACACACTCACTATGCAATTACATAATGACACAAATCCCCTGGTCCCTAAGTCACACACCCCATATAGTCCCTGCACAAATACTTGTGTGTCTGTGTGTCACATAGACCATGCACAGACATACAATTCTCAGGCACAAAAACAACCATCCACTACGTTGGTTACATGATGTTACAGTCACACAATCCCTCAGACATAGAATTTATAATCAGGCGCTGACAGTCATACACAGTTACCCAAATCACACACAGTCACACACACGATTTAGTCACAACCAAACAGGCACATGGAGAGTCCTGGATATATCGTCACAGAACTATAGAAGATGCAGTCACACAATCCCATCAAACACAGACGAAACCTGAGACACAAAAGTGTAAAACACATCCACACAACCATTCACAAACACACTTTTGATGTAGTCAGGCACACAGTTATACATCAGGCACAGACATGATCACATGCTACAACCTTACATAGTCACAGCCACCTGTCTCTGATACTGTGTATAATTATTTAGTCACACAACTGAACTACTAATGCACAACCACAGGGGGCGCACCCAAACACAACCACACTAACATGAAATCAGACACACTGGTAGTGAAAGGCATACAACCTCACCCAGATGGAGGTACATCACCAGAGTTGGTGCGCCATAAATGCATCACACAAAAAGACAAAAAATTATGTGCAACAAGGGTGGGGGGAGCAAAAGACTCATGTAAAAATCAGCTCGACAGGGCTTCCCTGGTGGCACAGTGGTTGAGAGTCCGCCTGCCGATGCAGGGGACACGGGTTCGTGCCCCGGTCCGGGAAGATCCCACATGCCGCGGAGCGGCTGGGCCCGTGAGCCATGGCCGCTGAGCCTGCGCGTCCGGAGCCTGTGCTCCGCAACGGGAGAGGCCACAACAGTGAGAGGCCCGCGTACCGCAAAAAAAAAAAAAAAAAAAAAAAAAAAAAAATCAGAAAAATCAGCTGGACAAACCTACTAGGATGGCTATTAACAACAACAAAAAAGGAAAATAACAAGTGTTGGTGAGGATGCCGAGAAATTGGAACCATCATACACTGCTGGTGGGAATGCAAAGTGGTGCAGCTACTGTGGAAAACAGTTTGATGATTCTTCAATTAGTTAAACATAGAGTTACCATATGACCCAGCAATTTCACTCCTAGGTATATACCTAAGGGAACTGAAAACATGTACTGGATCAAGTATGTGTACACTAATGTTCACGGTAGCATTAGTTTCAGTTGCCAAAAGGTGGAAACAACCCAAATGTCCATTAACGGATGGATAAACAAAATGTGGTCCATCTATAGAAAGGAATATTATTCAGCTATAAAAAGGAATGAAGTTCTAATACATGTTACAACATGGATGAACCTCAAAAACATGCTATGTAAAAGAATCCGGTTACAAAATGTCCCATATTATATGATTCCACTTATATGAAATATCCAGGATAGGCAAATCCACAGAGACAGAAAGATTAGTGGTTGCCAGGGGCTGGGGGGGGAGGCGGAAATGGGGAGTGACTGCTTAATGGGTATAAGGTCTACTTTCAGGGGTGATGGAAGTGTTCTGGAACTAGATAGAGGTGGTGGTTGCACAACATTGTGAATATACTAAAAGCCACTGAACTGTACACTTTAAATGGTTCATTTTGGGGAATTTCCTGGCGGTCCAGTGGTTAGGACTCAGCACTTTCACTGCTGTGGCTGGGGTTCAGTCCCTGGTCGGGGAACCAAGATCCTGCAAGCCATACGGCACAGCCAAAAAATAAAAGTTCATTTTATGTTATGTGAATTTCATTTCAATCAAACAAAATGTTTGAAATTAGAGTGGTTTCCTGGAGAAGAAAGCAGAGTGTCTTTTGGGGAGACATCTCCTTGATTTAGGATAAAGCACTAACAGGCATGTTTGGCTCTGAAAAGTGAGGCAAGAGGTTGAGGGTCGGGGGGGAGGGGTGGGCATCTGGCTGGGAGATAAGGCCTCTGGGAGCAGGTAGCCAGTACGGATGACAGACTTCCCTGGGTGGCAAGGCCTGAACCTTAATTTGGGTTTCCTAATGTGTATGCTGTCAGCACCCTCTACACCCCCCTACAGAGAACTCCAATATCCACAACAACTCCAGGGCAGGGAGCTTTGGTGAAAGGAAGGGATGGAAGGAGGGAGGCCATTGGTTCCTGGCGGAGGGAGGTGTCCAGAAGAATAAGAGTTATGTAGAATCCCAGACAATTCAGGGTGGTGATGGACCCCCTACTGAGTGAAGAGAGTTCAAATCATTTTATTTGGATATTAAGGGCAAGAAGGGCCCAGAAGGTGGAAGAGTCTGGACACACCCAGGCCCCAGGCACTTGGGGATATGCAGGCTAGTGATCACCTTCAGACACAATCTCACGGTTACTCCCATCATCCTCAGCCACAATGTGTGAGACAGAGCATTCTACACACACAACTACCCAGACTGTCTATGTGGGAAGAGGTGTTCCTGGGTGAGCAGGGAGGGGTCTGTCCTGGGAAGCAGGAGGCCTGGTCCATTGTGACCTTGAGCAAGACCAATCTGCTTTCTGAGCCTTCCTTTCCCCAGCTGGGAAATGGACACGGTCATGGTAGATGAGTGACTTTCAGATACAGAGATGGTCAAGCATGATGCATCCAGATTCGAAAGCACACCACACAAGTGCTCACAAAAGTGATCTAGGTGAGCATAGCCACTCACTCAGCTGTATACTCAAGCTCACAACCACACACAACACATAGACCAAATCACACTGACACATATAGTTATATACAATCGCCCAGACATACACAAAAATATCTAGTCATATTCTCACAAAGATAACAGCCGCATCTACAGAGAAAGCCATCAAAACAGAGTCATGGGGCTTCTCTGGTGGCGCAGTGGTTAAGAATCTGCCTGCCAATGCAGGGGACACGGCTTTGAGCCCTGGTCCGGGAAGATCCCACATGCGGAGCAACTAAGCCCGTGCGCCACAATTACTGAGCCTGTGCTCTAGAGCCCGTGAGCCACAACTGCTGAGCCTGCGTGCCACAACTACCGAAGCCCACGCGCCTAGAGCCTGCGCTCTGCAACAAGAGAAGCCACCGCAGTGAGGGAACCGCGCACCACAACGAAGAGTAGCCCCCGCTCGCCGCAACCAGAGAAAAGCCCTCACGCAGCAATGAAGACCCAACACAGCCAAAAATAAATAAATACAATAAAACAAAAAATTAAAATCAGTATCCCTGAAAAAATTATTAAAAAAAAGTCATGCACACAGTACCACAAAAACACACGATCACACAGAATACCATTACACGAGCTTACAATTAGACAAGAAACCACAAAGACATTCAGCCACACAGACAGTCACAGTTACACAGGCACACAACCACCCATAATCAACAGCCCCACAACGTCACAGAAGCAGTCAGCCCCATTCACATATAGATACACAGTCACTCAATCAACCGCACAGAATCACAAAGCATAGGGAATCACACCAAGTCACCGTCACGTGTGGCTAGCAAGCTTCCTGGGACAGACTGGCAGACAGCTTGGGCTGAGATCGCCCACCAGAGCCCACCTCCTCCTCCCACACAGAGTACCCCATTAAAGGAGACCTTGAGGTCTGGTCTCCTGGGTACTAGGACTCATTTTTCTCGTGCCTCAGTTGCCTACTTTAACTCCAGACTCTGCCCTCGCCCCCTACCACCAGGAGTGGGCCGAGCTCCCTCCCAGGGCCAATCAGAGCAGGAATACAGCTGGCCAATCGAGTTGGCGCACTCGCCTTCCGCCCCTTTCCTCTTCCGCCCCTTAAAGGGGTTAAGGTGCCTTGGCTTGGGCGCGCCTGCTTACGCCTGCAAGGCTGCCGTGGCCCCTTTAAAAGGCAGAGCCTTGAAAGAGCGGAGTCCTAGGACGAACCAATGACAAGCCCCATTTGGCCTCTTCCCAGCCCGCCCCCTCCGGAGGTCAAAAGCCTTGGTCAGTAGCCCTGTGGCCTGTGCGGTGAGCCCGGGGTCTCCAGGTAAGGACTGGCTATAGGGGCCAAGGGCGCAAAGGGCCAGGGGAGCCAGTCCGCTCAGACACCTCCATTCCTCCAGGTCGGCCTTGGTTGTTCCGCTCGCCAGCTCGCTGCCCACATGGCCCTGAGAGGCGTCTATGGGTGGCTACTGAGCCGCGGACCCAGCCTGCGAGTCCTTCGTTCATGGAGCACGGCGGCGACGCAGACCGGTCAGTGCCGGACCTGGGGTGGGATGGGGAGGGAGAAACTTGAGGCTTGGGGACTTTCCCGGGGTGATTTTCCCGTCCTGTGTTTGCAGAAAAAGGCGGGAAGACCCAGAGCCGATCAGCCAAGTGTAAGGACCCCTTGTCGCGCCGTGCGTCTGCGGCCCTTGTCCAACTGTCTGTCTGTCCCGGATGGGCTCTGTCCCGGAATCCGAGGGCTGCCCAGGCGGGGAGGCAGGGCCGCTGAGGCAGTGAGTTTCCCCGAGAAAGGCCACTTTGTCAGTCCTGTTTGCAGCCCACATTTGTTGGGAGCAAAATGGGGGTTGAGGGATGGGGCTGATGATTCTTGGGGAGGGGAGGGTGTGGTGATCGGGTGGGCAGGGATGAGCCCCACCTCCTCCAACTCTGCCCAGCCTCGCGGCCCGAGTTTGACTGGAGGGACCCACTATTGCTGGAGGAGCAGCTGACAGCAGACGAGGTCCTCATCAGGGACACCTTCCGCACCTACTGCCAGGAGCGCCTCATGCCCCGCATCCTGCTGGCCAATCGCAACGAAGGTGCCCAGGCAGGCGGGTGGGCACCCTGGAGCTCCCGCTGCCACCTGAACCACACTCTCCACCATTCACACCAGCTCTGCCTGCTCTAGCTGGGCCTTAGGGCACCTCTGGCCCTGGGTTGGGGCTCCAGTGGGCCAAGGCTGAAGTTGGGCATCTGTCCCTTTGCAGTTTTTCACCGGGAGATCATCTCAGAGATGGGGGAGCTGGGTGTGCTGGGCCCCACCATCAAAGGTAGGGACAAATTTCTCTCCACACTCTGCAGCCCCCACTGTGTCCTGAAAAGCCCCTTCCTTTCCTTGAGCCTAGTTTCCCAGTCTGTAAAGAGAGGCTGTTAATCCCTCTGTCTGAAGTGGCTGTGGGGATGAAACTCTCAAGTAAGGGCCAGCTTGGTACCCTCTCCTTGGGTGCCCCTATGTAGCTGTGTCTCTTGGGCCCCAGGAGTCACTGATCTCATCTGGGCAGGGCTTTGTCCCCCATTGCCCTATTTCTCCCCTCCCCCCCCCACCCACCAGGTTATGGCTGTGCTGGAGTCTCATCTGTGGCCTATGGGCTCCTGGCCCGAGAGCTGGAGCGAGTGGACAGCGGCTACAGGTCAGCGATGAGTGTCCAGTCCTCTCTTGTCATGCACCCCATCTACGCGTATGGCAGCGAGGAGCAGCAACAGAAGTACCTGCCCCGGCTGGGTGAGAGCAGCTGCCTGTGGAGCTTGGTGGAAGGAGGGCAGTCCCAATGGTCTGAAACTCAGGGGCAGGGCTATCCCCAGGCCTGCCTTCTGTCCTCACCCCAAGGATATTACCAGTGGCCACTCAGGCCCCCTGCCAGACCCTGGGCTTCACCCCTACATCTGATTCTCCTAAGTCTTTTTTTTTTTTTCCCTAGGTCTCTCTTAACTCTGCCCCTTCCTCACCACCATCATAGCCCCCGTGATTTGCTTTCTGTACTCCCCATTCCAGTCCAAAGTTTAAAGTCTTAACTTCCTAACCGGGTCCACAAAACCCCACGTGAGCAGGCCTCTGCTGATCTTTCCACCTCATCTCTGGCCACTCCCTTGATTGCTCCTTCCCAGCCACACTCAACTACTTGGAATTCTCAGTTGTACCACTAGGCCTTTGCACATCCTGGTCCCTCTACCAGGACTGCTCTTCACACCTTTTCCTGCTTAACTCCTTTTCACTGCCCTTCAAGACAGTTTAGCCCACCCTTTCCTGACTTGTATTGGCCTCACCTCATCATAGCATTGTGACTATGGCCTGGGTGAGACCTGTCCCCCCACCACCTGGGAGTGCTGTGAGGGCAGGGCTGGACCTACCTTGGCCTGGCTCAGCGGAGAGGCTGACGATTTTCAGTAGAGGAAATGAATGGGGGAGAGGCAGCCTCGTGACCCTGTCTCATGCCTGCAGCCAAGGGGGAGCTCCTGGGCTGCTTTGGGCTCACAGAGCCTAACCATGGGAGTGACCCCGGCAGCATGGAGACCAGAGCCCGCCAGAACCCGTCCGGCAGGAGCTACACCCTCAATGGGGCCAAGACCTGGTGAGGGGCCTGGGCGCCTCAGGCAGGTGGGCAAGGGCAGTGGGTGACGGCCAGACGCCTCACTGCCTGTCCTGCCTCCAGGATCACCAACTCACCTGTGGCCGACCTGTTTGTAGTGTGGGCTCGGTGCGAAGATAGTTGCATTCGGGGCTTCCTGTTGGAGAAGGGGATGCGGGGCCTCTCGGCCCCCAAGATTGAGGGAAAGTTTTCTCTGCGGGCCTCGGCCACGGGTATGATTATCATGGACGACGTGGAAGTGCCAGAGGAGAATGTGCTGCCCAAGGCGTCTGGTCTGGCGGTAAGCAGCAGCCACCTTGGGAACTGGCATCAGGTCACCTGCTGGTTCTCTTTTCTTGGGCAGGTACCACGCTAGAGACCCAGCTGGGGAACAGACACACATGGAGTTCACACAGTAGTGATTTGGAGAGGCTCTGCCTGGCTCACTGATGTGCAGAAGCTGCCCCGTTTTGGTGACCATCTCACTCATGCTGGCTCTGCCCAGTACTTATAGGCCTGAACGAGCTTAATCCTTTGATGCATGTGCATCTTCCTGTCTCCTTACATCAACCCCAGGTCTGAGTATCCAATCCAGACCCTGGGCTGGGTAGAACTGTATGCAAACCAAGAGTGAGCCGGCAGTGAGCAAGACCTTATGTGCATGAGCTTTGGTGTCAGGGCCACGTGTGACTTAAACAGTTGCCCTGAGTCCCCCTTGTTTACACTGACTGCATGTCTTGGGTATCTGGGGAGGGGGCCTCCCCCCCACTACTTAAAAGTTAGTTCTGCGCAGGCCTCTCATCTCCTCTTGGTGGGGCTGAGGCCCCCTCTGAACCCTGCAGGGTCCCTTCGGCTGCCTAAACAATGCCCGCTATGGCATCACCTGGGGTGTGCTTGGAGCTGCTGAGTTCTGTTTGCACACGGCCCGGCAGTACACCCTGGACAGGTGTGTAGGGGCTGCCATGAGAACTCCTGGGGGGGTGGGTGGGGGCTTGGGTTCCGTCTCTTACCCCCCCCACCCCTGGCCCCCACCCACAAGACCTAAGTTCCTTGCTCTGTGAAATGGCCGAGGAAGTCCTTCTGAGCAGTGAGGGGCTCAGTCAACAACAGGGCCAGAGTGAGCTGCATGGGGGCTGAGGCAGCATGGGAAGGCCCTGGGACAGGACTGGGGAGTGGGCCCTCCTTGTACTTACCCTGACCCTGACCACATAGGATCCAGTTTGGTGTCCCACTGGCCAAGAACCAACTGATTCAGAAGAAGCTGGCGGACATGCTCACCGAGATCACGCTGGGCCTTCATGCCTGCCTGCAGCTCGGCCGCTTGAAGGATCAAGACAAGTAGGGGCTGTGTGTTTGGGGAGGAAGCGGGAGGCAGCTGTGGTGGGAGGACCCAGTGCCCCTTCTGGGCATGGTGGCAGCTGGCCCTGGAGAGAGAGGTCCTTCCTGCCTGGTGGCCCCTTGGGACCCATCCGTTCCTGCCTCTCCCTCATTAGGAGCTGTGTCTGTTGCTGTGACGGTAACCCTCCTCCCCAGCTGGGTTTGTCCAGGGTGTAGGGATGCCTGGATGCCCAAAGCAGGGTCAGTTCTTTATAATCCAATGCTCGTTACACGTCTGTGCTGTTCCCAGGGCCACCCCGGAAATGATCTCCCTGCTGAAGAGGAATAACTGTGGGAAGGCCCTGGACATTGCCCGCCAGGCCCGAGACATGCTGGGAGGGAATGGGATTTCTGATGAGTATCACGTGATCCGGCATGCCATGAACCTGGAGGCCGTGAACACCTATGAAGGTGGGGGCCGGATCCCTGGGGTGGGGTTCACAGTGGCCTCACGTCTGGGGAAGAGGACAGCAGACCCAAGTCCTACTCCCAGCTGTCACCAGTCGGCAGCATGACCTGGGGCAAGTCCCACCCTGTGTCCCTTATCTGGAGTGGCCCATACTGGGACCGTGGAAGTAAACCCTCCCAGTCCTTTCCTCCATTATGCTCCAGGGGAGGGATGTTCCCAAGCCTGCTTATGGCTTCCACAGGCATTCCCAGAGCGGGGCATTAATGCCCAGGGAGCTGGTGGATGCAAGGGAGTGAGAGTGCAGCTACACGCAGGAATCACCACTCCATTTTATGTGAGAAAAAAAGAGAAAAGGTAAATCATTTGCAGGCTGTGGTGTTTGCACCTGACAACTAGTTGTGACTCACATGGGGCCCAGAACCCCTTGCCTCGTGGGAAGACAGACATAGAAAAAGATAATTAAAAAGAAAAGAGATGTGGGGAATTCCCTGGAGGTCCAGTGGTTAGGACTTGGCCTTTTCACTGCGGTGGCCTGGGTTCAATCCCTGGTTGGGGAACTAAAACCCCACAAGCCGTGGTGCGGCCAAAAAAAAAAAAGAAAAGAGGTGTACAATTCCAGTGTGAGTCACACAGAACTAGAGGGAGCTGTAACAGGCACTCAATCTCTTAGGGAGAAAGTGGGACCATGTTAAGCCTTGAGGGAGGTGTAGGAGCTCCCTGGGCAGAGATGGTGAAATAGTATCCATGTGGTATTCTGGATGGGACATTCCAGAAACAGCAAGAAGGAGGGCTGGGGGTGGGGGGTTTCTACAGGCATGACAATGACCCGGAGGACAAGCAGAGGGCACCTTCAGATAGTTTTACGCAGGGGAGGGACAGGGTCAGATTTGCACTTTAGGAAGAAAATAGAATTATTTTGCTCCATAAAAGGGAGGCCATAATCTCTGCCTTCCACCTCTGGAAGCTGAGGAAGAGCAAATGAGAACACTGCGGGCTGTAAAGTATTACTTAGACATGTGGATGTGGGATGGGATGTGGAATGTGGGGCGTGGGGCGGTGGCTCTAGGATGGGGGATCATCTGGGACAGGCAACTAACTGTCTGATGTTTGCTTTCCCATTCCTCCTGTGAGTGAGAAAGGGCCTGATCCATTTCTGCAGAGCTCATCAGCTCTTTCCACCTCTGTGGGAAGAAAGCATGGCTGGGTTGAAAATCAAATGTTTAATCAACCGTGTGTGGTTGGGGTCGGGTGAATCGGGGAGCACCAAAGATTGGCCCATGGTGGGGGCTGGACTCGCTGCAGTTTTGGGCCTGGCACAAGGAGCTTTGGGTTGGTTGGTCAGTCGGTTTTTGCCAAGATGCATTACAGAACTCTGAAAAACAATTTTCTCGGCATGGCCAGAATGGTGGCCTCTGAGCCTTCCCTTGGTGGCTGCCACTAAGGGGGCTCTCCTGGCAGCTGTCAGCATTCGCTGTCTTTGTGGGTCTGTTCTTCTTCCAAAGTAGTAGCCTGTGGGGAGACATGAAGATTGACTTTAAAGGGAAGTTGTAAGCTGTTAAGACTCCAAACCAACTCTGCATTTGTCTTGCCCAGGCACTCATGACATCCATGCTCTGATCCTCGGAAGGGCAATCACAGGGATCCAGGCGTTCACAGCCAGCAAGTGAACCCACTTCACCTGCGAGCCCGGATGGTACCAAACCCCTTCCCAGGGAGATACTGCGCTCTGAGCTTAGTCAGGGAGGTGGCAGATGGAGCCATTTCTTCTGGTGGGAAGTGAGAGACGCTGATTTTTAAATATCAAAATTTCCCTTTTGAAGTCATTCAAATGTGTTCCTTAAAAAGAAGATGGGACTGTCTGTACTGAGTTTCTCAATCCAGTTTTAACTGTGGATGGGAACAGACTCCACTCACCTTGGAACAGAAGCTCCCTTTGACAGGGGAGCAGGGAGAGGGAAGGAGAGTGACATGGAAGCAACTTGTGAGACCCACCTGGTGTCTGACTACGCAAACTACCCCCTCCACACAGCAAGAGTTTACTCTGCGCCCTCTGACCCTCCCATCTTAGGGTAAGTGCCTTATGCTGGACGTTGGAGCAGAATGAGGGGGAAAGAGAGAATAATAAAGAGTCTGCGTGTCTGAGCCCACAGTGTTGGACCACAGTTACTTGTAACCACCGAGAAGTTATTTCAGTCACAGGAGAAAGGAACATGTGTCGGGGCTGTGAAGCGCGCTGGGACCTGGTGGGGATTTCCCCCGCCCCAGAGTGACCCATGCCTGAGTTTTGGGCTCGGCTGTAATAAATAAACCCGGTTAGGCACTGCCAGGGCTCAGGGCTGAGGGCAGAGGGGACTTTGTCCTTTCTGTCACCACAGAGCTGACGCACAGTGTGGGAAATAACGGTCCAGCTTCTCAGTTCGGACTCCCCACATTACAGGGGAGCACGGCGCCACAAGTGGAATGGCAAGAGCCCCAGGGCTTTTGCAGTAATAGTGGCCCCTGTGGGGTTTAGGGCCCGGTGGTGCTAATGTCCTTGTTCTCTGTTGACATTTACTTTCACCTTAGCTGCTACAACTCTCGTTCCTCTGGCGGCACCCATGTGCATGCGTGAGTTCAGTCCTACCTCAGGCTGGCCGCACAGGTCTTTGTACATGGTCTCCACACTGTGGCACACTTCTTTGAGCTCTGTTTCCAGGTGACTGATTTTTGCCATTTTTTGGGTGAACTCTTGGAGCTTTTCCTGAATGATCTTGTTGTGGTGATTATAAATCTGATACATCCTCTCCTCTAGCTTCTCTGTCAGGTCTGAAACCTTTGAAAGAATAAGATGTTCTTGGAAAGTCAAACAAGAGGCATCACAAGACATTTGTTCTAGCTGGCTCTTTAAGATTTCTGCAATTTATCTTATAAAAGTGGTAAAAACAACTCCTGTGACTGGAGGTGAAATTGCCTATATGTTAAGTTTTTCTTTTTAAAAAGCAAGGTGCGAGAATTCCCCGGTGGTCCAGTGGTAAAGAATCCGCCTTCCAGTGCAGGGGACGCGGACCCAATCCCTGGTCGGGCGGGGAACTAAGATCCCACATGCCGTGCGGCAACTAAGCCCGCGTGCCACAACTATTGAGCTCCCACACCTCAACTAGAGAGCCTGTGTGCCGCAGAGCCCACACACCACAACTAGAGAGAGGAAAACCCTCACACCACAGCTAGAGAGAAGACTGCGCGCCGCAACTAGAGAGAAACCTGAGCAGACCGCGTGCCGTAAGGAAAAAGATCCCGCGTGCCTCAGCAAAGATCCCGTGTGCCGTGACTAAGACCCAAAGCAGCCAAAAAAAAAAAAAGGAAAATAAATAAATAAAATAAAATAAATATTTTAAAAAAACAAGTTGCAAAAGTATGTATATAGTATAAGCTCAACCAGGTTAGGAGGAAAGTACATAGAACAGAGACTGGAAGAAAACGTGCAACAAAGTGGCTTCTGGGTGGTGGTATCAGGGTGTTTTTATATTTTTTCTGCTATGTTATATTTTTCTCTACTCTCTAAATTTTCTATGTACAAGGTAGGTAGGGATGGTGGGGGGCAGGGAAAAAAGTCAGCCTGTCATTGAGAGATGACGTGGAATCCACAAGCTGTCCAGCTCACAGGACCCATTACGCGTTCTGAAGAAGCATCGGTGGGGACAACCATTAACACCAGACCTGAACATAACATCAGGCTTTGTTAGACATAAGCCCCAGCCATGTCCAGGGACCTCCACTCTCCTGTCACAAATCATTCAACTTCTGGAGGACAAATGGGTGTGACAATGCAGGTTATGCCTCAATGCCCTCCTGCCACAGCCATTAGTCCTGGCATGAAGTAAGGGCCTGGGCTGTGGGTGCAGATGAACCCTGGCTTCTTATCCTGGTTCTCTCACTTAGGCAAATTATTTCCAAACCTTACTTTTCCCATCTACAAAATGGGTCCAATCTCTTTGCAGGATTGTTGTAAGGGTGAAATGAGGTACTGCATGCAAATTGCCTAGCACCATGCTGGGAACATAACTGTGGTTCATTCCCTCCCCTTTCACTTTTTACATAAAGAACCCCCTCCCCTTTCACTGGGGCTTGGCAGTATGTAGGGGGAAATCCGTCACCTTGATCCTGAGGCTGTCTCTGAAGTTGGTCATGAGGGCATGGTCCTTCTGCCTGCTCTCGTTGATATTTTCGATCAACTCCTGGGCCCTCTTCTTCAGGATGTCGATGCTCGAGTCCAGAGAGGAGAAGTAGGGTCCTGACTTCCCTTCCAGCATCATCAGCTGGCGGTTGGCACTGGAGGTGGCACTAGAGGGGCTAGAAACCTGACTTCTGAAAGTATAGGAAACTGAGATCAGTGCCAAACTCTGTTGACAGTGGCTGATCTGAATTAGCTCTGTGGTGGGAGGAGAACCTGTGTTGTGTGTCTCTCGTGGGTGACACTTTTTATTTCATTCACACATACACCCCCACCCCACCCCTGAGAGGCAGGGATGGCATCCCATCTTATAACTGTGAAAACAGACCCAGGAGCACAAACAAAATCTGCCCAAGGTTCCCGAACAAGAAGATCTGCCTGACTGCAAAGCCCACAGTCGTTTTATTACACCAACTTGCTGCTTTGAAATGAGCATCAATAATGTTAAAAATAGTTTAGATGCTTTCTTAGATGATCTTCCTGTCACCAGCCTGCTGAATCCCTTTCCATCCCTTTCTAAACCTACTTAGTGATGCTCATAGGAGCATGCAGACCACCTGGGGCTAGTGTACCTGCGTGTCTCTGCTCCCATCAGGTAAGGTGGCCTGTCAAGAGGTAGTTATGGGGGGCTTCCCTGGTGGCGCAGTGGTTAAGAATCTGCCTGCCAATGCAGGGGACACGGGTTCGAGCCCTGGTGGGGGAAGATCCCACATGCCGTGGAGCAACTAAGCCCGTGTGCCACAATTACTGAGCCTGTGCGTGAGCCACAACTACTGAGCCTGCGTGCCACAACTACTGAAGCCCGCACGCCTAGAGCCCCTGCTCTGCAATGAGAAGCCACCTCAATGAGAAGCCCGTGCACTGCAACGAAGAGTAGCCCCCATTCACCGCAACTAGAGAAAGCCTGCGCGCAGTAGCGAAGACCCAACACAGCCAAAAATAAATAAATAAAATTAAAAAAAAAGAGGTAGTTATGTTAAAAAATAAAAATTTAAAAAATACCCCTCAAGAGTTAGTTATGTTTGTCCCACACTGTACACGGCTATAATTATGCAATTCATTAAATATCGTGTTAGCTAGTGACATGTGAAAAAGGGACAGGTGTCTAATAAAGCTAAATGGAATGAATAAAGGTGACCCTAATAAAACATAACTATTAAATCAAGTGTGGGGGAGACAGCTATATATTGGGACCAAGAACGTAAAAATCTAGGATTCTGCATACAGATCGCTTTGTCAAGTCCTGTAAGTTTTTGCTCCGCTATAAAAACACAAAAGTGGAAATTGTGGGTAATGCATTATGAATGAGGTTTATGCAAAAAAAAGAAAAATGTTGCAATCTGATCAGCAGACCCATTGGTGTTTTAAATTAAGCTAAAATGTTTAAGGTAAGTTGCTTTTTTTTTTTTTTTTTGGCCATTTCTTTGCTTTATCTGCCATGCACCATGCTAAACTACATGCCTCATCTTGCTGCATCCTCACAACCACGCTTTGGGGTCTATCCCCATCATCTTTACCTCATATCTGAGGACACAGGCTCAGCGTGGTTGTGTCACTTTCTCAGGATCACCAGCCAGTCCGTGCAGAGCTGGGTGTGGCGCCCAGTTGGCCTGACCCCCAGCCTGTGTCCTGCTTCCCCCAAAGTTCTGTTTCCTCCTCGCCCCCTGAGGTGCTTCCAGCTCTGAATGGCTGACTTAGAGGTGCCAACACAGCAGTTCCTCAACACACCAATTCACACACAACCATAAAGTCAGCCATGACTGCAAGGCAGGCACAGCTACTTAGAAAAACACGTCTTGATTTTTGGATGCTTCCTCCATACAACTATTTTTTTGACTTCTCCCCGACTGCCTGAGCTCTTCATTTTGGCCCAGGATGCAAGCACAGTGAAACCTGGGTGCATGAGAGCCAGGCTCTCACTGACACAAAAGTCCTCAGGCCTGAGACGCTGGCTGTGTCCTTGTCCTCGTGTATTCCTTACCAGAAGTTTCCTTGCCCCTGGGCCTTTGCATTTGCTCTCTGACTGTGAGACCTAGCCCAGACCACGGCATCTCAAAGCCGCCTATGACCTATGCTTGTCACTGTTCACACCCTTATCTCCCCATTTATCTCTGCATTCCCAGCATCCAGCACATAGTAAGTCCTCCACTGTTTGCTGAATGAGTGAAGGATACTGATCTAGTCCTCCCTCCTCTGGCTTCACACAAAGCATGCAAGTTCATCTGCCTCCAAAGCCAGACACTTGTGTTCAGTGCATTTGTCAAGATGAGAAATCGTGCCTCTGATTAAGGCAGACATTTTATAGCAAAGCCTCATGTCAGCTAGAAAACAACAGACCAACTAAGGTCTCCCTGGGCATTCTTGTTAAAAATGTTTTGCTGTCCCCGGTACCTACCTCTCATGGGAAGAATAATAAAAGTGCATCAAATAAAAGAATGAATGACTAGCAAGGGTTTTCATTACCATCCATGCTTTCATGTCTCCCAAACTTCTTCTTTTTTTTTAAATAAATTTATTTATTTTATTTTATTTTTGGCTGTGTTGGGTCTTCTTTGCTGCACGTGGGCTTTCTCTAATTGCGGTGAGCGGGGGCTAATCTTCGTTGCATTGCGCAGGCTTCTCGCTGTGGTGGCTTCTCTTGTTGCGGAGCACAGGCTCTAGATGCATGGGCTTCAGTAGTTCTGGCATGCCGGCTTCAGTAGTTGTGGCTTGCGGGCTGTAGAGCGCAGGCTCAGTAGTTGTGGCACACGGGCTTAATTGCTCTGCGGCGTGTGGGATCTTCCGGACCAGGGCTCGAACCTGTGTCCCCTACATTGGCAGGCGGATTCTTAACCACTGCGCCACCAGGGAAGCCTTCTCCCAAACTTCTGAGCTCCCAACAAGGTACCTGACTATCCCCAGGCCCATTCCACTTGGCTGTCCCAGAGGCATTTCAAACTCCTCTAAATTTGCACACCAGGGACTTCCCTGGCGGTCCAGTGGTTAAGACTTCATGCTTCCAGGACTTCCCTGGTGGTGCAGTGGTTAAGAATCCGCCTGCCAATGCAGGGGACACGGGTTCGAGCCCTGGTCTGGGAAGATCCCACATGCCATGGAGCAACTAAGATCATGCGCCACAACTACTGAAGCCCGCGCACCTAGAGCCCGTGCTCCGCAACAAGAGAAGCCCACACACCGCAATGAAGAGTAGCTCCTGCTCGCCGCAACTAGAGAAAGCCCAATGCAGCCATAAATAAATAAATATATTAAAAAAAAAAAAAGACTCCGCGCTTCCAATGCAGGGGATCCCTGGTCGAGGAACTAAGATCCCACATGCAGGGCAGTGCGGCCAAAAAAAACAACAGCAAAAAAAACTGCACACCAGCCCAATGCTGTCCTCCCTCCTCATTTCATTGAATGACACCAAAAGCCACCTGGTTCCCAAGCCAGAAACTTAGCAGTCAGCCTGGAGCCTGGCTTCTCTCTGTCCTTCCAAATCCTGTCACAGAATCCTTTCATTTCCACCTCCTTAATTTCTCCCAAATCTATCCCCTCCTCGCCACCCAACCATTCACAACCCCATGCCTATCATTCTCACCTGGGCCCTAGTGACCTTATAACCGCAATCTGATGTCCCACTTCTGCTCCACAGCCTACAAGAGCCCCTATCAGCTGCAGAAGCAAGTAAATTCCCTAGCACAGCACACAAGGCTTTCCAGGGCCCTGGCCTCCACCTTCTCTTTTCAGACTCCACTCCCAGCAACTTGAAACTTTCCACAATTTCACCAAACTCATCAGCCTTTGCCCGAAACGATTTTTCCTTTCTGTCAACTTCACGAGGCAACGTTTGGAGCATCCTTACCTCACCTTTGCTTTCTAATCACAACACTGCCAGTTTGTACACTAGACTCCCCCCAGGCGCCATGCACACTCTGGGCAGGGGCTGCATTGCCTTCATGCCAAAGGCATCACAACTATTTGCCGAATACCTAAATGAATGAACTGCTGCTGGAGCCAGAGCCAGATGTAACATTCTTGCTCTTAAGCCACTTTGCACCCAAAGTTGCTTTGTTGTCCCAACAGTATAGGATTCTGAAATTAAAATCAATGATAGAACCAGGTGCTTCTTTTTGTGTAATTGCTCACAACCTGCTTGAGCTGCTAACTGTTCAGAGTTGCTCCTTTTTCAAGTTCAAGGGATAAAGCTGGAACTGGTCTTCGTGGCAGCTACACAAATGGTGAAAAATCAGTGGAATTCAGCTCACTCACATTTCGTTATGGGACAAAGGCCTGCATCAGATGTCTGCAGAGAGCTTCTTGATTTTCCCCAACCTCTCCTTTGGGGATTTATTCCTTTCCATTTCATTTTTCTAATACTCAGCAGCTGCATATAATCAGGATGCTAATGAATCATAGGCTTCCCTGGGCCTGCATTCACCAATTAACTTTAATAAACAAAATGCACCATGTCCTCTCCACCGGCTTCCCCCCATTCCCGGGCCTGCCTCTGTTGCCCAACCCTGGATGGAAGCCAGGGAATGGAAGTCAGCTCAACACAGTAGGCCGCGTGTGCACGGGGTAGGGCAGTAGGGGGTCGGGATGGGGGCTGTGAACACATCCCTCCGCTCATCTATGACGGTCTGTCCTTCTAAGGAGTACCTAATTCGGCTTTGAGGATTAGGACCTAGTTCCCGAGAAGAGCTCAGGCTGGCAGGGGGCCCGGGAACTGCGGAGGAAATGGGTTTAAGCGAAGAGACCATCTGTTCGCTCCAGGTAAAGCTGTGATTGGCAGGCGTGTGAGCCAGAGCCACCCGCTGGTGGGGCCCTCCCTCCATGGCCTCTAACAGATACACAAGTAAACAATCCGCCAGCCACTTATGACCACCGCAGGCGGCAGTCCCAGGAGGGGAGGAAAGCTCATTAAACATTCAAGGAGGAACACAACAGAATCTTTGGCGCTTGGGCAAAACGATGTTTTGCTGAAGTACAGCCAGGAAGGGGGAAGGTTTGAATCGAAGCTGCGGAGCCCATTCCTTTCACCCTCTGCTCTTCTCGCCTGAAATGTGCTCACATTTTAATCACGTCACTGAGAGTCTGCTGCTGGATCTATTAACTGGTCCTTGCACTGGTCCTAATCCATCTGCTTCTCAGCCCAAAGCTCTTTTGGAACTCCTCGAAGTCTCTCAATGATTCGCAATTGTCTGTGTCTCCTCACCACTTAGATCCCAGTCTAAACATACTATTTGCAGGAAGGTGTTATCAAACTACTTCAATTATTCTTTTTTTTTTCTGGTCTCCAATTGACTGCACACACCTGGAAACCATTCCGCCCTGCGGTCTGGTTTACAACTGAGGAATCTGGGAGGCAAGAGGAAGCTGGCTTCGTGCGTGGTGCAGTCCTCAGGCGCCCTGTCCTGAGCCTCATTCTATCCCCAGGTGAGCTCCTTCACTGAAGCAGCACCATCTCCAGCCCCTGCCCCCCCCCGCCCCAAATTCTGCATCAGAAAGTCCAACCCCTATCTTGGACGCATTCATGTGTATTTCTCTGGTCACCTCAGACTCAACAAGGGCAAAATACAACTTGTGCTTCTGCCAGCTGGAAACTGCCCCAAGCCAGAAAGCGGGGAGCAGGAGTGGCAGGGGAAGCCTTGATTTGCAGTGTCTGCCAGTTTCCATGGCGCGGAGACTCCCACTATAGCCAATTTCAAGCTACTGACATGAAGCTGCTAAGTGCCAGGTTGGGAAGTGATGTGTAGAACTGGCTCTTGCGGGCAGGAGCTGGCTCCAGCACACTGCAGCTGGGAGACATCCTCAGCTCATCACCTTCCTCATGCCTCACTAAATGACCCCCTCATCTTCTCTCCATCTGCCCTGCTAGATGCCACCCCTGAAGAAGCCTCCCACCTATCTCCCAGGTCCACTCATGCCCCCTCCCACCTATTCTTCACAGAGCAGCTGGTGTCTTTTTTTAACAGGAACCTGAGCATGTTACTTCTATGACCCAGCCATTCCCCACCTAGGTATCTACCCAAGAGAAATGAAAACTTGTACACGGGTGTTCATAGCAGCATTACTCACAAGAGCCAAAGAGCAGAAACAACCCAAATTTCCATCAGCTGACGAATGGATAAATAAAACGTGGTACATCCATAATATAGAATATTATTCAGCCACACAGAGGAATGAAGTTCTGATACATGTTACAACAACATGGATGAACCCTGAACACATTATGCTCAGTGAAAGAAGCCAGTCACAAAGGACCACATAATTGTATGATTCTACTTATATGAAATATCCAGCAGAGGCAAATCTGTAGAGACAGAAAGTAGAGTTGTGGTTGCCAGGGACTGGGAAGGATGCAGGGACTGGGAGGTGATGGCTAAGGGGTCAAAGGATTATTTCAGGGCAATGAAAACGTTAAAAAGTTGACTGTGGTAATGGTTGCAGAGCTCTGTGAATGTACTAAAAACAATTGAATTGTACATTTTAAGTAAGTGAAGTGTATGGTATATGAATTATATCTCAATAAAGCTGTTACCAAAAAAAAAAAAAAAATCCTTAGGATCAAGTCCACAGCTGACAAAATGCCCTGCAACCTAGCCTGTGCTGAGTCCCCCTCTGGCACTCACTCCCCTGCCCACAAGGGAAACATTTTCCTAGCTACCTGAGCTCCTCCGTGTCAGTACTTGTTCAGTATATGCCTTTCCTGTCAGATGGAAGCACTGGGAGTGTATGAGCATGTCTGTCAGTGTACCCTGGGTGTCACTGCTGCCAATCACAATGACTGACATGCTGGCCTTCCCACTGTTTTGTGAACACACCCGGCCTGCTCCTGCCTCAGGGACTTGCTACTTGCAGCTCCCTCTGCCTGGAATGTTTGGAGTCCTGGGCACCTCCTGGCTGGCTCCTCCTCATGTGACCTCCTTAGCGATCTCCAGCTACTCTAAACTCCCTGTCACTCTAGTTGCTCCTTCTCTGTTTTGTTTCTTCACAGCACTTGCCACCAAGTGAAATCACATCTTTAAAAAAATTATCTACCTTTTAGAAAGGCAGCTTGGCAATAGACCCAGGATAGCCAACACAATATTAAAGAAGAATGAAGTTGGAAGACTGATGCTACTTGATTTCAAGACTTACTATAAAGCTGCAGCGATCCAGATAGTGTGGTACCGGTGAAAGAATAGAAAATAGGTCAATGGAACAGAATAGAGAGCCCAGAAATAGACCCACACATATATAGTCAACTTATCTTTGACAAAGGAACAAAGAAAATTCAGTGGAGAAAGGAGAGTCTTTTCAACAAATGGTGTTGGAACAACTGGACATCCACATACAAAAAAAGTAAAGTTGGACACAGACCTTGTACGTTTCACAAAATTTTTCTCAAAATAGATATCCCTAAATTAAAATACAAAACTATAAAACTCCTAGAAGATATCATAGGAGAAAATCTAGATGGCTTTGGGTTTGGTGGTGACTTCTTAGATACAATATCAAAAGAAAAAATTGGTTAGTTGGACTTTATTAAAATTTAAAACTTCTACTCTGCAAAAGACACCATTAAGAGAATGAAAAGACAGGTCTCGGATTGGGGGCAAATCTTTACAAAACACAAATCAGATAAAGGACTGACACCCAAAATATATAAAAAACTCTTGAAACTCAGCAATAAGAAAACAAAAAATCCAATTTAAAAATAAGCAAAAGGTCTGAACAGATACCTCACCAAAAAAGATATACAGATGTCAAACAAGCATATGAAAAGATGTTCAACTTCATACTTCGTAAAGAAGCTGCAAATCAACACAACGATACCACTACTGCCTGTTAGAATGGGGAAAATCCAAGACACTGACAACACAAAATGCTGGTGAGGATGTGGAGAAACAGGAGCTCTCATTCATTGAAGACAGGGACGTAAAATGGTTCAGCCACTTCGGAAGACATTTTGGTAGTTTCTTACGAAACTAAAAATACTCTTACCATATGATCTAACAATTGTGCTCCTTGGTATTTACCCAAAGGAGCTGAAAATTTACATCCACACAAAACCTGCATATGAATGTTTATAGCAACTTTATTCATAATTCTAAAACTTGGAAGCAACCAAGATGTCCTTCAATAGGCGAGTAGATAAATAAACTGGGGTACATTGTGTAAATTACTAAGTGTGTATTACTAAGTGAAAGAAAGTCAGCTCCAAGAGAGCAGGAATTCTGATTTGTTCACTATTGTATCCCTAGCATCTAAAACAGTGTTTGGGTAAAGAAGACCCTTGATAAATACTTGGTGAATAAATGTGCAAGACAACAACGTCTTTTTAAAGTCATCCATGACACTACTCTTTCTCTCACTCCAACATCGAATCCCCTAGCAGTTTATGTTAGTTCTATCTTCTTAAATCTATCCAGAATCTGACCACTTCTCATCACCTACATGGATCCACCCTGGGTCAAGTTAGGGTCATCTTGCACATAAATTATTCCAATTGCCTAATCACTGGCCTCCCTGCTTCCAATCCCGCCCTCAATAATCTATTCTCTACACAGCAGCTAGAGGGAGCCTTTTAGTCCAGAGGGCTACAAACTTCTATAAAGGGCCAGATAGGAAGTCTTCTGCTTTGCAGGCCATATGGTCTCAGGTGCAACAATTCACCTCTTCAAAAAAAGTTGAAATGCCTGAGGAGTGGGTTTGAACCCTTCAGTCCTCAGGGAGAAGCTCCAGGGTCTGAGTTCCCTCCTGCTTGTGGGACACCGCACTGGGGGTAGGGTATATGGTGAGATTGTTTCCTAGCCTTTCCTACCCACTTTGATGTGATTTTCTTCTCATTTGTCTAATGTGTAGTTATTACTCAGCCAGCCTTTAGGTTTTTTGTTTGTTTGTTTGTTTTTTTGCGGTACGCGGGCCTCTCACTGTTGTGGCCTCTCCCGTTGCGGAGCACAGGCTCCGGACGCGCAGGCTCAGCGGCCATGGCTCACGGGCCCAGCCGCTCCGCGGCATGTGGGATCTTCCCAGACCGGGGCACGAATCCGTGTCCCCTGTATCGGCAGGCGGACTCTCAACCACTGCGCCACCAGGGAAACCCAGCCTTTAGGTTTTTATAAGAGGAAATTTTTCCATATGTAGCTGTAGCCTCTTGGGAGGAGGGGAGTTCACAGGCATCATACTGGGTTGGCCCAAAAGTTCGTTCGGGTTTTTCTGACCATTTTATGGAACACTCGAACAAACTTTTTGGCCACCCCAATACACAGCTCTCTTGAACAGGAACTGCTATATGATGTTCTTAAGCAATTTTTTCTTCATTTTCAAATTAACTCCAGGTATCTAAGGGCCTCTTCAAAGCAATACTTGGCTGGATTAATTTAGACTGGCTAATGCATATATATATAAAAGTTGTTTCCTAGTTGTTAAAAGCTTATTTTATAATTTAGACTTAGCTGATTTAGACTGGCTTTGCATCAGAATAAACAAAATGTATTTTATCAACTTAAAAATAAATAAATAAACGGGTCACCTGTCACTCCCTCCCTATTTTTTTCCTCAGAGCACTTAGCATCCCCTGACTACTGCATATTCCCAAGTTTATAGACGTTCTCCTAGAACGTCACCTCACTGCTGTGTCCCCAGCACTTCCATCCCAGGCACACGGGAGATGCTGGACGAGTATGTGCAACAAATGCGACAAGAGTAGACACTGGTAGGGTCTTGCGGAAGAAAAGGGTGAATGAGAGGGACTCAGGGGTCTGTTTGGACTCGATGGGCCGGGTTCTTCCTCACCTAGCTGGCCCTCGACCAGACTCCTCTTCGCGGCTCTCCTCGCCTTGCTGCTGCTCCTGGCTCTCTCCCAACAGCTGTGGCTCCTGGTCCTTGCACTCTGTCTGGGGCATGTCCACCTGTGAGCACGGCCAGCGCTTGAGAGGTCGAAGGAGGGTGAGAAGCAGTCAGATCCCCCTGCTCCCGCCCCGTCAACCCTGGGCACCTCTGTCTGCCGATGCGGCATGTTGGGGACCCGCAGAAGAGACGGGGGGTGCTGGGACGGGCACCACGAGGACCGCGGGGATCCTGTGCCTGGAGCACAGGAGGACTGAGGTGGGGAGACCTGAAGGGGCCGGGGTGAGGACAGGTGCTCCGGATGGGGTGCTGGGGGCCTGGGCTAACTGGTGTGCGAGTCGGCTCAAAGCCTTCAAGGAGGGAAAAGAGGTAGGAGAAAAGAAGAAGAAAAACGGGTGAGGCGCGTGGATGTCTGAGTCTCTCTCTACCCTACTCCTGCCACTCGCCATGCGTGGAAGTCGGTCCTGCCTGGGCTGTCAGTGCGTCAGTCACACAATCAGTCGGTTAGTCAGGGCCCAGTAGGTCAGTCAGGAAATCGGAGCCCAGTCGGGCGAGGAGGGGCCGCGATGGCAGGAGACAAACGGCAGGGCTCTGGTTCGTCGGGGAAGCCCAAGATCGCTGCCATTCCCTGCCCGTCAGCCCGCCTCCCGCCGCCCGCGCGATGGAAACAAGCGCAGCGTACTCCCTGCCGCTCCATTCCGTCTTTTCCCGCCTTCTTGTTTGCGCCCTCTGCGCACGCGCCTCCCCCGCCCCCGGAATGGCCCGCTCCCAAGATGGGCAGCGGTGCGCACTCCTGGCCCCGCCTCTTTCTGGGAACTTGAGCGCGCAGCGGGGCGGGGACGGCCGTTAAGTGGCGGTTGGGCTGTCTAGGGGCTGCGCGCGCAGCCGGCACCGCCGGGAGGAGCCTGTGGTCTCTGAGCGCGCGTGTGCGCATGTGTGAGGTTCCAGGGCCCACGGTCAGTAGGGGAATGGGGACAACCGTTCATCTGCTCTGCCCGGAGGTCTTTCCAATAAAAAATTCTGACCTTTGCTGTCCCTTGATTGCGACCTATTGCCCTCAGTGAAAAAGTTTATGCAGTTACCACCTTGAATCAGTTACCTGCACTCCAAAACCAGAAGCTCCTTGAAAGCATGGGGGCCTGGCCCTTAAGGGTTGGGCCCATACCCCTTAATAATAAGAGTAGTAATAACAGTAATCAATTAATAGTGACAACAATAATAGTAACTGGCACACAAGGAGCCACAGACTGGGAGAAAATATTTAACTTGTATCCAGTATCTACAAAGACCTCTTGCAACTCAGTGAGACAGAAAAACCCCAGTTAAAAAATGGGCAAAGGGGTCTTCCGTGGTGGCGCAGTGGTTGAGAGTCCGCCTGCCGATGCAGGGGATATGGGTTCGTGTCCCGGTCCGGGAAGATCCCACATGCTGCGGAGCTGCTGGGCCCGTGAGCCATGGCCGCTGAGCCTGCGCATCCGGAGCCTGTGCTCCGCAACGGGAGAGGCCACCAACAGTGAGAGGCCCGCGTACCGCAAAAAAAAAAAAAAAAGAAAAAAAAAGGCAAAGGATTTGAAATGGTTGGCCAAAGGCCCTGAGGTCTGAGCAAGCTCAGTGCCTTTGAGGAGTAGCCAGGCCTGGTGGCGCGAGCAGGGCTTGGAGGAAGCAGTGGGTGAAGGATGAAGGGTTGGGACTTTGTCCCAACTGACTGAGAAGGAGATGGAGCTCCGCTTCGGGACACCTGTCACATTGCTCACGAAAGGGAGACAGTGGGAATCTGCTCACATCGCTCAGCCCTTCTGTGCAGGGCTCTGTCCCTGGCCACACACTAGAGCACACACCTTAACACCTACGTTCTGGAGAACTGGGTTTCAATCTGGGCTCTTCCCAATGGGGGTGATCATTAAACTGCCACTCACTCTCAAAACCCATCTTTGTCTAATAGCAAGGTGATAAAATCGAAAACATGAGACTATTATAAGAGTTTCAGGGATAAACATTTGGAACACATTAAGAGTTTAATAAACAGTGGCTAACAGTATCTTGTGGCAAAGCTACAAGTTATGCGAGATGCATCTTCCTGCAGCATCAGATTTGAAGAGTTGAGGATTATCTACTGGGAAAAATCTTTTTTTTTTTTTTTTTTTGGTACGCAGGCCTCTCACTGCTGTGGCCTTTCGCGTCGCAGAGCACAGGCTCCGGACGCGCAGGCTCAGCGGCCACGGCTCACGGGCCCAGCCGCTCCGCAGCATGTGGGATCTTCCCGGACCGGGGCATGAACCCGTGTCCCCTGCATCGGCAGGCGGACTCTCAACCACTGAGCCACCAGGGAAGCCCCTCAGACTTACTTTTAAGCATGCATACACAAACACACTGGCACCAAACCAAAACAAAGGCAACACAGAAGATGCAGGATGATTTTTATGGTGCACAGTCTGTGTAACATTTGAAAACATGCAAATTGAAACCGTGTCTTGTTAAAGTGACACATATAAGTAGCAACAGTTTAAAAGCACATGAGAATAATAAATACCAAATTCAGGAGGCGGCAGCCTTAGTGGGCTGGGGGCAAAAGAAACTAGGACAAGCTCATAGGGTCTTCAAACCATTAGTCGCACAGATCTAAAAAATGAAAGATCCAAAGCAAATATAATCTATGCTCAGATTCGAATGAACTAGGGGTGGATTCTTGGGTGTTTACTGTATTATGCTTCATATTATACATGCTTCACCCTCACCAGCCTTTACTTTTTACATGGCTTCTACCCCTCCCCCATTTTTTTATCTGTTCATCCTGTCTCTCATGCCTCCCCAGGTTCCCTCCCCACCCCCACCCCACGTCAGCTCCTGAAGGCAGGGACCTGAGCCAGCTTTGCCCACTGCTGGGTCTTCAGCTCATGAACACTGCTGGCACTTAAGAGATGCACGTTTCAAACTATTACATTTAGAACAAATGGACAACAAGGTCCTAATGTATAGCACAGGAAGCTATATTGAATATCCTATGATAAACCAGACTGGAAAAGAATATTAAAAAAGAGGGATTCCCTGGTGGCACAGTGGTTGAGAGTCCGCCTGCCGATGCAGGGGACACAGGTTCGTGCCCCGGTCCGGGAAGATCCCACATGCCGCGAAGCGGCTGGGCCCGTGAGCCATGGCCACTGAGCCTGCGCATCCAGAGCCTGTGCTCCGCAACGGGAGGGGCCGCAACAGTGAGAGGCCCGCGTACCGCAAAAAAAAAAAAAAAAAAAAAAAAGAAAGAAAAAAAATACTAAAAAAGAATGTCTATATGTGTATAACTGGGTCACTTCACTGTACAGCAGAGATTGGCACAGCATTGCAAATCAACCATACCTCAATAAAAAAACTAAAAAAATAAAGGTGTACATTTATTGAATGAAGGAATATTTTTCTGTATTCCTGGATTATTTAATTATAAATAAACAAAAGATTTGAGTGAGGAGCCCTTGGAAGATTGGTGCCCCCAGGCCCTGGGACCAGCAAAACCCATGGTCTCAGCTGACTGCCAACTGCCCTGGGTATAAAAGTGGCCTCATGGTTACATAAAAAATTGTCTGTTTCCAAAAGCGTGCTGCCCCTGAAGATCTGGGCTGAGCGACGTGGTGACTTGGATTGGCTTTGAAATATTCCCATAGAAACAGGTGTGAGATGCTGCTCACTGTCCAGTGTGAGTGGTGGGTTCATGGAGCTTTATCCTACTCATTCATCTCTATTCTGGGCTCATTTGAAATCCTTGAGTTTTTTTTTTTTTTAAGAGTAGTAATTTTAGGGGGACGAGAAAGGGGTGAATGTGTGGAGCACAGAGGACTTTCAGAGCAGTGAAAATACTCTCTATGATACCATAACAGTGAATGAATACACGTCATCATACGTTTGTCCAAACCTACATACAACACAGGGAATCAACTGTAATGTACACTATGGACTTTGGGTCATTATGATGTGTCAAGGCAGGGGGTTTATAGGAAATCCCTTTACCTTCCACTCAATTTTGCTATGAACCTAAAACTGCTCTTAAAAAAACAAAAAGGGCAGCTTTAAAGGCTTAGCTTGCTATACGCCCCACCCCACCAATGCTGGCTCCCAGTTGGTGGGAATGCTGACTCCTGGGGCCCCGACGCCCGCCTTGGCCTCCCCTTCCCAAATGCCCCTTCCACAGGGGTAGGGGGTTCTGTTCCCTTCACCTAGAAGAACCTGGCACCAGGAGGTAAATCAGTAAATGCCTGATGGAGCTAGTCTTCCCTGGAGGGATCTGGCTCAGGCTGGCCAGGGGTTCCTGAAGATCCAAGACCTCCAACCCACCACGCCTCACACCCGGGGCTCCAGCACCCCTCCACCCCTAAGGAAAGGCACCAGATGAGGGCAAGTGCCCACTTTATTAGCCAGCAGCTGGTCTGCAGGGCTCCCCAAGGCCCACCCTCACAGGTGGACAACAGAATGAACCTGCTACCCGCTCCCCTGTCCCTGGGACCCTGGGGCCAGTGGGGAAGAGGAGATACCAGGGGCAGGGGGACTGGCCTCACAGAGGCCTCGTAAGTACAAGGGGGTCACTGGCAGGGATGCAAAGGGCAGCAGGGTCTTGGGGAAGGCGGCCTATCCAGGGCGGTTCGTGTCATGCAGCCTCCTGTGTCGACGGGGGCCCCCGTTCGGCATCTAGGCGGCACAGGGGACTGTCGTACACCATCTGCAGGTTCACCTTGTGGCCCACCAGCTCCCGGATATTGTTGATGCCGTATTTGATCATTGTCGGGCTTGGGAGGGGGGACATGACATGGTTTAACATGAGGTCAGGTCATGCTCTCTTCTGATCAGAACCTCTCTTATCACCTTCCTTGAGTAAAAGCCCAAGTCCTTCCTGGGGCTCAAAAGGCCCTGCTCAACCTGTCACCTCCCCACCCTCATCTCCTCCCATTCTCCACCTTCACTCACTCATTCCCTCCAACCACACTGGCCTTCTTAGTGTTCTCCAAACACAGCAGGCCCACTCCAGCCTCAGGGCCTTTGCACTGGCTATTCCCTCTGCCTGGAACGCCATTCCCCAGATATCCTCACGGCTTACCAATTCACCCATGTTCAGTCTTTGCTCAGATGCCACCTCCTCTGAGAGGCCTTCCCTGACATCTCCTTAGCCCTCCCTGCTGTGTTTTCTCTATAACACTGCTTTTGGACATACTTTAAGCTTTACTTGTTATTTATCTCGCTAATTATCATCCTCTGTGTTCCACTAGCACCCCTGGCTTCATGGAAGTAGAGATGTGTATGTCATAATCACAGCACAGGACTCAGTACACAGCAGGTGCTCACTAAGGGTTTCTCAAATGAATGAACGAATGAATGGGGCTGAAAGTCTGCAGGCCCCCATGCCTGGCAAGCCACCTGAGTAAGGCAGCCAATACCCTAAGTGGTTTGGGTACTCACCGCTCAAGGGAGAGGCCCCAGGCAATGACTGACACATTCTCAGGGAGCCCCATGGGCAGCAGCATCTCGGGGCGGAAGATCCCAGAGTTTCCAACCTCCACCCACTTCTTCAGGCCTGTGAAGGCACGAGAACGATGGGGCGGCTTGTGTGGGTGATACTGGGCCTGGCAGTTAGCTTGGGAGGTGGGGTGTGGGCTTGGCAGTGACGGGGACCTGGGCTGAGCCATGGACAGCCTGAGACCTCCCTCCCTGTCCCAGTACTGGGTTCCACCCTGACCTTGGTGGTAGCTGAACACTTCCATGCTGGGCTCGGTGTAAGGGTTGTAGGTCGGCTTGAAACGCAGCTGGGTGATACCTGGGTGGGGAGGCAGCCAAACAGAGTGGGGGTGGGGGTGGGGCAAAGGGGGAGGAGAGGGGCAAAGGGGGAGGGTCAGGCTGACGACCAAGGCATCCTCCTGCTTGCCCACCCCAGCCCGCCTGCTCACCCAGCTTGGTGAAGAACTCCCGCAGGACGCCCATGAGGTGGCCTAGCGTGAGGCCGTGGTCAGCCACGACGCCCTCGATCTGGTGGAACTCGGCCAGGTGCGTGGCATCTAGGGTCTCATTCCGGAACACACGATCAATGGAGAAGTATTTGGCCGCTGTGAAGGGCTTCTGGAGATGAGAGGCAGGCCAAGCCCGGGCATGGGTGAGAAGGTCAGCATGTCAGCCCTGGCCCCTCCAACGCTGCCCAAGCCCTGCCACACCTTCTGGGCCAGGCGGTAGAGGGCGCGGGCGCTGGCCGACGTGGTGTGGGTGCGCAGTAGGTTTTTCCGAGCCTCGTCCAGTTTCCAGTTGTATTTGTACCTTCAGAGGGACATACAGGAAGTCCATGATGCAGCTCACGGCCCCCAACCTCTTTCCCCCGACACCCCTGGGTGTCCTGCCCAGGACCCAAAGTCCTGGGTCCTGCCTTACCCCTGTGAACCGTAGCCGCCTTGAGAGTGGGTCCGCTTGACGCGATGGACATAGTCCATTGGGAGCTGCTGGGCCTGGGCTGGATCTGGGCAGGACAGAGCAACATCTGGTCAGTCAAGGAGCATTTCTCAAATAGCCACCGCACTGAAAACAGATAGTGACACAGGCAGCTCCCTCCCCCGCCCTCCACAGCTGCCAGAGGGTACCTGGGAACACCTGAGTCAGTCACAACTCTCCTCTGCCCAGAACCTTCCGTGGTCCCATTTCCTCTTTTTTTTTTTGGCCATCCTGCACAGGACTTAGTTCCCCAACCAGGGGTCGAACCTGTGCCCTAGGCAGTGAAGCGCAGAGTCCTAACCACTGGACTGCTGGGGAATTCTCTCCTCCCACTCCTAACTGATCAGTTCCTCCAGCCACAGGGCTTCCCTGCTGATCTGTGAGCATATCAGGCATGTGCCAGCCTCAGGGCCTTTGCACTGGCCATTCCCTTTGCCTGGAACTTTCCTTCCCCAGGCATAGCTCCCTCCCTGACCTCCTTCCATCTTTGCTTAAGCAGCCTTCATTTTATTTTTAAAAATATTTTATTGGGGCTTCCCTGGTGGCGCAGTGGTTGAGAGTCCGCCTGCCGATGCAGGGGACATGGGTTCGTGCCCCGGTCTGGGAAGATCCCACATGCCGCGGAGCGGCTGGGCCCGTGAGCCATGGCCGCTGAGCCTGCACGTCCGGAGCCTGTGCTCCGCAACGGGAGAGGCCACGACAGTGAGAGGCCCACGTACCGCAAAAAAAAAAAAAAAAATTTATTTATCTTATTTGGTTGCATCGGGTCTTGGTTGCAGCAGGCATGCTCCTTAGTTGTGGCAGGTGTGCCCCTTAGTTGTGGCTCACCAGCTCCTTAGTTGCAGCATGCGAACTCTTAGTTGCGGCATGCACGTGTGATCTAGTTCCCTTACCAGGGACCGAACCCGGGCCCGCTGCATTGGGAGCACGGAGACTTTTTTTTTTAATTAATTTATTTTTGGCTGCGTTGCGTCTTCATTGCTGTGGGGGGCTTTCTCTAGCTGCGGCGAGCGGGGGCTACTCTTCGTTGCGGTGCACGGGCTTCTCATTGCGGTGGCTTCTCTTGTTGCAGAGCACGGGCTTCAGTAGTTGTGGCATGCAGGCTCAGTAGTTGTGGCTTGCAAGCTCTAGAGTGCAGGCTCAGTAGTTGTGGCGCACGGGCTTAGTTGCTCAGCGGCATGTGGGATCTTCCCAGACCAGGCATTGAACCTGTGTCCCCTGCGTTGGCAGGCGGAATCTTAACCACTGTGCCACCAGGGAAGTCCCAAGCAGCCTTCATTTAATTAATTTAAAATAAATTTATTTATTTTATTTATTTTTGGCTGCATTGGGTCTTATTGCTGTGCGCAGGCTTTCTCTAGTTGCGGCGAGCGGGGGCTACTCTTCATTGTAGTGTGCGGGCTTCTCTTGTTGTGGAGCACGGGCTCTGGGCATGTGGGCTTCAGTAGGTGTGGCTCGTGGGCTCTAGAGCACAGGTTTAGTAGTCGTGGCGCACGGGCTTAGTAGCTCCGAGGCATGTGGGATCTTCCCGCACCAGGGCTCGAACCCGTGTCCCCTGCATTGGCAGGCGGATTCTTAACCACTGCGCCACCAGGGAAGCCCGCGGCCTTTAACTTAAATTGACAGCGTGCTCCCCCACCAACAAAACGTCAATTCCCCCATCACATTTACTGCCATCTTTCATTGCCGGGTTTACAGCTTACTTAGAATTAAATGCATATCTCACCCAACCAGGATATGCGGGCCTCATCAGGGCAAGGATTTCTGTCTCATTCCTGGCTGTGACCCAGGTGTTTCACAGAGACTTTGGCACACAGGAGCTCAGTCATAGGTGCAGACTCTATGCTGTACGAATGTGCAAGTTCTTATGAGTCCCTTCCAGAGACACAATTTTAGTGCACCTGAAAAGCCTGACATCAAATCCCAGCCCCACCGCCTATAAGCTGCGACCCTGGGCAAGTGATGTCCCCTCTCTGAGACCTAATTTCCTCATTTGCAAAACAGGGCTAACAGTCTACTTCCTATAGTTGGTGGAAAGATTAGGACAGTGACAGCTCAGTAAGTTTTATATATATATATTTTTTCTTTTTTCTTATTTTTGTCCACACTACATGGCATGTGGAACTTCCCTGACAAGGGATCAAACCTGCGCCCCCCTGCAGCGGAAGCGGAGAGCCCTAACCACTGGGCCACCAGGGAAGTCCCATGGCTCAGCAAGTTTTGGATGCTGAAATGATGACAATGGCGCTGCTGCTCCTGGCCAGGTAACAGGCACCCAACAGCCTCATCTGCCCTGCTGGTGGGGGAAACAACAACCATTTTGGAAAGTCATTCAATTTCAGAGAGTACTAAGGACTGTGGAAGAAAGAAAGAACTGGGAAGCAATGTTGAAGACTAGCAGTGAGGAGCTTTTAGAACTTGGGGGGACAAGGGCATGTCAGGGTGGCCTCTCTGAGGTGATATGTGAACAGAAGCTTCATGCCAGAGCCTGCCATGAAGACCTGGGAGAAGACAGTTCTCGGCAGAAGCCACAGCACAGGCAAAGGCCCTGAGGTGGGCAGGAGGGGAGGTGGAAGAAGATAACAGAAGTTGATGATAGCAGCTCACACAGGTTTGTCGGCCACACTGAGGAGGATGGAGTTTATCCTGTAAAACGGTATGCCACCCCAAAAGGTTCTGTCCAGTCCTGGCACCTCTGATGGCGCAGCGGGGCCCACCCACCTCGCAGGAAGAAGGTGTCATGCTGGTCCCGTGCTGGGTGCTGCTGGGGCTGGAAGAGTGCGTCAAAGTTCCAGAAGGAGCTCTCAATGTAATTGTCGGTCGGCATCTCGGTGAACCTGGTGGGAGACACAGCCTGACTGCCCTGCCTGTGCCAAGCAGGTGGGCTAGCCCCACCCCTGGCCCCATGCTTACCCCATCTCCAGGAAGATCTGCCGGAACTGGGTGCGGACCTTGAGCAGGGGGTGCAGGTGGCCGCTGTCAGGGAGGACGCCATGGGCCGAGAAATTGTAGGGCTTGAAGGGCCGATCCCGCCAGGAGCCACTATGGGGAGATGCAGGGTACATGGGTCTGGTGGGGGCTGCCTACCACACCCCCATCGGCCCCCAGCTCTGGGGCTACCCCCTACCTGGAGATCATCTCTGGGCTCAGCTCTGTTTCCTGCTTGGAGATGCTGGTGCTAAAGGCACTGCCTTTGCTCACCCAGTAGGTCTTCAGGTTCCTGAGGCCAGAGGACAACGCTGTTACCTCCTCCAAGTGGTTTCCCTTGACCTCCCATCTGATGCTGACCCCAAAGTCACCCACCAAGTCATTCTGCTGTATTTCCTTCCTGACACTTACCATCTCCAGAATCCTCTTAGCTGGTCCCGACCTACATCCCTATGTTCATGCAGTTACTCATTCAACAAACATTTACTGAGAACCTAATGTGTACCAGGGTCTGTTCAAGGCACTAGGCATATAGCTGGGAGTGATAATAATAGGTCAAGTTTAGAGAGTTTACTCCACACTAGGCTCTGCTCCATAAAATCACCCCATAATCCTGTGTGAAAAGGAGCCATTTTACACATGCATAAACAGAAGCTTGGACAGATCAGGTGATTTGGTCAAGGTCACACAGCTAGCATATGACAGAGCTGGGACTTGAATCAGGCAGCCCCATTCCAGTCTTCTTTTTTTTTCTTTTGGCCACACCATGCAGCACATGGGATATTAGTTCCCTAACCAGGGATCGAACCCAGGCCTCCTGTGGTGGAAGCTCAGAGTCCTAACCACTGGACCACCAGGGAATTCCCAGTTTGTGTTCTTATAACTGCTAGGCCACTGCTACGTCTGCTCAAAGGAGTCGTCAGCTCTGTGAGGGCAGAGCCCCCAGCCTGTCCAGGTCCCAGCAGTCATAAACTTTCAGACGGTGCTTAGGACTGTAAAGGAAGTCAACAGGGCACAAGGGATGGAGACCAGGAGTGAGGAACTTTTATGGAATTTGAAGGGAGGAAAGGGTGTCAGGGTGGCCTCTCTAAGGTGACACATGAGCAGAGGTTTGATGTCAGAACATGCTTTGAAGAAGAGCAGGAAGCTCTTTCTCAGCAGAAGGCACAACAGAGGCAAAGGCCCTGACACGGCATGAGCCTGGCGTGCGTGCTCGACAACCACAGTGTGAAGGGAGGCTGGGAGGAGACTGATAGCACCCTGGCCCAGTGTGGGCAGAATGGCTCCCCTTCTGCTCCAGGGCCATGCAGGTGACACAGGTGTGAGCCGGGGGGGCGGCACCCACTCACACTTCAGTCAGCAGCTTCCTCTTCCTGAGCTCGCTCCTCTCCTTCTCTCCCAGCTTCTCGGCCTGTCCACCCTGGACCAGCTGGAGCCGCCGCTGCACCTCATCCTCCACGCTATCCACCTGCCACAGTGATGGGCGTGAGGGGCCGTGAGGGCAGGGGGCCCAACTGTCCGACTACCTGTCCAACTACCGCTCGGCAGGGACTCACCACTCTGAACACCCGGGGCCCGTCGGCAGCACTCTTGTCCACTCGGATCCACTTGTTGGACATGGCCTTGCTGAAGCCCACCTTGCCACTGGGCAGTCGCTGTGGGAGCAAGGCTGCAGTGAGGGGGACACAAGGGTCGCCCTCATCCCAACACCTCCCTAGGCCCTGCCCACTCAGACTCCTACCATGAGCTCGCTCTGGGGCAGGCCCTCTGGGGGGACGCTGCGAAACACCCGGGCCTCATGGCTGCCTTCCCGGGCAATCTCCTCGCCCTCAGCGGTAAGCTCCCAGCGCTTGGTGGAACGCAGCTCAGCCTCGATTATCTGTAGGAAAACAGGGGGACACGGGCAGGGACAGGGTTCAGGTCCAGGCACCCCCTTGCCGCAGCACTGGGGACGCGGGTCAAAGAACAGCCTGTGATGCCAGCTTTGCCTCTCAGCTGTACCACTTCCCAGCGGAGTGATCTCGCCTCGTTGAGCCTCAGTAGATCTTTTGTGACATGGGAAAAATGACAAAAATGATTCACACCTCCCAGGGTGAGGTAAAGTACTGAGGGTATTACCTGCCTGGCAAAGAACAAATCCTATCACTTTTGAACCTGGGAAAGATTTTTTTAAAGTCTCGGGTGAAATGATTTATTTCCACACTTACATGCATCTCAGTGTAGCCAGACGTCAGAGAAGAACCCAGGCTGCCCACATTACACACAGGAACCCTAGGCTCCCCTTTCGTTTTAATTCCTAGCTCTGCTCCTCTCTTGCTGTGTGACCTTGGGAAAGTTGCTTAACGTCCCTGAGCAAATTTTCTTATCCATGAGAGAAGGGTGTGGTGGGTTCTACCTCAGAGAGTTGTTTTGAGTAACTAAATTAATACACAGAAAGGATGCAGAGCGCTTAGTATGCAGCAAATGCTGCATAAATATAACTACTACTACATTAATATCATCGTCATCATCCTTACAATGAACCCCATTAAGCTGCCAACACTTAACCCTCAGTAGCCTACACAAATGTCACTTTCACATCCATCAAGGTACTGTCATCCCATACACCATAGCTTCAATCCCTTTCTGCACTGACGACCTCAGGCTTCAAATCCAGGTTTGCCTGTTCCTTCTAGTGACACTGATCAAGATTCTGACCAGTGCTTAGAAGTTGTCACATCTGCAATATGGGGATAATAACAGTGCCATCAACTGAAGGGCACATCAAAGATTGGATGAGGAATAAATCTGAGGCCAGAGCAGGGCACATCATGTAAGTTTGATGTTTTCAGCTATGTTTTTTGAGTCCTAGCCTCATGGATCCAGCCTGCTGGGTGACCCACGGGTCGGTCAGCATCCTCCCCCTCTGGCTCCATCACCCTTCCCTTGTCCAAGTCAGAAGGCTGGGCTTCATCCGAGCTACCCCTACATTTCCATGAACCTTATTTCATTCCTTCACCTGAATCCCTTCTCCATTCCAGCTGCCTCCCTACAGCCAGGGACCACACCCTGTAGTTTGGGGATGTGCCAGCCTCTGCCACTGCCCCCTTGCCTCCAGTCCTGCCCGCACCGATCCTTTCCAAGAGTGATGTAGGCAGTACACACATCTCATTGGCTCTAGCTCCTGCCATGGCCCCCCAGTACCCCTGTGAAATAAAGACCTACAAGGCCTCGCAAAATCTGGCTCTGCTGGGTCTCTCTCACCACTTGTGCCACCTCCCTACCCCACTGTTCCTTAAAGTGCCATGGCTTTTCTACTCAATGCAGAAACCCGACTCAGCTGTCATCTCCTTTGGGATACTCTCCCTGATCCTCAAGGCTGGGTCTGCTAACGCCTCTGAGTTCCCCGTGCTTCCTCCATCACTCCGGTCACTTGAGTATATCCATTATACCGCAGCCTGCGTGAAGGCGGCGACTGCGTCTTTCTGGTCCACCATTCTCCTCTCCACCCCCTCAACACTGATCATGCCTCAATGGACGTTTACTGCATGAGGAACATCCGTACCCCGGGGCCCTCACTCGGTCCTGACTCCCCCCTGCGCACCCTGGGCGGGACACATACAATTACTCCTAACCAGGCCTGAGATAATCTGGCCTGGAGGCAGAGCCCTCCTGGCAAGGGAACCGCAGGTGCAAAAGCGAGGAGGCCCGGCATCACCGGCCCAGCTCACCTCACCCAGCGCCTGCAGGCTCTTCACGGCGCCCACCACGGTCTGATGCTCTACGCCCAGCTCGGCCGCCAGTTCAGCGCTGTCCAAGCCGCCATCGGCCGCCTCCAGCCGCTGCAGCAGCACCTCCGCCACCGGACCGTCTGCCATGACTGCTCCCAGGGCGCTCGGCGTGCGCCTGCCGGCGGCCAGAACAACCGGAACCGGAACCGGAACCGGAACCGGCGCCGGGGGGCGTACACCGGCATCTTGAGTGTGGCAGACTATGCTGCAGGGCTCGGGTGCCGCCATCTTGAGCGTGTCACTTGAACTTAAGAGGGGGTTAGGGACCCAGTACTGGCTGGACTGGTGGTTTCTTGTTGACCAGAGAGGTCAAATTAATACCATCAAAGACAGACTCACAGCATTGTTTTAAGCTGCACCCAGCCTCACCAGAAGGGGCTGTGTGACCTTGGACTTCCCCCTCTCTGGGCCTCAGACCAGTCCTCCCTTGGGGATTCTTTCTTACCCCCACAGGAGGGCTGTGGGTGGTGGACTCCAGATATAGTCATCCTGTTGATGTCAACTACTTTTATTTTTTCTATTATTATTTTAAAAATCTATTTATTTGGTTGCACTGGGTCTTAAGTTGCAGCTCTCCAGCTCCTTGGTTGCAGCACATGGGCTCCTTAGTTGTGGCTCCAGGGCTCCTTAGTTGCGGCATGCATGTGGGATCTAGTTCCCTGGCCAGGGATCGAACCCAGGCCCCCTGCATTGGGAGCACGGAGTCCTAACCATTGCACCACCAGGGAAGTCCCTGATGTCAACTACTTTTAAATTTTAAAAGGGAGTCTGGGTAGGGACCAACCCTATTTATAGAGGGGAGAAGGACTCAATAATAGTATATTATTGAATAATATATTCAAGGTTGCAGCTAACCTGTATGGACGTTCTCCCCTGTGCCCAGCCCAGTGCTAAGTGCTTCAGGTGTCTTACTTCATTTTCCCCAAAACTGTATGATGTAGATACTGATATAATATATATTTCACAGATGTGAAAACTGAGGCTTGGAGGGTGGTATGCCTTGCCCAAGGTTCTGCAAGGAGCTGGTGGACAGTGTCAGAAATTATAAACACTCCAGAACCTGCCCCCTCCTCCCCATACCCCTGCTCTGAGAAGACCAATGTCAGGAAAATAATTTGTAGTATAGATCAGTGCTGTCCTATAGAAATATAATTCAAGATACTGGGAATTCCCTGGTGGTCCAGTGGTTAGGACTCCACTATTCCACTGCAGGGGACACGGGTTTGATCCCTGGTCAGCATGCCGCAGCTTGGCCAAGACAAAACAAGAAATATATTTCGAGATAGAAATGTAATTTTACACATTTTAGTAGCAACGTTAAAAACAAAAGGGGTGAAATTAATTTGAAGAATTTATAGAACCTAAAATGTCCACATTATCATTTCAACACTTAATATAAAACTACTAGTGAGATATTTTACATTATTTATTCACACTAAGTCTTCAAATTCTGATGTATATTTTCCACTTACAGCTTACTTCACAGCCGCTGCATTTCAAAAGGCAATAATCACATGTGGCCAGTGGAGACTACATTAGACAGCACAAGTAGGTTCTAATCCCAGATCTGCCATTTTTGTCCCTCAGCCAAATCACTTAATATTTCTGTGCCTCAGTTTCCTCGCTTGGATGGAAATGATATGAGCCCAGGTTACTGTGAGAATTAAGTGAAATAGTACCCACACACACATGCAATACTTGCTGGTACTAAATTGAGTGTGGACTCTGTGTTAGGTGCTGTTCTAAGCACTTACTCATTTAGCCATCACAACTGTTATTTGAGCGTGGTAAATGGGGTTACTAATATCCCCCAATGCTGGACCTACAGTGAGGTCCTGATAAAAATTCAGAATGCATCCCTCAAAGTCTCTTCTTAGCTTCAAAGCACTTTCCCCATTTTTGCTTATTTAATTCCAGCAAGAGTCCTTCTTTCCTTGCTTCTGTCCCACGTCAAGTAGGTTTTAAGCCTGTTCTGTGCCTGATGCTGCAGGAGACACTGTGGGGTGCGGGGCAGAATGGTGAGGTGAACAAGACAGGCATAGTGTCTACCCTCTGGCAGGCAGCACCTAGCCCATGTGTCCCTGACACATGGTGGAAGGGCGGGAAGGCAGGGGGAAGGTCAGTGGAAGGCCTGGAGTGGTCATCCCAGACTTGGGGGGGTCCTCGTTGGGGAGGACCAGGTTGGGCAATACTGGATACTGTCTTGGGGAAGGGGCAGAACCCCAACTTCTCCAAGGCTCCTAATTCCTCTCTTTTCTGAGTCCCCACCACTAGAGGGGAAGCACCCCCTCCCCACCCTTTTGCCAAGATCCACCCCCTTCAGCAGTTTACTTCCACTTCCCAGGTCCAGAGCCAATTTGCTCAGAGTTTGGGAAAGCCCCACCTCTCCTGCCTGCTTCCTGCAGCCTAGGGGCAGGGAGCTGGTGTGTTACTTTCAGTCATGTGCCTCTGCCTTCCTAAGAAGGCTCTAGTCTCAGGGGTCCTGGCCACCTCCCTTAGACCTTATCTTCCCCACCATCTGTCCCATTTTGTCCCTCCCCAACGGAACCCCCTGCCCTCTCATCTTTAGCCGTTTAATTGCAAAAGCAGGCCGTTTGTGGGAGACCACAAGACTGTGACCCCTTTCATTTACCGGCTGAGGAGGGGATGAGGGGTAAAGGACAGGCTGCAATAAGGTGAACAACCGTAGGAGACCCAGCCTATAGTCACAACTTCGAGCCGTTCAAGGCTTCCTTCCCTCTGTCCCAGACATCCCTAAAAGCTTTGAAAGCATTTCTGCCGGCCAGCAGCTGGCCGGGGTCGCTCCTCTTGGCCTTTCAGGAGCTCCTGTGCCTTCAAAGAGGCTAAATGCCTTGCCCCAGCTCACACAGCAGCAGTCTGACAGGCTGCCAGGGAACTAGGGGCCGTACGGAGGAGAGAGCCGGCACTCCCCCCGCAGGCCTGCACGGCTCAGGCGCTGGGGTGAAGTGAAGCCCTAGGGCTCGATGCCCTCTGCCCCATCCTGGCGGGGCGGGGGGCTGGGGTTAAGAGAGAGAGAGAGAGATGGAGAGAGAGAGGGTCGGAGTGGTGGGGTTCCCCAAATTCAGGGTAGAAAAGGTTAGGAAAACCTTGCCTACCCATCCCTGTAGAGGGGATAAGTGGAGTCGATGCTGGAGCAGGGCCCTAGCTCTAAGCAGCGGCACCTGCTCTCGCGCGAATTCTTTAAACGCCTAGACCTCTAGCGCTGCTAGCGGGCGAGGGCGGGGTTGGGCCGAGGTCTGGTCACATGACCTGGCCTGAGGGGCTCGAGGCCCCCACTCCACCGGTGGGCGTCCCCCACAACGCGTGGTCGACCTTCATTGGCCAGCGGTGCGGCCAATAGAAATCGGCCATCTGGGAACCCAGCGTTCCGAGGCACAGCCTAACTTGCTGAACCCACAAGGGTCCAATGGAAAGGCAGAGCTGTGGCCACAGACCAATGATAAAGTGGGAGAGGAGGGCCAAGAGGCCGGACCAGGTTGGTTTGAGAGGCGGCCGGTTATAAAATCGCACGGCCGGCGGCACCGTCCGTCCCTACTGCAGAGCTATTGCTGGTAGAGTGACTTAAAGGGCCCGCGCGCCGCCGCCCCCTCGGCCCGCCATGCTGCTACCCGTGCTGGTGCTGCTCGGCCTTCTTGGCCTGGGCGCCGCTGAACCCGCCGTTTACTTCAAGGAGCAGTTTCTGGACGGAGGTAACGGCTAGTCCCGCCTTGAGGCCGTCCTAACGATGCGGCTGGCCCCCCAGCCCATATCTGCGTGTCGCCTGTAATTACTGCTCAGAGGACCAACACAGTGGCCTTCAGGGGCTGGAGCCGCAGGCGATCTTTCCTTCTGCGTCCCTGGGGAGCGGGGAGGGCGCGGCGGCCTTGCGCGGCGGGAGTTAGGGTTCGCCCGAGGATCTTTTAAGCCACCAGAGCTGTCAAGCTAGAGGTTGGGGTGGGGACAGTCGGGGGGAGGGGGAATCTCCTTCCTTGCCCCCAGCAGCTTGTAGCTCCTGGTAGATGTTTGGTGGGGGGTGATCAGCACCGCTACTCTGACCTGCCCCTTTGGTCCCCTAGACGGATGGACCGAGCGCTGGATCGAATCCAAACACAAACCAGATTTTGGCAAATTCGTTCTCAGTTCCGGCAAGTTCTACGGTGACCAGGAGAAAGATAAAGGTAAGAGCCTAGGGGTGGGTGCTCAGATCCAGGAGGACTTCCTGGAGGAAGCCCTAGTCACCACACAGTTTGGATATCCCTAGAAGTAGAAGAGGTGGAGGAAGGGAGAGTCGTCTGTATTTCCCATCCTAAGGGTCTCCCGGGGGTTGTTGCTGAGCCGTGATCTGACTACCGTTCCTTGCTAGGGCTGCAGACAAGCCAGGATGCCCGGTTTTATGCTCTGTCGGCCAGATTCGAGCCCTTCTCCAATAAGGGTCAAACACTGGTGGTGCAGTTCACCGTGAAACACGAACAGAACATCGACTGTGGGGGCGGCTACGTGAAGCTATTTCCAGATGGTCTGGACCAGACAGACATGCATGGAGACTCTGAATACAACATCATGTTTGGTGAGCGGGCCCCACCCTGATGCTGACCTCTGATTAGTTAGAGGGAGTTCGAAACCCCATGAGTTCTTTATAGCCCATGAAAAGTGGTGTTAAGATCATAGAAAACACTTAAATGGTTAAACATTTCTTTGGAGGAGAAGCTGAGAAAATAGTTACAGTTAGTAGCAACTTTCTACATTGTTATCATTGATTTAAGACTGCTAATTTGCGCGATTTTATAAGGTAGGCATTTACTAATTCTGCAAGTAAAGATACTGACTTCTAGAGCACTGATTTTTTTTTTTTCTTTAAATCCCTAATCACAGTCCCTTAGAGATATCTGAATTTTGTCTTTTCACCTTGACAGACCTGAGTTTAAGAACCAAGTTTTCTTTTTATAAATGGGTGGGGAGGGGTTCATAATGGTAGACACTCTCTAGTTCTGACTGGATCTGCTTCTCATCAAGGCCCGGACATCTGTGGTCCTGGCACCAAGAAGGTTCATGTCATCTTCAACTACAAGGGCAAGAACGTGCTGATCAACAAGGATATCCGTTGCAAGGTGTGCTCTGGGGGTGGTGACAAATGGCTGTAAGGGAAGGCTCAGAGGCCAGCCTGGTGGGCGGGGCACTGATCTCTCATTCTCTTCAGGACGATGAATTCACACACCTGTACACGCTGATTGTGCGGCCTGATAATACCTATGAGGTAAAGATTGACAACAGCCAGGTGGAGTCAGGCTCTCTGGAGGACGATTGGGATTTCTTGCCTCCCAAGAAGATAAAGGATCCTGATGCTGCAAAGCCTGAAGACTGGGACGAGCGAGCCAAGGTTGATGACCCTACGGACTCCAAGCCTGAGGTTCGTTCTTGGGCAGGGGCTCCCCACCATGGAGGGTGTGGAGGACAACTGGGCCAACTCTGACCTCCTAATGTACCTGCAGGACTGGGACAAGCCTGAGCACATTCCTGACCCAGATGCTAAGAAGCCCGAGGACTGGGATGAAGAGATGGACGGAGAGTGGGAACCACCAGTGATTCAGAACCCAGAGTACAAGGTGAGCCTGGGGCTCTGAGCAGGGCGGTACACAGTGGGGAATGCACTGATCTCCACTCACCCACCAGTTCACTTCTTCTGCAGGGTGAGTGGAAGCCCCGACAGATTGACAACCCAGATTACAAGGGCATTTGGATCCACCCAGAGATCGACAACCCTGAGTATTCCCCTGATAGCAACATCTACGCCTATGAAAACTTTGCTGTACTGGGCTTGGATCTATGGCAGGTGAGACACGGAGGGAAGAGAAGGATCCCAGGACCTCAAGTGCACAGGGTCAACCCAGGAGGAAAGGGACAAAGGAGGTCTGACTCCAAAATGGTGCTTTTTCTTTTTTTAAAGAAATTCCTGGTTTGTCCTTATGGCATTCTTACAGCACCCACTCTGAAGTTGTACTTACTAACTTCTTGGTACTTTTTCAAGTACCTACGGGAACCAACTCATTTTATTGCCCCCAGCAACCTAGAAGGTGGTTAGATAGTACCATTAGAAAATTAGGTTCACAGGGACTGAATTTTTGTCTGTTCTGTGCAGTGATGTACTTTCTGCACCTAGAATGGTGCCTGGCACGTAGTAGGTACTAGAGAAATATTTAAAGAAGGGAGTGAGACCCCTTTTTACAGATGAAGAAAATGAGGTGCAGAGAGGTGAAGTCACCAGCCTGAGGTCATGTAGGCAGGAAATGGCAGAGCTGGTGTTGGAACCCAGGCAGCCTGTGTTTTTTTGTGTTTTTTGTTTTTTTTTTGTGGTATGCGGGCCCCTCACCGCTGTGGCCTCTTCCATCGCGGAGCACAGGCTCCGGACGTGCAGGCTCAGCGGCCATGGCTCACGGGCCCAGCTGCTCCGCGGCATGTAGGATCTTCCCGGACCGGGGCATGAACCCGCGTCCCCTGCATCGGCAAGCGGACTCTCAACCAATGCGCCACCAGGGAAGCCCAGGCAGCCTGTTTTTTAACTGCAACATTAAACTGTAGCATTGTGTAGTGGTTATGGGAATATGGGCGGGAGACCTTTTCGAGGCCAAGGCCAACAGGTATATCCCCTCTGACCACCCTTCCGACCACCCCTCTACTCCCTGGCCCCATTACAGGTCAAGTCTGGCACCATCTTTGACAACTTCCTCATCACCAACGACGAAGCATACGCTGAGGAGTTTGGCAACGAGACATGGGGTGTTACGAAGGTGGGACCAGGGTCCAGTCTTGGGCTTGGGGGTGGGCAGGGCTGCCAAGGGAGTCCAGGCCCTGAGGTGTGTGGTTTGCACACAGGCAGCAGAAAAACAAATGAAGGACAAGCAAGACGAAGAGCAGAGGCTAAAGGAGGAGGAGGAGGAGAAGAAGCGCAAGGAAGAGGAGGAGGCAGACAAGGAAGAGGAGGAGGACAAGGATGAGGATGAGGAGGATGAGGACGAGAAAGAGGAAGAGGATGAGGAAGACGCTGCCGCTGGCCAGGCCAAGGATGAGCTGTAGGGGCCACGCCGCCGCCGCCTCCAGGGCTGGACTGAGGCCTGAGTGCTCCTGCCGCAGAGCCGGCCGCGCCAAATAATGTCTCTGTGAGACTGGAGAACTTTCATTTTTTTCCAGGCGGGTTCCAATTTGGGGTGGATTTTGTTTTTGTTCTCCCCCTCCCCTTTTTTTTTTTTTTTAAAGTTTTTTTTTTTTTTAACTGGTGTTTTGTCTCTGATCCTCCTTCACTCCTCACCCCTGGCCTTCATCTTTCTTGATTTGACATCTTTGCTTTCTGCTGTCCCCTTATCTCCCCAGATCCCTTAGCTCCCCTCCAACTTGGGGACTCAGGGTGGGGTGTGGCGTGGAGGAGAAGCCCCAGGCCCAAGATTCCATCTGCTCTCCTTCCTGGATCCCACAGGGGGGTGGTAGGAGAAGAGGGTGGCATCACCAGCCCCCCAGCACTGAGGAAGAATGGGGCTCCTAAGCCCTGAGCTCTGACCTCCCTCTCTCCTTTCTCCCCTGCCCCCAGGACTGGGCCAGTTCCGAGTGGGGCAGCGGGTTCTAGCTCGGCTCATACTGAGAATGTAAGAACTACAACTGAAATTTCTATTAAATTAAGTTTTGTGTCTTCCTCCTGTGTTTCCTTTTGGGGTAGGTGACTCTTAAGTGAGGCTCATTTTGCAGCCACTACAAGTGTTGGTTGAATGTCCCATAAGGTTACAGGGGCCCTTGTTTATCCGGAGAACCCCAAACGGGTGGGAAAGAGTAACTATTCTAAGTGCCATTACAAATACTCCACTTATTAGCTCATTGAGTCGTTGCATCAAACTGGTGAGTTTTGGTTCTAGTACCAGTTGTGTTTGATGAGGAGACTGAGATTTAGTAAGAGGTGGGGTTTGAACCCACACCTTAGCCACCAACTTGTACCAACCGTTTTACACTGCGCCACATATGTACGTCTTACCTGTTAAGGAGCAAGACTACACAGAGCTATTGGACAGTTTTAAACACATTTTCTTAATATTAGCCAGTGTCAAAAGCTATTAATTCTCTTCATAGTCAAGGAGAAATAGGTTCAGAAATGGTATCTAGCTTGTCCAGTGGTCTTCAGTGGCCAAGTCAGGATTTGAACCTCTTGGAGGGAAGGAGGTGGCACCAAGTGCTGGTGTAAAAGTGGCAGAGGAGAGTGTGGGCCCCTAAGGTTGGCCTAGGCCCACCTCTGTTGGGGTCCTGAAGGCTGCCACTTAACGTCCAGTGGGTGGTTGGGAACTGATGTCCCTTGTTGCCAGAGGTTAAGAATCCCTCAGCCAAGTCTGGCCTATTCTTGTGGAAGCTTCTTAGCTCAGGGCATGCAGTGAAGGGAGAAGCAGTAGGACCTGGTAACAGTTGGGTAATGAGTCAGGTGGCAGGCGACTGCCTGGTGTCCTACTTGGATGGGAATGTTGAGAAGAGCAGTTTAGGAGGCAGGTAGTGGTCAGTTCAGGATTGCGGGGGAGAGTCCACCCATTAACTGGAAGATGAGACCATCACCTCCATCCTGTCTGCCAAAGCACCCTCTTCAGCTTCGGCCAACCAACTCTTCGATTCCTTGTTCCTTGGATAGGCCTCCTTTGAGCTTCCTGTGTCCTGTGGCCTAGCGCCACCCTTCTGGAAAGCCTCCAGGATTGGCATATCCAGGGAAAGTTTAAGGAGAGAATTTTGTATTCGGTGTAGGGAAGCCTTGAAAGTTGCATCTTCCTTAAAAACTTTGGGGTCAGACTGGGGGTAGGTGGGTGAACAAAGTGATCAGGGAAGGAGCAGCAGAGACGTGGGGGGACCCAGGAGCTAGAACAGATTCATTCCAAAAATCCAGCTCTTCCCTCAGGAATGGATGGGACCACAAAATGGCCTCGTGTCCCCAGTTCCTTGGCCAAACGTGTTTACAGAGTTTTCGTTTAATTGTTGGTGACCTTTCAAGTATCCTTTAGTTCTTTCAGGGCTTGACAGGCTTCCTGTCAGGGTAGCCAGACCAGAATAAAACTCATTTGGAACGAGCAAAAAAACACGAACATTTTATGGAAGAAATAAAAGTATAACAAGTACATGAAGAGTTCAACGTCAACAAATAAATGAAACTCGTAGGCTTGACACTGGGGACGTCGGAGCCATTTTGTGGCCGCATGACGTCACCGCTAACGGGCATGGCGTCACTCGCAGGAAGCCACGTGACAGTTGAGCGAGAAGCCCCCCCACCCCCGGAGCAGAGTTTAGTCTGCGCATGCCTGGCTCGAGGCCGCTCTCTTGTGCATGCTCACGAAGGCAAAGGGGGCGCGCTCAGGACACGTGCTGCGGTGGTCGGCGCGCGCACCGCCTGCCCCGGAAGCGGTCGGCTTACGGCGCGGCTGGGCGCTAAGATGGCGGCGGCGTGAGTTGCATGTTGTGTGAGGATCCTGGGGCCGCCGCGTCGCTCGGGCCCCACCATGGCCGTCACGATCACGCTCAAAACGCTGCAGCAGCAGACCTTCAAGATCCGCATGGAGCCTGATGAGACGGTGCGAGCCAGGCCGGAGCCCGGGAGCGGGAGCGACGGGTGCCGGGGACGGGGTGGGGGTGGGGAGGCCGGGATCCTGACAAGAGAGGCGGGGAAGACGGCGCGGCGCCGGGCAGTGCCCATTCTCTCAATGGGCCTGACTTTCCCAGATACCCTGATGGTCCCCGGCTCAGCCCCTGGTGGCTCGGGCGGAGCTCTTGGATCTCTCTCCAGGCGAGGCTCCACCCCCGGGGCGCCCGCCAGGCCCCGGGTCCAATGTCAGTGTCTTCGCGGGGCGCGGGAGCCGCGGGCTCGGATTCCCGGCCGGCCTGCTCTGGGATGGGTGCTCCGAGTTCCCAGCTTTGTAGGCTTCTCCTCGGGACATTGGTGGCCGAATCTGGGAGTAGTGACCAGGAGATGCCGGGTGATGACAGCAACGACGATAATAATAAACGGTCTTGAGTTTCAGTGGTCCGTGTTTGTTCTTCACCAGTCGCTGAGCGTTTTTATGTTATCTTACTAAATCTGCGAAGTAGGCTTGTCATTTGGGGACTCTGAGTCTCCCCACTTCACAGATGCAGAAACTTGGATTAAAGAACTTCGGTATAGTTGCATATGCACACAGCAAGTCATGGCAGAGCGGTTTCAATTCGGAATTGTCTCAAGTGAGAGCCCACGGTCTAAACATGATGCTGTCCTTTTAGCTGAAAAGAGATTTAGGACCTAACAAAAATATGTACTTGGCACTTTTTGCACAATTTCCCCCACGAGGGAGACATTGAAGTTCACTTTTTGTAGAAAAGGAAACAGACTCAGATTTTTTGACCAGCCTAACTTTTTGATTTGGGGCAAGTTGGTTAATCTGTCTGTACTTCTGTTTTTCTCAAATATAAAATGAGGCTAATGGTAACTGTTTCACCCAGTTAATATGAGGCTTTAAACTTGTGACCCGTGTACGTTTACAATAGAGGTGTCAACTTAGGATTCTCTTAGTAAAGGTCACTCTCAGCAGCATGGAGTGAGGAATGGTTCTATCTCCCGTTTATTTTGATTTGCGTTTCATCATGTTTACATCATCTGAAATATGTGTTTTTTCTTCTCTCAAATAAATGTTATCTCTATGAGAACAGGGACTTGTATTGAGTTTTGTTCTCTGCTGTATCGTCAGTGTCTAAAATTGCACCTGGCACATATCAGGTGTTCAGCAAATATCTGTTTAATGGTGGAATGGTCTAGTATGCTTGATTATGAAGCTTAGCTTCTCAGCCATCAGGGCATGCAGCCTCCCCCCTGCCCCCAAACTAGAAAGGAAGAGAGAATCTCGGGGTTTGCAGTGACTGTCTACCCCTTCCTCCAGGTGAAGGTGCTGAAGGAGAAGATAGAAGCTGAGAAGGGTCGTGATGCTTTCCCCGTGGCTGGACAGAAACTCATCTATGCTGGCAAGATCCTGAGCGATGATGTCCCCATCAAGGACTATCACATCGATGAGAAGAACTTCGTGGTCGTCATGGTGACCAAGGTGGGTGATGTATGCTGGTTGGGAGGATGGGTGGATTAGCTGGGGAGCTGGCAAAGAGCATGTGTGCCCAAGAGAGATTAGCCATGAACAGGGTGGGGCTGAGATGTGGAAGGATGTTGGGGCTAGATAGAGTTACTGATGCCTGCTCCCTTTTTCTGGGTGTCACAGGCCAAAACTAGCCCAGGCACCTCAGTACCCCCAGAGGCTTCACCCACTGCTGCCCCGGAGTCTTCCACATCTTTCCCATCGGCCCCTGCCTCAGGCATGTCCAATCCCCCACCTACCGCCAGAGAGGACAAGAGCCCATCGGAGGAATCAGCCCCCACGACCTCCCCGGAGTCTGTGTCCGGGTAAGGCAGGGAGCAGCAGCCCCAGATTGGGCCCTGTTTTTCCGGCACATTTCAGCGCCCACGTTTGTGGTTCCACACACCTTGGGGGAGGGAAAGCCACCAGAAGCCAGGGTCCGATTTCTCTCTCTTGAATTTGCAGCTCTGTTCCCTCTTCAGGTAGCAGCGGGCGAGAGGAAGACGCGGCCTCCACGCTAGGTGGGTGGGTGGTCCCTAGAGCGAAAATGACTGGGTGCCCCAGTCATCAACTGGGCCTTGTGGGGGTGTGGGAGGGCCTGGGAGCTGTCCTTCCCTCTCCTTGGTGACCCACCTTTTGCCACTCCCTCCACAGTGACTGGCTCTGAGTACGAGACGATGCTGACGGAGATCATGTCCATGGGCTACGAGCGGGAGCGGGTCGTGGCTGCCCTGAGGGCCAGCTATAACAATCCCCACCGGGCCGTGGAGTATCTACTCACGGTGAGGTGGGGCTGCTGCTGCCTGGGGAGTCCTCAAGGGAGCATGCAGGCTTCGGTGCCCTGATGGCTGGTCAAAATCTGCCCCCAAAAGCCTTTGGGTTATGGTTCTAGCCAGGAAAGACCTCCTGCAGGAGCCTGGACATGAGCGATGGGGTGGACCTGTGGAGGGCAGAGCAGAGGCTTCACGTGTCTCCCGCCAGGGCTGAGTATGCAGGAAGGAGGCAGTGGGCAGTCTGTGCTTTGAACTAAATAGGACCCCTGACAGGGAATTCCTGGGAGCCCCGAGCCGGAACACGGTTCTGTCCAGGAGAGCCAAGTACCCGAGCAGCCAGCCACAGAAGCAGGTGAGTGGATTGGGAGGTGTGCATGTGGGGTGTCTGCTGTCAAGGCACCTGACTCATCCCAACCCCCCATACTTCAGGGAGGCCAGGATGGTATCTGACCGCACCCTTTCCTCCTGCCATCAGGAGAGAACCCCTTGGAATTCCTGCGGGATCAGCCCCAGTTCCAGAACATGCGGCAGGTGATTCAGCAGAATCCGGCGCTGCTGCCAGCCCTGCTTCAGCAGCTGGGCCAGGAGAACCCCCAGCTTTTACAGGTACAGGCCTGGGGACAGAGGGAGTCAGTGCAGGTACCATCTCCCTTCTCCTGTGGGTACCACAGCCCCAGAGAGTGAGCCTGGCCCAGCGTGGTATGTAGGCATCTCTATGCTTGGAAAGCAGGACTAACGACAGCCTTCTGCTGTTCCGTGCGACCTAATGACCTACGTGGTTTCACGTAATGCTCTCAACCACTCTGTAAGGTGTGGGTGCTACTGTCATCTCCACTCCATGGAGGAAGATGTCAGAGGCTTGGAGCAGCCTGGCAACTGGTGGAGTGTGTGTCTGCCTCCAGTCTCTGGATCCTGTGCTCTGGCTCCACTCCGCGTTTAGCTGTTGCTTTCTGAATGTCCATAGGGTTGTATGGCAGCACCCACGACTGCTGTGCCCTAGTTCGTTTTGGGACCACCGTGCTCAGCAAGGCTCCATCCTGTCCTTGAAGGTTCCTGGGCAGAGGGGCAGTGGCCCCTGGGTGTGACAGGGTCTCCTGGGTCCTCTGTGAAAACCTGCCTCTCTTGGTTCAGGCGTCTGCTGCTTCTACCGCCGACTTTTCAGTCTCCTGTGCTGACTCCGCTCACCTCCAGATGTTGGAGGGCCAGGGCTGCGCATCTCCATTTATTTGCAATCAATCCTGGGGCTTTCAGTCTGTGGCGACCCTTAAATCCATATGACCAGTCTGGACCCTCTGGATGCCATGCTCTCCCGTGACTGACTTGATACCTCCATGAAAATGCTTTTTAGATATCCAAGACCAGAACAGATCCTCCCAGCCCTCCGTAACCCCGCAAGGACCTGGGGTTGCTTGAGCCCCAGGCACTGGGGGCCTGCTGGGGTTGTCTCTCACCTGTCCTCTTTGCTCTACTTCCAGAACATCTCACTCAGCCCAGCCCTGCACTCCACCTCTGTGGCTGCCACCTCATCTTCTCCCAGGTCCCCTGGCAGCCACCACCCAGTTCTCTGCATCTGCACAGCCCCCACGGTCCATTCTCCACTAGGAGCCAGATTCCTGAAAAAGCACTTTTTCCTTTGATGTGTAAATTTTCAGATGTACATAAAAATAGAGAGAGGCATATTAGAACCCCCAGATACGCAACACCCAGATGAGTTAATCTTTTTAAAAGGTACACAGATGTCTTTCCCTATTTAATCCTCACCACTGTGGTGTCCCATCACACTAGAAGAAAGCATATCTGGTCCCGGCCTCTCTGATCTGATCTTCTGCTTCCTCCTTCCCTTCCTTGTTTACTGTTTTGCCACATGGATCTTTTGCTTTTGGAATTTTCCAAATGGACCCCATCCCTGGGCCTTTGCACTTGATTTTTGCTCTACGTGGAGGGAAACTTCCTTCCCCATCCAGTAGTTCACAGGGCCCTCGCTCCTGGCCTAAAGTGTCTTTCCCAGCCCAAGATCTACCCTAATGTATGTTACGCCCAGTATTTACATTGTAAGTTGCTGTCAACTTGCTTGCTTGTTTACGGCCTGCCTCGCCACCCTGGAACATCAGCTCCTTCTAGGACAGGGCCCATGTCCACCGTGTGGCTGTATGGCCAGAATAGACACCCTCTAAATATTTGCTGAGTGAATGAAAGAAAAAGCAAGGGCTGTGACAGGGACCTGGGGAAGCGGGGGACAAGGGCTGTGGGTCACCACCACTTTCTCCGTCTCCCACAGCAAATCAGCCGGCACCAGGAGCAATTCATCCAGATGTTGAACGAGCCCCCTGGGGAGCTGGCAGACATCTCGGACGTGGAGGGTGAGGTGGGCGCGATAGGCGAGGAGGCCCCACAGATGAACTACATCCAGGTGACACCGCAGGAAAAAGAGGCTATAGAGAGGGTAAGAGATCTGGCTGAGAGGGGTGACCTTATGGGTGGGCAGGGCCCCTACCTCTTGCTCATACCTGCCCATCTTCCCGCAGTTGAAGGCCCTGGGCTTCCCAGAGAGCCTGGTGATCCAGGCCTACTTCGCTTGTGAAAAAAACGAGAACTTGGCTGCCAACTTCCTCCTGAGTCAGAACTTTGATGACGAGTGATGCCGGGAGGCCAGGCCGCCCACCGCTCCCTCCTCCCCACCCCCAACTCCACAAAAGTTTTATAAAAGAAAAAAATATATATATATTCATGTTTATTTAAGAAGTGGAAAAAAAATCAAAAACTAATAAAAACCAAAACACTCCACCCCAACTTCCCACTCTCCTAAAGTGGCCCTGCATTCCCATCTTGGCCTGAGAAGACCTGGGCCAGACAGCTGTCCTCCCATCCCCCACCTGAGCCTAGCCTGCTCCAAGGAGCTGGCAGGACTGGAGGTGACAGATGGGCCCCTCTTGGCCTCTGTCCCAGCTCCCTGCAGCCAGATGGAGAGGCGGCTGTTTGCTTCCCCATCCCCCAAAGAGCCCCTGAGAGCTCCCCCGCCCTCCTGCAGGGTGAGGGGTAGCTGGAGCTCCAAACTTTGATTCTCCATTGGAGTGGCCCAAATCTTTCCATCTGGGGTGAGCACTCAGAGGCCCAAGACCCCTCCATGGTCTGGCCTTGGCCTTCATCCTGCATCCTTTTGCTGGGGAGGAGGAGGTCTGATTTGTCTTGCCTGGGGAAGGGGACACATCAGAGTCATTCTGGAGGTCAAGGCCACCCCCCACCCCAGAACAGAACCGTGTCTCTGATAAAAGATTTTGAAGTGAATAAAGTTTTAAAAGCCAGTCCTGTGGTTTGTGTCTGCTGGGGCTTCCCACTCCAGCTTGTATGGGTCTGGGGCTAGTTGGACACAGGAGATGCGGGAATGCCATGAAAGGGCAGAGGGGTCTGTCAACCTCTGCAGACTGGGGCTCCCAGTGTCTTCACTCCCCCTCCCCCAAGCTGTCTCACTCCCAGGCAATGAGCCCCAGCCCTGGCTCAGCCTTGGAAGGGCTGCTTCTCCCTGCCCCCCACCATCATCACCACAGTCTGTTTTGGCTACACTTCCCCCCTGGTAATTGGCTAATTACTGGAGATTAATGTTGGTAAACAGAAGCCCTCTTCTCCTCTGCCATCTGCTCCTCCATTATTTCCCCATTGCATCCCCCTTTCACTCCCCCTGAAGCCCCAGAGTTAGTCGGCATGGCCTAGAGTCCCTAAGTGAGCAGAGTCAGGGAAGGGTGGGGATTCCCTGGCTCCAGGTGCTGGGGAAAGAACCAGGGTGCCCAGGGAGGGGTGTGATAAGAGAGGATGCAGAGCTCTTCAGGGGTGGGGCTATCAGGCAGCAAGTTTTATTGGGAAAGAACACAACTCAGGAGCTGGGTGTTGCAGAGTCTGCTGGGTCTTGGGCTGCAGCAGCGGCCATCGCAGCAGCTCGTGCCTCCTTCTTCTTTCTTTGTTTCTCCTCTTTGAGGCGCTTGCGATGCTGCTTCTCCAAGTCCTGCAGCAGCTCCTGGAAGCGGGCACTCCTCGGGTCCACGTGGTATCCCAGGCGCTCCTGGGCCTCAGCCTGCAGCCGAGCCCTCCGCTCCTTGTCTGCTTGCTCCTTCTCCCTGCGCTCCTGCTGCTGCCGCTGCCAGTTCTCAATCATCTGTGGCATCTTGGCCATGCGCTCTTCAATGAGCTGCTCCCTGCAGGGGAAAGAGAGTGGTCAGTGAGGGCAGCCAGAGCAGCACCCATCCACCCACCACCCACCCCCAAGCCTTTGCCCACATCCTGCCTCTCCCAACGCCCCCACATCTCCAGATGAAAGACCGGGAAGACTTATGGTGGCCATTAAAACTGAAGAAAAATTCTTGACAAGTGAAGAGAGGCGGAGAAGAGAAACCAACATGTGTAGCCTTGAGCATGAGAGAACCAAGCCCCAGTAATTCCTAGGAGCAGACCCCAAGTCAACGCAACGTTTCCCTGAGCTGTCTACTGAATGTCGCATGTTATGCTGCGTGTTACACCAGCTATTCCCACAGCTCACTCCTCCGTCCTACAGACATCACTGAGCAACCACTGTATGCCAGGCCTACTTCGAGGCACAGAAGTGAAGGCAAGAAATGGATTGGACCTTTCCCTCCAATCCTGTGAGTTTGTAGGTGTGAGTCACTGTCCCATTTTAAGAATTAGAAACATGAAGCTGAAAGCCCCATGGCAGGGTCAACCAGCTGGGATAACTGGGGTTATCAGAGAGGTGTTCACATCCTAACTCCACCGTTCACTGCCTAAGTGACTGGACAAGTGACTTCACCTTCCTAGGCCTCAGTGTCCTATCTCTGAAATAAGGGTGGTTCCCTCTTCCTCTTAGAGCTGCTGTGAGGACAAGAACAATAAACACCAGGAACACACCTGCCTGCCTTTGGCTGCCCCCTGCCTTCGGTTAAGTGGCACAATCAATGTCCCTGGTCTTGCTTCCATTCTACTCCAAATCCTTCAGACCTGCCTCGAAGGCTGACCTCTGCCCTTGATTCCATGCCCCATCACCTCCCACTCTTCCCCAGCTACACTAATGTCCAGGCTGTTCCTTAAAGCACATTCCTACCTCAGGGCCTTTGCACCAGCTGTTCCCGCTACTGAGAACGCTCTGCCTACGATCTTCCCATGACTACCACTGATCATTCAGGTTTCTGCTTAAACATTTAAACGTCAAATTCTCAGAGAGGCCTGAGGCCTACCAAACCGAAGTCCCCCTCAGGCATGCATTCTCCACGCAATCTTATTTTCCTAATGGCTCTCTGTAGACACCTGAAATTATCTTTGTTTTGTTCCCTGCTGTGTCCTCAGTAGTGGGGGCAAGGCCTTGCACACAGTAGGCGCTCAGTAAAGATCTGTTGATGAATGACTAAGTGAACTGTTATTCAGAAGTCTGTTTTGTATCTAGGTGAGGATTCACGTAAATACTGCATACAAACCCCGCGATAAACTGCCCAATGGACTAAGTACTGCTGTTGGGACACAGTTCACCCGCAGCCCCGCGCCTGCCCGACCGCACGCACGCACCTGGCTTGTAGCTTCTGCTCCTCGGCCAGCTGCTGGACCCGCAGCGACTCCTGCATGGCCGCCAGGCTCGGGTACCATTCGCGCTCCTCAGCCTCCAGCTCGTGCAGCTGTTTCCGCGAAGGCCACAGAGACCCGGCGGCCACCCCGGAGGCGGCGCCATGCCGCCCGAACTGCTTAGCTGCGTAGCGCGGCCCCAGCTGCCAGGGCGGGGTCAGTGGGTCATCCGGGTCGGGCCACCAGGGCCCCCTTGAGCGGCGCGGGGGCGGAGGCGCTCGGTAGCCGCGGGAGCCCGGGCCTAGGGTCGTCACCAACCCGAGCAGGCTCCGCGCCTGCCGTACGGGCGCAGCCATATTGGCCGTACGGGGTCCTCGCGAGCTGGCCGGGCTGGCCAAGGCGCTGCCTGCGCGTGAGGTTTGCTGAAGTCCCGGAGGAGGCCGGTAGCTTCCCTACTGCCTCTGTTCTGGGCAGGGAGAAGAAGGGAGTAATATATTTTTTTACACATCTTCGAGTGTAATTTTAAATATTATTGTAGCAGTTAATTTATTAAAGTCGTATTTAAAATTTAATTATATATTTTAAAAATAGCACTTATGGGCTTCCCTGGTGGTGCAGTGGTGGAGAGTCCGCCTGCCGATGCAGGGAACACACGGGTTCGTGACCCGGTCCGGGAATATCCCAGGAAAAAAAAAAAAAAAAAAGCAATTACTTTCTATGTTAAAATTTAAATGTTTAACATTTAAAATCATTTAAATATTTAAACATTCAAATGTCATTTCAATTTTAAGTTCAATCTACATGGTACTTTATAGTTTAATTTAAATATTTTAAATCTATTTGAAATATTTAAATTTTATAAACACTTATTTAAATATTGTTCATAACATTATTTATTTTATGCTTTTTAATTTGATCTTAGTATCTTTATTAAAATTTTAATTTTCAATAATTATTTAAAGCTTTACTTAACATTTATTTTAAATATTTACATTTCTGTTTAAAACATTTAAATTTGAATGTAGCTATTGTTTAAGATATTTATGTAGAAATTTTATTTTAAATTCTATTGAAAATAGTTACTTTACGCCTTTTAATTTAATTTTTTTTATATTTTAAAACGTTTAAAACTTTTGATCGTGGTGTAGAAATTAAATACTTTTTTGCGGTACGCGGGCCTCTCGCTGTTGTGGCCTCTTCCGTTGCGGAGCACAGGCTCCAGACGCGCAGGCTCAGCGGCCACGGCTCACGGGCCCAGCCGCTCCGCGGCATGTGGGATCTTCCCTGCATCGGCAGGCGGACTCCCAACCACTGCGCCACGAGGGAAGCCCTAAATACTATTTTTAAAAAAGGATTTCCACCTTGAAAAGGAAGGAAATTCTGACCCATGCTACAGCATGGATGAACTTGAAAGACATAATACTGAGGGAAATAAAGCAGTCAGAAAAGGACATAGATTGTATAATTCCACTTAGGTGCATAGAGTAGTGGAATTCATAGAGACAGAAAGTAGAATGGTGGTTGGGAGGGGCAGGGAGATTGGGAATGGGAGTTATTGCTTAATAGGTATAGAGTTTCTGTTTAGGATGATGAAAAAGTTCTGGAGATGGATGGTGATGATGGTTGCAGAACACTGTGAATGTGCTTAATGCCACTGAACAGTACACTTAAAAATGATTTAAAAAGGGACCTCCCTGGTGGCGCAGTGGTTAAGAATCTGCCTGCTAATGCAGGGGACACGGGTTCAATACCTGGTCTGGTAAGATTCCACATGCCGCGGAGCAACTAAGCCTGTGCGCCACAACTACTACTGAGCCTGCACTCTAGAGCCTGCAAGCCACAACTACTGAGCCCGCGTGCCACAACTACTGAAGCCTGCATGTGCAGAGCCTGTGCTCTGCAACAAGAGAAGCCACCACAATGAGAAGCCCGCGCACCGCAAGGAAGAGTAGCTCCTGCTCACCGCAACTAGGTCTTCACAGCAACGAAGACCCTACGCAGCCAAAAAAAAAAAAAAAAAAAAATTCAGTTTGCTCAGTGAGCAAAGAAGCCTGGACAAGAGTGTTCATAGTTCATAGCAGTAACATATATCTCATATATATGAGTCTCAAGCGGAAACAATCCACACCTGAGTCCATCTGCAAATTGTGATGTTTTAGCCAACAGAATACTGCACCGGAATGCAGGAGCATTCACAGCTGCTCACAGCAATGTGGATGATTCTCACCGACATTTTATGCAACAAAGGAAGCAGGACCCAAATGATTCCTTTTCATAAAGGAATATTTTTCATTGTGGAAATTTTACACAAATTGTCCTTTTTTTATAAAGTTGAACAATCCTAGTGTCATTGTGGATGCACACCTTAAGGGGTAAAAGATAAAGAAAAGCCAAGCAGTGATCATTCTGGAAGTCAGGATGGGTCGCCGGGCTGTGGAGGCAGCTGGGTGGTGGTCACGTGGCAGCAGGTGGGCGGGGTTTGCTTTGTAACAGGTCATTGAGCTGGGCATTCCAATTCTGTTTGCTTTTCTCTAAGTGGACTTTATTCAATGTTATTTCTTGATCTGGGCTTCAGTGATGCCTGAGTTATAATTATTCTTTCAGTTGTATGTAACTATATGTGTGGGCTGCACACTTTCTTGTAGCTTTATTATATTTCACAATTTAAAAAATGAAAATACAAGCAACATAAAGGGTTTCAGTGAGAAGTCTTATCCCCACCCATCTCCCATCCTCTGCCTCTGTGTCTGAGCCCCTCCACCCCCACTTGTGTTAGTTTCTTATGTATCCTAGAGTTGCTTATACATTCTTATTAACAGTGTTAATGGATTATTTCACAGGGACAGAAGAGTACAGTCATTGTGTCATCACCCAGGTTTAACAAATATTCACTTTGGCTCGATTGCTTCAGATATTTTTTTAAAAATTCCTTTTGATATAACTTGAGCCCTATTATGAAAGCCTCCAATGACAGTAAGGCCTCCGCCTACAGATGCTCCCCCCTCCACCCCCACCCCCCCTCCCATTTCTCAGGAGTAACAGTTACTTTGAAATTAGCATATTCTTCCAGGATCAGTCTTTATGCCTTTGCCACTTATCTGGAGTCTGTGGAAACAATATCAATGTATATTTTAAACAGTTTACATAAATGGTATCCTGAATGTATTAGTTTGCAACTTTTCTCCCTCCGCTTGTTGGTTTCCAGATATCTCCAGGTGGATCCATGTAGATTTTTTTCTTTTAAATAAATTTATTTATTTACTTATTTTTGGCTGCATTGGGTCTTCATTGCTGTGCGTGGGCCCTCTCTAGCTGCGGCGAGCAGGGGCCACTCTTCGTTGCGGTGCACGGGCTTCTCACTGTGGGGGCCTCTCCTGTTGCAGAGCACAGGCTCTAGGAGGGTGGGCTTCAGTAGTTGTGGCACGCGGGCTCAGTAGTTGTGGCTTGCAGGCTCTAGAGTGCAGGCTCAGTAGTTGTGGTGCACGGGCTTAGCTGCTCCAGCAGCATGTGGGATCCTCCCAGACCAGGGCTCAAACCCATGTCCCCTGCATCGGCAGGCGGACTCTTAAGCACTGAACCACCAGGGAAGTCCTGGATCCATGTAGATTTATTGCACATACTGTGTAGCTGTGTTTTTCACAGTGTGGGTGACAGGGCCGTTATTGATTCAGGAAGTCAGTGAAGTGGGTTCCAACCAGCATTTATTTATTTATTTCCAGGTTTACAATTAAGGGAAGGATGATTCATAGAAATCATTTTTTTTAATTTAAAAATTATTTACTTTTAGGGCTTCCCTGGTGGCGCAGCGGTTAAGAATCCACCTGCCAATGTAGGGGACACGGGTTCGATCTCTGGTCCGGGAAGATCCCACATGCCGCAGAGCAGCTAAGTCTGTGCACCACAACTACTGAAGTCTGCTCCTAGAGCCTGTGCTCCACAACAAGAGAAGCCACCACAACGAGAAGCATTCCCCGCTTGCTGCAACTAGAGAAAGCCCATGCACAGCAACAAAGACCCAATGCAGCCAAAATAAAGAAATAAAGGTGTGTACTCTTAAAAACAAACAAACAGAAGGGGACATCTGTCCCCATTAAACCCTAACTCCCCATTCTCCCCTCCCCCAGCCCCTGGTAATCCACAATTCTAATTTCTGTCTCTGTGAATTTGACTACTCTTGGGACCTCATACAAGTCGAATCATACAGTATTTGTCCTTTTGTGATTGGCTTATTTCACTTAGCATAATGTCCTCAAAGTTCATCCACATTGTAGCATGGGTCAGAATTTACTTCCTTTTTAAGGCTGAATAATATTCCATCATAAGTATTTACCACATTTTGTTTATCCATTCAACCACTGATGGACATTTGGGCTGCATCCACCTTTTGGCTACTGTGAATAATGCTCCTGTGAACATAGGTGTATAGCAGTTATTATTAATGAAAAAAATAGAATAAAATTAAAATGTCAGGTTGTATCACGTGTAGTAAGGGTAAGTATTGTTTGGTAAAGCTTTTATTTCTGTCACAGATACGTGTATGTATATACGGGTGGTACAATTGTGATTGACCTAACAAACCTTCCCCAAACAACCATTTTATTACGCTCATTGTGTAGATCAGGAATTTGGGCAGGGCACGGTGGGCGTGGCTTGTCTCTGCTCCATTGCTCTCTGCAGCCCCAGTGGGAAGAATTGAAAGTTGAGTGAGTTTATACCCTGTGGCTAGAATCATCAGAAAGCATCTTTATTTATTCATGGTTTATGGTTCATTCTGGCTGGATACTCAGCTGGGCTGTTGGCTGGAACAGCTACACAGTGGTCTCTCTGCGTGGGCTAGTTTGAGCTTTCTCACAACGTGGCAGCTGGATCCCAAGTGAACAAGACTGAAGTGCATGGCATTTTTATGACTGAGTCTCAGAAGTCACAGGACTCACTTCTGCTGTATTCGATTGGTCAAGCCAGTCACAAAGGTTGTCTAGATTCAAGGGGAGGGGTCAGAGACCTTGTCACTAAATCAAAGGATTGTCAAAGTCACATTGTCACAGTCGCATACAAAGGATTGTACGTAGAGCATATAGGATAGGACATATTGTCGAGGCCTCTTTGGAAAGTACAATCCGCTACCTCTGGTTTACAGTGTAAAATGTATTTCTTACTGCATTTAGCGGTTAAAAAAAAAGTTGGAGAAAATATCTGCTCAGTATTATCTGTAGTATGAATAAACTATAATTATTCTGTCAGGCTGTTTTGATGGATGTTTGTTTCCAATTTTTCTTTCTTTAAAAAAATTGATTAATGTTTTGGCTGCGTTGGGTCTTCGTTGCTGTGCGCGGGCTTTCTCTAGTTGCGGCAAGCGGGGGCTACTCTTTGTTGCGGTGTGTGGGCTTTTTATCGCGGTGGCTTCTCTTTTTGTTGCGGAGCACAGGCTCTAGGCACCCGGGCTCAGTAGTTGTGGCGCACGGGTTTAGTTGCTCCGTGGCATGTGGGATCTTCCCGGACGAGGGATCGAACCTGTGTCCCCTGCATTGGCAGGCACATTCTTAACCACTGCACCACCAGGGAAGTCCCTCCAATTTTTCTTGTTTGCAGAAATGATGCTGCAGTAAGCCTCCCTGTCTGTGTCCCCATGTGCCCACGGGGAAATTTCCCTGAGGTGCTCAACAAGTCTGTCCCCAGGGTTTGCTGAGGGACAGATAGCCAGCGTGGTTGAGGTCCAGTGAATGAAGAGAATTGAAGGGGGAGGTAAAATGATAGTGTTAGGCAGGGGCCAACCATGCAGGAATTATAGGGCATGGTGAGGGGTTCTGGTTTTATTCCAAGGGCAATGGGGAGCCATGGGAGGTTTCTGAGCAGAGCAGTAATGGATATGACTTACAATTCTTTTCTGGGTGCTGAGCAGAAAAGATATTGAGTGGGGCAACATGTAGAAGCAGGAAGACCCATTAAGAGGCAGAAGGGGCCACATGGTCCCTGACCTGCACCAACCTCAGAGCCTTTTCATTACTTTTGCTGTTATCATGCCTAGAACTGTCTCCAGGATCTAGACACGGTGGGCTCTTTCTTATCATTCAGGTTTAACTCAGTGGACACCTCCCTGGCTCCTTGGACCTTTGAAGAGATAGGAAATGAAGTAGAGACAGTCCCTGACCTCAAACAGCTCACAGTCTTGTGGGTGAGAAAAACAAACCATTATAGTGGAGGCAAAGGAGTAGGCAGCCAGGTGTGGGACATCTGAGCTACAGTTTCCTACCAGACCAGGAAATGTGGGAACCACTCTGAGTTTTAAGCTGGGAACCAGAGCTTAGAGGTTAAAAGTAGGCACTCTGATGTCAAACCAGCTTGGGTTGAATTTCAGCTGCTGGCTGGAGTTCTCTGCACCCAGCAGGTACCAAATGGCCATGGGGAAGTGGCTTCTGAGGGCAGGCCTTAAACTGAGGTAACAGTCACATGACATGAAATTAATCGTTGTAAAGTGAACGATTCAGTGGCATTTCGTCTACTCACAATGTTACGCAACCACCATCTCTCTTTAACTTCTTGCACATTTCTATCACCTGTACCCATTAAGCAGTCACTCTCTAGTCCCCCTCCCCACCCAGCCCCTAGCAACCACTAGTTTACTTTCTGTCTCTGTGGATTTCCCCATTCTGGACATTTCATGTAAATGGAATCATACACGATGTGACTACTTGTGTATGGATTCTTTTCCTTAGTTGGTTTTATTTATTTATTTATGTATTTATTTATTTGGCTGTGCCAAATAAATCTAAGTGTGAATCTTAGTTCCCTGACCAGGGATCGAACCCATGCCCCCTGCACTGGGAGCGCAGAGTCTTAACAACTGGACCACCAGGGAAGTCTCTCTTAGCATGTTTTTGAGGTTCATCCAATACTGTAACATGTATCAGTACTTGTTACGGACTGAGTTGTGTCCCCCCCAGATTCATATGTTAAAGTGCTAACATTCAGTACATGACCATATGTAGAAAAAGTGTCAAGTTAAAATGAGGTCATTAGGGTGGGCCCCAATCCAGTATGACTGGTATTTTTATAAAAGAGGAAATTTGGACACAGACACATACACAGGAAAGACCGTGTAAAGACACAGGGAGAAGATGGCCATCTACAAGCTAAGGAGAGAGGCCTCAGAAGAAACCAAGTGTGGTGACGACTTGATCTCAGACTTCTAGCCTCCAGAACTGTAAGAAAGTAAATTTCTGTTGGTTAAGACCCCCAGTCTGTGGTACTTTGTTATGGCAGCCCTAGCATATTAATATAATACTTCATTCCTTTTTATAGCTGAATGATATTCTGTTGTAGACCATTAAATTTTTTTAATTGAAATATAGTTGACTTACAATGGGCAATTTTTTTTGTAGTAATGAAAGATGAAAAATACCCAAATGTCTAAGAATACAGGACTTGTCAAAGAAATTACTGACTATCCGTACAGTGAGATACTATGCAGATGTTAAAAAAGAATAAAGGCGTTCTCTGTGTCATGGTTCTCAAAGTGTGGTCCTCAGGCCAGTGGCAGCATCACCTGGGAACTTATTAGAAATGCAGGTTCTCAGGCTCCATCCCAGAATCAGATCTGTGCGAGAGCCTTCCAGGTGATGCTGATGCGGGGCTCAAGCTTGAGATCTACTGCTGTATAGAACGATGCAGCCCATGGGTTCACAGCAGCCCTGAGGTGCTTTTTTAAAAACACCACTGCCTGGGTCCCATCCCCAGAGACTCCAGTGTAGTAATTGATTTGCAGCAGATTCTGGGCATCGATTCCTCATTTACAAGTGACTCTAATGTGCAGCCAGGAATGTGAACCACTGATAAGGAGCAAACTCTCGCAGATAGAGTAAGTGCATAAACCTAGGTGAAAAAAAGCTACGTTCCAGAATATTCTTTGCAGGATTGTTTGTGATGGTTAAAAAATTGGATAATGGGGCTTCCCTGGTGGAGCAGTGGTTGAGAGTCCGCCTGCCGATGCGGGGGACGCGGATTCGTGCCCCGGTCCGGGAGGATCCCGCATGCTGCGGAGCAGCTGGGCCCGTGAGCCGTGGCCACTGGGCCTGCGCGTTCGGAGCCTGTGCTCCGCGGCGGGAGAGGCCGCAGCAGTGAGGTCCGCATACCACAAAAAAAAAAAAAATTGGATAATGGAGAAAAGAATTGGGGTGTATATATGTGCAGTGAAATACTGAAGGGCAGGACAGATGAAAGTTAAAAGGATATATACATTCAGATACCGTGTATATTGTTTTAAACAAAACAATTTTATGTATCTTTTCTGAATGGACACATATACGGTAAAACTATGAATACAGGCCTGAGGATTATAATTGGCAAATTCAGGGATTAGGGACAAGTATAGAGTCAGTTTCTCTCATATCTGTGATCTTTTATTTCTTAATTGTGGTAATGAGTACAGAGGTGTTTGTTATATTTTTATCTCTCTATATTATATATTACTTATATATATATTACTATATACTTATCTATACCTATTATATATTTTATCTATTTTTATCTATACTTACTTGAATGCCCCAAATCACTTAAAAAACAAGGGGCAGAACAACGGTATTGATTGCTTTCATTTGTGCTTTTTCCTTAAGGTTTTTTTTTTTTTTGCATTGAATTTTTAAATTCTAAAGGGACACCGCCCCCTCCCCCCTCCGCCCCCCCCAATCTCATCTGCCTATTTAAATGTCCCTCCCCAACAGGAGAATCCTGCTGCTCTTTTCAGTGTGCAAATACAATTAAATTTGTATTTAATTGTAGGGGCTTCCCTGGTGGCGCAGTGGTTAAGAACCCACCTGCCAACGCAGGAGACACGGGTTCGAGCTCTGGTCCGGGAAGATCCCACATGCTGCAGAGCAACTAAGCCCGTGCGCCACAGCTACTGAGCCTGCGCTCTAGAGCCCGTGAGCCACAACTACTGAAGCCCGCCCGCCTAGAGTCCGTGCTCCCAACAAAAGAATCCACCACAATGAGAAGCCCTCGCACTGCAACTAGAGAAAAAAGCACGTACGAAGACCCAATGCAACCAAAAATAAATTTTAAAAAATTGTACCTGTAAATTCTTATCCCTCTTCCCCAAAACGTCAGCACCTTCTTGTGCAATTTTTTTAACTTCATTTTTCTTATCTATATTTTCCATGTTGAAACTTCAAGAGTGTCGCAGCCCCGAACAACTGTGTGGGATTATGGGATTATGCCTGGGTGAGTCTACGGAAGAGAGAAGTCCGCGTGGCTGGAGGGAGTGAGAAAACGGGGGAGAGAGTGCGGAGAGACGAGGGTGGGGTGGTGATGGGAGCAAACAGGGTGGGGCCTGCTGGGCTTCAGGGAGAATTTTGGCTGTTAATCTCAGTAAGGTGGTTCCCGGCGTAGCCCTCTGGGTACTGTCGGAGGAATAGACTTTGAGGGAGGGAGGAGGCGGGAGCTGGGGTACCAGGGTGGAGGGACTGCACTGGTTCAGGTGGGAGATAATGAGGATTATGTGCAGGTTGGTGACCGAAGAGGGAGTGAGAAATGGGCGGATTCTGGGTAGATTCTGAAGTGGAAGGGACTTGCAGTCATATCAAATTGGGGGTGGGGGAGTCAGAGAAAGAGGGGGCTTAAAGATGCTGCCAAGTTTGGAGCCTCAGTACCTGGCAGGACAGCGCTGCCATTAGCTGGGTCTAGAGGACAGCGGAAGGGCAGGATGGGGGACGCTCAGGGGCTCGGATGTAGTGGGGTCAGTGGGAGTTGCCCGCGCACCTCCAGGTGAGACGTCCGGGAGGCAGTTGTCCAGGGCACGGTCGCCGTGCAATCCCGAGAGTTGCCGCCAGAGGGCAAGCGCACCCCATCGCACTCGCAGCTCCGGGGGGCACGGGAAGGACCGGCTCTGCAGCATCTCAGGGCCCCGGGGCCTACAGCTCCTCACCTGGGTGTGAGGTGGGGGCCGCGCAGGTGCCAGGGCCAGGACTGGAACCCCCAGGCGCCTCCAGGGCCCCAAATCCTGGGACGGGGCTGTTTATGTGCTTCCAGCACTCCAACCAGCACTCCCCACGGGGCCGTTCCCACAGCACCTAGGCTCTCTGCAAAAATGTCACTTCCACAGAAAGACCTTCCCCGACCACCCTGGGGTCAGAAACCCCCACCCCGATTCCTCTAAGGCACATCCCATTTTATTTTATTTATTTTTTGCGGTACGCAGGCCTCTCACTGCTGTGGCCTCTCCCGCTGCAGGGCACAGGCTCCGGACGCGCAGGCTCAGCGGCCATGGCTCACGCACCCAGCCGCTCCGCGGCATGTGGGATCTTCCCAGACCGGGGCACGAACCCGTGTCCCCTGCATCGGCAGGCGGACTCTCAACCACTGCGCCACCAGGGAAGCCCAGGCGCATCCCATTTTAGTATCTTCGTAACACTTAAGACTCTGAAATCATCTTATCTTGTGTTGTCTGTTTTCTACAATGTATAAAACATTGTGGCAGCGAGGACCCATTTTCTGTGTTGTCCTCCTGTATCCCCAGGGCTCAGAATTATTCCTGGCCTCTAATGCATGCCAAAGAAAAAAACAACAGCAATAGTGTTAATCATAGCTTATTCATGGTGCTACTGTGTACCAACCTCTATTTGAAGCTCCTTACATAAATCATCTCCAGTCTTCAGAACAACCCTACCAAGCAGAGACTGGCTTTTCTGTTTTATTTTTTGTTTTTCTTTTGGTGGTGCCTCTTGGCTTGCAGGATAGGTTCCCTAACCAGGGATAGAACCTAGCCCCTGGCAGTGAAAGCACCGAGTCCTAACCACTGGGCCACCAGGGAATTCCCCCAAGTAGGGACTGTTGTTATCCCCATATTACAGAAGAGGAAACTGAGGCCCAGAGAGGTTTAGGGACTTGAGGTTGCATAACCAGGGAGTTTCAGTGTTGAGTTTGAAGCCTGAGAAGCATAACTGCAAAGTCTGAGTTTGCTAAATGGAAGAATGGGGCCCTGATGGGAAAGGAGCCCCTTAGGGCATTCAGCATTGTGCCCCTAAGCCCCTGCCTCTCCACCTTTCCTTTCTGGTCTCCACAGCCGACACACTCGCAAGCCCAGCCCCCAGATCCCGTGCCAGGGTGGTGGTGGGGGAACCCAGCAGGTAAGGGTTTTACTCTCCTCCCCATTGTGGGTTTGCAGAGGTGCCTCCCAGGCTACCCAGGTTGGGGGCAAGCCATTAAAGGTGGATCTGGGGACTTCCCTGGTGGGCCAGTGGTTAAGATTCCACGCTCCCAACGCAGGGGCCAGGGTTTGATCCCCGGTCAGGGAACTAGATCCCCGCATGTCACAACTAAGATCTTGAATGCTGCAACTAAGACCCGGCACAGCCAAATACATAAATAAATAAACATTAAGAACAAGACGAAGCAAACAACAACAAACAAGGTGGATCTGGGGGGAGTTCCCTGGTGCCCTTAGTGGCTAGGACTCAGCGCCTTCACTGCCTAGGACCCGGTTCAATCTCTGGTCAGGATCTAGAGAGCACAGATTCCACCTTCGGGGGGGGGGGCGGATCTAGAGAGCACAGAGTCCACCTACCAGACAGCAGGGTTGGCTGCCCAGGACCCCGAGCCCAGTGCCAGACTGACCAACACACAGAAAGACGGACAAACGGATGATCCTTAGCCAGCTGACCACTCTCTTGAGCCTGCTCAGTGGGGCCTGGCCGCCCACAGGCTCAGGGAGGCCTGGACCCCGAGGCCTCCCGGCTCAGCCCCAGGCTGCTGCCAATGAGACCCAGTCTCTGGGTCAAGGGGCCCCAGCTTTCCCAGTGCCGTCCTCTGCCCTTGGCAGCTGGAAGGCCTTCCTGGGCCTGCAGAAAACTGGGCAGCTGGGGGCCGGCAGGATGCAGCACGGGCAGGATGTGGCCATCACTGTCTCTGCCGCTGGACCCACAGGAAGTGGCCCAGGGGATGTGCAAAGCCGTGCCCTTCACTCAAGCAGGGGAAGGAGAGGGCTGGGTTTCAGCGTTGATAGAGCACCAGCTGTGGCACCAGACAGATTTGGGGTCAACCCTGCATCCTTCACCTAAATGTCTCTGATCTTCCGTTTTCTCCCTCGTAAGATGGGGCATAAGCATCTCCCACCTGGGCCAATGCAAGTGCTGCCATCTTGGTCTCCCAGCTTCTGCTATGGCCACCCTGTCTCCTGAGTCTAGTTTTCCATCTAGTGGCCAGAGGGCATCTGGGAACACCTGAGTCTGATCACATCCCTCCTCTGTTCAGAACCCTCCATGGCTCCCACTTCACTCAGAGTGAACGTCCAAGTCCTTCCTGTGGCCCACAAGGCCCTGCACACAATGCCTGTCATCTCCTGCCCTTACTTCCTCCCACTCTCCCACTCTCCCTCCTCCCACTCTCACCCTCACCCACTTTCCTCCCGCCGCACCAGCCATCTTGCTTTTCTCCAGACACACCAATATTATGTGGACCTCAGGTCCTTTGCACTGGCTGTTCCCTTTGCCTCTAGCACTCCCCACCCCCAACATTCTATGGTTCCTTCTCTCACCTCCTCCAGGTTTTTACTCAGATGTTGTTTTAAAATGTCCCCCCTTTCTGCTTTATTTCTCGCTGTAGTTCACATCATCACCTAACAAACGAAATTGATTTTGTAGTTGCATTTACCATCTATCTCCCTCACTAGAATGTTTGCTCCACCAGGGCAGAGATTTTTTTTTTTTTTTTTTTTTTTTTTTGCGGTATGTGGGCCTCTCACTGTTGTGGCCTCTCCCGTTGCGGAGCACAGGCTCCGGACGCGCAGGCTCAGCGGCCATGGCTCACGGGCCCAGCAGCTCCGCGGCATGTGGGATCTTCCCGGACCAGGGCAGGAACGCGTGTCCCCTGCATCGGCAGGCAGACTCTCAACCACTGCACCACCAGGGAAGCCCGGGGAAGAGATTTTTATGTCTTGTTCACTTCTGTAGCCCCATCCCTGCTCTAGAGCAGAGCCAGACACAGTGGGCACTAAGTATTTGTTAAATGAATGAATGAATGAATAATAGTAGTACTTGCCTCCTAAGGGCTATTGGGCAGCCTGAATGAGAGGGGTAAGGGAAGTACTCGTACAGCTGCATTCAGTTGGCGCTCCATAAAGGTTTTGAAAATTCATACCATGTGTTGTTTATGGCCCAGGTTTTGGAGCTAGGCGTACCTAAGTTCAACTTCTGCCTCAGCTGCTGATTTCTGTGTGACACAGGGCAAGTGGCTTTCCTTCTTTATGCCTCAAGTCCCACCTTTGCAAAAGGGAGTTAATAATAGTTGAGAACTCATGCAAAGTGTTTGGCGCCATGCTTACCAGGGTGTCAGTTCCCAGGACCCCTTGGTTTGTTATCCATTCAGCAAACCTTCATTGAATCCAGACCACTCAGTGGTATTGCACAGCCCTGGACCAGCTGCCTCAGTTGCCCCATACAGCCGTGCACACTGTACACAGCAGAGGGGACCCCTGACCTGGGATCCAGCTGTGTACCCTCTCCCAGAGCTGCAACTGTCCCGGGGGGGCACAAGGATGCTCTAAGGGCTAGCAGCAGCTGTGTAGTCTTAGGCAAGCAAGGGACTTCTTTGAGCCTCAGTCTCCTCATCTGTAAATGGGGATATTAATGGTTCCAGACTTGCAGCATTGTGGGGAGGAGGGAGTTCCTCAAAGGTGAGCAGCATGGGCCCGGCAGGGTGTTAGGATTCGGCAAGTGTTAGTTTTTGTTATGATTCTTGGGGCTGTAGCCATAAACAAGACGGAAAGAGTCCCTGCCTTCAGGTAGTGAATATTCTGGGAGAGAGAGGAACATTGACAATCCCCCAAAGAGACATAACAATAAATTGCTATGAGACCCTGGAGAAAGAGATGAGGATGCTAGGAGAAAGACTACCAGGAGGGTAACATTTGCCTTGGGGGTGCTTTTGAGGAATGAAGGATGAGTTGGAATGAGCTCTGGGAAGGGTGGATGGAAGAGAAGTCCAGGTGGAGGGCGCAGCAGGGACAACGTCCTGGAGGCAGAGGCACAAGTTTGGTGCATTGAAAGAACAGCGAGGAATAGAACTACCATATGATCCAGCAATCCCACATGTCCAGGGCATATACCTGGACAAAACTAGTATTCAAGAAGATACATGCGGGCTTCCCTGGTGGTGCAGTGGTTGAGAGTCCGCCTGCCGATGCAGGGGACATGAGTTCGTGCCCCGGTCCGGGAAGATCCCACATGCCACGGAGCAGCCGGGCCCACGAGCCACAACTACTGAGCCTGCACGTCTGGAGCCTGTGCTCTGCAGCAAGAGAGGCCGCGCACCGCGATGAAGAGTGGTCCCCACTTGCCACAACTAGAGAAAGCCCTCGCACAGAAACAAAGACCCAACACAGCCATAAATAAATAAATAAATTTATTTAAAAAAAAAAAAGATACATGCACCCCTATGTTCATAGCAGCACTATTCACAATAGCCAAGACATGGAAACAAAATAAATGTCCATCAACAGATGAATGGATAAAGAAGATGTGTACATATATACAATGGAATACTACTCAGCCATAAAAAGAATGAAATAATACCATTTACAGCCACAAGGATGCAACTAGAGATTATCACGCTAAGTACAGTCAGAAAGAGAAAGACAAATACCATATGATATCACTTATATGTGGAATCTAAAATATGGCACAGATGAACCTATCTACAAAACAGAGACAGACTCACAGACATAGAGAACAGACTTGTGGCTGCTGAGGGGGACGGGGGTGGGGGAAGGATGGAGTGGGAATTTGGGGTTGGTAGATGCAAACTAGTACATTTAGAATGGATAAACAACAAGGTCCTACTGTATAGCACAGAGAACTATACCCAATCTCCTGGGATAAACCATAACGGAGAATATAAAAAAAGAATATATATATATGTATGTGTGTGTGTGTGTGTGTGTGTGTGTGTGTAACTGAGTCACTTTGCTGTACAGCAGAAATTAGTACAACATTGTAATCAATTATACTTCAATCAAAAAAAAAAGAAAGAATAGGGACTTCCCTGGCGGTCCAGTGGTTAAGACTCCGTGCTTCCAATGCAGGGGGCTCGGGTTTGATCCCTAGTTGGGGAATTAAGATCCCACATGCTGCATGGTGCGGCCAAATAATTTAAAAAGGGGGACTTCCCCGGCAGTCCTGTGGTTAAGACTTCTCTTTCCAATGCAGGGGGTGCGGGTATGATCCCTGGTCAAGGAGCTAAGATCCCACATGCCTCGGGGCCAAAAAACCAAAACATAAAACAGAAGTAATATTGTAACAAATTCAATAAAGACTTTAAAAATGGTCCACATCCAGGAATAAAGACACAGACGTAGAGAATGGACTTGAGGACACAGGGAGGGGATGAAGTGAGAGAGTGGCATGAACATATATACACTACCAAATGTAAAACAGATAGCTAGTGGGAAGCAGCCACATAGCACAGGGAGATCAGCTCGGTGCTTTGTGACCACCTAGAGGGGTGGGATAGGGAGGGTGGGAGCGAGATGCAAGAGGGAGGAGATGTGGGGATATATGTATACGTATAGCTGATTCACTTTGTCATAAAGCAGAAACTAACACACCATTGTAAAGCAATTATACTCCAATAAAAATGTTAAAAAAAAAAGTCCACATCAAAAAATAAATAAATAAGAAAGAAAGAAAGAGAGAAATAACATCGAGGAGACCAGGGTGGCTGGGGCAGTGATGGGGGGAAGGGCAGGGAGATGTGGAGGCGGGAGGGCGGATGGGGGGTGCAGGGTTTAAACAGAGAAGGGTCATGATCTGGGAGCAAGTTGATAGATCCACTTAGGTGGAGGGGATCATAGGAAGAACTAGCATTTACTGAGTGCCAACTGTGTGCCAGGCAATGAGCTAAGGGTTTTCTTTCTAATCCCCCCCAGGGATCCTGGAATACCACCCTTCCTATTGTCCCTCACCCTAGAGTGGTTTTCTTTTTTTCTTTCTTTTTTTTTTTTTTTGGTTTTCTTTTTTTTCCTGGTTGAACTTTGATGATTTTACAGGTGAGAAAACTGACGTCCAGAGAGGTTGAGTAAGTTGCCCCAAGGCACACAGCCAGCAGATGGCAGAGTCAGAATTTGAACCCAGGCATCCATGCCTCTCTAGGTAGGATGAAGTCTCTGGCTCCAGATTCCACTGCCCTTGACTCATCTCCCTGCCTCTGGCCCCAGGTGCTTTCCCAGCTGGGCTGCATGGCTGTCTACCTCCTCAATCACCTCTGCTTTGGCCACTGCTCCTCTTTCTACATCCCCGTTCATCCTCTGCAACAGCTGTGTGCCCGCTCGCACGCGCTGGGCACCTGTGGTCCTCTGGTGTTGGGCGGGCAGCCCAGCCTCCCGTCGCCAGGTGAAGGATGTCCACTGTGCGGGTTGAGGGGTGTCAGTGCGGATCAAAGGCATGAGCTGAGCATCACGAATGGACACACAGATGCATGCACCTTGGAGAGACGGGGGAAGACAGGCTGAGAAAGACGCCAACCTGGACCATGCACGCTGGGTCCAGCAACCAGGGACGCAGGACAGCCAGACAGGTCTCCAGAGTCCTCACCCTGCTCCTAGGGACACCAGGCACAGCCCCACCCATGGGGGTGGATCACTCATAGTCAAAGTGCATATTTATTGAGTACTCACTGTTTGCCACGGCCTGCTCTAAGTCTTTGATAAGTACTAACTCATGTCAGCCTCAGAGCAGCCCCGTGACACAGGGGTTAGTAGCATCACAAAAGGAAACCTAAGTCCCAAGAGGCAAAGTCACTCACTCGGAGTCACACAGCAGTGCATGGCAGAGGTGGCATTTGAACCCAAGGCATGGTGGTTTCTGTTTTTAACCACCAAGCTGGACCTCTTCTCTCAGAATGAGTCAAAGACTCTCCCAGCTGCAAGGAAGATAGATGGCCCCACCCAGACTAGGAGACACAGTGATGACATGGTCTTAGCGATCCGGGAGGCAGACGGAGCTGCTGGGGAAAACCTGGGCTCCCCGAGTCAGAGGCAGGACACATGTGCCCCCAGCTGCCCCTCCTGTCCCTCCACCTCCCCCGAGTCTCCACACAGCACCATGCCCAGTGTGGCATTTACAGGAACCATAAAGGTTGGCCAAGTCTAGTTTTGTGTGTGTGTGTGTGTGTGTGTGTGTGTCTCCCCAATTGGGGTTTCCTGGGAGTGGGTGGCCCTGTGCTGGAGCGTGGGCGTCAGGGGTGCTCCTTCCTCAGCTGGGCTCAGGGTCTGCAGTGGACGGGGGCAGCCTGGCTTTGGGCGGCTGGAACCAGGGCCCTAGCAGATGGGCCCGTCTGGCGCAGACGCGGGGACATGTGGCGCTGTCAGGGTTGCCTCCAAATGCCCCCGGAGCGCAGGGCGGGGGCCGGCCAGGCCCCCCTCAGCCTTCTTCCTGCCTCAGGAAGGAAGGCCCCAGGTGAGGGGAGCAGGAGGCGGGGACCCGAGGAAACAGATGGGCCAGCGGGGCGTGGGAGCCTGTGACCTCTGACCCCACAGGCCTGCACGGAGGGGTGGGGACAGGCCAGGCAGGCAGCTCCCAAGCCCCTGCTCCAAGGGCCCTGAAGTGGGGGGTGATCACCAGGGGCCCACAGAGTCGGGGGCATACTCTCCCTCCTCCCTCCAGGGTTCTGTGCCAACCCCGAGCAGTGTCCGAGTGGGCAGCTCAGCCCTGGCACCGCGAGCACCCCTCTCTCTGGCAGGCATGAGGCGCCTGCTTTCTCCCCCTTCAGCTGTGCCCACCTCCTGCCAGCCGGGGAGCCAGCTGGGAACCTTGGTGACAGGGGGGCCCCCAGAGTCCCTGCCCCCTCCCGGGCAATGCCAGCCGGCCCCCACCCCCGCCACCCAGGCCCAGTAATGGGTGGGTAATGAGTGCTGGGGGAGCGGGGGAGGGGCGGGGAATGCAGGTGCCACAGGCGCTGGCACAGGGGCCGATAATCAGGTTTGCCAACGCCATCTGTCACCGCGCGAGCATCTGGGGCTCAAGGTGACCCTGTCACCCTCAGTTACAATTACGAGTTTGGCATCTGTATTAAAGCCCGCCAGCCGGCCAGGCGGGGTGGGGGGGCTGGGGTGGGCATGAGGGTGTGCGGTGAGCCCCGTCCCGGGGGTCCCGTTCCCAGGGGCTGCGTGGCTGCCAAGGCACAGGGCTTCTCTGTGCCTGGGAGAGTTCGTGTGTGTGTGTGTGTGTGTGTGTGTGTGTGTGTGCGCGCGCGCGCCAGCCTCCACAATTCTGTGAGTGAGCATATCTGCGTGCAGGGCTGGGAGTCATGGGTTTTTGTGTGTCTCTGGGCGTGGTGGTTGTGTGTCTGAGCTTGGGGATGGCCAGGGCTGGGGGGCAGCTCTGAGATCATGTGGGTACACAGATGGGCATGTGTTCATGTGCTGGGAGAGGAGCGTATGGCAGTTCCAGGTGTCTTTGGGTGACGGTGTGTCTGGGTGAATGCATGATGGTGTGTGTGTGTGTGTGTGTGTGTGTGTGTGTGTGTGTGTGTGATTGTGCATGTGTATCTGAGGGTGTGTGGTGCTGTACACCTGATGGTCACAGGCTGTATGTTTGGGTGTGTGGGTCTGTGTATAAGATCCCGTCGAAGTGTGTATGTGTGTGTGTGTGAATGCACAGGGGCAGCAGCTGGGAGAGGCTCTGTGTGGTCACTGCAGGGCTCCTCTCCTGCCCCTTTAGTTTGTTCCTGTCCTCAGCAACCCTTTTTTTTTTTTTTGGCCACGTCACGTGGCCTGTGGGATTTTTTTAGTTCCCTGACCAGGGATCGAACCCGGGCCCTGGCAGTGCCAGCGCCGAGTCCTAACCACTGGACTGCCGAGGAATTCCCGCTGGGTCCTTGATTCTAGATTCTGGAGGATGGGATCTAGATGTTTGGATTGTGGATGGCGGACGCTTGGACCTGGATTTTAGATTCTGGGTTCGGATTCTAGATCTTGGCATCTGGGATCTAGATTCGGATTCTAGATCTTGGTATCTGGGATCTAGATTCGGATTCTAGATCTTGGTATCTGGGATCTAGGTTCCGATTCTGGATTCTGAGATCTGGTTTTGGATTCTGGGATTTGGATTCCAGGCTCTGAATTCTGGGTCTGGGTCCTCGCTGCTGGACCTTGGCTTCCCGTCTCTGGGTTCTGTGTGTTGACTTTGGGCTGTCCTCTCTGCCCTTCTATTCAGACAGGGCCACTGGGCTGCCCACCATCTCCTGCACACACACCCCACCCCCTAACCTGATGGGTGCAGATAACATGCATGGCCACCAGGGGACACCCTTGGTTCAGATTTGGGCCAAGCTGACCTAGACACAGAGGAGTTAGGGGACCACCCTAGCCCGGATTGACACGGCTCTTTGAGGGGGGACGGGGACAGGACTTCACTTCCCTCCCCACCCCTCCCAGTGTCGGCCGGTGACTGATGTCTGTCAAACATGGAGAACTGGACCCAGCATCCCCATAGATACCAATCTGGATCAAGGGACAGGGTGCCCAGTCAGTGGGGCAGATTGGGCAGAAGGCACGTGTGTGTCTGTGAAGGTGTCAATGAATGTAGGGAAACATCTGTGCATGTGTGAGAGTGCACTGTGTGTCTGGAGTGGCCACATATAACAGCGTTCCCATGGAGCGTGAGCCTGTGTGGTGGTGTGTGGCCATGTGTTACGGGGACTAGGTGTCTGGCAGGATCCTCATGTGACGGCACATCTAGGGGCCGTATCTATAACTGTGAGTGCCACTCTGGTGTGGGGCACTAATCCCTGTCATATGGGTGTGTCTGGCTATGACCATGACTGGGTCACTGGGTGGCTGTGGGTGTATTTGTGGGTGTCACTGTGCTCGTGAGGGTGTCTTGGAGTGTCTGGGGGAGGGTTCCCGAAGACTGGGACCCTGTGTCAATGATGTCTTTGTCAGTTGGGGTGTGAAGATGTGTAGGAAAGAGGTGTGCCTTCTGAGAGTGTCGAACCAGGGAAGGCGTGTGGTCCAAAAGGGGGTCGAGAAGGGACCGAGGTGGGTGGGACCAGAGGCGCTCAGAGCATTTCCTTCATTTCTTCCCTAGGTATGTCTGACCCTCGTTCTCACTGGGTTTTTCTACGGCAGCGTCTCTTCCCACCTCTCAGCATCTCTGACTTTGTCTGTGGGTCCTGGTCCTCTGCCTCATCCTGTTGCCAGGCACAGTGTGCTCTGTGGGTATTGGCTGGCTGGTCCTGTCTCCCACTCCAGCCCTTCATCTTCCATCTCGATCTCCAACTCTGCCTCCCTTTGGCCCTTTCCCTCTGTCCTTCCTTATTTGTGCGTTTCTCTTGCAGGTCTCTCCCATCTCTCTTTCTCCATCTCTGTCTCTCTCTCGGCTTCTAAGTGTCTTTGCCCATCTACAGCTCTGTCTCTCTCCATCTCTTGTCTCTCCCCGTCTCTATCTCTCCCAGTCTCTGCCGGCTCGAGTGGGTCCGGGCGGGTCCGGGACAGCCCGGCCCGGGCGCCGCTGCGAACAATGCCCCATTCACGCGGCCAGCCAGCGCCATGGCAACGCGCCCGCCCCGCCCGCCCCGCGTGCGGGCCGCTCGTGCCAAGAGGATGCCATGGTTACGTCAGGCGCGTGCCCGCCCCGCGCGCTCGTGAAGGGGCCGGGCCAGCAGGGGGCGCTCGGCGGTACCCTCTGCCCGGAGTCAGGGCTCCTTCAAGGGGCCTTCAGCCACTCATTGCCTCAGTGTCCCCTTCTGTAAAACATCGGGGATGGGTAGAGTGAGATTCTGTGTACTTCTGTGTGTGTGTGTGTTTTCATGCCTGTGTGTGTTGGTGAGTGTGTAGTTTGGGTGTGATGGTGTATCTTGTGTTTGTGGTCTTTTGACGGTGTGCCCTTGTGTTTGTATGCCTGGGGTGTGTGTGTGTGTGTGTGTGTGTGTGTGTGTGTGTCGGTGGTTTGGGTGTGATTATGTGCTTGTGAATTCATGTGACAGTGTGTGTGTCCGTGTTTGCATGCCTGAGGGGTGGATGTGAGAGAGACAGAGAGAGATGGTGGGTGTCTGTGGTTTGGGTGTGATTCTGTGTTTGTGATTATGGGTTCGTGTGATAGTGTGTGTGCCTGTGTTTGCATGCCGTGTGTGTGTGTGTGTGTGTGTGTGTGTGTGTGTGTGAGATGGTGGCTGGCTCCGTCGTTGGGTGTGGTTGCGAGTTTGCGTGACGGTTGTTTGTGGGTCTGGGGGTCCGTGTTCACAAGCTCATATGTGCCTATGCGTGTACTGGGTATAGGTTCCAAGGACTGCCAGGGCTTGGCTAAGCGCCCCCTCACCTGAGGGCCTCCTGGCGCAGAAGGGGGTGCCCAGCTGCCTGGGACCTCCCACTCCCCACAGGTTCAGGAGAGCCCCAGCTGATGAATATTCATCAGGCAGAGGGGCTGGCACCCACCGCCTACAGCTGCGCGTCTATTAGCCCCCCTGCTCTCCAGGCACCAACTGCAGTGGGGAGAGGGGGTAGCAGCGTGGGCCTCTCCCCGTCTCCATGACTTGGGGGGCTGGAGGGCTTCCTAGTGACTACTGCGGGGGTCATGTCAGTGTGCCTCGCTGCTTGTTGGGATGGCTACGGGACTGTCTCAACGTTGTGACAGGCATTGGGGAGAATGTTGTGTGACAGGATGTCCTTGTCACCGTGGTGTGGCTGTCCCCCACTGTTTCTTTGTAGCTCTGTCCGGGGACTCTGGGCAGTGCGAGATGTGTACCTGTCACCTGCAACAGTGAGATGCTGAGTGCACGTCATCAGAATGTCTGTGAGCAGTTCTGCAGTGGCCTGTACCTGCTGGCTACCTGCTCTGTGACCATCAGGGTGTGTTGTCGTGTTATTGGAGCCACTGGCTGGGTTCAAACATTGCTCGAGGGGCAGCTGTGCACCACACCCTGGGAATGAAGTGCTCAGAGCTGCTTCCCCTCCTTGTGACCTAGTGGGGCAGTGACTCCGTGTGGCCACGTGGCTAACACAGCTGAAGGGGCACCCGGACCGGGTATGTGAGTGTGCCCCTGCTGGTCAGACACTGAATACAGTGTGAGGGTCAGCGTGTCAGGGTCAGTGTGAGGATGTGTGAGACAGTGTGGTTGAAGGCATGTGTGACCAGAATCCTTGAGGCTGTGATGGTACTTCTGTGTGTCACAGGGTGGCTGGGGGTGTGACAGGCAGGGTTTCTGGTTGAAGGTGTGACAATGTGACTCTGTGTGTGGTTGAAGGTGTGACAGCATATGTGACAGTGTGGTGGTGTGTGACAGTGTGACTGAAGATGAGACAGTGTGGCTGTGTGTGGCTGTGTGATTGAAGGTGTGATGGTGACACTATGTGTGTGACAGTGAGTGTGTGATGACATGAGCCAAGGGGCTTTGACTGCCCCACCCCCACCCCAAGGCTGCACAGGGAGCCCGGCTACACCGCCACACACAGCTACACTGTCACATCGTCAGCAATGCTGTCACATCCAGCCGTGGTGTCTTACCTTTGTGCTGGATCGAGGGGCCTTGTGACATGGGACTGGCAGCCGCTCAGCCTGCGGACACACGCGGGCCTGAGACGGGGGATACCTGGAGACCCAGTGCCAGCCGGGGCTCTGCCTTGCTGCTGTGTCTTCCCCCTGCAGGCTGGGCTGGGGAGTGGCCTCCAGATGCGGTGGGGATGGGGGCGAGGGGGGCTCCTCTGGTCTGGGGGACTCCAGCTTGGGCCCTGGTATGTGGCTGGGTGGCCCCTGGTGCTCAGCCAGGGACACAGTGCGGCCGGCCTCACCCCCCTTGATACCCACACCCTGGTCGGCTGGGTGGTGGCAGCACACAGAGGCCCCATTCAGGAGCCAGGGCCAGGTTTCCAGGACGGGTGGGGTGGGTCTCCAGCGGGCTGCAAATGAAATGTTTCCCCAGCTCCTTCCCTTGCCTCCAGATGAGCGTTAGTCACAGGAAGCCCTGCCGCCTGCCTGTCCTTGGCGCTAGCCACGCTGTGCTGCTGGGGCACGTGTGAGTGCGCGTCTGTGCCACCTTGTGCACAGCTGCGGGCTGGCCTGAGTATCCCCATTTGTGATCTGGGGATGCCTGTGTGTGTGTTTGGGTGTCAGTGTGTGATCAGTTGTGACCATGGACGATCCTGTGTGTCTGTGTATATGTGATCTGTGTATCTTTGTGGCATCCTGCGTGTGCCACGTCTACGGACGATTTTGAGAACATCTGTGTACGTGACTCAAAAGGTCTGTAACACTTTGTGTAATTGTGTGACTTTGTGTATACCTGTGTAACTGGACTCAGCGTATGAGTCTGGGAGTCTGTGTAACTGGGTTTGTCTTTGTGAGTCAGTGTCAATCTGGGTCTCTGTGGGGGAGGTCTATGTGATGGCGAAGGTCTTTGTGTGTGACTGGAGTGTTATTGGTGTTACTCTGTGGGGGAGATCTGTGTGGGATTCTCTCTGCAGCTGTGTGCTTGTGTGTCCGTGCACTAAGGGTGTGCGACAGCATTTCTGGGTGATCCTGTGTCTGTGTGTGATTATGGCATTTTACATGACCGCCCAGAGGAGGAGGAGGGTCTGTATCTTTGTGTGTCTGAGCATGCCTGTGTGTGTCTTTGTGATTCTGTGTGCACGTGACTGTAGGAGTCTGGGGGTGTGTGTGTGTGTGTGTGTGTGGCATGGACGCAGGTGCCTTGACAGTGGGGCTGTAACTCTTCACTCCCCACTACAGGTTCCCAGCCCAGGGAGGGGGCAGCGAGCGCAAGGCTAGGACCCCAGCCTGGGCACAGACCATGTCCTCCAGGCTGGGCAGGAGAGGCATAAGGCCCTCTTGGGGAGTAGGGATCCCCAGTCCTGCCAGGAGGGCCTGGAGCACCCCTCCCCGACCCTGGCAGCACCCTCAGCCTGGCTCTTGACTTATCTCGTGTACCAGGTGTTCGTCCTCCTCTGCGGAGAGGCCTGCCCACCTGCCCCGGAGCCCAGCACTGCCTGGCCCCACCTTTGGTGGCCCAGGACTTGGCTGGTGGAGCCCAGATGTTTTGGTACCGCCTCCCACTGCCCCCAGCATCCCGGCTGGGTAATGCCATGGGCCTGGTGCCCACTCCTCCCTCCTCCTCCCCCGGCACACCTGCATTGTAAGAACACACCTGCTGCCAGCCGCAGCCAGGTGGGCAGCCCTGGCAGGGAGGAATGTGGGAGATTCCAGCTGTGGCATCCCAGCTGTACACAGCCCCCCGGAAACACCCTCCTCCCCTGTGATTTCTTGAAGGCCAGGTGTGGTCCTAAGACCTGGGCTGGTGGGGGGAGGGGGGGCCCGGGTGTCCTCCACAGCAACCCCTCAGCCTCTCTGTAAAAATCCTCCCAGCTGGCAGCTGTGGAGGGGGGAGCAGAGTGGATGTGGATGTGTGTGCATGGCGTGGGGGGGTGTTTGTTGTGGGTATGGGGGTGGTCTGAGCAACGTGGAGAGAATTCTGAGTGCGGATATGCTCATGAATATGGGGGAAATGTTTTGTTTGTGGGAACATGGATGGATGTGCGAGTGTGTAAGGAAGAGAGAGGGGGTGTGTGTGCACACAGGGAGGGTGTTGTGGCGTGAGGGTGTGTGAATGGAAGGATGGGTGTTGTGTATGTGTGGATGAATGGAATGCGTGTGTGAAGTGGGTATGGGATGCTGGTTCAAGCAGAGCCCAGGCTTGGCGCCAGAGGCGGACCGGGAGGGTGAGGGGGGAGTGGGCAGACCCCAGCCCTAGGGCCTGGCACGGATGGTGGAACAGGGCTGGGAGGACAGGTCGGCAGGTGGGGAGAGGACTGGGCCAAAGCTGATGGGGCTTCTGAGGGGTGACCCCTTCATGGCTGTTTGCAGAGGGGCAAGGAGGGTCCACCTGTCTCTCGAGGTCTCCCCAATTCCCCAGTTACATGAAAGATCCCAGACACCCCAAACCCTTCAACCATTTCTCCCCCTCCCCAAACCTTTCCTATTGCCTTCCCCTCCAGCCCCCCACAGGCCCACACTGCTCCAATGTCCCCTTCACCCAGGCCCCGTAACCCCCCAGATTTATCCTCTGCTCCTTCCCTCAGCCATCCAAGCCCCACCTTGGCACCCCAAACCTCTCCTGGGCTTACATATCCCCAGTTCCTTCTCCCAGACATTCCAGCCTCTCTTGGGCCTCCTCAAAGGCCCCCAGACCCATCCCTGTCCCCCCCCAACTTCCTGCTCCCCTCTCCTCCCTATCTCCCTCCCCCTTGACCTATCCCTCACATCCCTTTCCTGAGCCATCCAAGCCCCCAGCCCCTTGATCCCCAAATCCCCTTCCTGTCCCTCCCCTCAGTCCCACATATCCTCCAGTGCCCTCCTGCAGCCCCTCCTCCAACCCCCCCATGTAGCCCCGCCCCTTCTCCTCGGCACCCGCCCCCCCCCCTCCGGTGCCTCCTCCCGCACGCCCTCCGACTGCAGCGGTGGAGGCTGTGGCCGGGAGGCAGCAGCGGCGGCCCTGAAACTTTAAACGGTGTTAAAAGTTTCTGTTTACGAGAAGCCCTTGAATTTTTAAGGACGTATCGATTCCCTCTGCCACGGCCTTGCATCGGCAGCGGCTGCGATGCAGAGGGGGAAGGCTGGGTCGGATCGGCGGGATCCCAGGATAGAGCCCCCCAAGTACGGCAATGACAGACACACATGTACCCAGGCACATCCTCAGGCACACAGAGACCTCCCTCCCTGACACACATGCGCACACACACACCTAGTCACACACACCAACACAGCCCGATACATAGACCCACATCTCTGAAAAGACACAGAACCCCGCTCCCTGACACACACAGTCACCTGTGTACACATACTCTGGTACACACAGATCTTCATCACTGCCCCAGACTCACAGGGACCCAACAGAGAGAAACATTCCTAGTGACACCCATTAACACTTTCAGCCACACAGACCCTGATTACAGACAGACCCCCTGGGTCACACACACTCCGGGACGCATAGAGAGACCCGCGTCCCTGCCACACACACACAAGCTTGTTATGTACACTGACACTTTCTGACAGAGAGAGCCTCACAGCTGATGCACACACTGTGGTCAGCTCAATACACACACGCATATTCACCTAGGCACCCACATCACCAGCACTTCCTGTCAAAGACCAGACACTGCCAAGGTGACCTCTACACCTAACTCCCACTAGAATGTCAGCGCCCCCCAGCACAGGGTCTTTTGTCTCGTTCCCTACTATGTCCCCAGTGCTAGGCACAGAGCCTGGCAGACACTCACCCTCTGACTCACAGACACCCCAGGTACACAGCCAGACCCGCATCACTGCTACACCACACTGGCCCATTCAAAGAGACTCCTAGACGGACATACACTGACCTGCACCTCCTTTCCCCCAGAGGACACCCGGACCCACCCAGACTCCCAAGAACACAACTCTGGCCACCCTGCCTCAAAGACGCAATGTGACCAGGAACACATACCCTCAGGCATATTTTCACATGGACATACACACACACCTGGGCATCGACACCCCTCCAACAGACAATGCATAGCTGAGAACTGCCACGGCTTCTTGCCCCAGGAGGGTGAGAAAGTGCCGGCTGCACCTGGCAGCAGGAGGAAGCTTTGCCTCGGCAGGAGCTGCCTAGGGGCTGCAGACACCACCTCCCCGCCCACCCTGGGGGGGTCACTTAAGAGCTCCTCTTGCCCCCATGCCAGGGTCCTCAGCACAAACCTTTCCCCCCATTTCTCTTTGCTCTGGAAATGGGGGACCAGGGGCCTGCATGAGAGGAATGGAGCCTCGCCGGGGGTGTGAATACATGTCCCTGAGGCCTCAATGTCCATTTCTGTCCCTGATGGTTGGGCTGTGTGGTCCTTGTTAGATTTGTGTGTGTGTCCATGATCAGGACCAAGTACAAGTGTGTGTGTGTGTGCGTGTGTGTGTGTTGGGAGTGGGGCGTGGAAGGGGCCTGGGTGTATGCATGTGATACCTGTGTACATCTGGGCATCAGGTGTGTGATGTGTGTTCCTGTGTGCTGTTGTCTCTGCCAGTGTCACTTTGTGTCAGGGTCAGAGCTTTCCCTGTGTCTGGCATGTACGTCCCGGTGTCTGGTGGTTTGTGTTTGTGTGACAGTGCATTAGTGCATCTGTTTTGGTGCCGCTTTGTGCGTGTGTTGTGTGTGCATTCGGGTGTCTATGTATAGGAGTTGTGTGCCTGGAGTGTGTGAGGATGTGGTTGTGTGATCATGCCAGTGTCAGTGTGTCAGCATGAATCTGTAGATGTCAGCATGCACTGGTGTGTGTGTCTTGGTGTGTATCAGTGTGTGTCTGTGTGAGGCCCATATTGGAGTGTGTCCACCTGTATCTGGGAGTCTAAACATGGTTTGTTGTTGAAATGCATATGTGTGGGTATCCTGTGATGGTGGGCCCTGTGTGCATGTCAGTGTGTGGGTTGTGGGTTGCTTTCCTAGTCTTGGGGGGGTGTCGGTGCATGTGTGTGGGTTGTGTGCCTATGCTGTGTGCGCGTAGGTGACTGCGAGTGCTTTGTTGGAATGTGGAACGTGTGGCAATGCGTTCTGTACGTGACATGTATGGAGGGCTCCGAACCTCACTGCGTGTCAGCGTGTGTCTGCTTTGGAACGCGGGCCAGCACGTGTCGGGGTGGCCGTGTTGGCGTGCGCCCCCGCGCGCGCGTGTCTGAGTGTGTGTGTGTGTGTGTGTGCGCGCATGTGTGCGTGCATATGTGTGTGTGTGTGTGCGCGCCGGCCGTCGCTCCCCCGCCCTGCCCGCCCCTCCCCGCGCCCCTCCTCCCGCCCGCGCCGCCCGCCCGCTCCCTCTCCCCGGAGTGCGCCGCTTCCAAACTTTGTCTAAACTTTCACTTTCACAGCGCGGCGGCGGCGGCGGCGGCGGCGGCGGCGGCGGCGGCGGCGGCGGGCGAGGGTGACCGGCCGAGCGGCGGCGGCATGGAGTAGACGCGCGGCGGCGGCTGCGGCGGCGGACGCGAGAGGCAGCGGCGAGCGCGGCGGCGGCGGCGGCCCCGGAGCCGGCGGGGCCGAGCCTGCGAGCGGCGAGCGCGGAGCGGCGCCGGGCCGAGCGCGGGGCCGCGGGCCGGGCGGGCGCAGCGCGGCGGAGGCCGGAGGAACCGAGCCAGAGCCGGAGCCCGAGCGCGGCCACCGCCTGCCGGGCCTCCCCTCGCCGCGGCCGGCCGCCGCGCTCCCGCCCGGGCGCCCAGCTATGTACTCCCCGTACTGCCTCACCCAGGTACCGGCCGCCGCCCCCGCGCGACCCGGGAGGGGAGCGGGCGCAGGAGGCCGGCCGGCGGCGCGGGCGGGAGGGCGGAGGGGGCGCGCGGCGGCTGGGGGGAGTGAGTCCACGGGCGGCCGAGGGGTGCAAGCCGTACGGTGGGGAGTCCGGCCACGCGTGCGGGCGCCCCCGTGCGCGTGCGACCCTGGCCAGGAGGCAGACTCCTGTTGGGGGTTCCGGGGGCTGCCGGCTGCGTGCGTGGCGCTGCCCTGTAGCGCGGAGCGGGAGTGCGTGTTTGTGTGTGTGTGTGTGTATGTGTGTGTGTGTGTGTGTGTGTGTGTGCGCGCGCGCGCGCTCGACTGGGGTGCAGTGGGCAGCGGGACTCCCGCCGACCTGTGGGCGGCTGTGGCGTGCACCCGGACAGCGTGGCCGCTGGCAGTGTTTGCGGGATGACAGAGTGGCAGGGGGTGGTCCCGAGGGCGCAGTGCGGGGACTGTGTCTGGCGGCGCTCCCTGGGGCGGGCGCAGCGGTTCCCGAGGGTGGCAGCGGCCGGCGTGCGTGGTGGTGGCCCCTGCGTGCCGCCGGGGTGCCCCGGGCGGGCCGAGCAGCCCGGGCGTCTCCCCAAAGTCTTTGTTCAGGCCTCACATGGGAGCGGGGCTAAGAAAATGGCGGGGCTCCCAAATTTCTGTGGGGCAGGGGAGGGGAGGGAGGGGCGGGCGGGCTGCCAGCCCTGGCCGCGCCTCTTCGCCGACCCTGGACGCGGCAGCCGCGGCGACCCCCCCACAAAAAAAAAAAAAAAAACTTTCCTCGGCTTAAACTTTCCGGCCCCAGCCACCCCGGCTGCCGCTCGGTGGACCAGGCGGGTCTGGGGAATCCCATCCCGCTGCCCGGAGGCGGGAGGGGCTGGCGGGAGCCGCGGACACTGCCGACGGTGCTGGGGCCACGCCGCCGGGTCAGCCGCGGGCGCTATGCCGACCTTGGCGCGCTGCGAAAGCGCGTCCCGCCTCCAGCGAAGTTCTCTGCACCGCGCTCGGCAGGCGGCAAAGGCCCGGGGGATGCCTGCCTTGCCACCCCACCCTCTCCGGTGGTGGCTCCTGGCTCTGAGAGGGCACAGAAGCTGCCCAGAGCCCCACAGCAGCCCTGGTAGCGCTGTCTGCTGGGCCACGCTATAGCTGGCATCCCAGACTCCGCAGAGGCGACACCTGGGGGCTTCCTAACCCTGCCTGCCAGCAGGGCCTGCGTTTGTGGGGGGAGTCTCTAGGCAAGGCCTGGGTCCTAATTGTCCCCTCTGCCAGTCTGAGCCTTGCCAGCTGTGTGCCAAGTGTGCCCAGGCTGGGAGTGGGAGTCCCTGTGAATATGGCTGCTCTGTGGGTGTGGTATTGGCGAGGGGCTAGAGGGTATGTCAGGGGTGTGTGTCAGCCCCCCGCGTAACAAACAATGCCCACACCACACTCTCGTATCCACAGATGGAAGTGTGTGTGTGAGTCAATCTCGGGGGTCTGCTTGTGGCCCTGTGATCAGCCGTGGGCAGCCCTGTGTGTATGGACACGGGTATGGCCCAGGGTGAGGGTCTTCCTGTATAGGATGTGAGTATGTGTTGGTGAGGTACACATGCGCACGTATGTATCACGGTGTGCATGCAGGTATGAGCAGGCACTCTGGCCACTATGGCAGTGTGGGGGACCCCCATATCTGTGCCTCTGACTGGCCGGCCACCCATCTTGGGCCCCCGCATGACGACCCTACCCACCTAGCTGGGTCTGAGCTGTGGCTGCCTTTGGTGCCGCATTTGGCTGGCCGATGTGGCTGATACTCGGGGCCTAGTGGGACCAAGACCTCATGCGTGAGCGGCCCCTGGCCCACCAGCCGCCACCTCGGCTCCCTGGCCTACCCTCCTCCTCAGCCTGGGTGAGAACTTGGTTCTTCAGATGTCACAGACCTTGGGAAAGAAAGTACCAGCTGATCCACTGGTGACAAGACTAGGGAGGGGCTGGGGCAGCCCCCAGACTCAGGGTGATGGCCAGTGCTTGGCTCTCTGACACCTTCGAAGGGAGCGAGGGCTCAGCTCTGTGTCACAGGCCTGAGTATGCCAGGGCGTTGGGGGAGAGAAGGGGGCACGGACTCGCTAGATTGAGCCCCTCAGCTCTGGGTAGGAGGCTGCTGTTGGCTGGTCAGCAGGGTCCAGCCTTCCCCTCCTTATGGCCACATTTCTGGGAGCTAGTCTGTTTTTATAAATCTTTCTGCTTCCATAGTTTGCTCTGTCAGTTTCTGTCTTTTCCTCTATCTCTGTCTGCCCCTTTTCCATCCGTCTCTCTGTCCTATATCTTTGACTGTCCCTGTCTTTCCCTGTCTCTCTCTGATTCTGGTTCTGGCCCCATCTCTGCTCCCCCCCTCCCCCTGAGTCTCGGACTCTGTCTCTTCTCTGGCCTGTGTGTGTGTGTATGTGTGTGTGTGTGTGTGTGGTGTGTGTCTCTCTTTCTCTCTCTCTTCTTTTTTTCAAACCAGAATTGGCTTCGATTTTAAAGTCAATAAATGATTGAGCAGGAACGAGCTTGGAGCAGCGGGGCCCTGGTGGGGAAAGGCACTGTGGGCGAGGGGGAAGGGCGGGTGTGGGGGGAAATCTCCTTCTGGAAAAAGCATCGAAATCCAGGGCGGCTGGGCGGGGTGCTTACTGGAGCTGCTTGAGCCCATTGCAGCCACGGGCCTGAGTCCTCGGTGGAGGGGAAAGGGGTGGATGGATGGCCCCGCACCCTTAACAGACAGCGGCACACAGGATGTGGACACACACATACACCACCGCTGCCGCCAAGATGAGGACATGAACGACATGTTTATGCTGATGTCCAGACACAGCAAGTTCGGCCATGGACAGACGAACTTACGGACACAGGAAACGGTGGACCTGTGTTCTCTCCCCACTGGCACACACACACAAACCCCTTGAGATGGGATGTGTATACCGACAGAAACGCACGGAGACACGGCGATACCGTCCAGACACATTCAAATACAGGCTGACTCAAGTGTGTGTTCACCCCCACACTTACACAGACCCAAGGGCACATACCTTTACACAGGACACAAGGCTGTTGGCTCACCTGAGTGTGTATACGGACACGCATGTTCGCCGACATTACCTGCCACATGGCCCCACGGGAGCAGCGGAACGTTCACGTACCCTTGTTTCCACGCAGCCACATACACACTCCTTCAGGGGAGGGGAATGGACTGGGGCCTCCCTGATGCCCCCCCAGCTCTCTCCCTGGGTCTCTCTCCCCTCTGTCCCTGTGTAGCTGTTGCTCCCTGTCCCGGCACCAGCAGGGGCCTCCTTTTTATGGCGCATTTTCTCTCTGGCTCTGGCCCTGCATGCTTCACGTCCACTGCTGGGGTGGGAGGTGTGTGTGGCCACGAGCTGGGACAGGGTAGGCCATGCCTGGGGTTAGGTTGAGCTTGGACAGACTGAGCTCAGAGCCGAGGGCTCTGCTGAGTTAACACGGGGGCAAGAGGCTCCCCTCTCTCTGGGGGCTGGAGCCAGGGGTCCTGGCCCAGCCAAGAATGTCTTGTGTGGCCTCAAGGGCTCCCAGGTGGAGCTGTGGGAGCAGAGGTTGAGGGTTAGACTTTGCAAATGAGACAGCACAGGGTTTGAGCTCCAGCTCTGCATCTTAAATCCTGTGACCCGAAACACAGGACTTTCTTGGTCTGTAACATGGGCAATAAAAAAATAAATAAAAATTAAAAAACAAAATGGTCAATAATAGTACCTACCTCTCATGCTGTGATTAGGTTCAGTGTCAGGCCTGGCACACATGGCATGTGCTCGAGAAAAGGAATGACGTGTCATTTTGGTTATCATCATTAGGCCAGCCCCAGGCCCTCCCAGCTGAGGGTAGGCTGCTTCAGAGGGATGGAAGCCAGGGTCAGGCACCTCCCAACCATAGAAATCCAGATGGACTGTCTGGAGGAGGAAGCAAGAGAAGAGTTCGGGAGGAAAGAGGCCAGCTCATGGCCCAGCGGTTTTCCTTTAGGTGGGGTCCTGTAGGCCAAGGAGGGGACGGCAGGGGCGCAAGGCAGGGAGAGGTGATGATGGGGGGTAGGGGAGGGGGCAGGGAGAATGCCAAGGCCTGGGCTGCCCCGTGGGGACCAGATGCCATTCTTGGGGGCTCTGGCTGCCCTGGCCCCTTTTCCTGACCTCGACCAGGCCCGCTTTGGGGCTGGGCTCTGAGGCCTTGTGCCAGAATGTGCAGGAGTGTCTGTGCACATGAGTGCCCAAATGTGAGTGGGGCAAAGAGCCTAGAGACCTGGGTGGGTCCCAGTGGTGACCTTAGGGATGTCTGCATGGCTCCAGAATCATTTCTGCATCAGGGCATTGTCACCTGGGACCACCACGGGGACAGGATGCATGTGCGGGACCCTGTGTGGGCACTTGGCAGGGTCAAGCGGGCGTTTCAGGTATGTGCAGGGGGTGGGAATGCAGCTGTGGCTGACAGTGAAATCCCCCCCGCACTGACCACCTGCTTCCACTTCCAACCCGCTGGGAGCCTGGCCTTTTTGGTCTGCTTGGTTCCCGTCCTCTGCTCTTGAAGTGCAAGTGTGGGGTCTCACACTTTCCTCCAGCTGAACCGACGGAGGATGAGGAGGCCCGGACAACCGTGCTTCCCTCCAACGCGGCGCTGAGGATGGGGCTCCTGTCCCTCCTAGCTGAGGTGGGAGAAAGGAGGGGGCGTCTGCACTTTCCTACCCCCAAAACCCTGGATGTGGAGGCGAAGGGGCCAGGGGAGACATCCCTGAGCAGCTCCCCGGCTTCTCCCCGATTCGCGTGTGCGTCCGTCGGCGTGGTGAGCCTTAGAGCCACCATTTTCCCGAGGACGGCAGTGTGGCTGTGCGTGTGTGTGTGGGTCCCTTTCCAAATGTCCCTGTGTCTCCGGACGGTATGTCACTGGGTGCTGCCTGGTGTCTCTGAGGGCCATTCCAAGCTCCGTCTCTGTGTATTCGGGTGACAGTGGGGTTGGTGGTGTGTGTCACCGTGTGTGTCGGGATACCTGATGTGGTCTTTGTGTCACGGTGCCGCTGTGGTATGTCACTAAACAAATCATCGAATCCTCTGGGTGTCTGATCGTCGTGACAAGCGTTGTATCCGTGTGCCTTACCGTGCGTGGCGGCCTGTTGTGTTGACATACCTGTGTCAGTGCGTGCGCCTATAGGTATCGCCCCCATGGCATTGTGCGTCCCGGGCTTGTCCCTGTGACCATCAATGTGTGTTTCACCGCATGGGCCCCTCTCCCTGGCCTCCCTTGGCCTCTTGGCACCTTGTGAAGTGCCCACCATGGCGGCCAAGCTAGTGTCTGGGAGCAGGCTGGCTTCTTCGAGGCTTCCCATGAGGTGGGGCGGCCATGGTGGCCCTGCTATGGGCCCCACCCGTGCCCCTGGCCCGGCATGGACAGAAGCCCGTTGTGTGGCGAGGTGCGGGTGTGTGTTTGGGCCGCCCACAGGCCTCCCTCTGTCTGCCCGGCGCACATTGATCTTGGCTTCTGCCTGTGTCCGTCCTGGCCTGGCCAGCTGGGGTGTCCGGCTGTCTCTGTGGGCCAGAGCCCACCGCCCCCTACCGTCCCCAGCGGCCAAGACTGCCCCAGGTCCCACACCTCCGTGCCGCCCGCTGTCCCTCCGAGGCCCTGAGAGCGCGGATTTGGAAACTGAGGCCCCCTGCCTGCTCCCCCGCCCCCTCTCCTTCCTCCCTCTCTCTCCCCCCTCCCGCTCCCTCGCTCCCTCTCTCTCTCTCCTCCTGCCAAACGCATCTTGGCTCCGTCTGAATATCTCTCCTCCTCGATTTTTGGCTCCAGCTCTGGGCGCGTTCACTAAAAGAAGGGCTAGCTCCCCCCTTCCCCGCCCCCCTTCCTTGCTGCCTCCCCCCCCTCTGGAGGAGCCCCTCTGAGGGCGGGAGTGGCCGCGTGCAGGGGCCTGGGCCCCCAAGCGGGGTTGGCCAAGGGGGCACAGGCCTGGTGGGCGAGGGGGCTGGGTGGACTGGGCCTGGCAGCCCGAGAGAGTGGTGGCCGGGGTGACCATGCTGCCCGGCTGGGCGGGCGGCCGGGTGGGGAGGGGTCGGGGGCACGGAGCTGGGGTGTCTGGCTTCTGGTGGGGCTGGCAGGCCTCTGTGAGGCGCAGCTGTGCCCAGAACGCCAAGCTGCGTTTGCCATCACTACCGATGTGGCTGCGCCAGTGGGGAGGGGGAGGCGGGTGGCGGGCACTGCGGCGCTCCATAGCCAATCGGAAGCCGGGGTTGCACTGGGGAGCTCTTCCCCCACTGGGCCCCACCCTGAGGGAAGCTGGGGTTGGTGTCCAGCAGTGGGTAGGGGGCAATGCCACCACCGCCGCCGAGGACCCTGCCCCCTTGGTTGAAAGCTCGGGGCCAGCCTTCCTGGCACAGATCGGGCAAGGGCGGGGGGGGGTCTGTGCCCACCTGAATCTTCAGGAGCCTAGCTGGAGTAAGGGGCAGCTCAGAGGCGCACCCCACCCCCTCAGCCCCAGGAAGCGGCTTTCAGTCCGGGGCAGCCAGGAGCTGGGGGTGGGGGCCGAATCATCCAGGAGGGTCCGTCCAAATATCGGCTTCAGTAGAATCATCTCGGGGGTTTATTCCGGGTCCATCTCACACAAAGTCGCACACTCTCATTGGCACACACAGGCACAAAGAATCACGCTGTCACACAGGCACGGCACACCCTGGCACAGCACACAGACACAGGCGTTCCCACACAGAGGCTCGCCTTCGCACCCAGACACCTAGGGATGCCCGCCACACTGAACAGAGGCTCATGCTACACACGCAGGGACACACATGTGGGTGCAGACCCTGGGGCACACATGGTCACACGGTCACACCGTGAGACACACAACACAGACACAGGCACTGCCACCGCCCAACACACAGGAGCTCACGGCCCCACAGACACGTGGTGAGAAGCCCACGGCACACGCACACGGTGACATTGTCAGACACATGGTGATACACACACACCTGGCGATGTCTGGAAGCATTTGGTTGTCACACTTGGAGGGGGGTTTGCCACTGGCACCTAGTGGGTGGAAGCCAGGGAAGCTGCCCAATACCGCACAGTGCACAGGACGGCCCCAACCGCACATAATGATCCAGCCCCCAATGTCAGCAGTTACGCACACGGGCCCAGCTAACCCCTGACACCCACTGCGCGCGCGCGCGCACACATACACGGACAAGAGTCCAGCTGACACAGTATCTCACAGTGTCTTGCTTACTACGACCCAGGTTTTGTCACAAATGCAGGGCCCCCCACCTCTCACACACACACACACACACAAGCCCAGGTGCAGATGGTGTGGCATGTACACAATCCCATGTTGCTCCAGCACACAGGGACGAGGGTCACACCCACACACCCATTCACACCTGGGCCACACCTGGCCCTCCTTGTAAATGGCACCTGAGAGGCGAGACCTGCCCTCCTTGTACCTCCCCTCTACTTGCTGGCCCTGCTGGCTGTCTTTGAGCTGCAGATCCAACCACCCCAGCCTCTCCTGAGGGAACTGGGAGCTCTGAGTCCCTGTGCTGGTTTGTAGAGGCCTGGGGGATACTGCTGGGAGGCCACATGCCCACCCATGCCCAGGAGACCCTGGCCCTCTGGGCCTAGCGGCTAGGGGCCCCCGTCTCACAGTCTTGCTTCTGGCAGCCATGGAGACCGTCCAGGATGGAGGCGAGGCTGGCCTCTGAGACTCTTGTCCGCCGTGTGGTTGTCTCATTAATCCTCTGGCCGTTGACTCCTCGTTTCTGACTCTGGAGAAATACGACTGGGGGAATCATACAGGAAGAAAGCGTTTTGTGGGATAATAAGTGAATGAGCGTTTGTCCTAAAAATCACAGCAATGGCTAAAGTGTGCTGTGTGCTCGCTGTGTCTCGACCTGTGCTAAGTGCCTCCCTAGCTTGTCTCCCTGAATCCTTCCACGTGAGGCGGGTGTGGCAAGGGTTAGCTGTGCCCATGTGTGTGTCTGACAGTATATTAGGGCAGGGTTTCTCCACTTTGGCACTGTTGGCATTTGGGACATTTGGACATTATTAGGGGAATGGGGCCTCTGAGCCAACTTCCTGGGTTTGAATCGTGGCTCTGCTACTCACTAGCTGTGTGACCTGGGCAAGTCGCTCAACTTCTCTGGGCCTCCGTGTCCTCTCACAGGGTTGTGGTAAGGATCAGAAAGGAGTTGGCTTATCCAGAGTCCTTTAAAACAGTGCTTGATGTGAAGTAAGTGCTTGATTTTATGGATGAAAAACTGAGACTCAGAGAAGAAGCACCCTGGGACAAGGCCAAGGGCTAGAAAAGTGGTGGAGCCTGAGCCTCTTCTCTGATTGCCACCATCCTAAATCCTACTGATGGGACAAAAATGCAGCTTATTCTCTGGCCTTTACCAAATTTCGGAGTGGGCTTCTAGGCCTCCATACCCCCATTTGAAGTATGTCCCTGCTGTTGGCCCTTGAACCATCCTTACTGCTCTGACCTTCAGATCTTTTTCTGTCCAGGACTCAGAATGAGAGTGGATGGTTATCTCATCCCCTCTGCACACCTACTGGCCAGGCTTGCCCTCACCTTCCTGGCAGGGCCCAACACCCTCTCCCACACATTGCTGGGCACCTAGCCGAAGCCCTCGTGCTGGGGGTGCAGCCAGGGACCTGTGCATTCCTTCCACAAATATTTGTTAAGCACCTCCTGGGTGCCAGGCCCTGTTCTAGGCCCTGGGGGCTCGGCGAGGAGCAAAATCAGTGGGGGTGCCAGCCCCGGTGAGAGGGTAGACCGTGAACCCGATAAACAAGGGAGGGTCCAGCGCTTGAGACAGCGATAGGTGTTATGGGGAAAAGAGAACAACAGTAGGGTCCTCGGAAGTGCTGGGCAGCTGTGGTTTTAGCAGAGGTGGTCTGGGAGGCCTCGTGGCTCGGTGTTCGGTGTTGACTTTCAACTCTGTTGCTCTGCCACAGCTCAAGTGCGGCCTCCCAGGCCCTTTGCCCTCTGCAAGGGGGCGGTGCAGAGGTCAGGGGTACGTGACTTAGCATGGTTGCCCCCACCGTCTGCCCGGAACGCACAGCCTGTTGTCGCTGCTGTCTGAGGTCATCCATTATCCGTACTTGTGGATACACCGTAGGCTGCCCGCCTAAGACCTGGGGACAAGATGGCCGGCGCCTCTTCTCTACAGAAACTGGGCGTCAATGGGCACCGGGCACTCTCGACTGTGCCGCTCTGAGCTGGGGGGTGGGGCTGGGGCAGCTGGTGGCCCGGAGTGGCACTTCCACCTGGGCCCCTCAATTTAGCTCCCTTGGGGCGGGTCCAGTTTATTTTTACCCCAGCCTGTCACCCTGGCAGTGCCAGGCCGTGCCATCTTTGTAGGGTCTTGGGGACCTGCCCAGGGCTTGAGGGGACCTGGCTTTGTCTGCCGGACCCCCGATTCCCAACTAGGTCCCCATCTCCCTCCACCCCCAGAACTCCAGGTGTGAGGGCTCTGGGCTGAGGCTAGTGGGGTAGGCACTGCTGGCTGGCAACCATCATGCCCAGCCTGGTGGCATTTGGTTTGGCACCCTGCCTGCCCCCCACCCCCACCCCATGCCTGGGCAGAGCCGAGCGGCTGCTGCTGCCAGTCTCCATCTTGAAGCTTGGAGTGGGGGTGGGGGAACGCTGGGCACCTCCCGGCCCCCTGCCCGCCCCGTGCCACCTGGGACTTGTCCCCCATGCCTACTCCTTGGAAGGGCCCGGGCTGCTTTTCCCGCTGCCCCTTTGCATCCTGGAGCTCGGCGAGGATGCCCGCCTGGCTTCCATCTTCCCTGCTCGCTTCCTCGCTCTCTCGCCTGCTTCCCTGTAATGGCTCACCATTTTTGGCATCTCCTCCCCCTCCCCCTCCCCCTCCCATAGGCGCCAACCTCACTTCCAAACCCGCCATTGCTGGCTCTCTGGCCTCTGCTGCCTGGGGCTGGGACCCTGGAAGAGAGAGTTTGGGGGGCCGAGCATATGGGCATGAGGGGGGCTTTCTGGGTGCTTGTGTGAGTGTGTGTCTGGAGGGGGAAACATGCTTCGAGCCAGCTCGTGCAACCAGCCTTGAGGTTGGCAGAGCTGGGCTGCAGGAAGGGGGTGGCGGAGAAGTGCAGACTCTCCCATTTCTGACCGGCCCCGGGGCTTCGTGTCAGCCTCTGGGCCACTGGGAGACCAGGTGGGCATTTCTGTGCAAGCCGGGGGTCTGGACTGGGAAAAGCAAGGCTTCGTTTGTAGGGTGCTCCAACCCTTCCTCCCCCAAGTCACCCCCGTCCTCGGGACTTCAAGTTTTCTGTTCCCCCCCCGTCCAGAGCCAGGGGTGGGGGAATCAAGCCCCACGTTGGGCACTCGTGCCCCCAGAGGGACAAGGGACTTCGGAGGAACCGGTTTACTGCCCCCCCCCAACCCCAGCTCGCTGCCCGCCTCTCTCGGCACTAAACAAAGTTTGCTAAGTAACTTCAAATGTTATTTGAGGACGGCCTGGCCTCAGCCCAAGGCGGCCCTGTGGAAACTTGTTTTTCGCTGCCGAGGCTGCAAGTATCAAAGACACACTTTCGGGGGGGTGGGGTGGGGGTGGGGGGGTGCTTCGACGCTTCTCCCCTCTCTCTGGCAGGGGCTGGCCCTGAACGGACACATAGACACACAGAGGCCCGCACCGGCAGAGGGACACACACATCATGCCGTAGCTTGCGACACCAGACACATGACAGGCAAGGACCATAGCGCTCACTGATAACACACACAACACACACATACTGACACACCCAGGGGGGAGGGGAGGGTTTGGAGTGTGCTGCCCCCAGCCCACAGGCCCTGGGGTTTTTCCAGCTGGTGAGGTTTTTCCACACTGGGAGAGTGCATGGCCACGAAGCCTGGAGTCCTGCATTCTCAGGTCTCGTGGGCGTGAGTGGGTGCTCAGATGGGTCCCTTCCCCTTTCTCAGCCTCAGTTTCTCCAACTGTAGAAGGAGGCGCTGGGCCCAGAGGGTGTGAGAAGCAGAATCCCACACTGATGAGAAGAGTGCCTGGGTTGGAATCATTGAAGGGAGGAGTGAGTCCCTAATAGCAGGGTCTGAGCGTGAGGCGTGGGCTACGAGCAGTGCTCATAGGTGTCATCTGGCATTTCTGCAAACCTGATGGGTGTCCACCCTGACTGGAGACCCCGACCTCCAGCAACTCTAGGTTTGCCAGTTCCCAGGGAGGTCTCTGTTTTTCTCCCCGCTCCCTCCATTTCTCTCCTGGCTTTTCTTGATCTTTCCCTAAATCCCTCCTTCTCTGGGTCTCCACCAGCCCTGCCCAGGCCTGGAGCTCAGGGAAATTGTGGGAAACAGGCTTGGGGTGTGTTTTTCCTCACCGAAGCCAGACAGGCCTGGGGTCCTCCATGCCCTGAGGTCCCTGATGAGCCTCCTGGAGTTCCCCAAACTCAGGCAAGAAGCTGGGGGGTGGGCATCTGAGCTGACACAATGTGGGAGGGGGAAGATCCTTCACAGGGTCCCTCTGAACCATCCCCTCCTGAGGTTTGTAAGCAGATGGGATCCCGCTGGACAATAGAAAGCCCAAGGCTGGACAGGACACCGGACTGACCTGCCCCCAGGCCCTGAGAGCCTCCCCATCTCACTGTCAGCCAGACCCTCACTGAGATAGGTTTATGGGGGTCCCCTGGTCCCAGCCCCACACACCGCTTCATCTCCACTCACAGTCGGTACCCGCAACACCCCGCCACCCGCAGTCTGTCGCGCAGTGACAGCCTGTCACAGGCACCGCCGCACACCGGCACAATCTGTCGTCCACGCACAGTCTCACACACAACCTGTCACACACACGCACACACACACAGCGGCACAGTCACACACACAGCCAGCCTCACGCGATCACACCAAGCGTCACAGCTTGTCACAGCCATAGACTCCTCACAATAAAAATAACAGCTACCAACTCCCGAGCAATTATGCCTGGGCAGTGGGTGGGCGGGTGCACGTGACCTCCTGTAACCCTCTCAGCATAAGGCAGGTATGAGTAACCTGTTTTACAGATGAGGAAACAGGCTGGAAGGTCACGTGCCAAGGTCATGAGGCTAGAAGTGGGGTGGCAGGAATTACTCAGCCAGGCCCCCAGGGGCAAGCGACATTTAAACAGATCTCACTGCTTTTCAACCCACTCCTATCCATCTGAGACTCCCCCTTCTGCCCCCCCCCCCACCATGGGAGTTCCCTTTCCATTCCCCAGATGGGAAAAACTGAGGTTCTAAGCAGCCCAGCCAGGAAACAGGGGAAGGGGCCTCCTGGCCCCTTGTGTAAGAGGGCTCACGCTGTCTGCCTTCACCTGAGGAAGTGTGAGCCATGCCCTCCAGCCCAAATGTTACTTTGCTCCTTTTGGACCGCGGTGGCTGCAGCCTGCGGTTCTGCTGGATTCCATATGTAGGAGCCTTTGGCTGGGGCCAGGGTTCTGGAAGGCAGAGAAGTCCTGGGTCTTCAAAACCTCTGTATCCATCCACAGTTGGGGGTGGGAGTGGCAAGCCGTAGGCTGCCAGGCAAGTCCCTCGGCCCAAGCCATGCCCGGGAGACTCGGGCTGCCCTGTACCCCTACTCCCCAGGGCCCTCCGCATTCCAGGGCGCTTCCTCCTCCTCTGCAGCTCGCTTTCCCCTTCTTTGTTCCACCACCCCCACCCCACCCCCGCCCCGCTCCCCGGGGCTTCCCCCGTTAGCGCTGCCACGGCCAAAACCAACACCGCTCCAACGACATCCCGCTGAGACCCGCCGGGCGGCGGCGGGCCCTGCCCCCTGGCCCGCTCAGGGGCCAAATCCTGGCTCGGCGTGGCGGCGACGGCGGCCCCGGCGCACGTGGCTACCCTTAGGGCAAGCACATGCGCACACCCCGGCGCATCGGCCCCGACGGGGCACCCGGGCGGGCGCAATCCCAGGTCCAAAGCCCCAGCGGACACTCGGCCGCGCGCACGCACTGCACGTAAGCACGCTCCTGCACAGGGGCTCAGACCCCGGTCGCCAGTGTGCCCTAGCCAGGCGCCCCCGACCGGGATCCCAGGCACCGCCAGCTTATACGCATACACGGGCCTCACGCCCCAATGGGACTGCTGGGAGCACACCCCTCCCATAAATAATACCCTTTCCCAACCTCAGATGGGGTCGCGGCGCGCGCGCGCGCGCGCGCACACACACACACACACACACACACAACACACACACCCATGCGCTCTTGCTTGCATCCTCACCGAGGTTCTGAGCGCTGGTACTGCCCTGCGTCCCCACGGGGGTCCCGGGCTTAGGTGAGCCTGCAGGAACTGCCGGTGCCCACGCACGTGGCTCCAGGCCCACGCGGGCACACACCTCCCCAGTCTGCACACGCGTGTATTTCACGTGAACGGCACACCTGCCAGGCCGCCCAGGGCACCTGGCTGCAAAACCGCATTCAGGTTTTGGGGGAGGGGACTGGGAATCGGAGGCCTAATTCCCACCGCCCCCATCTGTCTTAGAACACCCGCCTCCCCAAATGTCCTGGGGCGCAGGTGAGACGCCCCAGAACTGTTGCCCAGTGGCGCCCCTGCATGTGCTATATTTATATTGGAAATGTGTACCTTTATATACATTTCTTATATGTAAGAACCTCCCCCCATTCCCGCTCCACGTTTATACTTGGGTTTTACCATCCCTATTCGGCTTCTTCCCAAACCTGCAAAAAACCCCATTTCTCCAAGCAGGGACGTGGGGCGAGGCAGGAGCAGCCTCCCCCCTCCCCACTGTGGACGCCCCTCGTTCTTAAAGGCTAGGGACCCCCTTCCCACGAAAGGCCGAGCTACATCACCGAATCCCCAAGCCCTCCCCGAAACACAATCGCGGGGGTGGGTGCTGGTGGCCAGACATTGCTTTTTGGTGTGTTTGCTGTTGCTGCTTAAATTAATCCTGAGTGACGGCCTGCAATTCCTCTCCACAAAGAGGCCATTTAATGCCCCCCCCCCACTTCTCGGGCGAAACTTCCATTTGTCCCCCTGAGTCCAGCTTGGCAGCTCAGGCCGCGCGCTACCAGCCCTCCTGGACTTTCCCTCAGGTGCGCCCGGGGCTTGGAGGCGGGTTCCCTGTGAGCACCGTGGACCTCAGGAGCGAGTGTGGGTGGGTTTTGGAGGGATGGGAGATGTCTTAAAATAGAAGCGCCTCGCTGAACGGAGGTGGGGGGAGGGCGTCCCAAGACTCCCTAGACGGCCCCACTGCCCAACTAAAGCGCTCCGGATGCCCCCGCCCGCCGAAGAAAGATCAACTTCCGTGCCTTCTCCAGAGCGCCCCGAGGGGAGGATCCAGACCGTCCCCCACGTCGCCCTGAAGCCCCCCAGTCCGCGTGTGTTTGTGGAAATTCCGGCAGAGCCGTGCAGCGGGTGCCCGGTGCCCGTGTGCTAGCCCCAGCGTATGCCCCTCGCCAGGCTCCCGCCTCCTGCGACTCCTTTCATTGTCACCTCCCGGGTATTCTTTAAGTGCGTGACATTTCCCCGACCCGCTGCAATTGGCTCACTCTTGGCTTGGGGGGCAACATAGGTGGGTGAGGGTCGTGGCGAGGCCTCCCCTGGGCTCAGGCAAGGGGAGGGCTGGCTGTTTTCCACGCGCGGAACTTGGGTGCTGACTGTCGTTGTCACCTGCAACGCGCACCACAGGGTAGAAGGGGACAGCATAGCCCTCCAAGGTGCGGACGGCCGGGACCCGAGGGCGTTTGAGGGCCAGCGCTTAAAGTCGGGCGTGCGCGTGCGCCGAGGCGAAAAGGCGGGAAGTGGTGCGTTGAAGCCCCGGATGTGGAAAGCGCCTGTGGCACAAGGTTGTGTCGCTCGGCAGGCGGAACGGCTCCAGGCGTTGAATGAGGAGTGAGGACCACTGCCCCCGTGGGCAGGTGAGGGGAAACCGGGAATGGGTGTGAAGGAAAAGCGGCGACAGGCGAGGCCTAGGGCCGTTTGCGTTCGCAGCCAGAAGCACCAGAATGATGCCAACTAGACCCCGAGGGGGTCTGTGGCGGTCTTTCGGACCCCGCACTGCGCAGGCGCGGCTCCCTCTAGCCCCGTTGCGGCCCAACCCCTCCCCGCGACCCCGCAGAAAGTAACCCGGTGCGGGCGTCGAGGGCCGGCCTGGTTCGCGTTCTGGGACATTCGCCATTTGCAGCACCAGAGGCCTGCGCCAGAAGGGGCTCAAATGGCGGCGTTTTGGCCTCGAGGCGGGTTCGGTCCCTTCACCAGGCGTGCGACGTGAGGTTCCGGGCCGCCGTTTCCTCATTGTCCCTCCTCCTGTGCCATCTTGATACCCGACAGGGGATAACGAGAGGGCTTTGGGGAGAATGCGATGTTAATGATTCCTGTTCTTTGGTTGCTTGAGGGACTTTTTGAGCTTAACTGCCCCAGAATCTTGAGGGCAACTTTGGGGCGTCCTTACGGAGAGAATCCCTCGTACGCGTCTCAGCCTCCAGACCCCTAGCCTCGGAAGAGCCTCCCCATTTCTCCGCAAGTCGCCTCTTTTTTTGTGTGTGAATAAGGGCGGGGAAATTTACCAGGGGAGCATTTTGTGTGTTTCAAGGGTTGGCTGGGTTTGGGGGCGTTTGACCTCCAGCGAGCACAGGGAAGAAATGTGACTAAGTGTTAGAAAATGCGCTTTCCCTTTCCCTCTTTTCCGCCCTCAGGCCGCGGGAGTTGCGCAGCTTCTAAGAACCTTTATAAAAAATTTCCCCCTCAGATATCCTCTGATCGACACCGCCTTCCCTCGGCGCTGACTTCTTGAATTTGGGGCGCTAAGGCCTCTCCACCCATTGCTTCCAGCCATTTTGCAGCACTTCTGGGCAGGCCGGGGGAGAGGATGGAAAAGTGGAAAAAGAACGTGTGCGCCGAGTGGATCCGACTTAACCTGTTCGAGAGGGAAGCTAGTGTCCGGAAGGCGTCCCCCCCAGTCTACCCCCGGAGCTCGAGCAGCCCCCGGGCGTTCAGAGAAAGCACTCAGGGGCCTCCCGATCTGCCCCTCGGAAGCCAGTCATAAACCCGACTTCTCATCGCCCGAATTACTTAAGGGCGCTTTGATGGTGTTAGGTCCTTTTCCTTTTCCACGTGCGGATGACTCAGCCCGCTCCAGCTGCGACTGGGGAGGTGACCCGGGGCAGCGGTTGACACGGCGCTCGGCACCCTCGATGGGATGGGAGGCGCCCCATCCCAGTCGCATCCACTCCCCTCAGGCTCCCAGACCACATTTAGCTCCCCTTTTCCCCCCCCCCCTTTTATTTTTCAGGTCATCTTTTCCCTCTTCTTTAAAAAAATTATTTTAAAAATTGTAGGGAGTTTTTGTACTTTTTTTTTTTTTCTTAACGTGAGACAGAGGCTGTTTAATGGAAACAGGCATTTAAAAAAAGAGAAAGGAAGAAATACATGTCGGCTGTCCGTGGAGCTCGAGCCTCGCCTGCTTGGCGACTGAGCTTTTGGTCGCCGGTTCCCTGGTAGAACCGGCATGGGGCACCTGGGATCTCTGCCCGTGAAAAGGCGCTATAGAAATACGAGGAATTATTATGATTTTAATAAAATTGTGTCTCATTTAGGAGCGCGCTTCTGCACTGCCTCTGTCGTCGGAGCCCGGGTTTGCCACCGCAAAGTCTGTAATCAGAGAAAAATACCAGCTTTGTTGAGGGTTAGAATATATCATTGGCTAATGTGTGCGGTTTTTTTTTTTAATAATGCTAAGCATTGGAATAATTAAAGAGTGAGAAATAATTCGTCTCTCCTCTCCCCTCGGTATTGTCTTATTTAAGGGTGGAAAGCGCACTTTTAGGCAAAGCTAGTTAGTTTTAATGCGGGCTTTATTTCTCAATCGCCTTCCCTCCGCTCCGGTTTGATTCGCAAATCCCCAAACTGGCACAAGCCGGGAAACTTGCCGCGGCGGCCGTTCTTCTCCCGGAGTTGGAGGCTCGCTTTCCTTTTTTCCCCCCTCTTTCAGAGACAACCCTCTCTTCTTCCCTCCCCTGCCTCTGGGCCCTGACCCACTGCCTGGTTTTCGCTAGAGCGATTTAAAAAAGAAAGGAAGAAAGGAGCCGGGCTCTGGTACCCCCGTGCCAGCCGAGGGCGCGTTTCCCTGGCGGCCGGCTGGTGGGAGAGTCAAACCCGGTGGCTGGCGGGTGTGGGGTCTCAGATGCACAGTCTCGCCGCCTACCCTGCACGCCCCCCCGCCAAAAAAAAGGATCAAGTAATCCAGTATTTCTAAAGATTGAAGCCTCAGAGAGCTCAGATCCCTTGTCATATTTTAAATTAAGCCGAACAGTTCTTTCTTCCCAGCCTCATATGCAATAGGAAGAGAAAATTCGGTCCTCGAGAGCCTGCCCTGGCAGCCCCGTGCCCTTGGTAGGGGAGAGAGCTGTCTACTTGGGCTGGGGCTGGCATCCAGCCCCAGGATGGTGCCACTACCCACAGGGCCTAGATTTGGGGCAGGAGAGCAGGGTCCAGGGCCAGTGGTGGGCACAGCCTAGGGAGATGTAGGAACAGAAGAAGAAACATTTCATCAGGGCTGCAGAGGTTTGCTTCAGGCTGGTGGGAGGCTGAGCCACTGTCCTGGTCATTCCCCCAGGTGTGGGGTGGACGGGCTTGAAGGAAAAAGAGGCTTTGGTGGTGCTTGGGGAAGACGCAGCTCCTGTGAGAAAAGAAAGGGGAAAGAGGGCAAGAAATTGGGGGTAGGGGCTTGTGCCCCAGGCACCAGTGGCTGAGCAGTGGCTTCGCATTGCAAAGGGAGTTATTTATTTGCTTCAGGTGTTTTTAATTAAAAGGGTTCCTGTTTTATTTACCTTGTTATTCGGTGCTTAGACTTTTCAGCGATCCCTTGCATTTTTTTTTTTTTTTTACATAAGCAGAAACTTTTTTCTCCCCTTGGAAAGATATTGTGGGAGGTATTTTGCCTTCAGTGCTTTCTCTTTCCTGCTTTTTTTAAAATTTAATTTTAAAATTTTAAAGTAAATTTAGTGCGAGTGAAAGTGAGGGGGGAGCCAGCTGGGGCTGGAGCCAGGGAAAGAGGGAGGCAGATGCAGCAGAGTTGGGCCTCCCTTCCCGCGGCAGCTCCACCCCAGGACCCCCTCACTCTCTAGGCCCCCTTCTGCCACTGCTACTCCCTTCCTCTCCCTGCAAGGCTCTTTTGGACAGGGACGAGGGGAGCCTGTCCTGTTGCGTGCTCATTCACTCTTCAGGAACCCCTGCCTCTGCAGAGCCACTTTTCCCTCATGACCACCTAATATCAGGGCCCCCCAGTCCCTGCCTGCTTACTCCCGTCAGTCAGCTTTCAGCTCGGTGGGCCCAGTTTGTCTCCCACACTTGCCCTGCTTGTCCACTAACCCCGCTGCATAGTTGGTTGCCCTGTTGATGGGATCAGAGTTGGGCAAGCACAGAGAGAGACGGACAGACAGACAGAGGCGCAGAAACCCGTCTGCAGCAGTGAGGATTCAAGCGGCTTCTTTTCACTATGAATTTTTGTGGTCACATGAGTAGTGCACTTGGCTCTGTAACGTGCGTGTATACATAGGTGCTCAATTTTGAGGCTGCTGGTGCGGGCAGGAGCTATTTCTAAGGCATATGAATTATGAGGACTCTGTAGTTGAAACACTCAAGGCGCCTTGAGCAGTGCTGAAAATGTTCTATTTCTTAATCTGGGTGGAGGTACACAGGTGTGTTCACTTTGTGAAAATGTATCGAGTGGAAGACTTAGAACTGTGTGCCTTCTTTCTGTGTGCCACACTTCAGTTAAAAAGTTTATTTTTTAAAAAGGAAGGCACAGCCTCAAAAGTAAAGGCCGAGGGTTACAAAATAATAATAATCATTATTATTATTTAAATAAGAAAGTTCTCCAGCCTGCTTTGCTCAGGCCTCTCCACTAAGGAATGGTGGGAGGGCTTGTAAAAATTAGTGGGCTGATAAAAAACCTCTCAGGCATGTGGCCCATGAGGCTTCCTTCCTCCACATGTGCGGAGTGCCTGGAAACCACCTGCAGACTTAGGTTTAGCTGTAGGATTTTAACATCTCAGGACCAAAGGATAGAAATTGGTAAGGAAGAAGTTACATGCCAATTACATTTTGCTCTCAACATCTGGAAAGCAAAATTGCAGCTGTTCTCCCCCTCCCCATTACCACCTCTTCTTTTTTTTCTGCACACTTAAATTTTTTGTACTTGTGCCATTCGTACTTCGGTTTTCTGCACTGTTAAAACATTTTCACGGCTCTGACGAAATCAAATTGTTGGGTTTGGGCTTTTAAAAAAAATGTGTATGTATATGTATGTATCTTACAGTCTGACAGTATAATTTTTTGGAGCGATTTATTTGAACAGGCCCGCAATCAGTTGATAATCCCCTTCCTTTTCTTTCCCCTTCTTGGCCTTTCCAGCACCATTCAGGCCAGAAGCTTGAGGGAGAACGCTTGGCCGCTCTTGCCTCTGCTCCTTTGGGCAGGTACTGACAGCTTCGCCCTCCACGGCCCTTCTGCGGTGTTTTTGTTTTCCCTTCGCCCCCCAAAAATATTTGAACCAAAAAGCCTCTTTTTTTTTTTCCTCCACCCACAGCAAACTGAAAGGGCTAGTGAACCGTGATTCAACAGAGCGAGGGCGCCTCTTTTCTTCCTTAGCATTAATTAACTCAAGTTCGTTAGGACGTTGGGTCTGTCGCCCACAGTTTTCTCTTGTGTGTGCTGAATCGGGTCATAGAGGGAGACTTCCCATGCAAACAGTTTGTGTTGGAGCTGGAGGACACAGAGGGGGAGAGAGGGTAAGAAAGAAAGGGAGCCAGTGAGGGACGGATTGTGGCCGAGGGGTGGGCATGGTCCTAAGCTCTGGGCACCCTGGTGCCAGCCTCTGAAGGGGCTAGACACCGGGGGGATAAGGATTCTCGGGTTTCCTTGGCAATGATCCTGATAATAAAATAGTTGGGGAGAACAATACATTTTGAGGGATTGAAAAATGTCTTCCTTCCAACTCCTAAAACTGTACATTTGGGGGAAGCCGCTTGCTTGGACAGGGCCCATCCAGCTCCCCTGAGCCCTCGAGCAGTGAAAACCTCGGGCTCTTCCCATCCTGGCCACCGGCTCTCTGCCCCAGGCTCTGGGCACTGCCTGTTGCCACAGCAACTGCAAGAAAGAGGTTCTCTCTGGGTCTAGGGGAGTGCAGACCAGGCAGAGGGCACCCGGAGCTCAGAGAAACTCTCCTCTTGCCCTGGCCCTTCTCTCCTGTGGCAGGGGGAATAGACCTGGCAAAGCAAGGGGGTGTCAAAACATCCTGACGGAACTCTTGGAGCTCATGAAGAGGACTTGGGAAGGCCACAGGAATTGTCTCCAAAGTGCAGGGCGAGTGGTGGGGAGAGGGGAGAGGACCATCTTCCCTGGAGGATCCCCAAGCATTTTCTGGGGTCAGTAGTTGGCAGCCGGGCCTTGGGCGAGAGTTTTCAACATTTTGTTGTTTGCTCTGGCCTCCTCTCTTGCCCTCCAGATATTTTCTCAATGCGCTGGGCACAGACCTCATCTTCACCTGCTAGTCTCCCCTTACCATGCGTTTTGTCAGTTTTTCTTTAGAGAAAGTTGTGAAGTTGGCTTGTGGGGTTCTTCCTTCTTCCCGGACCCTTGACCACGATGGAGTGACACTTTCCAGACCGACCTGGTGGGTGAGGCTCAGGCTTTGCACTGCCCTTGCCCCTTGAAGCCCTTGACTGTCATCTGTCCTGTGCGTTGGTTCATTCTGACCTTCGGAGGGTCCCGTCCTCACAGAGCTCCCTGAATGGACGACCGGGCTCTGACTTTCCCGGCTTTTACTTCTATTTGGTGACACAAGAAAGTTTCAAGCAAAATAGTGAATTAAAGACTAGGGTTTTGTTTCCCATACTCTGTAGAGGATGAAAGTAAACAATTTCCAGTTGCACTAGAGAGAATAGATCGTCTTCCCCCAATACCTCTATTCCTGCCCGATTTTATTCAGTGCCAGGAGGGAGAGGGGAGATGTGCCTGGAGCAGGGTAGTGTTCGGAGCCAGAATGAGGCTGCCTGTTGGCCCGATCCCAGGCCACCGCTCCCGGTTTGTAGTCAGGAGGAGAAAAGGAAGGGAAGGGGGTGGGTGTTGGTTTATAGGAGTGTGCAGCCTGGTTCTGAGGCAGGCCTCATCCTAGACCCAGCAAGGGGTGCAGGGCAAATCCATTCAGCAAGCTGAGGATGCTAGAAAACCCCCGTCCGGTCCGCCATTCCTGGGCAGAGAAAAACAGGCCCAAGTCAGCCAAAAACCCGCTTTGTCCAAATTCTCCGAGCCTCCTCGCAATGTGCATATTCTGGTTTCCATGCTTGGCGGTTCCAGACTCTTGGATGATTTTACTGTGGCTGCAGAGCCCCTTCCTGCCTGCCCGCCCCCCCCCACCACCCAGAGAGGGGAGGCCCCACCCACCTCTCAGATAAGCAGCCGGCCCCTTCCTTTTGCTGCCTACGGGTTCTCTTTCCATTTCTGTCCGGGAGTCGGGCCATTGCTTCTTGTATCCCTTCTTCTTTGGGACAAGATGGAAGATCTCAGGGGTACGAAGTTGGCTTCTTTTCGGTTCAGGCCAACGCTGAATTATAAAATCCCGGGAATTGGACAGGCTAATCAGGGCTCTATTTGTGGCCTTTTAAAATTTCCTGCATCTTTTTTCACCCAGGCTGCAGATATGCAGTAGTAAAATGGATCCTGATATATCTGGTAATTCCTATGTAGGTTTTTGTCAGTTATTTGCACTGTGTACAGTTATCCAAATTAACACGGACATATATAAAACTAGCATGTGTCCAGGGTCTGAAAGAATAAATCTGAGCCTTAAAGCAAGCAGGATGTGGACAAATAGGATTTTTTTTTTTTTAAAGATAAAGTGACCTCCAAATAGTGGCCCTGTTTTTAAAGATATAACTTCTTGTGCTTCTAGATGTTTTACTATTGGCAGGTATAGGCCAGTTGCAAAACCTGTCTCGGGCTGGGAAAATTATTTTGTTTCCTTGAATATTTTTGAATACTGTGTATATGAGTGAGATTCTGTACACATTTCCCTGTTTTCCCTTAAATAATCCAGAAGGCCTCATTTCTTTTGTGGATTTTTGGAAAACGACACATTTAACTTTCTCAAGCTAGAAGCAGTCACTTTAGCTAGTTTTTCTTTTCTTTTCTTCCCCTTCTGCTTCTCTTTCTCATTCTTCTTCTTCTTCCCCCTGTCCTAGAGTCCTTATCTTTTCTCCTTGCTCATTTTCCCTTTTCAGCTGCGTCTTCTTTCCCTCCATCTCTGTCCTTCTCTCTCTTTGCAGTTTTGGGCCCAGCTTGTCTTGCTCTCTCAGGATTGGGCTTCCTTCTCTCCTTCTTTCCCCCTCCCCCTGTTCCTCCTCTTCCTACGGCCTGCTCATTCTTTTTCTTTTGGAGGCACATTTTTCCTAGTGATGGCTGAAACCAGCATGGGTATTTCAGAAATGTTTCAGTGAAAACTGTTGTTGTTTTAAAAAAAAAATCAAATTCTATATACGTGACAGTAATGAGAGAGGTCTTTCTCTCACAAAGGCAGAAAAATTCCTCTCCACAAACTACAAGCCCATGTGAATTTTAAAAGTCGAATCTCTGGCTTCTGGGATTTTTCTGTTAAATGAGGGAAAATACCTTTCCCCTCAAATTTCCCTGCTTTTCCTTAATTTTTCCTCTTTGTTGTCTTTTTCTTTTTTGCTCACTACTGTCACCAGCATCACTGGCTTCCTTACCCCTCCGTTTTTTCTCTCATTCCCTTTCTCCCCTCCCCTCTCCTTCTCCTCCAAGGCTTGCCTGTCCCCTTGCTCCCTCCATCCCCTGAGCCCTTACATTTTCAGGTGGCTCAGCCCTGGAGAAGCCTTGAATCCTCAGAGGTTTATTTTTTTTTGCCTTGGCTCTGATCGGGGTGCAGGGTGCAGAGTATCTGAGTTCCTAGCCAAGACCGAGACTGGGACAGGTAACCTTCCAACAGGAGCCTCTACTCTCTTAACAAAAGGGGGACAGTCCCCTTTTGTCTGGGGTTTCTGAGGGGCGTGTCCAGGACCGAAAGCCGCCATCAGTGGCATTCAGGAGGAGGGGGCTGTAGGGGTCGGGTTCGCCAAGTGTTTCTATTGGAACCTGAGCGATTCTTCTCTGTGTGCCCCACAGGAGGGAGAGAGACCCAGTCATTAGAAATACCCTGGCTGCTCACCCAGGCAGGCCTCCCCGCCCCGAGAGCCAGATGCCTCTGCGGGAGCAGGGTGAGGGGAGAGCGCTGCCTGGGAATCCTCTCAGCCCACCTTCAAGGTTACAGGCCACTGGCAGGTGAAGGACAATTGATGATTGTTCTCCTTCCCTGTTCCTCCCCTGGGAAGTGCCTGTTGCTCTTCCTGTTAAGGGAGAATTGAGGGGGTGCAGTGGGTCCCTGCGGCTCCATGGAGACACTCCATTGGTCCTCCTGGGCCACTTTTATGTGCAGTCTCTCCACCACTCCATCGACCTTTGACCTCTCCCTTCATCCAGGAGTGAATCATGGATCTTGTCCTGTTTCCCTAACTTACAAGTGGATCCTTGCATCCACCATCTCCCTTGCCACCTACCCAGTTGCACCACCGGATTCAGAATCGACCCATGTTTAGCACCCGGCATGGTGGTCTGTGAGATGGAACATGGTAGACTTCTCTAGGAGGCTCACGCTGGCCGTTTTCTGTTTGGTGTCTAATATTTAGTATGAATCAAAATACCAGAAAAACACACCCCCGTGCCAAATATAAACTCACTTGTAGTTTCTACCATCTCATCTTTATTACATTTTTTTGTTTGTTTCGTCTCATCTTTAGAAAGTAACATTGCTTCTCTCAAGGTGGAGAGAGACAGGGTTTGGTACCTTATGTTACTCAGCTAATATCCTTGACTAATTGGACCCAAGTTGGTTATTAACGTGATGTTAATTATTGAACACCACCCTAAGAGGCCTGTCTTGCAATGACACCTGCCTCTTGCTCTCTCGCCTCTAACTGTTTCTCTCGGCCAGTCAGGCCAGTCAGGGCCTGGACTGGGGTCCCAGGTGCTGAGCGGCACTGTTCCTGTTGTCTGGGTCCCGCGCCAGCCCAGGGCTGCATGTTTTGTTTGGGCACACCCCGGGCCCTCTTCCTCGAACCTTTCCGCTGAGCGTAAAGGCCACCGAGCACAGGGTTTCAGATGGGGAAGAAAGGGGCGAGAGTGAGCAGTGACCTTTCTGTTGCCAGCTGAGGGCTGAGCCCCACCTGGGGACGGGGCAGCTATAGGGACTGGGTTCTGAGTAGGATCAGTCTCTCCCTGCCTGTGTTCATGTCCTCCTCTGCTCTTCCATTTCTTTAATAACTGTCCCCTCCTTACTGCTTCTCAAAGGCCTAAAGCATGGCTGCTCAAGGGCCCCTACCGGAGAGGACCCAGTGGAGGCTTCCACACTCCTGGCTTCTCTCCCCCATGTTCACCTTTCCTGTCTGGGTGGAAGGTCCAGAGCAGGGGTTCCCCTGGGGAGCTCTTCCTGGTGACTCGGTTTCCCCAAGGTTGTCTCACGTTTCCTGATAGAGCTCTTTCCTGCTTTCTTGTTTCCTTTATTAGCTCTCTTCCTTTCCTTTAGGGCTCTTATTTCACGCTCTTGCACCTTCCTCCGTATGGTTTGGGCCCTTTAGTCTGAATTGAACGGGGCACAGGTAGGTGAGTGTTCCCTCTCCTCCAACCAAGAAACACTAAACACAGACCAAGTGGAGAGGGCAGAGCTGGAGAAAGCAAAGAATCAAGAGTTCAGGAGGTGGTGGTGGTGGTGGTGGTGGTGGTCGTGCACAGGCAGGACCCTGTGTTTGGAAGTAGTGTCCATCTCCGTGCCTTTGTCACTTCCTCCCGGGGTTGGCTGTTGTGTTTGTGGCTGCGTGTAGTGCTTGTCAGTGGAGTGCTGTGACAGGAGGCTATTTTAATAAACTGTTGCAGTTTCTCGAGCAGAGCTGCATTGCGTTGGCATCCCTCTTCACTGCTAATGGAGCGTGCGTGGCTGGGTGTGGGCCGCCGCCGAGGGAGGCACTGAGCTTGCTGGGGGCTGGGGAGAGGGAGGCTGTGAGGTGCTGGGGGGGCCTGCCTCCCTCGTCTGGGAGTGCTCCTGTGAGCAGCAGCCAGACCGGGGGAAAGGGTGGCTACACCCTGGGCGCCAGGTCCCTGCCCTGGAAGTGCTGTTGGCATCGACACTTTCCGAGCTCTCTTTCTTCTTCTCTTTCTATTCATAGCACGGCAGGCAGGCTTGTGTGTATGGCCAGGGAGGAAAACTTCCACTCGCCCCTGTGCGTCCCATAAACAAAAAAAGAAATAGAACCAGAAAAAGAGTGTGCAGGCCTTAGAGAAAGAGACTGAAACCAAAACACAGAGAAGAAGGCGCAGCTGCTTTCCCCAAGGCCTTCTGGGGCTCCCTCCCGCCCGACAGCCTGCCCGGAGTCAGGCCTTTATTTATTTATTTTTCTGGCTTAAAAAAAAAAAAAATTCTGTGTCTTCCTCAGCCCCAGTCCCCCTCACCCCCTTCAGATTTGCTGGGTGGCCGCTGCCAAATGGACCCGAGTGGGAGCCTGGAATGAAAAATTCATAACTGCTGGACTTTGCTTGTTCATTAGACGTGAACTTGTCGATTGGGCAAATTGTTTTTGGTCTCCAACTGCCGGGGGCTCTCCCCACCCTCTCGGCTTGCCCGGTTCCCTCCTCCCCTTGGACGCAGCCATTGGCTGCTCGAGGATGTCTCATTGCCAAATAGGTGGATCCTTCTCTCTCTCCCTCCCCCCTTCCTCCCCCCCCCTTTTTTTTTTACTGGCTTTGGCACAAGCAAATGGATGGGGATTGAGCATGAAAGGGGAGAGAGAGAGGGAGTTTGAGAGAGAGAAAAGAAGCAAAAAAAAAAAAAATCCAAAACCCAACCAGCGCACATACATACACACACAAACACACACACAACACACACACACACAGCCCCATCCCATCCACGTCCTCTCTCTCTCTCTCCCTCTCTCTCTCTCTCCTTCCCTCCCTCCCTCCCTTGCTCCCTCCCTCTTTTGCACGCTTCTGCCAGCGACGATCTGCAGCCGGTCCGAACTCGTCCTCTTCCCCGGGAATCTGCGAGCTCCCCCTTTGCCTGCGATCAGGCTCAGAGGCGGAGGGAGGCAGCTCGAAGTTTATACCCCTGTGCCGCTGCCAAAGCCGAAAGCCTTTTTCTTCAGCTGCCGCTTTTCCCCCTCCTGGTTTTTGTTTTTGTTTTTGTTTTGCACAGGGGTGGGGTAGGGCGTGTTGTGTGTTGGGGGGGCGGGTGGGAGGTAGGTTTTGACTTTTAAATTTTGCATATTTTTATTTAATTTATTTATTTATTTATTTATTTTTAACTGGAAGGTGATGCACAGGGGGTGAAACTGAAAAAAATTTTTTTGTTGGCTTTTGTTTACCTGGCGTGTGTGGTAACCAACTCGCTCCCTCTCTCTGCTTGCTATCCCTGACCTTTCTTTCTTTTTGCTCCTTTAAAAAAAATATTAATTTCCCCCTTCTGTGCAGTGGAGCATGGGTGGGGGGGAGGAGGGGGAAGGGTTTGAGAATCCACCCAAGCCCGGCCCCTATTCCCCAGAACACCAATAATAACCCCCTTTAAAACATTTACCTTCCTCCCCTGCTCCTCCCCCTCCCCCCTCCCCCCACCCGCCCCCAACTCACAACTCTGTTGAGTCCAGAAGCTCAGAATCGGGCGTTGGGCTTTGCCGGGTGCTTCAGATCAATGGTAATTATTTAATTTTTTCCAGTTTTATTTTTGTAAACAGAAATCAATTATTATTTAAACTTCAAACAAGCAAACAAGCAAAAAAAAAAAAAAAAAGAAGAAGAAAGAAAAAAAACCAAAAACCTAGAGCCCGGCCCTCTGTCACCTGACTGAGTGGGAAGGAGGGTGAAGGGGTCAGTGGGGATGGGGCGCAGGATGCCCCGTGTAGCTTTTAACCCTAATGTGGTTGATTGATACCACCACCTTATTTGTGTTAACAAGGAGCGTTTTCTTCCTTATTACTGAGATTAACATTAGTATTGGTGTTGATAACAAAGCTGAAATCACATATTTAGGGTTTAGATCTGATTTTTAAAATGCTGGGGTGGATGTTCCAATCGGAGCAGGAGAAAAGAGAATGAAAACAGCCTGGGGAGGGGGAAGCCAAAGCCGTTTCCTCGCTCGCTGGCTCGTGGATGTCATGTTCTCTCTTCTTGGGGGTGGCCAAAAACCTACCGGTGTCCGGGCGTGCGGTGGCCCCCGCATGCCCTGCGTGTGCGTCCACGGGCATTTGTGCAGACTGGACACTGTGCTGGGGCGAGCTGAGACGAGTTCAAGGCTGCGATAGAACATGGAGATGTCATGGGCGCGACAGAGCCTGGCGGGGATACCAGCAGCGTGTGTGTGTGGACGGCAACGTTGTCTGTGCGCGCGTGTGTGTGAGTGAGTGAGAGAGAGAGAGAGAGAGAGAGAGAATAGGTGTGTGCTCAGGCTCTGGGTGTCTCTGTCTGGCTGCTGAGGCTGAGATGGGAGCAAGCGGCTGGCTAGGCTGGTGGCAGCTCCAGACCACACTTTCCTAGAACAATCGCAAGAGAAAATTGTGCGGGGGGCGGAGGAGGAGAAGGCGATTTTTCTTGTGCCCCCCTTCTAACGCTTCTGTTCTCCTTTTCTCTTTCCCCCTCACCCCGTCTTCCCCTCCTCCTGTCTTCCCTCGCCCCGCATGCTCCCGGCTTGCCGCCTGCAGGATGAGTTCCACCCGTTCATCGAGGCGCTGCTGCCTCACGTCCGCGCCTTCTCCTACACCTGGTTCAACCTGCAGGCGCGGAAGCGCAAGTACTTCAAGAAGCACGAGAAGCGGATGTCGAAGGACGAGGAGCGGGCGGTGAAGGACGAGTTGCTGGGCGAGAAGCCCGAGATCAAGCAGAAGTGGGCATCCCGGCTGCTGGCCAAGCTGCGCAAAGACATCCGGCCCGAGTTCCGAGAGGACTTTGTGCTGACCATCACGGGCAAGAAGCCCCCCTGCTGTGTGCTCTCCAACCCCGACCAGAAGGGCAAGATCCGGCGGATTGACTGCCTTCGCCAGGCCGACAAGGTGTGGCGGCTGGACCTGGTCATGGTGATTTTGTTTAAGGGGATCCCCCTGGAAAGTACTGACGGGGAGCGGCTCTACAAGTCGCCCCAGTGCTCGAACCCCGGCCTGTGCGTGCAGCCACATCACATTGGAGTCACAATCAAAGAACTGGATCTTTATCTGGCTTACTTTGTCCACACTCCGGGTAGGTTGCTCTCAATCCCCCTTTTGCCCACCCCATTTTATTTTACTGGTTGGCATTTGTTCTGTTAATTCTTCTTTCCAAACGATACATGCATAGACGCGATGGGCCTAACTGGTGCGTCCGTCCTGCTGAGGCCTGAAGCACGTTTGATGTTCCCTTTTCCCTTCTGTTTCCCTCCACTCTCTCCATTCTTCCTCCTTTGCTCATTTACACATTTGCCGTGTGTTACTGATTGTCGTGCCCCTCCGTCTTTGGAGGACTCATCTTACCCAAAAGATGCTGCAGGTCCTAGGACTGGGGCCAGGATGCCCCAGAATTATCCAGGATGGTGAGAGTTTGTGATGAACACCACTACCACCAAAAAAAAAAAAAAAAAAAAAAAAAATCACTCCTTGCTCTGATTTAAAATGAGAAGAAGTATTGGGGGGCAGGTACTGGTTTTCCTGCAGCGTCCCCTCAAGTCCTGGGGAAACGCCAGATTTGGCACAAGCAGGGTGGGCAGCAGTTCGGTGGAGAGAGGGGCGTGTAAAACCCCCGGATATGAGACAGAATGAATAGAAAAGAGGAAAGAAGGCAGAGGCGGGCAGCTTCTGAGGCCCAGATGCCCAGGCGGGAGCTGTTTCGCCTGGGATTTGGCTGACGGAGAGGAGAAAAGTCATTCAATTTCACAGAGAGTGAAAATGAGCACGAGATTCCTCGAGCTCTTGCCCTTCACTGTCCCTTCCCCTTCGCTTTTCAGCTGAAGTGGCGAGACCCCCGGATGGATGCCCGCAGCCCCCATACCTCTGCTGGGGGGCAGAGAGGCTCTCCCCAGCATAGGCACGCCAGGGAGTGGGCATTGCTGTGGAAGGTCTTAAAGAAACAAACAAGCAATCAAAACTCTGTAAAATCTCCTTTTCCTTTTGTGTTCCAAGTAGTTCCAGCTCTCCTCTTTGCTTTTCCAATTTCACCCTGCATTTTGGGTTGTGTGGTTCAGTTCTCCTCCTCTGTTCCTTTTTTTTTCCCCCCTACCCTTTCCCTTTTTATAATTTCTTTCCGCTTTTGTTTTCTTACAAATTGAAACAGAGATGGCTGGTTAATTTTTAGCCTCCACTCAGCTACGCCCAATTTACTGCCGCCTTTGAAACCTAAACGGGCGGCACTCTGTGATTAAGCAAGGCAGAAGTGTGTTTACATTATGCCCAACCAACTTGTAATGAGAGGGCTACCAAACCTTTCTCTCTCTCTGTGTTTTTTTTTTTTTCCTTTCCACCATTCCAGTATTTCCCCCCCTTTTTTCCCCCTTTCTTTTTCTCTTCATGCGAATGTAAGAGAATGTGGCTTAACTTCAACTCTAGTGAATGTTCTTTCCCGCAAATATGTGTGTGTGTGTGTGTGTGTGTGTGTGTGTGTGTGTGTGTGTGTATCTTCCTTCCTGTTCATTCACAAAAAAGAAAAGCAAGTCACTTTTCTGCTGTGGTTACCCCCTTGCCTGTTTGGGATGTTGGGAGGAGAGGTATGACTTAATCCAGAAAGGAAATTTTGGGCACTTTCAGCATTGCATCAGCAGTGGAACCTCGACTGGGATTAGCACTGAGAGTTTATGTGTTGGAGAACTCTGGGGAGGAAAAGGTGGTATTTGAGGCCTCTCTTCTAGCTCATTCTCTCATTCTGAGAGGTGGCTTTGGTAGTTGGTTGGAGGCAGTGGATACCCCCCCCCCAACTCCTGTTGTCCCTCCCTCCATGGATCTTTCTAGGCCTGTACCTGGCCCTGTGTGACTGTCATGGCCCACTCACGAAGAATGACCAACTGCCGGTCCTCTTCCTCGTTCATCCTTTTTCTTTCTGGAAAAGAGACCAAAGAAAAAATTAAAAGTTATTCCCTGATTCTCTGTCTACTCGGCAAATCAGAGTGGGGAGGGTGTGTGCCTGGTGGTATTGGAAGTGGCTTGGGGCAGACTTGGACCCTTGAGCTTGTGTCTGTCAGCTCCTCCGAGAGGGGATTCCGCACCTTCCGATTTTGGAACTAGGGCCTCTAAGATGAAATTAATACTCATCTTCCTTTTGAGCCGGCTTCCTCCTACCTTGCTCTGTAGCTGGATCCCTGTAGCTGAGCTGTTTCCCTGGCTTCTCTTATTTTAGGCCAAAGTTTTGATTGCTGCCACCATGGGGCTGAGGTAGGATGAAGTATGTGTGATGGAGACCATTTCCTGACCAGCCACCTGGGTCCTGGACTGACCAGGCAGGTGTCAGGAGAAGGGAGGCGCCCCCACTTGCCCCCTAGCCATAATGAGATGATTTGCCCAGGAATATGAGTAAATTCATGCCCCATTGCATGCAGCCATGGCCACCTCTGTCCCAGCTGAGGCCGAGTTCCTTGACAAAAGCTGAGTGGAGAACTGAGGATGTTTTCTTATAATTTGTCTATAATTCAAGTCCCTGGACTCCAGATAGTTTCAGGGAAGGTAGGATTTTTGTTGCTGAAATTGCTTTAATTCAAGGGTGCCTTACTGAAGGAGTGGGGGTGAGTTGGTGAGGCATGGGCTACCAGTGGCCCTTGGGTAAGTGGCCTCGAGATGGCGTGGAGTGGGCATGGCTTTCTCTCTAAGCCACTCCAGTTTGCTAGAAAATGTCTTCTTCTGGCTGAGCCCCCAAACAGTGTCAGTCCAATAGCACGACGTTCCTTCTCCATGTCCACGCAAAGACATACTCAGTAGGGTGCCACTTGTTCCTTCCTTCCAGTATAAACTGGGGTTGGGAGCTGGGCTGGCAAGGGCTCAGACAAGAGGTAGGTTGAATTCTAAAAGAAATGCTTTCCTTCCTTTCAAACTGGGCTGAAGAACCTGATCTGGGCTGAGCTGGTGGTGCCAGGTTTGATGACAAGCAAACTTGACATGATGGTAAGCATGGGGGCATGGCTTCGCCTCCAGGCACCATTGTCATCTGTCATCCATGGCCCTTGTGGATGCTTTTTTTTGGTCCCACATGAAGCTTTAGGAGGTGGCATGGTTGAGAGGGACTAAAGGACGTGTGTGTGTGTGTGTGTGTGTGACGTCAGGAGCTCCACTCCCAGAATACGCGGCCCTAAAAGGCCACCCAGAGTGTTTTGCACCCTTCACGAGGGTGGCCTTCTTGCTGGGAAGGAATGTCGCTGTGTGTCTGTTCCATTTAGGAGGGGATGTTGAGGCAGAGCAGGGTCAGAGAGCACTGCCACGGGGAGAAGGTAGTACATTCCTGCCGATGTCCTTCCATCCAAAGGGGGTGTCCCAGGGCAGTGGCTGGAGACAGAGGGGAGCCTGGGGCCAGGAGGAAGGATGCTTGTGTGAGGAAGGATGGCTGAACTGGCCTGGAAGCACAACTAGACTATCTCCAGTGCTTCTGCGGGAGTCTGAAGGTAAACTGGCATCTTCAGACCTTCCTTAACCTAGGCCTCGGTCCTAGGAAAGAAAAACAATCTGAAAGTAATAAGATGCTCTACTGGATGGAAATGTCAGCTTCTCCCCATCAGATCCCTCCAACAGGCCCACCGTGGAGGTCCATGAAGTCCAGGTATTCTTTTCTTTATCTCCGCTTTTTCATTCCAGAGAAATTTACACATAGAAGGAACCCCCATCACCAGGGCCGACTTATGGCCAGTCTCAATTCATCCACAGCCCCCTGCTGCCCAGCTTTACACTGGGCTGTCTAGGAGAAAACCCAGGCATCATAGCTTTTCATTTGTAAATATTTCTGTACATGTCTCTAATGATAAGGACTCTTGAAAAATGTAACTGCAATATCACTGTCATACCTAAAACGATTTCTTTAGTATGGTCGAATAGCTGGTCAGTGTTCACATTTCCCTAATTATCTCCTAATTTTGTTTGTCTAGATCAGGATCCCACTCGGGTCCATGCATTGCAGTGGGTTGCTCCATCTTTGAAGTCTTATAATCTCTAGGTGGTCCTCCTCCTCCTCTTTCATCTTGGTTTCTTTCCTGGCAGTTTCTGGGTTGTTGTTGTGGAAGGAACCTGATGGTTTATCCGGTAGGGTTTCCCTGTTTGGACTCTGCAGGCTGTGTTCCCCTGCGTTCTTCAGTGTGCCGCTCTGAAAGGAGATTCCGCCTCCCTCCTCACCTCCAGGTCCGGGGATAGCTGGGCCTTCACCTGTCGCAGGAAATGGATTAGCACCTCAGGATCTGTCTGAGTGAACTTTTTCAAGTGCAAGGTTGCCCTTCTCAGCATAAGAGCTTCATGGTTTTCGCTGTCTGCTTCAGGACTTGGGGCTTTGCGGTGAGCACTGGTTTTCTGGTCCAAGGGAGGGCTCCACGTCTGCGTCCTTCCTCAGCAGTGCAAGGCATTGCTTCGCCACGTCAGTCCTGCCAGGATGTGGCTGATGCCAGTGAGGTCCCCCAAGCCTTTGCTGGATGCCTGGCCCATCTGGTGGCTCTGGGTGAGTGCACGGGGGTGGCCACAGGCATACCAGCCACCATCTCCGGAGGCCTAACTCCTCCTGAGGCCCCTGTACCACTTCACCCGTGCCTCTTTTTTCTAGGCCCAGAAATGCCACTGGTCTGCGTTTTTGAGGCAGCGCCATCTGGTGCCAGGGCTGTTGAAGACTGCAGGGCCTAGTTACCAGATTCCTAAAATTAGCAAGATATACCAATGTAGGGTTAGATGCCTTTCAGAGCAACCCAGAAGAGATGTCACTGTTGTTCGAGGGTGAACTTTGGTCATTGTAAGAGTCTTCTGTTCAACTAATTCAGAAGTTGGTTAAAAGGATTAAACTGGCTAATATGTGAAGATACTGGCACACAGCAGAAAAGCAGTGGACGGCAGCTGCTGCAATTCCAATTGTTATGATTCCGTGAGCCCAAGGATGTCTCCCTGTCACCTTTACCTGTTGGTACTATTTCTGCCTTAAGGGATGAACTAAGTGACAGTTAACTTTTCTGTAACATAGCAGCGTTTCAAGTGCTGAAGACAGGGCTCATGGTTCCTTTCCACCCCTCTTCCCAGGAAGCTGTCCGTTCTCCAGGCCAAACGCTGCCAGGCTCTCACGCCTCCCACATTTGATACAGCTCCTTGCGCACTTGCCATTTTGGTCATCACCCTCTGGAGGCCCTCTTAAACCGGAGCGTTCTGTATTGAACAAGGAAAGTCCAAGTTTGATCCGATCCCACGGTAGCTACACGATTTGCTGGGCCTTCCAGCTACATAATTTTCAGGGCCCAGTGCAAAACGAAAATGAGGGGTTCCTAGTTCAAAATGATGAGGAATTACAGCGAGACAACAGTTGGATCATTAAACCAAGCACAGGGTCTGTGTGACTGCCCAGGTCACATATCCGAGAGGTCTGTCCAGGCTACATTTGCTCTGTTAATGTGACGTGGGGTGCCTGGTTCTGGGTGGTGTAAAAGGGTGATGCGGCTCAGGCTGGCTCTGGAGGGGGCATGACCCAAAAGAGGAGCTCAGAAATACTCAGACCCACTCCTTGGGCTGGTCTCATTCTGGGACTCCCTTGACCATCTGCTCTCATCCCCTTTGTCTGTAGCTTGTCTGTCCAGCCAGTCAGGGGTCCGTACTGGCTGTGATGTGCAGGGCATCTTGGTGGAGTGCTCACTCTCATGGTTGAGTTGGAAGCTGTAGCTCAAGGAAAAAAAGAACCACCTTTGTCTGAGCTTTGAGCTGGCAGAGTTCTGCCCATGAATAAGCTGGAGGGGACCTAGGAGCCCAAGCATGGTGACCAGCTGTGCTCCACTGCCCACCCAGAGGAAACAGGGCCACTCTGTAGCAGGAGAGCTGGGGTCCAGATGTACAGAAGGACTTCCTGAGGATTCAGTTTACTTTTTGGCACTGCCAGAGGATGGTTGAATTTCCTTTATTCATGAAATACGTATGCATTTGGTGAACCTACTGGGAGCAAGGCCCTTCTAAGAATCAGAGACTCCTACATGTGGCCTGCAGGGTTTGGGTGAAGGCCTCCTGATAAATTCTAGAAGACACCGTCCTATAGATGTGAACGAACAGTGATCCATGCAGGAGGCGAGGGAAGACCCAGCAGAGCTTCATCAGGCGCAGCTCCAGGTGGGCTGTGAAGAAGGAGGCAGGGCCCATCTCAGCCACCTTCTAGAGCTGCAGGGGCCCAGGGTGCTGAGGAAGGGTAGGCCAGGGGGGTAGAAGGCTGTGCCATGGTCTCTCTCCGTTCTTGTGTCCTGCAGCAGCTGGGCAGAGAGGGTACAGCTAAACATCTCCCTTTCTGCCCTGGGAAGAAGGTGTCTCCCTCCCCACCCCTTTTTCTCTTTGCCCCGTCGGTCCCACCCCCACCCCACCCCCCTGTCTCAGGAGCTGCCACGCTTCAGTTATTTTATCCTTCAGTGTCCGATTCAGAAGTCCTTTCAAAGGCCCCAGCAGTGTCAGCGCAGTGCTCGCACAAAAGGCCTCTTTGATTTCTTGTTTGTTTTCATTTGCCAGCAGAGGGGGAGGGGGCAGGAGAGAAAGAGCTTCTGGGTTTTAAAATTTTTATTTGGGTTGCTTCATTCTCAGAGGAGTTGGCTCCCTGGAACTCTTTTCTGAGTTAGGGGCTCAGAGGCGGGAGGTAGCCTTCTGGGGAGAGAAGGCTGGGATGGGGTGTGGGCACTGCCTCCTGAAGCAAGAGGAGGAGGTTTGGGGGATTAGGATACAGTCATTGATTCACCTTCAGATGTTCTGTGCTAGGCCTGAGGGTAAGAAGGGTCAGGTTGGAGCCCTGCTGCTTGTGTAGAGAAAGGTCTGAAGTGCCTGACACCAAAGGACATTGTCCTGTTAGCCGCATCCCTAGCAACGGCCTGGTCACAGCTGTAGGATTTGAGCAGTCCTGAACCTTGACTTTGCCGTTTTCCCTTTATCATCCCAGATTCTGCCGTTTCCCTGTTGGTTGGAGGGGAAGGGGGTGGGGGTCCTTTTAACATGCACACTCCTTGGAAATTCTTAGCACCTTGAAATACAGGCTGTGGCTCCCCACTCTCAGTCAGGGAAGTGGAAGGGTGAGAGGTCTACCCCGCAGCCGGGCGTCCTGCTGGCAGTGGTACACAGGCCCGGGAGGAGACCCTGTCCTCCCAGGGCTTGCTCTCTCACCCCGCGCCTCTTGTCTCCCCGTGATGTCTGGCTTGTGAGAGGCTGCAGCATAGGTACCGCTCCCAGAGGACCCAGCCCATGGCTCACGGAGGACTTTGAGGGCAGGCCGGTCCTGCCTGAGGAGCAGGGAGCTGAGGCTGAAAGGAGATGGAGGACCACCGGTGCCTGTGGTTTGGGACTAGAGACACGGCGACCAACGCCTGTGTGGGTGCAAACTTTAAGCACACGTGGGCACGCCCTGATATACCAGTAAGAAGGGGTGCAGCCTGTTGGTCGTTGCGCCTGTGTGGAGGTCTGACTGCAGGGGCTGGGGAAGAGAGCGCCGGAAAGCGAGGCTTGGGCAGGTGGTCACGGGCGTCAGCAACAGGGAAGTGTGCCCACTGGGTGAGGGGGGCTCCGCAGGGCCTGGTTGGCAGACGGAAGGAGGAGGCTGGGGGGCTGAGAGATAGATAAATATAGCTGATGGCATTTCTCATGATAGGTTTTTCTTGGCACTGAGGGCACCGTGGCAAACAGTACGACAAACGCCTGGCCCTGCAGGCCGCCGTCGCCATTTTAAGCATGTTTGAGCAGAAGAGGTGTTGGCATTAGAAAAGGGTCCCAGCAGGTGGAGGGGCTGCAGCAGGGGGGTTTGGCTGGACTGGGCCTTACCGCCCTGGGTACCTGGGTTCCTTACTTTGTCTGTATGGATATCTAATATTTGATTTTCTGGCCCTTTGGGGATTTAAAAAAATATTTTGGGGTTGCCCTTTGTGGGCCTGTCTCCCAAGTGACTTGTCCCCCCACCAGCCACCGTGGCCTGTTGGTGGTGGGGGTGTTCCGGCTCCCCTCCTCACTTTTGATGTCTTAATGATGACACGGCATGCCACTGCCCCAGGGTCAGGGACATTATTTTTTATTTTTTTCATTTTTATTGGATTATAGTTGATTTACAATGTTGTGTTAGTTTCAGGTGTACAGCAAAGTGAATCAGCTATGCATAGACATATGTCCACTCTTTTTTAGATTTTTTTCCCATATAGTTCATTACAGAGTATCGAGTAGAGTTCCCTGTGCCTCACTTGTTTTAAATTTGGGGGACATCCAGTAACTTAAGAGACACTCCTTTGTCCAGATTCCAAACAATTTTCTGTTCCCGGTCGGTGGAGGAGAGGGCACACCCGTGGTCTCCATCCCTCGCTTTAATTCCATTTTTCCATTGAAGGCCCAATATGGCCGAGGCACCGTGTTAAGTCCTGTTCGTGTGTTAACCACCCAAATTCTCACACTGATTCTAGTTTTAAACCCACATTCCCGGCTGTGAGCCTGTGCACTAGGGTGACACACACAGGGGTGTTTGTGTGTAGTGAGGAATTGGTGAACCAGACTCGAGGACCTGGGAGGCTTCCTGGAAGATGACCTGCTTGAATTGCACTTTGAAAGACAGTGAGGAATTAGTTGGTTTTTGTCAGCTGGCTGAGCCTTTTCAGCTTGCCTTGAGCTGATTCCCTCCTCACAATGGTTGAGTGATATAGGCAGGGCAGGTATCATTATCCCCACCGTACAGAGAAGGGAACCCGGTACAGAGATGTCAGGGCGCTTGGGTCACACAATCAGTTTCCTGCAGAAGGACCCCAGGTTTCAGGTCACTGAGCACCTTGGCTTCCCTCCGTGGGCCTTGCCATTCCTTGAACTTCATGGGGATTGCTGGCCTTGGTGGAGTCTCAGAGGAGAAAGCCGAGCAGGTCCCCGTGGTCTCCCTTGCTCTCTAGGAGCTGAGACAGAGTGGCTGGAGCCTAGCCTGTGATTCAGCTCAAGGGCTCCCCCAGCTGCTGAGCATGTGGGGTGGAAACAGCAGGCGGGAGCCTGGCCTGTCCTTGACACTGGTCTCCCTTCCCGCCGGCCAGCCCCCTGCCTCTGACCTGAGAGGCAGCATGCTAGCGTAGACCGGGGAAGCTCGGCTGGATGCCCCCACCCTGCTGTGGCCAGCTCAGCTTCTTGGCACCCCATCCTGGAATGTGGGGAGGGCAGGTAGAGTGTGCAGGAAGTCCAGGTGTGCGGTCAGGCGGGCTCGGCTGGATCTTGGGATCCCTGATCCTTGCTCTGTCACGCCTTTTTCCTGGGAGTCTGCTTGGAATTGCAGTTTGAAATAAAAATGAATGTAATTATCCTAATTAACCAGATGATCGCTGGAAGTTTTGCAGTAATCTGCTCTTCATTGCCTTTTATGCTCCTGAGTTCTCGTAGACTCTCATTCTTACCCCTTTCTTAAAGTTTGAAAACTTTGGGGCTGTGTATATAAAAACTCTTCCAATATGCTGAGGGGTGGCTGGGTTGTGAGAGAGGCTAGCTTACTGCTGGAGATTTTCCTGTTTCCGTAGCTAAGAAGATAGGGACTTGACCTCTTAACCATTGGAATCAGGTCCCATAGAGCAGGGTTTCCCAACCATGGCGCTATTGACTTTTGGGCCAGATCCTTCTGTGTCATGGAGACTGCCCTGTGCATTATAGGGTGGTTAGCAACATCTCTGGCCTTGACCCACTAGTTGCAACCCACCCCACCCCCCCGCCCCATGTGTGACAACCAAAATATTTCCATACATTTCCAAGTGTCCCTGAGGACAGAGCTGCCCCAGCTGAGACCCTCTGGGCTGTAAGAAACAGAGCAATTCAGACAGAATGTACTCCAGATTCACCTCTTGCCTCTCTTCCAGTTTAGGAACTTATTTACGTTTTCTCACATGGCAACAGAACCTCAGAGCCCTGGCTGTTCCCCTGCATGTCCTGTTCCATTTTCCCCTTTCTGGGCAGAAGGACCCTGGGCTGAAACCATCTGGGGGCTCCTCTCCCCTTGGGAATCGTGAGTCCCCCTCTGAGTCTCGCACTGAACATCCCTCTTGATGTCTTGCATGATGGTCTCTCTGTGTGCCAGGGATGCTGTTCTGGGGACTGGAACAGGGGATTTACTACTACTCGGCTGACCCAGGCCTATGTAGTGAGCCATTGACCGCATCAGGCCCACCCCAGACCCCAAAGAACAGCAGACATTTGTTTCGGCAGCATGGGAAGCAGAGATCAGAAGTGTCTCCTGAGCCTCAGCGCTGTTCTTTTTAAAGGAAGTTATTTGATTTTCCTTATTACGGTGGTAAAACGCACTCTTTATTAAAAATTCAAACAATAGAGAAATGTAAGAGACAGGCTCCCCAAATCAGCCTCCTGCACCAGAGAGAAACTTACTTCCCAGATCCATATAGGTTCTTCTGGTTTTTTCATCAATTAACTTTTCATCAAACAACTTTTAAATACAGAGATATCTATTTTAAGAGCAGATGATATGTTTGGGCTAATTGAACTGGCTCCATTGAGTGCCATTGTGGTCTTAAGTTTTCCTATCCCCTGCCCATTCCACCTGTGTCCCCCATCACCCCAGGTGCAGAGCCCATGTCCCTGTACTCTTTTCCCCTGAGGTGACAGTTTCTCTTTGTCCTTCCTGGGAGCAGGGTGACCAGCAGAGCATGTGCTGCTGTCTGAGCAGCCAGGATCCTGCTCTAGGGCATTCCTGCTGGCAGCGTAACCCCGATGGCAGAAGTCAGGGCTCCACCAAATCTCCAGATTGCTTCTTCCTGTCTTGTCCCTGCCCCTGGCCTAAAGAGAACACTTCTGTCTGCCATATCTTTAAGCCCGACACAAAGGGCCCTACCAAAGGCGCAGCTACCACAGGGTGATGAGGGAAGGAGGAGCCACTGAGAAGTGGCCTGCTTGACTGTGCTGGCTTGGCCCCAGTCCTTGCCTCCTTCCAGCTCTTTCCTGGAGGGCCACGGTGCTCCTCTGTGTGCGGCCAACCCTCTGCCAACTGGCCTGGCGTCCTGGAGGCTTTTCTAGACCCTGCAGGCTCCTTCCAGGGGTGACTGCTGCTGCTCTTTTCCTTTCTTGAAATGGAGAGTGTCCCTTAACCTTCCAGGATTTATCCCTTCACAGTTCTTTGTGTCGGGCTTAAAGATAGGCAGAGGTGTTCTCTTCAGGCCAGGGTCAGGGACAAGACAGGAGGAAGGAATCTGGAGAGAGCTTTGCAGCTGGGTCTGATGGTCTAGGGAAGGCTGCAGATGACAGTGGGAGTAGGGTGACACCTGGTGACTCTTCTCGACTGGGTGGAGTGTGCAGAGACATCAGGAGACCCCTGGAGGCAGGCCTACCGAGTGCAGCCCTTGGGGAGTGTGTCCTTATTATGCCTGCAGATTATATCCCTATTAGTGCATAATTATTATGTAATGGGCGTTATTGCATAATGGCAGTTATATAACACGTGGCCCAGAAGACGGAGGGGGGGCATGTAATAAGTATATATCCTTTGGCTATAAATAGTTACCAGCCCTGCACTGAATCTGTGGTCACACCAGAGCCACCTTATAAATACCCAGCGCTGGGCTATAAATTTCTGAGCCGTGATGTAGGCAGGCGCGCGATACCTAGTTAGGGAGTGGTAGGAGGGACCCGCAGCCCCACCCAGCCACATGACGTCATTGTTTCTGTAGTAACGAGATGGCTCCCTGGGGGACCAAATGAAAGGAGGCCTTTAAAGGGAGGAGGCAAATGGATAGAAAGCTTTGGTGGGGGGGGGGAGGTTTGCCAAACCTGGGGCTGACCGAGTGGGGTCCCCTGTGCAGAGGACTCCCAGGTGTTCAACCAGTACCAGGGCAGAAAATGCCATTTCCTTTCATGTCGTCTTTAGAGGGTCTCAGGTCCTGTCCCTGTGTCCAGCAGGTCATGTGAGACTCAGCCGAGTGTCAGGGACAAAAGGGGAGTCAAATGGTGTCTCCCCATCCTTCCATCTCCCAGGTGATCTCTCCTTGGCTCTGGGGCCACTTGCTGAAGGGGAGTTGAATGTGTGCACACCGGAGCTCTGCACCCCAGTAATGTCCTCCCCAGGGTGGGGCCATTTCTCCTAGCAGACGTTTTAGGTCAATTTTGGCCTTAGTAATATAAGAAATATGTGAGCAATTCGGCTCATGGCTCAGAGAGCCTCGTGGAAGTCATGGCTGTGGGAGATACTGCCCGGGAAGAAAGAGGAGACAAGGATAAGATTTTGGTCCCAGAAGAAGCTATAGGGTAGGATGTAATCTTTTTAGGTGTGTGAGCGGTAGTCTCATATAGGGCGGTGAAGAGCTACTGTTCACATCCCTGAGGGTAGAGGAGGAAATGTTTTTTTGTTTTTTGGCCACGTGGCATGTGGGATCTTAGGTCCCTAACCAGGGATCGAACCTGCACCCCCTGCTTTGGAAGCACGGAGTCTTAACCACTGGACTGCCAGGGAAGTCCCGAGGAAATGTGTGGGTTTTTTTGTTTCTTTTAAAAAATAAATTTATTTATTTATTTTTTGGCTGCGTTGGCTCTTCGTTGCTGCGCACGGGCTTTCTCTCTAGCTGCGGCGCGCGGGGCTACTCTTCGTTGTGGTGCGCGGGCTTCTCATTGTGGTGGCTTCTCTTGTTGCAGAGCACGGGCTCTAGGTGCTCGGGCTTCAGTAGTTGTGGCACGCAGGCTCAGCAGTTGTGGCTCGCGGGCTCTAGAGCGCAGGCTCAGTAGTTGTGGCACACGGGCTTAGTTGCTCCATGGCACGTGGGATCTTCCCAGACCAGGGCTCGAACCCGTGTCCCCCGCATTGGCAGGCAGATTCTTAACCTCTGCGCCACCAGGGAAGTCCCGGAAATGTGTTTTGATGGTAGGTAGAGGGATTAAAGTTAGTTGGGAGGGAGGGTGGGTGACCTACTTGTCCCAGTTTGCCCAAGAGTCTCCTAGTTTCAGCACTGAAAGTCCCTCTTCCCAAAGAAAGCCCTTTGTCCCCTGAAAACCAGGATGGTTGGTCATCCTAGAACAGCAGTTTTTAACCAGGGGCAGTTTTGCCTCTCAGGGAACATTTGGCAATGTCCATAGACGCTTTTGGTTGTCACAACCAGGGGAGGGTGCTGTTGGCATCTAGTGAGTCAAGGCCAGTGCACAGGACATTCTCTCAAGAAGGAATCACCTGGCCCCTAATGTCACTATAGATCTTCCTCAACCTACAGTGGGGTTACATCCCGATAAACCCGTCATAAATTGAAAACACTGTTAAGTCAGAAATGCATTTAATATACTAACCCACGTCATAGCTCAGCCTAGCCTACCTTAAACGTCCTCAGAACACTTCCATTAGCCTACGGTTGGGCAAAACCATCTAACAAAGCCTATTTTATAATAAAGTGCTGAATAGCTCACGTAATTTACGGAATATTGTACTGAAAGTGAAAAACAGAGTGACTGTATGGGTGCAGAATGGTTATAAGTGCATCGGCTGTTTACCCTCCTGATTGCCTGTCTGACTGGGAGCTGTGGATCGCTGCTGCTGCCCAGAATCACAAGGGAGTATCAGAGTATCGTACTGCATATCGCTAGCCCAGGAAAAGATTATAATTTAAAATTTGAAGTATGGTTTCTAGTGAACGCGTGTTGCTTTGCACCACGTAAAGTCAAAAATTGTGAGTCAGACCATCAAAAGTCATGGATTGTCTGTAGTGGTGAGACTGAGAAGCCCTGCCTTGGAGGTGGGTGAGCAGAACCTGTGTGTCTCTCCTTACGACGGCCATCCCTTGCCTCTGCTAGCGGAGGCCCCCAACCCCTGCCGGGCCTCCCCTCTGAATTTGTTGCAGCTCTATTTTCCATGTTTTGATTGGTTGTGAGTAGGGTTCTGGGGCTGGGAGACCTTTTTCAGGGAATCTCGGGGCTTCTGAGAGGGTCTTTTGCCCTCTCAAAGCTCAGAGTCCCTTTGCAGTTAAGACGGTGCTGAGAGTGAGCCCCACCTGGCAGTGTGGCACTGAGTGGATCCTTTGCCTGTTAACTAAAAAACTAATAGTAATGAAAGAATCATGAAAGAGCGATCCCTTATTGCCTACCAAAGAGTTTCCGAGAGGCAAGACGTGCTTGCTCCCCGCCCCCCACCCCCCGTCTTTCAGGCCAGCTCTTCCCACATAGACCTGAGCAGGCCACGGCAGCCTCTGGGTCATGGCGCCCCCTGAGTGTACCAGTCCCAGGATGAGAATTTGTTTCCACAAAAGCCCATTTCCCAGACTCAGCAACCAGGGCCAGTCTCTGCCACCCAATGAGACTTCACAAATGGAACAGATGAGGGAGCTGAATTCTATTCTGGCATGTGGAGTTTGCAGAAATCTGGATTCTATCTACCTGATATCATTTATAGCAGATTACATTTTGCACGGCATACGTGAAATATAATCACAAGAGTATAGCAAACTCTTTCTTTCTCACCTTTGTTTAGTGCCTGTTTCGTTTACTACCTGGCTGCAGTTTACTTGGTCCCCTCTGGCCCCGACACCATGCATAGTGTGGCCAACTGGGTCGTTACTGCTGGCCTGGGACAGGGCCCACAGATGATGGCCAGGATGGTGGTGCAGTGGTCTGGTCTGCACCAGGGAGTTAGCCAGAGCAAGAGGATCAGCTGCCTCTTGTGTGTGTCGAGCCCAACTTTTGAGTTTGGACTTAGGATTGAGACAGCTAATGAGCACGGGTGGGAAAGCAGGGCCCATGGGTTTGCAGGCAAGTCCTGCCTGCTGTGCCAAGGGGAACTCTGTGGGGAACAGTGCTGGCTTCAAACACAAAGGCCATTGCTGCATGGAATAGTAATCCTCAGGGTATTGCCAACCCGAGAGATATGGCCAAATGAGAGGCCCCTGCCCCAAGGATAGGCCAGATTTCTCTCACTTATTCATGGTATTGTGGTTTATAAAGTGGGCCCAGAATACAGATCTCTGGGCATAGTTTCAAATACATGCATTTTTTAAAAAATTAAACAACACACACACACACACACACACACACACACACACACACACACACAGTTGGTTCTAGCCGTGCTGCTACCCAGGAGTGTTCCTGGGACGTGGGACAGTAACGGAGGATGATGGTCCTGAAGCCACCGTCTAATATTAGATTTTGAAACTCAGAGATTCATTAATATAATTACTCAAATGCCAGCCTGGCTTGGCAAGGCCTCTTGAATTGTGTTCCTCTCCAACAAAGCACTCTGGCTGCAGGGACGCCCCTGGTGAGCCAGAGCCCTACTCCCTGGTTTATGGATGGTGGTTGAAGGCATGTGTTGGCTTCCTCAGTGCACCCTCCCTGGGAGAGGCGGGGAATTCCCACGGTGCCAGGTCCTGCCTTTATGCATCTTGTCATGAGACGGGCACCTCTGCAGAGTCTTCAGTAGAAGTGAGCAGTCAGCTGGGCAAGGCCCCCTTTGAATGCAAGCTGGACCCAGGCTTGGCTGAGGGCCGGGTAATTTTGCTCCCCTATGACACTTTGCACTTAATTTTGTAGGTTTCTTTTGCTAGGCTGGAATCTTGGAACTGGGACTATGTTTTATCTGCCTTGGCATCTGGCTCTCGCCCAGTGTATAGTTTTATACAACCCCATAAACCCATTTTGAATATTGAATTACCTTCAGATGGGAAGCAGCCGAAGGCCCATCACATCCTTGAGATGATGCAAAGGCATGAAATGGCATAAAAATCAGAAATGGGGCTGCTAAACGAAAGGGGTGGAGCGGGGAAGAGTGGCTGGTGTGCCTTCTGAGTGGGCATCATGAGGAGAGAGTACGGACAGATGAGTGATGGAAGCTTCTGGAAGGCTGGAAGGAATGTGGCAGGCAAGTGGGAAGCCGTAGGTTAATTGATTGAAAGGGACTTGGTTTCTCAAATTTCTTTTTTCCCCTTTTTGAGAATGGGAATGAGGTGTCAGGAGAATGGGGAAAGAGCAGCCCTCTCCCTGGTCCCCTTGTTAGAGACGGGCCGCTGCTGGGCGGGTCATAGGCTCCAGCTTAGCCGGTCCCACCTTCGCCCAGGCCTTCCCTCTGTCTCCTTGGCTAGTCCTAATAGACAGAAGGGGCAAAACATACGTGACCCCCCAAACCCCCACCTCCGCCAGCCCCCAGCCCACCCGTGAAGGGAACTCCTCCCATGCCAGATCCTCCCCACCCTGCTAGCCTATCAGATGCCCTGTAGCACAGGTTGGCAGGGAGCAGCCCCGGGGCATGGAGATTGTTTGCCTTTTGCTCAGGGGTTCCCCCTCATCCCCTCCCCTTTCCCCAGAAGCCCTGGCCTGTAGGCTCCTCATGTGGCTGCGGATGCAGACACGTGGCTGGCTCTTCCTTCCCTCTCTCTCCTGGGGACCCCTGTGGCCCAGGCCTCCTGGGCTGAAGATGGCTGCCGTTCCCCAGCTGGTGTATATGCTCCCAGCTCTGGTGGCTAGATTTGGTTCTTAGCAATGAATTATTAAAGGAACACGAACAGTGCGTTTCTCATATACTCGCACACGCACAGCCACTTCTCTGAGCCGATTCTATGGTCGATTCTGCCGCTGCTGCCCTTTCACTTGCCTCAGACTTTAGAGTCGGTTCCATTAGTTTTGGAGTGAATTCCCAGCTCTCCTCCCTCCACCTTAAGAATCTCCAGTCAGGCACCTCCTCCCTGGTCCTGAACCTCTTTCCTCTGGCCCCCTGTGCCTGTCCTTGACTTTCTTGAAGATCTGCTTTCCCTTCCAAAGTTCTACTTGTCAGTGGAGGGGTGGCCTGGTGCCCCAGTAGTCTTAGGAGTGTGGTGTGCAAGAGTGTTGCAGTGTGACAGGGGTTTGGGGGTGTTGCCCTCTTTCCTGCTCTGTGTCCTTTGACCTGGAGTCCGCCTGAGCATGAAAGTTCCTGAGGCGGAGGCCTGCCTGGCTCAAGCGAACACGAATGTGGCTGGACCCGCAGGGCTGTGGTTTGCCATCACCTCATTATGCTCTGCTACGATTTGGGGAGAGAATCACGTACGTACGGTCTCTCATCCATCTACTGTTTTAAGAAAGGCATTTTTCTGGTTATAAGACTAGTGCCCATTCCATCATAAAAATACCAAATAAGCACAAAGTCTAGATAAATGAAAATGATCAAAATTCTACCACTTAACCACTAATAGCCTTTTGTTGCATTTTTTATACCTATTCATGCACATATTTTATTTTTTAAAAATTGGAGTTTATGATAGAAATACTTTAGGGTGCTACTTATAAAAAATTTGTGCATTCTACCATGTCACAATTTTTCAAAAAATACTTTGTGGTGGTTTAGCATCTTATTATTAGCTGCATTGTCCCTAATTCTCAACATTTCTAGTGACTTCTATCCTCTTTTCATTTGGGAAATAAGAAATTACCTTTTATTATAAATGTAATATATGATTATTTTTAAAAAATACAAACATGCTTTTTGAACAGCTCATGACACTTCAGTGTTCCAGAGTTGATGTAATCCCTCATGTGTGCAGGCCTCTAAGTTGTAAATTCTGCTGGTATGGACATCCGGGTGCATTAAGCTTTGTAGCTCTGTTTATGAACTTCAGACAAGGCTTCCTAACAGTTGAATTATCAGGCATAGGGTATAGACTCTTACAAAGACTTGTCACATATGTTGTTAAATTGCTGTCTGGAAATTTCATGCCCACAGATGGCACGTGAGGGTCCATCTCACCACATCCCCAGCTGTACCCTGTTTGTGCTACCCAGCACCTCAGAAAGACACTACCATCATTTGCACACATCACGCACGTGTCATGTCCATATCACATGAGGATGTGCTTTTTATGAACCCACATCCCATCCCTGTCATAGGTGTGCGTCCACTGCATCAGCTCACATGTCCCCTGATGGATGCGTGCTATCGTCCAATGAAAGAGCTAATCTTGGACATCACCCCACACACTCACATCCTCCAACCTGTATTTTTTTGTGAGTCTGAGGTCCCCTCTCCCAGGCCTCTCTCTGTTAGCACTGCTAGAAGTAGAAGGTTTCTGAGGGCCTCAGGCATGGCATTGTCGGTTCTCTTGGGCCAGGAGCTGGCAGGGTAGCCTGGGGACTGCCTGGCAGTGAGCAGGTGCTGGCCATGGCATCTTAATGGCAGCAGCCCCCCAGTGCCGCCGCCCATGGTGGCCACCAGCAAGTGCCCCAAGAGTTCCTGAGGAAGCAGCTGTTCCCCATCCCTGAGGCCAGCCCCACTGTCTGCCACCAGGACCCTGGGCTTGTCTGGTGAAGTGCGTGTCCTCCTATGAGTGGAGGGGAGGCTAAGGGAGGGCGAGCTCTTCCTTCCAAGCTGTAGACTCTGCCTTCACTCACCCACACACACACACACACACACACACACACACACACACACTTTCACACCCTGTGCCCCAAAGATGGCATCCCCCAGGGGTATCATCACATATCTGGGACACACAGCTCCTTGCGTCCTGCCCCAGGGCCAGGGTCAGGGCCAGGGCCATCTCCTTCCCTAAAGTCCCTAGGCATAGGTATGTGAGCATGCTCTTGTCGGGCTCAGTTCCCACTGGCTCTAGTCACATGCCTTTGCGTCTGCATGTACACATGTGTATTCATTCACTTCGAACCCTTCTACATCAAGGCTGCAGTGTCTTGGGCCCCTTCTACTTGATGCTCCATCTTGCCCAGAACTTAACTATCCTCGGGCCCTGTGTAGTAGGAACTTCCAAATGACCCCTGAGGCCCAGCGGGAAGCCTGTGAGGTGCAGCAGCGGAGGGGTCGTGCAGGACAGGGAGAGGCAGTAGAAGCCTTTCTCCCTCTTGTTGCAGTGGCAGTGCCAGGCGTCCAGTGCCTAGAGGGCCCGTGGTCACACCATCGTGGCAGGGACTCCTGTGTTTATGGAGCTTGGTTCGTTTTTAACTCTGGGGGTGTTCAGCATGTGTTACCCTGTGAGTGTCTGTGCATGTGTAGCCGAGTGTCAGGAGGTGGGTATCTGTGTACTAGTGTGGGTTGGGGTGTGTGTGTAAATGTCAGTGCGAGTCACACCCCAGGGACGTACGAGTAAACTCTGAGGGTCATGAAGTTCAAACTCGCATTGCTCCCACGAGGACACAGAAGCCTAGGGAGAGTGCAGTTACCTGCCCCCAGTCACCCAGTGAGTACCCAGGTCACCCAGGGGCGTGGCCAGCCCAGACTCCAGGCTCTGAGCCCCTTGGGCCTGGAGTGAGCATCTGAGTCAGTGGTGTGCTTACTTGCTGCGAAGTATCATGCCTTTCCAGCCCTCTCAGCAGCTAAGCAGCTCCTATCTGGGGCTCTTTGTGAACCTGCCTCACTATTAATCTACCTGTTAGTAAAAGAGATTACAATTGCTGTAATTGCAGGGCGCTGCGTCTCCACCAGCAGGAGCAGAGCTGAGTGAGAGGCGAAGGGTGGGGGGAGACCAGCCCCACAAGAAGCTGCTATTAAAAGCCCCATGTTTTGATATGGTGCAGGGATAACAGCCCTTCCTGAGGGGATGGGCAGGTGGGCTGGGGTCCCACTAAGGCTCTGGCATGACATAAGGAGGTCATCAGGGCTGAGGACAGGGAGGGCAGAGGAGGCCCTCAGGCACCCTGTCCTCACGGGCCCCATGCTAAAGGGATGGGCCTTTGCAGGCACAGAATGCAGGAGACGTGGTGGCAGTTAGGGTGGGATGATAGCTCTCTTCTTAGGGGGCTGTACAGCCACCAGGTCCTGTTGATTGGTGCAGACACCTAAGTTCCTGGTCTGTGCTGGCATGGGTCCAAAGCTGTATGTGACATGATCCTGGCAGGACAGAACGCGGACGATCGTAAAGCATGGGGCTTCTCAGTGGGGGCACTTCTGCGATGTCTGCAGACCTATTTGGTTGACACTGCATGGGGGTGGGGGGTGGTCACTACTGACGTTTAGTGGGTTAGGGCCAGGAATGCTGCCAACTGTCTTACAATGAATGGGAAGGTCCCGCAGCAGAGAATGATCCTGCCCCAATGTCAGGGGTGTCACAGCCGGGAAACCCTGACCACCACAGCGGAAAGTGATGGCAATGGGCAAGTCAGGACAAAGGAGGGACCCAAGGACTGCCTGGTGCTGCATCTGGAGACCTCAGCCCAGGGTGCTTAGCAGGTCTGTCCCTGGGGAGGTAGGAGAGGGCGAATCCCAGGCTGACAACCCCAGTGTGTTTACCCCGTGGTGGGTGTCAGAGGACTGGAGGCCATGGGCCCTCGTGTCCATTCCCCTCCCTTTTCTGGCAGGCCTTTTCCTCTTCCAGCAGCAAGAGCTGGACTTGGATCGGGACACTTGCCCTTGCTCCCCCCTTTCATGTCCTCATTGCCCACCAAGGCACCTGGGAGTGAAGGGCTCAGACCCTCTCCCTCAGTTTGAGCCTCATAGGCCTCTCTGAGTGGGAGGAGGCGAGAGGAAGGTGTGCAAGGATGGGAAAGGCTTGAACCCTCTGGTTCCCATCCTGCAAGGACACTGGCCACATCCTGGCTTCTCCAGAAAGGACATCTGGCCCAGCTTCCCCTCTGAGGCATGGAGCAGAGCAGGACAGAGGCCCCTCATCAGTAAAGTGGAGTTTGTTCTTTTCTGGATAGGCTTCTCCACCATTTATTCCTGTCCACAGAAAGGGCAGTACTGCCCCTTTCCCACTTTTGTTTCCAACTTGGGCCCCTTCCAAGGTGCCCCTTGGGAGAGAGGACAGGATGCTCGAATAGGAGGCACAGTGGGGAGTGGCTTGCGGGTCCTGTATCTTAGGGTATGTGCACTGCTTGCGAGCAGGCTGTGCGGTGTTGCTCCTGTTGCCCTCCCAGCCCTTAGGCTGCTGTGTCTCTGTTTTCCGCAGACAAAGCACAGAGATTTTCGGCTGTTGTGAGTTCCGTGTTTCACACCGAGTCCCTAATAGTGGAGTCGCTTAGCCTTTTTCCCCCGTTTTTTGCCTTGACAGCTCCAACCTTGTAATTTTACCTTCTCCCGCCCTGTGTGTTCCTTTTTTTCCCTCTCGCCTTCCTGGGGTTTTTGCTGCTCATCGCTGGGAACCCCCTTTAGGAGGGATCGCTTCTGACAAGAGGGGAGGGGCTTCCTGTCAAACATTGGGGGTTGATGTTTTGTTTCGTAAAATGTCTGTAAATAGGCTGTGAGGCGATGACTCTACACGGATCCCTGTGCACCAGAGTGCCTTTTTGTGTCTGTGCACATCTCCACGTGTGAGTGTCAGGAGCAGAGAGAAAGGGAAGAGAAGGAGAGGAAGAAGGGAGGAGAGAGGAGAGGGATGGCTTCCGGGGGCCCTGGGATGGCTCTCTTCCTTCTGGGATATGGTCTTGGTCCAAATCACAGGCCCTTATCAGGAGAGGGCCCTCAGAAAAAGCCACTGCCTGCCACAGTGGCCCTGGGCCAACTGTTCAGAGAGCTGGGATGGGATGGGGGCCCATCCTCCTTTCTAAGGCCATAGGTCTGGAACCTGACCTTGAAGTTCAGGTATCCAGGACTCTTAGGCCCTGAGAGGTGGGTCCTGGAGGGAACTATTCTCAGCATCAACTGATCACTTTAGATTCTTGGGAACAATGTCATTCTGCCACCCATGAATGGGAGCCCGTTGTTCCCTGGACATGAGGCTGTCTCTTAGGTAGTACAGTCTGCAAGGCCACTCCTGTTCTACTTTTTTTTTTTTTAAAGTAAAAATTCTTGTTGCCTTATTAGATCAGTCCCTTTTTAAGCTTCAGGTGGCTTACCTATCCCAGGAGTTGACTTAGAGCAAACTCACTAAAAACCCTGGTTTACTTGACTTTATAAACTTGACCACATCCTTTTCCCAGCCATCAGCCTTCCAGACCACGGAATGCTCTGCATTTCAGCTGTTCCTCAGCCGACACCCTCCCTGAATCCATTTTGAGTTGTTCTTCCCCAGCCCCACTAGAAAATGTCGGCTCCGACTGTACCATGCTCGTGAACAAAGGTGCAGAACGATTTTGGCTGCTTCGTCCAGGAAATAAATTCCTCCCTGGTGCCAGAAACCATTGAGTGGTGCCATGTGTTGAGCTCCAGGGCCCAGCACCGTGGGCAGGGCTGTCGCTCAGGGTGAGGAGGGTGGAAGCATGGGATCAGGAGGCTCTGGGGATGAGTGGCTTACTTCCCACACATCCCACGTGACTTGTTCAAGGACCTGATAAGTTGCCACTTGGCCTCCTCTCCCAGGCCTGGCTTTCCATATGCAATTGCCTGTGGTCTGGTTGGTCCCTCAGCCCACAGAAGAGAGGCCCTTCTCTCTACCCTGAGGCATCCTGGCCCCTTTATTTCCATGCACCTCGCCTGGGTCCTCTTGCTCTGCCTGCCCTGGAAAGGTTGGTTTTCCTGGGTCTGCTCATTCTCCTCTTCTCCTCCTGCACTCTCACCTGTAATCGGTGATGCTACTTGTCAGCGTCACTGAGCCCCATCTCATTTAAGTCCACGACAGTCTGATACACTAGATGCTGTTATAATCCTTGAGTTATGCCTGGAAGCCCAATGCACAGAAGAATCTTTCTGTAGGCTTTGCACTAGGGAGTGGCAGCTTGGCGCCCATTCCTTCTGTGCACACCTGTCCCTCACTGCTGATACCCCTGGCATATCTGAGATCTGATTTCTCCAAACTCTTCTTTCCAGCTCCTAGGCCGACATCCAGTTGATACCCCACGCTGTGTCCATAAGTGACCTCACCACACTCCCAGCTCCCCTTTTTTCTCTCTGTTCCCTGCCTAGTCTTGGTTGGGGGTGTCACCAGCTATCCAAGCTCATGAGCCCTCACAATTGTGGCCCTGTGGCAGCTCCAGAGTGTCTCTGCCTCTTTACCACTGTCATTTTCCGAATTCAGCTTCTTCTCCTCTCTTTTGGACTTGTTTTTTGTTGGGTTATAATTCACATAATAAAATTCACTATTTTAAAGTGTACCAGTCAGTGGCATTTGCCGCATTCATAATGGTGTGCAACTATCACCACTATCTAATTCCTGAACCGTTCCATCACGCTCTGCCCCAACAAAAGACTCCCATACCTATTAACAATTTGTCCCAATCCCTCCTTCCTACCAGCTTCTGGAAACTACTAGTTTGATTTCTGTCTCTATGAATTTGCCTGTTCTGGACATTTCGTATCAGTGGAATCATACACTATATGGCCTTTTGTGATTGACTTCTTTCACTGAGCATAAGGTTTTCAAGGTTCATCCACAATGTAACCTGTGTCAGAACTTCATTCCTTTTTATAGCTAAATAATATTCCATCGTATATGGCTATACCACAGTTTGCTTATCCATTCTCCTGTTGACGGACACGTAGATTAATTCCACTTTTTGGTGATTATGAATAGTGGTGCTATGTGCATTTGTATACAAGTATTTATGTGGACGTATGTTTCTGATTCTCTTGAGTATACACCTAGTAGGGGAATTGCTGTCTCCTGGAGTTTTGTAACCACCTTCAAATTGGTATCTGGTCACACTGTCTCCCAGGGGCGCCATCTTCTTGGGCGGGCACACAGGATCTCTGACAGGCCTTTACTGACCATTCCAGCATCGTTTCCCATCACTTCCCAGGCATTGTGGGTTGCAGCAAATGGAGCTGTCTGCAGGCCCTGCTGTTTTGCTGTGCTATTCCTCCTCCCTGGGCTTCTGCTCAAGTTTCTCTCAGTCTGCCTTTCTCTTTTCCCCTTTGTCCAAGTGCCTCTATCTTTCACACCCCAACTCAGCTGTCACCCCCCTTCGTGCAGCCTTTTCCCACATCACTTCCCACCCCCAGAGCTTATCTCTTCTTCTGCAGGGTCAGGGTGGGGCTGTATTTTGTCCATTATGCACCCAGTTTCCAATTGCAGGGGGAGTTGCCCAGGGCAGCTTCTCTGGTTCTGTATTCGAGAGCATCTAGCAGGTAATAGGTGCGTAACAAACTTGTCAAATTAACCTTAAGGCACTGTATTGCTTTTCCTGCATGTCACAGATCTGTGTGTGACCCACCCCAGTGCCCCTGCAGACATACAAATGAACATACACTTACATTTTGTCTCCAATCCCCTCTGGACCCTGGGGTGTCAGTGTCTTCCCATTCACTCCTCCACCTCCACAGCCCCATGTTGTCCACTCCTCCCATCCAGGCCAGCCTCTCTGGAGGTGGCCTCCGAGTGGCCTCCAGGGCCCAATGTTGTTGGCCATTAGCATAGGCTGGGCTCGAGCACCTGTGAACCTCTGGGACCTTCCTGAGGCCAGGGCAGCAGGTGAGCAGAGGAGCAGGGTAGTAGCTGCCCCAGATTTGGGCGGGTGCCTTGGATCTTGGATCCCAGATCCTGTCGCAGAAGGTGGGGCAGAAGTGGTCCCACCAGGTGTTTGGGACACGGCCTGGCCCACGCACCAGCCTCGCTCGGTCTCCAAATGAGTCACTATGCTCAGGCTCTGCCAGGTGGCCCAGGATGGGCGGGTAGCTCAGGTGGGAGCAGCGCCACCCCAGCCAACCCACCGCAGGCTCAGGGAGGAGCAGGGGCACGCTCACTCAGGGTACAGAAGATGGGGAAGGGGGGAAGAATGCTGTCTGCACCTGAGGGGGTCCGCAGCAGTCAGCGGTCAGGTGAGGCCACACTTCATCTCTTGTCTTTCCCTCTCACTGGATCCCTGTCCTTCCCTGGCTGGTGATCCAGCTCTGGTCAGCCAGCAATGCATCGCTCCTGTACCTGAATCAGTGAGCCTGATTTTCTCCAAGCCCCAAGTGCAGGTAGGCTCCAGGCAAGCTGGAAGCCCAGTGGCCCCCCTCCTGGAGACGCTGCCTTCCTAGGCACAGCCCAGCCCTCCTCCTCCTCCTCCCTCCTCAGCCCTCTCCTCTCCCTGGGCCTCTTCCCCACGTGGCTCATTACAACTCCAGTTGTTCAGGTCTTGACCTCAAGAGCCTTCCCTATTGACCCCTGACCAGCGATACTAATCTGTGTCAACAGGCCCCAGGGGTTAAAGAAACACAACCCGCTGCTGCCGCCTTAGCAGGTGCCTGGAGGGGGCGGGGTGGCTCCTGGGAGCTCTGGCTGCGGTGGGAAGGAGCTTCCGCAGCATTGCTCCCTGCCCACTGTGCCCGCCCTCCTGCTCCCCCTTTCCTGCTCTTCCTCAGCAGATCCCCTGCTGCCCACTGCCCCCCACCCCCTCTGCCACCACTCCCTTCTGTCTTGTCTTTGCTCTCCACTTTGCCTGTAGGACTTAGGACCAAATGCCCCCTTGCATCCAGGTGGCACTGCCTCTGTGCCCCATCCTCCCCCACTGCGCTCCTTCCCTCTCTTTCTCTCCTCCTCGCATTTGCAGTCCCGCTCAGGATCCTACCCCTTGGCCAGTGATCCTCACGCCAGAGCCTGCATCAGATTCCCCCGGAGGGCTTGTTACAACACAGATTCCTGGGCCTGCCCCAGAAGGCATCTGCATTTCCAGCTAGTTCCCAGCTGCTACCCCTCCTCCAGGCTGAACCCCCCCAACACTCACCTGGAGGCTGAGGAGGCACACTGTTGGCCACCCGGGAAGGGCGTTCAAATGGGAGCTGTCCTGGTGGGGCAAGAACCCCCCTGAATGATCACTGCATTCTGAGAGCACGGGGTGGGTCACCTGAGGATGGCCTGGTGACAACACAGGGGCTGCCAGGAGGGACCCATGGTGTAACACTGGGGTCATGAAAGGGAGCTTCCTGCCTTCCCTGGTCATGATTCTGATGGCGACCATGTCAGGGTGAGGGGGCACCCTCCTGACATGATGATCTGGGTCCTCTTAGAGAAACAGTCATGTGTCACACACGTGTTCCCTTTCTTGGGATGAACCTAGAGTTCTGCTTATAACATGCCCTTAACCCTACCCTCTGAGTGAACCATAGGCCGTCTCAGCCCTACCTGGCTGCTCTGTGCTGCTGGGGGCAACCCCTACCCCCGTTCACACACTTACCAGAGGAGGGAGAATGCTGGGCACAGGGACATTGATCCCCGTTCCTGTTCTGCCTAGCCCGTGGGGGTCTGTGAGTTCCCATGTTGCCCTCGTCCTGCTCACAGGGAGTTGAAAACCTAGATAGAAACCCCACAGGCCTGGAGGCCACCTGCCTTCTCTTCAGTCCGCCTTCGGAGCTGCCCATCTTAAGACATCCTCTCCTTTTCCGGGGGTCACAGTCACAGGTTGCCCCTCCAACTGGGTGCACATGTGTCTGGCAGGGGGTGGCCCGAGGAAGATGCTGAGCAGTGCACTGGGTGGGACTCCAGCAGCGAGCGGCCATCACAGGCTTGGTGTGCTTGGGTGGGCTTGAGAGCACTTTGCGGGGATCCATCTTTCTGGCTGTGGAGAGGCTGGTAGGCCAAGGGGTCAGGCTGGCCAGGGGTCAGCCTGGCTGGTGGGGCACCTCTGGGTCTCCCCGCCTTCCCTGCTTGCTCTGCTTCTCTTCTGAGTTTCTACTCGTCCCCTACTCCCCCTTCCCTTCTTCTTGGCTGTGCCTCCCCAAGGCTGGGGAGCAATAGACAAACTCTTCAAAAAAGATTTTTTAAGTTTCCCAAACTTTTCCAGATGCCAAGAAGGGGCTGGAGAAACCCTGCAACTGCAGAGGGGGAAGGAGGAGGGAACATGTTCCAAGGCCTTTCCCCACTCTCCCGTGGTGGAAAAGAGGGACAGCTAGGGGAGTGGGGTGACTCTGGTACTTCATACAGCCCACCTGGAGGTCAGGGAGCCCCTTCACCATCCCCAACCCCCTCATCCTCACTCAGAAACCCCGCAGCCAGCGTTTGTGAGGCAGAGTCAGAGGAGAACTGCAGCATCAAAGTACAAGGGAAGTGACTTCTGGGGTTCAGAAGGGTGGATTTGGGATACAGCATAGAGCACTCCCCAAGCCAAGGGAAGTGGGAGCTGAGAATGGGGGAACCTGGCCCCAGGGGCTCCCTCCCCTGGAGTCTGGGGCCTGATATGAGATCCCACCACTGCTGGGGCCAGGAGTAGGGGAAGACAGGAGGGGGCGGTGTGTGGGGACAGTGCAGGCATGGCTGCCCTTCCCCAGTCAAACCCCCAAGGGGGTGCTGCCCCCACCTCTGCTGTTCTGTCCATCCACTCCCTGGACACCTCCTAAAACAAAGGCCTCTTTGTGGTCCTGGCCCACTGGCCTGATGCCAGCTGCATTCTTTGCGTGTTTCCTGAGCAAGATCCCGGCACCAGCTCCGTGGTCAGCTCCTCCCCCACCAGCCCAACTCCTCGGGGGCTCAGAGCAGTCTCCTGTCTTCTGCCCTGCCTGGGGTCCCCTCACAGCTCCCATGCCTCCCATCAACAGATCTGGGCCGAGAAGGAAGAGCCCTGGGAACTCTGCCACCAGGCCTGTGGAGATTCCATCCATCCAGGCTCTGGCTGATCTCGGTTTGGTTCCACTAAACCTTGATACTCTCATCTTTAAAACTGGGGAAAAGAACAGCCACCCCATGGGGCTGTCAGGCAGATTAAATGTCTCCGAAACACCCAGGTCCTGCCTGCCACACAGCGGAGGCACTGTGTAACTTGAGCTCCCCACTTCTGCACTGCACCCTGGGGGGCTGGGGGGCTGTCAGTGACCTCAGTGGGTGGCTGAAGAGCTCCAAGGATCTCAAGAGCCTGAGGTGGGGGCATTTCTCTACAGTCCTACGGCAGACCCGGAGCCTAAAGCCTACTCCTGGGGGTGCTAACGCCAGCACCCCAGGCAGTTCTCCTTCTAAAGGACGGAGCTGGGTCTTTAACAAGTGACTCACCAATCCCAGGCCTGGTTCCGCTCCCTGTGCCCCTTGCCCGTCCTGGCAACCACCTGTAACAGCAGCCCTCTTTGAGTTAGGCGTGGGGCAGGGGGATTTAGATCTCTGAAAATAAGGGGACCGAGGAGCGGGGTGGGGCTGGGAGCCCCAGGTAGTGTTGGCTGGGCTTTTGGAGTAGAACTCTTTGGAAACTGATCAAATACACACCCGTCACCTTCAGTCACCAGTCACTCGTGGTCACACACACGGTCCTAATGAAGTCCTAGATTGCTGCTCTGAGTTTTCTCCCCCCCCCAACCCCCGTCGTTAAAAAATGTTCATAATTTGGAAAGAAAAGAAGCTTTTTACAAGCTGGCAGCTCTAGGGAACTTTCCGTCGGTTCTTTCTGGCCTCGTGATGGGTGGGGCTCACTTTTCCCTTCCCTCTCTCTCCTGCTCCCCTAATAATCGCCCCTCCCCAGCCCTGCCAAACACATAGGAGACCTCCAGCCAGCTGTCACCCCAAGAAAGCTGAAGTAAGGCCGAGAACCTGTCTGTGCCCTCCTGGGCCCCAGGCAAGCCCTGGCACAACCCCTGCCTTCCCCCTGCCCCCGGAGGTTGCCCTCCAAGGCCTCGAGCCCTCAGATAGCAGCACTTCCTGGAATCTCTGCCCGGACCCAGGCCCGGCAGCCTGCCTGCTCTCCCGCACCGCCCCCACCCCCAGGGCTCGCCCCTACTCTCCTGCTGAGTGAGGGTCCCCTGAGTTCTCCTGGAGTCCGGGGGCCCTGCCGGGGAGGGAGTGGGAGGTGCTGAGCTCACCACCTCGGCATCTGCCCTCCCCTCCCCGCCTCTGGTGCGAGGGCCGGCCACACTCCCGCCAGCGCCTCGCTCCCTAATAGCTTTTTAAGTCCAACCACATGTGTCTGCGGAGCAAGAGCGTGGAGCCGCCCCTCACGGGGCCTCAGTTCCCCCCTCCTTCTCGTAAAGACCACCCTTTACTCTGCGCAGCCTTGGGGCTGGGGGAGGGGGTCTGCTTCCCAACAGCCCATCTGCTTGCCCCCAGCCAGATGAGCAAAGAAGGGGATGGGCTGGCAAGATGGCTGAGCAGTCGGGAGTGTTGTGTGAGGCCAGCCCTCAGGCTCGAGGACCCCCAGCCTCCTCTCTCTCGGTCCTAGGGTCTGGGATCCTCACTCCCTGAAGCAGGCGAGGAGGGGCCGGCTGTCTGTGTGTGGGAGCCTGAACCAGGCGGCAGGCAGCGGGTGGCTAGGAGCCTCGGGAGGAGCCCTGACCTCTCCATGGGCCTCCCCTGCAGGGGCTTCGTGCCAGTACCTCTCTCCTGCACCCCTACTGCGCTGACCCCACTATCGTCCCTCTGACTTGCACACGTGTGGTGGTTCTCTGTGCGTGTGAGTGGTCTGTGGGGAGGCCTGTGGGGTGTGGTTTCGCAGGAGGGGAGTGAGGGCTGAGAACCAACGTGCAGGCAGGCCTGGGGTCCTAATGAGAAAATTGCTTCCAGCCAGGGAGCCCAGCTCTGTGGCTGAAATTGCATCCAGCCCCAGCCAACTCCACCGCCGCAGTCCCACCCTTCGGAAGGAGGTGGGGGAGCAGTCCGGGGCAGGGGGAGGAGCAGGGCTTGCACACGACTCGGCCCCCCAGCCCCCAACACCTCGGAGAGAGTCTTCTGCCTCTCAGGGAGGAGGGGACGAGAGTGAGCTCCAAGGCCCGGCTTGGCTCAGGACCTGAATGCTTGATCCTTAGGAGGCAGGGGCGGGAGAGGGGACTAAGAGATTCCCATCCTCCGCTTCCTGCTCAGTTCTGCCATTGCATCTGCGGAGCGCCCTTGAAGAGGTGGGCCCATTTACAGTCTTCCTGAGAAAGGATGTGAGGAGCATTTTGTTTCCACATAAATGCTCTGTGCCTGTCTACCCAAGTGGAGTCATTTGAAATCCAGCCTCCGCCAGAGACGCAGGGTTCGGCCCCTCTGGCCTGCCTGTTCACTCAGGGGAGCCCAGTGCCTGCACCCCAGGCCAGGGGACCCAGTCAGTGAAAGGCCAAGGCTGGCTTAGCTTTCTTTTTCCTTCCCTTTCCTCACTCACTTAGGCCTTTCAGCAGAACCACCCATAGAATTTGTAAGGCCCAGTGCAGAATGAGAACAAACGCAAGGCCTCTTGTTCGAAAGTTAAGAACTTCACAACGGGAAGAGCAGAAACCAGGGCCGTGAAGCCATGGCCTTGCTTCGAGAAAAGCTGGTACCCACTGCCCGGCGGCCAGTGGGCTAAGTGAGATCTGGCCCCAGAGGTTGACCAACCTCGGGCCTGACCCTGCTCTGCCTGAGTAGACCAGAAGGTTCCACCTGGTGGTTACTCGTGAGGGAGACCTATCCAATTTCTGGGAAAGTCTCTTCCTCACCTCATTTTGGTCTCTGCTGCTGCTTCCATCAGAGACTCTGGATCACCCATTTTCTGGATTTTAGAGATGGTGGTTAGGGAGGAGGGCTGTGTGGGGAGGGGGCAGAGAGAGAATGGGCTACAGCTTACATGCTTAGAGAGTCTAAGGACAGGGCTCCTCTTGCCGCCCTCCAGAGAGCCTGACGGTGGAAACATGCCCCATGAGGTAGAACCTGCCGCCCACTGGGCCCAGCAGGCAGCGGGTCAGCCTGGACCTTCTTACACCCTACCCCCATCCCGTGGGGCCTCACCCGGCACTAGCAAGCTGCAGTGGTTGTGCTGTGCGGAGCAGGGCAGGACGAGCAGGAGTGCTTGGAGGGAGAGAAGAGGCATGAGGAAGGAAACAACCCCATTGTCATCCCCCAAATTACTGGCTGGGATGGCAGGGGAGGAGGTGGAAAGCTGACATTGTTTACTTAATTAAAAGTAAACAACAGTTTGCCACTGCCAGCCTCCCATTAGCTGTGTGCCGAGCCCTAGGAGCTGGGGACTTGGCTTTCGCTCCCACCAAGCCGGGCTCCTGTCACCGCACCCCCAGCCAGGGATCCCCAGGGCCCTGCCCCTTTCCCTAGTTCTGCCCTTCCCAGGCTGAGCAGGGGGACAAGCTAAAACCAGTAGTGTCTCAGAGTCCTGTGCGTCAGGATAAGAGTGTCAAGAAACCATCATTTGGCAGGCCACTGTGGGGTGAGAGACCCCTGCGTGTGCACACTGTTAGGCCCTGTTGTGGCCCAGTGAGGCAGGGCAGGGGGCGCCACCTCACCAGTTAGCCGGTTAGCCCCATGTCATGATCCCTGGGGAAGGTGGCATCACTCCCTCCCCGCCGAGGCCCCAGTCCACACTACCTGGAAGCCTAGGCCTCTCTGCCTCGCCTCCCACTTTTTTCCTTTTCCCTTTTAGCAGCTTATAAACATCCTTCTTCCATCTTTTTGGCTCTGCTCCCAAAAGGGGGCTGTTCAGGGCTCCTGGAGGGCCAGGGAAAGAGGCAAGCTCCCTGGCCCTGAGGGGAGAAGGGCTGCTGGAACTGGGTCCCCCCACCCCCACCAGGACAGCTACAGGTGACCCCAGGAACAGGGGAGGGGGGTTGGCCTGGGTTGGGGTTTAGCTGGGGACACCTAAACTCCTGTTTCTCTGGAGCCCCCAAGCGGGAGGGTAGTCTGATGGCTAGAGTTGTGCACTACTTTCACTGACCTCCAGGGGCTGAGCAGGGTACCTTTCCAGGGGTCTGTACTCAAGCAAGTCCTCATCTCTCCTGTGGGCTTTGCTCCCAGCGATGTAGAGCTCAGGCTTCTTTCTGGACCCAGGCATGACCTCAGGCTCGTGACTTTTAAATGCTCTGAGCTTTCACTTTCCCTGTCCAAGGGCCTCCTCCACCGCCACACTTCCTAGCACTCGGAGCTTTATAAAACCATCGCTGAGCCTGAGTAGCTCTAGACCTCCTCTGGCCAGATGGGTAAGGTAGGGAGAATGGCTCCGGAAAAGACAGCCATACCCGAGACACTTGGGAAGCCAAGCACCCTGGGGCTTAAGCCCAAAGGGAGAGAGGTGAGGCAAAGTGCCGGTAGTAAATACACAAACCATGGTTTTCATCTGGTGCCCAAGAGCAGCGGGTTCCACCAGGGCTGATTCTGCCCTGCGGTGGGGGGGGGGTGGTTTGGCAATGGTGGAGGCATTTTGGGTTGTCCCAAATGAGGGGGCATGATGCTACTGGCATCTAGTGGGCAGAGGCCAGAGATGCTCGCATCCTACTGTTGGCACAGGATGGCTCCACCACAGAGAACCGTCCATCGGGTGGGGGTTGAGAACCCTGGTCTGGAGTTTGGCCCTCCAAAAAGATTTAGGTATTCACTCTTCCCCTGAGCCATTCTGCCCCACCCCTGTCCCGCCCCTCAACATTTGCATCCTCTCATCTTCCTCCCCCACCATCAGGATTCACACATCCACATGTGTGCGCACATGCACACAAGCTTATAGCTCCCAGGATTCAACACATTAGGTTTTTCACATGCTCTCGAACACACAGAAAAATCTGGGGAGTCTGTCCCGTGCTTAATTGAATTAAAGGACTGGGGTTTGGCAGGACATTGTGTATCTGAGCTGCAGCTTCTTCCAGCAGTTTCAGTGCTGTAGAGGACGGTTCAGGCTCCCTGCGATTCCAGCTGCTGCTCCTCTCCCCTCTCTCCTTCGCCCACTTCCCCACCTGGGGAGGGCAAGGTCAGCAACACCTCACTCCTCCTCCCTTCTCTCACCACCTTGCCTTCCAATACTGCTGGTAGGAGGCCAGGGCCTCCTGTGGAGCAGGTACCCCTCAACCTGAAGCCAGGGGACTGGAGCAGAACGATCCTGCCAGTCCTTCATTCCAGGTTTTCTGCTGCTGTGGATGGGGTGGGAGCTGGAGAGTGCCGCTGGCTGGAAACGTCTTGGCCAAGTGTAAAGCCATCAAGCTCTGCTTGAAAGGTCCGAGGGCTCTGGGGAGCCTGCATCCCTGCTGGAGTGGCTAGGAGCCTTAATTGACAGGGTGGGGGTGCCGGTGGAGGGCACACAGTGTGTGGCACACAGTACTACCATCCCTCGGGTCCCCTGTGCAACGTGAGCCATTAGGGGGTTCGGGGGTTGGGATGTGCTGCAGAGCAAAAGAGATGCTTTTCAATACCTCTCCCTTCCCACGCCCTCTGCAGTCTCTCCTTTGGCAGGCTCTGGGGGGTGGGCCTGTTCTCAGCCCCCCTTTGTGACCCCACTCTGGCACCTCCTTAGGGAACAGATGGAGTGAACTCAGGCCCTGCCTCTCAGCTGAGGGCAATCCCAGCACCACAGCCCAGACCTTGCTCTGAGGAAGCCCTGCACGAGCCACCCCTTTTCCAGAGCCTGAGGGTGTTGGAAGGGGCCCATATCTGGAATGGTACAGGAGATGCCCTGGAGCCTCACTGTGGGCAAGAGGGGCATGGTCAGTCAGCCTGGGGCACCATCTCCTAGGATGTGTCACCATCTTTCCCCATGTCTTGGCAGGGGTCCTGCTGTGTGCAGAATCTGCCCCCCAAGCCCCACAGTTCAAGAGCAGCCTGGGCGAGCTGTTAGTGGCTGGCAGCAAGGGTATCCAGGGGGCCCACTGGAGGAGCCCAGCCCCACATGTGTGACTCCTGGTGCTTGGGCAAGGCAGAGGGTAGGGAGCAGCCCTTCCCCGGCTGCTGGGCTGTTCCACTGGCTGGCAGGAGGGCTGGGAGAAGGGTTGGGGGGCCGGAGAAGCAGCTGGGCCCAGTCCGGGGGCCCTGAGAAGCGATCTGCGCAGCCTAGGGTCAGGGGGGAGGGGGCGGGGCGGGCCTCACCTCGGCTAACCTCCCTGCGGAACAAAGGAGCCTTTCTCCACGCCTGCCCTGGGAGGGTGTGCCTGCCCGACTGCTGCCACCGCTGCAGAGAGCACTGGCCTGTGGGTTTTTTTTTTTTTTTTCTCTTCTTGACTTTTCTCCCATTTCTATTCCTCTTTTTGGTTCCCGATCTCTGACTTTTAGTCTCCATTTTTCACTTTTTGAGAGGGGTGAAAAAAGAGAAAGAAAGGAATCTTCCTCTTAAGGCGTTTATCAGGCGCAGAGGCACGTCTGTGCTGCCGAAAGGTGGGGGCGTCGTGGGCGTGTTGGGGGTCACGCGGCCGCAGACCTGCCCACATGCAGGGCAGCCCCGCTCTGGGGGAGGCAGGCCGGGACTCAGCTGCGGTGGCGTGGCGGCTGCGCAGGGTGGGCCTGAGCTCATTGGATTACCTCTCCCAGCCATGCACCTGGCAGTCCTCCCCCCGCCCCCCACCGCTTCTCCTCACTCGCCCATTCCCCGGCCCCCTTGCATCCGGCCCCCGCACCGCAAGCTGTTCCTAATCAATGAGAACGGGAAGCTCGGCCCTCATATCACATCACGGGATGTGCTTGGCAGCGGCAGCAACCAGAGCTGCTGCCTCAGGCAGCACAACCCTGGGTCCGACTGACCGGAGTCTGGCCGCGTCCTCCTCGTTCCAGGTCGGACCTTGTGGCTGTGCAAGGGGAACCCAGGCCCCCGGAGCCCAGGGCGGACTGTGCGCAAGTTCGCCGCCTCCGCCCCCGCCGCAGCCTGCGGAGGGCAGCTAGTGTTAACTCGCTGTGCCACCTAGCTGCCGAGTCAGGGAGTGCAGCACACCGCTCTCGGGGGTGCGGGCCCCTGAGCCCCACCGCCCTGGGAAGACCCTTTTGGTACTTCAGAGCAGCGTGAGTGGGGAATTTGGCACCTGCCATTCTGTAGGACCGATGTCATTTTGTCCCTTTAGCGGCTTGAATTGTCCCAGCCCTGAGTCTGGGTAGCTGCCTCCTACGCCAGCCTCTGAACTCTGTGCAAATTTGGGCTTCTGGAAGATGCCCTTCTGCTGCTCCTCAAGACCCTGAAATACAGTCCCAGAAGCTGCCCCCTTTACCCTATCAATAGCTCCTTATGTATGCTTGGCACTTTATAGTGTATAAAATCTTCTCGTTTCATTCACTGTCAAAATTCCTGCTCGCGTGTCCCCATGCCTTCTGAGGTAAGCCTGGGGTTGTGTTGCACAGAGAGGGAGAGGAGGCCCGGGAGACATGCTGGGTGCCGAATAGCAGCAGGTCTAGGATTTGGACCCCAGGCTCCTGATTCCAAGCCCAGGGCTCCTTCCAGCAGCCAGAGAGCCATCTCAGCCCCCAGGGAGGTCACCTGCCTGCCCACCCATTCGGCCCAGCCTGGGCTCTCAGGGCTCCGAGTTGGAGATTTGCAATCAAAGTCCCAAATTCCTCATGTTTCGTCTGGGCAGCTCTGGACAGTAGCTGCCTTAAGGCCTCCACGATGGGGAGTGCAGCAGGCCTGCAAGAGTGCTCCCCTGCCCTTACCTTCATGGGGAGACTCTTGTTCCTTCCTTTGGTCAGTCCAGTCATCGGGCATGCAGGCCAATGTGTCCAATCCTGGCATCCAGGCCCAACTGGGCTTTGCAGGAGTATTAGTGGTTCTGGGCTTTCCAAATCAATTCCTTGGGTATGAGTGTCGAGGTTTGGGTCTTCAGGAAAGATGTTCTCTCAGGAGTGGGAAGGAGCCAGCTAGCTGACATTTCTGTCTCCTGGGTGGTCTTTGTAGCCACGGTTGGAAGAAGGATCTAGAAGGCTTTCTTCAGAGTCTTTTTATCCACTCAAACTGCACTTCCAGGTGTGGAGGAGAGAGTAATGAACAAAACGCTGATAAGCCTTGACCCCAAGGGACTGATGGTCTGGTGGGGCACTCCTGGCCAGGAATCACCAGCCTAGGAGATCTGCTGGCCAGGTCCTTAGGTCTCTCAAGCTGTCCAGAGCCAGAGTCTCCTATTCCCCCAGCCCTGGCCAGCCAGAGGTTCCCAGTATGGGTGGGATTTGAAAGAAGGGCTGCTCAGCTTCTATCCTCCAAGCAGAAGCTCTCCACTTAGGCATTTGCTTATGGCATGCATTTGTGTTTGTTGCTCTTCCATGAGCCCAAGTCTGACTCCCTCCACAAGGCAAGTGCCTGGTAGAGGAGCCTCCTTTAGGGTTACCAGCCTGGGTACCAGGTGCTCTTAGGAGGCTGAGGAAGTTAGAGCACCTGAGGATGAGAGGCACATGGCCTCTGTCCGCTTCTGCTTCCCCAAAGGAGAATGGAGGTAGGTGGGTTCTTCTTCTCCAGGCCCCAAGGGTTCCTGGATGGATTCTCCCAAGGAAAGGGGACAGTGGGAGGCAGGTGGGGGCAGAACTATGCTCACAGTCAGAAGGAGAGACGGAACATGGAGCGCAGGGAGGCCAGGGGGCCCTGATGCTTCCCCATTTCCACCGTCCTCTGTCCTGCCTGGCTCCCTTTGCAATAGGTGAGGAGGCTCCTGTGGGGGCCTTCCCCTTCCCGGGACTGAAAGCGAATTTCCTAATCCTGGGGATTCGATTTTCCGACCTTCGTTTCCTGGTCAGTTATTCCTTCCCTGCATCTCCTCCCTTACCAAGGACACTGTGAGGGTGGGTGGGTAGGGGTTCCTTGGCATGGAGTCTGCCCAGTCCCTCGCTTTGCCGAGCACCCTACAGAGGGATGCTGGCAGCTAGATGCAGACCAGAAAGTTGTGCTCATGAAGCCACTCCTGAGTATTTTTAGGAAAGTTTTCTCCCTTTCTGTTTTTGTTTTTTAATGCATCATTTCCTCCTTTGCTTTTTCTTTCTCTCTCTGCTTGCTCCCCTTTCCCTGTCTCTCCTATAATGTTCTACTTCACTTCTCTGATTCTTTCTTTTTCTTTTTCTTTTCTTTTTTTTTTGGCCGCACCTCACGGCATGCGGGATCTTAGTTCCCCAGTGGAAGTGCGGAGTCTTAACCGCTGGACCCCCGGGGAAGTCCCTCAGGTTCTTTATTCTTTCTTTGACCCACTTGGCTTTGACTCTCATTTTCTGTCTTGGCCCCTCCTTCTCTTTTCGTTATAATTTTGTGTTTTTGTCATTCTTTTGCTCGTGGGTTCACTGCCTTCTTCCCTCCTTCCCTTAAATTCCTGCTTGTCTCAGGAATGTCCCTCAAGTGGCCTCCAGAGCCTTTGCCTCCCCTTTCTCATCCCAAGTTGGCATTAGCACCCAGAGGACTCTGTCCCCTTACAAATAATTAGACCAAGGGCAAGTGTATTTAGGGGTTGGGGGGAAGGTGACGCCTGGCCCTGGGAGGTAGGGACACTATTAATAGTCCTAAGAGCAGCTGGGGTGGGGGCAGTTGTCTGGCCAGGCCTGGCCTGGACGGCTCTAAGGGCCAGAAAGGGCAGCACTGGAAATAGAGTGGACAGGGGTAGGGGAGCAGCTCTGCAGGCCCCTTATCTGGATATGCCCTCTCTGGCGGGTCCCTGTCTTGTCTTGGTTTGTGGAATGTGGAGGGCATTCTCCACTATCAGTTTCTATCCATCAGGTTGGGAAGGAACAGAACCTTCAGGGCCTGGGGGCCACTTTTCTGGGCCCCACCATCACATGACTTGTGGCCCCAGGCCTTCTTGGAAATGTTGGCTCCAGCTGCCGGCTGAGTTGTGGCACTAGCCTGTGTTGCCAGGAGAGTCACCCAGCCTCTTGTGTGGCAGTACCTGTGCTCCTGGTGCCCTCAGCTCTCTGCGTGCCTGGCGCTGAGCTAGGATGGGCAGGGCCTTGTGCTCAGCACCCTCAGAATCCAGGGGCACGAGCCTCTCTCCCCTCTCCTGTTAGCTTGCCCATCTTCAGGCCTTTCCTTTCCCTGCCTCTCCCCTACTGTTTCCAACATCGTGACTGTCCTGAGACCATTTACTGTGGCTGCTGAATTTGGGGAGGGAGGGATGCACCTGTAGAAGGCGTTCTGTTTTGCCTTTTATTCCAGAGAAACCTCTCTGCCCCTCTTTGCTGATGGTAATGGGCCAGGTCTTGAGGGAACCCCTCTGCTCGCTGGTGGTGGTCTCTGGGGTGAGACACCAAAAACTGTCATCTAGGGTGTACTTGATGTATCATAAAGAATATGAACTCCTATGGGAGGAGAGCTGAGGGTTAGCCACAGCTTCCCCACTGAGGTGGCATTTGAGCTGAGCCCAGAAGGAGGGGTGGAGTTTTAGCTGAGGAGGGGTGAAGGGAATTGGTGATCCCAGTGGAAGGACAGCTGACGTTTATGGAAGCCCTACTATGAGCTGGGCCCTGGACTAAGCACCGTATCCCTGTTTTTTCATTTATTCCTCGCCCAGGAACCCTAGGGTGCAGGCGGTATCTCCATTTTACAGACGAGGAAACAGTTCAGAGCTTGGCCAAAGTCACTGGGCCGGTAGGTTCTAGAGCATGGATGTGAACTCAGGGTAGCCCCTTTCCACTGTTGCTGGCTGCCCACCTCCTCCCTCCCCTTGCCCTTGGTGTGCCCCCTCTTTCCCCTCCGTGCCGGGGCCCTTAGTGGGCACAGGGTCCAAACGAAGTGTACCTCCCTGGGTGGGCCAAGGGCAGGCTCAGGGTGGAGGCAGAGGCAGGCCTGGGGCCAAGGGCACCTGCCTCCCTTTGTCTTGCCACAGGTCCCTCCCTTTGCATTAGTGACTGTCTCACCTTCATTCCCTCACTGGTGTGAATTCTGCTCTGACGGGACCTCCTAGCCCCCGGGCATCTCTGGAACATCCAGGATGGTGTTACTGCCCGGCCCTGGGTCTGCCCGTTCAGTCTGCAGACAGCCACGGAGCACTGATATCTGAGGTGCTGGGGACAGTGTTGGGTCCCCTGCAAAGGGCAGGCCCAGGAGGAGTCTGCAGGCCCACCTGCAACTCCTAGTGCTGCTGTAGGTGGGGGTCTCGTTCGTTAACTACTGGGCTGGGCTTGGAGGGGCAGCTGACAGGCTGATGGGCCTGGGCTCTTTCCCTCCATCAACCTGCTGGGTGCTTTGCTCTGCACCGGCGGGGTATGTCCCTCCGCTCTCCTTTGCTGGCCATTATCTGTCATGCCTTGGGGATGAGCACCTGGGCACCAAGTTCCCCCAGGCTTCAGTGCCCAGGCCCCATCTCTAGTTCTCCCTGGCCTGGGGGCAGTGCTAACAAAGGTTCTTCTGGCAGGTGCAGGGCAGAGAACACTGAGCAGCTCACACCAGGGAGCGGGCTGGGGGGCTTGGAGCTGTTTGCCCGAGCCCAGCCTTCAGATCCCGTTCTGCTCGTCCTTTGGGCACCAGATAAGCCCGTGGACTTGCCTTCTCTTCCCATCCCACAGCTTCACTGCCAGGCCATGAGCCCTGCTGTAGCCAGACTTGGCCCTTGCTCCCCAGGGGACCCCAGATAGCCACCATGGAGGCAGGGTGTGTTGAGGTGGAAAAGGCAGTACGGTTGGAGTCAGGGACCAAGAGTGGAATGTCCCATCTTGAGGCGGCTGCCCCTGGCCTGCCAGATCCCCGTGGCCTGATCTGCTGTCCCCATCCCCCACCCCACCCCCAATGGCCTTCCTTGAACCTAGGCCCCAGGGACAGCCAGAGCAGATCTAGACCACATGTGTGTCGAGGTTGTAACTTGGTCTCTTTCTCTTCCCTGTCACTCATCTCCTCTTCCCCCCAGCAGGTGACTCAAGTCAAGGGCTTGAGCCCCTTTGCATCCATGAGGGGAGGGGAAATGAGAGAAGAGAGGAGGGTGATGGCGGGGGGGAGTGACATGTCTCCCCACCTTGCCCCTGCCCACACCCCACCCACAGCTTCAGAGCTGTGCTTCCTGGTCAGGCTTCTGTCTCCAGCCATGTGGGGGTCTAGGGATGACAGAGGAGGGAAAAACCTCAGGATGGCCCCATGTCCTGTGCGCATACATGCTGGCTCATGGAGGTGGTGTAGAGAGTGGAGGGAAGGAGGGGAAGATCTAGAAGCCCCCGGGGCCTGGTCCAGGCCAAGCCCAACCCCCTTCTGTCCTCTGGCTGCCCTGCATTCTCAAGAACTTCCTCGGTCTTGAGTCTCCTGTTTGCAGAGACAGGGAGAACCCCTCTGTGACCCGTTCCCCTAGCCCCCCATCCGTCTGCCGCTCCCCTCCTCAGGGTGTCTCAGATTCTCGGACTTGGGTTTCAAGAGGCACAATAGTTACATTCTCCAGCTCTGATTGCTGCAGGCCAGGCCTTTGGCTCCCCTTGAGATTGGGTTTCTCATGCCCTGGATGCTCCTGAATTGCAGAGAAGGTGTGTGTGGGGGGCGGGGGGGGCATACCACACTGAGTAGGGCCAGGGATCAGCTCCCGAATTGGCCGTTCAGAGTATGGTACCCCCAGAACAGAGCACACCCTCACCTGCTTCTCGAACTTCAGACTTGGGGAGGGCCAGGGGAGGGGAAAGGCAGGCACACCCCAAGGGCTGGTCTCCCCAGCCCTCAAAGGCCAATGGTCTGAACAGAGCCGAAGGGGGTTCCTCTTAGCGTTGAGCATGCTAACCACAGCTCTGGACACACCATCTCACTCCATCCCTGCTGGACAGCATGAAGTGGCTGGTGGCATCTCTAAGTGTGTGTATGTGTGTGTCTCGATGCATAGCAAGTGTTCGCCCTAGTGCACACACGTGCCTGGGTACGCACGTGTGGGTGTGGTTGAGCTGGGCCTGCGCGCCCCTCTCAGCCCCCGAAAAACGCACTCAATCTTTGATGTGCGTGGGGGCAGCCAGCCGGTGAATTACATGTGGCCCCTTTCTCAGAGAGAATTTCTTTCGGGTAGGAGACGAGGGAGAGCATTTGCTGCAGTGAGCAGGAATTCCTCCCTCACCTAGTAGGAGCCATAAATATCTCCCTGTCTATGGCTGGAAATATATATATATTAAAAACATGCTGTCAGTTGGGGTTTATGTGCGATTCTGGGCTCCTTCTGGCTGCTGGAGCTTCCCCTCTAGAGCTCTGATGAAGAGGCAGAGCCCTCTCGGAAACACACGCACGTGTGCACACACGTGCGCGCGCGCGCGCACACACACACACACACACACACACACTTGTGCAAACAGGCAGGATTGGGAGAGGAAAGGGGGCCCAAAAGAGGGAAAGTGAAGGAGAAGGAAGGACAGAGAGAGGGGCATGGAGCCAAGACAGAGCGAAATGAGACCAGAAATAGGATTCCAGAGGGAAAGGCGAAGAGCTGGATGAAGTAGGGGGGCTTCGAGAACTGAGAAGAGGTAGAGAATGAGTAGAGCCGGTGGAGGGGTGAGAAAAACAGTATTTCGGGGGCTTTTTGGCTGTTCCAGGAGAGATGGAGGAACCCCGAGGAAGAGAGGGTCCCACGCTGCCATCCTCTGGCTGAGCCTGGCCCAGGTCTGGGTGCTGCACAAGGCCTCCGGTCCACAAGCGTTGACCCGGGGTCGGGGAGTGACTGATGACGTGTGGGGATGAATGGAGAGCGGCCCTGGACCCGTGAGCCAAATCCCATTTCAGAGCCTTGCTCTGCGGAGCCTGCTTGGGCCCACACCTAGAACGAGTCCAGATTCGTCACCTGCCCCTGCACGGCCCTCCCTTCTGGAAGCCTCTGCAGTGGTCTGAGTCCTGAGGCACCACTGGCAGGCGAGGCCTCTGCCTCGGAGGTGTGGATTGCACGAGTAGCCCCAGTCCTGAGAGGAAAACGGCAGAGCGTGCTCTCATGTATGACACGAGCCAGCCTGAACACACCCCTTCCACCCTGGCAGCATCAAGGACAAGTTGTGGCTTCCAAAATTCTCTTCATCCCCAAACCTGGACCAGGCAAGGGCCTGATGCCTGCACGCCCAGGCATCCATCATCAGACAAAGTGGCTGGACTTGGTTTTGAGGAGGCTGCATTTGATGGGCTGAGTGGAAGGAAGCTTAGAGCACGGAAGGCACTCTCTGGTTCTGAGCCCCAGGATGCAGGAAGATGTTATCTCAGGACTGGAGGGAGGTAGCAGTGTCTTTGGTCCCTCTGTGCCATCTCCAGTCTCTCCAGAAGGGGAAGGCAGCCTTGGTCCCTGGAGAGGGGTGCAGGCATGGGGGTTGGGGTTTAGTCAGGGTGGCCCTGAACTGGGGGTGTGTGGTCAGGGTCCCTGCTGCTCTGGTAACTAGGCTGGAGAGAAAGCCAAGGCTGGAAAAGTTGCCAGGGGACATGGCCCTAGAAGGCTGGGGAATCAGAGCGACAGCCTCAGAGGCGTGGGCTGGGCGGGAGAGGATAAAAATGGAGTCGGGCACCTGCCCGCCTTGTGCCAGCCAACACTTTCCCTGCCCCTCCACTGGCCCACAGGCCACCAGCTGGCCCATTGTCCCCAGTGAGAAATCAGACACTGGAGGGGGGCTCCCATGTGGCAGGAGCTCACTCATGCAAGGCCGCCTGGTAGGGACTGCCAGGGGAGAGCCACCCGTGCTGGGTCGGGCAAGGCGAGAAGGGGGGTGGCAGAGAGAGGATCCCTCACTGCACAGCAGTCAGGGCTCCTCCTGTGCCGTTGGCAGGGGGCAGTGCGTGGGGCCTGCGAACAGGAGATAAAGAGTTCAGGCAGAGGGTTTTCTCTCACTAACCGTGGATTTGTGTGTTTGTTCAGCTGGTGGCTCTGATAAGCCCCATTCTGCTAGATAAAAGCCAAGCAGCCATGAGGCGGGGCCTGGGGAGGGGTGTCATAAAGGGGCCTGCCTGTTTCTGTCCCAAGGCCTGGGGTTATCCCCTCCCTTCCCTAGGGAGCCCAGACAGGCAAAGGAGTCAGGCGCTGGGGTGTCATGCTCCCTGATATGCCGGCCTGGGGTGCAGCTCCGGATCCCCACGGGCTGTCCAGAGCAGGCCCTGACCCGAGGGCACAGCTCCCCAAAGGGCACATCATTTAAGAAAGCTGGCCAGGCTGGCTCCCGCCTCTGGGTGGAGAGGGCATCTCCTTGCCCTCCCCAGGAGCCTGCCCACCACAGTCCTAGTGGCCTCTCTGGGCCCTGCAGCCACTGACTGGGCCCCTGCCAGCCCCCTTCCCCTGTGTGCCCAAGGTGTGCCCCCAAGCTAACTGGGTGGACAAGGGCCTGCCCCCATCATGCCCCCTGACTCCCTGAGGACCCCGTCACCTCGTCGGGGCAGGGGTTTACTTGGTAAACTGTTTGAGGGCCCTGGGCCTGGCGATGGCCCGTGGGGGCCTCAGCCACGTTGAGTGGGCCCTAGCCTCGGCCCTCCCTGCCCATTCCACTTGGCATTGGCCAGGAGGGTGAAGGGGGTGCCGCCTGAGCAGGATGGTGGGGCCCTGGCCACAGCTGCCCCTGCCGCAGGGCTGGCTCTTCTGCCTCTGAGCCCGGGTCCAGATTTCTAGTGTCTCTGCCTTTTGTCCTGGAGCTGAGCTGAGCGTGCCGGGGCCGGCGGTGGTGGCATTGCGGGGATGCTGGCTGGGGCCGCCAGCCGTAAGATGGCTGCCAAGGGCTAAAATGGCTGCCAGCAGCGCCCGGAGCAGCGCCTGGAGGCGCGTGGCAGCGGGCCTTGCCTGCGCTGGATCCTCACTCCTGCTTTCTCCCTTACGTGGAGATAATAGTAATAGCAGCAGTAATGTTTCAGGGCAGTGTCCTGGTTTAGAAGGATTTCCTGTCTGTCGCGCTCTCCTGGAGCCCCATTTGTCTCTGCCTCTGTCGCTGGCCCACCTCCATCTCTTTGTCGGGTTCTCTCGTCTTTCTGTCCCTGGGCTGGGTGTGCGCATGCGTGCGGCTTTCTGTCTCCACCTGGCCATTTTGGAAGAGCTAGGACCAGTCTCATTGAGTAGCCTCCTCCATTTCCTCCTACTCCGCTGTCTCTGGCCTGGAGGGCTCCGTGGGGACTGAGTTGGTCCTGGGACAGGTGGGGTCGGTAGCAGGGACCCCCTCGGCAGCAAAGCCTTGACTGTGTGCCCCTCGCTGGGCTCCACATGCAGGTGCTGCAGCTGTGCTCTTCCTGATGTATGAATCTGGGAAGGGACGGCCCTGAGACACATCAGGCTCAGGGCCCTGGTCCAAGGAGGCCCTAAGGTGGGCTGCCTACTGCCTCAGCCCCTTGCCTGCTCCCTCCTGGACCAGCTGGGGTTTGAATCAGACCCAGAGAGTCAGGAATGAGCTGAGGTGAGAGAACAACAAGAAGAGGTTGCCCTCCCAGGAGCATGGGAGGAAGTCCTGTGGGCTCTCTCCAGAGCAGAGTGCCACTAGCAGAGAAGTGGCCTGGGGTGGGATTCGCCATCCCTAAACACACCACAGGGGTGAGTGCACAGGGAGGTGTGGAAGGACACACCCCAAACACAAGGGTGTAAGGGGCCCTGTTAGCACTTATAAAGCTCCATTTTCTTGATTTGTGACTAGATTTATTACTTTTTTCTTTTTTTAGAATTAAAAAAAAAAAAAAAGTGGGCTTCCCTGGTGGCGCAGTGGTTGAGAGTCCGCCTGCCGATGCAGGGGACACGGGTTCGTGCCCCGGTCCGGGAAGATCCCACATTCCGCGGAGCGGCTGGGCCCGTGAGCCATGGCCGCTGAGCCTGCGCGTCCAGAGCCTGTGCTCCGCAACGGGAGAGGCCACAACAGTGAGAGGCCCGCGTACCGCAAAAAAAAAAAAAAAAAGTGTAACCATCCTGGGGGCAGCCTGTTTTTTTTCCACCTGCCCCAGTGAGGCAGGAGGCTAGGAACTTGGTCGAGCCGCAGTAGGTCCTGGGCTCTGAAAAGGCTACTATTATGCCCACCAGCCCCAGCACCCAGGGCTCTTCCTTCCTTCCCAAGTGGCTGCAGGGTCCCCCCACTTCTATCTCTTGGGCCCATGTCAGTCTTCGGGAACCTCCTTGCTGGTCACTCCCCAACGTGAGCAGCTCGACTGTGAGGCCAGTGTAGGATGGACACCCTGGTGAGCCGGCTGATTGTGAGGTGGTGGGCGAGGGTGGTGGAGGCAGGGTTACTCCAAAGAGTCGGGCAAAGCCCTGGCCAGTACCGGGGCCCGGTTTTCTGAGGCCACCCCATGCGATCCCCGTGTGAGAAGATGATTCTTTACCCAATGCCCGCCTTTCCCCTGCCCCACAACCTGCCCTGGCCCCCCTCTGCCACCCTCTCACCAGCTGTCGTGCCCAGGCAAGCATTCTGGAGGTCCCCGTTGTGCCCCTGGTACACAAAGCTTTGAGGACCTGGGGGGCAGGGGCGGGGGGCTTTCCCAAGCTCAGCAAAATATTCACACACACACTCCACCCTGCCCCCAGCCCTCTGTGAGCTCCCACCGCACAATGGGCCCTTGTCTCGGGGCTCCCTCCGAGCAGCTGTGGCACTGGGGCATGAGACAGCCCAGACAGGCTGGCACAGAGCAGGCGACAGCGTCAAGGCAAACCTCCCCCCCGCCCCAGCCCCGTGTTGCCAGGCACTGCCCATAAGCATAAAGGTGAGGTGGGGGTGGCGTGGGCAGACAGGAACGGCTCTAATTAATGAAGGGAGGGAAGGGGCTGCTCCTCTGGAGCTTGAGCTGGGTAGAGAATGGGGGGCCCTTGGGTCCATCCCAGCTGTGCAAAGAGACAGTCGCTGGCTTCTCTCCTGGGCGCCTCCTTGCCCTGACTCTCAGCCAGTGCGTTCACTCGTGGGCAGCTTGCCCCCAGGGCACATCAGGCAGTGCTTGGAGACCGGTTTTTTGGTTGTCACAACTGGGGTGCTTCTGGCATCTAGTGGGGGGGTGGAGGCTAGAGATGCTGCCAAACACCCTGCAGAGCCCAGGATAGCCCCACCACGGCGGCAGCGGTTCCTTCTGTCCCTGGTCTCCTCGGGCCGCTCAGGGAGGGAAGGAGAGTGAAGGGGTTTAGAAGGCTCGAGGGGCAGCTGCTTGCCTGGTGTTTGTGGAGCGCTTTGGTTTTGACCCATCCCCACCCTTTGTGTCTCCTGCAGAATCCGGACAATCAGATAGTTCAAACCAGCAAGGAGATGCGGACATCAAACCACTGCCCAACGGTCAGTGCCCCCTGCCCTCCTGCCTGTACCCAGCCTCCCTGGCCTGCCGTGCCCACCACGTCCTCCCCACACCCTTCTCTGCTCTCCCCGGCCAGGGCAGGCCTGCCCCTGCCATTGCCCTTCACTCAGCTGTCCCTCGACTGAACTTGGGCTGCTATGCGGAGGGGGAGGGCGCTCATCGGTAGCACACCCTAACTCCCAGGGAGATCGGAGACCCCCGAGGGCCAGCCAGGGGCTGGGACATGGGGCAGGGGATGGAGCAAGTGGAGGGTGGGGAGAGCTTTGGGGAAACAGGCAGACATCCCCTCCTGGCCTTGTCTCCACTCACTCACTTGCCCTTTTCCCTCCTCAGGGCACTTAAGTTTCCAGGACTGTTTTGTGACTTCTGGGGTCTGGAATGTGACGGAGCTGGTGAGAGTATCACAGAGTGAGTCCTTCCTTCTGGGCCAGGGCTGAGTCAGCAGGGATGGGGGTGAAGCGGTGGGACTTGGACCCCACGTAGCCCCCCACTGATGGGGTGTTGGTTGGGGCGGGGGCAGACAGGTTTCCTGGGACGCTCTCGGCCTCACTGGCATGGGGCTGGGTGGAATGGAGGCATCCAGAGAGCCCCACCTCTAACCTCCATTGCTTTGGAGGAAAAAAATCGTAACCAAGGACTCTTCCCAACAACCTCCAGCCAGGAGGAGGTTTCCTCAGCGGCCTTCACAGTGAACTCACCCCAGGGCTTCTGGGGAGCTGCTCATGGCAACAAAACAGGCACCCACACTTTCCAAACCTCATCACACTCTCCCTTCTTCCCAGCTCCTGTTGCGACAGCATCAGGGCCCAACTTCTCGCTGGCAGACCTGGAGAGTCCCAGCTACTACAATATAAACCAGGTGACCCTGGGGCGGCGGTCCATCACCTCCCCTCCTTCCACCAGGTGAGCCCCGCACCCCGGCCTTCCCCCAGCCCCCAGGCATCTCAGGCGCTTTGGGCAGCTGTACCACTGTGGCCTGGGTGCTTCAGAACATCATCCTTTGTTGAGGGCACTGGCTCCAGAGCTGGGGCTCACTATGCTCCCCAACCCCTGAGATTCCTGCTTTGTGCTGACACAGGCACTCGGCCTTGGGGACACAAACTCAAACAAGGCATGGCTTTGCCTAGAAGGTGCTCCCGGTGGGCATTGGAGAAGGCCTCTCTCTTGGGGATGTGACATTTGAGCCCAGGGGTCTGGTACAGGCATGGGGTGGATGCTCGAGGTAGAGAGAGCAGCCTTCAACCTGGCCAAGGCTGGGCGGGCTGGCGGGACTGTCCCACGGAGGACTTCAGAGGCCAGAGGAGGGTGTTTAGGGCTTAAAATCCACTGACGGCTTTTAAGTAGAAGATGCTGGGGATATGTGTTCTAGAAAGTACTTCTAGAAGAAGTTAGAGGCTATCCCAGCAGGTTGGAGGGGAGGAGAGCCTGAGTCAGATGGGGGATTGGCCTGAGAGGGAGGGATGGAGTTGAAAGATATTTGGGAGGTAGATATAGTAGGCCCTGGTCAGGCCCTGGTCACGCAGGGCAAGGTGGGATCCTGTCCTTTTTTAAAAAAACCTTGGACATTTTGGTTCATTGTGAGGTTTAGGCATTCATTTTGATATGTTAGAATATTGCATTAAAATGTCATGATGTTTTCATATTTAATCATACTTTAATATAAAATAACATAATATCACGATGACTGAGTTTTGTGTCACCCCCTGGCATTTTTGTCCCTGGCCAGTGCCTCACACGCCTCGCCCTAGCCGTGGGAGCTGATGGGAAATAGAAGGTGGGGCTGAGGAAGCAGTTGAGGGTTTTGCCCACTTCTTTGACTTGGGCAGCTCCATAGATGATGGATGGTATTGTGACTGAGAAGGGGCTCAAGGAGGAGTGGGTGGGCTGGGCCCAAGGGGCTGTAGGTCTGGCCTTGGGGGGTGGGCACACAGCGAGTGCCCTGAAGTGCTGCTGACAGTGGGCACCCACTCCCCACATGGAAGACTGTCAGTGCAGGCTTCCTCGACCTGCGTACCAGCACCTCAGCTCATCCTTGGCCCACCTGACCCCTTTCCTCCTTCCCCAGCACCACCAAGCGCCCCAAGTCCATCGATGACAGCGAGATGGAGAGCCCTGTCGATGACGTCTTCTATCCTGGCACAGGCCGCTCCCCAGCAGCTGGCAGCAGCCAGTCCAGCGGGTGGCCCAACGATGTGGATGCAGGTATGGGCGCCACAAGGCCCGACCTGGAGCAAGGGCAGCATGGAGCCTCCTCTTCCCCCTCAGTTTACCTGGCAAACCTCCCACCGTTCCTCCTCCTGTTGGTGGCACTGCCTGTCTTTTCACCCCCTGAGCTTCCAGAGGAGGGCAGACCAGGAGAGCAGAGGCGAGCAGCTGGGTTGTCCCTGTGTGGGCAGTAGAGCCCACAGATGTGGCAGAAGGAAAGCAGAGGCCCCGACCCTGAGCCTCCGGGGCCCTGCAGTGGGGGCCGTGGCCTCCCGCTCAGAGCCTCCTCATCCTCCTTCTCTTGGTATTTCTTTAGAGAGGCTGCCCCGGTTCTACGGTCTTCATGGTTTAAAGCCATTTCTCAAACTGGGCACTCTTGACGTTTGGGGCCACGGTATTCTCTGGAGCGGGGCCATTTTGCCCTGTAGGGTGCTGAGCAGAGCCCTGACCTCCACCCACTAGATGCCAGGAGCAAACCTCCTCACCAGGTGTGATGACCGAAAAGGTCTCCGGACATTGCTGAATGTCCCCTGGGTGGGGACAGGACCTTCCTAAGTGGAGGACCGCTGGTCTAAAGGGCCCACCTTCACAGAGAGGAGCAGAGCCTAGTAAAGAGCGAGCAGAATTGTTTCAGGCCTCCCGATCCTCTCTAACCACACCCTTGCTGGTGAATACACCCACCTTCACCTCCAGTCTTGACAGGAGGTATGGGCACACCTGGAGAGCCCAGGCGGGACAGAGGGGGGCTGTGTGTGTGTATGTATTGCACAGGTGTGCATAAGGAGGCTGCCTGCAGGGTGCTTCTGCCGGACACATTGTTGGTGCAGCCTGTGTGTGTCCTCAAAGTATGGGTGTCTTGGGACCAGGTAGTGCAGACCTCTGTGTACGGGATGCGCATGAGGTGTGTCTGCGTTGCTCAGGCCTGGGGACAGGGGCCTTGTTCTCTGACGCAGGAAGACGAGGGTCTACCTGATGGTGTTTTGCTTGGTATTTTGTAGATGTTCCCCTATCGGGAAGGGCCAAGTGGATGGGCAGGGGCCAGGGCTGGGGGGGAAGCAAGACTAAAGGGCAAGGGCGTGCTTCTGCTTTCCTGCTGCCCCAGATGCAACCTCTGGCTTCTGCTCTCAGCAACCTGGGAGGAAGAGAGGACTCACCTCCGGGCCTTGGGCTGAGGGAGAGGGTTAGACCAGCAGCAAGGCTCACCTCTGCCGGACAGCGCTCCGGCACGACTCTGGGTGCCCCTCCCAGGGTGTCGTGGCCAGCACAGCACAGATGCTTCCCTGGGGGAACCTCTGGAGGTGCAGAAAGAAGGGCTTGAGAAGGCCCTGGAGACTCCCCAGCTAGGGCCTCAGTGAAGTGTTTCCTCAAGGACTGGTGTGCCTTGAGGGCCATGTCTACTGCTGGCTCCTGAGGCATGGGCCCCCAGGTCCCTCTGCGCAGACCTGGTTCCCGAGGAACCCTCCCCTCCGCAGTTCCCTCTCTCTCCTTTTCTTGGCTGCCTGCTGTCGAGCTTGCCACTTCTGCTCCTTCCAGCAGTCCTGCCACGCACGGCCCCAGCATCCTCCTGCAGCACCCCCAGCTCCCTCGCCTTCCCCCCTTTTCCTGTGTACTCATTCCCCTCCTCCCACCAACCCTGTGCTGTTTTCCTGTTCTGGGACAAATCACCAATTAAGCAGCCCAGCTGCAGGACTGGGAACAGCTGGGGAGGCACTGTGTGGCCATGGGGACAGCTGTGCACAGCTGGTGGAGGCGCTCCCCCCATCGTGCCAGCTATCAGGTGGCACACAGCTGCTGCCAGATAACACCTCTGCTGGCGGCTGCGAGTTCACCCTTTCCCCGCCTCTTCCCTCCGTGGTTAAGACAGCTCTTATTTCTGTGTTCTGAAGCCTCCCCCCAAACCCCCCGCCACCCAGCACACACACACACCCCACCCAAACCGATTCAGTTTGTGTCCCAATGATGGCAGCTCTGGATATCTGCCCTGACTTCCCCTTATCCCTCCCAGCCTGGGCATAGCCTCAAGGCCCAGCTGAGGACAGGAGACAAGCTCCCCTGGGGGACCTGGCCTGGGGGCCCTGCTTTGTATAGCATCTTGGATGTCATGCCCACTGGGCACAGAGATGACCTTGATTGGCAACATCAGGCTCTTAGAGGGAGAGCTCAAATGGGGTATCCTCTGTGTCCCTGTCTCCTGCTGAATGTCACCCCATCTCTGGTACTGGGAGCCGAGCAAAGCCCTGGAATTACCCATGCTCTGACAGTCCGGCCTTTGGGTCCCCTGACTGAGGAAGTCCTTTCCTGTCTAGCCGTAACCCCAGCACCCGCCCAGGCCCTCCAGCCTCCTCCCTGCTCTCTGGTCAGATGCTGTTTCTCCACTGTGGTCCTTCCCAAGGGCCAATGGCTGTGCTTTCCCTTCCTGTAAGGAGCTCTGGTTTCTTCCCATCGGAACCTCCCAGAGCCCAGGGCCCCGCGCTGCGCGGGAGCTTAGTTCCCTGACCAGCGACCAAAACCGCGCCCTCACCCCCACCCCACCCCGCATGGAAGCCCGGGAGTCCTAAACCCCTGGACCGCCAGGGAAGTCCCTGGGCCGGCTCGCTCTGAAGCTGCTCTCCCGGGCTCCTCCTGCACACCTTCCCTGCCCTCTGGCCCTGCATCCCCCCTTTTACTCTGTTCCCCTTGAGCTCCTTATCTGCTTGTCAGGGGGCAAGATGGGCCCCCTTGCTCACTCCCTGCCCAGTGCACCGAAGGGCCTTATTTTCCTCTCCTGTCGGCAGCACCCACGGCAGGATGGTCTGCACACGGCCTGAGAAACAGAGCCACAGTCAGGCAAAGGAGGCAGGAGGGAGCCTGGTGGGGGAAGGGGCAGCCGGGAGGGGGCCGAGGAGAGAAGGAGTGAGCTGCTGGCTTCCCACCTTCCCCTGCTCCCTCCCCAGCCCAGCTAAACCTGCCCTGTGTTGCTGATTCCTCCCCCCAGGCCCGGCTTCTCTAAAGAAGTCAGGAAAGCTGGACTTCTGCAGTGCCCTCTCCTCTCAGGGCAGCTCCCCGCGCATGGCTTTCACTCACCACCCGCTGCCTGTGCTTGCTGGAGTCAGACCAGGTGAGAAATGGAGGGCCCGGAGGGGGGCAGTGGGGGTGGCAGAGGAGCCCACATGGGCAACTGGCCAGGCAAAGGGGCCAGGGCCGACCCTGAGTGACAGCCCCAGGCTCTCTGAATGGGCTATGGTATGGCAGTGGGTGGGCATGGGAACGGGCCCTCCCTCCGCAGCAGCGCCTCCTCCAGACCCAGGCCAGCCCTTGGGCCTCCTCACCCTGTTCCTCAGCACTCTCCCACTTGCTTCTCACACCCCCTGTGCATGATGCATGCTTGTGCGCTGTGCGTGCACACGAGTGTGTGTGTTTGCTTGTGTGCGTGTGCAGGTGCTGTGTACGTGCATCGGATGCGTGTGTGCTCGTGTGTGTGGCACAGGCCTGTCCTGAGGCTTCCTCCCACTTACCCCTGACTGCAGAAGCCTCAGGCCCATTCCTACGCAGTTCTCCTGTCCTCCCTCCAGCTGTGGGTGGGATAGCACAGGCTTCTCCCTCTGCCCTCCTTTCAGCTCTTGTCTCTCAACTCCTCACAGAGCCCGGGGCCTGTTTTCCCAGCACCAGCCCAGGTTGGTGTGAGCACAGGTTGAGAACAGTACTCCTAGGAGCCCAGGCTCCCTTCTCGGGGCCTCCCTGCTCTTTTCCAGAAGTGAAGGGCTAGGCCAAGGGGGAAGGTGGTACCTGGGCTGCTCTTCAGGGAAAGGAGCTGGCCCTGCTGCCTTGGGAGCTCTCTTGCTTCAGTCTCAAGGAGAGAGTGCTCGAGGGGAGGATGCCTCCATGTTCTGGAGGGGATGGAATCAGGCAGGAAGCTGTGGAAGCTGAGTCCTCAGCCACTTGCCTCTTCCCTCTCTTGGCACCTGTCTGGCAGAAAGAGGCCTGGATTTTTTTCTGAACACTGCCCTGTGTCCTGTGTCCACCCTCTGTCTCCTGGGCCTTCCACGGAGAACACTGAGGTTTACCCTCCTGGCTTCTTCCTCAGGGCCTCCTGGCTGGGAACCCAGAGGCAGCCAGCAGCGGGGCAGGGCGTGGTGGCCGCAAGGTGGGGGCGGGGAGCCCAGGCCCTCTGCACAGGCAGCGGGAGGGCAGCAGGCCCTGCTCGACTCAGCTTTTATGAACTCCAGAGAGAAGCCAAGTTTCTTCAGGCCCCTAATGAAACTGAGAGCAAGAGGGAGCTGATTGGAAACAGACAGGAGGGGGAGGACTTGGCCAGGGAAGAGCTGGGGCCTGCTCCAGGGTGGGAGTTGTGCGTTCGGGGACGTGCGTACGAGCGATGGGGCTGAGCACAGAAGAATGTGGCCTGGGCGGCAGCAGCCAGGTGCACACCCACCGCACGCAGGAGATGTGTGTGTGCACTGCAGGGGCCCCTCTTGCACTGGCGCAGGGCTGTGTGTTTATCTGCAGCCCCACAGAACTGTCTGTCTCCTCATCGAGGCTCCCCACCTGGGCCCCGGACCGGGGTGAGGCGAGTGAGGCACTCACCTCGGCGCAAAATGTCAGGGAGCCCCTAAAATCTCAGTCATCAAGATACATTTTATTTTAATGCAATATTTCCAGAAATTAAACCGATTGCAGAGATACACGATGAGCAAATGTCAATATTTTAAATAAAAGATCGGACCGACCTTGCGCTTGCATGACCCTCACTTCCCTCACCCTAACTCTGGCCCTGGTTCCAATCAAACTTTATTTACAAAGATAAGCAGCTGGTCTGTGGGTCCCGGTTTGCCAATCTGACTTTTTAAAATATTGCATTAAAATGTTATTTATCTTGATTTGCTGAGTTATTTGGCACCATCTTAACTTTCACACTAGCGGCCAGTGCCTCGCTGTCCTCACTCTGGTCCCTGCCCTGCTCCTGCCCGTTCTCTGGATCCAAAGTGCTCTGACCAGCAGTTCTTGTCTTCAGTGCTCCCCACCCCACTGCCTCCTAGGCCCTGACGATGCCCTTTTCTTCCTGCCACGTGCATGCAGGGAGCCCACGGGCCACAGCATCAGCGCTGCACTTCCCCTCCACATCCATCATCCAGCAGTCGAGCCCATACTTCACGCACCCGACCATCCGCTACCACCACCACCACGGGCAGGACTCGCTGAAGGAGTTTGTGCAGTTTGTGTGCTCGGATGGCTCGGGCCAGGCCACCGGACAGGTGAGTCCAGAGGACCCCACGAGCCCCTCTACAGCTCATCTTTGCGTCTGTCTGTCTGTCTCAGGGCTCACAGGGAGAGGGCCCAAAAGCTGGGAGCCCACCTGGGGCTGCAGCAGCAGAGAGCCGGTAGTGCCGAACACCTCGATCTTCTGGATCTGGGAGTAGGGGTCCACGTATCAGGCCGGGGCCTGTCTGTCACGGTCCAGAGATGAGGGGGCAGTGGCTGGGCCCACGTTGCTTGGGCTTTTTGCCCTCCTTGTGGTCTTTTCCTCTAGCAGGAGTGTACCCATGATCTGTCCAACCTGGGCCCAGGCCCCTTAGCTCCTAACACCCCTCTTAAACCTCAGGGCTGCAGGGATTTGGTAGGTTCTAGACCAAGGTTTCCCACTATTGACACTTGGGGTTCTTCATTCTCTGTTGTGTGGGGATGTCCTGTGCACTGTGGGGTACTGAGCGGCATCCCTGGCCCCCACCCACTCTATGCCAGCAACACCGCCCCCTCCCCAGCTGTGTTGATCATGAATGTCTCCAGATTTCGGTGTGCCCTGGGGGCATCATCATCCCCCAGTGAGAAGCCCTTAGTAGAGGGCAGGCCTAGTTCCACAGGGTCTTTCATGAGACTCCTGTTGGCAGGACTCTTAACAAGGGGGTTCTCGGGTCAGTCATGGTTCTGGAGTGAAGTCTTCTGCTCCTCAGCCTGGGAGAGAGACTGGCTCCCCATGGAGCTCTGTGGCCCCACTGTCCTTCTCCGTCAGCAAGCCCCCGGGGCCTGGTCACTGATGAGCAGAAACACAGAGCCACTCAGCAAAGGAATTATCCCAGACGGCAGTGGGCCAAAGGTGACCCTTCCGTGGGACAGTGGTCCTTGTTTAGTCCCTGGGAGACCATTCCAGGTTGGGGCATGGTGGTCTCTAGACCTCTGGGAATGTTCTGGAACTCCAGCAGCATGCTGTGCTATGAGAAGGCCCAGCTCCTTTCCCCACAGTTGGTCCAGCTTGGAACCCCACTGTGAGAGATCAGATGGGGAGGACACTCAAAGTGCCTTGGTAGGGAAAGGCATTGGGAAGCCCACGCCAGAGGCAGCCCAGCTAGAGCAGCGGCCCTCCGCTCAGCCTGGTGCGGCCTCGGGGCGCCCTGCGCGGTGCTGGTGTATCGATCTGGGGCAGGGCCGTGGCTCAGCCTCCTTGCTCTCGCTGTCTAGGACAGAAGCCAGTCTCCTTCCCTACCTGCCGCTCTTCTTCCTCTTCCACTTTTCTCATCTTTTTCTCCCCTTTGCCCTGCAAGGGTTTCTTTTGCTGGCTCTGCAGCTCCTTAGCACACTCAGAGCTTCGCCCACCGCTCTGGACAAGCTCTGTCCACTCTTAGGGGCATGGAGGGAAAAGTGGACATGACTCCAACAGCTTCCGTGCTTCCTTCAGAGATACTGGCAGAGTCTACGGGAGCTGCCAGCCTGTGTCCCAGCCCCCAAGGGGCCTGGGGTCTGGAATATGGATCAGAGAGGCCAGGAACCCTTCCGTGCCTGCTTCTCACCTAAGGACGCAGCTGGGGTTTGGAATCAAAATGACAGCCACCTGGGGGACCGACTTAGCCCAAAGAGCCTAAGCTGACCCACAGGACCCTCAAGAGTGGGGGTCAGTCCATCCCTGGGCATCCTGATGGCCAGGTCTTGAGCCTGTCCCTGATCAAGGGCTCAGGAATTCCCTGGAGGTCCAGTGGTTAGGACCCTGTGCTTTCACGGCCGAGGGCCTCGGTTCAGTGCCTGGTCGGGGAACTAAGATCCCACAAGCTGTGTGGCGTGGCCAAAAAATAAATTAAAAAAAGATCAAGGGCTCACTTGGCCTAGACGGTTCTCTTCTCAAGGCAGGTGCCTGCTTGGAGTATACCGCAGACAAAACACTACCGATAGGGGAGCAAACAGCCCCTCTGGTTAAACAGAGAGTCTAGTTCGGCTGGAGAGCAGTCTCTGCAGGTTTCCTCTTGTGGCCTGTTGTGCCCAAGAGTTGGGGGGGTGGGGCTTGAATTCTGCAGTGAGTCTGCTCCATTGGGCCCAGTTTCTGAGAGGAGGCTAGAGATGGCATCACGCTATGGAGGAGGGGCGAGCCAGAGAGAGGCCCTGGGCTCTGCAGCTGACCTGGTGGCAGACGGTGGCGGTACAGGGCTGTGCTTGCTCCATAGCCACCTCCAGGGTAGTAGTTCTCAGTCTTAGCATGCATGAGAGTCACTTGGAGGCCTCACTAACACACAGGTAGCCGGGCCTCACCTAATTCTGATTCAGCAGTTCTGGTGTGGGGCCGAGAATCTGCATTCGCCCCCAAGTTCCCAGGTGATGCTGCTTCTGGTCAGCGGACCCACTTTTAGAACCACTGATCTAGAGACTAGAGGAGTAAATTCCTAATCTCCTTGAGAATCTGAAGTTATGGATCATCTTTGCAGAAAAATATACGCATACAAAATTTTACAGACAACTCGCAGAATGGTTCCCAGGCACCTCTTAGACCTCAGCATAAGGCCCTGATTGAGAAAACCACATTGGTAAAGGCCAAGGTCAAATGGAGACACCACTTAGAGGACATGCAAAGGGCAGAAAGAGGATACCTGGTTAGCTGTATTTCTGTCATAGAGAAGAGGCCACCAGGTGAGCACGATGGAGAAGTTGCAGGGCCTGATGGGAGAGTATGACTCTGGGAGGCAGAAAGCCTGGTTACTAGCTCAGCCTTGACCACCAGTGCCAGAATGGCCAGGCCCACATCTTCATCTGTCAGATGAATGTGAGGAGCTATCCCAGCCCCTAGGTTCCTTCTAAGATCTTAACTCACAAGGTCTTAAGGCACTGCAAAGTCACAAGACCTTGAGATTTTTAAAACCTCAACTTGTACCCCAACCAGAGCTGAGACATCCTAGCCTGGCTGGGACTTGCTTCCGGAAATTGAATGTTGTAAATCAGCAGGTTTCGATGTCTGGCCATATTGGGCTAGGATTTGCTTTATTGGATGGGATTAGTGATTTAGATCCTCCTAGGCAGAGACAGGCTCTGAGGAGCCAGAGGCTGCCCTATGGGAGCAAGGGCTGCCTGGAAAGCTCCCGTGTCCCAGCCCCCTGGAGCCCAAGCTCAGGACAGCCCGGAGAGAAGAAGTGAGGCTGTGAATCTGTTGGGATCATTCCATTTCCTGCCCTGATGGAAGAATGAGATAGGAACAAGATAGACTGTGAAAATGAGGGAAGGCAGTTTCCACGTGTATGTCAGAACCACCCTGGAGAGCCGGAAACCCTTGCTCTCTGGCCGGTGCTGTTGCTCGGAACTGAAAGGTCCATTTCCAAAATGACACCCAGCACAAAGGGTCTTCAGCCCAGGACACCAATAAGCACTAGAAGCAGCCACTGCTCGCTTTTGTCACGGGCCTCTAAGTGGGCAGGAAAGATCAAGTCGAGGGAACCGTTTGGAGGGACAGTGTCAGACCTAGGTGACTGGTCACTAGAGGTGAAGGATGGAGGGTGGGACAGCAGAAACTCAGAAGGGCATGGCCTGCGCGGTTCAGCCATGGGGCTCTATGGTTTTAAAGTGCAGCAGGATGGACTAGTTGATTCAACTCAGTCAGTGGGACTTGAGTGCTACATGCTTGGGCCACACAGAGGTGACATTCCACCTGCTTGTTGGGGAGCCTTGGAGGCAGTCTTCTTCAGAGGCTCCAGTGGAGGTCAACAGTGTCCTGGAAGAACAAGAGAGAGAGAGATGGATGGTGATTCAGGACACCTGGCTGGTCCCCATGCTGGGGATGGTGTTTTCTGAGCAGGCTTTGAAGGGTGTGAGAAAGGGCATTCTAGAACAGTGGGTTCTGCAGTTAGCAAGTGTGCAGCCCCGACTGCTTAGGCTGTGTTCTGGAAACCCCAGTAGGTTTACAATGGGAAGTACTCGGCGGGGAGGGAGTGTAGGGGCATGAGTGGTGGAAGACCCCATCTGGGCTCTATCACGGCGGCCTTGCGTGCCTGGCCGGGGAGATTATGTTTTATGTCAGATGTAGTCGTAGCTGTGGAAGGTTTTAGGGCATCGGAGAAGTCTGAACTCCTTTGGGTTTGGGAAGAGGGTTAATGAGTCTGTTGGAAAGAATCTGTAGGATCCTAGGAGTTAGACAGACATGACTCTGAATCTCAGGCCTTTCCAATGACAGCCGGGTGACTCTGGCTAGACCACTTAATCATGAAGAGCCTCAGTATCCCCTGTTGTGAAAGGCCGAGAGTAGAGCTTCCCTCGCAGCAAGGTTTCTCAGCCACAGCACTGTTAATCTTTGGGCCAATGAGCCTCTGTCCTGGGCGCTGCCCTGTGCGTTGTAGGGTGTTGAACAGCATCCCCAGCCTCCATCCCCAAGCTGTGCTAAGCGGAATGTCTCCAGACACTGTCAATACCCAGAACTGCCCCGAAGCAAGAACCACTGCCTTACAGGGTGGTTGGAGGATCGGACACAACCTGAGTGAAGGGCCTAGTACAGAGCCAGGTGCCAAGGGTGCTGAGCTGCTGAGCACACTGTCGGCAGAGGGGAGGCCCCTTGGGAGTCTCACTGTCACAGTCCAGGTGAAACCAGTTAGGAGAGAAGGACGACCTAGCTGGACACGTCTAGGGGTGGGCCCCACAGGGTCTGCCCACCAACAGAAGGAGGAGCATAGGAACCTCCCAAGGTCCTAAACCTGGGTGGCTGGGAGGGCAGAGGTTTGACCCACAGGAGAGGGACCAGTTTAGGATGAAAAGCTGTGGCCTGGCCCCCTTGAGCCCAGGCTGCAGGTGGTCATCGAGGGCACTGCCCAGAGCAGCAGGAGGTGTGGAGCCAGGGAAGCTGTGTCTGCCAGAGGCTGGGGACCTCTGCCCTTCCTTGTGGTTCCTACACCCCCTGAAGCCCAAAGGCTGATTGAACACAAGGCCGCACATGGGGCCTGGAGGAGGAAACTCAAGTGTAGGGCACAAGAGGGAATAAAGGACAATTAGTGGATCTGGTGACCAGACATCCCCAGCTTCTGAGGGAAAGCCACTCAGAGAACCTTGTGGGAACCAGAGCTGCCAGCAATGGATTTTCCTCTTGGGCTGTTCTGTAGCAGACAAGCCAGCACCCCTCTGTCCTCAGGCTACCAGAGCCCAGGGCATGCTCCCTGGCATCCCCCCGAGGCCATGACATGGGGCAGATGCTGGTGGGCCTGTGGTCTTTGGTGGGGTCTGCTGGTCCTACCCCAGGGGCCCACGGAGGGGAGGCATGTGTGTGTTTTAGGGGGGCACAGGAGGTAAGCTGGTACATCTTTCCTGCCATAGGAGAAGGTCTTCAAGAGCGTGAGAGTTCTGAGTGCAGCTGCTTGTACGGCTAGGTGGCATGTTTCGGTACCTAAAACCTGTTCCCTGAGAAATAACAAACCACCCGTCGGACATCCCCCTTCCTCCCTCCCACAACTTCAAAAGAGAACTAAAAAAAAAAAAAAAAAGAGAGAAACACCTGAGAGACCAAATAGAGGCCTTACGCCCTCACCAACCCTGTGCCCTGGAGGAGAGAATCCCGTCCTGCATCATCTTCCGCCGGGAGCGCCCGCTCTCAGGAGCGAGCTGGCGTGGCCGCGCAGGGGAGCGTGTGTCTGTGTGTGATGTGCCTTCATGCGTCACTCTATTTATGTTGTTCGCAGCCCAACGGTAGCGGCCAGGGCAAAGTCCCGGGGTCATTTTTGCTACCACCGCCGCCTCCAGTGGCCAGACCTGTGCCCCTTCCTATGCCTGATTCCAAATCCACCAGCACTGCCCCAGACGGCGCCGCCTTGACTCCTCCATCACCTTGTAAGTGGACGATGAAACCGAAACCACAACGCCCAGCGTCCCCAGCCCATCCAAACAGTCTCCACTGCAAAAAGAAAAGCCCCCTCCCTCACTGCCAAAGCCCCCCAACCCAGAGTGCCACGGAGCCTCCCACCCAGACAAGAGCAGAGCTGAGCCCCCTAACCACGGCCTCCTGGGCCTTAGTTGCACCAGCCAGCACCCCACTAGCCCCCCTGCCCGCCCGCTGCTCCCAGCTGGGGCCCCTGGCCCAGGCCCCTTCCGGCGGGCGGGAGAGGGAGCACAGTGGGGCACACAGGCCAGGGGTGCTGGCCAGGGGGGGAGGGGGGAGGGGAGGCACAGCCATGCCATCTTCATGCCTAATTGCTGTTTTTTCATTTTTTGTTTTTTCGTTTTTTGATTTTTTTGTTGTTTCGTTGTGCCCCCCCCCACACCAAGAAAATTAAATGTGACCACAAGGCGACGCCACCACCATCCCCTTTTTGCCTTTGCCCCCCTCACCTCCATTCTGGGTCCCTCAGGCCTCTAAATATGCAGCAGGCCAGCCCCCGACCCCCTCCCTTCAGCCTTCAGTCTCACATTTGGTTTCTCGTTGTTCCTCTTTTTTTTTCCCCCCCTTCCCATCCCTCTCCCTTCCCTCAATTTCTTCCCCAGGTTGGATGTTCCAAGGACAAGGAAGGGCTCTGGGCCTTGGCTTACTTCATCTCTTTCTCTCTCTCTCTTTCTTTTTTTTTTTTTTTTAAACCGATGACAAATTTTGTCAAAGGGAAGAGAAAAATCTGAGTTGAGAGGCCCAAGCTAGACCCGACGACGCTTGAAGGACAGGAGAGGCGGAGGGTGGGCGGCGTGCCGTCTGTGGGACTGTGGGTGGGGGGTGGGCAGCGCTTCGGGCGCTCTGGGGGCTGGCAGGCCGTGGGCCAGGACTTCGGGACAGCGGCGGAAGGGGTGGCCCATCTCACCACTTTTCTTCGTCTCGCGCTCTCTGTCTCACCTTCTTTTTTCTTGGTTTGAGTTCTTTTCCCCTGTCCATCCTCTTCATGCCATCTTCTCATCCGCATCCGCCACAAGACACCAAGTCATGGTCATGGTCATTGGAGGTGGGCAGGGTGGGAGAGGGGGAGCCAGGCTGCGGGGTGGCTGGGGGCCACTTATGGACAGAATCTGGTGAGCACGGGGTCCCTGGGGTGTATCTGGTGCAGGGGGTGGTGGGGTGGGGGCTCCCAGTTAGCTGTGACACTCCTCGTCCTCTCTGGGGGCATCCTTCCTCCTGGGGGTGCAGCGCCAGTCCCCTCCCATAGGGCTCCAGCCAGACAGCCCAAGAAGAGCTCCTGGGTATTTGGCCCATTTGCCCCCCAGACCCTAGAACCGTTGCCCCGGTGCCCAAGCCCTGGGCCTTTGCCAGGCCCTCTGGCCTCCTCCTCGTCTTGTACCTCGGGTCCCGGGGAACAGCAGGACCACAGGACCTGGCTCATCCATCGAAGGAGGAGAGTGTGTGCCGGGCCTGAGCCTTGCCACCCCTGTGCCTGAGCCAGCAGCCAGCTCTCAGACCCCTCTCTGACCCTGACCCACCCAGCTCAGCCCTCTGTTGGGACCCTTCAGGTTTCCCAAACCACCGGCCCCGTCCTTGGGCCCAGAGTGGTAAGTGGTGTAGCACCCAACTAGGCACCCCCGTTGGAGGGGTGGCCTGGCTGAGATGGCCTTCTCCAAGCAGGATGGGGCCGGTCTGCCAGAACTCCCGCCCTCCCCGGCTCCCTCTTCTCCAGACCCAAGAGGGCCGGTAGGAAAGCGAGGGTATTTGCTTCGGGTGCTCTGGGACGAGGGGTATCCCTGGCCCTGCCTGGTGCCTGTTTAGGGGACAGAAGTGGGCCCATGGGGCCTCAGCTATAGCCTCCAGGGCCATGAAAGAGGATGCCTGGCTGCAACGGAGTGCCAGGGGTGGGGGACTGTGTGCTCCTGGTCCAGTGAGAGGAGGAGGGGGCCCCTCGGGCCTGTCCTTCCCACTGCCAGCTTAAGCCCGGGCAACATGGTCTAACCTAGTCTCTCCCTCTCTCAGCAGTCCCAAAGGGCAGTGCCCGGGCAGGCTCCAAGTCCTCACGGGGTCTCTCCCTCTCTCCCCTGCTCCCCACAGCATTCGCAACGACAGGCGCCTCCTCTGCCAACCGGTTTGTCAGCATCGGACCCCGGGACGGCAACTTTCTGAACATCCCACAGCAGTCTCAGGTAGGAGGCCCTGCCCACCAGGTGGATGCAGGCAGGGGTGGGGGCATCTTGGTGTCCGGGAGGAGGCAGGGATCCTTGGGGCAGTCCGGGAGAAGAGGCTGGGGCAGGGCTGGAAGGCTCAGGCTTTTGCATGCCCAGCTGAGCCTGCCTCCCCAGGCAGCCCCCAGGCCCCCTGGCTAATCAGCTAATTGGATAATTAGCTCTGACAGCCCTGGCCCTGGGGAAGGCAGCCAAGGACCCAAGGCTAGAGGCGCTCTGGGCCAGGCCTGGTGGAAGCAAAGATGGAAGCAGGAGGCTCCATCCGGAGGAGGACAGGGTCTGCCTTGTTGCTCTCCTTTTGCTCCGGCTGGATGCCCTAGCCCCTGGCCCTCCCCTCTTCCTTGGTTTTGGGTGGGCTGGGTTGGGGGTGGAGGAGGGACAGAGGCGGCCTGGTGGGCCATGTGCCCAGAGACTCTGGCACTGAGGGTAAGGCAGGGCTCAAAGCCGCCCTGGAGGGGCGGCTCCCCCACGTCCTGTGAATCCTGTTAGAGGGGAGGCCAGGCTGCTGGAGCCCCCAGTCCTGCTGCCATCTGCCCCCAGTTCCCACAAGGAAATGCCACCCCTCCAGCCCTCCTGCTGGAGGCCCCTGGACCTGGTTTTGCACAGGCATCTTTGCACACACTTGCACGCAGGTCCTCTCCTCCCTGTGCCTGTCCCCAAGAGGCTGGGAATAGCCTGTAGAGCCCAGGGCCCTCAGGGCACAGGGACCAGCCTCCGGAGCAGGGCAGAGGCAGCTTTTACAGTATGAGGCTTCTGGGGAATGGAGGGGAGGGGAGCATGCAAATACCTTTTTCTTTTGCGCATTTTACAAAAACACACCCTGTGAGCCCAGGGCCTTGGAGGCTTCCTCAGCCCTGGGAACACCTCTTTCAGCTTCTGCTCCCTCTTTGCTCTGAGGCCCAAGTCCAAAGAAAGTTGGTGGATGGAAGTTTTGTGTGTGTGGTTTAAGGTTTTGTTTTTTTCCCTTTTCCTTTCCCTCCCTAAAAAAAAAAAAAAAAAAAAAAAAAGCCAAAAAACGTTGTCAAACTTCAAACTTCAGAGCTCCCTAGTGGCAAGGAGGGGAGGGGAGGAGAACTTCAACCCCCTCCAGCTTCCCACCCCCTTTCCCCAGAGTCACGTCTGACCCGTCTGGTTTCCAGGAGCAACCAGACATGATGTAACACCCAGATGAACTTGAACTTGGGGGTGTTGAGAAGAAAAACAATGGCTCCGAGCAGGGGCTGGAGCCAGCCCCCTCCGCTCTGTGCCAGGGAGGCCAAGAGAGCCCTGCTGGTAGAGGGCAGGAGGGGGTGCCAGAGGAAGGGACAGCAGGAGGGCCTCCCCTCCTGGCTCTGGGCTGGCACCAGGCGGCAGGGCTCTGGTGCCCCTGCCTGCCCACCCTCCCTCGCGCTGTCCGCCCTGCAGCTCTGACTGTATATGCGCTTGCTCACTCTCGGGGACCACTGCCATGAGCCCTCCCCATTCACCCCATTTCCGCTTCCACATGCTTTCCCTTCTTCACTTTCTCTGCTCACTTTGCTTGGATGTTGGGGCCAACTCAGAATCTGAGGCAAGTTTGGGAAACAGTTTTTCTTCCCCTTGTTCCTACAAGGAGCCTTGGGCCGGGGCCCTGAGCAGGCAGGTGTGTCTGGGGATGGGGGTTGGGGGGCCGGAGTCGGACAAGCCGAGCGAGCGGGGAGCCCTCGGGCCTGGGGGCAGGCAGGCGGCTGCGGCGGGCGCAGGGGGTCCACTGGGGGGCGGTTTCCACAGTAACCAGTGACTTTAGCTGATCTCTGGAGCACCAGATGGAGAGAGAACAATAGAACGAGGGAAGAAAAGAGAATTTTACCAATTTTGTCATTCCCTGGGCAGCGTTTTTTACTTAGTTTTAATCAATTTTGGACCTGGCTCAGGAAGCAGGGAGGGGTGAGCAGAAAAAGCCGCTCCGTGCTTGCCAGCAGATCCCCCATCTCTGGGACCCGTGGGGAGGCACCGGGGAGTCCCGTCGGAGTTGTCTTTGTCCCTGACTCCAGGCCTGGAACCAGAGTCTTCCTCCTCTGAGGGGAGGGCCCCTCAATCTGAGCACGTCCCCCCCGCCCCCCGCCACTGTGCAGCTCAGGAGACCCCAACGGGGCCAGTCTGGGGCCTCGGCTTGGCCTGCCAAGGGCATTGAGGCCAAGCAGGTCCTCCCTGCACTGGTTGTCCCCGGCCTCTTCCCTCACAGGAAGGGGGAGGGGCAGGCTCACAGCCAGGGTGATGGTGTAAGGCTTCTGGTGTAGTCTCCCCTCGGGAAGGTGTGTGTGTGTCCCAGAGAACACTAACACCCGAGCCTGCAGGGACAGGGGGCTCACCCGGGCAGCTCCCCTGTTCCTCCGGCCAGGACCGAAGCCTGGGAGCTGGCGGCTGAACCAGCCCTCCCCCAGCCACTCTGAGAATGCCTCAGGCCCGGGTTTCCCCCACACCTTGCTAGGCCCCCATGAGCCTCCATTTGGCCTCAAATTAGTCGATGGGGTTGAACTTTGGGCAGGTGCTCCAGGAGCTCCATCAGAGGAGGGCAGGTCTCCTCTCTGCATGTTGTCCAGTGCATGGCAGGAAGTGCAGTATCTCTGCCCGCCCAGTAAATGCTAGCAGCGCCCCCAGTCATTGCGGCAGCCCCAAACCCCCGTGTTTCCAAATGCCCTCCATCTGCACTATCCTGTGTGGTGGCCACTGGCCACATGTGGCTGTTTAAAGTAAATAACTAGAGAAAAATTTAGTCCCTTGGTCACACTAGCCATATTTCAAGAGCTTAGAAGCCATGCGTTGTTAGTGGCTACTGCATTGGACAGCACAAACAGAGAATATTTCCATTGTCCCAGAAAGTTCTAGATGATCTCCAAGGCCCTGTCTTTCTTCTTTTTTCCAGTTTCATTGAGATATAATTGACATATAGCATTGTATAAGTTTAAAGTGTACAACATAATGACTTGACTTACATACATCACGAAATGACTGCCACGATAGGTTTAGTAAACATCTATGATCTCATATAACCAAGGCCCTTTCTAACTCTAAAACTTGATGTCTCCATCTCACGGTGGACCATGGCCTGCGGTTCCAAACCAGAGCCTGAGGGCTGTAGGCATAATCTGTGTGACCAAGACAAGTGTTTCAAATATTGGAAAAATTTCACATGAAATTGTCTGGACTTTCAAGCTTCTTTTTTTTTTTTTTTCAAATTAATAAATTAATTTATTTTTGGCCGTACCACATGGCATGTGGGATCTTAGTTCCCCAACCAGGGATCGAACCCGCACCCCCTGCATTGGAAGCTCAGAGTCTTAACCACTGGACGGCCAGGGAAGCCCCTCAAGCTTCTTTTGAAAATTTGGCTGATCTAGCCACCCTAGGCCCTCACCCTGATGTGGCAGCCTTGGCCACAGCCTTGGAAAGGTGCTGGTGTCCTGGTCACCACAGACCCTGCCTCCCTGTGAACACGCCACACATAGCAGTTAGGAGCATTGAGTCTGAGCTGCCCCCTGCATTTGAGTCCCAGCTTGGCCCTGTGGGCTGTGTGGCCTTGGGCAGTTCAGCCACCCTCTCTTCACCTGGCTTCTGTGCAGGGTTGGAGTGAGGATAGAATGAGTCCGCACCAGGTGCATGCTCTGTAGTTAGCTCTGCTTGGCCTCTGCAGATCTGAGTCTGTGACCCTGAGCAGGAGAGAGGCCCCAAGATGCATTTTCAGGGACCACCCACCACCATTTTGCCCTGAGGGTACCACCAGACATACCCAGGCACTGTAGACCATAGAGGAGAACCCCCTGCCCCGCCCCTTGGCCATGAGGTGGGGCCAGAGCCTTTTGTGGAGGGTTCTGCCAGGCAGCCCAGTTCCCAGGGGTCCACCCTAGGTGTGTTTTGTACTGAGTGGCTGCCAGAGCCTGTTTGTGGGAAGGCGGCGCCCCCTGCTGGCACCCTGAGGGAAGCGATGCCCACCCGAGGGAGCCTCAGGTCTTCCACAGGGCGTGGCGCCCAGGAGGGTAGAAGATCAAGCCCACTGGGCTACTGATCCCTTCCCCCAGGCCTGGTACTGCTAGGGACTGAAGCCATGTGGTACCCACCCCTCCCCAGACTTTCAGGCTGTGGGACCTTAGCTGAGCTATGCAGATGGGAATTTCTGCTTTTAATCCAAAGAGACAGAAAGAAAACTCAGCAAGAAGCTGGGCTACCCCCACGCCACTCCCCAAACCCCTCTGGGGACAAAAGCTGTAGCCTGGCATCCTCCCCCACCCTCCAGGACCCCCACAAAAACCTAAACAGTTGGAAACATGGCCAGATCCCAGGTCTGTGCTTGTGCCAGTGCCAGCCACGGGGTTCACCCGCTGGGCACGTTACCCACGAGACGGCCAGCTGGACTCTAGCACCGGAGGCAGGGTCTCCTGGGGGGTCAGGATCCCCATAGGAGGGACCGACAGAGTGGGGATGTACCTCTGCACGAGGTGTTGGTGTCCTTGGCTCTGCTGGAGCTGGACCCTCCAGGGGCCTCAGGAACCAGCCTGGAGTCACAGGACCAGGTGGGAGCAAGAAGGGACTTGCCCCTGCTATTCTCAATATCGCCTCTTTTTTCGTCCCATTTCAGTCCTGGTTCCTCTGATAAGATCGACAAAAGAAATGGCAAAATGAAAAGAAGAGGTTCCTCAAAAGGGGGGAGAAGAAATTTTGAGACGTGGAAAAAAATCCCCCAGCCCAGCCCAGCCCCACCGAAAAGCAAAAATTAGACGTCGTCAGCCACTCAGCCCTTCTCTCCTCCAGCCCGGGGACCCCTGCAGGCCCCCAGAAGCAGCTCAGTTCTCGGAGAGCCTCAGAAGAGGTCTCGGTGGAGCTGTGCACCAGCAGCCAAGCAGAAAGAAACATGCGAAACGGACTCTGTCAAGTAGAGGACAGAAAGAAAGGATGCAGAACTGCCTTCCTCCCCCCACATCCCGTCCCGGCCTTCTGGGGAAGGAGCAAAATCCCCAAACAAAGCAACCAGCACAGTTCTGAAGGGGCCTGTCCCCCACCCTCACCCTCCCTAGGGGAACCCCACCCTCGACTAGGGCCGGAGCTTCACTAGGGAGCTCAGAGGACCGGCTTGTAAAGATGATGGGGTGCAGATCCAGAGGGCTCTCCCCTCCAGACTCCACCCCCTCCCTCCCTCACTGCCTTTGCCTCTGGCTTCTTCCCCCAGCTGCTCTGGAGCGGGTGAGGCAGGGTAGCCTCGCGATGTCCCTCTGCCCCACCCTCGGGCTAGAAGCCCCCCAACCCCGGCTGGGCAGGGGGCATCTCCCGGAGCTAGTTTTGTGCTCCCAGAATGGAGGGTGTTCTACCACCCGACCCTGAGCTGCAGGGGCAGTTCCCCGGGCCCCAAACCCCTCTGTACAGTCCATAGGAAAAGGTCGGAATGCTCTAGACAGCCCATCCCAGCCTGGGACAGGTCCCTCTTCCCTCTCTCCCAAGGCAGGCCAGGAAGGTCACCGTCCTGACATGCTACACGTGAGGGGAGGTGGGCCCCAGGTTGCCCCCACACCCCAGCCCCGCATGCAGGTGCCCTCGCTCCGCCCCATCGGTCCCTGCCCCTGCCCCTACGCAGACAGCCCTGCTGTGGCCGGGCCGGAGAGTGGAGCAGAAAGGGGACCCCGGAGTCGAGCGAGGAGGACGAGGCAGCCGCCGCTGCCGTTGGCTAAACCGCCACCCGCGCTAGGTAGGCGTCCTGCTTGCCGACTTTCAGTTCCTTTGGAGGGTGTTGGGTGTCGTCCTTTTTCAAAAGTGTTTTGGAGCTTTCTCTGCCTCCCCTTTCCCCCACGCCACCCCCATGGCCACTTCTCTCTGGATTTCAGCTGTAATGTCTTTACTCTTTATTTAGGGGTGGGGCATTCATTGTTTCGGTCTTTTGCTGTTGCAATTGGGAACTCCTCCATTTGAGCAACTTGGGAACAATTTGGTAGCACACCACAAGAAGTAGCTCTCCCCCACCACCACCACCACAGCCCCCTCCTCCCCCAAGGGATGGTTGGGGGCCTGTCCAGAGGGTCTTCAGAAGCCCCCCTGGGAGGGAGGGGAGCAAGAGCACGCCCAGCCCGCCTCCAGGGTGTGACTTGGCCCCTCTGGCTTGTCTTTCTGTGCCTTACTCCCTCCTCCCTGCATCTTGGCCCCCTTCTGGAGTCCTTGTGCCTCTCTCTCTTTCTCTCTCCTTCTTAACTGTATGAAAACACAAAGCACAGGTCAGGATCCTCTGAAAGTCAATCAACCCAACGTTGCACCACATAGGGGTGGGTTATGGGCTTTATTTATTGTGAATCTAGTTTGTGAGGCTGTGGCCCCAAGCAAAGGGAGGGAAGGAGGGGAGGGAGGTGGCTGGAGAGGAGAGGAGAGCTCTTACCTGGGGCAAAAGGGGCCAGCTTGAGTGGTGCCTCCTCCCCAGCTGGAAGCCACAAGGTGGCTGGCCCCAGGGGTGGCTTTTGTTGGAAGTTGAGCGAAGCCCCTCCCCCATCCGCGTGCAGCCCTCGAGGAGGACCGGGTCTGAGAAGCAGGGGATAGGGGAATCCGCGGGAGCCTGGGGGTCGTGGGGAGTAGGGCGGGGGGTGGGGGGCCGGGTGGGCCGGGCGTGACGCGCGGTCAAAGTGCAATGATTTTTCAGTTTGGTTGGCTAAACAGGGTCAGAGCTGAGAGGGGAGCAGAAGGGACCCCTGCCCCCCTGCCCGGCCGCACACGCCCCTTCCCTCGAAGACAATCGGGGCCGCGGGCGCGGTGGGTCCTCGGGGGCGGGGGTCTGCGGGGCGCCCGCCCAGGCGAGGTCGGAAGCTGCAGGCCAGCTGGGCCGGGGCGGGAGCGCGCCCTGCAGGGCTGCCGGGGTGGGCACGGGGGTTGGGGGCCGCTCCTTTCCTAAGTGTTGTTGTGAGGGGCAGGCGAGGGGCGACGAGGGCGACAGGAGATGTGGGGACGTGTTAGAAGAGAAAAAACCCACAAAAAATATATATGGGGGAAATGAACTTTTTTTTTTTTTCATTGAACCAAGTGCAATGCATCAGAGAGTTTTCCTATCTTTGTATGTTAAGAGATTAAGAAAAAAAAATTCTATTTTTGTTGTAATGTCCTCGCGGCTCTGGGGACGCTAAAAGAACCGGGCCTGCCCCGCCTTGTGCGGGGGTAACGAAAGCTGAGTGTTTTTTCCTTTTTTTTTTTTTTTTTGTTCTTTTTTTTTTTTTTAAGTCGTTTTCCTGCGTTGACGAGGATGATCTGGGGTTTTTATTTGTTTCGTCGTTCGTTCTCGGTTTCGGTGGGAGGGCTGAAGGAAACGTTCACATTTTAGAATTGAAAAATAAAAAAACAACACCTCGACATTAAAAAACCAACACAAGATCAAAAAGGAAAAGGACGAGAGAAAATTATTTTAAAGATAATTCAACATAAAAACCCTGGTGCTTCTTACATTATAAAGTACGTTTTAAAAAACCCACAAACTATTATACATAAGTTTATGAATCAATTAAATATCCTGCACTTGTTAGGAACACGCATATCCCTTCTTTGTTGAGTTTAACGGAACGGGACAGCGGCGTGCGCCCGGCGGCGGGCTGCTCTGGCCGCGGGTCTCCCCGGGCGCCCCCTCCCCGGGGCCCAGCGCCCCCTCCTCGCCCCATCCCCGTCCGGGCCCGGGGGCGCGGCGGCGGGTCCCCAGCCCCTCCCCCGCAGAGGTCAATGCCAACGAACAAACGTCCCCTCCCTCCCTCTCCAACCCGAGCGTCCTTCTTTGAGCCAGACGCCAACTTGACCCTCACCAGCATTATCAGGAGCGCGCTCAGCAAGTTGGTAGTTTCTCCCCTCCCCCGCCCCCCACCGCTTCCCCGGCGCCCGCGACTCAACATCACCCTCCCACCCCCACCCCGGTCACCCTCCGGGGAGTACGGGGAAGGCTCGACGCTCCAGGACAGGACCAGCCAAGCTGACAGGTCGATTCGCCCAGGCCCGCGCACGCACGCACGCACGCACACGGCCCCGCACACAGCCCCATCCTTACCCTGCAACCAACCCCGTCGACTGCCTTACACACCCGCCCCCGCGCTGGCCGGCCGACCTAGTGCCTTGTTCTCACCCCCGTGCTGGCGGAGCGGACGCCGCGCTCTGGGTCCCAGAGGGGCCGGGTGGCTCAGACGACCCACCACTTCCCCACCCCGACCGTGCTGAACGGACACTCCCCCCCGACACACACACACACACACGAGAGAAAATAAAGGAGCAATAAAGTCACGAGAACTTTCGTCCCCCAATCGAGAGCCCGAGGGGCACCCCAGCCCCGCCTCTGCTCCCCCCCACCCACCCTTGGGGCGCCCCCCTCCCCCCGCAAGCCAGCCTGGGCCAGCCCCGCTTCGGCCCCGGGAGATCCGTGCGCCCGACCAGCACCAGCATCGCGGACCGCAAAGGCCGCCCGTCCCGTCAAACAAGTTTCTTCTTAGGCTAAGAAACGCAGTATATACGAGTATCTCTATATATAGTACTAATGGATTTGGTGTGCTTCCCCCTTAGCGTCCCCGTCCCTCCGCTCCTCTTCCTTCAGCCTGGTCTCCCCCTCTCTGCCCTCCACCCCCGTCTCTGCACTGAGATACATAAGAAACAAGGGTAGTTTACTGTCTGTTTTGTTTTCTGGGTTTTCAGTGTCCTAGCGGAATGCAAGTAGGCAGCCAGCCCGTACGTTCCCTCTCCGCCCCGCCCCACCCCAACCCGCCCCCGTCACTGCGCTTCTGTTATACCATCTTTGCCTGACTCTCTCCGGCTTCTCCATTGAATGGCTAATGTGTATGTGAAATAAAGAAATAAAGAAAAACAAAAGCAAGAGCGCCTGAGCCTTCGCTAACGCGATCGTGCGGGACAGTTTCGGGATCGGTGGGGGGGGGGGGGGGCCGCCGCATGGATTCTGCGCCTCTCTCCTCCCGCCAGGCCGGCGGCCGCTACCGTCGAGGAGCGCGTATCTCTTGGTCTCCGGGAGGGGGCGCCGGTGAGAAAGGAGTAGGCTCTCCGGTCCCTCCCCACCTCCCTCGGTGACCCCAGCACGTAAAAATGCGGCACCACTTGGGTCCGATGACCGCTCCGATGACGTGTTGGTTCCCGGGCCTCTCCCCCGGGAGGGGTACGCGGACAAGGCCACTTCCAGCGGGCGGTGGGCGATAAAAGGGTCTGCAGGGCCCCTGGGGGCGACGGTCGCCCTTCCAGACCCCCGGGCCCTTTCCCCTGTAGGGGACTCTTCACTGGTCCTTCTTCGGGGGAGTTATCTCCAGAGCAGGCGCTGAGCGTCGTCCGCCCCTTCCTGGACGGCCCTGGGCTGAGTTCCCAGTGCCCTTCGGCTCAGAGGCGACACCGTGGAGGTCATCTCACCTCCGGACTCACAGCCGCTTTTTCTGTCTTGATGGGTCGGCCCGCCCCACCGGGGCTGCCATCGGGGCCGCCTGGGGGCGCGGGCTGCGGGCGCGCCACCACCTCGGCCTTGCGACAAGGCCCGCGGCGGGCGCCGTCGTCCAGGGCTCGGTGCGCCGGCCGTTTGCGGGGCCCTGGAGGGGCGGAGCCTGCGGCCAGAGCCGCTGCCTGGTCGCGCAGCAGCCGCACCAGGAAGCCAATGTATTTCATGGCCAGGCGGAGCACCTCGTTCTTGCTCAGCTTCCGGTCGGGCGGGTGCGTTGGCAGCAGTTTCCTGAGCTCGGCGAAGGCGCCGTTCACGTTCTGCTGCCGCCAGCGCTCCCGACTGTTGGTGAACACGCGCCGGGCCACCTTCTGGGGCTGGTGCCCTGAGGACAGGAGTGGCAGGGTTGGCGCCATGGCCCGGGGGAGGCAGGCACCCCTACCTGCCCTTACTCCAGACTCCCAGCACCCTCATGGGACTTCATCCCCGGCGGGGAGCTGGGCCTTTCTCCACCCAAGGGATACACACGTAGGATCCACGTGTAGCCCTCCTGCCAGTTAGCAGCCCCCGCAGCCCCACCTCTAAGCTGCCTAGACAAGGACTGTCACAGGCCCAAGCTGCAGACAACTGAAGCCTTCTGTACCTCTGTCTACACCTTGATGTTAAGGGCTGAAATTCTCTAGGGAGTGTGGCTGCCGGTCCGGGGAGCTGTCCCTATGGTCCTCATTCTCATTCTGAGAGTTTCTCTCCCAGTGATTGTGGTGCCGTTCATGTCTCAGGTGGCCTTGTGAACTCCTGGTATATCTAAATGGCTGTGGTGTGTGATCATTGCCGTGTGGTTGTGTGGCTAATTCCTGTGTGGCCATGGACCTCAGTGGCTGTGGTTGCGGTCCTGTGACTCTCTCTCTTGTGTGGCTGTCTCTTGGATGGTTGCTGTCCCGTGGCTGTTTCCTGTGTGCCTGCGCATGTGCGTGGCTGTCATTTTGAAGCCCCCATGCCATGCTGTGTCTTGCCGCGACCCTTTGTGGCTCGTTGGGTGGCTGTGCTTGTGTGGAACTGGCCATTTTTCTGGGGTTTTGCACGTGGGCGTAACCTGCCTGAGTACTGAGCCCCTGTGTGGGCTGTCCTGTGTATGTCTGTGTGCGATGTCACATAACCTTTCCCTGCGGAAGGCTATGTGACAGACGTGGGCCCCAGCAGAGGTGGCTGGGCGAACACAAACCCATACTCACCCTCAGCCAGCTCCAGCTCACAATGGCTTGGTCTCCGCTTCAGCCGGCTGCTAGGGAAGATGCTGAAAGGTCCTGCCGGCCCAATGTAGAGGCTGTAAGGGGTCGTGGGTCACTAATGCCTTGTGGGTAAGGACCCTGACCCCGGATTCCCCCCAGGCCCCAGTCCCCCACTGACCTGTTGAGGAAGGGGTGAGGGTGGTAATGCAGGGCCAGGGGCGCTGGGGCGGTTCCCAGGGTGGAGAGTTGCAGCAGCGGGGGACGGAGGGTGCTTAGTTCCGTGGTGGCCATGGCTGCCCCTGGGGGCCTGGTGTGGCCCAGGCTGATCACTGGCACGCCAGGGGGCAGCCTGGGTGGCGAGGAGCCTCTGTGGCCCACCTCCTCCGCCTTTGGGGGCCCAGGGGAGGCAGGCTTTGGGGGCGGGGCAGGCACTGGGCTGGGGGCACACACCATCTTGGCCTTCTCGGTCATGGTGGGGCCCACCTCTGCCTGGGCCTCGGGCGGGCACATGGACCCCGAGGGGGTGCTCACCTGTGGGAGGAAGGAAGCCAGCGGGGAGGGGGGAATCAGAAGCCACCCCCCACCCTTAGCCCAACAGAGCCCTCAAATGGGAGGAAGACTGGAGGGGGTGGCAGTTCAGTGGGCAAAGGCAGATGCAGGGTGGGCCCAGAAACTACCAGGACATGGGAGGGGGTCCAACACAAGGACAGGAGGTGCCCACTGAGGTGCTGGGCAGCACTGAGCTCAGCAATGCTGCTTCTGAGCTGTCTGTGACCCATGAGGCCTTAGTTGTAGAGCCCCTGAGCAAATTTCCCTTCTTCCAGAATCCCCTCTCGCCTGGAGCCTGGAGGGAAGGGCAAGGCAGGGAGCCCATGATGGACCCTTTGACCACAGGGTGCCCCTTAAACCCTCAGATCTGATCCCAAGACCCTTCATGGACACCATGGACCTTGGAATCCCTCCACGATTGACTGACCCTTCACTGATCACTGCTCCCTGGCTGACCATGTGGCCCTCAGCTATAACCCTGAGGCTCTTCCCATTGTCTCCATGTCAGACTCTGAAAGTCCTCCATAATCACTCCAGTGACCACGCCCCCACCCGCTGAAAATGTCCCCTGTGACCCCACTGCTGACATTGACTCCAGATGCTAACCCTACTGCCCAGCACAGTCATGCCCCAATCCTCCCTCTGGCTCTTGTGTCCTCCCCACCCCCCATCAGTATCCACCCCTTTGCACCCTGCTTCCATATCCCTGTTCACTCTTGGCCTCATGGCCTGGCGTGTCCCAGCAATGTCTGGGATTCCTGGCCCCTCTGCCCTGTCTTCCCTAGCTAGGCCTAGTCTCTCACTTAGTGGGCCCCCTAGATGAATGAAGGAAGGAACGAATGAATGAATGTAGGCGGGTCCGGGATCCCCCAATTTCAGGCCCACGCCACTCTTACCCCAGCACTGCTCCGGATGCCTGCTGATGGCCGTGACTCTGTCCTTCAGGTCCAGGATGTGGTTCCGACTTCAGGCAAGGCACCGCCGCGCGCTCGGGCCTCTGCGCTGCGTGCTGCTGGCGGCCGGAGGCCCTGTTTGGGCCGCAGCATCAGGCCGCCCCGCTTCCTTGGCTCCCAAGGGCCACCGCGGCGGCGGTGGCAACAGGGTAGGTCCCTCCAGGGAAAGTGAGCAGCTCCGGGCCGCCTGCCCTCTCCCCGCCCCTGGCGGCCGGGTTTCCTCCCTCTCACCCCTGGCGCAGCGGCCAGAGGATGCTGGGCCAGTGCAGATAAGGGCCTGGCTGCCTGGCCGTGCCTGATAAGGAGCCGGGCTGACCCCGGAGGAAACCAGCGGGCGGGGATCTCCTAGCGCGGGCCTCAAGTCCCCGCCCCCAGCCGGCACATGCAGGACTGACTGTCACCCCTCAAGGCCTCACCTTCCATCCCCCCAGGCACTGAAGGATCCCAGCCAGGGTGCACACCCCTAGGAGTGAGGTGCCCAGTTGCATGCAGAAGGGACACTGAGGCAGGGATGGATGCAGTGGTCCCTATGTCACTTGGGTCTGTCCTCCAGCTTTGAATACCCCTTGCTGTGTCCGTGCTGATGGGGGTGGAGGAGAGCTCTTTCCGGCCCTGCTGGGGCCTCGTGACCCAGGGGCCCCCTTCTCTCCTCACCCTGCCTGGTTCCTCTTTCTACAGAGTGCTTCCCCGCCTTTCTGCCAACCCCACCCTGGAGTGGGGCACTGACTGGAGGGCAGTTCTGACAGTTTGGCCTTGGGTGTCCAGCCTAGGCAGGTGTCTTGGGCGCCCCCCCCTCCCCGTGCACTATCCACACCACCTTTCCAGGCCCAGGAGGGTGAGGGGAAGTGCCGCAGCTGGGGGAGATTTCCTCCCATGCCAGAGCTGGCAGAACCTTCTAATAGGTGCCTCCCCAGCAGGTCCCCACAATCCTGGGCCTCCACGTCACAGGATCACATAGCCCCAACTCAGAGGTCCTTGGCCCTCATCCCACAGTGGGGTCCACTTCAGGGTGGACAGTGATAAAGAGGCATTGGGTAAATATCTTGGAATGGTGGTAAAGCTCAAGTTCCTGCTGGGCCTCACAAAGGGAGGGGTGCTGGGTACCACAACGTAAGCAGTGACACTGTCAGCATAACACTGTCCCTTATCCCCAGCAACCTCCCAGCAGGTCAGTCGTACTTTGCCCAGTGCATATCTGGGCGACTGCAGGAGCCCCAGGCAGGCCCTCAGCTGCCCCCCAGCACCGAACTATCGCCCCGCCACTCAGGAATCAGTTGAAGCCCAGGACCCCACAAGCAACCTTCCTACTGTCCCAGGGAAGCAAGAGTACAGTTCTAAACATACGAGTTAACTCTGGTATCCCTACAAGGTGGGTTCTGGAATTAGGTTCATTTTACAGATGGGGATGAAACAAGGTAAAGGGTGCTTGCAGGGTCCCACAGCTACCACGTGGCAGGGTGGGGATTCTGCCCCAGGCCTCTTCGTTAACGCTGCCACCCGCCCCTGCCCTGGGGGGAGGGGTTGCAGCAGGCTGCCGGGTGCCTCAGTGTGCGAGCCCGAGGGGCCGCAGGGCAGGAAGCACCTGGTCTGGAGCGGATGCATGAGGCGCCTGGTTCCGGTCCGGCTTCCGCCACCGGGGCCCTGGCGGGAACTGGGCCAGAGAAACCAGGCGGCGAGGTGGCGGCGGCGGGGGCGCGAGTCCATAAGCGGGCGCGGGGTCTAGAACACCAGCCTGCGCGCGTGCCTGCGTCCAGGAGGCGCGCCCACGCTGGGAGGGTGGGAGGAAGGGGAAGGGGGTAAAGGTCCCTGCGGGCGTGAGCGCACGGCTGCCGCCCCGTGGCCACCTCGGGAATGGCAGGCGCCAGCAAATGGGTGGCTAAGCACCTTGCAGGAAGACGATCAGCTCCCCACCTCTCCAATACAGACAGAACACTCCCGTCAGAAACAATGACAACACTTCATTCGGGCAGGGACAAACACAGCCCAGATGCACAGAGCTCCCCAAGGGAGTCAAAACAGATGGACAGAGGAACAGACCTCAGACAAGCAGCTGAAGAGATGGACAGAGCCCCTCCAGCAGATGGACAGACACACCACAGGCAGCCTCCCCATTCAGACAAATGACAGTCAGGGGAAGGTGAAAAGTCTTTATTGGCTCAGTCTTCGCCTGGACCAGCAGCAGCCCCAGGCCCAAGGGGGTTCTGATCGGGGGCCTCTGGACAGTCAGTGGGGGTGGCTTCAGCAGTGGCCTTGGGTGTCAGGGGGCTATGCGAGTAGCAGCACTGCTCCCCACGCTGGCAGGTGCCCTGGTGGGAGTATGATGGGTGTGAATGAACCCTGGCCCGGAGCTCAGCAGCCTCTGCTGGGTTCCCTCCCTGGATGGGGAGCTCACTCCCACACACTTGCCTGGCCCCAGTTCTCCCAGCCCTGCCTGCCCATTGGCCCAGCCCTGTTGCCAGGAGGCGAACCCATGTGTGTTTCAGTGGGGGCTGGGGGGCCCCTCACCTCCTTGAACCTCTTGCAGGGAAATGTCTTGAGCTGGGCAGCCCGCTGGGCCAGGTCCTCCTCCGGCTCCTTTCGCTTATTCTGGAGCAGCTTGCGTCTCTCTTCCACAGCTTTGCCTGCCGCCTTGCCTCTGCGTAGGGAGACGAGTAGCGGAGGCTCCGTCTGGCCTCTGTGCCCACTCCCCCCAGCCCAGCCCCGCCCCCATCCCACTCTCACTCACCGTGGCCGGGCGCGGGGCCGGGGACCCCAGTTGGCCTCGGGGTTGGCCTGGAAGCGCTTGAGTCCTCGCTGGCGGGAGCTGGGGTTGGCATCGTCCCGGATGGTGAAGTTGGCCTGCAGCCTAGGGAAATGAGGGTGGGGGCTGAAGGGCATCTACCAGGCAGGCGGGCACACACCGCCCAGGCCACCTGCCCACCTCAGTGCAGCTCAACGTACTTTGGGAAAACTGTGTCTGCAGACGTCAGGTTTCTATCATTCATTTAATAAACATTTTTCAAGTGCCTACGGTGTGCCTAAAGTCTGCTGCCAGTAAAGCTGACATTCTAATGCACAAGAGAGGCAAGCAATGGGGCAAATCAGAAATCAGCAAATTATAACGTGTGAGGGCATGAGATTAAGAGTTTTGGGGAAAAGAGCACGGTAGAGGGAATGGGGAGTCTGGGAGCCATGCAGAGGCCCTGAGGAGGGGCTGTGCCTGGTGAGTTTGGGTGAGGAGGCCAGTGTGGAGTTGGGTGGGTGGGTGGTGGACGAATGAGGGCAGGGAGGTGAGGGGGAGATGGTGCAGGGCCTGCAGATAGAATTGTTCCTAGTGAGTCAGGTGGGAGCCACGGAGGGTTCTGAGCAGAGGAGGGACGGGATCTGACTTGTGCTCACAGGTGCCCTCTGGCCACTGCGGGGGGGAACAGAATGTGGGGGGAGGAGAGCTGGGGGACCAGGGTGAAGGCCACTGCACTGGTCCAGCTGAGCAGTACTGGGGCCAGAATAGGGTGAGGGCAGAAGGGGAGGGAGAGAAGTGGATGGATTCTGGATCTCACTTGAAGAATGAGCGTGTGTCTGTGAGGAGAAGGGTCTGTGTCGTCTACTTCCCGTGCCTGCAGGCAGCCGTATCCGTGCCATGCCCCTACCTGGGCTCCACACTGAGAATGCGGAATGCCGGACTGGTCTCCGACAGGCGCTCCCGTTTCACCGGACACTCCTTCTCCTGGGAGGCAAAGGTCAGAGGTCAGAGGATGCTGGCACTGACCGTCCCCTGCCTTCCCAATTCCATCTGGTCAGGCCTGGCCTCACCCAGCAGCGCATGATGTCCCAGAGGACTGAGGAGGGGGCGTCCGTCTTCACGGCATTCTTACAGGCATGGGAGAGGGAGACCCGGAAGCCAGCATGGAGGAGGGCAGACCTGGGGACCGGGAGGGATTGTGAGGGGGAGGGGAAGGCTGGACCCCAAGGTCGGTGCTGACCTGTGAGTGTGACCCTTGTTTCACAGACTGGCATGGCTGCACGTCTCCTGGTGACTACATTGCCTGCATAATGCCAACCACCTTCACAGTAAGACTATCCCCGTGGCCAGGGCTCATGGCTTCCAAGAGCTGTTCTAAGCTCTTGTGCATGAGAAGCCCTAGACCGGGGTTATGTTTGACCTCCATTTTATAGGGGACTCCAGTCCAAGAGGGAGCCGACGTGCCCAAGGGCACCCAGGGGTCAGGCCGAGGCTCCACCCCGGGCCCAGCCTCACCTCAGCTGCAAGAGCCTGGGTGTGCTGCAGCGGATGGTGCTGCTCAGCTGGTCCAGCGTGTAGTAGAGAGGTACATCCAGGAGCTCCTGCCAGAGAGGACGGGATGGGTGTGGGGCAGACCGAGGAAGGATGGCTGGGCACCCGCGGGGCCTCCTCCCGGTCACGGCGCGGTCCCCACCTCGGCGACGACGCTCAGGACCCCGCGGATCCGCTCGGCGGTGTGGAAGCGGCCAGGGTTGGCGCTCACAGCCTCTAGGACACGGCCCACGAAGTCTAGGTCGTGGAGGGGCTCCGCCCACATGGGGCCACCAAGCTATGGACACACAGGGACCAGATAAGCAGGGATCAGGACAGCCAGGACCCCCGCCTCCCCCTGGCCTTTCCCCCCCGCACCCCCGCCCAGCCCCACCTGGTGTCGCTGCCCACAGTGCTCACACTCTGGGGCCACGGGGGGGCCGCAGGCTGCAGAGAACTTGACCCTGCACAGAGAGGGGTGAGGTCGGGGGTGGTGACCCTGGCTGGGATGCCCCCTTCACCTTCCCCCCCAGCTCCCCCTTGCTCACCGGCCACCGGAGGCTCCCGCTGCTTTCCCGAGGCGCTGGAGATGGAACGCCCCGCAGCCCACACACTGGAACACCAGCGCCTGCTTGCTGTGGGAGACCAGGGTGGCCACCAGTTCCTGGAATTGCCACCGCACCCCAACTCTTCCCTCAGGCTGACTGGGTCCCCTTTGGGCTCCCCAGGGCAGCCTTCCCTCCCCCCGCCCCGGGAAAGGCCCCGTGACCTCCCTCATCCATCACCCTTCCCTGCCCCAGGCTAACCTGGCCGAGGCCTTGACCTTGGCCTGGCCGGTGAAGACGCGAACGAAAATGCGCACGTAGAAGTCGGCGCTGATGCTGAGCAGGGGCACCACGAAGCGCTGGTAGCAGTTGGCGTGGAGGTCCAGGCTGTGCAGGACAATCCTCAGGGCCTGGCGTGGGGGGCGGGTGCCAGCCATCAGTCCTGCCCCCGCCGCCACCTCCCCTACAGGGAGCCCACACAAGGTGCTCGCAAGTACAGGGTCAGGGCCGGCTCCCCGGGTTCTCAGGCCAGCCCTGAGTGACCCTTGGCAAGTGAGAGCCTCAGTTCCCTCATCTATGAAATCACACCAGTCTGTCTCTTTAAGGCCCTGGCACTAAATGATTAAGGAAGGGACTTCCCTGGCGGTCCAGTGGTTAAGACTCCGCGCTCCCAGTGCGGTGGACATGGGTTCCATCCCTGGTCGGGGAACTAAGATCCCACGTGCCGTGCAGCACGCCCCGCCCCCCCCAAAATGATTAAGGAAAGCACAGGCCCAGTAAACCAAACCTCTTCCAACTAGCATTCTCAGCATGCCCCATGCTGTGTGATGTGGCACAAGGACCTGCATTCCTCTGGGCAGGATACTGGGTGCTGCGAACTACTGGGGCCTTCTCCTTGCCAGAGGCTGCAGTAAGACTCTGACACGGGAAAGGAGGCAGCATTTTCCAGACTGACCTGACAACAAGGTCCTTAAGGAACAAGGACAAGAGCCCTCCTTTCCCAGCCCCTCAACATAGCCAACCCAACCTTCTTGAATCCCCATAGCAACCTGGTGGGGTCTGGGTCATCATCATACCCATTTCACAGATGCAAAAACAGAGGCCCAGAAAAGGTGAAGTCACTTGCCCAAAGCCACCAGCAAAACTAGGACCTGAACCCAGAGCCAAATGCAAACCTGGAAAAACTGCCTTAAAAAATAATTTTGTGGGCTTCCCTGGTGGCGCAATGGTTGAGAGTCCATCTGCCTGCCGACGCAGGGCACACGGGTTCGTGCCCCAGTCCGGGAAGATCCCACATGCCGCGGAGCAGCTGGGCCCGTGAGCCATGGCCGCTGAGCCTGCGCGTCCGGAGCCTGTGCTCCACAACGGGAGAGGCCACAACGGTGAGAGGCCCGCGTACCGCCAAAAAAAAAAAAAAAATTTTGTGGACAACCCTGATGGCACAGTGGCTAAGAATCTGCCTGCCAATGCAGGGGGCAAGGGTTTGATCCCTGGTCCAGGAGGATCCCACATGCTGCGGAGCAACTAAACCCATGCACCACAACTACTGAGCCTGCACTCTAGAGACCGCGTGCCACAACTACTGAGCCCGTGTGCTGCAACTACTGAAGCCCACGCGCCTAGAGCCCGTGCTTGACAACAAGAGAAGCCACCACGATGAGAAGCCGCGCACCACAACAAAGAGTAGCCCCGGGTCGCCGCAACTAGGGAAAGCCCGCGCACAGCAATGAAGACCCAAAGCAGCCAATAAATAAATAAATAAGAAGTATAAAATTAGAGATGATAATAATAATAATAATTTTGTGGGAGTTCCCTGGTGATCTAGTGGTTAGGATTCCAGGCTTTCACTGCTACGGCCTGGGTTTAATCCCAGGTCGGGCAACTGAGATCCTGTAGGTCATGCAGTGCGGCAAAAACAAAAAACAAAACAAAAAACAAAACAAAGAAAAGAAAATTGCAAAGTTGTTGAAGTAGAGAATACTAGAAAGAATAATGTAATCACCCACTCTTATCCTGGGCAAAACTACTGCCCCACCCCACCCCCAAAGGACCATATTTGGCAGCCATGCTCTCAGGAACTATGCGGGTTAAAGAACGTGCTTGTTGGGACCTCCCTGGCGGCACAGTGGCTGAGACTCCGTGTTCCCAATGCAGGAAGCCCGGGGTCGATCCCTGGTCAGGGAACCAGATCCCACATGCGTGCCGCAACTCAGAGTTCGCATGCCACAGCTAAGGAGCCCGCCTGCTGCAACTAAGACCCAGCACAACCAAAAAAATAAATAAATAGATAAATATTTTTAAAAAAACAAAGAACGTGCTTGTCATCGAAATCCTGGGATGGATCTGGCCAAGCAGGTCTGGGGGTGGGAGGAGAGTTGGGAGGCCCCTCACCATCTCGTGGCAGGCCCGGCTCTTGAGGGCCATGGCCCCGTACTTGCTGTAGCATGTCTCCCCACTGTTCCCCGCCAGCACTGCCATGTCTGTGCAGGTCACACACAGCAGCCCTGTGGGGAGGGACCCGGCAGTGAGGACCCTCCAACACCCCAAGCCCTGCTCAGTACATAACCCCCCCCAACCCATCCCCACCCCGCCCTTGCATCAGGCTGGCCTCACCTCCTTCACTCACAGCCTGCACAGCTGCATCCAGGAAGGGGGCGGGGCTGCCATAGGGGTCCAGGTCAATGACATCAAACCGCTCCGACGCCTTCTGATGCTGGTACATCAGCATCCTAGGAGCGAGAGGGCCAGGTCCTCAATCCCCTGCACCAGGGACCCGTGCTGTCCCCTACACACGTTCACTCACACAATGTGATGGTTTTGGCCTGGACTTGGGGGCCAGCTGCGCGGCTTCAGATCCTGGCTTATCCATCTGCTAACTATATTAACTTTTCCTTCTTGGGTCTGTCTACCTATCCAACAGCGGCAATAATAATAGGGAATTCCCTGGTGGTCCAGTGGTTAGGACTCCGTGTTTTCACTGCCGAGGTCCTGTGTTCAATCCCTGGTCGGGGAACTAAGATCCCATAAGCCATGCAGCGCGGCCAAAAAAAAAAAAAAAAAAACCCAAAAACAGAAAAACAAGATGGCAATAATAGCCAATACTGATGCAGCACATATTTACCTGACACTGTTTCAAGCGGTTTATAAATGTATTAACTCATCTAATCACACAATCTTCCACAGATTTGAAACTATTGTTGTTCTTTGCAGGTGAGAAAATGCAAATGCTCCTGACCGTGTAATTTCTAACTGCAACCCTTCCTTCGCCCATCCCTTGTACCCTGTTATTTCACCCCTGCCTCCAGCACTTCTCACCTCTAGTTTACTACACAGTTTATTTATTTGTCATGATTATTGGTTATCATCTGTGTTTCCTATTAGATTCTTTTTTTTTTAAAAAAAAGATTTATTTACTTATTTATTTTTGGCTGCGTCGGGTCTCTGTTGTGGCACGCGGGCTCTTCGTTGGCGCGTGGGCTTCTCTCTAGTTGTGGTGTGTGTTTTCTCTCCTCTACTTGTGGCACGCGGGTCGCAGAGTGTGTGGGCTCTGTAGTTTGTGGCATGCGGGCTCTAGTTGAGGCGCGCGAGCTCAGTAGTTGTGGTGCGTGGCCTTAGTTGCCCCGCGGCATGTGGGATCTTAGTTCCCTGACCAGGGATCGAACCCGCGTCCCCTGCGTTGTAAGGTGGATTCTTTGCCACTGGACCACCAGGGAAGTCCCCCTATTAGATTCTAATATGGTCAAGAAAGCAAACATTTTTAATTCATTTATTTTCTGTAAAGGGTCAGGTAGTAAGTATTTTAGGCTTTTTGCGAGACATATGGTCCCTATCACATATTCTTCTTTTTCTAAACCTTTAAAGATGTGAAAAACATTCTTAGATGGCAGGCCATAAAAAAACAGGCGTGGGCCTCGCAGGTTGCAGTTTGCTGACCCCTGCATTATGAACTCCACAAGGTCAGGGATTTTGTCTGTATTGTTTACCGATGCAGTCCTGACAGGCAGAATGGCTCCTGGGGACTTCCCTAGTGGTGCGGTGGTTAAGAATCCACCTGCCAATGCAGGGGACATGGGTTCGAGCTCTGGTCCAGGAATATCCCACATGCTGCGGAGCCACCAAGCCCGTGCGCCACAACTGCTAAGCCTGTGCTCTAGAGCCCTCGAGCCACAACTACTGGGACCACGTGACACAACTACTGAAGCCTGCGTGCCTAGAACTCGTGCTCCACAACAAAAGAAGCCACCGCAATGAGAAGCCCGTGCGCCATGACCAAGAGTAGCCCCCGCTCACCGCAACTAGAGAAAGTCCACGCGCAGCAACGAAGACCCAACACAGCCAAAAATAAATAAATAAATTTATTTTTTTAAAGAAAGAATGGTGCCTGGCACTGGATATACACTGGTTCACTTGATTGAATAAAAGTACAAGAAGTTGAGTCTAAAATGGAGACCATAACGGTACTTATTTCCACCTCGGAGCACAAGCCACACAGGTATAATCAGTAACCCCTATAACATACAGCAACCCCTATAAAACTACTGTCCTTGTTTTATAGACAAGGAAACTCGGGCTCTAAGAGGCTAAGGCCACTCCCCCAAGGTCACAGAGCAAGATTATGACACAGCCAGGATTTGACCCCAGGGACCTCTGTTCCAGAAAGCACCTTCCAGCAGCTAGCCTCTACTGCCCAGCACCTACCGGGCATCCGCCTGACTGGGCTGTACAAGGTGGGCCACATCGTTGAGCTGCACATTACGGCGCATGAGATCCACGGCTCGGGCAGAGGCATCATTGGCAACCACGGATCGGAGCCCAGGCACCTCTAGCGCAAAGCGAATGGAACGGAGGCCGGAGGCTGCCAGGCCTTCCAGCACTCGCAGGCCTTCCTGTTGGAGTAAGCAGGGAGCCCCACTCACATCCATGCCTCCATCCTCTGCTGGGCGCCAAGGAGCCCCCCCTCCCAGCTCCTATCGCTCTCCCCCTCCAGGAGCCTTCCTTCTTTTACCACCCACCGGACTCCAGGGCTGCTACCTCCCACGTTCAGGCCCCACCTCGCAGATATCCCGCACGGCAGCTGTTCGAGGTTGGTCTCCCGGGGCCAGGTTTGCACCCTCTTTCACTTCAGCCTTGTCGTCCTCTTGCTCCGACAAGTCCACGACCACCTTTTGCAAATCCTTCTCACCTGGCACCTTGACTGCAGCCATCCAGACGCACGAATTAGGGGATATCAAAGCGCCTTCTGAGAAACCTCCCCCAACTCTTCAGAATACAGAAGATTCAGGGAAGAAAATCTTCCCCGAAGTCCCTGGAGAAAGGCAGAGGAGCAGAGCCCAGGGCCTGCTACACGGCTGGAGTCTTTCTGGAAGGTAAGGGAGAGAAGGGGCGGGGCAACGAGAGAGCCCTGCGTGACACCCCTGCCCACCAGGAGCCTGGACCTCTACTCACTCTGGATTCCTTTGGCCCCAAGCTGAATGCGAGCAAACTCGGTAATCACAGCACATCTGCGGGAAACGGAGAGTCAGCTCACACCCCTTCATCCTCATAGACCCACTGCCCTCTGCCAAGCTGACCCCGGACTCTGCTCACGTCAGGTCCCGGTTGAACTCCTGCACTGGGTTGTAGAAAACTTCGTTTGCGCTGGGGAAGACGATCTTGGCGGCCCCCTCAGTGACCGTCGTCTCCTGAACCTCAGGTGGGCGCTCTTCTCCGCAGGGCTCGGTGCCATTCTCCGTTGCCGCTGGATTTGGCGGCCCTTGGGGCTGCCCCTCCATAAACCGGGCTCTAGAGAAGCTGCGGGCGGAGCGGAGACTCAGGCTTAGCCACAGAACGATCCTCGCACGGGACATCCGCGGGCGCCTCTGCCCGCCAAGCCTAGTTCGGAGGGCGGGGGAGAGAATAGCCAAAGCATCAGAGAGCTGCTTTCCTGGCCGGATGGCCTACACAAGTGTAAAGTAGGGACTAAGGAAACCCTGTGACCTCAGTAAATTGACACCACCCCCCGTCTTTGGAGGACTGTCCCTGAGAAGCCGGAAGCCCTCGAGCGGGCCCACCCATGCTCCGGATCCCTCCCCGCGTCGCCCAGGCCCCCCTCACCTTCTCCTGCGGCACCGAAAACCAAATCGGTCTCGGTGCACGTTTCCCCAGATTAGGACCTGGGCGCCGCCATGTTGGCACAGTGGGAGGGCAGATCACGTGACAGAGTTTAGTCAATCATTGATGCTACCTATAGTGGGCAGCTGGGATCAAAATGCACGGCGGAAAGCGCTGAACGTGGTGTGTGACGGCCTTAATCACTGCGGCTCCCCTGGGAGGGGACACCACGCTAGCCCCATTTCACGGATGAGGAAGGTGAGACTCAGAAAAGGGGCGGTAAGCGGAGAAATCCAACACCTATTGATCGCCTCCCGTGTGCTGGGTTTTGTAAACACAGTATGTCAGGGCACCCTGCGGGAATAACTGACTCTGAAATCAGATTTCCTGCGTTTGAATCCCAGTCCTACCACATGCTCTTGACAAGTTACTTAAACTCTCTGGGCTTCACTTTCCTTACCTGTTAAATAAGAGCCCTAGCTTCCAAGATAGAGCAGAGATTAAACGACAGAATGCCTGGGAAATGTGCAAAGTAGGCTCTCTCACATAGCAAACCCTCAGAACGTTCTAACCGGTGTAGGAAAGGAGACCGTAGTGTCGGTACTGACTGGTTCCAGCCCCAGCTTGCCTTCCTACTTGTTCTTAATGCTCTCTGCTTATATTTCCCCATTTGCAAAATGGGCAGAACTTTTTAACATTCGTTATTGAGTTGTGATGAGAATTAAACGAGTTAGTGCAGGTAGAATGCATAGAATGGAATCTGGCGTCGCATAAGCATCGGACAAGTGTTAACTTTTATTGTTTCTTCTTGGGCCCGGTTTTGAATCCTGGCACCCGCCACCACTTCCTTGCTGTGTGACCTGGAGCAGGTTTCTTCATCTCTCTGTGCCTCCCCTTCTTATTTTCTATAAAGTGTGTGTGTGTGTGTTTATAAAATAATTCCTACCTAAAGATACTACTGTGAAGTTTAAACGAGATAATCCCGTAAAGAACCTAAAACAGTTCCTGGCACAATAAACAACAGATATTATTGTTTGCGTTTTTACAGGAAACTAAAGTTCCGAAAGGCAGAGCGACTTGTTTAAGGTCGCGGGACTAGATGGTGGCGAGGTCGGGACTCGAACTCTGCAGGAGAGCCAAGGTCCAGACGGGGATTCCGAGGGGCCGAGGGAAGAAACTGAGGAGAGAAGGGGCGCGTTCGGCGCTCGGCTGGCCTAGCCTCGGGGGCGGGCACCGGGGGCGGTGCGTGGGCGGGGCCACGGCCGCTCCTCCCCGGCCCGGCGGCGGCGGCGGCGGCGGCGCGCCTTGCGCTCGCTCGGCGCTCGGCTGGGGCGGCCTGGCCCACAATGAATGGCCGCCGCGGCTGCCGCTGCTGCTGAAGCGGAGGCCGCGGAGGCCGCGGAGGCGGACGCCGAGGCCCCGGCGCAGGGGGGCGCGCCCCGGGCCCAGGCCCGGCCCCAGCCGCCGCTGCGGAGCTCGCCGGGAGCCCCCGGAGCGCGGCCACGGCGCAGGTGAGGCGGCCCGCCCCAGGCCCGGTTCCGGCCTCCTTTCGCCGGGACGGCCGGAGGGCATCCGAGGTCCGGCTAAGGGTTGAGGGGGGAGGACATGGGGGCCTCCTCCGACCGGGGAGGAACCTGGTTAGCAGCTTGCACTGTGCCCCGGCCCGAGTGCGGAGAGTCCCGGTCCCCGCGAGCGGCCTTGAGCGTCCAGCCCCGGGCCGGGCCGCGGAGCTTGGGGGCGTCGGGATCAGGCCCAGACCTCCTCCTGTCATTCCCCGCGAGAGGGGAGCGAGACCAGGCCCGGGCAGGTGCAGGGGTGGCTGGGGGCCGGGAAGTTGGAGGGAGGGCCGGTGGAGGAAAAGTGAGGAGGCGCCGGGGAGACCGGAGGGGGAGGGGGAGGAGGAGTCGGGCTTTGGGCCGGCCGAATGGGGGAGGAAGGGAGAGTGGCTTGGCCGGAGGGAAACGGCCCCGAGGGGGGGGGCGGGGAGGGGCCGGGCTGGCAGGTACAGTCGGGGCGCTGGAGGAGGTGGGTCAGGTTACAGGCCTGGGGGCGGTTGAGGAGAAGCCCAGGAAGTGGGGCAGGGTGGGTGTGGGCGGAGTTAGTTCTAGTGGGGGCGGTTAGGAGATCCCTGAAATGTTTGCAGGGGTCACATGAGGTTTCAGTTCGGAGAGTGGGGAGGGGGTGACGAGGACCTGATACGGAGGCGATCAGGTAGGTTGAGGAACTACTGTAGGAGCTTTGGGAGTCCGGGGGAGGCAGAGCCTTTGCGCTAAGTAGGCTAGTGGTGATGTGGGAGCAGGTCCGGAGAAACTAGTGTGATCAAAAGGCAAGTGCCAAGGTGCACCCCCTCCCCCCTTCCCCGTCCAGGCGTTAGCTTGGGGCCAAATCTGAGGGGTTTCTTCTTTCTCACACCTCATCCCTGCCTGTCTCAGGCTCTGGGTCCTGACATACCCTTTGGGCAAGCCTCTGCTGGCTGCTCCAAGGTGCTAGCCCGCCCACCTGGGGTTTTGTGTGGGCAGCTTGGGAAATCGTCTGGAACACCTAGCTCGGGCATCTTGTTTACCACCCTTTTGTCCACCTCCACCCCATATATCTGTAGGGAGGCAGCCCAGCCCCTGTTACCTGAGTATCTTAGGGTCCTAAGATTCTTTCTCCACTTTTTGTGACCAGAGCCTTGAGCCTCAAGCCTAGGGGTTGGGACCTCACTACCTTTCAGGCACCAGCTCTCCGCAGGTGAGTTACTGGGAGGTGAGCATATAAAGCTCTGTTCATTGTGTCTTGAAGGCTCCTGATGGGGGGAAGGCAGGTCACCAAGAAAGGGATCAAACCAGGCACCTACACCCTGGCCCAGGCCTTTGGTGCTCCGGGTCCCAGGGCTCTGCCTCTGCGGTGCTCTTCCTGGGGCAGGCCCTGTGCTGAGCTTGCTGGTTAGATGAGCTCATTGATTGCTCACCACCACCAGGTCAACTTAGGCCTTCTTCATGGTACTGGGGAGGAAGCCGCGACCCCATGACTTGTCCCAGGTCCCACAGCTAGACAGTGGCCGACTGGGATTGACTGATCCTCCGCCCCAGCCCGCAGTCCCCTGGAGCTGGCCTTTTAGGAGCGTGACTGGAAGAGCCCACTGTTCTGGATTCCCTGGTGGGAATTCTCTGTCCAGGACTTTTCTCTTGCCCATCCCTTGCGGACAGTTTTGCTGGTGTCCCGGGGAGCCAGATCAGTGGAAGCTTTTTTCCCAGAGGCAAGGTCATCCCTGTTATAATGGGAGCCAAGAGGTCAGGGGTCACAGAGCTGTGGGCTGGCAGAGGGAGGTGGTTATGAGGATGGAACCTGGCTCTGGAGCTGGATTTTTGCTTTTTTTCCTGGTTTATCTTTCCCTCTGTTTGGTCCCCAGTCAGACCACCCCTGCTTTTGTTCCTTCTCTCTGGGCTAACTGCAAAGCTGTTACCAATGTGTCCTGGGAACGTTGACTTGGGAGCCTCAGTATCTGAGGCAGGAACCACAAACTGCTGGGTCGAGTGGTATCAGCTAGATCTGGGTTTAATGATGGCTTGTCACCTCATTCCCTCCCTTCCCCCAATCTCCTTGTAGTTCCTAGAACTGCCCCCACCTGGGCTCGGCCCTCCTCCCCTCTTTGGCTGGCCTCCTGGTTTTGGGAGGGGTAGAAACTGGGCCAGCAGCCCCATGTAAAGAAGCCTTCCCCCTGCCTGGTTGGGCTGAGGCTGGCTGCCGTGGCGCAGCCTGGGGCCTCGGCCGGGGCTCCGGGCTGGGTACTTAGGATTGGGCACAGCTGCCTCCAGTCATAGAGCTGGAACGGGGGCAGAGACTGGTAGGAGTTGGCCGCTGTGTGTGATGGCAGAGAAGGGGGCAGTGAGTCCGAGCCTGTGCCTGGAGCTGGAGAAAGCACTCTTAATAATTGCTTTTCTGTGAGGATTTAGGGTGCCCAGACCTGGGGCGCCAGAGGAGGCCAAAATAGCCTGGCAGGCAAGAGCAACAAGTTAAGGGACCCTTGGGACAGTTTGATTTCACATGGGTGCCAACTCCCTGCTGGGGCCCGGGGAGCAGCCCTGAAAAGCAGCTCCTAGAACTGCTCTCAGCAACTTCTAGTGAAGGTTAGACAAAGGTTTGTCTGAAGGTGACTGACCTCAGACAAACAAATGATCAAGCTCATTTCTGATATCCGCGCGTTCATGAATATAGTAAAACCAAGAGAAGTGATGGTGCTGGGGTGGGTGGAAAGCATTAGATTTGGGTGGTCAGGGAAGGCTTCCAGGCGAGCTGAGCTCTGAATAATAAGAGATCAGCCTGCTGGTGGGGGAGCTGCGGCAGGGAGGGGCGAATGTTCTAGGCAGACAGGACAACACATTGAAAGCCTTTATTTAGCATGTGCCAGGCTCCTGCTAAGTGCTCTAAACATTTTGTCTTCATGAGGGAAGGAGTGAAGGGTGACCCTAGCGTGGAGATAAGAGACCCTTAGTGCCGTTCCCAGAAAAGAAGCGTCTGATCTCAGGGTGTCCTGGATCCCCCCATTGCCCCCAAATGCAAGTCCAGACCCCTTGGCCTACATCCAAGGCCTTCTAAAATCTGTTGCCCCGGCCAAGCAGTGGGGAGCCCCAGCAGGTTCTTGCACAGGGCTGCAAGGAAATGAGTTTCGGTCAGTTTGGCAGGACCCGTCATGGAGGTCAGCCTGGAGGCATGGGGTTTGGAGAGGGTTGCGGGTTGGTCCAGGAAAGTCTGACCCGGCTCATCAGTGTCACTGCCAGAGACTGTGGTGGAGGAGGGCCTGCCAGGTTCAGGTGGGGCTTGCAGCATTTGAGGCAAAGGTGAGCCGGCCTTGAAGACACGGAGGTGGTGTTTGCACCAGCCTCTGCTCCTTCTCTTGGGTCCTCCCTGCCTCTCATCACTCCCATCCCTTTCCTGGGTGTCACGCTGCTCTGAGCACTTTCACGCATTTGTAAATCACTTAAGCCTATGCCTAGCATGAGCACGCAGGCCCGCCTCCCTGCCTCTGCTCCTGGGTCCCCTTGGGCAAGAGTGTCATCCCTCTGTCTCCTCCTGAAGAGCCTTCTGAGCCACAGAGGCTGTGAGGTGGGACTGAACAGGTGGCTGTCTCGTTGTGTCCAGTATCTGGTTGTGATCATTGCCCCTGTCTCCTCAGGATAGACAGGATGTGAAGGTCTCAGCATCCTTAGAGATCCGAGGGCCCTCTGTGAGGACCGTGACTGAATTAAGCAGAGGGTGGGTAAAGGTGAGCAAACATGGTGTAGTGGAGAGTCAGATTCCACTGTTAGTGCCACCTTGCTCAGCCAGGAGACCCTGGGCAAACGCTGTGGCCTTGGCGCCTCAGTTTAAGTATCTGATAAGTGGGGACAAGCAGGCATACCTGCACTGCAGTGGTTCTCAACCAGGGGTGATTCTGCCCCCCTCAAGGGATGCTTGGGAAATGTCTGGAGACATTTTTGGTTGTCACAGCTGTCACAGTAGAGGCCAGGAATGCCCCTCAGTATCATATAATGTACAGGGCAGCCTCCACGACAGCGGATGATCTGGCCCCAGTGGCAGCAGGGCCTCAGTTGGGGCTCCCCGCTGCGTGGTTATTGGGAGGGTCATGTGAGACGTTGGTGTCTGGGGTGTGATCAGCTGGTGCTGGGAAGGCAGTGCAGGGAGCCCTCAGTAAGTATGGCCTGATAGCTCATGAAATGGCCTAAGGTTCTGGGAGATGGTGAGCGGTATAAGATGCCTCTGCTGCTGTCAGGGAGTTTGCAGTCCTGTGAGGGGCTAGGGGGACAGACAGAAGGGGGAACATAACTAATAATAGCAGCTGAGCACTGACTGCAAAGTCAGCACCAGCCTACCTACCTGTGTTACCTTAAGGTGGTTTAATCCTCAAAACAGCCTTGTGAGGCGGCTGCTTGTTTTATAGTTGGGAAAGACTGACGTGGGGGGTGGTAAGCACTAGTACAGATAAATGTTTTCTGGGAGCGTAGAGGAAGGAAAGCGTAATTCTAAGCGGGGAAGCTTTGTAAGGGATATTTGAGGCTAGTAAAACAGGATTCTGATTCTTTTGTCCTGCCAAGGCCCTGCAGGGTCTCCAAGCACATCTCCAGGACCCATCCCCAGTAACGCCCAGCCTCCTTTGTGTTAGCCTCCCCAAGGTCACCTCAGGGCCTTTGCACTTCCCTCCACCCTTTGTGCAGCTGCTGCCCTGCCCCCTTGTCCTTGGGTCTGGAGGCACACGGGGAGTATGAGGTAACTCACAAAGGTGGGCTTGAGGTCAGAGTGGGAAGGGGGTGGGGCCTGGCTGGGTTCTGTTAGGAGCTGCTGCAGGCAGAAGCCAGATTGCTGAGGACTTCGAGGAGAGAGTGGGAGGGGGGAGGGAGGAGAGGCAGCAGGCTGTATTGCTCTTTCCCGGAGGTGGCAGTGAGGGGAGGAAGAGTAGAGAGTAGCTGGGGGAGGCTGGGGGAAAGAAGAAGGCTTCAGGGGGAGCGGGAATAGCACCTAGAACCCTTGGGCTGGGGCCTCAGGTGGGCAGCAGACCCCAGCTCGGGTCTCGGCTTCCCTTCTCAGCTCTGGTTTCTCAGTTTTCCCAGTCATGAAATGGGTCTAGCTGTGGTGGCCGCCTGCCACAGGGAGCAGCAGGGCCATGCGGAGGATGAGTGCAGCCTGGGCCAGCCATGGTCAGGGAGCCCCAACTGCCATTATCTCCTGATTCTTGGACAGGAGCCACGTGGCCTGGATGCCATCCTGGGCTTTGCTCTCCTCATCTGTAAAATGGCAGGAAGACTCATTTCTTCCTCAGAAACTGGTGAGAGGAATAGCTGAGCCCTCGTCGGGTGCTGGTGCACAGTAGGGGCAACTTCCATGCCACCAACCATTGCTAATCCTGTCACCCACTGTGGAGTTAACAGGAGCTTTTCAGGGAAAAAGAAAATGAATTAAATGTGCATGTACCTTAAAAAGATCTGTACAATCGGGTATCGCCTTGTTCTTCACTAGCTAATGTTTGCCTAAACTACCTTCCAGTTCGGCTCCTGCAGAGGGTCCGAATGGCTTTGGGCCAGGAATGCACTCCGAGCAGCCTGGGGGGTGTGCCACTTTCCTGCCCCCAGTTGTCACTCTGACCTCATGCTGAGCTGGGTGAAGGATTGTGGGGCTTTCCAGGGGCCTCTGTCCTCCTTACGCTTGGAGTTAGTGGGTTCCCTTAACCAGCTTACATGTCAATGGGCAGCTCACCACTTCCCTGGAAAGTCAGCCAGAAAAGACAGTCCTTGGTGAGGCAGACATAGATCTGCCCCCCAGCCACTGCTGGCTGGGGTACTCGGAGCTCCTTCAAAGAGCTGGCAGTTTCCACCCCTAGGAATTGCACTGCAACACAAGCACCTCCGTTTCAAGCCTGCCGCACCCTAGCGGGATCCGGCAGTAGGACAGCAGTCAGTGGGAATCCCAAGTTCAGTTACATTGAGCCCCAAGTGGGACCCTGACTGCAGGCCACCCACCTGCTATGGCTGCCAGAGGAGGGTGTCTGTCTGAGCAGCACCCTCTGCGTTGGCCCCGGCGGCCCCCACTGCGGTGCGGGTGGTACCCCTGCCCAGCCTCAGAGACCTCTTCCAAGTCCCACTCTGTTCTAGTCACAGTGTGACTAAAAGGGGAGTGTAGTTGGAAGTAACAAATCATTCATTCATTCCGCTAACAACGATTGTGCGTCCACTGTGTGCCTGTCTAGTTGTAGGGGCAGGGGACATAGTAGTGTGAACCAGACAGGCAGTCGCCCTGCCCTGGTGGAGCAGACACAAAGCCAAGGACACATCTAGTTGGTAGATGGTGGGAAGTGCCAAGGAGGAAAAATGAAGCAGAAGTGGCCGGAGGAATTGGGGTTGGCAAAGGCTGTCTTTGGAAATCTGAGATAGGTGATCAGGGGTGTGACCTGATAGGTGATGAAGGGCTGTGACCATCTTGGGGCCTGCCTTGTAAGAGGTCTGAGAGCAGGCAGTCCTTACTGTGCAGGACCCCCATACACATCGTAGGGGCACAGGTGGTGAGAACTGGTTTTGAAGAAATCGGAGGTGTGAATCCTAGGCTCTTCACCCAAGCAAGGAGGGCTAGATAGAGCCTGTGTGCACTGCAGCCAGAGCAGGCTTGAGGGGAGAAGGGCTCGGCTGAGGACGCATTGTGTGGGCATCTGGGGTATGTGCAAGTCTGCCGTCCAAGGGGAGGTCCAGGCCAGGGGCTCCATGAGGGAGTTGTGGGGTGAGTAGATGGTGTTTGTTTGGTTTTGGCCACGGCGTGCAGGATCTTCCCTGACCAGGGATCAAACCTGTGCCCCCTGCATTGGGAGCATGAAGTCTTAACTTCCCTGGATCTCCAGGGAAGTCCAAGAAGATGGTGTTTTGAGCCTGTCTTAGTCCGCTTGGGTCGCCATAACAAAATACCATAGACTGGGCAGCTTAAACAACAGACATTTTCTCACAGTTCTGGGGGCTGGAAGTCTAAGATGCCAGGGCAGTCAGGTTCTGGTTGGATTCTAGTGTGCTCATGTGGCCCTTAGTGTCTGCGCTTGGAGAGAGAAAGAGAACTCTCTCTTCCTCTTCTTATAAGGACAAAGAGTTCTGTTGCATTAGGGCCCGACCTTTATGACCTCATTTAACCTTAATTACCTTCAAATAAGACCCTGTCTCCATATACAGCCACCCGGGGGATTAGGACTTCAACTTAGAAATTGGGGTGGGCGACACAATTTAGTCCACATCAGAGCACTGAGACTGGGTGTGATCCCCCAAGGAGAGAAGCAGACTAAAGACTGAGCCCAGAGCCAGCTTTGCCTTCCTCCAGTTTCTGGAAGGGCCGTGCTTGCTTCTCCCTTGGGGCTCTGCACACCTTCCTTGTTCCTTGAGGGCCACGCTCCCAGCCCACCACTGCCCCATTAGATCACCCCCCACCTCCACCCCCTTGTGCCCCCCAGACCTCAGCTCCAGTGTCCCCTCCTCCGGGTGAGGTCAGAGGCGCAGACCTGCAGCTCGTTGATCCGTGTGACCCTGGATGAATGGTCATGTCTCTTCCTGGACCATGAGCTCCGGAGGCAGGGCCTTGTCTTAGTGGTGGCCTGCCTCAGGCTCTGGGCACTTCCTGCCCCAGGCAAGGCGCTTGGCAAATATTTGTTGAGTGACTGTTGAGAGGTCATGGAAACCCTGTGTCGTGCCCTTGCGTCTCGTCAGGAAACCCACTCTCTTCCGGGGCCAGGAGTAGCGATGGAAGGGTCCCTTTGGCCTTGTGTGGGTCTGGGGGCCGCCCCTTCCCTGCAGGGGGATCTGGGCACCCCAGAAGATGTGCCGGCTCATGTGCCAAGTTGTGAGGAGAGAGAATTCAAATACGGTTTTCTGCCCCTGGGGAGATTATAGTCAAGTGGGATTTAATGTTCTCAGAGGTAAGCATAAGGGCCCTGTGGCTTGGGGGTTGCGGGGAGTGCCAAAGAGGGCATCTTCTCCAGTCTGGTGAGTTCTCAGAGCACGGGGCAGCTGAGGGTGAATGAGGAAGATGCGGGTAGTGGGAGGAGAAGGGCGCTCCGGGCAGGGTGCACAGCTTGGGTAAAGGTCTGGCTGAGGGGAACCGTGCAGTACAGGCGAGGGACTCGGGCTGGTGAGGACAGAACTGTTGGCTGGTTTAGAGGACCGCACCGCCCCCCACCCCCACCCCCACCCCGGCTCTCCATCCTACCACTTCCCAACCAGCAGGTGACCCAGGCCGAGCGCCAGCTGCTTTCGACCTGTTTCCTCTGGAAGCCTGATCTGGCTCCACGGCTCCTCCCTCACAGCTGGTGTAGGTGAGGGGCAGGACCACCGGCCATTGTTCTTCTGAGTCTGGCAGCCTGGATTGGTGCCACGATCCAGGGGTGGGTCTCTAGTGGTCGCCAGTGGCCTCTTCCACCTCCCCCCACCCCATACCCTGTCCTACTTACAGGGGCAGCGAGGCAGACCTAGCACCCCACTCCCTGTCACTGCAGAGGGTGCGTGCCTGTGCACGGATTGCATCAGCCTTTTGCAGAAGTTGTGCCCCCGCCCCCCGCCGCCATTGCTAGTTGAAGGCTTCAAAGCCCTGGGTGCTGGGCTCTGAGGCCCCATGGGGTTCACGAGGCCTGGGGACCCCAGACTGAGTGTCAGGTTGGCTCTCGCCCTCGGGAGCCCTCCTCCTTGCATCTCTTTTCCCTCCTGTTGAGAACCTTATCGCCCCCATGCTGAGCGCTCACCACAAAGCCATCCTGCACCAATTCCCGGTGAGGGGTCAGACCCTGAAGTCCAACTGCTTGGGACGGGGCAGGGCGGTGCTGTGATCACCACGCACAAAGTGGGGCCCTGCTAGCCTTCACTGTGGAGTGCTGTGAGCGCTTTGGTAGCCTTCCGGAAATGCGTGCAACAGTGTCCGTCACACCGAGCACAGTTAGGAGGACACTTTGCAACGCCCTCCGTAGCCCCAGAAGCATCCACACCCATATGTGTACTGCCTCAGCCCCCTCCCCCCGTTCCCCCATGCTTCCCCACCCCCACCCCGCAGCTGCCATTTCCCAGACAGGAGCAGTCTATTCCTGCCTTGGTACACTATCTGACACGTTTACAAATATTTATTGACCGCCTCTCTCTGTTCTGATGAGCTAATCATGAGCAAATCTGCCAGCATGCCTGCCCCCTCTGGAGCTGACAGTCTCCTTGCGGAGTACCTATCTACACAACTTGTTTTTGACTGCACTATGCAGCATGCAGGATCTTAGTTCTCCAACCAGGGATCGAACCCGTGCCCCCTGCAGTAGAAGCATGGAGTCTTAACCACTTGACTGCTAGGGAAGTCCCCTGTCTACAACTTTTAAAACAATACCCTGTCTCCCGTAGAGGCTCATTCCTGAGTCACTCACCCGCTTCTCTCTGTCCCCGCCACTGATGCTGGGAATTCTCCCAAAGCTGGTCTGGGCCCAGTCTCCCTTGCTCCAGGCTTCCCATTGCTCACTCTCAGACATTCATCCTCACCAGGCCAGGGCCCACCTGTCCCACACCCTGTGCCGCTTTCCAGCCACACTGGCTCCTTCCTGCCCAGGACTGTTGGTTGCTCTCTCCATCTCCCCATCTTTACCTCGCTCACTCAGTGACACACTCACCCCAACTAAAATCACGCCCTGTGGCTCCTCACTAGACAGTGAGCTACATGTGGGCACAACCAGTCCTCTTCAGGGCTATGTCCCCAGCACCTTGCAGTCCATCGGGTGGGTTGGATGTATACCTCCCCATTTTACACATAAACTGAAGGACAGAGAGGTGAGCGGCTGGCCTGACGTCATGCAGCTTCAGAGTGGGGCTAGCAGCAGAACCCAGGTCTGAGGGACTCTAGCTCCACCGCATGCATGTCCTGCCTTGGTCCTCCCCCTTGGGGTGTAAGCCTTCCAAGCCAGGGGTCTAGAGCACCCCTCCAGGGACTAGAGGCCAGGCAGCCTCTTCCTTGGCTGCCTCGGCCCTGGTCACTTGGGCCCTAGTACCCGGGGGGTCTTCTGTTTGGCAGCCTGGGGAGGCGGGTCAGGGCTACCAGGGCCCTGGAGGAGGCTCTCTGGGCTCTATCCTTTGCCTCCTCTTGGTGCCTCAGTTTCCCCTACCGCCTCATTCAGAGGCCCAGCTCTGAATGAGGCGGTAGGGGAAACTGAAGCACCAGCTCCTAGCCTGTCCGGCCCTTAGTTTGACCTCCTGGGACGTGCATGCTGCCGTCTAATTAGGATTTCCCTGTCTCTGCCTCCCCCTCCTGATTGCCTTTTTGTTTTTCGCGATGGCGACAATGATTTTGATGAGGAAGAGGAGGGTACAGCAGAGGGGAATCATGGATTTCAGTGCCCAGACAGATCTGGGGGAGCCAGGACTCACCCTTGCCCTGAAGTGCACCTCTGAGCCCATGGGCGCATGGCCCCTTGTGTTCCTCCAGGTAGCCCTTTCTGAATGAACCTGGGTAGGGCCCAAGTCTTCACTGCATCCCCAATCCTCAGCCCATCGAGGCAGCTTAGAATAGACTGGTTAAAGAAAAAAAACTGAAAGATGCATGAGAGCTAACATGGGAGTGAGATGAACAGCTGGGGGCTCTAGTTAGTTCCTGCCTCAGGGCCTTTGCACACACTCTTCACCTTTTTCCTCTTTCTTCTCACCAGCCTGACACTCTGCTCAGGCCTCTCTTCTCACCCATACCTGCCCATTCAGGACGACTGCCCTCCACAACTATAGAATGGCAGGGGACTCAGTTTTACCAGTGGGGGCACTTGTAAAGCCATATCTTCCCCCAGAGCCCTTTTATGATTGCCCCCAGAGCATCAGACATGCTGTCCTCACCCGACCAGTTCTTCCTCCTGGGTTGGAACATGCACTGATGGAATAGGCTCTGATGCAGAAGGTCACACATTTGAGAGGTGCCAGGGCCCCCCAGGTGGTACTTCACAGGTCAGGATGGGGGTGGGCTCCCTGAGCAGGATCTCATGCAGTTCCTTAAATTCACATTTCTTTCTCCACCCACCCCTCAAGCACTTTGGGGTGAATTGTTTGTGGTGTGATTTCACACACTTTATTTTTTTATTTTATTTTTTAAAATTTATTTATTTTATTTTTGGCTGCATTGGGTCTTTGTTGCTGTGCACAGGCTTTCTCTAGTTGAGGCGAGCGGTGGCTTCTCTTGTTGCAGAGCATGGGCTCTAGGCGCGCAGGCTTCAGTAGTTGTGGCTCACGGGCTCTAGAGCGCAGGCTCAGTAGTTGTGGTGCACGGGCTTAGTTGCTCCGTGGCATGTGGGATCTTCACGGACCAGGGCTTGAGCCCGTGTCTCCTGCACTGGCAGGCAGGTTCTTAATCACTGCGCTACCAGGGAAGTCCCACACACTTTATTTTAAATATTATTTACTTTTGTAAATAGGTAATACATTCACCAGGTTCAAAATTTAAAAGACCCTAAGATGGAATTCCCTGGCAGTCCAGCAGTTAGGACTCTGAGCTTTCACTGCCAAGGGCCTGGGTTCAATCCCTGGTCAGGGAACTAAGATCCCACAAGCCGTGTAGTGTGGCCAAAAAAAAAAAAAGACCCTAAGAATGTACATGGTAAGTCTCATCCCCAGTTCTACACAGAGGACATTAGTCTTATGGTTTCTTTCGTCCTTTTACAGCTTTATTGAGATGCATATACCAAGCAGTTCACCCGTTTGAAGTGTACAGGTTCAGGAGTTTTTAGTATATTCGGAGTTGTGCATCCATCACCACGATTTCTGAACATTTTTCACGAGGGCAAGAAGAACCCCTGCACCTGTTTGCTCACACTCCCCTAATCCTCCAAGCACCCCCAGCCCCAGGCAGCCACTAATCTGCTTTCTGTCTCTCATCGATTTGCCTGTTCTGGACGTTTCATATAAATGGGATTGTATAATATGTGGTCTTTTCGTCTGGCTTCTTGCATTTAGCATAATGTTTTCAGGGTTTATCCAAGTTGTAGCATGTAGCAGTAGTGCATTCCTCTTTATGACTGAGTAGTATTCCATTGTGGATTGACCATATTTTGTTTATCCATTCATCAGTTGATGGACATTTGGGTTGTTTCCACCTTTTGCCTATTGTGAACAGTGCTGCTGTAAACATTCACGTACAGGTGTATGTGTGGATATATGTTTTCATTTCTCAGGAATAATTCCTAGAAGTGGAATTGCTGGGTCACATGGCAACTTCATGTTTAACCATTTGAGGAACGGTTTTCCACAGCAGCTGCACCATTTCACATTCCCACCAGCAGTGTAGGAGGGTTCCGGTTCATTTCTCATCCTCACCAATACTTATCTTTCTTATTCTAGCCAGCCTAGTGGGTGTGGAATGGTGTCTCATTGTGGTTTGGATTTACATTACCCTGATGACTAGTGATGTTCTCATGCAGTTTCAGGGTTTCTCGAGTGGTCATTCAGTCATTCAGCAAATGGTGATTGAGGGTCACGTGCTCAGCACTGCAAACGCAGTGTGAAAAATCGGATGACTCTGCCTTCTTGGTGTCTCTATGCCTGTTACCCTATGTGTGTAGTGCTAGTGGTGGTTAATGCTCACGGGGGGCTCACTGTGTTATCTCATTTAATATTCAAGCACAGACGTGTGAGTATGCCTTTGCCCTCCTTTCTGCAAAGGGACGGCATAGGCCACCCCGGCCTATAGCTGACTTAGCTGATTTGACAGTCTGTCACAGAGGAAAGGCCATGCTGGGACAGGAGTGGGCGGCACCTGTGATTCTTACAGTCGTGGCAAATTCCACCATGTGGATGTCCACGCTCCCGTGTGTCTCCCTGCAGCGGGCTGAGTCTGCCATCTGACCCTGTCCCTCCGTCTCTCCCTGTCCCCTGCGCAGCCGCCGCCGCCATGGCCCAGACCCTGCAGATGGAGATCCCGAACTTCGGCAACAGCATTCTGGAGTGCCTCAACGAGCAGCGGCTGCAGGGCCTGTACTGTGATGTCTCGGTGGTGGTCAAGGGCCATGCCTTCAAGGCCCACCGGGCCGTGCTGGCCGCCAGCAGCTCCTACTTCCGGGACCTCTTCAACAGCAGCCGGAGTGCGGTGGTGGAGCTGCCGGCGGCTGTGCAGCCCCAGTCCTTCCAGCAGATCCTCAGCTTCTGCTACACGGGCCGGCTGAGCATGAACATGGGCGACCAGTTCCTGCTCATGTACACAGCGGGCTTCCTGCAGATCCAGGAGATCATGGAGAAGGGCACAGAGTTCTTCCTCAAGGTGAGCTCCCCCAGCTGTGACTCCCAGGGCCTGCACGCCGAGGAGGCCCCCTCGTCCGAGCCCCAGAGCCCTGTGGCGCAGACGTCGAGCTGGCCGGCCTGCGGCACCCCACTGCCCCTCGTGTCTCGCGTCAAGACAGAGCAGCAGGAGTCGGACTCTGTGCAGTGCACGCCCGTGGCCAAGCGGCTGTGGGACAGCAGCCAGAAGGAGGCCGGCGGTGGCAGCAGTGGCAACGGCAGCCGCAAGATGGCCAAGTTCTCCACCCCGGACCTGGCCGCTAACCGGCCGCCCCAGCAGGCCCCGGTGGTGGCGGCAGCACAGCCCACCGGAGTGGCGGGGGGGCCCGGGGCCGGGCAGCCGGCAGGGGGCGTGGCAGCAGCGGCAGGCGGAGTGGTGAGTGGGCCCAGCACGTCGGAGCGGACCAGCCCGGGCACCTCAAGCGCTTACACCAGCGACAGCCCTGGCTCTTACCACGAGGAAGATGAGGAGGAGGACGCGGGCGAGGAGGGCACAGACGAGCAGTACCGGCAGATCTGCAATATGTACACCATGTACAGCATGATGAACGTCGGCCAGACCGGTGAGGTGCCCCACCACAACCCCAAGCCTGGCCCCTCGCCCCCGCCCCCGGCCCCGCCCCCAACACACCAATTTCGCCCCTGACAGCCGAGAAGGTGGAGGCCCTCCCTGAGCAGGTGGCCCCCGAGTCCCGGAACCGCATCCGAGTGCGGCAAGACCTGGCGTCTCTCCCTGCTGAGCTCATCAACCAGATCGGCAACCGCTGCCACCCCAAGCTCTACGATGAGGGTGACCCCTCTGAGAAGCTGGAGCTGGTAACAGGTGGGCTGGCCTCACTTGCTCCCTGAATTCCCCCTTCCCCCACCTTGGGCCTCAATGCCCTCTGGGCCAGCAGCCTGCAGCACAGTGCTTAGGAGCCAGGCTCAAGGTCCAACCCCAGCCCTGCCGCCCACTGGCTGTGTCCTGGGGCAGCTGACACCTCTTTGCATTGATACAAATCAAAGACTGGCTTGTAGCTTTCCACCCCGGAGTCTGGTGTAAGTGTGGGCCAGCATTGTTGGCCACATGGGAGTAGATCAGTGGCTTCATAGCGTGGTTTGAGGGTTGATCAACACGGTGGTTAAGAATTTGGCCCTCGGACTCAGGGTGTCAGGGTGCGAGCATCTGCTGCCTGTTCTTTCTGATGCTGGTGGTTTTGTGGGCAAGGGCCCCGGCACGTTGGGTGCCCTGTGGATGGTGGCGCCACAGTCTCTGTCCTTTCCTGAGTGTTGAGGAGGACGCTCTAAGTTGAGTGGTTGGGGCGGGGTGGGGGGGTCTTGGTTGGGCCCAGGATGGGGCTTGGCCGAGTGGGGAACATGGCGGTTTGCCCATCATCCTCTGGCTCCCCCCCCCCCAGGCACCAACGTGTATATCACCAGGGCGCAGCTCATGAACTGCCACGTCAGCGCGGGCACGCGGCACAAGGTCCTGCTGCGGCGCCTCCTGGCCTCCTTCTTTGACCGGTGAGGCCCATGCCAGAGCCCAGATGTGGGGGAGGACGGGGTGCCCCATGCCCCTCACCACCACCACAGGGGGCCTGACTCCCCTCCCCCATACCCCTCTCCCAGGAACACGCTGGCCAATAGCTGTGGCACCGGCATCCGCTCTTCCAGTAACAACCCCAGCCGCAAACCGCTGGATAGCCGCGTCCTGCACGCTGTCAAGTGTAAGTGTCCACCTTTCTGGAGTCGGGATTGGGGGATGGAGGTCTGGGGCGGGCAGGTGGTCCTTTTCTCTGGTGTTGGCCCTGATGGATGGGTAGGTAGGGTTTGGTATTAAGAAGGATTCTGAGGTTCAGTCTAGGCTTGTTGGGAAGAGTGCTGTGATTGGTTAGAGGTTCTTGGTTAGAGATTTCTTGAGGGGGTGGGTAGGACACTGAAGGAAAGCCACGAAGCCTATGGGAGGGGGGGTCTCAAACTTATCCTGGTCATCAGAGTGATGAAGTGGCCAGGCCTCAGCCAGTTGTCAGGAGGGAAGTCTAGGTTTTCAAGTGGAATCTCCCAGTTTCTGAATTCTGGCGAATGACCCACGTTTTTCAAGAGCACTGGGCCATCCCGCATCAAATCCACACATCCCATACGCATGGCCAAGCTCTGTCAGTCCTGGGCCCACTGATGTGGTGTAGCGTGCTGTCCGCAAGGCCTCAGTTTCCTCAGCTCCAAGGGGGGCATTCAGGGGTGCCATGGTTCCGGGGGGTGTTCAGGAGCAGTGTGGGGGCTGAGTGCCTGTTGGGAGGGTGGGAGGCCCAGGCTACGCTCGGCATGAGCTACCCATTCTGCCCGCACAGACTACTGCCAGAACTTTGCTCCCAACTTCAAGGAGAGCGAGATGAACGCCATCGCAGCCGACATGTGCACCAACGCCCGCCGCGTTGTGAGGAAGAGCTGGATCCCCAAGGTCAAGCCGCTTATGGCCGAGGGTGACGCGTACACCACCTTCATCAGCTACACGGGCAAGATAGAGCCGGACATGATGGGTGTGGAGCACGGCTTCGAGACGGCCAGCCATGACGGCGAGGCCGGCCCCTCGGCCGAGGAGGCCCTCCAGTAACCCCCACCGGACCCTCCCGCGGGGCTGTCACACTCCCCCTCCTGTCACACCCGCCCACCATCTTGGTCACGAGCTACTGTCTGTCCTTCCCCAGGACCCGCGGGGGGCACTGCATGCTCCTGGCCCCTCTGCCTCCCCGTCCCACCCCCTGACCCCAATCCGATCAGGGATCCGGGCTGGGAGAGGACGGCAGGTGGTGCGAGGTCTGCATTGCCTTCTCTAGCACACACTCGTGCACAGTCGGGGGGCTCTTGCTCCCCCTCTCCTAATCCCTAGCAACTGTCTCCCCACTCACCAGGCCAGGCACAGGGAGGGGCTGGCCTGGGGGGCTTGGGAAGACCCCCTTCCCAGGCGCTGGGCCACCTAGCCGGAGCATTCCTCAGCCTCCGCCCCCCACTGCAGCCCCTTGGGGACTCACAGGGGCCCCGGGTTCTCAGGACCCCTCCCGCCACCACCTCCCAGTGCTTCCACGTTTCCAAAAGCGCCTTCCTGTCTCCCTTGTCTGTCCCTGCGCCTGGGGGCTGGGGTAGGCGAGGCCGTGAGGACTGCCCGTTTTACAGCTGAGGAAACTGAGGCTCAGAGAAACTCCATGACCGACCTAAGGTGGCGGGCGGTGGCAGGCCCAGCGCCCTTCTCTTCCCCCACCTGTGCTCAGCCTCTCTTGCCGCCACCAGCCCCCTGGGGCCTGAGAGGGGCAAGTCCTGAGAGGGGGCCCTTGGGGGCAGACCGAGGGTCTCTGAGAATAGGAGAGGTTTCCGGGGCTCGCAGAAGCGTGTGGGTGTGCGTGTGTGTGTGTGCGCGTGCGTGTGTAGAAGTTTTGCTTTTAAACAGATGAAGACGTGAGAGGCAGTAGGACCAGGGGTGGAACCCAGGGGAGCAGGCTGGGGGGTGCTGCTGCCTTTCCCTCCCTTCCCCACCCCCCACCCCCCACGGCAGGGCTCCCAGCCCCCACCCCCTGTACATACTTTTTAAAACATTTTTTTAGCTAATGAAATATTGAAGTATAAGATTCCTTTTATTTTTCAAACCAACGGGACCGTGTCTGATGTCCCCTTCGGTCCTCGGGGCTGTGGAAGGCAGGACGGAGTGGGGAGCCAGGGGCAGGCTGAATGTGCGCGTGTGTGTGGAGTGGGGGTGCGCGTTGCCGAGGGGGGGACCCCCCAGGCCCCGCTCTGCCTGGGCTCCCGTGGGTCTGGCCGGCTCACACTCAACCCCAGGGCCTCCCCCCAAGGGCTACATTGCAAGGGTGTCCCTGGTTTGTCCGGTTGGCTGAGTCCAGCTCCTGGCAGGGCCGGGTCCGCTTCATGGTTAAAGATTGTTTGCAGAATCTTCTTTTACCATTCCTCTCTTTCTATCCTTGGCCTAGCTCCACGAGTGGTTTTGTGTTTTTTTTTTGAGTTCTACATGTAAACTCAGAGGGTTCTTTTTGTTTTTTTAACTCCCCCCCCCTGCACCCCTCCCCACACATGCTGGGTGTCCATTTCTTTGCAATTTCACATTTTTGTCTCTAGCCCTGGTTCTCACCGCCTCTGTCTCCCCCGCAGTCTGACTAGCCCGTTGCTCCCAGCAGCCTCTCTCTTTCCAAAGGCAAGGGGATTACAGGAGGTGGGGTGGTGGCCAGCTGGACCACTGGGATCTGACCTGGAGGCCTGCCCGCCCCCCCCAGGAGCCCCTGCCAGCCTGCGGGGAGCGGGTCCTTCCTGACATCTGCTTGCTGCCAGGGGCCAGGGGGTGGGGGTGGGAGTGGGGGTGGGGTCAGACCAGCGGGGCCCTGGCGCTCTGCTTTCCTGGCCCAGCCCCAGTACCTTAGCCCTCAGCCGGTCCGAGTGCGTGGTGGGGGGAGTCGACAGCCCCAGCTAAAGCACAAGCACCTTAGTCGCACCTCCCCTGCCCCCTCATCCTGGCCTCGACACCCCACCCCAGCGTAGATCCCAAAGCACAATATCCTGGCACTCGGCAAGCTGCCGGGCCGACCAAGGCCGAGGGTGGGCTGGGGCTCCAGCCAGACCCCAAAGGAAGCAGGAGTCCCCGGGCGCTCCCCTCCTTCCAGGCCTCAGCGGGGGCCAGCTCTCTGGGACTGGGGTCTTCTCCCTCCCCACCCCCTTGTCCTGGGCAGGCCCCTGTCCAGCCCCTCCTCGCCTTGTCCTCGGGTGGGGCTTGCCCCGTCCCTCCTCCGAGCCCCTGCAGCACTGGGTTGGGTGGCAGAGCCCTCTTGTTTCAGGGACTCCAGGAGGTGCCCCTGGCTCCCTGGACTGTGTGTATAGGTCTGGGGAGGGGGCGGGGGAGAGGGGCTGGGCAGGGGCGCAGGGGAGGAAACTCCTCACCAGGAGAGCCAAAGACAGGGTTGTGCCTTACCCCAGGAGCCACCCCTGCGCCCTCCCGCCCTGCCCTCCCCGTTCTTGGGCGGCCTGCTGCTTTTCCTGCTTTCCCTTCCCCTGGCCCTGCCCTGCCCTGAGCTGCATGGACCCCACAACCCCCCCACCCCCCGGGGCAGCCAGGAAGGAACATGAATGGAGGATCACCGACCAACGCAAAAAAGACTATGGGGGCCCCCCCTCCACCTCCCCCGGCCGCCCATTCACCCACGTCTCTTTCACGCAGGACAGACCACCCGCCCTGTCCGCGTGGAGTGCCAACACCCTCCCTGCCCTGGGCCGAGCCCCTCCTCCCCGGGCCCATAAGTGAGATTGCACATTAACTACTGTAAGAAGAGGAGCCGCACTGGGAAATGTGAACCATGAGAATATCAGTGATACTGATGAGGAGAATAAACTAAACGCCTTTGTAACAGCCCTGCTGCAAGCTGCTCACTGGGGGCGCGGGGTGGTGGGCCCCCTCCTTCCGCAGAGCGACATCCCCATTCCCCAGGGCTTCACACTGACAAATGCAGTGGGGGCCTGGCTTGGGGTGTGCTCAGAACGGCCATGCCAAACGTCATGCCTCAGAATGTCGGCCTGAGGGGAGGGCCCTCTTTAGGTGGGAAAACAGCTTCCAGCAGCTTCCAGGTTGCCCCAGTATGTACAAACAACACCCTCCCTAGGCTCTTCCCTCACACGTGTGGGCCCTAAATCCTGCATGGGTGTCCCACGGGAGCCCCTCCAAAGCTAGAAGGCCAGCTGCTCCATGGAATTATCTGTATTACAGATCCACTTGCTGCCCTTCCATGGTATTTGACACTTCCAGCCGCAGAAACGTGTCCTGAACGTAAGCCCACACCCTTCGCCCCATCCCGAGCCACTGCGTCTGGAAGGAGCACCAAAGTCAGAAGGAACACTAAAGTTGGGATGGCAAGCCTAAAATCAGCCGGTGGTTGTTTAAAATACCTGGAAGAGGGACTTCCCTGGTGGTCCAGTGGTTAAGACTCTGCGCTTCCACTGCAGGTGGCACAGGTTGGTCAGGGAACTAAGATCCCACATGCTGTGCAGGGTGGCCAAAAAACAAAAAAAACTGGAAGAGCTGTAGGGCCCTGAGGATATGAGTGGGAAAATGTTCTAACAACCGAAATAGAAAAGATGCAACGTGCCCTAGGGTCCCATTGATTCAGAGGTATCTCAAGCAGTGTGGGAAGACTACTGACAGACCTTAGGGATTCCATCAAATCAAAAGATCTTTGCTGGGGAGGTGGACCAGGGGTTTCATTTCCACCCAGTCCAGGTCTCACCACCCCATGATGATTGGAGGGAGCTCCAGACTTCCTTGGGGCAGATGATTGAGGGTGACTCAATTCACAGGGTGACTTGGGCATGCTTCAGTAAAACCAGCCCCCTCTGGAGTCCTGAAGCCCAGCTTCAACCAACAGAAAGCAGGGGTTTGGGGGAGCCAACAGCAGCATCAACAAAAATCCTCAGGTGACTCTGGTCCAGAGTCACTTCAAGTAACAGGAAGTCTGCCTGTCTTAACATGTAGGCAAGCCCAGGTAGGTGGAAACACTGTCAGACTCCCAGAAGCACATATTTTTAACCCCAGGAAGACTTAGAACCAAGTGTAGAATGGATCAAGACAACCTGAACCACAGCATTAGTGGTAGTGGTTTTGCATTTAAAAAATAAGTGTGTGTGTGTGGGGGAGAGCAGAATTCCCTGGCGGTCCAGTGGTTAGGACTCTACGCTTCCACTGCAGGGGGCCTGGGTTCGATCCCTGATCGGGGAATTAAGATCCCAAAAGCCACATGGTGCGACCAAAAAAAAATAATCTGAACATATTTGGTTCTCTTTGACAAATCAGCCTAATGGAATGACAGACATCCTTGTAAGAGCACTTTCCAATGTATAAATGAGCGACTGAGAAGGGTGGGCCTGATGCCTGATTACATAATGCTCAAGACGGAAACATCTAAGACAATAAGTTAAGATTCACAGCACTTACAAGTTTACCTGGCTTATAGGAATCATTTCTCCTACTCAGGAAGGCTCTATGGCAAAGCCCTTAAATTGACAAATGCTTTCTTGTTAGAGTGACTAGGTGTATGAGGGAGCCTAGTGGTACTCAGAGGCCCCTCGGAAGTGACAGCTCAGTTCCACAGCTAAGGGACTCACCTACCTACCTTAGACAAAGAACAAGCAAAAGACGTTTAGGCTGAACTTCAAAAACTCAAGAAGAATCAGTGTTTGGAATTTCGATGGTAATAAAATTATCCATCATGAAATCCAAGAAATAAACCAGAACAGTCTTTTCTGCACCAAATATCAACCATTGAAATCCTTAACACACACATGCACACTTGGCCCCAGCGTGTGCAAGCAGGGGGCTTAGAACAGGAGCTCCCATTCAGGGACAGCCACAAGTTCAGATCGACACATCATACGATACAAATGTATATAACCAAGGCTGGGATTTTATTTCCAAGTTGACACATGTAGAAGGCACACGGGCAAAGCGATGGCTTTGGGGCATGGGAAGGAGAGATGGGGAGGGGCGTGTCTGAGGTCCCCCTACCTCCACCACCCCCTAAGCGCACTTGAGACAGAACCAGTGGTGGGGGCTCCCACCCAGGGCCATGAGGGTCCTACTGGCTCTGGATGAAGCCTTGGGACAGCTCCCCAGGCATGATCCCCCTCCTCCCAGGGGGCAAGGCTCTGCTGAGCCCCCCAGCTGGAGGGACCAGCTTCCTGGGGAGAACCAGGATCAGAGAGAGAAGAACAGGATGAGGGCCAGGAGAAGCACCCCCAGCAGCACCACAATGGCACACCACTGTCGGCGGTCTGGGAGCAAGAGGGTCAGAGTTCACAGAGGGGAGGCAGCACCACCCACAACCCCCTCCCCCCACTGCCGAATTGCCCCCCCCCCACCTCCACGGGACTCACCACTGGTCATGTGGGATACTTTGGCCATCTTCCTGAGGACCCCATCCATCCGGGACTGGGTATGGTCCATCTCATGAGCAAAGGTGTCCAGCATACTGCCGAGATCAGGAGGTAATCAGCCCCTGGAGGGTCTGTGCACACCAGTGCAGCCGGCCAAGGGTTCCTGGCCCACCCCCGGGGTCCTGGCCTCACATGCCCTGCTCATTTAGCTCCTCCCCGATGCGGCCGGACATGTGTTTCAGAACCTGGATACTCCCAGACACCATTTCCAGTTGTTGGTCCTGCTGGTCCATGATCAGCTGCAGGTTGGAGGGGTGGGAACTGCGGTCGGCAGGGAGCCCTGAGCTGCCTGAAGGCTCCTCCAGCCCGGGGCCTCCAGCCACCCACACACACCTGCTGTGTGGCCTGCTGCTCTTCAATGTAGCGAGAGGTGGTTGAGACCACACTGGCGTCCAGCAAGTCGCTGGTTGACTTCAGGGTGGCTGGCTTGCCTGTCAGCATCTGTGGAGGCCAAGACCACAGGCTCAGGGAGGGTCGCCCACTCACGGCAGAGACAGACAAGGTTTGTGGCAAATTTAGATGGTGGTTTGTCAGGAAGGCAGTCTCTGGAGTGGGACGGCCTGGGTTCCTCAGAGCCACCACTTACTAGCAAGGTGACCCCGAGGCCATATCACTTGACTTCCCTGTGCCTCAGTTTCCTCATCTGTAAAATGGGGAGAGCTATAATTCCTGTTTCCTGAGGATGGAATAAGGATTTAATGAATTAATCCAGGGAGAACACTTATTATCCTATAAACACATGTATTTAAGAATTGAACTTTAATACCCAAAGCAGCACACATGGAAGGCATGTGGACCCTGCTATAGGACTCCAAGCTGCTGCAGACCTCAGCCCTCCACCCTCCCAGACCCCATGTGGGTTTAATGGGTGAGGCTGCTGTTTACAACATGCAAGAACGAACACACAACACAGAGGGAAAAGGTGTACAGACAGAGGCAGCAGAGAGACTGCGCACAAAAGGCATGAGTGGGTACACACGTGGGGCACGCACACCCACAGAGGAAAATGGTGTGCATGCACAAGGCAGGTGGGGATCCACTCAGAGGTCAAGTTCAGAGAGGTCAAGTGCATACACAGATTAAAAAGGTAAGCATCAAATCCTGAAAACAGTAACACAGAGAGCTAAAAAAAAAAAAAAAAGAAAGGAGATAGGCCACCCCCCCCCCACAGGAAACCAGTATAGACCCACAGGAGAAGGCAGAAGAGATTATACACACAGAAGGAGCTCACATCCAGAAAGAGCAGGCGGGTAGACAGCATGGAGACAACTGTGCACAGAGAAGATGAGCACTGACACAGAGGGTGGCTTGCACTCCAAGGGGAGGGTCACCCCGAGAGACAGGGGGTGAGGATACTGGGTCGGGATGCCTTTACCTCTCTATTATTCCTCTCCATGAAGGCTATGGCTGCGGGGCTGACCATATGGTCCTTCATTTCCTAGGGGTAAGGACAGCATCAGAGAGTAATGATACCCTAACCTCCCCACCCTCACCCCACTGGAAACTCTCTTCACCTGGACTGCTTCCCGCATCCTCTCCACAAACACCTTTCTCTCCTGCAGGTCTCCGGCTGGGAGCTTGAACTTGCCTGGGTTGGCTTCCACTATGCGTAAGCCGCGAGTCAAGAGTCAAGGCCAGAGCCCGACAGAACGCCCTCCTCTGCCTCAAAGCCCTCAAACACCTCCTAGGTGTCCAGCCTCCCCGAGGGCTGGCTCCCACGGCCCACTGCCACTTCAATGGGCTCTCCCATGCCGCCCTCCAACCCCCCCCCCCAGGATATCGATGGTCTCCTCCAGGTCCTCGAGGTCCCACTCGATGCTGCGCAGGCCATTCCGCAGCTCATTGGTCGTCCAGTCCAGCTCCTCGCGTCCGACCACCGCGCCCTCATGCAGAAGCTCACACCACCGCTGATAAAGCCCGCGGGCCGTGTTCACCGCCTTCTGCACCTCGCTGCGGGCAGGGGCACAGCGGGCGCGGCTGGGGGCAGGCGGTCCTCCCTCCCACCACTGCGCCCCCAAACGAGCTGGGGACTCAGGAGACCCTCATATCCCACTGCGTACCCCTCCCACACGGCCACGGGGCGATCCCGACGGCGGTGCCCAGAATGCCTGACATGCTCCGTATGGCACGCGGGCACTGGCTGGCAGGGGGACAGCACACCCTCTGTCCTCCCCCATCGCTGTCACTCACCCTCGGACTACAAAAAACGGATCTTCGAGCGACATGTCACGCCCCTCACCCGCCCGAAGCCAAGCCCCCTCCCCTCTCGGCCTGGGAAGCTGGTTCCCTCCAAGAGGTGCAAAACGAGCCGTCACCCCCGCCCCCGTCACGTGACCACTGCCATCATTGAGAGCTGGGCCGCCAGGAGAGAAAGAGAGGCCTTGGCAGCCCGAAGTGCGGAAACATCCGCTCTCTCTTTCGCCATCTTTGTTGTGGGCAGAGACGGCTTCCTGTCTGCACGTACCGCCCCTTCGCGTCCTGGTCCCCGGAGGTGTCCTAGTTCCGTCTGGCTGGGTTCGACTCAGAGCTCCAAATCCCTCGGTTCGAGACCCAACCTCTCGGATTGTTGCTGCGCAACCTGTTTCCCTTCCGGGCAATGTAAATAATAATAGTCTCCTTTAAATCAGGAGAGATTATGGCTGGGGAAGGGGCTCATTCAATTTGTAGATCATCTTCATGGGCTCCCTGAGCCTGCACCTAGATCCTGTCCTAGGAGATGGGAGATGAGAGATGGTCCCAGCCCAGGGTCGGGAGTGGCAGGTTTGGTAAGGAGTATTGGGAGAGGTGGTATCCCCACCTTCCCGCGGGGTCAGGGTGAAGTGTGGGGAGTTCTGCTGGACTCTCTCCTCCTCTTTTTTCCTGCGGAGGAGGGACGCCTCGAGATCGCCCTAGGGCGGGTTGGCCGCGAGTGGGGGCCCGGAGATGCTTCTGGGGGGTGAGGTCTTTCTGGGTGCGAGCCTGGGGGTGCGGGAGTGGGTGTGGTGGTGGCTCTGAGGATGATCTGCAGGGAAATCCTCTGCTTGTGAGGAGGGGTCAGGAATGTCTGGAGAGGGACTCATAGGGTCGCCACCTGTGTGACAGAGCCCTTCTGTGTAGGGTCTCCGGGAAAGCACTTTTTTTATGGGGGCGGGAGGCAGCTGTCGGCTGAGTGGGGTCCTGATCTCTGGAGCGGGATGTCTGAAGAAGTCCTCGGAGGGTCGCCCCCGTTGTGTGTCAGAGATAGCATCTGGGCTGGGGATGTCATTGTGGAGTTTCGTGGGGGGGGAGGATGGGGGTGTCCTCAGCAGGTTGCCGTAATATGTGGCAGGATCGTTGAATGGGGACAGTTTTGGGAGAAGTCTTTTAGAAGAGAGAATAATTGTTGTTTTCATGTGCCGGGGTTGGGAGTGGGGGACATGAGCATGCTCCAAATGTGAACGAGAAGAGCAATTTTTTGGCGGAGGGGCAGGAATACATGAGAGGGGGCCTGGCAGGGTGTCCATGGGGGGGAGGGGCGGGGACAGGAATGTAGTGGTCCTCAGGGAGTAGCTGCTTGTGTTGGCAAGGTCTTTGTGTAGGTCTCTGGGAGACGGCGTCAGTGTGAGCCCTGAGGTGGCCCCTACCTGCCGGCAGGGGGCTTTCCGGAGGGGCGTCACACCTTCCTGGACTCCGGAGGGAAGGAAGCGAAAGTTTCTTCTCGCTCTCCGCGGGCCCCCCACTGGACGCCGCTCCTGAAAGCGGGGGCTCCAACCAGCTCTAGCGGCTGGGAGAGGGAGAGCGGAGGGGGCCTGCCAGGAGGGTAAGGCACCACCCACGCCCGCCCGCTGGCCCGGAAAAAGCCGGCTGAAGTCTTGTATAGAGATCCTGGCCCCAGTCCTTATATGGGCAGCCGGAAGCGGCTAGCGCGCATGCCCTACGTCATTACTTCCAAATATAGTTGTGGAAGTCTGGCAGATCTAGTGGCGGGAAGGTTCGCGCACCAGTGCGGGGGTGTGTGTGTGTGTGTGGCGGGGGAAGCCTCCCCTTAAAGGGCCCGCACCACGAGTGAATGGAGCTGTTCGAACAATTCTGCATTTTCTGAGGAACTGGAATTAGGTTTTCTTGGAACTGTAGTGCGTAGCGGAAGGTGGGGCCGATGTTTTCTATCTATCTGCTCTATCAGTGCGTGGCTCAGTTTCTAGGTCCTATCCCAACTCCGCCTCCCGGGAAGCAGAGGCGGAGAACGTCTGCGTCGTTTGGGGGACCGCAGCCACATGTTCACTCGGGCTGTGTTGCGGCCGGGTCCTCCGCCTTACGAGCTCCACGCCCATCGTGGATTTCGTGCCAACGGAAACTGGGGTGGCGGAGGGGGGATGCTCAAAGAGGAGCGCAGAGATGGCAGCCTGGGCTGCGCTTGTGTCTGCAGATGTCCGCCGCCCGTGTAGTGGGCAACTTTGCCCTAGAGCCAGCCAGCGTGTCCCGCTTTCTTAACTGCTTCCAAACGAGGGGAGTGACGGGGGCTGGCGGACGCTGGAGAGACAGGAGAGCTTCAGGTTCCAGTGGTCCCCTTTCACCGCCGTGGCTCATTTATTCGTTTAGCAAATATTGGACGAGTCATTCTGCCTCGGTTTCCTCACCTGAAGAAATAAGATATAACTACCCTCCGCGGAGTGGAGGTGAGAGATCAATGAGATGTTTGTGAAAGGAAAGCCTTTAGCGCCTGGCACGTAGTAAGAGCTTAGTAAGTGTAAGCATCGTTATTGATTAAAAAAAACAAAAACAAGACATTAATTAGGCGCCTGGTAGATGCTAGGCACAGTTCCCACGGGGGATCAAACAAGACATTAATTAGGCGCCTGGTAGATGCTAGGCACAGTTCCCACGGGGGATGTATCAGTTAGAACCCAAGTCTTCCCGGGTGCGAAGGGAAACGTGCTGCCTACGACCCGCAGGGGTCTCCATATGCAACCCGTGGGTGGACCCTGAGCCCCACCCACGGCGCCTGTCCCCTGGGCCCGCGCGCGGGTGCAGTGGGGGGCCCTGAAGAAGCAGACCACCCCGAGAGCTCAGCTTGGACTGGGGAACGCTCCTCCTCACACGAGTTCGGGTCCCTTTTCTTTGCTCGGTAAATTCCACCCTGTCGCTTTAAGGAGTCTTTCGCCTCAGAGCTGTGGAAAGCCCGGATGCGACTTTCTGATTGGGCGGGGCGTCTCAGTGACTTCACTTGAGGTACAAAAGGGCCCGGGTGGCGGGCGCCGGGGTAGAGCGTCCTGGCAGCGTCTCGGCGTGGGTTGACTTGTACAGAGAGGCGTGAACGAGCGCCTTGTCCAGTGTGCACCTGCCACCTGCCCTGCCCAGCCGCGTGTCCCCGCCGCCTTCGCCCCTCAGTCAAGCAGCTATGGAAGTGCAGAAGGAGGCGCAACGCATCATGACCCTGTCGGTGTGGAAGATGTACCATTCGCGCATGCAGCGCGGTGGCCTGCGGCTGCACCGGAGTCTGCAGCTGTCGCTGGTCATGCGCAGCGCCCGGGAGCTCTACCTCTCGGCCAAGGTGGAAGCCCAGGAGCCCGAGGTGCCCTTGCCGCCCGCCCGCTCCCCTGACCCTTGCCTGCACCCGCCGCGGGAAGCGGAAGCCGCAGCAGAGGTAGCGCCCTGCGACGGTGAGCAGCCCTCTCCGGAACCCATGGACACGCAGGAGACACCGAGAGCGGAGGAGACCCCTGCCCGCAGTGCCCAGCGCCCCGCCAAAGTCAGCCGCAAGCGGCGGAGCTGCAGCCTGAGCGACGGTGGGGACGCTGCACTGGTCCCGAGTAAGAAAGCCCGCCTAGAAGAAGAGGAGGAGGAGGAAAGGGCCTCTTCGGACGTCCTTGATCGCCTGCAGCCCCCTCCAGCGCAAGCGGAGGGCGCATTCCCCAACCTGGCGCGTGTCCTGCAGAGGCGCTTCTCCGGCCTTCTGAACTGCAGCCCCGCCGCGCCCCCGACGGCGCCGCCGGCGTGCGAGGCGAAGCCGGCTTGCCGCCCGGCGGACAATATGCTGAACGTGCTGGTGCGGGCCGTGGTGGCCTTCTGAGGGTCCGTGAGCGGCGCTACCAGAGCCCAGAGCGCGGGCCGAACCGTCGGCCAGAGTGAGCAGACCCAAGGCGAGGCCCACCCCCGGGGGAGCGCCCGTGGAAACCGTGGAGAGGGGCAGCCGCCCTGGCTGCCGAGATGCCCTGAGAGGGACTCTACCCACGGGGTGCCGTCGCCACATGTGTGCAGCGGCGACACCAAGAAACCTGAGCCGTGGGCGCGGGCGTCTTCCCCCAGACCTGCCGCGCCCACAGGTGCTGTCTTAACGGACTGGGACATGGACCTTACGCTCTCCTTCTGGGACTTGGAGAAGGGAGCTTTGGTTCTTTAAACTCCTCAGGGTCGTACTTTATTTTTTACTGGGGGCTGTGCTGCCCTTTCAAGGTTTTTCAATAGTTGGTGTTTGCGTTTCCAACCTCAGAGAATTCCAGGCACTTCCCTTCCCCCTCCAGTGACATACTTGTGCAAACGGTCATCGTTGCGTCATGGGCAGACGTGGGGAGCTTCCTGTTGTCTTGCGTGGGTGTGAGGCCTGGGAGGAGGATCTGGGGTGTGGACGCCCAGGGGAATGGGAGGAGGGCGGCCTGAGTCACTTCGCCTCCGCGTGGTGTGGGTTATTGCCCCGAGCCCCTACGCCTTCGGGGGCAGAGGGCAGATCAAATTTCAGGTTAAAATTTTTCTCATCTGGTGTGTGAGAGGTGGGAATATGTTGATAGTCTCAAGCTTGAGCCTCCCTCAGACCTACAGACACAATCAACCCAGACGTTCCTGGTATGAATCACGGAAATGGGGGGAGGGGGTTGTTCAGAGCGCTGTAAAGCTGAGCTGGGATCAGTTGCTGGTGAGACTGGGCCAGTTTTGGGGGAGGGGGGTTCTGTTTACCTTTACTGTGGTGGATTCTGTTAACTCCATCTGTCTGGCCTTTTTGCTAGAAATGCCAGATAGGAAAATAAAGACCATTTGAAGAAAAAGTCTGTGGAGCCCGTCTGGTTTTCTTCCCTGGTGGGGGAGGGGCAGGGTTAAGGGGTCAGGAGCTGGCTGGCGGCTTGCTGGGGCCCCAGAAACCGGTCTGACCGGCTACCACGTGGGCAGAGTGGGCGGGAAGGGGCCGGGCGCCTTTTCTTTGCCAGAGCACTGAGTGCTGATTGCCTGGTGCTCTGACCTTTCCTTAACCCTCTCACGTTTGGGGGTTCCTTGGACATTCTCCTGTATTTCTGGCTGGGTCAGAGTGCTTTCCGAGTTCAGACGTTTGGGGGATACTTTGGGTACTGTGCCCGCAGCAGAGTCGGGGGACCACACTTCCTTTGGAGACTTGAAGGATGTCTCCCAACAGTCCTCCCTCCCCCCCCACCCCCCGCTTGATTAACTGAATCAGCAGGGATCCCACAACTGGGGTGGAACTGAGGTGAGCTTTGGAGCACACTTTATGCCCAGTTCCAGTCCCTGGCGGTATAACTGTGGTTCAGGCTAGGAGGTGTGCTCCCAGCCTCAGTTTCCTCATCTGCAAAGTGGGCCTCAACAGCTTCCCTGCGAGGCTGTGGGTTTAGAAATTCCCTTGGGAGCGCTTGTTTGCTTTGGCCCCACCCCATCCCCAGGTTAGCCCCCCAGAGAGGAGGAACCCCTCACAATTTCCCCAGTGCTGGTTTAGGAGAGCGTTTGTAGATGTTGCACTGGGACTGGGGGGTGGGGGGTGGGGGCTGTTGGGAGGACAAAGGAGCCGCAGGTGCGGGCGGTGAAGGCGGCGGGAGGCGCCGGGAAAGCTCCCGCCCCGCCTCCAGACGGCAGGCTCCGCCACGGCTGGCCTCCCGAGACCCGGGGGACCTGACCCCGAGGGTTGAGGGAGGAGGGCGCGGGGGAGGGGAGGCCCCGCCCCCGAATGCCCGCCCCTGGCTCCCCTCCTGCGTCGTTCACTCATCGCACTCCCTCCTCCCTGCCTCCCTCAGGGCCCCTCAGGGGAATCTCGCCTCCACCGCAGCCCGTTTCCCTCCCGGGAAATGTGAAAGACTTTAGTGCCGCTCACTCGGGGGACCGACCCACAGCTCCGCAGTGGGATGCTGGGGGACTGGAGCCCCACACCCCTCGCGGTAGCTCAATGCGTCCGCGTGGGGGCAACTCCCTCGAGAACCTGGCCCGGCCCCGGGAAGTCCCCGGCGGCTGGGGAGGGGCATCACTGCGCATCCTGTCGCAGGAACCGCCGGGCGCTTCCTTCCACGGGAAGCTGCTTGGCCGACTCCCGCCCCCGCCCGGGCCGCCTGGGGGTTTCCGGTACTCGGTCACTGGGGGCTGAGGGCTGGAGGTGATGCTGTGGGAGACAGGCCAAGTGCCCCTCACATACATCCGCTTAACGTATACCCTTCCCCAAGACCCCATTTCACCCATCAGAAGAGACAAAATTGAAAATTTGTCACAACAGTCGACACTGATGAGCCATGGACTTTCCACGCCATTACATGGCATTGGGTTATTGGGACAAGCCCTCTGGGGAATAATCGATTGGACAATAGCTGTGAAAACTAAAACTGTCACAGATCTCATAGCCCGTGGATCGCCACGGAACCTCAGGCCTGGAAAAAGAGGTTCCAGAAGGGTATTCACTACAGCATTGTCCAAAATTGGCACAAATTGGGGACTTCCCTGGTGGCGCAGTGGTTAAGAATCCTCCTGCCAATGCAGGGGACATGAGTTCGAGCCCTGGTCCAGAAAGATCCCACATGCCGCGGAGCCACTAAGCCCATGTGCTACAACTACTGAGCCTGCACTCTAGAGCCTGTGAGCCACAACTACTGAGCCCGTGAGCCACAACTACTGAAGCCTGCGTGCCTAGAGCCCGTGCTCTGCCACAAGAGAAAGCACCACAATGAGAAGGCTGCTGACCGCAACTAGAGAAAGCCCGCTCGCAGCAATGAAGAACCAACACAGCCAAAAATAAATAAATTTATAAAAAAGCACATACAGCAGATATTCACTACTATATATAAAATAAACAGCAAGGACCTACTGTATGGCACAGGAAACTATATTCATATCTTGTAATAACCTATAATGGAAAAGAATTTGAAAAAGAATATATATCTAGGGACTTCCCTGGCGGTCCAGTGGTTAAGACTTCGTCTTCCAATTCAGGGGATGTGGGTTCGATCCCTGGTTGGGGAGCTAAGATCCCACATGCCTCAGGGCCAAAAAAACCCCCATAAAACAGAAGAAATATTGTAACAAATTCAATAAAGACTTAAAAAAAAAAAGGTGCATCTATCTATGTCTATATATATCTCTGAATCACTTTGCTGTACACCTGAAACAAACACAACATGGTAAATCAACTATACTTCAATTTAAAAAAAGTTGTTTGTTTTGAAAAAAATAATAAAAGCACATACAGCAATACAAGTACATGTATATGTATGGGAAAGTGTGTACAGACACTGTGCTAAGCCCAGAGAGCTGGAAGAATGGTTCCTCATCCAGTAGCTCAGTGTGAACGAGAGCTCCCCTCCCAGCTTGAGTCTGGTCTAATGCTAATGATTTGACAGGGCTGATTCTTCCTGCTTTCAGGCCCCCACACTCACACTCCCACCTCACCTGTGGTTCCTGCCTCAGGCCCTGGGTCCATCTCTGTCTATACTCACCCTTAGGTAGGCTTATTCAGTCTTAAGGCCCTAACTGCTACCTCTATGCTGACTCCCAAATTTTGCTCTCCATCCTGGACCTCCCCCTAACCTCCAGACTTGTCTGGCCAAGTCCTCTCTCTCTGTCTCCCCTTGAGGCTCTAAGGTATTCCAAACCTAGCAGGACCTAAAGAGGATTCTTGCTGCTTCCTGCCAGCCTTTCACCGGAGGAGGAATCTTCCTTGACTTCCCTTTTCTCCTTCCTTCATACCCTGTCCAGTCGCAGGTGCTGTCAACTTGACTATTCATCCCACTCCAAGCTTTTCCCCATCCTCATGGCTCCCACCTTGCTGTGAGCTGCCTTCACCTCTCACCTGGGTGAGGGCAGTGGCTTCCTCCCTGCCCTTGATGCCCACAGTCTATTCTATGCAGCAGCTGCACTGATCTTATAAAAATGCAAACGGGATCATTTCACTATCCCAGCTTTCCTCTGCTTCATCTACACTGGCCTCCTTTTTGCTTGGAGAACAGGACAGGTGTGTTCCAACCCCAGGACCTTTGCGCCTGCTGTTCCTTCTGCCTGCACTGCTCTTCTCCCAGACATCCACAAGTCCATCCTCACTTTCTGCTGAAATGTCACCTCCCTGGGGAGGCCTTCTTTGGCTACCTGATCTAAAATAGCACCCCACTCTGCTACCTACCCCTTTACCCTGTTCAGCCTTCTTTAGAGCACTGCTCACCTCCTGAAAGGATATATTTAAGTTCTATTTAGCATCCATGGCCCCATATAAATGTCAATTCCATGAATGCCCAGTCCAGTCCTGAGTAAGTGAATGAGGTTGGCTGGGGTAAGCAGGTGCTAAATGCTTAATATTTATTATCTCATTAATCAGTGGCTTCCCATGGCTCTTAGAATTGAATTTCCCAAACTTCAGACAGTTGAGGGTCAGGATTTTTGTCATATCTGCTTAACAACAGTACTATTATTTAAGTAATATATATTTTAAACTTAACCCACTTGTCAATCACTCACCATACTTAGAAGGTAACAGTGTATAAAAGTTACAATGAAAATGAAACACTGTCATAAGACCCTGCTGAAACAGTAGCCAATGTTAGGTTCCAGACAGCTTCCTTTGTTACAAAGGAAGATTAGAAAGGTTAAAGACACATTATGGCCAAAGACAATCCTTAGACTAGCTGAAAAGGGAGAGACTCTGAGGGATTCGTTACATTATTTAAATAACATTGAATCACTTTGCCCACTGTCCCAGAGTTAGGAAAATTCTGCTTCTGGAAGAGGGACAAAACCCCTACGACTGTCTGAAAGACTCTGCTTGATCTGTGCCCAGCCCACCTCTGGCTAATCTTGCATCATTCTCTGGCCACACTGATCTGCTTTTTGTTCCTTATATTTCCACAATCTTTCCAGCCACAGGGCCTTTGTATATGCTATTATCTGCTAAGAGTCTTTTCTCTTCCCTATTTACCTAGTTAAGTCAGCTTAGCTCAAGGGCAAATCATCAGGGAACTTACCTTTCTGCCCTCCGTTTTAGCCTAAGACCCCTATATTTATTGCTATTCTGATCAGGAACTACTTTGTAGTAGTAATAGTAGTGGTAGTGGTAGTGGTGGTAGCAGTAGTATTTATCACAACTGCAATGTTACATTTCTTTCTGGGTCTGTCTCCTCTTCTAGCTTGTGGCCTCCATCAGGGCAGAGATGAATCTAGTAGATGCTTACTAAGTGTTTTTTGTGAGTGAATGATGCATTTGCTACTTTCCTTTGAGGTCGGTCCTTTTAATGTCCACTTTTCACAGACTGGGAAACCGAGGTCCAGAGAAGATTGTCCTGCAGGAGAGCAAATACGGGACAGGTCTAGTGGTGTCCCCCCCCACCATCAAGATATTCGCTCACCACGCCCACCCCCACCCCCGCCTCCTCCACTGTGTGGGACCCAAGGAACAGATGCCCCAGTTCGGACTCCGCTGAGCTGGGAAAGGGCCGGCCCACAGGTCGAGACCAGCCCAGAAGCGGCTCCCAGACCGGCTTACCCGGTTTCAGGAACCTGAGAGACGTCCACCCGCCCGCGGCGGTAAAACGCAGGCCTCGTCCAGATTGCTAGTGGCGCGGGGCGGGGACTTGATCTAGGCTGGGAAATTTAAGTCCGAGGCTGGGCCCTCTGGGTGGGTAACGTAGCCAGGGCGCGGGGCGGGGTTATCTGGGTGTCAATCACAGACGGGGGCGGGCTATGCAAATTTACCCGCTTTGCACTCCTTTCTGGGCCCCGCCCCCGCGCGCTGCACCGAGCTAAGTACTTCCTAGAGCTCCAGGTGTTGGTCTGTGACCCCGGCTCCGCCCCCTCGCCCCCAAACTGGTCCCTTCCGGATTCCGCCCAGACCTTCGGCGCTTGCCTCCCCCTCCCGCCCCAGCGCGCCCTGCGGTTGTAGGGGCGGGGTTTAGGTACGGGGCGGGGTTTAGGCGCCGAGCAGGAAGGCAGAGGTCGAGCAGGGGGTTCCTGGGGCTGGGCGTCGGCTCGGAATCAGGTAAATGGCATAGAAAAGCTGAAGGGAAATGGGGGTTGCCAGAGTTTGAGGCTCACGCTACCCGCCCTTGGCGTGGGGGCTACTGAAACCCTCCCCCCATGTATGTTTAGGGGAGCCCAGAACCCCACACCGGTGTCTAGGGGAACCCAGAACCTCCACAGCAGTGTGTAGTGGAGCTCAGATCCGCACACCTGTGTTCGGGGGAGCCCAGACCTTCCCCACCTGTGTCCGGGACTGCTCTCACTAGGGTATTTCATATCTGTTTTCTGAGGCTCAGCCTAGAGGGGTGTTTTGCCCACCTGTGTCCGGGGAGCTAAGGTCACCCCAAATTTGTGTCCAGGCGAGCTGAGCCTAGGGCCTAAGGCCCTCCACCTTATGTCCAGGCCCGAACCCTCTCCAAGGCCAGCTCCCTGCCTGCCCCTTTCTTGCAGCCCCTCTCAGCAGAAATTCCCCTGGGTCCCTACCTCGCCGCCCCTCCCTGCCCTTTTGTTCTCGCTGCCTTCCAGCCTCCTGGCCCAATCGGCTTCAGATCAGCGCCCCCTCCCCAGCACATTGTTGACTCTCACTTAAGAAGTTATCTCAGCGTTCAGTCTCGCCACCCTCCCTCCTGTACCTAGGTAGCTACCCGGGGGCCCCCTGGGGTCCTGCCTTCTCCGCCCACCCCCACTGGCACCAATTAATTTCCCCCTCAACCTGTCCACTCACATCTGGTTGCCAGCTGCTCACCCTCACCCTGCTTGCCCCCCAGGGTCTCCCAGGGAATTGCTCGCAGCTCTCTGCCTCCTTTGGCCCCCCAAATCCAGGCCACCCCGCCAAAGCACAGCGCCCACTCCCCAGCCCCCCGCAATCCGAGTCTGCTAATCAGAAAAAGCCGGCGGTTAGTGCCTGCAAGAGAGATCTGAAATCAGAAGGAGGAGGGGTGCGGTGTGAAACTTTCTAACCCAGAGATGCTGGGGGTGGGAGGGGTGGGGGGCAAATGGGTGGAGGGAGGCAGAAGCTTAAGTTGTACTTAAAGAATTGAGATCAAAGCCTTCCGGCTTCCAGATGGGGACTGTGGGGGAGGGCTGCACCATCCCCCCGCCAGGGGCGGATGAGGCTGAGCCCCCCTTCCTCGGAAACCCCCCGAGACTCTGCGGTGACAGCTGTGCCCCAGCCCGCGCCCGGCGGGTTTCCTTTTCCTGTGCTGGCTCTCCTGACTGGCTGGCCTGCAGTATGGCGACACCGGCCCGGCCCTTTTGAAGGAGCTCCCTGGAGGGTCTTCCTGGACGAGGGGGAGGGGGCCAGCTGGAGAACAATGGGCTTCTGTGGCTGCAGGACGCCAGGCACTTCCTGTTAACTCTTCACTCGGGGCCCAGCTGCAGAGGGGGGAGCAAGGCGAGGGGAATGACAAAACCAGCAAATGCACAGCTTTTTCTCTTGTTCCACGACTTGTTTGTGAAAGTACCTGGAAATGGTGAGATGAATGCAGACCTTGTCCTCCTCAATGGAGTCACAGGGCCTGTTTCTTTTCCCCTCTGTTGCTGAGAGTTGTACCATCAGGGGACGGGGCATGGCTAGAAATCCCGGGATCTCTGGGGCTGGGCTGGGCTGGGCCAGGCAGGGGACTCAGGTGTCCCAGGTGAGTCCAAAGTACAGCTATGTTTGCCAAGCATGGTTGTTCTAACTGCCCTGCCGGGCGAACTGGAGGTTGCGCTCCCCCGAGCCATTCCCTTGGTAGTCTGGGCCTCAGTTTCCCTCAGTTTGGGAAGTTCTCCCAAGGGATTGACCAGAGCACAGGGTGGTCCTAGGGGGCCAGGGTGAGCTGAGCGGGGAGTCTTGGAAATGCTCTGCTCTTCCTTGGAGCCCTGGAAAGACATGTTGGGGAATTAGCCGCTGTGTTAGTTGAGGCTTCATGCAAAGTCCTGGGTGTTTACAGAGCTAACCTGAGAAGCACCCTCAGAAGATTCTGTGAGCCTCTGAAGGGCCCCTGAAGACTCAGCATTCAACCCCAGGGGCTGCCGGTTAGAGGCCAGATCACATGCCCTGTTCTTAGAAGAGACAGTGTGTATTTATAGTTACTGCCCGCCAGGTGCTTTGCTGGGCTCATTCTGCATATTCACTTAGTTAACCCCTGCCCAAGCCTGGGTCAGAATTAAAGTAGGCACTTTCACTAGCACCATTTTACGGATGAGGGAGTTGAGGCACAGAGAAAACGTGTCTACTAAAACAAAGCCCATTGTTTTTCTTTCTCTCCTGGATTTGGGGGCAGAGGATGGGGTGGGTGGGTAGCGATCTTTCTCCAGACCAGTGGACTTTTGCTTGTGTATACCCAGCACCTTATCATAGATAAGGAAAGAGAGCTCAGGGTGGTGAGATCCATGGTCCAGGTCCTCTGGCCACCACCGGGCGTCCTTTTCTCTCGTGCATCCTGGGCTAGCCACCCACTAGCTTCGCCCACCAGCTTCCTCCTTCAGCGTTTGCAGACCCACTTGCTGGGTGATTCTGTACTGTCTTTTCTCCTGTTTCCTCTGGTGAAAACATCCCCAGAGGCCAATCTGTGCGTGCTCAGCCCAGGGGCTTGATGAGGACAAAGTTGGGTTTGGGTTTTAGTTTTTGTTGCTTTTTGTTTTGGGTGATCATTATTAACTGAGCAAATCCAAACCGCCCACACTGCTAGACTAGAAAGGCTGCTGCTGGGCCCCCTTGCAGGTGTCTGGAACAAGAAATGGCTCACTGCTTCACCCTTTAGACCCGGGGGTGGGGCGAGGGAAGGCCGGGAGGGCCATCAGAGGCCACCTGCCATGTTAGGGGTGTGTTAGAGGCCGCAGGAGTCTGGGCCTCAGCCCATGGGCCCCAGGCCAGCCCACTGCCAACCAGCCTCCACCTGAGTACCGCCCCCCCCACCCCGCCTCCACCGCCACTCCGCTCCCCTGCTGTGGCCTGCCCTTCCGGAATGAAACTTGTCCTGGCTTGGAGCCACCAGGAAGGCCAAAGCAAGCCTGCAATTACTGCCGGGGCCCTGCCGGCTGCGGCTTGGAGGCTCAGCATGGGGCGGGGGTGGAGCTCCTCCCCGTCGGGCCGTGTGCCTGGAGTGGTGGTTCAAGTCTGCAGCTTCTACCCCCAGGTAGTCCCCTGCTGGCTTCTGGCTACCCAGGGATATTGTCTTGTAAACAGATACTCGGATTTTCAAAGTACTCTCCTGTTGTTTGGGACAAGGCATTACCTTCCGAGAGGGGTGGGTATGAAACCAGTTCCTTTTTTTTTTTTTCCATGCCCTGGGGCTTGCTGGATCCTAGTTCCCCGACCAGGGATCGAACCCGTGCCCCCTGCAGTGGAAGCACGGAGTCCTAACCACTGGCCTGCCAGGGAATTCCCTCTGAGGGAGAAACTGAGGCTGTGAGAAGGGGCTTACCCCAGGATCTCCAGAACCTTCCTTTTAGGAAGGGGGGCTTCCCCTCTCCTGGCTTTGCGTCTCTGGCTGCTGCTGCGGAGATGAGGCTACGGAGGAGGGAATGTGCAAGAGAGGGCCTCTGGGGACTGCAGTCAGCGGGCACTAATGTGTCTGTCTCTGCAGCCTGGGCGTCCTTCTGTTTCCCGTGACCCCCCTCCCTTATCCCCAGGCTTGTCCCTTTTTCTCACGACTTTCTGGACATCTGTGGGCGGTGCATACTTGTTGCCCAATCTCCCAGTGATTCCACTGTGACTAAAGCCAGCTCTGTCCCTGGAGGCTGGAACCAGGGTGCACCCCCAGGGCCACATGTCCCAAGCTTGGACCTGGGTTTCTGGTCAGACTGGGCGAGTGGGCAGGCAGGCTGGGTCTTTTCGGCTCTGGGAAATTCTCTGCCCACCCTCTGAATGGCCCAGGTTCCCTCTGATTGTCCTGGATTACCCTAGTGTACCTGTCCCTGCTCTTGGTGAATCTCCCTCCTTGCAGCTACCCTATATGTTCTAGAAAGCTAGGGAAGGATCCTCAGAACCATCGTCCTGCCAGCCACCCACCAGATGGGCCAGGTCTCAGGCATGCTCCCTGCTCTGTGCTCAAGGCCAGCATGATTCTTCCCCCAAACCTTCTCCAATTCATATCGCAACAGAGCCCGTCCTGTCCCGTTGCCATGGCATCTGTGGTACCCAGAAGCCAGATGGTCTTATGTTCCCTAATGCCCCTTCCAGGCTCAGGCACTTCTGAGCTCTGTGAGAGTTTACTCTGTACCCCTAAATCCCCCCCACCACACCGAGGCTGTGTGCCCCAGTAGTCTCCCCCCATGACTCTGAGACAGGCAGTGATAGCACTTGTCTGAATTTCGGATTTGAACTGGGGTCTGTGGGAGCCTTGGAGCCTAAGGTCTTAAGAATGACAATCATCATAGCAGCTGTTGCTTCCTAGTGAGGCACTTTACCTATGGAGTCCTCACCGCAAAGATTTATTACCTTATCCTCATTTCACATTGTTGAAACTGAGGCCCAGGGAGGCTGGATAGCTTGCCTGCTCTATATAGTCTTTACAGCGAAAAAGTGCCAGTTTCTCCCCCCCCCCCCCCCCCCCCCGTACGCGGGCCTCTCACTGTTGTGGCCTCTCCCGCTGCGGAGCACAGGCTCCGGATGCGCAGGCTCAGCGGCCATGGCTCACGGGCCCAGCCGCTCTGCGGCATGTGGGATCTTCCCAGACCGGGGCACGAACCCGTGTCCCCTGCATTGGCAGGCGGACTCTCAACCACTGCGCCACCAGGGAAGCCCAGTGCCAGTTTCTTGACTCTTGACATTTGGGGCTGGATCGTTCTCTGTTGGGGGTGGGAGCTCTGCCTTGTGCATCTCAGGATGTTGAGCTGCAGTCCTGGCCTCCATCCACTAGTGTTACCTGAAAACTGGGATCACCTCTAGGAGGGTGTCAAGGTAAAGATTGGGAGAAGGAAGGATTTATTATTTGCAGCAGGTAAGGAGAATACCAGAGATCTTTCCTAAAGCAGTGTCTCTCTGAACAGCAAAACTGGGGAAGTTTTAAGTAAGGGTACGTGTATATTTAGGAAGGGGCTTGAGCAGAAGAGAATTCAACATAGAATTGGGGCAGAGGTAGATGGAGTCCAAGCTTTACTTGATTGAAGTCAGAAGGGTCAACAACATCATTCTATCCTCCACCTGGGTTGGGGCCTTAGTTTCTGCAGAACTCAAAGACCTGTATCAGATTGTTATGTATATCCCTTCAGGAGGAGCTAGGTCTCTATATTATTGCTGAAATATTGTTTCTTGACTACTTTTCCTGTGTTCCCGCATTCCCTCGCTTCCCTTAAGGTCACTGATTACTGAGACCCGTTCAAGGGCAAGCGTGGTGGCCAGGCTTAGATCACAAAGTGGCTTAGGCCAGAAATGGCTTCACTTATGTCAAGAAAGCCATGTCTGGTTCTCTTTCTTTGGGGACCCCCTACCCTATCTACTTACACTAGGTATCAGAGCGCCTCTTCCTACAGTCATGACAACAAATAATGTCCCCAGATGTGGCTTTAATTTGGTGTGGGGTGTGGGGCAGCCTCACCACCTGCCTTTGACTGCCCTGACTCTCCACATAGGTGCCCGCCTGAAAAATGTGTGTGTGTGTGTGTGTGTGTGTGTGTGTGTGTCTTTTCCCCAAAACAGGCATGGTGTTCTGGGGATGGAGGTGATTGGTAGGTTCTGGCATCTTAGGGAGGGGTCAGTGGGGCTGTCATTCTAGGCCATGTCCCCTTTTCCTGGTGGGAGGCGTGCAGGTTCCCCAGGCCCTGGCAGGTGGAGACAGGCAGCCCTTTTCTTCCTTCCTGGTTCCCAGGGGTGGGTGATAGTGGCAGAGGCAACCCAGGAGCCAGAGGGTATGGGGAGCCACGACCTGGCCTCCGGATTTACTGGGCGGGTGCCCGGGTGTGTGCTCTGAGACCCAAGGGCCCTTGTGGGTGTGGAGGAAAAACCAGAGGCTAAAGTAGGTCTCCCCCACCTGCCTGCCTGCCACCCTTACATCCCACCCAGCCCTGGCTCCAGGCCAGCAACTGCCAGGATAGTGACTCACAGAGCTGCAGAGCCCAGGAGAGAAACAATGCAGGGTGGGGTGTCCCCCTCATCCTCAACCTTCCCAGCATCCCCGTTAAGACCAGGACCCTTGAGGGCTCTGCATTTTACTCTCCCTGCGTGACACTGCCATCCCCCTTCCCCGCCCCCCACCAGTGGGATTTTTTTTTTTCTCGGCACCGCGCTACGGCAGGAAGACAGAAATGAGTGTGGGGCATGGAATGTCTGAGGTTGCAATGTATTTAGGCCAGGATGAGAGAGTGTGTGTGCTGGGGAGCGGTCCATAAAAACTAACCACCCTATAGTTTGGGCTGCTCTCACCTTTTGAAACAGACCCCATTCTGTCTATGGGTTGTGTATCTCTCAATAAATCTTACCTGTCACTTTGCCTCTTGCTGAACTCCTTCTGCGATGAGATGTAAAGAATAAGTCCTGAGACCAGGTGTGCTATTTCAATTAAAAGACAGTGGGGCGCTTTCCCGGTGGCGCAGTGGTTGAGAGTCCGCCTGCCGATGCAGGGGACACGGGTTCGTGCCCCAGTCCGGGAAGATCCCACATGCTGCGGAGCGGCTGGGCCCGTGAGCCATGGCCGCTGAGCCTGCGCGTCCGGAGCCTGTGCTCCGCAACGGGAGAGGCCACAGCAGTGAGAGGCCCGTGTACCGCAAAAAAAAAAAAAAAAAGACAGTGGGTTTGAGTGTCAGCCTGTGGGTTCAAGTCCCAGTCTGAGTTTTGGCTGAGTTCGAGTCTCATCTGAGGTGCGATTGGGTTCGAGTCCCAGTCTGAGTTGTGCGGTTTCATGATAAGGGATAGAGTGGAGTTGTGACAGAGACCCACCCCCCTCCCAACCCGGACATATTTCCTGACCTGCCTCTTGCTTGCTGGTATCTGGATTGTACAGGTGGGGGCCTTTCCATCAGGGTCGGGGAGACAGGCAATATTTGATACTCAAGTGCACTGGTAAGCTCAGAAAAAAGAAAATACAATGGGGTTACAAGAGAAGGAGAGAGTGCTGGGGGGAGAGCGGAGTGGTGGCCAATTTAGAAAGATGGTCAGTGGCACAGTTGAATGTTCTTCCCATCCCAGGCCTGGAAGGGAGGTCTATGTGTGTTGCTGCAAAGACCCCCTCATCTGATCTCTGCCAACCTGTTCCTCCTGGGCAGCCGGCGGCCCCGGGAGTGCTTAGGGGATTTCTGGCTTCTGACTGTGGCCATGATGAAGTGACCTGGTGTCCCAGGGGTCAGGGCAGTGTCTCAGGGCAGTTTAACTTGGGGATTTGGAAGGTGCTTGATGTGGAGGGGGGAAGAGAAGAGGGAAGCTGTCCCCAGCTGTCACCTGCCACCCTGCTTATAGCCACTCTGTGCTGACGGCCAGATGCAAGTCAGTGCCAGACTCCTATACATTTCCTTTTTTTTTTTTTGGATAATAACTCGGACTTTATTAAAATTAATGCTGGGGGAAAGGCAGTGTTAAGAGAAAAAAGACCAGCTACAGATTAGGAGAAAATGTTTGCAAAACAAGCATTTGATAAGTGACTGATATCCAAAACATACAAAACCAGAACGAAACAACACAAAACCAAAACCAAAACAGAAAAACCCTCTTAAAACTCCACAATGTAAAACAACAGTAAGATACCACTACACATGTATTAGAATGGCCACAACTGGGAACGCTGACAGCATGGAATGCTGGTGAGGATGCAGAGCAAGAGGAATTCTCGTTCACTGAGTCCTGTACATTTCTCCCTGACCCTTTCCACATAAGCTTGTCAAAGGGCTCATCCTGCCCTGTCTGCTTCCTCTGCCCCTTTCTCCTGGGTTACTCCCACCCTGGCATTTGTAGTGTGGGCCAGGCAGGGAGTGGGCCTTGCAGGATGGTGGACACACATGACCTAGGGCACGTTGTGGGGGGATGTTGCCTCTACCCTACAGGCTGGCCTCACCTTCTGGGCAGCTGTCTCGGGGGAACCCCAGCACCCTGTTCCTTCTGTTCGTTAAAGCTGGACTTTGAAGGTTGAGACCTTTCCAGAAAACCACTTGGGTCCCTAGAGTTCAGGAAGGAGGAGCCTACATTCCTCTCCATTTTTCTGGGCTCACCTGACCACCATCCCATCCCAGCTGCTGCATTTAAGGCCGTCACCCTAGCCAGTCAACTTTTCTGTTAACAAAAACTGCAGTGCTCCCAGGAAAGTTTCATCTAAATCTTGATTCATTGCTTCATTCCATACACCTCTAATGAGCTCATCCTGCAAACCATCAAAGACTGGGTGCAGAATTGGCCCGCCACTGGGATGTCTTTGCTGTATCGTTAAGTAAAAAAGCAAGTCGTCATCCCCCAAATAATTGAAAACATTCATACAAATCCTTTTACACACATGTTCATAGCAGCACTGTTTACCATCGCCAAAAGGTGGAAACAATTGTCCATCAATGGATGAAGGGATGAACAAAAAGTGGTCCATCCATATGATGGAATATTTTATTCAGCCTTAAAAAGAATGAAGCACTGATACATGCTACAACATGGACGAACCTCAGAAACATTAAGCTCAGTGAAAGAAAAGGTCACGTATCGTATGACTTTGTTTTATATGAAATTTATGGAATAGGCAAATCCAGAGACAGAAAGTAGATGAGTGGTTGCCAGGAGCTGGGAAGAGGGGATAAGGAGTGACTGCATAATGTACATGAGGTCTCCTTGTGGGGTGATGAAAATATTATGGAACTGGATAAGATGGTTGCAAAACATTGTGAATGTACATGGACCCCAGTGTTGATAGCAGCACTATTCACGATAGCCAAGACATGGAAACAACCTAAATGTCCATCCACAGATGAATGAACAAAGAAGATGTGGTACATATATACAATGGAATATTACTCAGCCATAAAAAAGAATGAAATAATGCCATTTGCAGCAACATGGATGGACCTAGAGATTATCATACTAAGTGAAGTAAGTCAGACAGAGAAAGACAAATACCGTATAATATTACTTATATATGGAATCTAAAATATGACACAAATGACCGTATCTACAAAACAGAAACAGACAGACACAGAGAACAGACTTGTGGTTGCCAAGGGGGATGGGGGTGTGGAGGAGGGATGGATTGGGAGTTTGGGATTAGCAGATACAAACTATTATATATAAAATGGATAAACAACAAGGTCCTACTATATAGCACAGGGAACTATATGCAATATCCTGTGGTAAACCGTAATGGAAAAGAATATGAAAAAGAATGTGTATATATATATATATATATATATATATATAACTGAATCACTTTGCTGTACAGCAGAAATTAACACAACATTGTAAATCAACTATACTTCAAAAAAATGTGAATGTACTAAATGCCACCAAATCGTAGAGTTTATTACTTTTTTAAAAAAATTTATTTATTTTTGGCTGCGTTGGGTCTTCGTTGCTGCGTGTGGGCTTTCTCTAGTTGCAGCGAGCTGGGGCTACTCTTCACTGCGGTGTGCGGGCTTCTCATTGTGGTGGCTTATCTTGTTGCGGAGCACAGGCCCTAGAGCGCAGACTCAGTAGTTGTGGCGCATGGGCTTAGTGGTTCCGTGGCATGGGGGATCTTTCTGGACCAGGGATCACACCTGTGTCCCCTGCATTGGCAGGCGGATTCTTAACCACTGCGCCACCAAGGAAGTCCCTGTACAGTTTAGAATGATGGCTACTGGTTGGGAATTCTCTGGCAGTCAAAAAAAAAAGAAGAAAAGAAATAAAGAAGGAAAGAAAGAAAGGAAATGGTTCCTAGTTAATTTTTTTTTGTTTTTGTTTTTTGTGGTACGTAGGCCTCTCACTGTTGTGGCCTCTCCCCTTGCGGAGCACAGGCTCTGGACGCGCAGGCTCAGCAGCCATGGCTCGCGGGCCCAGCCGCTCCGCAGCATGTGGGATCTTCCCGGACCGGGGCACGAACCCGTGTCCCCTGCATCGGCAGGTGGACTCTCAACCACTGTGCCACCAGGGAAGCCCCGGTTCCTAGTTAATTTTATGTTCTGTGAATTTTACCTCAACTTTAAAAAAAAAAAAAAAAAGCAAGTCACCAAAGGTAAGTATTGCATGCTTCTGCTTTGTCTTTAAATAAAAGGACTTACAAGGGTGTGGGGTGGGAGGCAGTGCCGTCCAGGAGTGAAGGAAAGAGGCTGCCCAGTATCAATCCCCTTCTCCTACCAGTCCTCAAGGCTTTGCGCCTCCCAGCCAAGTCTGCACAAGTGGATGTGGCCTCCGGTCTGTGGGAAGGGTGGCTGCTTTGTGCCTGCCCATTGCAGGGGCTCAGGAACAGTGAACTCTCAGGATGGTGGTGAGAACAGAGTCCCAGTATAGACCAGATGGCTAACAGTGGTCACCCAGGCAGGAAGGCACTGGGTGGCCACATTGTTCATGAGCCCATTGCGTCAACACAGGGGTGGCTGGGGAAAGAGGCCAGTTGTTATCCACAGACTCCTATCCATTTGATTATTAAAATCCTCTTCTGCTAAGGCCACCCTTCAGTGAATGTCTTAGTCTGTTCAGGCTTCTCTAACAGACATACCATAGACTGGGTGGCTTATAAACAGCTATTTGTTTCTCACAGTTTTGAAGGCTGGAAGTCCAAGGTCAAGGTGCCGGCAGATCTGGCGTCTGGTGAGAGCTAACTTCCTGGTTCATAGATGGCATCTTCTTGCTGTGTCCTCACATGGCAGAAGGGACCAGGGAGCTCTCCGGGGTCTCTATAAGGACACTGAATCTCATTCAGGAGGGACCCACCCTCATGATCTAATTCCCTTCCAAAGACCCCACCTTCTAATACCATCACCTTGGGGGGTAGGATTTTAACATATGAATTTGTTTGAGGGGGGACACAAACAATCAGAACATAGCAGTGAGCATTGACATGGGATACCTCACACTTGTTGCCCATTCAGAGAAGCCTGTTTGCAGATCTCTTCCCCAGACTTCTTCATCATGAATTTTCCAATCATCTTCTTTTCAAGTCCCTGATCCTCCAGCCAAACCACTGGCTCCAGCCTCCGAATCAGCATATGATCACACATCTGGCCATTTCTCCTTCCAGGTAAAATGAACAACACCACCTGGTGCCCTGCTCACAGTTCTGCCCACTGGGATTCCCTTCACTACTGTCCTTCAGGGGTGTCCCAGAGAAGGGCTATAGTGCTGCAACTGTTCAGTTTCAGGGGGTGTCTGCAGATCATGCAGAACCATCTGTAAACCAGGCCTGAATTTTCTTTTCCTTAACTGATGGTAGGGACCTCCCCAGGAAGCCATAGGTGCAGCATGAGAGAGAGCAGGTAGCAGGGCTCTGTACCATGTGACCTTTTGCTTAAACAGTGCAGTTTTATATTACCCCTATAATAATTTTTGAAAACCTGCATACTCACTACTGTGATCTGACTGTTTGTGTCTCCCCCCACCCCCAATGTGTATGTTGAAATCCTACCCCCCAAGGTGATGGTATTAGGAGATGGGGCCTTTGGAAGGGAATTAGGTCATGAGGGTGGGTCCCTCATGAATAGGATTAGTGCCCTTATAAAGATAACCAAGACTCCCTGATATACACTATTAGAAGCGACAGATGTGGGGCAAGAGATCGTGCTAGAACCATCCACAGCATGGTGGCTAAATGCAGTCTGCTGTCTGTTTCTGTACAGCCTGTGAGTTAAGAATGGCCTTTTCTTTTCCTTCCTTCCTCCCTCCCTCCCTCTTCCTTCCTTCCTTCCTTCCTTTCTCTTTCTTTCTTTCTTTTTCCTTTCTTTCTTTCTCTTTTCCTTCCTCCCTCCCTCCCTCCCTCCCTCCCTCCCTCCCTCCCTCCCTCCCTCCCTCCCTCCCTCCCTCCCTTCCTTCCTTCCTTCCTTCCTTCCTTCCTTCCTTCCTTCCTTCCTTCCTTCCTTCCTTCATTTTTGACCATGCCTCACGGCATGCAGTATCTTAGTTCCCTGACCAGGGATTGAGCCCATGCCCCCTGCAGTGGAAGCATGGAGTCTTAACCACTGGACCGCCAGGGAAGTCCCCAGGCCTTTTCATTTATAAATGGCTGGAAAAAATTTTCACGACTTGAAAATTATCTGCAATTCAAATTTTAGTGTCCAAGGGATTGGGGGGATAGAACAGATGTTGTTGAAGGGCATAAACTTGCAATGAGTAGTAAATAAGTCCTAGAGTTCCACAGATACACAGACGAGTAAATATAGACAACAGTCTTGTATTATAATCATCAGACTTGCAAAGAGACTAGCAATTTAATTATTCCCACCACTAAAAAGAAATAATGATGTAACATCATAGAGGTGCTAATTATGGATACAATGGCAATCATATTACAATATCTAAATCAGTTACAATATATAAATGTGTCAAGTGTTGGACACCTTAAATTTACACAGTGTTATGTGGCAAATATATTTCAATTAAAGTCAGAGTTCATAAATAAAGTTTTATTGACACACAGCTGTGCTCATTCATTTACCTATTATCTGGGGCTGCTTTTATACTACGAGGCAGAGTTGAGTCATTGCAACAGAGACTGCCTGGCCCTCAGAGCAGAAAATATTTCCTGTCTGGCCCTTTCCAGATGTTTGCAGACCCCTGCTCTAAGGAGCCTAAGACCTGAATGTTACCTGATGCTGACTCGGGGCTTCCTGGGATGTTTCCTGGTTGGCACAGCAAAGAGGTGGGTGGGAGTTGGAGTTGGAGGGGAGTGAGGACACGCAGAAGACTCTGATGATTAACACTGGGGAGGGGACGATGAGGATTCCCCCGGGGGGAGGGGACACTTGAGCCTTCAAGGTGGAGTGGGATTGAGCACTGAGATGGGCAGGCTGGTGGGGGCACAGCAGGAGCAGAGACAGGAAGGCCAGACCTGTCTCAAGTAATGGCCTCACCCTGGGCTGATGGATGGGATAGAACCATCCCATTAACCACCCGCCATCTAACCAGTCACAGGGTCCCATCTCCTGTCTCCGTGTTTCTCCCTTCCCTCTGTTTTTCCCTGCCCCGCCCTGGTGCCATCATCTGTCATTGCCTTGGGTTCCGGGATGTGCCCCACCTCCCTTCTCTGGTCTCCCTGCCCCAATCATCTCTTTTCTCAGCGTAGCCAGTGAACTTTCCTTTCCTTTCCTTTTTTTTTTTTTTAAATTGAGGCAAAATAAATAACATAAAATGCACTTTTTTTTTTTCTTTTTGGCTTGCGCCACGTGGCTTGCAAGATCTTTTTTTTTTTTAGCGGTACGCGGGCCTCACTGTTGTGACCCCTCCCGTTGCGGAGCACAGGCTCCGGACGCGCAGGCTCAGCGGCCATGGCTCACGGGCCCAGCCGCTCCGCGGCATGTGGGATCTTCCTGGACCGGGGCACGAACCCGTGTCCCCTGCATCGGCAGGCAGACTCTCAACCACTGCGCCACCAGGGAAGCCATTGCAAGATCTTAATTCCCTGACCAGATGTTGAACTCAGGCCCCCCAGCAGTGAAAGTGCCAAGTCCTAACCACTGGCCTGTCAGGGGATTCCAAACCATTTTATTATTTATTTATCTATTTATATTTTTATTTTTTGGCCATGCTGCGCAACTTGCAGGATCTTAGTTCCCTCGACTAGGGATATTATTTTTCCTCCACCAGGGATTGAACCCGAGCCCTCCACAGTGAAAGCGTGGAGTCCTAACCACCTGACCGCCAGGGAACTCCCCAAACCATTTTAAAGTGTACAATTCCCTGGCATTTAGGACGTTCACAATGTTGTGCAATTATCACCACCATCCATCTCCAGAACATTTCCATCACCTCAAGAAACACTGTACCCATTAGCCACCATACCCATTCCACCTCCCCTAGCCCATGGCAACCACCAATCGTCGTTTTCTGTTTCTATGCATTTCCCTCTTCTGGACACTTCATATCAATGGAATCATACACTATGTAGTCTTTTGTGTCTAGCGTCTTCCAGTTAGTTTGTTTTTGAGATTCGTCCACGTTGTAGTATGTATCAAAACTTTGATCAGTTTCTGAATGAACACTCGATTGTATGGATATACCACAATTTGTTTATCCATTCATTTGCTGATGGACACATGGGTTGTTTTCACCTTAACCCATGACATAAATACACCTAACATAAATTTTACCATTTTGATAATTTTTTAAACTTTTTAAAATTGTGGTAAAATATACATAAGATTTACCATTTTAACCGTTTTTAAGTGAAAGTTTAGTGGTTTTACATACATTTACATATTGTCACCCAACCATCACCACCATCCATCTCTGGAACTTTTTCATCATTCCAAACTGAAACTCTGTCCCTGGGAATTCCCTGGTGGTCCAGTGGTTAAGACTCCACGCTTCCACTGCAAGGGACACGGGTTCAATCCCTGGTTGGGGAACTAAGATCCTGCAAGCCGTGAAATGCTGCCAAACAAACAAAAAACCCCCACCAACCAACCAACAAACAACAACAAACAAACAAAAAAACCCAAACCAGGGCTTCCCTGGTGGCGCAGTGGTTGAGAGTCCGCCTGCCGATGCAGCGGACACGGGTTCGTGCCCCGGTCCGGGAGGATCCCACATGCCGCGGAGCGGCTGCGCCCGTGAGCCATGGCCTCTGGGCCTGCGCGTCCGGAGCCTGTGCTCCGCAACGGGAGAGGCCACAACAGTGAGAGGCCCGCAAACCACACACACACACACACAAAAACAAAAAAAACCCCAAACCAAACTCTGTCCCCATTAAACAATAACTCCTCACTCCCCTCACACCAGCACCTGGTAACCACTGTTCTTTCTGTCTCTAAGTCAGTGAGTTTTTACAAATGGAAGTCTGAGCACGCCAGCTCTCCTGAGCCTTCAGAGGCTCCCTTCTGCTCTCAGAATAAAGACCAAGTAGTCCCAAGGAGGATGTACATGGCACCTTGGTCTTCTCAATTTGCTCCTACTCAGAACTTCTTTCCCTGCATGGAATGTCCCCACCCCTCCCCCTTCTCCCACTAGACCCTTGTCCTTCAGGCCATGTGTATATTTCCCCTTCCCCTTCTGAGGAAGGTCAGCCTCTCTGCAGTGCTCTGGGCTGTTCCTTCACAGCACACATCCCAGTTGTCATTCATTATTTCCCTGCTTTTTCTTTTTGGTTTGTCGATGTAGTTTTGTCGATGTGCCCTTTGCCTCCTCCATCTGACTGGGAGTCCGTGAGGATGTGACAGTGCCCATCTTACTCTCCACCGTGCATCCTCAGCTCCTGACCTGCACCTGGCACCTAACCTGTGCCCTATGTACAGTTGAAGGACTGGCAGAAAGTCCCCGCAAGGGAGGGGGGGGATGGGCTGTGGCAGGAGGTGGACATCTCGAGCTCCGGATGGTGTGGGGAGCTTGGGCTGCAGGTGGGCTGCATGAGCAGAGAGCCCAGGGAAAGGGGGGCGCTGGCTGGGTGGGGGCTGCGGTTACCCTGATGGAGGAGGGAGGGTCTGCCCGAGTGGAGCAGTGGGTGTGGAGAGCTGGACGACTGGGCACAAGTGCAAGCTGGAAGCTTGATCAGGTGGAGGTGAGGCTGAGGGACAGGTGAGTGATGCTGTTGCATGGGTGGCTGTCCTGCATGCACATTCAGAGCCTGGGGAGGCCAGCCTGGGGCTGGAGCCCCGCTAAGGGCTGGCAGCCTGTGTCCCACAGTGTCCATGTGTCCCCCCACCCCCCCATCCCACCCAGGTACGCTCCTGGAGCGGGCTTGACCTGCCTCAGCTGGAGGCATCTGCACAATCTGCAATTTCCAGCACCCAGTTCCGGCCAAGGAGAGGGACCTTTATAAAGTCAGACTTGGCTTTCCCCCAACTGGCTGGCCTCCTTATCCCTGATTCTAAATGCCAGCTTGTCACAGTGTGTCTGCACGCAAGCAGGAGCCTTCATCTCTAGGGGCGGTGGTTGGGGGGATGTTTGCTGTGCTAGGGGCAGCATGAGGGTGGTATCTCTTAACAAGCTGGTGGCCATTTCCCACCCTTCCACCCGCCCCATGGTTCTTTTTATAGCTCACATTTACAGAAAGCCTAAACATCTGAGCCTGGGCCTCGTGACAGCAGGCTGTTTGAGGCTGCAAGGGAAGGGGCGAGAAGGCAGAGAGGCGGGGGTGTCTGAGCCCAGCGTGGAGGACGGCTGGCTGGGTCAGGGGCGGCTGCTGGCTTCCTTCCATCAGCCCCACAGTCTCAGATGGTGCTGAGCTATATTTAAAGGCTGCTTTCTCTGCCTCCACTGATGAATGAGTCAGAAGGAGGGCTGGTGTGGCCCCAAGGCTTGGCCGGGTCCACCCTGAGAAGCTGGGAGCAAACTCCTCAAGAAGTAATCCTGTAGCAGCCCCAGCAGGGTCCCTACTGACCTGGCATCTCCTTGCTCAGGCCACCCTCCCCATCCCTGCCCCAGCTGTGCACCAGGTGAGAAGCCCAATGAATGACCCCTGACTTAGGGGTACCCACAGGCAGCTGAGGACCAGTGATGGCTCCCTGGGCTTATGCAGTGGCCTCTGTAGCCAGGTAACTCCTGCAGGATTCCCAAGGCATCCACTTCCTCTGGAAGTGGACTGTTACGTTTTCTTGCTTTTATAGCATCACCATGTGCCACTGTGGTTGGCACTGCATGCACACACAGTGCCAGGTAGCCCCAAGGGGCCTGCACACACATGTCCTCCTTACCTTACTCCTATTTTATTGATTAGAAGGCTGAGTCCAGGGTTGGGATGTATCTTAGTCCATCTGGGTTGCTATAACAAAATGCCATAGACCAGAAGGCTTATAAACAACAGACATTTATTCTTTACAGTTCTGGAGGCTGGAACATCCAAGACCAAGGTGCCATCAGGTCTGGTGTCCAGTGAGGGCTTCGTGGTTCACAGATGGTGTCATTTTGCTGTGTCCTCACATGGCAGAAAGGGCAAGTGAGTGCCCTGGGTTTCCTTTGATAAGGGCACTAATACCACTCATGAGGGCTCCACCCTCATGAGCTGATCACCCCAAAGGCCCCACCTCTTAATACCATCACATTTTCTTTTTAAATTGGAGTATAGTTGCTTTACAATATTGTGTTAATTTATACTGTACAGCAAAGTGAAGCTATACGTATACATATATCCCCTCTTTTTTGGATTTCCTTCTCATTTAGGTCATCACAGAGCATTGAGTAGAGTTCTCTGTGCTATACAGTAGGTTCTCATTAGTTATCTATTTTATACATAGTATCAATAGTGTATATATGTCAATCCCAATCTCCCAATTCATCCCACCCCCCCTTCCCCCTTGGTATCCATACATTTGTTCTCTATGTCTGTGTCTATATTTCTGCTTTGTAAATAAGATCATCTATACCAATTTTTTCAGATTCCACATATATGCCTTAGTATATGATGTTTGTTTTTCTCTTTCTGACTTAATTCACTCTGATGACAGTCTCTAGGTCCATCTATGTCTCTACAAATGACCCAATTTTGTTCCTTTTTATGTCTGAGTAATATTCCATTGTATATATGTACCGCATCTTCTTTATCCATTCCTCTGTTGCTTCCATGTCCTGGCTATTGTAAATAGTGCTGCAATGAACATTGGGGTGCATGTGTCTTTTTGAATTATGCTTTTCTCTGGGTGTATGCCCAGTAGCGGGATTGCTGGGTCATATGGTAGTTCTATTTTTAGTTTTTTAAAAATACTGTTTTCCATAGTGGCTGTATCAATTTACATTCCTACCAGCAATGCATGAGGGTTCCCTTTTCTCCACACTCTCTCCAGCATTTATTGTTTGTAGATTTTTTGATGATGGCCATTCTGACTGTTGGGAGGGGATACCTCATTTTTGATTTGCATTTCTCTAATAATTAGTGATGTTGAGCATCTTTTCATGTGTTTGTTGGCCATCTGTATGTCTTCTTTGGAGAAATGTCTTTTAGGTCTTCTGCCCATTTTTTGATTGGGCTGTTTGTTATTTTGATATTAAGCTGCACGAGCTGTTTATATATTTTGGAGATTAATCCTTTGTCAGTTGCTTCATCCACCCTCATGACCTGATCACCCCAAAGGGCCCACCTCCTAATACCATCACATTGATAGTTAGGGCTTCAACATATGAATTTTGTGGGAGCACAAACATTCAGACCATAGCAGGATGTGTGTGTATGTGTGTAGGTGGCAGAGCAGGGATTGGAGGATGGTCTGTCCAACCCTACTATGCAGATGTCACCTACTAACCCCAGTGCTGAGGCCCACAGATGGGTGAGATCCTGCACTTGGACACTAGTGGGCAGCGGTGGGGGTGACCCCCCCCTTCTCCTGCCAGGCACAACAGAGCTGGAGAATGATGCCAGGAGTGGAGATAGACCTGTGCTGTCCAGGATGGTCGCCATGAGCCACACGTGGCTATCAAGTGCTTGAAAGGTGCTGATCTGAATGGAGATGTGCTCTGAGTGAAAAACACATGCTGGGTTTCAAAAACTCAGCACGAAAAAACAATGTAAAAGATCACGATAATATTCATATTGGTTACATGTTGAAATGATTATATTTTGGCTATGTTGTATTATTAAATAAACATATCACTCAAAATAATTTCCAGGACTTCCCTGGTGGCACAGTGGTTAGGTATCGCCTGCCAATGAAGGGGGCACGGGTTCGAGCCCTGGTCCGGAAAGATCCCACATGCCGTGGAGCAACTTATCCCATGTACCACAACTACTGAGCCTGCGCTATAGAGCCCGTGAGCCACAACTACCGAGCCCGCGTGCCACAACTACTGGAGGTCGCGTGCCTAGAGCCTGTGCTCTGCAACAAGAGAAGCCACCGCAATAAGAAGCCCACGAACCGCAATGAAGAGTAGCCCCCACTCGCCACAAGTAGAGAAAGCCCGTGCGCAGCAGCAAAGACCCAACGCAGCCAAAAGTAAATAAATTAAAAAAAAATAATAAATAAAAAAACAAGGAATGGAGTTGTGACACATGTTATGACATGGGTGAACCTTGAAAACATTATGCTGAGTGAAAGAAGCCAGATTGAAAGGTCACATATTGTGTAATCCCATTTATGTGAAATGTCCAGAAGGGGCAAATCCACAGAGATAGAAAGTAGATTAGTGGTGGCCAGGGGCTGAGGAAGGGAGATTGGAGAGTGACTGCTAATGGGGATGGACTTTATCTTGGGGTGATAAAAAATATTGAAATTAGCTAGAGGTGGTGGTTGCACAACATTGTGAAGGTACTAAATGCTGAAGAATTGTCCACTTTAAAGTGTTAATTTCATATTATGTGAATCTCGAATCTCTCCGCAATTTTAAAAAAACTAAAAAACTTCACTTGTTCCATTTTTACTTCCTTTAATGTGGTGACTAGAAAACCCAAGTGTGACTCATTTTAAATTGCCGTTGGACATGGCTGGTCTAGATCACCGTGCCTTCAGGGGAATCAAATCACACCTGTACTCTCTGCTCAGGGGGTGAAAACCCCCAGGACCACTGCTGACCTGGAGCAGGGCAGGGAAGAGCTATAGTCCTGGGGGCTGAGGAGTGGGGGAAGGGAGCTGTGACTGTCCATCCCTGTCCATCAGGGGACTTTTTTTTTTTTTTTTTTTTTTTTTGCGGTACGCGGGCCTCTCACTGCTATGGTCTCTCCCGTCGCGGAGCACAGGCTCCGGACGCGCAGGCCCAGAGGCCATGGCTCACGGGCCCAGCCGCTCCGCGGCACGCGGGATCCTCCCAGACCGGGGCATGAACCCGCGTCCCCTGCATCGGCAGGCGGACTCGCAACCACTGCGCCACCAGGGAAGCCCCACCAGGGGACTTTTGATGTATTTTTCAGATAGTGAGGCAGCATGACCTTGCTCTCCCTGGCTGGCCAGAGGAATGGAGGACTGAGGTTGGTGCAATACTCTGAACCACCTTGAACTTTTGACACCTGAAGTTCAAAGACCTGGAGACTGTTCCTGTTGCTTGGTGGTTTGGTGGTTTATGCCCCCAGCAGTCCTGGTGGGCAGGGAGGTGTCACCTGGGAGTGGGTTTAGGATGAGATGACAGCAGAACCAGAAAAGAGGGCACAGCATGGAGGAGACAAGAGGTAACTAGGTTCCAACCGGCAGGGGCATGTCATGTCCAGGGCTGATTGGAGGGAAACCAAGTGGATGAGGGTTCAAGGTCTACCCTTTTCCACCCATGTGACCTTGGGCAAAGGATCGAACCTTTCTAGCCTCTCAACCTTTTATCTGAAAGTGCCTCCCTCATTTCCTCCTATCCACTCCCTCCTCTCACAGCGCTCTCAGGAGCATCTCTTCTGGCTTCCCTCTCCAGTGGGCTCTTCCTGCGAAAAGTGGAGCCAGAAACTTAGCGGCTCACAGGGTCTTCGGCTTCCGCCAGCTTTAGCTGGCTTGGATTCTGGGTCCCCCTGAACCATCTGCTCCGTTCTGAGTAGTCGTTAGAAAGTTCTTTCAATAGAGCGCCCTGCCATTTACTTGCGTGATGTCCCGCAGGTCCTCTTTCTGACCTTGGAGCAGGGAGTAGAGGCGCTCTCACGCTCTCTTCTGGCTCCACTTCCGCGTTCGCGGACACCGCCCCCCCCCCGCCCCGCTCCTAGTTACAGCGATCACGCGCTCGGCCATTCCCCATCTGGCCTCTAGGTGGCGCTGCCTGCCTGCCTGGTGCACCTTGACTGGTCCAGCCTGTGCAACCTCAGCTCAACCAAAGCCCCCTGGGCGCTCCCACGGACCAGGAGCTGGGGACATGTCCTTGAACAAGACCCAGGCCTTGGTTTTGGGGGGAACACAGCCTCATTTGGTTGTCCAGTGGATTGATTATTATTATGTAGTCTTTGATTGACCTGGGAGATCTGGAGATCAGAGAAAGCACTTTTTGCAGGAGAAGGCGTCTGGATGCCTTTAAAAACTGTTTCCTGATTACAAAAGCGATCGTGTGTATTTGTAGAATTAATTAAGTACAGTACCAAAGTCTACACTCCCTCCATTGAGGGCCTTCTCCACCCTCTTCAGAGATAAACAAAACGGTCCACAGCTGGCTGAGCACGTCTCTGGATCATTTTCTACTGAGCAAATGGGGTCTTGGAGGATACTTCCTCGATGGTGAATTCTTTCTCCTGTTTAAGAGCTGGAGCAGGGTGGATGAGGGGGAGGGTGTGGGGAGGAGCTGGGCCTGTGGGGAATTGTCTGGGAGGTGGGGAGGAAGGTGGGAGCTCTGGTCAGCTTGCAGGGCCCGAGGTGGTGGGCCTGATGGGGAGATTGCAGGAGGGCCCGGGCCTCCATTCTCAACAGGGACAGGAGACCCCATGGAAAATGGGTGGCATTTTTGGCAGATGGGGCTATCATGGCAGATCGAGGGCGGGGGTGGGATGATTTTGGTTCTGTGTCCATCCCCTCTACAGACTCTCCTCCAGCCAGCAGCCCACCTCCCCCCCCTTTTTTTTTTTTTTGCGGTACGCGGGCCTCTCACTGTTGTGGTCCCTCCCGTTGCGGAGCACAGGCTCCGGACGCACAGGCTCAGCGGCCATGGCTCACGGGCCCAGCAGCTCCGCGGCATGTGGGATCTTCCTGGACCGGGGCACGAACACATGTCCCCTGCATCGGCAGGTGGACTCTCAATGACTGCACCACCAGGGAAGCCCCATAAGTTTGTTTTCTACATCTGTGACTCAATTTCTGTTTTGTAAATAGGTTCATTTGTACCAATTAAAAAATTTTATTTATTTATTTTTTTGGCTGCATTGGGTCTTCATTGCTGCGCGTGGGCTTTCTCTACTTGCGACGAGCAGGGGCTACTCTTCGTTGCGGTGCGCGGGCTTCTCACTGCGGTAGCTTCTCTTGCTGTGGAGCACGGGCTCTAGGCACCCAGGCTTCATTAGTTGCAGCGTGCAGGCTTCAGTAGTTGCAGCGTGCGGGCTTCAGTAGTTGCAGCACGCAGACTCAGTAGTTGTGCCTTGTGGGCTCTGGAGCGCATGTTCAGTTGTTGTGGCATATGGGCTCAGTTGCTCTGTGGCATGTGGGATCTTCCTGGACCAGAGCTCGAACCGGTGTCCCCTGCATTGGCAGGCAGATTCTTAACCAGTGTGCCACCAGGGAAGTCCCTGTACCATTGTTTTAAATTCCTCATACAAGTGATATCATATGATATTTGTCTTTCTCTGTCTGACTTACTTCACTCAGTCTGACAATCTCTAGGTCCATCCATGTCACTGCAAATGGCATTATTTCATTCTTTTTTATGGCTGAGCAATATTCCATTGTATATACCTACCACACCTTCGTTGTCCATTCTTCCGTTGATGGACATTTAGGTTGCTTCCGTGTGCTGACTATTGTAAATTGTGCTGCAATGAACATTGGGGCAGCAGCCCTCTTCTGCTCATCCTCTGCAGCATCCCCACCAGGCCTTCAGCAAGTGTTTGGCTTAGTCTGTTCAGGTGCTAAGAATATCGTGGACTCGTGGCTTATAAACAACATTCATTTACTTCTTGCAGTTCCAGAGGCTAGGAGTCCGAGATCAGTTGGATCCAGTGAGAACCCACTTCTTGGTTCATAGATGGCTCTCTTCTCTCTGTGTCTTTGCATGGGGGTCTCTCTGAGGTCTCTTTTATAAGGGCACTAATCCCATTCATGAGGGCTCCACCCTCATGACCTAACCACCTCCCAAAGCCCCACCTTTTAATGCCATCACATTGGAGATTAGGTTTTAACAGATAACTTTGGGGGGACACAAACGTTCAATCTATAGCATCAGCCAGCATTGGCAAGGGAGTGGGTGACTCCTGATCACAGTAACTGTGTACAGGAGACACAGGCTCAGGGTGAAGTCAGCTCCTGTAGGACACACAATGGGTGACAGAGCCAGGGGTCAGACGCTTCCTTGTCTGGCTGTGTCCCACACTTTGTTCATTCACGAGCACCATCTCAGAGTTTCCAAATCTACTTTACTGCTTGTATTACTGTCACTGGTTGAATAGTATCCTTCTGGAATCCATGTCCACCTAGAACCTCAGAATGGGACTGGGATGTTTCCTGACATCGAACGTGTGGGTTTTTTTCCCCATGCTAAACCAATTAATTCTCTGACACTAACTGGATGTCCAACAAATCATTTAGTGCTGACACTATTTTCCTGGAGCTAACATCACAAGTTAAAGGGCTCAGTCCCACAGAGCACCCTCACTTCAGACACAAGTCCCAAGTCTCGGGCCACCTGTACTTCTGACCCACTGGCTCTAAATCAGGGGTTCCCAAGACCCCCTTCTCAGGTTCGTTAATTTGCTAGCATGGCTCACAGAACTCAGGAAGGCATTTTTGATGTTTACTGGTTTATCATAAAGAAATGAACAGCCAGATGAAGAGGTTTACAGGGCAAGACCTGGGAGGGTCCTGAGAGCAGAAGCTTCTGTCCCCATGGAGCTGGGCTGTGCCACTCTCTGGGCATGGGGATGCTTTTAACTCAGAAGCTCTCCATACATCTCCAGCCCCGACTCCCCAAACCCTTTTTCCTTTGTTAAAATGTTAGATAAGTCCCTGAGTCTAATTGCTCTCTGAGTTTCACTACTTTTCTGTGAACTTCCATGCATGTAAATATTAATAAAAATTGTGTACCTTTTCTTCCATGAATCTGTCATTTGTTGGTTTAATTCACAGACCCTAGTCACTGAATCTAAGGAGGTAGAGGAAAAGCTTTGCTTCCTTGACACAGTAGTGGGTCCCCATTTTACAGACAGGACTTGAGGCTCAGGTAGCAATTGGAGGCTGTGGATTGTAGGGAAGGGGCAGTGATTCCTTGAAGCCCCAAGGACACATCTGAAATGGAGCCTGGATTTTTTGGATCTCTATGTCCCATGAAGGGAGCTGCCCAGGGCATTTGTACGGCATGCCTTGCTCTCAGAGTTTCTGTTTCCTTGCCCCTTCTTCAGCCTTCCATAGGATGCAGCTCAGATCAGGGACCAAAGGGATGTGAGACCACAGCCTAAGCCCCACTCTGCCTCTTCATCCTCTAATCCTCCCACTTTGTGTCTCCTGGGCAACTTACACTCGCTCCAGCCTAAATGTGTGGGCTGTGGACGCCTGGGGTTCAGCCTCCCAGCACTCAGCCAGTCTTGCCCTTTGGGTCCAGAGGTGTGGGGGGCTTGGGCAGTGGGTCTCATTCCCTGGTGGACAGGTGGTTGCAGCTTCCCTGGCTCCTGAGGGAATTGCATGCATCTACCTGTTCCTGCATTGCCCCAGCACCCCAGGAGGGGGACCTTCGCCAGAGACCAGCCTTGCCTCGGGCAGGCAGCTGGTCTAGAAGTCTGCGGGGGTTGTGACTGGGCAAGCTGCCTGGTTAGGAAGCTAAAACCCTCTTTAGTTTCTTATTCCACTGGTCTCTTCTTAGGTGCCATTATTATAGGGGGAGCTCTGCCTGTCCTGCCGTTTGGAGTCCCTCAGCCTCCTCTAGCCGAGTTCAGCTCAAGGCTTGGGGTCTGGAGCAAGTCCTTCTGGAACTTTCTTCTTTGATGTAATGGTAATAATGGCCATAGCAAAAAATCGCTTACTATGGGCCAGATATCATTTGTTCTGAGAACAGCAGTTCTCAAAGGGGTCCAGAAACTTGGGGGTTACTGAGACCCTTCCAGGGGGGCCCATCAGGCTGAATTATTTTTTTTTTGGCTGTGCTCCACGGCATGCGGGACCTTAGTTCCCCGACCAGGGATCAAACCCATGGCCCCTGCAGTGGAAGTGTGGAGTCCTAACCAGTGGACTGCCAGGGAATTCCCATGAACTATTTTTATAATATTAAGATGTCCTTTGCCTCTCTCACTTTCATTCTCTCACAGGTGTATGGTGGAGTTTCCAGGGGAGATTGGCTATTGCAACAGGTGGGATGCAGAATCAGATATGAGAATCCAGCTGCTTTCTGTTCAGTCAACATTAATGGGAGGCAAACATGTAAAACAATGCCTCTCTTTTTATGGCATGTTTTTGTTTTGAATGTGATTATTTTTAATTAAAAATGTTATTCGTTATCATTAGTAGGTTTATTGTTGATTGTAATTGATTGTAATTGATTGTATTGTTGATTGTAATTGAAAAGCTAATAAATAAGATGAATGGATAAAGAAGATGTGGCACATATATACAATATATGGAATATTACTCAGCCATAAAAAGGAACGAAATTGGGTTATTGTAATGAGGTGGATGGACCTAGAGTCTGTCATACAGAGTGAAGTAAGTCAGAAAGAGAAAAACAAATATCATATGTTAACGCATACATATGGAATCTAAAAAAAACGGTACTGATGAACCTAGTGGCAGGGCAGGAATAAAGACACAGACGTAGAGAACGGACTTGAGGACACTGGGGGGAAGGGGAAGCTGGAACGAAGTGAGAGAGTTGCATGGGCATATATACACTACCAAATGTAAAATGGATTGCTAGTGGGAAGCAGCAGCATAGCACAGCTCAATGCTTTGTGACGACCTAAGGGGGTGAGATAGGGAGGGTGGGAGGGAAGGTCAGGAGGGAGGGGATATATGTATACACATAGCTGATTCACTTTGTTGTACAGCAGAAACTAACACAACATTGTAAAGCAATTATACTTCAATAAAGATGTAAAAAAAAGAAAGCTAATAAATAGTTTAAAAAAGTCTCAGTTTTAATTTCTAAATGGCAAATATCGGTAGCTATAACCCATATAAACAGATGCACTTTGGGATCCTCAATATATTTTTTAAAGAATGGAAAGGGGTGCTGGACTTCCCTGGTGGTGCAGTGCTTAAGGATCTGCCTGCCAGTGCAGGGGACATGGGTTTGATCCCTGGTCTGGGAAGATCCCACATGCCGCGGAGCAACTAAGCCCGTTCACCGAAACTACTGAAACCCGCGTGCTCTAGGGCCCCGTGCTCCACAACAAGAGAAGCCACCGCAATGAGAAGCCCGTGTACCCCAAAAAAGAGTAGCCCCTGCTTGCAGCAACTAGAGAAAGCCCACATGCAGCAACGAAGAACGCAGCCAAAAAAAGAAAAAAAAAAAAAAAAAAAAGAAAAGAAAGGGGTGCTGAGACAAACATTTGAGAACTGCTGATGTAGAAGAGTGGTCCAATCCAGCCCTATGCCTGTTTTTATAAATAAAGTTTTATTGGAACACAGCCACACCCACTCGTTAACATAAGGCTGCTTTTCTGGTGCAATGTCAGAGTTGAAGAGTTGAGATAGAGGCCATTTGGGCAACAAAGTTGAAAATATTTACTCTCTGTTCCTTCAAAATAAGAAGTTTGCTGATGACTGATATAGAATAATGAATTTAATCGTCACAAACAGTTCTATTACTAGTTCCCGCTTACAGATGGGAAAAACAGAGGCACAGACAGGTTAAGTCATTTTCTTAAGGTCACACAGCCAGGGGCTTGGTACCCCTGTTTCTGGTACCCCAGTGTTCCTTGAGAACAATCCCTCTCTCCTTATCTGCGGGTTTTCTGCAATTCTCTGAAGCCCCTTCTTGGGAGAAGCGGGAGCTGCCTTTTCAGGCCAAAGAAAGGCCTTTCACCTCAACTTGAACATGGGGTATAACTGGCCTTTTGCTCACCTGAATCAACACAGCTCTCTGACCTCCCAATTTTACTAACTACAGTTCTGTGGCTATCGACTATATTCACAGAACCATTCACAGAATAGGCAGGGAGGTGAGGCCCTGGGGGTGGGGGCAGCGGGGTTGGGGGGTCCTCTACCACCTTCATCTTTGGGGCCAGCTTCTGGAAGCCTGGAGTGGGACTGTCTCAGCAGGTGCATTGTGGCCTGATGGAAAGACATGTTGGGTGGGGCTGAAGGTGGAGGGAGGGCAGACTGTCAATCCCCTCATAAGAAGCCCATCCCCACCTCTACCTCTGATATGCTGCCTTCACCTTGAACCGGCCATGACCATCTTTTGCCACCTATGGGCTGCTCTGAACTCTGATCTCTAGGATTCCCCAATGACTGCGGGTAACTTAGGGGCATCTCAAGAAAGTCTGTGAAATGGGATACAGCTTGGGGTGGAGCCCATCAGAAGCAGCTTCTTGGGTGCAGGTAGGTGGGGTTGGGAGTGCCAGAGGCCTCAGGAAGGGCTCACCTCCCACTGGGGGAAAACTCCCTGGGCACAGGGTATCTGAGCTGGGTTTCCAGGTACCTCCTCCAGGGTGCTTCCAATAGGAGTTTTGCTAATATGTGGGGCCTCAAATGTACTCACTGGGGTCTCACTTGCCAGATCATGTAGGATGGTCATCCAGGAAGGCTTATCATCCAGGATGGTTGCTTTAGGTACAACCTGGCCTGCAGAAGCAGCAGCAGGCAGACTGTGGAACCCCCGGAGGGCTGCGGGTAGAGGCATGGGCTGGTCAGTGTCTTTTTTTTTTTTTTTTTTTTTGCGGTACGCGGGCCTCTCACTGTTGTGGCCTCTCCCGTTGGGGAGCACAGGCTCCGGACGCGCAGGCTCAGCAGCCATGGCTCACAGGCCCAGCCGCTCCGCGGCATGTGGGATCTTCCCGGACCGGGGCACGAACCCGTGTCCCCTGCGTCGGCAGGCGGACTCTCAACCCCTGCGCCACCAGGGAAGCCCTGGTCAGTGTCTTTGGCTTTAACTTTCTTGCAAAGAGTGCTGGCTGGGGAGCTACAGCTTTCTCATCCTTAGCCACTTTCAAAGCGCCTCCTTCCATGGTTTCCCCAAAGAGACCTGGGGAGTACTTTGCAGAGAATATAAAGACCATTCCAATCCAGAAGCCCTTTGATTCAACTTTTTTTTATTATTTTTTTTTCTTTTTGAATGTCATGCAATAATTCACAGTCCCAAGCCCACAGTTTTCAAACAAGGTAGGAAAAAGGAAAAAAGAAGCAAAGGAAATCGGTGGTGTTTTTTTTTTTTTTCTTTTTTCTTTTGTTATTTCAAGCAGGACCAAATGTCAGAAAAAAATGCTTCTTTTCTCAATCATTAATTTTTTTGTCCTTTTAAAATTGTTTATTTTTTTTAAATTGATTTCTGCAGGCAGTTATAGTAGGGTTTGGTATAACCAGCAAGCACTCCTGTGTGTGTCTGAGAACGTGTGTGGGGTATGAGTGTGTCTGGTGGAGGTCTGTGTGGGACGCTGGGTTTCCTCTTCGCTTCCGGCTTCTCGCCACACACGGGCCACCAGCTCGCGTTCACCAGGGAAAGGAAAGATTCAGTTGAGATGATAAAACTCATCAATAGAAGCAATTTTTTTCTCCCCGTTTTTCTTTTAAAAATGTTTTTTTTTTTTTTTTTTTTTTAATTTCCATTTTCCCCAAGGTTCTCCAAAAATGGCTGAGTTAATTAGAATCCCTTGGCTGTGTGGTTTGTCTGCCCGCGAGGGACCCCGTCGTGGGGGGTCGGGGCTGGGTGGGGGGCGCAGTAGCAGCCCAGGAGCGGCTTGTCCGGCTGAGGGTCTTTGCGGGACACCCTGGTGTGTCCTGGCCCTGGGGACTCCCTCCAGAGGCCGGGGCTGTCCAGCTGGTCCTCTCCTGGGCCCTCCCGGGCCTCCCCCCGTGTGCTGGGCAGGTGGCAGCGAGGTGGCCCCGCGGCCGGTGCGGCTCCTCCCCGGGGGGGCGTGTGCGTGGGGTGCGTGGGGGGGGCCGGGCGGGCGCGGGTGCCACCTCGCCCGGGCTTAGCACCAGTCGTCGTCGTCGGTCTCGCTGTAGGTTTCGTGCAGGCCTTTCCGGGAGCCCGGCCCACGGGGCCTGGCCAGTCCGTGGGCCGGGTAGTAGCCGTTGGGGAGTCGCCGGCCGTGCCTGGAAGGCGAGGCGCAGGCCGGGCCACCGGCCCGGGGAGTCCTGGGCGAGCACGCGTGGCGCGCGGGGGGCGGCGCGTCGTAGGCGGCGACCCGGGGCTCCTCCCCGCCGCCGCCGCCGCCGCTGCCGCTGCCCAGGCCGTCGGGCTCGTCGTAGTCGGAGCCCCGGTAGTAACCGTGGTGCCGGGGGACCGGGGGCCCCTCGGCTGCGTGCGCGCCGGACGCCGGCCACCGCGCCCCGCCGTGGCGACACGCTCTGGGGGACTCGCTCCTGGCCATGCCCGGGACCCGCCGCTCCATCGTTGGCGAGCGGCTGCTGCCGTGGCCCCCCGTGGGCGGCCGCTCCCCGGCCAGGGGCTCAGCCGCGGGGCCCGGGTACCTCCGCGGGCCGCTGGGGGCTGCCCGGCTTGGCCGCACCGCCGGCTGCTGCTGCTGCTGCTGTTGCTGCGGGGGACCCGAGCCGCCGGCCTTACGGATCACGGGGGAATAGGACACGTGTGGCCGGGGGGTGGAGGGGGTCTGGGGGAGCTGGCGGCGTCCCCGCCGCGGAGTGCTGGTACCAGATGTTGAGGGGGCTGGGCTTCCACTTACGGAACTACTGCCCTACACGAAAATTGAAACAAAGGAAATCAAAAAAAAAGATACACCAAAATCAACCAGGAGACGGGAGGAGACACAGAGGACGGGAGGGTGAGGACCGAAGGAAAACCAAAGGACAGGAGAGGCACCGGGAGGAGAGGGGGACACAGGACATTCGAATGGAAAAAAAAAGGAGAAAAGCAACAGCCACAGGGAGGATGAGGGCAGGAAGAGGCGAGGAGGACGAGGGTGGGGGGGGAGTGGGAGAGACAAGGAGGGAGGGGGAAGTCGAAAACCAACACAACAAAGTGAAAAGAGAAATGAGAAATGGAGTTTTGTAAGTTTGGGGGTTAAAATAGCAGAAGTTTAAAAAATTACTCACAGGCGTCCAGAGGACAGAAATCATAATCGAAACAACAACAGAAAAAAAACGGAAGCCGGGTTAAAGGAAAGCAAAAGGCAGCGGGGCAGCCAGCATGGTCATGAGTTGTAAAGACTACGCTGGCCAGAAACTCAAAACGTGATCCACAACCAAAGAGGAAGCAGCTGCGGGCAGGGAGAGGGTGGCAGGCGGGCAGGGAGGCTGGGGGTGCAGAGTGGGGAGCCAGAGTGGCAGGGGGCAGTGTTCACCCCTGCCCGAGCCCAACCCCCTGGCTTGGGGAGCCCACTCCATGGTGGACAGGGTCAGAGGTCACAGCAGCAGTGGGGACCCTGCCCAGAGTGGCTGTGGGGTGTAGGCCCCTCCTCTCCCGGGTCCCAGGGGCTCGGCTCAGGGGTACCTCCTGCCACACCCACCTGCCGGTGTGCCATGTGCTCTCGGCCCTCACTGGGTGAGCGGGACCAGCGCTGGTCCCGGGCCCGGGTCCGGCCGTGGTCAGGCCGCTCCTGGGCGTAGCGCTCCTTGTCTGGGGGCGGGGGGTGGTGGTGGTGGTGGTGGTGGTGGTGCTGCCGATGCTTCCGGTCCTTGGGCCGGCCCCGCTCCTGGTCTCGTTCCTTTGATGGCAGGTCCCCAGACTGGGTGGTCATGCTCAGGTCTGTCCCCAAGCCTGGGCCAGACGGGGTCAGACAGATAGACAGATGGCTTTGAGGGAGGGGTGGCATGGTCTGTGCACATGGGAGGCTCAAGGGGCTCTAGAGAGGGGCACCTTCCCCTGGACCCCCCTGGACCAAGGATGGCCTGGTGGGTGCTGGGAGGGGGGTCGGTCCCCAGGTTCTGAGCAGCAGCTGTTACAGCTTGGTCCCTTTGGTCTCGTCCAAGCCTTTCTGTCTTTTCTCCTTCGGTGTCTACCCCACTCTGCCTTCTGTCCTATCTCCCCTCCTCTGTCCCCTTATACGGCCTCCGGTCCTGGGCCCTGCAGGGCGACCCACCTGTGTCCACGTCCGTGTAGCGGCCCAAGGAGCGCTCGGAGGCGCGGTGGCTGCGGTCTCTGCGCCGCTGGTGGTGCCGCTGGTTCTCTTCGGGTGGCACCCTCTCCAGGGAGTAGTCGTCCAGGCGCCGGGCCTTGGGGCCCAGCACGGAGGCCGAGCGCTTCATGGGGCTGGTGTCTGAGATGGTCTGGGGGGGACAGGCCGGCAGACCGGGGTCAGCGGCTGGCACCAGGGAGTCCCGGTCTGTCCTGCCCCATCGGCCACCAGTGACTGCGGTGTGACCGTCCAGGGGCGGGGTCGGGGTGGGGGGCGGCCGTGGGCCTCAGGTCCTGATCAACCAGAGCTCCAGGACTCCTCTGTCACCCCCCAGGCTCATCCTGGGTTCTGGCCAGGAGGCCCCATTCTGTCCACCTCCTGCTGGGACAGGCAGGCCGACCGAAGGGCAGAGCTTCCCCCATTCCAAGTGCAAAGCTGGGAGCCCCGGGCCGGCGCTCGCCCTGCCTGCTCTCCAGGGCGGGCGAGGAGCCTCTGCCTCTCCTCGCTGTCAGGCCTACACGCCCAGGGCCAGGCACCCAGCTCACCGTCCTCCTTGGCCAACTGGGCCTGGACTTCTCTGACCACCTGAGTCTAGCCTCCGTAAGGAGCCCTTGAGGGGCTGCCCTGGCATTTGAGGCCCCGAGGGACCTGCTCTCCTCATCCTTGGCCTGCAGCCTGGGGGCCTGCATGTGCTGCACCCACTGGGTCCAGCTGGGTTCCCTGTGGCTCGGAGAGGAGAGGAGGAAGACGGGGCAGCCGTTGCCTGGGCCCGGCCCAGCTAAGGGGGCAGCGGTACTGCCCGAGGAAAGAGTTTTAAGGAACACAGGGCTGCGGGACCAGAGGTTCAGGGGTGGTGTTAGGGGAAAGAGCCCCTGAGGAAGTGGGCCAGGCAGGGCTGCAGGTCAGACTCCTTGGAACGATGGACCCCCTGGCTTGGGGGCTCTGAAGAGAAGGGGGTGGTGGAGGGGGAGGGAGGAGGGGCGCGGGGCGGGGTCACTCCTCCAGGGCACACGTGGGGCACACAGAGAACACAACACATGAGGATGGGGCTCCACAGGGGGGAAGGGGGAGGGGGTGCAGTCTGCAAAGAAAGGGTGGGGTCCGAGGACAGGGAGAGATGACAGGACTCCCACGAGGGGGGGTGGGCGGGAAGAGGGGGCCGGAGCCCAGCTGGGCGGCGGGCGGGCGCGGTACATACACTGAGGTTATTCCCACGTGGCCGGCCCCTTCTCCTCTGTCACAGCCCCACGGGATGGTGCACACAGAAAAAACAGAAAGAAGGAAATAAATATAAAAGCTGAGAGGGAGAGTGGAGAGGTGGTAGATGGAAGAGATGCCAGGGCCGGGGAGAGGAACCTGAGGGGGAGGAGAAGGGGGAGGGAGTGAGAGGTTAAAGTCCCCGGTGGTGTGTGGGCGACCCCAGGCCCAGCCGGCAGTCCTCCCATGAGCACAGAGGAGACAGACAGGAGACACCACAGACAGATGGCAAAGGCACGAGACCGACAGATGGGACGGCGTGGCTGCAGGCCCCTGGCCCTGAGCTTTGCCTCATGCAATGTGCCCCAGCCTTGGCTCTGCTGACACTCAAAGCTTTGGGGAGGGGTGGCCGTCGGCTGGCTTGTCCCACCGGTCTCCTGGGGTCCAGCAGCTCAGTCCTGCTGGGTGGGTGGGTGGGGGTGGGGGCCCGTCAGGATGGGGCTGGGTAGCCACATGCAGGGTGAGTGCCTCCCGCCCAAGTTCCCAGCAGTCAGAGGCCAGGCCCCTGGGTGACCCTGGCCCAGCCAGGCACAGCACAGCCTCCCACCCCGTGCAGATGTCACGGCACAGCACACGGGCAGCCCGCCACCGTCAGACATGCCGCCCCGCCTCTCAGGCTGGGTGGGCAGCCAGCCATGCTTCTGGCTCTGGCCCCTTTGGCCCCGTGGGCCTGGGGCAGTGGGACACCCCCCCCCGAACCCCCCGCCCACCCGAGCCCTGCAGCTGGGTAAAGCAGCCACACGCAGGCACACATCGGGCGCACACACACCTGCTCCTCCCCAGCGGCCCCCACAGAGACCAGACAGAGAGACGAACCCCAGCTGCCCCCGGGCCCACCCCAGACTCCGCCACCAGGTCCTAGGACCCACCAAGTTCCCCAGAGCGTGCGTGTATACGAGCACACACATCCGGGTATGTGCAAGCGCGTGTGCGCGTGCGTGTGTGTGTGCATGAGTGTATATTCTTGATTGCTCTCACCTGGGCCAGACACACCACCTCCCACACCCCCTCTGCAACCTCCACGTCCTGCTGCCTCAAGTACCCCCAAACGGGGCAGAGACAGACCACCTGGCGGCGGCCACGGTACCCTGCCCCAGGGGAACCTCGCCCCCTCTCAGCCCTCCGTCAAGGAGGACCTAAGAGGACCAGGGCCTCCAGGGGCTCCAGGTGTGGCCTGTAGGGGCAGTGGGGCCTGCACACTGCTGCCGAGGGTGCAGAACGCCCGCCCAGCCCTGGGTCCCTGGGCTCCGTGGGGAAGCAGAGACTGCAGAGGCCAAGTGCAGCCCCCAGCGTGCTGGGTGAAAGCCCTCACCTGGTTCTCGGCGGGGAGGCGGGGCATGGAGGTGGCCCGGGCCTGGCCCTCCATGGGGAGGTAGTGCTCACTGTCGGAGTAGCCGTCTCTGCCCATCTCTCGCATCTCCACAGACTGCGGGGCAGATGGCGAGGCCGGGTGAGCCCCAGGGCCTGACACGTGGACCCCGGGGGTGGCCCAGGGTGTGCGGAGCTGCAGGTGGGGGGCCCAGACCCCTCCTTCTTGTCCTGCCCGGGCCTGGGAGCCATGGGGGCGTGGGGGGGTATGGAGGCACCTGAGAGTTGGGCTGGCTATTGGGCATGTCCGTGGGGGGTCCTCGCTCCGGGCTCCACGTGCCCGTCTTCTGGAACATCTCCTGGGCCCGCTGGGTCACCCAGGATGGGCTTTCCTTCATGCCGCTTTCGTGAGCCATCCTGTGTGGGGCACAGAGACCAGGGCGGTGGTGGGCACTCCGGGGGCTTTCACACCCGACCGGCACCCCCGTTCCCCTGCCTCCTGGCCAGAGGGACACTCACAGGCCTCCTCCTGGGTCCAGCTGGGTGGAGGGGAGGGCATTCTGGCCGGGCGCCCCCTCCTGCGTTGGAGATGGGGGTTCCATGCGCTGGAACATGAGAGGTGTCCGGTTCTGGGGAAGCAGAGAGCAGTGTGTGTGCACAGGGGACAGGTGGAGGAGGGCGCCCCAGGCTCAGGCTCTGGTCAGGGCTGCAGCGGCGAGGCTACGGAGGGTATGCTTAGCCCACCCCTGGGGTGAAATCCCAGGAGTCATTCTTGACATGCCCCCCCACCCCAAAACGCACACACACTCAAGTCTGATCCATCAGCTAGTCCTCAAGACTCTTCCTTCCAAATCCATCCATAACTGGATCACTTCTTAGCACTCCACAGCCCACATCCTGGTCCGGCCTCATCAGTTCCGGCCTGGACCAGTGCAGTTGCCTCCTCTCAGGTCTTCCAGCTCCAGCCCTTACCCCCCACGGCCACTAGAGGGCACCTGGGAACACCTGCATGAAGTCACTTCCCTCCTCTACTGAGGAGCCCCCATGGCTCCCACATCACTCTGAGCAAAAGTCAAAGGCCCACTAGGCCCTGCATAATCTGTCCTGTCACCTCCCCACCCTTGTCTCCTCCCACTGCCTCTTGCACACTCTGTTCCACCATATCGACTTCCTTGCTGTTCCCTGAACTCAAACTCATGGTCCTGCCTCAGGGCCTTTGCACTGGCTGTGCCCTCTGCCTGAAGCACTCTCCCCCTAGGTATCTGCTTGGCTCCCTCTCCTCTTCCTTCAAGTCTTTCCTCAGATGTCACTTCCTCAGTGAGGCCTCCCCTGACTACCCCTTTCAAATCACATTCCCTCCCCTTCCCATGGTTCTTAGCATTTTCTGCAATGCTATGTAATTTAATCGTCTGTCATTGTTGGCATTCCCCCAACTGGAAAGTCTGCTCCACAGGGATTCTGGTCTGCTTTGCTCACAGATGCACCCCCGGAGCTGAGAACCATGCCCGGCACACAGTAGGTGCCCAATAAGTGTTGATGGAGCAGATGAGTTAATCCAGGCTACGTCTCCTTGGCACTGCCCTACTTCTCAGTGACCTGCCTTGGAGCCTGGCCTCATCCCACTGTTCTGGTTGGTCCTCATGGTGACAAGGAAGCCACTGTCTCCCAGCCTGGATGTCCCCAGAGCGATGGACATAGCAGGGCAGGGCCATCAGGGCTGGGGCCGTACCTGCTCCTCGCGCATGGCCTGTAGCTTCTTGGCCTTGCTTTGCCGGTAGTACTCCATGATCATCATGGCTGCATAGATCTTCCCCACCGTCAGGTCCGTGGCTGGGGGCACAGGGTGAGCTCACTGTGGGTGGGGGCCCCTGTGTGCACCAGCCCTGCCGTCCCTGGACCTCCTCTTTCCCTCCCCCTCCGTCCTGGGGGGACAGAGCCCGAGGCCAGGCCGGGCCTGGCTCTTACACTTGTGAGGGGTGACCAGCAGGTCCAGCGTCTTCTGGGACAGGTTGGGCCAGATGGCCATCATCTCCTTCCGCAGCTCAGCGTCCATCTGTTGTTTGTCGGCTCCGCCTGTGTGTGGGCACAGAGAGGCATCAGGCGGCCTCTGGGGCAGCCGCAAAGCCAGTGGTTCCTGTTGACCCAGGCTCTGGGGTCCTGGTTCCCAGCGGGCCTGACCCAGAGAAGTCTAGTCCTCAGCAGGGCCAGGGCCTTCGAAAGACCATGCGGGGGACAGTCCAGCTTCCTGAGGGGCCAACCTGGTTCCCACTTACCAGCTGCGTGACCTGGGTGTTAGTCTACTTTGCTGTGCCTCAGTTTCCCCATCTTCAAAATGGGGGTGACGGCAATACTACCTGCCTCACTGCGTTGTTTGAAGATCAAAATAGTTAATGTACAGCATTAGGATGGTGTCTGCTGTAGGGAGCCTGGGGTAAGCCTCAGGGAGCAGTCCTGATAGAGGACGTTCTCCCTCAACCGAGTATCCCCTCCTGTGCATGTTGACCTTGGACAGAGCCAAGCCCTGGCCCCTCACTCCAGCCATGGTGGTCATTAAGGTTCTTTAGCAGCCATTCCTGGTCCCTCCTGCCCGAGAGCACGGGAGTGTGGCCCTTCCTGGCCCCTGGGGTTGACCAGGGCCATGGGACGAGTTCTTGCCCATAAGGTGTGAGCAGGGTGAGGCCCCGCTTTGGGCATTAAATGGGCCGTGCAGGCCCCTCCTGAGTTCTCATTCCCTCTGTTGCAGCGGCTGGTAATGTTGGGGACAGTGGTTGCCCCCTCACGCCTGGTCCCTGAGTGACTGATGCACAGAAGGCCCTGCTGACCCCGGAAGTTCCCACATAATGGAAGTGGGAAGCGAATCTTGGTTGGTTCAGGACCTTGGGGCTGTTTGTTACAGTAGCACATCCTCATCCATTCTAACTGATACACCAGCTTGGCCCTTGCTTCTACTCCTGTTTCACAGCCCCAAACAGGGGCTATTCTAAACATTTACCAGCTGGTAGGAGAGGGACACTGATGACAGAGCTAGAGCAAGGGCCTGAAGGATCCCTGCTGGACCAAATATTAACCCTGTGGTTGCTGGATTATGGGAGGAGATCTAGGGGAAGGGCAGGAGCCGGCTGCCAGCCAGTAGAGAACTACTGCAGTGTTTAACAACCATCCATGGGGGCCTGTGGCTGAGTAGCTGGACCGCCCAGACAGCCTCAACATCCCCCTTTGCCTCCATTCCCCGTCCACCTCTTGTCGCCCAGCATCTGCCGTCTTTGTCCCTCCTTCTCCCACTCCTTCATTTCCCGGGCCCAGCCCGGAGCTCCCTCTGGAACCCCTGCCCAGCTTCTCCTTCTCAGCAGATGTGGGTCAAAGCACAGACATCTGCCAGGCACTCCGTGGAGCTCTCACTCATCTTCCCCCGTGTGACTCTGGAGACGGATGCCTTTATTTTGAGAAAAATCCTTCAGAAGGGCGTTTTTGCAAGTCAAGCTCAGATCCTGTTCCAGAGTGATGATATGGAGGCGGTGGGGAGCTGAACTGCCTGGACCGGTGTAATCGCTTCTGCCAGGTCGCCTTGCTCCTCCCACAGCCACCAGAGGGCGCCCAGGGACACCTGCATCAGTCACCTGCCTCGTCTGCTCAGAGCCCTTCAAGGCTCTCACCTCACCCAGGGTGATCCCTCGAGTCCACAAGGCCCTGCACGATCCGCCCTCATCTCCTCTACTTTCCCCCTTGCTCACTCTGTTCCAGCCACACCAACCTCCTCGTTGCTCAGCAAACACGCCAAGCACCGTCCTGCCTCAGGGTCTTTGCATGGGTTGTTTCCTCTGCCAGGATGGTTCTTTCTACAAATATCTATGTGGTTCCCTCCCTCACCTCCTTCAGGTCCCTACCCAAACCCTTTATCAAAGAGGTCTTCTAGCTGCCTCCCAACCTAAAACAGCTGCCCCTCCTTCGGTGCCCTTTTCCTGCTTTATTTCTCTGGTCTTTATCATCTCATGCTATTGTTCACCACATCACCACTAGGGGGCACGGTCCACGGTCTGGTCTCTCTTTTCGCTGCTGGTGGTTGCAGGGTCTAATGATACAAGGGACTGTGGTCACTGGAGCCGACCTGCATGGGTGTAGGGGTGATTGGCGGGCCTGGACACAGGTTGGGAAGTTGTGGAAGATCCTTGGGAAAATCATCTGTGTAGCTGGGTTCTCAACATACTTGACACCAACCTATGACAGTTTTATTTTTTTCCTCTAGGGAAGCAGTTGGAATTAATACCTAAGTCTCGTGTCCACTGTAGCTAAGTGAGGTGCCTGGGGTCTCTGTGGGTCCTTCTCAGAGACACGGGAAGGGAAACAAGAGAACATGACATTCTTGTGAAAAGTCACTTTCTCCTGACAGCTTACATGTTTCCTGTTTCTAGTGAAGAAAAGGAAGATACCTATTGTTATGAACTGAATTGTGTCCCCCCCCCCAATTCATGTTGAAGTCCTAACCCCCAGTAACGGCATTTGGAGATGGGGTCTTTAAGGAAGTAACTAAAGTTACATGAGGTCATGAGGGTGGTCCCTAATTCAATAGGACTGGTGTCCTTATAAGAAGAGAGAGATAGACACCAGGGATGCACATGCACAAAGGGAAGGCCATGTGAGGACACAGCAAGAAGGCGGCCACCTGCAAGCTGAGGAGAGAGGCCTCAGGGGAAACCAAACCCTCTGGCACCTGAATCTTGGACATCCAGTCTCCAGAACTGTGAGGAAATAAATTTCTGTTGTTTATGCACTCAGCCTCTGATATTTTGTTATGGTGGCCAGAGCTGATTAAGATACCTGATCTTGGCATCTGAATTAGGTAAGGCCAAGGTTTCTCACCCTGTCAGCACTGTCGACACTTGAGGCTCCATCATTCTTGGTTGTGGGGTCGTCCTGTGCATTGCAGGACTCACACTTACCCCAGTCCTGACAACAAAGCCTGTCCCCAGACACTCCCAGGTGTCCCCTGGTGGATAAAACTGCCTCCAGTTGAGAACCACCTTAGACTCTTTCTGCTTTAATTCACTGGGAGATCTTGCATTCAGGACTGTCGTTCACATTTAAATAAAGGGCAAGTCCTTAGGGGATTTCAAGGTGGCCCTCCCCTGGGGTCATGAGATCTGCTCAAGGCCACATCTCAGGTTTACTCCTCCTCCAGGTACAGAATTGTTAACACTGGGGTTCCCAGGGACAGAGGGCTCCCCGGTATTCAGGCATCAGTCCCCCACAAACCAGCTGTGTCCCGGAGTTTATCGCCCGAAGGGTCCTCCCCTCTCCCACATCACTCTGCACCCCTCTGGTGAACGTTCTCTGTTGCAGGGTCTGTTCCGTGCACCCTGAGACATTCCCTGGCCCCTACACACCAGATACCGTGAGCACCAGCCCTCTCCCAGTTGCGACAACCCAAACTGTCTCCAGACATTGCCAATGTCCTCTGGGGGCAGAATTACGCCTGGCTGAGAACCCCTGACTTAGGGTTTAACCCCTGACCTGGATCTACAACCTCTGACCCTGCTCTTTCTTTTCCATAACATGTCTCGCTTTTGAACACGTTACATATCTACTTATTTATCGTTGCCTGTTTATTTGTTGCCTCTTTCCCCACAGCCCCACAAGGGCCAGAGGTTCATCTGTCTTTCACTGCCACATCCCACGTGCCAAGGACAGAGCCAGGCACACAGCGGGTGCCCAGTGGATGTTCTCATTCAGTGAGCTGATAATGCAGGCAGGTGAAAGCCCTTCAGCTCCCACCAGGCCACCCCAGAACCTTCCAGGCCATTGCAGAACCCACCTCCAGACAGAGCCTGGTCTTTGAAGGTATTAAAGGACGAGACAGTGGCCTTTTGGCTGGTCAGCCACGTGGAGTCCTGAAGGAGAGTCCGGGCCGGCCCGGACTCAGGGAATGCTGGACAGCTGTGGAGATTCTGCTGGCTGGCTGAGGCCTGTCTCTTCTCCACACAACCCTCCACTGCTGTCCACAGCTGTTAGCACGCAGGCGGCACAGTGTTTATAAAGCTCTCCCTGCAGGCTCTCAGCAGAAGCCAGAACGTTAGCTTGAGGCTGGGGAGTTTTAAAAAAACTTTTATTTTATATTGTAGTTTTTTTTTTTTTTTTTTTTGTCCACGCCGAGTGGCTTGTGGGATCCCCAACCAGGGATCAAACCCCAGGGCCCTGGCAGTGAGAGCGCCAAGTCTTAACCACTGGAGCAACAGAGAATTCCCTGGAGTAGTTGATTAACAATGTTGTGTTAGTTTCAGATATACAGCAAAGTGATTCAGTTATACATATACATGTATCTATTCTTTTTCAAGTTCTTTTCCCATTTAGGTTATTACAGAATATTGAGCAGAGTTCCCTGTGCTATATTGCTGGTTATCAATTTTTAATATAGCAGTGTGTATATGTCAATGAGGCCGGGGATTTTGGATTTTGATGTGTTAACTGGGTTTACGTTCGTTCAGGTAGGTGGCTGGCTCTGTCCTCATCACCTTCTGGTTGGGGTGGGGAACAGGAAGGCAGTGGGGGATGAAGGGACACAGCCCAAGCCCCTTGGGGGAGGTTTCAGGGATCCAGACACAACGTCTAGAAGAAAAAGAAACATGACGACAGAGGATTTTTTCCCCAGGCAAGAATGAGATTCTTCTGAGGGGAGAGAACAGAGGGGTGAGTGGGAAGGAGAAACAGACAGAGAAGAGGAAGGACAGACACAGAAGGGACACAGATAAGACAGATAAGGAGACACAGAAGGAGACACAGAAGGAGACAGATAAGCAGAGGGACCTGCTCTCTTTCTCTCCCAGCTAAGATGGGCCTCACAATTTTTGAAGAATCGCTGAGGTTAACCCACTCCTCCATGTTACCCCCTGCCTGCTGGAAAGGAACTCAGTGTGTTTAGAAGCAAATTCAGTGTTGAAAAAAAGTGTGTTGTACTCTCAGCTGGCCTGAGACGTGATTCTGTTGAAATGGCTGTGATTGTCAGCACTGTCAGAACTGTTGTCCCCAAGCTCTCGGCTGAACTTCCTTGACTCCAGAGCTGTGCCCCATGGAACTTTGGGAGGTGAGAGGACGGGGAGGGGTCCCTGGCTCACAGATGCTGGGGGCGTGACCCTCTGGGAGCTGAGTAGGGTCTGGGGTATGAGTGACAATGACAGCCAAGTGGCAGGCACATCCCCGGAGTCCTTGAAATCCTCACGTGGAGAATCTGGTGAGTGTCCTAAAGGCTGGACTTGCTAAAGTCCACAGAAGGGGTTCTTTTTTTTAATATATATATTTATTTTATTTTTGGCTGCGTTGGGTCTTTGTTGCTGCATGCAGGCTTTCTCTAGTTGTGGTGAGTGGGGGCTACTTTTCGTTGTGGTGCATGGGCTTCTTGTTGCGGTGGCTTCTCTTGTTGCGGAGCACGGGCTCTAGAGCACAGGCTCAGTAGTTGTGGCTCACGGGCTTAGTTGCTCCGCGGCATGTGGGATCTTCCCGGACCAGGGCTTGAACCCATGTCCCCTGCATTGGCAGGCGGATTCTTAACCACTGCACCACCAGGGAAGTCCCACAGAAGGGGTTCTGTGCCATAAGAGACAACTCAGCAGGTCTGGGTTGTCCAAACCTTGCACATTCCAAAGGAATGACTGGTTCTTTTTTTTTTTTTTTTTTTTGTGGTACGCAGACCTCTCACTGTTGTGGCCTCTCCCGCTGCGGAGCACAGGCTCCGGACGCGCAGGCTCAGCGGCCATGGCTCATGGGCCCAGCCGCTCCGCGGCATGTGGGATCTTCCCGGACCGGGGCACGAACCTGTGTCTCCTGCATCGGCAGGCGGACTCTCAACCACTGTGCCACCAGGGAAGCCCCAGGAATGCCTGGTTCTTGACCAGCTCCTGGAAGATAATGTCTAAGTCCTAGAGTGTCCTGCCTGATAAGAGTGTTTTTGTTTACCTAGGGGCCTTGGGCCAGGCCAGATGGTTTATCCTAGCAATGTGATTTATGGTGGAGGCCTTGAGTCACGTGGTATCAGCGTGACCTATAGAGGGGCTGGAGGCTGAGCAACTAAGGTCAGCCAGGCTTACAACGACCAACTCCCAATAAACACGCTAGACACCAAAGTTCAGGTGGGCTTGGATGGTTGGCAACACTGCATACATGTTGTTACACATCATTGCTGGGAGAAGTAAGCAGTGTGCATGTGACTCCACTGGAAGGGAGTGGGAGCTCCCTCTTGGTCTCTCCCGGACCCTGCTTCATGTGCCTGTTTCCTTTGCAGATCTTAATCTGTATCGTTTTGCTGTAATAAGCCATAACGGTTAGCAAAACAGTTCTGCGTCCTTCTAGCGAATCACTGAGCCCAGGTCTTGGGTTATCTTCAGACCCCTGAACACAGGTCCCCAGAGGGAAACAGCAGCTGGGATTCAAAGGCATTATGTACCAAGAGTAGGTGCACTGTTAGACCCATTTTACAGAACTGTGGCAGGCAGAAATCTAAAGTTGCTCCTTCTTTCCCAGCAAAATTCTGGTTATTCAGTCAAATGCTTGGGCTTCCCTGGTGGCGCAGTGGTTAAGAATCCGCCTGCCAATGCAGGGGACACGGGTTCAATCCCTGGTCTGGGAAGATCCCACATGCCACGGAGCAACTAAGCCACAACTACTGAGCCTGCGTGCTACGACTACTGAAGCTTGCATGCTCTAGAACCTGCGTGCCAAAACTACTGAGCCCCCATGCTGCAACTACTGAAGCCTGTGTGCTGCAACTACTGAGCCCACGTGCTGTAACTACTGAAGCCCGTTTGCCTAGAGCCCATGCTCCGCCACAGGAGAAGCCGCCACAATGAGTAGCCCACGCACTGCAATGAAGAGTAGCCCCCACTCGCCGCAACTAGAGAAAGCCCACAGGCAGCAACGAAGACCCAACGCAGCCAAAAAAAAAAAAAATTAAATCAAATACTAGTCTAGGGACTGCTATGAAAGGACTCTGCAAATGTAATTAAAGTCCCAAGTCAGCTGACTGTAAGCTGATCTGGGTGGGTCTGACCTAATCAGGTGATCCCTCTAAAAGCACACCATTTTCTTTTCTTTTTTTTTTTTTTTGCGGTACGCGGGCCTCTCACTGTTGTGGCCTCTCCTGTTGCAGAGCACAGGCTCCGGACGCGCAGGCTCAGTGGCCATGGCTCACAGGCCCAGCCGCTCCACGGCATGTGGGATCTTCCCGGATAGGGGCACGAACCCGTGTCCCCTGCATTGGCAGGCAGACTCTTAACCACTGTGCCACCAGGGAAGCCCCAGACCATTTTCTTGGCAGCAGAAGAAGTTAGAGCGATTTGGAGCACATAAAGAATTAGATACATCCCTGGGAGCTAAGTGTAACCTCTGGCTAAAAGCCAGAAATGAAACAGGGACCTCAGTCCTACAGCCACAAGGAATTGAATTCTGCTAACATCTAAAGGAGCTTTGGAGTAAATTTTTCCTCGGAACTTCCAGAGAAGCTCTAGAGAAGGTGGCCTCGCCACCTTGATTTTGGCCTTGTGAGACCCTGAACGGAGAGCCCAGTTGAGTCAACCTGGACTTCTGACCTACCTAACTGTGAGCTAATAAGTAGATGTGTTTTAAGCTGTTAAATTTGTGGTCATTTGTTACATGGCATAGCTAGCGAATACATGCGCTGAGGCTCAGAGAGGGTGAAGTCTTCTGCCAAGGTTTACAGTTGAGGACAGGGAAGGTGGGTGGGCAAGGTGAATCCACTTTCCCACGTGATTACAAGAAAGCTGCTGCCCACACTTCTGCTTCCTCACCTCCCTGCGTTGGAACCTCCACCAGCTTCAACCATGCTGATGAGCAAACAGTCTGGGGCAGGCAGTGCCACAACGCGGACAGAACCTGGGCCCCCGCTGGTCATGTGCACCGAGATGTTGGCGAGCCTGGACCACTTGCCTCTGACTTGTTGCATGAGAAAGAAACTTACACTGTGTGGAGACAAGTGGCACTTATGCTGTCCCCTGAGTCTCGGCCTCACTCCTGATTCTTTCTCACTCCATTTGGGGGCACCTCTGCTCTCTCCACCTTCATCTGCATGTTTCCTGGCTCTCATAATGTCTGTCCTCAACGTGCCCCACCCCTTCACTGGGCACTGTCCCACTGGAAGCTGCTGGTCTCCTTCCCCGAATGTCCCCACTCCGAGCAACTTCCAGTCTTGTCTCCTTCTCCCCCTCTTCTCCCCAGGGCCCTGGAAAGAACACGTGTCCCTAAAGTGCAGTCTTCCTTCCTCATAGCCTCCCAGGGGCTTCAGCTGGGTGGAGTCCTGGCCTCTCTCTTCAGCCCCTGATTCCCAACCCTCTTCTGGACGATGGACACAGCCCTCCACCAGCTACTCTCCCAACTTCCTTCTCTCTGGTGACGCATGTGCTGCTCTCTCTGCCCTGCTGTCCCGTCAGCTGTCAAGTCACATCCACTCTACCGCCAGGCCTCAGAAACCCACTCCAGGCAGGAGGGCCATGACCCCTCCACCAGAGCTGCCCTGGTCAAAGTGACCAGTGGTGACCTGGCACAGGATCCGCTAGTCACTCTTGGTCCTCATCTTCCTTAGCTGCTGGGCAGCACCTGACACACTGGCGACGCCTTGTAGGAGCCTGAGTTGCCTTGGTCTCCACCCACCTGCCTGGCCACCTTTAATGCTGGGGTGGCCCCAAGCTCAGTCTTCAGGGGTCTGTCCATCCACTCATCCCCTTGGAGAGCTCGTCCAGTCTCCTGGCTTAAAAGCTGCCAGCATCTGATGCCTCCTGACGCTACATCTTCAACACAGCCAGGAAGACTCATCCCCTCACTTCCTTCAGCACCTTCTCGGGGGGCCTCCACCAGAAGTGTAAGTTGGAGAGCCTCCTGCCTAGCCACCATCTTCATGTGTCACCTCCAACACCAACCTCCTGCCCTCCCTTTGCCCCAAACCTGCCCCTGCCATCTCTTCTGTCTCAGGGCACGGCAGCTCCATCCTTCACGCACCGGGGCCCCAACCCCTGGGGGTGGCCTCGTTGCCTCTTTCCCTCACACCCCACATTCCATGCATCAGCATCTGGTCCTCCTGACTCCCAGGAAATATCCAGAATCCGAATATTCCATATCCCCTCCTTCCGAGCCGCCATCCTGTGTTCACATGAGTTATATCAGGCCTCCTCCTAGCTTCTCTCCACTGTGGTTAGAAGGAGTAGGTGCCTCCTCTGCTCTCGAGGCTGCTTGGTACCCCCACGAGCAGAGCGCAAGTCGGTTCAACATAGCCCCAGGTGGGGGGAGGGGCTCTGCACCCGCTGGTCCCTCTGTCTGGAGCGCTTCCCCCCCAGGTATCCACGTGACTCCTTCACAACCTCTCTGGGGAGGCCTCCCCCCGCTGGAAGTGTAACCCGCATCCTCCAGGTTTAGAGCGGCGTCTGGCACACAGGAGGGAAGCTCTCAGTATTTGCTGACCAGGTGAATGGCTCAGCCCTCCCAGGCCCTGGCTCCACCCACCCTGCCCCACCTCTCTGCTCCCGTTCCTGCCCTTACCCTTGGCGATCTTGATGTCCAGGGCTGTGCGGATCAGAGCCATGAGGGTAGAATTGAAGTGGACGGTGTTGTCATCGGCAACAGGCAGATCCATCCGCAGGAGCCTCTACAGAAAACCAAAGGCAAGGGCAGTCATTCCCAGGCACCCCTCCCGGATCCCGTGAGCCAGACCCACCCTACCCAGGGAGCCCCAGGAAGAACTCTGAAGGCAGCGGCTAGGGTGCCCCCCACCCTCAGGTTACCTGTCCCGGTGTTCCATTTCCTGATTGCCCTCGCTGGCTCCCTCAGGGAGGGCACTGGGGGCTCTCCTATGCTGCGGAGCCCCTGCCCGTTCCTCGCCCGCCTGCTGGACCCTAGGGCTGGCATTTCCAGGGTTGGCCCACATCCTTGCCCTGCCCCAGAGTTCTTCTGGACAGCTCCGTTCCATTCTGACCCCAAAGAAGAAGAGTACAAGCCAGATCGCAGCAGACATGCAGCAGCCAGGCAGAGGGGTCCATTGCCGCAGCCGCCGGGGGGGCCGCTGGCTCTCCACCCCCAACCCCTGGCTCGGCCCAGACCAGACCAGATGGCCACAGGCCGCATCATTCCTCCGAGAAGCGGCAGGCAGGCGACTCCCCCTGCTGATGGGGCGGGCCCCTCGCGCAGCACATGCAGCGAGGCCATGACACACAGAACAGCGGACAGGGGCGCATGCAGACGGAATCTCGAGACTCATTCATAGCTCCGTGGAAAGTGTATCTCAGGGGCATTTCCGGATCTTGGCTCTCTGTGCAATGGCAGGGGGAAGGGGTGAGGGAGGTGTTCCCATGGCCCAGGGAAGAAAAGATTCCCTGTATCCCAGGCAGGGGCTCTGTCCCCCATGCTTGGTGGCGTGGGAGAGGATGCTGGGCTAGCGTGCACCAGCCCAGGCTGAGGTGGCATGGAGATGGAGACTGATGTTCACTAGAGGATTCAGACACGGGTCAGCAGGAAACACAGAGTTGGAGATGGCAAAAGGGATGGCAGACTCAGAGCCGAGCACAAGAGATGGGTTGAGGCAGGGTGGGGAGGGAGATGGTAGACAGAGAAACACATACACACTGGGCCACTGTGCACAGCTGTGCAGGCTGTGCACTGCACAAAGGGCTCCCCATCTTAGAAATCATGGACTTGGGTATTTAAATGACAACTTCCCAGCTGATAGTGAAAAAGTGTCTTGCTCTCCCCACACTGGTGGATTCCAATTGTTTTCCCACAAAGTGTTCTGTGCAAAGGATGTTCATTTCAAATGTGCACAAAGGTGCCTTACGGACCCGTGGCAGCCCTGCACAGAGACCAGGAAGGGAAGGGCACTCTCTCCCTCTCTCTTGCACACGCTCACACACACACCCACACTCGGCCAAGGAGAGACCAAGAGAAGGACAAAAGAAAATTAGAGAAGCGACAGGTACATGGTAGTAAGGCTGGTGGGGCCATCTCCTGGTCTCGCCTGGGAAGAAGGAGTTCATGGAGGGAAGAGGACGAGGAATGAGGTTGTGGGGAGGTGGTTACACGAGGCAGGAAGAAATGGGATGGACAGAGGGGAGGGAGGACTCTTGTAGACAGAGGAGGCCAAGGTGGATGGGTGAATGGAATGATGGGACCATTTTTTGGGGGGGGGAGGGGCTGACTGTAAAGGTCATCTCTGAACTTCTAGTGGATGAGTTAGGGGGAACAGAGCATCTGTCCTTGGGTGCCAAGGGAGATTCCAGGACGGGGTCTAGAGGGGTGGCCCGGCCCAGCCGCCTGGCGGCTCCTTCAGACAGCATGCACCACCCCCCCGGTCGGCCATGGTGCCTGCCCGCCCCAGGCCCCCGCCAAGGCAGCGTGCATGGCCTGCGTCAGGGTGCCACGGTCCAGGGGTCCAGCTGCGGCCCGCCTGCCCACTCTGGAACAATGGAGAGGCATGTTGGGGTGTCTTGGAGGGAGATGGGTGGCTTAAGGACAGGAAGACTGGGGAAGCAACTCCAGGGGGGAGGCAGGGGAGGAGAGACTCTGGGTGCTCCCCGGGAAATCTTGGATCCCCCAAGGCCCTAGGTCAGAGATCAGCTTCAGGTGTGTGTGTGTGACCGTGAGACCTGGGGGCTCAAGATACAAAAGATGGGGTCCAAGCCCCTCCCTGCAAGGCACCTGCCCAGGTCTGGGCATGGGGGCCGCTCTGGGCTCATTGGCGACCCCCACCTCCCAAAGGGTGTCCAATTTGGTTCCTGGGGGACCAGGTGCGAGGGGACCTGGGGCTCCCCTCACCCTCCCCCCGGCGTGTCGGCCATAATAGAGTCTCAAAACACCAAGACACACTGATCAGAAAGGACGGACACAGTATACTGCTTAGAATCAAGGGATGGTCATGATTCATTTACTCAAGGAGGAAAGGGGAAAAAAAGGAAAAAAGAAAAAGAAAAAAAAGAACAGTAATGCTGGAAAAAGAGACTCGGCTGGTTGTTCCTGGTCAGCACTGAAAAATCCCCAGTGCCCGGACATTGGTGGTCGGCAAGGGTTAGACTACCTTGTAAGCTACTCTGGCCGGACACTTCTTCCCCAGACCCAGGGGCGGAGACATGTGTCTCAGCATCTGATACATGTCCGGGTAAGGCATGCGGCCCCTGGCAGCACCGAAAACAAAAACGGGGGTGGGAACGGAGAACCAAAAGAAGGGTGGGTGGAGGGAGGGGAAGAAAAGGAAGGAAAAAAAAAAAAAAACAACCAAAAAAAAAAAAAAAAAAAAACCAAAAAAGCAAAACAAAAAAATCACACGAGCCGAAAAAATAGAGAGAGAAAGATGCAGAGAACGATAAAATAGGTATTTCAAATAAATGGAAAAGAGGAGGGAAAAAATGGAAGAGGTAATTAAAAAAAAGATTATTTCACTGCTTACGAGCAGGGAGAGAGAGAGAGAGAAGAGAAAAGTCAGATTCACTTTTGACTCTGGGCTATGGTTCTGGTGGAATGTGGACGGAAGTGGGGGCTTCTCACTTGGAAGCAATGCTTTGGTTCAGTGTCATTTAAAAAACTGGGTCAAGTTCTCTGGTTTGGCTGAGGCTGGTCTCTGAGGGGGCCTAGATGGGGAAGAGGGGCCAGGGCAGTGGAAGGAGGGCTGGGGGCTTTGGGAGGCGAAGGGTGGAGGAGGGGAGAGTGGAGGAGATGGTGGGGGGGGGTCAATGCAAAGTTACAGTCCCCCCGGATGTGTCTGATTTGGGGTGCCGTTGAGACCCCGGGATGGGCAGCTTCAGCTAAGAGCAAGCAGAAATGGCTGAAGGGAACGGAGAGATATATGTTCCATGCTTCATCAAGTCTATGTGACTGCATTCTGTTGGCTAAGTTTTCTAGTTTAGTGCAAAAGAGAGAGATGGCTCTGTTTTTTAGATTATATATAAATATATATATATATATGAAATATATATATTGAAGAACCCCAAGCCACACTCATTCCATGGATGCTAGCAGGTTTTAGTGGAAATCAAACCTTGCAAGCAACCCTATGAGGACATTTCTTGCCTAAGCCGAGAGGGGGAGATATTACGCGCAATAAACTGTACATATCCTTATAATGAATCCGACCGCTGAAAGGAGAAGAGAGGGGATTAGTGGAGGCACGGGGTTAAGCTGCGTTCACACTGGCTCCCCGTGCACACAGTGAGGTCATGATGCCAGGGGCTGGGGACCCCCTGGCTTAGAGTAGGGGAGATGTGGGATGAGTGAAGGTCCCTGAGATGTTCCCAGACACTCACAGACCCTGGGGCAGAGGGTTTCATTTGGAGTGGGTTGGGAGCTCTGGGCTGGGGGAACCTCCCCCAGGGCTCTCTGTGTCTCCCTCTTCCACAATCTGGATGGGCTACACTGGGGGCTGGGGGGGCTCGTGGAATAGAGGACAGGGGGACAGCATCCAACTGCTGTGACCTAAAATCAAAAGAGGAAGAGTTAGGAACCAGCTGAAAGTCAAGCCCCAGCCCCGCAGCTCACCCCAGCCTCTTGGTCTCATGGAGGGTTGTCCGGGGCTGAAAGAATGGCAAGGATCGACTCCACCCCACCTTCTTCGTGAGGCTCCCCTCTAGTGTTCAGGCTGCTGAGGGCCCCCATTTAATGCTTTCTCAGGCCCCAAGCTCAGCCTGAACTAGAATCCTCAGTTTGTGGTTGGTGGGCTCTGAGCATCAGGATGGCACCTCTGAGCATCCTGCAAGGGCTTGGTGTTGAGCGGGCACTCAATACACTTGAGCAGGGTGGAAACCACCCTTGGAAACCATCACCTGTCAACCAGGAGGGGGCACTCTTGTGCCTACGGAGATGGGAGAGCTCACTCCCTTCGTGACCATGAAGATGCAAGGACCACCAAGGTTCTGTGCCCTCTCCCCTGGCCTTGTGCGACCACCTGCTCCAGGGTCCTGGGATCGCAATGGGAGCTGGGTTCCACCACTCTGATCTTGCAGCCAATTCTGTCTGCCAAGGGTACTAAACCAGCCCTTCTCCCCATACTGCCAGGAGAAATGAGGCTGAGAGGCCTCTGGCTTCCTTCCTGGGGCCTGGATAACTTGTCCTCACCATCTGGAAGCCTCACAGTGGCGGGGGCAGGAGAGACTCATAGGAGGTGAACTCATGGTGGATCCCCTCCCTCGTCTCCCAGAAAACCTGGGGTTTGGGCAGCAGTGGTACCCAAATCATTTAATCCAGGATGTGTGAGGGTGCTGATTCTCATCTTTTTTTTTTTTCTAGACTGATCCTCCTGAAATCCCTGCTGGCTCTCCAGGGAGCCAACACCCCAAGGTCTGGATCCTGACCTAGACTGTGCTCCAGTGCCACAGAAAGGTGGGTGACGTGGCTGGAGGATTTGGGGTGACTGCTTACCACGCTGCGGGGTCGTACTCGGCCCAGACACGCACGTACTCATCCAGGTGGTGGGGACCCAGGATGGAGGAATCTCGGGTGAGGTACTCAAAGTTGTCCATGATGACAGCAACAAAAAGGTTCAGCATCTGTGGGGACCCCAGGGGCCAAGATGGGGTGGGGGAGAGGGAGACACATCCAAACACATATACACAGAGGCCCAGAGGGAGAGAGGGAGGGAGATAAAAATGGGAAAAGGTAGTCAGAGAAAGAGATGGGGGAGATAGAGGAAAGACACATGCCCACAGAAGGAGCCCAGAGACAGAGAGATGGAGAAATGGAGATGGGGGAGAGAGACAGAGACAGAGATAAAGATGGAGACAGAGAAAGATACAAAGAGATAAAGACCAACAGTGATGGACAGAGACAATCAGAGAGAGAGGTAGAGAGGCTGTGTTAAATAGAGGCCAACACCAAGGGGACCACCATGACCCCAAATCCTCCCACACCTGATCCCCAATGGGCCAGGACCCTGTCATGTTTCCATCCTCAGCATAAAGTAAGCACTCAGCAAATATTTCTTCGGTGGATGGATGGATGAATTTTCCTGCACTTGTCTACATCTTGTAGCACCTTGTCATGTGCTCTTCTAGCCTTTAGCACATGGGGTGCTTGCATCCGTCTTGCCTTCAGGCCTTAGTAAATGTTGCTCCCTCAGTGGACATCCTTTTTCTCCCTTTGGATGATAGCATCTGGGGAAACCCCTGCCCTTACACTTAGATGCTGTTGTTGGGTGTGGCTGGCTTCACAGGTGGTGGTCACATGACCTTGTGATTGGTTAGGGAGGGGCACATTACCCAAGGTGGCCAATGAGAGCCTTCCTTGGGATTTTTGCTGGCACTCTGGCAGCCATCTTCCCTTTATAGGGAGAAAGTTTGAGAATAAAGCCAGTGTGAAGGAGAACAGCAAAGAGGACAGGGTCTGCTATTGCCTGGATCCAGCCTCATTTGGACTTTTCAGTTATATCAGTTAGTGAACTGCATATTTCACTTGTCAGTTTCGGTTGCATTTCTGTTACTTGCAACCAATTTGATCAATACATGGTCTAAGCCCTGCCCACAGTCCCTGAGGGCCACTCTTTGAAATCTTCCTTCCTTCAGTCTGAGTCTCCCCTACCAAAGCACATATCAGATTGTATTGCTACTGTCTCCTGACTTGTCTGCCCAACACCCCTGCAAACTGAGAGAAATATGTTCTCTCCCTATATCCCCAGGGCCTAGTATAAGGCCCGGCACACAGTAGGTATTAAGCAAATGTGTAGAAGTAAGCATAGTAGGTGTTAATAAATGACCTGTAATTCTAGGCGTCCCTAACTTTCGTGACTCTGTTTCTTTTATATACATCGTTATTGGAGTATAATTGCTTCACAGTGCTGTGCTAGGTTCTGTTGTACGACAAAGTGAATCAGCCATATGCATACATATATCCCCATATCCCCTCCCTCTTGAGCTTCCCTCCCACCCTCCCTATCGTACCCTCCTAGGTGGTCACAAAGCACCGAGCTGATCTCCCTGGCTATGCAGCTGCTTCCCACTAGCTATCTATTTTACATTTGGTAGTGTAGATATGTCCATGCTACTCTCACTTCACCCCAGCTTCCCCTCCCCGCCGTGTCCTCAAGCCCCTTCTCTATGTCTGCTAGTGACTCTATTTTTAATTCATCATTTTGTGATATTGATTGAGCACCTGCTGTGGGCCAGTCACTGTCCTAGGTGTTGGGGATGCAGCAGTGAACTAAACAAAAATTCCTGCCTAGGAAGGGCTGATGATCAAGGGTTGTAGATGTCTTCTAGGGTGCCTGCCCTTCCCAGATGGGATGTAGTATAAGACTGTGTCTCCACATGCACCCAAAGCTACTAGAACAAGGGTGGTCATTTGACCAGGAGCTAGGATGGCCCATTCAGACTCTCTTCTGGGAATTTGGAACTGGGCAAGGGACCATCTAGGTCAATGGCTGTTGACATTAGACTTGGAGGGTGTGTTGCTGTGAGACTTAGGCTGCAAGTCTCTCAGTGTGAGACCGACTGCTGGTCTGAAGAGGGTGGATGTGTTGGGCTTTGGCTGACAGACGCTGGTCCTTGGGTTGCGTTCTGAAAATAACATCTTCCACACTCCCTGGGCACCTTACATCCTGCCAGTAGGAGCCATGGTTAGGGGGCCAGCCTGGGGAGGAGAGAGAAGGAGGAGAGGAGCTTCCTTCTGCTTCCCACGTGGGTCTGTGCTGTGGGTTGAACTGTGTGCCCCCAAAAGATATGTTCAAATCCTGGCCCCCTGTGCCTGTGAATGTGACCTTATTTGAAAAAAGGGTCATCAAGTTAAGATGAGATCATACTGGATTAAGGTCGGCTAAATTCAATATGACTGCTGTCCTCATAAGAGGGAAATCTGGACACAGACACACACGGAGAAGACCATGTGATGACAGAGGCAGTGATTGGAGTGATGCTGCCACAAACTAAGGAACACCACCTGTGGCCACCAGAAGCTGGAAGAGGCCAGGAAGGATCCTATCCTAGAGGCTCTGGAGGGATCATGACCCTGCCAACACTGTGGTCAGACTTCTAGCCTCCAGAACTGTGAGAGGATACATTTTGGTTGTTTTAAGCTACCACGTTTGTGGTTCTTTGTGACAGCAGCCACAGGAAACTGTCTTCAGTTGTCCAGGGGCAGCAGACAGCTAGGGTGCCAGCACTCCCTCAGGGGTTCCAGGGGCAGCTGGGTTGGTTAGTAACACCTTCTTTTCCTTTTAATACCCCAGCCCTGTCCTTCCTGCAGTTGTTAATCCCTGGTGACTTCAGTGTTCTCTGTTTGCTCTTTCAAGCCTGTGTAGCCAGTCCCTATATTAAATCCCCGCTGCTTGAAATACTTAGATAGTTCTTCTGACTGTGCTCAAACTGCTCCAGGAAGAGTGGAGAACAAAAAAAATTTGCCGAGATGAGGGCCCAGAGAGAGTGAGAGAGAAAGAGAGAGCAGGATGGAGGTTCCTGATAGATATAGTCATTCCTCCTTGTTTCAATCCTGCAGTGCTATATAGTCTCTGGTCCTAGGAGGGTCCTCGTCTTGACAAACTTATCTTTTACTAGTGAAAACCCATTCAATTTTTTTGCAAAGCCCCACAGCTCCCAGAGAATGTTTATGTGGCTGACTTTTTCCTGCCTCCTGATCGTACAGAGGAAGGCACCCACCTTTCAGAGGGCAGATGGGAGTTTCCCACAGCTCAGCTAGATGGGTCCTGGGGCCAGCTCTGAGCTCCATTAGTTTTTCCCTCAGCATACCCAGTGGGTCTCAGATGGGGGAGATTCTGCTCCCTCCCCCAGGGGACACTTGATAATGGCTGGAGACATTTTTGGTTGTCACAACTGGGAGGGTAGTGGGGCATGTGCTACTGGCATCTAGTGGATCAAGGCCAGGGATACTGTCAAACGTCCTAGCATGCACAGAACAACCTCCATCAGAGAATGACGCAGATCCTGATGTCAACAGTGTCGAGGGTGAGGAACAGTGGTTAACCTAATCCTGGGCTGGCCCAGGCTTGGAGGGAGAAAGTGTGCAACACAGCCACATTCTATAGCATCCACACCCCTGAGAGGGAGCCAGGTCTAGGGAGCCCACCCACACATGTCCACAGACTCACCAGAAATGAGCAGAGGAAGATGAAGGAAACGAAGTAAAAATAGGCAAATTCATTGCCGCACTCATGAGTCAGGATGCCAGAGTTCTTATCACAGGGTTTACCGCTGAGGCAGGAAAGCATGATGTTGTGCCAAGCCTCTCCAGTGGCACTCCTGAGGACAGAGAGGGGGCATCAGGGACCTGGGCACCCATCTCTGGGCACCAGCACCACCACCCCCTGCCCCCCAAGGGAGGCAGAGCATTGAGGTTAAACGCTTAAGCTCTGGAGCTGGATTGGTGTTGGTTCAAGTCCCAGGTAAATCACTTTTTTCCTCTTGGAGCTCAGAGAGGGGGATTCTTATCCTTGGCTGCTGTGTATTAAAGCCCAAGGAGAATGTTTTTTAAAAATGCTGATGCCAATGGCCCACTCCCACAGACTTGGATTTAACTGGTTTGGGATGTGGCCTGGAGACATAGGTATGTTTCAAAAGCTTCCCTCTCTCTAGGTGATTGTCATCTCTTATTTCTTTCTCAGGTTACTCTGCTCCAGGCACACTGGTCTCCTTGCTGTCCTCCAACATGAGAGCTATGCTCCTGCCTCAGGGCCTTTGCACTTGCTGTACCCGCTACCCTTCCCCAGATATCCACATGGCTCCCTCTCTCAACTATTTCTCTCAAATATCACCCTCCTCAAGGGAGGTGTGACCTATCAGCCTTCCTTTTTTTTTTTTTTTCAGTTGTTACTTGAGAAAAAAATTTCGTTTGACAAAAATATACATAAATTTAATAATTTTAAGCATTTAAGTGTATAATTCAATGGCAATAAGCACATTTACAGTGCCATGCAACCGTCACCACTATCCACCTCCAGAACCTTTTGATCATCCCAAACTGAAAAATTGTACCCCATTAAACAATAACTCCCTCCTATTCCCCTCTCCCAGCCCCTGACAATATGGATTCTAGTTTTTCCCCTAAGAATTTGCCCATTTTGGGTACCTCATGTGAGTGGAATCACACATTATTTGTTCTTTTGTGCCTCCATGTCCCTCTTAATCTTGAATTTTATCTCCTTCTAGTATCCGCTATAATCTGATTATTGATTGTCTGCCTCCCCCATGGGAATAGTATCCGCTATAATTTGATTATTAATTGTCTGCCTCCCCCATGGGAATAGAAGCACCCAGAGGGCAGAGAATGCTGTCTCTGTTTTGTTCCCAGTACTTACAGCAGTGCCTGGCACACAATAGGTGCTCAATAAACCTCTGATGAATGAATGAAGGAACCCTAAGTGCGGCCAGGATTAAGAATCAAGCCTCAGAGCCTATTCAGAGTCTATAAGCCTTTTTCCTCACCTGTCAGGTGTGGTTGCCAAGCATCTCTAGACAGGATGCTCAGGAGGATTCAGTGAGATAATGCCTGAAAATGCCTTCATGTTTACGTCCCAGGGCCTTCAGCTCCTGCCCTGCCAGGGTCCCTGGGTCCCCCACGCCCACTCCAAACCTCAGTGGAATAGAAGGTTGAGGGCATGCCCCCCCCCCACCACCAGAAGAGAAGGATGAAAGTGTGCCCCCCTCTCACCGGAAGAGAAGCATGAGGGCCTGGAAGAAGGTCCGGAAGTTATTGTGCTCAGTGATTTGGAATTCATCCTCGTCACTGTCCTCATCCTCTACGTCGATGCCGATGTTGCCAAACACCTGGGGAATTAGATGGTGATGACTAGGGGTGGCCACGCCCCCTAGTGGCTCCGGGAAAACTCCACTCAACCTTCAGGGCTGCCTCTCTGAACTGGGCTCCCTTAACCCACCCCCACCTAAGGGCGGTGGCCCTCCTTGGGAGTGCTCTGGGAACATTAGGGGGGCTGGCACGCACCTGCATCCCAATGATGGCGTAGATGAAGAAAAGCATGGCAATCAGCAGACAGACATAGGGCAGGGCCTGGTGGGAAGGAAGGCAATTAAGAATAGTGCTGGGGGCCCCTTATCCACACTGTTTCCTTTATTTGTCCCAGTCCTCCACCCCCATGGGGTGGCCGCATGCTGTGCCCCAGTGGTGTCAGGGTTGGTGGGCCTCTTTGGTGGCTCTGGGAGATTCCCCTTGGAGCTCTCACGACACACCAGGGCAGGAAGTTAGACAAGACCCCTGCCTATAACACATTCTCAGCAAGGTGTATCATAGAGGCGTTTCCTCCTGATTTTTAGATTCAGCCAGAGCAGGTTGGGGTGGGGGGATCCTGATTTCTCTTCTCAGCCCTGGGCTGGAGGCAGGGCCAGGGGCTCACCTTGAAGGACTGCACAAAGGTCCAGAGAAGAATCCGGATGGTGTAACCCTGACGGAGGAGTTTGATGAGCCGGGCCGCTCGGAAGAGGCGCAGGAAGCTCAGGTTGATGAAGTTATTCTGGGGAGACGGAGAAAGAGGGGTGACCATCCACCCACCCCCAGGGGCTCAGAGCTGTCACCACTCACAGAGGCCCCTACATGAAGCCAACCAACAGGAAAAAGCAAGCCAGACCCCAAATAAGGAGCGAGAGGAGAGAAAGCACTATTAATGCAATGGTGCGGAGGAAAAAACTCGAAAAAAACCAAGTGGGGTGTGGGGAAGAGAAAGGGTGAGAAGGGAGGAAAAGGCATCAACTCAAAGGCATAAACCCTCCCTGCCAGCCCCACCCTCAACGGGGAAAGGAAAGAAAAAGGAAGGAAGAGAAAGGAATGTGGGTGGGTCGGGTCGTGGAAGAAATAACAAAAGAACAAGGAAAAGAAAATATATCCGAGTCATCCAATCAGGAAAAAAATCCGAGATGGTTTTTGTTTCTCCCAACAACCAAATGCACTGAGACAATAGGACACAAGCGGGTCAAGTCGCCGAATCCATCACACGTGTACGATGCACAAACACCAGGGCGGGGTGGGGGCAGTCAGCACGCTCAGGCCTGGTGGACATGTGTGGGTTCCGAGGGCACGTTACGCTCCGGGCCAGAAATGCATCTGTCATGGGACTCGCCGGGCACCCTGCCCTGCCCTGCTGAGCTGCCCACCCTCTCCTGCCCGCCCTGACCTCACCCCACGGCCAAGAGGAGCAGTGGCTCAAGCCAATTGGAGAAGCGGAAGAGCATCTTTTCTTACCCCCTTGGCGAGCGGGAATGGGGAGGACGGGAGGGAGCTGGGGCTGTTCGGCTGCAGGGCGAGTCCTCGCTGCCCGCTGAGTCGGAGAAGATGCATTTGGGGCCCTTTCCCCCCTTTCAGGGATGGCTTCTCAGCTTCTGGAGCTGGGTGGAGTAGCACGGGACCAGGCCTGCAGGAAGCAGGAAGTATGCAGCGCCCGTGGGTGGGTGAGCGCGCCGTCAGCTCGGGCCCACCGAGGGGCTGGTGCTGGGGGCCGGGAGGTGGGGCTGTCCCTGCCCCCAGGACCTCCCTGGGTGGACCCTGCCTCTGCTCAAAGGCCCCCTGCCTAGTCACTGCCTCTACCTCCTCCCTCCTGAGCCAGAAGAACCCCAGGTAGGGGTAGGGGTGGGGAGACAGCTATGGAGACGGTGGGTCTTACGTGACTGTCCAGGGGCTTGTCTGCTGGGGCCTCTGGTGGGGTACTGGAGGCTAGAAGTCACGAATGGGCCAAATCTGGCCAACGAAACTATTTTGTGGGGCCTGAGCAGTTTTCCTTTAGAAATTAAAAATAGCTCCTAGTGTTTAAAAGTCAGATTTTGCCCCCACATCTGGCTTTCAGGCAACCCTGAGGCTGCCTCCACGGGTAGCAGTTACTTGAGGCACAGATGTGGCTGCCCGCCGTGAAGCGGGCCACGTTTCCGCCAGTTTGCCAAGGTTCCCACATACTAGAAACGGAACCGGTTTCTTGGCTTACGGCATCTGCTTGGTCCCCAGAGGCATCTGAGTTTGAGACTCCTGCTTCAGGTAGGCATGGAAACCACCACTGATTGGTGGGTTGGAGGCAAAGGGGCCTTAAGGGGTCTTGGAGGAGTGCTAGATACAGGCCACGTAGCAACGTTGAAACTGGCCTAGCTCTCACCCAGCAAAGGGCACAGGGGTGATCGTACAGGTTGCCCCAACAGTCACAGCACCACTTTCGGTCTCAAGAGTTTGGACAGTGAATCATATGGGCATCCTGTTTGGTGGTTCCTGAGGGCTTCCCAGCCACTGGATCTAGCCAGCTCTGACCTGGGAGCTGAGAGACACAGAGAGGGGTGTCAAGGAATTTCTGAGGTTGGCAGGAGGCCTCTGGGTTTTCTGGAAAAGTCTAGGGTGCTCTCTGGGACACATCAGTTGACCCTTAGGCCTCTAGGATGGGGGAGGGGTGTGGGGATCCTACCCTGACCACATTTGGGCCTAACCACTGTGAGAATCTCTCAAGCGCCTCGAATCAACCCCCAGACTCAGCTTGGGTGACAGTCACCCTCCGTGCCCTGTTGACCTGACTCCCAGCCCTGCTTGGCCACCCAGCTCCATCTGGGGACAGGGCCGATGGCCCAGGTGTCCCCAGTCCCCTCCCGTCCATCCCCAGAGTACAAGCCATCCCTTCATGGGGCGGGGCATAACATGTGGACTCATGCAAAGTCAGGCGGGCCCTGGAAGCAGCCTCTGGGGGCTCGGGGCAGAGCGGGGCGGTAGGGACTGCTACCATGCAGGAGAAAGAAGGGGGGTTTGCAGGGAGACGCGTGCAGAGAGCATGCTGCCCTTCTTGGGGCCAGGGAGACAGGAGACACACGGGGGAAGTAGGGGTGGAAATGAAAGAGGTGACAGGGCAGGGGAAGGTTCTAGTCTGCCCTCATCCCCCCCCCCCCCATCTCTTCCTGGGTTTGCATAGAGTCCTTCAAGTGCTCCTAGAACTTCTGACTTTCTTCCTAGCTTCCATCTTTTTGTCCACAGCCAGGCAGGAATAGCTGTCCTCTCCTCCAACCCTGCCCAGTGCTTCCTGGTTCTAGGCTGAAGGGGAGTGATGTGGGCCCTGGAAGGCTTGCTGTGTTCAGGGGTGCGAGTACTCAGAAGGACATGGAGACCACCCTCCTGAGGGCTCCAGAGAAGTCCTGCACTCGCAGACCCCACCTCCAGCCCAGATATTGCCTCTGCACTCCAGACCCATTAACCCACTGCCTACCTGACTTCTTCTGGGGTGCCCTTCAGGGCACTTCAAGCCCACTGTGCCCACACTTGTGCTATTCCCCTAACCTGGCCCTCTCCTGGCATTCCCTAACTTCCATCTCCCAGTTCAAGCCAGACTCAAGTCCTCCAGGCACCTCCCTCCCCCCGAGCCCAGACCCAACCCTTCTCCAGGTCCTGGAGAGATCCCTGCTCAGATGGCCAGTCCTCACATCGCTCCTGCTTCCTCTGCTGTCATCTCTCCTTGGGATTCCTGGTGCTCACTTCCAGCCCAGCCTGCCGCCTACCCACTCCCTGCTCTGCAGCTGCAGGGTCTGGTCTAACCGCACTTCCGATCACGCCTCCCCTGCTTCAAATCCTCCCAGGCTCCCACAACAAGGCCCCAAGGTCCTGTCCCCTTCTGCCGTCTTCACTTTCTCTGGGTCAGTCTTCCTCTGCTCTTTGCTCTAGCCACACCCTCTCACTGGCAGACCCTGACCCCTGCGTGCTCTGACCTGCCACAGGACTTTTGCACATGCTATCCCGGGCCTCAAATGCCCTTTTCTCCCCCTCTCCACATTGTTCACGCTGCTCATCTTTCAGCTTGCAACACAGTTACAATTTCAAGTGGGTTTCAGGGGTTATTTGACCAATGCCTGCCTCCCCCCGCCTGACTGTAGGTGACACAGGGGGTGGGGGCAGTGATGGTGTCCCCTTCTGCCCAACCCTCCATCTGTGGCACAGAATTGGGGCTCATTCAGTGTTTGGTGGATGAATGTCTTGTGTATGGCTAGCAGGGGAGGGATCCCGGTGCAAAGATGCCATTGCGGGTCCTTCAAAGGGGCTCAGAGGATGGTGGGGGAGGGGCAGAGGCAGGTGGGAGTAAGGAGTAAGAGAGTAAGGAGTGTGCAAGTGTGCAGAGAGCCGAATAAGTGAGGCGAGGGAGGGATGGACAGGGTGCATCCAGGGTGTGGGTGTGGGTTTGCAGGGTGGATGGATATAACAGAAGGGAGGGATAGTGTGTGCATGTGTGTGTGTGTGTGTGTGTGTGTCAGGGGGTGGGGGAGGATCAAGAGAGGGAGATTGCAAGAGCAAAAAAAGAGAAAGGGAGACAGAGAGACAGAGACAGAGAGAAAGAGGGAATGAGAGTCAGAGACTGAACAGGAAAGAGGAGAGAGCACATGTGTTTAGTGACCGTGTCTGGGTGGGGGGCGGGGAACAGGAGTGCATGCAGATCAGGGCTCCAGGAGAGGGCGTCAGCCGGCCGGTCCATCTGGAAGCAGCCAGACCTGAGTCCCGGCCGTTCAGCCAGAACCGGTTCTGGCCATTCTGAGTCCCCCTCATTTGAGCGTCTTTGCCTGCACCTTGCAAGGCTCTCAGACCTCCTCCATCGGACTTGGAGATTTACGTCGCTGCTGGTCAAGCCCGAAGAGCTCGTGGGTTTGGAATGGGGTGAGGACTGTTGGAGCTTTCCTGGGGCCCCGGGATCCATGGAGTTAACCAGGGACAGGAGTGGTGTGAGAGAGTGCCTGATGGCTCTGAGTACAGGGCTGTGTGTAAGGAATGGGGTGGGAGACTCAGCCAGCCAACCTGTCCTGTTGGAGGTGTTGCATGGGGCAAACCCATCCTTTTCTCTGCAGAAGACACAAGCCAACCCAAACAGAAAACCCTAATTCAGAACCCAATACCAACCAGAGGAAGAGAGGTTGCAGGAACAAGGAGGGGGGGCAGGTCGGGAGGGTTTGGAGAGATGGACAGACATACGGGGGTGGGGATAGGGGAGTGCATCAGGCAGTCCAAGTTTAGAAAGCCCAGGACGTGACATGCAGTGCTGATGCGAGAAGATGCGTTCACAGTTAATGTAAGGCATTTAGACTTCAGAAAGAAGTAAGACCAACCGGATTCTAGATGCAGATGTTGAAGATGGAAGGGGAGCAGGCGGGCAGGGGCAGTTGGGGAGGCGTGTTCAGCGTTTTTTAGGTTGATTTGTAACCAGTGCCAAAAAAACCAATGGGTTTCGGTTCCCGGGCGGGGAGTGGGGGTGGTGGTGGTGGGTTGGGAGATAGTCATTGGTGTATGAACACACAGACCACGTCATGGATGAACAAATGAATTTCATAGTGCATTTTGATTGGATGAGTTTTTCAGACGGCGTTGTGCCAATATACAGTTTAAAGAGCAGGCATGAAAAGAGACAAGACAAGAAACACAGTCATTATCCATCGCACGCAGGGCAAACCCACGTCACCCCAGCCACTTGTGGGTGGCAGCTGAGGCCCGGTGGGCCTCACACCCTCTCCCCCTCCCCCGAAACCCTGGGGCCTTGCCCTCCCTATGGTCTGGTTCCCCTCGCCTCAGCCTGGCTGAGCTCTGTCTGGCCTCAGACTCAGTGGGCTTACCTGGGAGGCAGAAAGGAGCTGCTGAAGGCTCCTTGCCTAGCAGGGCAAACCTTCCCCACCTCCAGGTCGGGTGTTTATCCTCCTAAAAGGGTCCAAATGCCCACCCTCTAGCTTTCCCGCCAAATGATTATAATTCAGGGCTGAGGGGCTGCCTAACAAACTGCAATCCAAGTACGTGCACAGTCATAACAGCAACAGCAATAATAATCACCACTATTCGTGAACTAATTCCTGGCAGGTTCTGTGCCAAGCACTTTATGTCAATCGCTCTGATTTGCTCAAAGTTGCCATCTCTTGTCCTGGAATGTCAGCCTCCTGGGGGCAGGCGCTCTTGTCTGTTTTGCTCTGTTCCCGGCACCTCTAACAATGCCTGGCATACAGCAGGTGCTTAATGCATGCTTCTATGACTGCATGAATGAATGTGAGGCTTGCAAGGGTCTGATGAGGTTGGTTATGAAGGTCAGTCCCAAACACAGGACGAGAAGAGGTAATACAAGTTACCCAGGGTCAAACAGCTCATAGGGGAGGGCTGTTTGACTACTGCAATAGTCCTGATATCCCTGAAGTGGATTCCGTGCCCCATTCTCCTGCCCTCCCATATCTTGCAGCCAGGAGAACAAGCCGTTAGGGTCCAGTCCTACAGATCTCTTACTGGCAACTAGAGCTTCGATCAACTTCCTCTACCTGCCCGACTGGGGTGGTGGGTCACCCTTCTCACCTCTTGACCCAGAGGGATATTGGTTCAAAGCTGTCTTGTCTTCAGCTGTATGGCAAGATACTTTGACTGCCAGGAAGCTCCAGATCTCTTAGAAACTTAGGACAGAAGATGAGGTCTAAGCTCTGGCCCTCTGCCAGGGGACAGTGGCCAGGTGGGGGCAACCCCAATGGGGATAGCCCACAGCTGGGCATGACCTCTCTAGAGGAAGGTGTCAGGGGCGAGACGGGGGAAGGGGGAACTTCTGGTTCACTGAAGATGAAGGCAAAGAATTGTGGCCAAGATACCACTCGGGTGGGGGTATGGGGGATGCGTCAGAGAATGGCCCCTCTTCTGCGTAGCTTCCCAATCTTATCAGGCTTCCAGGATAGAAGAGTGGGCCAGTTGATCCCTTTGCTGCTGGGGGCTCAGTTAGGGACACCCCAGGGAACACCAGTGTGCCCTCAGGAGTCACCAGGTCTGGCTGCACGACTTGAAGTAGGTCCCTCATTCTCCTCAGCATTGAGTGTCAGTTTCCTCATCTGTGAAATGGGGCAACACCCTCTTCTTTGGGCCCCACCCCACCCAGATCTATCCTCTGCTCTCCTCTGCCTGTTCTGAGCATCATCCTGGCTCTCTGGCCTTCTGGCTCCTTTCTGGCCGGTCTTGGCCAATGGAAGTGGCTGGCAGGAGATAGAGGGTGGGAGGAGAGCAAGGTAGGGGTGTTTCTCCCCCGGTGCTGCATGCCAGCTCTGGCGCTGTCTCCGGCAGGAGCTCTGTCCCTCCATGTTCACAGCTCCCACCAGCCGGCCCCTCTCTGAGTTCGGCACCTGGGCAGGTAACAGCTCCCCACGGTGGTTGGGCGCTGGGTCCCTTCCCCTCCACTCTGTGACTAGTCTCTGCTTTGGGATCCCTTCAGTGGAACCCTCTAAAGGAATTCTTTTTCATGCTGAGCCCCCGACCTGTACTACGAGCCAATCCACGTAAAGCGCTTGGCACAGTGCCTGGCCGTCCCTGTCAGCTTTTATTATTGTTGTTATGACAAGGTTGTTACCACCCCTGGCCCTTGGCTCTGACCCTCTGCCCTTTTGCTTCGCCTGTGAGGACCTCCTATCCTCCCCACAGCCTCCTGAGGGCCCTCAAGCCTAGGCTCACTGGCAAATGGTCAGGGAGGGGGTGTGAGGCAGGAGCTCTGGGACCTGTGTCTTCCAGACGATGTGGCCCTCTGAGGGGCCACCACGGCGAGGTCCAGAGACCCGCCCCCCTCCACGTTGGGAACCTCCCAGGCCTGGGGATAGAGGAAGACACATGTCCCAGGGACCCTCCTAAGGTCCTGGGAATCGTGTCCCCCCATTAACCCAAGGGCCGCGGCTCCCTCCTCCCCGTGAGCCAGAACGTGGTTAGTTCAAGCAGAATGGACTTGAAGCTGGTTCCCTCTGGGCCCCCAACACTGTGTGGTGTTTGGGGGGTGGGGCTCAGCCTTGGGATCCTTTAAGTGTCTCAGTTTTCTCAATGAGCTCATCCACATTATTGAATCATAAGTCGGTAGCCAAGAGGCAGGGAAGTTCACGTTGCAGCGCTAGCCCCACGGCGGTGGTTTCGGACATCCCCGTCTCCCCATGTCACCCTCTTGAGGGGCTGCCCTTGCTCCCAGGGGCCCCAATTCTCCCTCTTTGGTCATGGTCAAGCGCTGGCTTGAGCCAGCTGTGGCTGTCGGGACCCACTGCTTCTTGATGACCTCTTCCTCGCCCCTCCCAGCCCAGCCAGGAACTGCCCAGAGAGAAGCCGGCGGGAAACTTACCCCAAACTCGGTCACCAGGATGTCGGTGATGCTGCCCAGAACAGTCACAAAGTCGAAGATGTTCCAGGCATCGCGGAAATAATTCTAGAACGGGGACCCACAAAATAGAGATGCCAACATAGGGCTCCATGGCTGACCCCCAAGTCCAGCCCGGGGGGCCCGTTAGGGGCACAGCTGCAGACCAGTCAAGTGCCCGGGACAGTTACAGTCATTCAAACAGCAAAATGTTGCTGGATGGGCTTCTCAGTATCATCTGTTCTGAGTCCCCCCTCCCCGGGACCCCCAAGCCTTCCCACGGCTTGCTTGGCCCCAGAGGGGGGTCTCCGGGTGCCGCGTCAGCTCTATTGTGGGGGAGGGCTGCCTTTCTGGGCTGTGCCCTGTTTCTCCAACAGTTCCAAGGGCTCTCTGAGACCTCAGATGCTTCATAAACGACGTCACTGGGGTCCTCATGAAGACTCTCGGAAGGAAGGTTTATCACCCATTTTATATGAGGCGACTGGGGCTCAGAGAGCAAAGATGCTCACCTCAGGCAGCACAGAGGTGAAGAGTCAGGATTTGAACCCAGGTCTGGGCAAGCCCAGAGTCTATGGACAGGACCCTGCTGAATCAAGACCGTGCTTATAGCACCCTTGCTAAGACAGCAGCCTCTGGGGTCACGTGCCAGCTCTGCTACCATCCAGCTGTGTGGCTGTGGGTCAGTGAATTAACCTCTCTGTGCCTCCATTTCCTAATCTGGAGAAGGGGGATAGGAACAAGGGTGCAGAGGCCTTCTGGGCATACACGAGGCTACACTTCCTGGCCCCCTTGTGGTTAGATAAGGTTGTGTATCTAGTTACAGCCGATGGGTTGTGAACAGAGGCAGCATGAGTCACTTTCTGGCCAGTGCAGGACCCGCCAGAACTCTCATAACCCTGGACCTGGTGACCAGTAACGTTCCAGATGACGGCTGCTCAGAGAGCCCGGGTCTCTGAGTAAACCCTTTGTTGACTGGAGCAACAAAGCTGTGTTTGTTACCACAGCTTAACTTGAGCTATCCTGACTGGTATATCCCTGGGCTGGGTTCTGCCTCAAGTGGGACACACAGGTATAGCATGCTGTTGTTAAAATACTGAAATATTGGGACTTCCTGGTGACGCGGTGGTTAAGACTCCACGCTCCCAATGCAGGGGGCCTGGGTTCAATTCCTGGTCAGGGAATTAGATCCAACATGCATGCCGCAACTAAGAGTTTGCATGCCACAACTAAGGAGCCTGCCTGCCACAACTAAGACCCAGTGCAACCAAATAAATAAATAAATATTAAAAAAAAATACTGAAATATTTCACAGTTTGAGCCCACAAGGAGTAGCACCCCTGCCTGGATCTAAGGGTCTGATTCAAACAGACGGCCCTTCCCTCAAGGCTTGGTGGGACCCATGCTAAACACAGGCCTTCCCAGCAACCTCACAAAAGCAGAGGCCAGCTCGGGGCTTGGGCCCCATTATGAGCAGTCATCTTCTCCCCTGAGGATCTGACCCGGCGGCAGCCCCTCTGCCTCACAGAGAAGGACACAGGCTTTGCATCTGTGCTTCCCAGGATCAAATTCTTTTAGCACGTACGAATCAAATGTCCTCGGAGTTGGACTGCTTGGGCCTCAGGGCCCTCTTCCGGAAGATAAAGGTATAACAACAATCTGATGATGAATGTGAGTCACTGACTGTGGGGTTCGGTATATAGTAGGTGCTCAATAAATGGATGTTGTTTTATGGTTGTCTAAAAGGAGTTCAGGTTCCACTGGCACTTTTGGTATTTTAACAGGTACGGCTGGGGCCCTACCCATATCCCCTCATATTTTGACTGTGTACCTTTGTTACTCTGCCCAGGGGCTTTCTCTAGCTGCATAAGGGAATTAACAGCTCCTCTGGGAGCAGCCCTCGACTATGACTGATGGGCACTGGAGGATAAATACTCCAGCTCCCCACCATGGGTGACATGACCTGAGTAAGTGCTCTCTGCTGCACCCCAGAGGTCCTCCGTGGAACTGCATCCCAGTTATACCCATAGGGAAGCTGCTCACCAACACACCCTGTACGGGCTGCCTTCCCTTCTCTGTCTCACACCCTCTTTCCCCTACGGGGCTTCCTGGAGTCACCTCCCAGATAAATTCCTTGCATTCAAGTTTGTCTCAGGCTCTACCTCTAGGGGAGCACAAACGAGGACAACTTTATAGGTGTTTGGCTGCAGGCCTCAAGCCCCTGGATAGCCCCCCTATCATTTAAACTCCACATGGGGAACTTGGGGCTTCATGTAAAACTGAAGGGGGAGGCATAGTGCAGAATCCTGCAGGATTGTCAGGGGTGGAGGAGATGGAGTCCCAGTCCCTGGCAGAATGCATCACTTCACCACCAGAACATTGACTGGGAATGAAAAAAAATTACAAGACAGCTGCACTGGGCAGGGCTTGTGCTTAGGCTCATGCTCACACCCCCCTCAGCCCTGGGAGGCTGGATGTGTCATTCTCCCATCTTGTAGATGTATACGTAGGAGCAAATAGGCCAAGTGCCTTGCTTGTGGTCACATAGCTAGAAAGGGTCTGAGGCAGGATTCACACCCAGGCATGGGTACTCGAGAGCCTGAGTTCTTCCCAGTACATGTTCTGTGACCTGTTCTGGGTCACACAGCCCATAGGTGGCATCCCCAGGACTGGAACTCTGAGTTGGTGCAATTGCCCTGACGGCAGGGTGCCTCCCCATGCCTGGCTGGTCCTCAGTGCAGGGTCCAATGGCCCAGCCTGTATGTCGGGTTCCCCTGGGTGTCCTCATGAAAAATACAGATTCAGGGGCTTCCCTGGTGGCGCAGTGGTTGAAAGTCTGCCTGCTAGTGCAGGGGACATGGGTTCGAGCCCTGGTCTGGGAGGATCCCACATGCCGTGGAGCAACTGGGCCCGTGAGCCACAACTACAGAGCCTGCGCATCTGGAGCCTGTGCTCCGCAACGAGAGGCCGCGACAGTGAGAGGCCCGCGCACCGCGATGAAGAGTGGCCCCCGCTCGCCACAACTGGAGAAAGCCCTCGCACAGAAACGAAGACCCAACACAGACAAAAATAATAAATTAATTAATTAATTAAAAAAAAAAGCTGATGCAGCCACCAATAAAATAAAAATAAATTAAAAAAAGTACAGATTCAGGGGCTCCCACCCCACCAAATGAATAAGGATCTCTTGAGGTGGGTCTGGGGCATCATTCAACGTTAAATGCTTCTGATGGGTTGCAGGCTTGGTAGCCACTGCTTTGGAGGAGAAAGGTCAGGTGATGAACTTTATTGGAACACTTTCTGGTATTTACTGAGTGCTCGCAACATGTCAGGCTTGGACCTTCAGTCTCCAGACACACATTATGTGCATTTGGGGTTTGCAAGAGCTCCTTCGAGGGAGAGGCAGAGGATGGGCCTTTCTTGCAAAGGAGGAGAGAGAGGTGAGGTGACATAGCCTGGATATGATTGGACTCGAGGTCTCTCTGGTGCCAAAGCCGACAGCTTTCACCACCTTGGGAAGCCGAGGTATGACCCCAGTCTCGGTCTGACACCACGGGCTGTAGGTCATTCTCTTCAGAGAGGTGGGCTAAGCATATCCTCAAGTCCTTCACAGTCAGGCCTCTGTATCCGCGGGTCCCACATCTGTGGATTCAACCAATTGCCAATCACATTGGTTGACTCCGTGGATGCAGACCCTGTGGATATGGAGGCCTGACTTACCTGCAACCTCTGGGATGCGATATGAGAACATCTGATTTTTATCAGTGACACAGATCATATTGGTAATCCTGCGGGGGTTTGCTGTCTACTTTCAGGATGGAAGGAAAAGCAAAAGTCCAGTTAGCAGCTGGTGAAAAATAAAGATGGAATTTTTTTCACCTCTAATTTCCTGGGCTCCCTCACCCCACCCTACATCCATAGATCCCTTAGGGGCTCAATGGGCCTCGGGTTAAGACCACTTGCATTAGTGGGAGACGAAATCAAGTTAGTAGGTCATGAACTGCATTAAAAAAGGAGGGGCGTGACTTCCCTGGTGGTCCAGTGGTTAAGACTCTGCGTTTCTACTGCAGGGGGCGTGGGTTTGATCCCTGGTCGGGGAACTAAGATCCCAAGTGCCGGCCGGGGAGGAAAAAAAAAGTGGCGGGGGGGACATGGAATCAAGGAGATAGACAACTTCAGAGTATAGGGCGTGTGCTAAGGGGAGATACAGATTCTGTGAATATTTCATTTTGGTTGTCTGTTTGTACGTCTGAGTACTGGGCTCCACTGCCAAATGTATTTCTTACTGCGACTGTGGCTAGAACAGTTTGAATGCTGTGGACTTGCCTGTCTGAATCTCAGTTTCCTTATCTGCAAAATGAATCATTACCTGTCTCATCGCATCATTTAATAATCGATATGTGCCTGACACAGAGTTTGGAATCTGTGCACATTGGAGGGATGCTCAAGTCACCATTGGGTTCGGGGGCTGAGGGACCAGGTGGGGAGACCACCACCCAGCACCCAGTGCCCCTCTGGGCTTTCCCTTAACCCACAGCTCTAGCTCCAAGGCTGGACTTACCAGAATCCCAAAAGCCATGACTTTGAGAACACATTCCAGAGAGAAGAGGGAAGTGAAGACAATGTTGAATACCCTCAGGGCATTTTCATAAGCAACAGAGGCCCCGTAGAACTAGAGGAGAAAGGAAGTAGAGCAGTGGGGTTAGTGGGCACAGTGTCGAGGACCAGGGCTGCGGTGGCTTCGTGGCTGCCCTTTCCCCGGGGCAGGCAGGACTCGGACACTTGGTTTCCCTATTGATGTACTGTGGAACCAGCCCGGGCCCCAGGCAAGCTCTTCACTGGCTGGGCTACTCTTTTCAGGTCAAAACAAAAATTCCTTTCTTGAGTCCTATCTTAGCAGCTGAGATCGCGGGAGAGCCTGGCCCTATCGATGGGCCTCCTGATGGGATGCAGGATGTCTACAGCATCCTCTTTGCAGTCATTTCTTTTTTTCTTTCCAGATGTCTTTTTAAATTATTACCTGCACACTCCTATGAGACCACTTCCCAGACCAAGACGTAGAACATTTCCAGCACCCTTCCCAAAAGTTTTCTTGCACCCCTTCCCAGTTGATAACCCCCGCCCCCCGCCAGAGGTAACCGCTCTTCTGACTCCTTATGACTCTTGCCCACACTAATCAGATTTGAACCGATAACCTTTACATCTAACTACCAGGTTACAGGAAATCCAGCAGATGGAGGAAACCAATGCACCCAGAGGTGGGACAGTTTTCATTCAGCTCATCTGGTTTCCTCAAAAAGTTAACAGCGCGGGGTGGTGGGGGGGCGGGGGTGGGGCAGAGGACAGAGATTTAAAAACGAAAAACTGGAGACCGTGTGTAGCCATTTAGATCTTGGCTCAAAAAACAACTCACTGTAAAAGACGTTTTGGGGACAATTCAATATGGATCTTACGGTGCTAACACTAAGCTTGTCAGGCATAAACACATGTAGGAAAATGTTCTGATTACTTTGGAAAGCACACTGAAGAATTTAAGTGTGAAATAGTGTGGTGTCTACCATTTAAAACACTTTAAAAAATAGATGAAGTGTCCAGAATAGGTACATCCGTAGAACACAGATTAGTGGTTGCCAAGGGCTGGGGGAAGGGGGATAGGGAGTCACTGGTAATGGGGATGGGTTTCCTTTTGGGGTGATGGAAATGTTCCGGAAACAGATAGGGGTGGTGGTTGCACAGCATCGTCAATGTACCAAATGCCACTGAATTGTACACTTTAAAGCGTTAACGGTAGGTTATGTGAATTTCATCTTAATTTTTAAAACATGAGAAAAAAAAATAGATGAAGCAAACATAGCAGAATGTTCCAGATGGGTAACTCTGGGTGATGGAGACTGGGTATTCACAAGCGCCTGGATACTCAGGATGTGGTCCAGGGACCTGCAGCATCCGCATCACCGGGATGCTGGTTGGAACTGTGGAGCCCCAGACCCACCCAGACCTGCTGAACCAGAATCTGCATTTTCACAAGATGCCCAGCTGATCTGTGAGCAGTTTGAGAAGGGCTGTGCTGTTCTATCTTTCTGTCTTCTGTTTGTTTGAAACTGTTATGTTCCTAACAATGAAAAGACAAAGCACTTGCTTATGGAGATGAATTTTCAGGTGAATACAGGCACCGCTTTTTTACCAATTCAAAAAATCAACAGCTAAATTTGTTGAGTGTTTTTAAGAATTGAGAAATGTGCTAACGTCTTTGCAGAAGCTTTCTTATTCAATCCTAATCCCCACAGGGGGCAAGGAACGTGCTATTATTATCCTTCCCATTTTATTGACAGGGAAACTGAGGCCCTGAGATGCCACTGGTCACTACTGCAAGGTTAAATGGTGAATTAAATGGCAGAGCTGGGCTCACATTCAGGCTTTTGGTCTCCAAAGCACAGGGTGAGAGGTTTTGACTTTTCACCCTGAAGAGGCTCCACGGCCCCGAGGCTCGCAGGGTCTTTACCTGCTCTTCCCTCCTCATTTCTTTCATCAAACATTTATCAAGGGGCTCTTGTTCCCTCTGAGTTAGGCCCTCTCTGAGCCCCTGAAATTCAGGGGTGATCAGTACTTGTCTGGCCCCTTGGAGCTCACAGGCAGGTGGTAGACTATCAGGCAACCCAACACTGATATCGTGGCACGTGAGATAACAGACAGGATGCTTGCAAACACCTCATGCGGTCCTGGGAGGTCAGGGAAGGCTTCCTAGAGGAAGGGCTCTGCAGGGGCAGCTGGAAGGGGCTGGCCAGACAAAGTGGTGGGAACCGTGTGTCAGGCAGAGGGCACAGCAGGAACAGGGGCTCGGCGGTGACACAGAGCGCGGTCTGCCTGGGAAACTCGTAGCCGGTTCTGTTTTGCGTGGGGCAGGGGCGCGGTGGGGATTAAGCGGTGCCTGCGGGGAGGGGGGACTCACCTTCATCATGAGCACGATGGTGTTGAGGGCGATCATGGCCATGATGGTGTACTCGAAAGGCGGGGACACCACGAACTGCCACATACGGTACTGGAAACTCTGCTTGTTCTGGGGCATATGTCGGGTCAGGGGTTTAGCGCTGATGGCGAAGTCAATGCAGGCCCTCTGCGGGACAGAGCACAGCGGTGTGAGGGCCTGAGGCAGGAGAGAGGTGGCTGGACACCCAGCACCCCCCATCTCATTCGATGCAGCTCTTCTGCACGTCTGCCTGGATGTCTGCCTCTCTTGCCCACCCCACACCCCCCATAAGCTCCTCGCCATGAATGTTTTCTTGTGCTGACACTCCCCCATGATCTCATTGAATCCCCTTAGCAAACATGACCAATGGGTACTATCAGTAGCCCCCACTTTGCAGGTGAGGAAAATAAAGGCTCAGAGAGGTTAAGCCTGACGTGGCACAGCTGCCTAGTGGGCGAACCTTGAATTTCAACCAGAGTCTGACATTGAAGCCTAACCATTCTTTTTAAAAATTTTATTGACGTATAGTTGATTTAAAATGCTGTGTTAATTTCTGCTATCCAGCAAAGCAATTCAGTTGCTTTTTTCATATTTTTTTTCTATTATGGTTTATCACAGGATATTCAGTATAGTTCTCTGTGCTGTACAGTAAGACCTTGTTGTTTATCCATCCTATATATAATAGGATTCCTCTGCTAATCCCAAACTCCCAATCCTTCCCTCCGCACCCCACCCCCGGCCCTTGGCAGCCGCAAGTCTGTTCTCTATGTCAATGAGTCTGTTTCTGTTTCATAGATACATTCATTTGTGTCACCTTTTAGATTCCACATAAAGTGATACCGTATGGTATTTGTCTTTCTCTTTCTGACTTGCTTCGCTTAGTATGATAATCTCTAGGTCCATCCACGTTGTGAAGCTTAACCATTCTTTCTTACCGACTATTTTGCTTCTCCTTCTCTTTGAGGGAAGGAGACAGGGAGGAATAATAATTATTTAGTCTTAGAGGCCAACAAAGCAGAGGAAGAATGCATTCTAGGTCCTCCACCTAGCTTGGATGATTCTAGAGAAGCAAAGGGTCACGCGTATACTCTCTGGTGGACTGGATTTTCATTCATAAATATTCACCACCCCTCCCTGGGGGAGATTATACGTCCCTGCCCCACTGACATCAGACATGTGACTAGCTCTGGCTAATGAAATGTGAGAAGTGACACATGTCACTTCTGGGCACAAGCCACAAGACTTGGACCATGGTTTGCCATTCTCTCTTTTTTATCTGAAGCATCTTAAAGGGGAACCAGAATAAAGATGACATGGAGCAGAGCCACCTGGACATGCAGTCCAATTCCTTTGTGGACATCTGGCATTGAGATGTGAGGGCTGCTTGTTACCGTATCATAACCTAGTCCAAACTGACTGATACACACAGAACTTCTCTCTGATGTGTTTTCCTCTGGAAACCCCATGAAGGGCTGCCCTTCATGCAGGCTGGATTCTGCTTGGAGAATGCTGCTGTTCCCTCCCCAGATGCCCGCAGAAGCTGGTTCCTCTGTATGTGTGTGTGTGTGCATGTGTGATGGGGGGTGTCAGTTTTTAAGTGGGGATGTAAGTAGGAAGTGGTACCTCATTTTTCTCCAGGCTGTATTCCTCCATCATTTTGTCCCCCTGCTCCTGGAAGGTGATGATGATCAAGGCCACAAAGATATTGACAAAGAAGAAGGGGAACACTACAAAGTAGACGACGTAGAAGATGGACATCTCCATGCGGTACCCAGGGCTGGGACCCTGGTTCTCAAAGGTGGCATCCACGGAGTGCTTGAGGACCCTGTGAGGACCGGGGTGGGGAGAGGGGGGAAAGTGAGACAGGGGAACAGAAATGGAGGAAAATATTAAGAGGAAACAGAAAAGAAATGAAGAGTCGTCACTGATTTCTGACTGCAGTCACCGTGGTTACTTTATGAAGCTGTAATCTTTCCACCTCTTTTGCCTGTGGGGAGTGTTGACAGCAATGTCAGTTACTTCTACTGCCCTGTACTGAGGGCCTGTTAGGTGCCAGAAATGATGTTCAACATTTTATTCATTTTCTCAGCAACCTTCTCAGGGAGGTTATTACTGGCTCCGTTTTGCACACAAGGAAACTGAGGTTCGGCTGTAGATCACCCACTGAGATGTGGCCAAGGTGGGATTTGAAACTAGGTTTGTGGTGATGAATGGGAGTGAGTAGGGGGTCACGGAGGTGGGCGCGCGCGCGTGTGTGTGTGTGTGTTTTAAGCACAGGTGGTCGTGGGAGCCGAGGAGGGGTAATGAGGATGCACCTGGAAGTGAGTGTGTGCACGGCTGCTCTGTACCCTTGCACACATCACTCACTGCTCCAGCGCTCTGCCTCTAAGGGGCACCATTCATCCTGCAGACCTGATAGATTTGTGTATTAATGGTGACAGCTTTTTGGCAGGTGGCCACAAAGTGCCTTTTTGGAGCAAGATCATTAAGTACATTGCAACGCTTTTCTGACAGATGGAAGTCAAGTCTGTTGAGGAATGGGTGTCTTTAAAAAATTCGCTCAACGGTGCCTGAAGGGCTAGCGCCGGCCCCGCGCGTGTGGACACTGAGTGTGTGCACGGGTGATCAGACAGGCGTGTGTCGGTTGGGGTGTTTGCTGAGCGAGGGAGGGAGGTGAGGATGCTGAAGGTACCCACTGGAATCTACCAAACCTTCAACCTGCATGCAGCCGAGACCTCTGGAGACACTTGCCAGGGGCACAAATTCAGCGGGTGTCAAACCCCTCAGTAATCGAGATCAATAATATTTCACTGTAATATTTAGTATTGCCTGCAACATGTTAAAAAGTCACAAGAAATGCCCCAAAGCCCCTGATGAACAAAATCTCAAAAATTGAAATTTTGAGGCCTTCCTTCGCAATCCAGGGGTTGAGACTCATGCTTCCAATTCGGGGGGCACAGGTTTGATCTCTGGTTGGGGAACTAAGATCCCACATGCCACGCACCGTGGCCAACCCCCCCCACCACTGCAAAAAAACACACCCCCCAAACAAAAAAAAACTTAAAAAAGAATTAAAGTCTGGACTTGCACAAGTCAGTCTCACCCGTGTCACCCCAGCCTTAGCCCTGTCTGGGACAGATTGGTCCTGTGGTCAAACCGACTTGGAAAATGCCAGGTTCCCACGCCCCTGGCTTGGAGGTTTTTGTTCACCAGCACCGGAAGGGTTAAGAGGATGCGACCGCATGTGTACGTACATGCGGCCTTTCTGTAAATTAGAAACGGTGCCTGTTCTGGGAGCACACAGCCCCATACACTCAAGGGGTTGGCAAGCCAAGCGACCGCTGGATTTCTGCCCCGAGAAGCCCAACCACACCACATACGGCCGATACTGTTCTGCTGACGTCTCGCATCTTGCATTGTCCCCACTTCTGGAAGCCAGGAGCAAACCCCTCCCTCCCTCAGACCTTTCTCAGCACTGGACACTTTCTTGGACCCTTTCCTCTCCTGCTCACTGGAGGGCCCCCGAGCTCCTCCTGGGGGGCTTTCTGACTGGACCACTTACTGTGGCCAGCCTTCTCCCGTGGACACGGTGAAGAGGGTCAGCAGAGCCCATAGCACGTTGTCATAATGGAACTCATACTTCTTCCACTCTCGGTCCCGCGCCTTCACCTCGTTCTTCTCATAGAGGAGGTACTTGCCGCTGTCACAGAAAGCGGTGACCATTAGTAAATGGAGGGACGCCCGTATTTGGCCACCAGACAGACGGGAGAGGGGGAGGAAGAGGGGCTCACCAGCCCACGCTGCTTCCCACAGCCCAGGAAGCCCGTTTCTCCCTGGAGCTCGTGTGCATCTATTTGGAGATAAATCCACAGATGATGCCACAGCCCTGTGTCCAGTGGGAGAGCCAACTCAGAACCTTGTATCCTTTTCCAACTTGAACACTTCTAGACCCAAGGGTGGGAGCCTCAGGCTTGGGGGGAAGTTGAGAGCAGGGAGGGAGACAGGCACATTTCTGGGTTCATCAGGCCAAGGGGGGCAGCCGCTCGCTCTTCCTTCTCAGGGTAGGAAACAAAGGTTAGCCCCAGACTCCTAGCCCAACGCCCGGAATCCTTCCAAATCCAGGAACCAGCCACCAGAATAACCACCGGCTGCCCTTTGGTGCATAGTAATTGTTGATACTAGCGACAAAAGCAATACTGACGGAGCGCTTGGTCAGTGAGAGGCGCAGCACTTTCCTGGACTGAGTCCAGAACTTTCCATCATGAGGATGACCCAAAGATGGGGGGGATTTCAGATCCACAGTCCCTTAGCCACAATTCCAAACTCCAGAGAGCTCTGAAAACCAAACATTTTTTCCTAATCCGGCGGTTGGCAAGTTCCAGCCTGCAGACCAGATCTGGATCTGGCCCACAAGCTAAGCAATGGTTGTTTACAGTTTTAAGTGGTTGAAACTAAAAGAATTCATTCATGACAGATAAAAATGATAAGAAATTCAAGCTTTAGTTTCCAGAAAGAAAGTTTGATTGGAACACAACCATGCCTATTGTCCGGGGCTGCTTTGGAGTTGCATTAGGTGCAACGGAAAGTGTATGCAAAGTCAAAGACAGTTACTCTCTGGCCCTTGACAGACAAAGTCTGCCCATCTCTGATCTAACGCGTTTGGCAACAAAACCTGACCCAACTGGATGTGAGGCTCTTTGGACTTGTTATTTATCCCATTAGGTGCAAACAGTTGTATGTTCCCAGGCAGAAATATTGCATTTGATCACAGGGCTGCCTTAATTTAACTGTGTTGTGTGCTGTGTGGGACATGCACCCCAGAATATTTCTAAAAATCTCAAAGTATTCTGAATTTTGAAACACATCTGCCTATAAAGGTTTCATACAAGGGAACCGAGATGTGTATTAATATCCCCTACTTGACAAAGGTGGCAACTCAAAAGTTAAGCAACCAGCTTATGGCTCATCCTGAAGCCATGGGTCAGAGGCTCCTATTCCAAAACTGTCTTTCTTTCTACTTACAGATTCAAGCTGGTTGTAATCGGGTCACCCCCAATGCCCAACACCTCAGTTTCCAAGCCCAGGATGAAATGGAGAGGACCCTATGGTCCTTCCCCCTCCATGTCCTTAGCCTGCCTTTTGTCTATGCAAAAACTTTAGCCAAAGAATGAGTTTAATTAGAAAAGTGAGAAAATGCAGAAGCAAAGGAAAACAGTCAAAGGAGACCAAATAATAATAGTTTAGTCACTAAGCATAGTCAAGGACCTTTAGTTCCTTCTCAAGGGCTATAGATAATATTCTGAGCCATATCCTTTGATCTGTCTCATAGATACTGAAACCCCACCAGGTAGAAGAAGTCAACTACATGATGACCAGACTGTAGCCATGACAAAAGCTGCCACAATTCTGAGAATTGGCCTCAAGGAAATGGGAAAAATCTGACCCTGGAACTGAAGATTGACTGTACTTAAAACAATCAAGGTGACGCTGATCAGACCACCACATGACCAATTTTAAGATGACTGTCAGGGCTTCCCTGGTGGCGCAGTGGTTAAGGATCCGCCTGCCAATACAGGGGACATGGGTTCGAGCCCTGGTCCGGGAAGATCCCACATGCCGTGGAGCAACTAAGCCCGTGAGCCACAACTACTGAGCCTGCGCTCTAGAGCCCACGTGCCAAAACCACTGAAGCCCACGCGCCTAGAGCCCGTGCTCCGCAACAAGAGAAGCCACGGCAATGAGAAGCCCGCGCACCGCAACGAAGAGTAGCCCCCGCTCGCCGCAACTAGGGAAAGCCACGCACAGCAACGAAGACCCAACGCAGCCAAAGATAAATTAATAAAATAAATAAATTAAAAAAAAAAAAAAACAGTTGACTGTCACAGCTGACCGTGCTGTTTCTACATGTAGCTCCCTCTCTCCATCTATAAAAACTTTTGTCCACTGGTTGTCAGCGCGGGGGTAAGTTGGCCTCTGGACGAGAGTCTGCCCTCCCTGCACCAACCCCCCCACCCCCGCCCGTAGTTGCTGGCAAAATAAAGCAAACGTTCCTTTCTACCAACTTTGCCTCTTTAGTGGCTTTTGAGCGGCGAGCAGCCGGACCCCACTTTCGGTTACAAAGAGACTGGTGCATCTGGCCGCCCCCTACCTGCCAGCCCCCATGGGGATGCCTAGGAGAGCCAAGACTCACCGGCAATCTTTCTCAAACTCCTTGGACTCATCGGTGCAGTGGAAGAACTTGCCCTTGAAGAGCTGCACGGCCACCACGGCAAAGATGAACATGAAGAGCATGTAGACGATAAGGATGTTGAAGACGTTCTTGAGTGAGTTCACAACGCAGTCAAACACGGCCTGGCGGGTGGGGTGGAAGGGACAGCGTGAGGGGCTGGGAACAAGCACGGCCTCCACCTCCAGCCGCTCATCACACCCAAGTATTGTCATTAGTCCTATTTTACGGGCAAGGACGTGATCCAAGTTCCTCGGTTAAGGCCACGCGGTTCTGAGAAACGTTGGGGCTCGGCCCGATTCTGAGTTTTTATGCATCGAAAACCCCCCAATTTTAAGCCCTGGGAAATGGGGCCGCTTCTCTGAGCTTCTCCAAGGTAAGCTCATGGCTCTTCAGGGCAAGAGGAAAGGTCCTCGATGGAGATGTCATTTCCTGTTCATTCTGTGTCCCTGCTTCACGTCACTCCCCTCCCCATAATCTGGAGTTGCGGTCCCCTCCCTTTTGCCCACTGATCACTTGGGGGCGCTCTGGATTTGCGAGCTGACTTCACGTGCCCTGCGTAAGATGGAATCCTTCCGTCCTCCTCTAGAGAAGGCAGGGGTCCCAGCCTGGAATGTCCCCCACCGCATTCTGCTATTAATCACCGTGGGCCCTACCTACAAGTAGGCATGAAAGATTGTCAACCTACTGGCATCACACGTTAGCTCTGCCGGCTCCCCCTGGGGGAGAGAGTGCATAGCTTTCACGGGGCTTTCAAAGGGGGCTGTGACCCAGAAAATGGCAAAGAGCCCCTGAACCGACTACTTCTGGGTTCCACATATCTCAATGCAAGCAAGCTTTCCCGTCCAGAGGGCGGCCACATTTCCTCTTTGAATATTTATCAACAAAAAGGGGGCATTCGAATCATTATTTCCCAAATCATGGGGGGAGGGGCACACCACCGGTGATATCAGACGTACTTTTAGGTCCTATAGGAGCCCAAGACCAAGTAACACTGAGTCACGTGGTAGCAAAGTTATTCTCTCTCTAATGCTTTCAATCCTTTTAAGTGAAGGAGAAAGTTTTCCTTAGTTGTTACTGTGTTAACACCTAACATTTATACTTTTCCTTTTTTTTTGGCCGCGCCATGCGGCATGCAGGATCTTAGGTCCCTGGCCAGGGATCGACCCTGTGCCCCCTGCATTGGGAACACAGAGTCTTAACCACTGGACCGCCAGGGAAGTCCCTGTACTTTTCCTTTTTAACCAAGAAAGAGCAAGTGTCCATGCTCAAAGCCTTTGTCAGGCAATTATTTTGGGCTAGATTCTAATAACAGTTATCTTATATTTTGAACAGATATTTAGTTTTACCTTCCGTTAACAGTGGGTTTTGGTTTTCCAACTTAAGAAACTTGACAAGCATTTCCTTTAAAATAAATCCACTCAGGTAAAAAATAAAGTGACTTAAAGCAACGTATTAAGAAAGAGATAATACAGGTGCTCCTCAGGTGCATCATAAATGGAAAAGGGGTGTTTGAATAACTAGATTTCATTTCCTTCCCTCCTTTTTTTTTTGAAACAACAAGCTTTTGGGAAATTCTGGTTCATGCTATTTTTTTCAAGTTTCATTTATTTATTTATTTATTTATTTATTTATTTATTTATTTGTGGTATGCGGGCCTCTCGCTGTTATGGCCTCTCCCGTTGCGGAGCACAGGCTCTGGACGCGCAGGCTCAGCGGCCATGGTTCACGGGCCTAGCCGCTCCGCGGCACGTGGCGTCTTCCCGGACCGGGGCACGAACCCGTGTCCCCTGCATCGGCAGGCGGACTCTCAACCACTGCGCCACCAGGGAAGCCCCTATTTATTTTTTTTAACTGAAGTATAGTTGCTTTACACTGTTGTGTTAGTTTCTGCTGTACAGCAAAGTGAATCAGCCATACGTATACATATATCCCGTCTTTTTTGGATTTCCTTCCCATTTAGGTCATCACAGAGCACCGAGTAGAGTTCCCTGTGCTAAACAGTAGGTTCTTATTAGTTATCTATTTTATACGTAGTAGTGTATATATGTCAATCCCGATCTCCCAGTCCATCCCACCCCGCCCCCCCTTTCCTCCTTGGTATCCATACGTTTGTTCTCTATATGTCTGTGTCTCTATTTCTGCTTTGCAAATAGTTCATCTACACTATTTTTTCTAGATACCACATATATGCATTAATATACAATATTTGTTTTTCTCTTTCTGACTTACTTCACTCTGGTGGTTCATGTTATTTTGGAACAGGAGATATTGGACCCTAGAATAGGCAGGTGAAAAGTTAAAGGTTATGTGGGACCAGAAACCTAGTTTCCTGCTTCCCAGAATAGGGTTATGCCCTGTTTTTATCCACATGATGCCTTCATGGGAATTAAGAAAAGGGATCTCAACTTTGCAAGAGACATTTCATCTATTGGAAAATTACCATGATATACAGATTTTGTTCCATTAACTCACTTTACTGCCATCTACTGGAGAGTTGTAGTAATAAGTATATCCATATATAATGGCTGTGCTGTTAGCAGCATCCCTTTCAACGTACTGTCCTTGAGCAGTGTGCAACCTGCTCAACTGTACGTGGCAACCCTGATAGATCTTCCACATACCCCAATCTCACCTTGAGCTTTGGCAACCGCTTGATGGTTTTAAGAGGTCGTAGCACCCGAAGGACTCGGAGGGATTTAATCGTGTTGATGTCCTTTCCTTTGCTATTGCCACTGTGGAGGGATGTTAGAATGGGGAGAAGGGAAAAGAGGGAGCCAAGGTCAGGCTGGGTGGTGGGTGGTCCACAGCCCCAAGTGGCCCCACCCTCCCAGGCTTAGGAGTCTGGGGTGGGCCTGGCATAGCCATGTCCTTCCTGGAGAAGAGTAGTCAGCTCCCCTGATCCATCTGGGCTCAAGAGCTAGTGAGTAGATGGCCCTTTGTGGTTTTGGTCTCAGGGTTTGTTGAGGGCCCTGGCTGAGCCTGTACAGCTGCATGGGGTGGCTCTTGGATCCAGCATGAGGAAGTTGGCTGCCCCCTGTGTGCTCTCTTTGGAGGTGGTCTTAGTGAGCTTTTAGAAAATGGGATTCCTCCCTCTTCCAACAGGATGCAGGAAATGCTTAAAGTGGCCTTTAAACCAGAGCTCCCTTCCCCCACCCCCTGCCCCAATATTCCCTGAGCCCACAGGAGCAGAAGGAACCAGAACATCAGATGTTGAATCTCTGCCTCATTCTTTCAGGGTATCTGAGCTCAGACTGCTGCATAGGGGTTCAGTCCAGGGTCTACTGGGCCTGAGTCTTAGCACTGCAGATGTCATGACACCCTTAACCAACCATGATTCAAGCGCCCCGAAAAGGAAGGCATTGGGTGTGGCCATCAAAGGCTTATGATTAATGGAACTCACCACCCACCCAGCTGCCCAAGCCAGAAACCCAACACTCGTGTTCAGCTTCCTGTCCTCCATCCTCATCCCCAATGGGTCACCCTCCTACACATGGCACCATCATAGGTCAGACCCCCATCATCCACCTCCCAACTTCCCCCCCCCCCCACTCCCTGTCTCTCTCTTCTTCCATCTTTTCTGCACACAGTGGCCAAAACCAATGACCATGTCACTCTCCTACTCCGACTCCTTCCGGAGCAGCTGAATTCCTAGAAGTGCAAACCCCTAGCTCGGCATTCAAGGCTCTTAGGAATCGAGTCCAACTTACCTTTCTGTTTGCATTCCCATTGATTACTACACAACCCAAGCCCCAGCCACATTCTTTTACTTCTGTTCCCTCTGCTAGAAATGCCCTTCCTCCACGTCTTCATTCACAGAACGATGCAGCCCTCAAAGGCCAAGGTAAATGTCCCTTCATCTGACAGCCTCCACTGACGGCCTCTGGGCTCTGCCAAGCCCCAGTGCTGTTTCAGAATCACCTTTGTTCCTGTCATTGGCTTCTGGCTTTAGACAGAAAACTCTTCAAAGGTGAAACTGTGATTTCTTCTCCTATGTGTTCATTTTCCCTTTAACCTTAGTTCTTGTCTCTGCCCCCAGCATGTGCCTGGTGTGTAGCTTCAGGACACATGTGAATGGGTCCAGATCAGAGGTCTTTGGGGGCCAGTTAGCAAACATCTCCCTACAGTTCTCTAGGGTCATGACTAGAGCTGCCCCAGAGACACCCACCGTGGTGTGCCCAGGTATCCAGGTGCAAAAATATTCTTCGTGACATTTGCTTTTTCTAGGGTTCCTTTTTCTCATCTTTCAGAGAAAAGAGAATTGGACTTTAACCTGCCAGCCACAACTGTGCTCCAGGATTCAGCAGTCTGAACATGGGATTTTCTTTTCTAAACCAAAGTCATCAATCATTAGTATCTCAAGGCTGTGCACCCAAAGTATGAGACACACATCAGGAGAGTCACTGAGATATTTTCAGGCAGATCACGAACACAATTAAGGAACGGGATCACACAGGGAAACAGCTATGTTTTCTTCATGTTATCTTTCAGGCCTCCCGTTGTGGTCAGAGAGGAAGTTTCCGCTATGCGTTCATAGGTCTTTAATGCCTCCCTAACACGAATTTCCCTTTTAACAAAGAACCCAGCTTGAATGTAACAACTTGTCACGCAACTGTTTCATTCTTGTTGGATTCACTTTTGCGGTTGCCTGTTCTAACTGAGGTTAACAATACTGGTTGTAAGGGGATGGCATAAAGTGTTCTAGCAAAACTAAAATGAAGTTTAGACTATGTGTTGGTGGAAAAAACGTCAAGGAAGTGGACATCTAGGTTGTACGTGGAACGGGCTAAAATCTTCATGGGCCAAACTACTAACATTTGGGAACACACCTCCTGGGGCACATCTACTCATCTAAAAATGACTCCACGGGCATTCTGGGGGTCTCTCTCCTAGGAGGCATTTCTCCCTGGGGAGAGGCTGAGAACAATCCTGTTTGTTGAGACACCGAGGAGAGTGTTCCTGGCAGTTTGGCCCCTGAGCACGCAGGAATGGCTTGACCAAGGTGTTCTTACAGAAAACAACCCGATTTTCAAATCACTTTGCTGAGAGTGTAGATGCTTCTGTTGGGGGTGGGGGGTTACTTACTCCTCTTCAAGCCCAAGCCCTGGTTGTTTGGACTGTCCACGCTTCTCCCATCTGGGAAGCTGGACATTCACTCCCCTGATAACTCCCCATCCGGCTCGTCTGCCCTATTGAAATAAGACCATGGGGAGACCCCCTTCCACGCCCTTTATGTTCTCTTCCAAGAACTGGGCTAAATGGTGGGTCCTGATGAGAGGCAGTGGCCAAGACCCCTCCAGGCTCCTGCCCCTTGGGGAGCAGGCTGAGGGGACTCTGGTCACTGCAGGCGACAGGACGGTGGCAATGACACAAGGCTACAGAAACAGGCCCAGAACCAGTGCGGCTGCATCAGAGCACAGAGAACGAGACAGAACGAGAGAGAGAGAGAGAGAGAGAGAGAGAGAGAGAGAGAGGGAGAGAGAGAGGCACTTTACCGTGTACTGCTCCTGGTGACGTGGCGTCGGAGGGAGAGACAGATCGTAAGCGGCCTCAGAAGAAAGAACACAGAACACACACATACGTGCACACACACCTGGGCACTCCCCTGCCCTGCCTGGGCACCAGGAGGGGCCGCCTTAGGCTCGTGGCCCTGGATGGTATCCATCCTTCCATCTGGAAGACGCTTGTTCCGTCCCCTGCCTTTGGCTGGCCCCCGGCACTGCCCAACAGCACCAAGAAAGCCAAATTTCCAAGTAGCAGGACAGCCCCAAATTATCAACTACCAAAGGCAAATTCGCCACTGAAGGTCCCTGCCAAGAGCTGGAGAAAAACCCCTTTTCTCCAGAGGTTCTGGGACTGGAAATTTTTAGAATGTCTTTTTTTTGGCCACGCCTCACAGTACGCGGGATCTTAGCTCCCCGACCGCAGCCCCTGCATCAGAAGTATGGAGTCTTAACCACTGGACTGCCAGGGAAGTCGTTTAGAATGTCTTGCAGGGGGTGAGCTTTGGAGTTAGGGGGACCTGGGTTTGACTCCCAGCACTGCCCTTAATCATTGTTCTCATCTGTAAAACAGACCTTTGGGGGGGCTGATGTTTGATACACAGTAACGATGGCTTTGGCTTTACCCCCTAAGTTATGAAGGAGAAGGGGGGCAGCTAAGAGTTCCAATTTGGGATGAAATTAAGGGGCAACTCTCAAGAGCCTTCTGGAAAAATGTGGGCCTGGGGGAAGCTCTCTGCATCTGGCAGTGGCCCCTTGTACAACTCATCTTTGGAATCAAGGGTCAGTCTCATTATGACCCTCCAACCATGACTGGAGATCAAGGTGCAAGAAACTTGATTGCCATGAGAACAGTGGAAGCCCTACTGCCAAGCAGGTTCTCTACAGAATATCCCACCTGCCACCCCCTTTTGAAGTTAGTGACGTTTCTAAAAACATAATGGGTCTTACAAATATTCCCACTGGACTTTTCTTCCCCCTGCTACCTTTCGCGTTATCTCAGTGGCTTTCAAAGCTTAACATATGTAGGAATTATTGCATAGATAGAATTGTATAGATTCTCCTTTTCGGATTACTGAGGAATTTTTCAGTGACAGTGATTTCTGCCCAGCCTGTTGGATGATGTTAGGTGTAATATGTGAGTCTTCTGAATGTCACTGCATCTGTCTGTGGCAAGGTGGTGCCATTATACCCATTTTCCAGATGAGGAAGCTGAGGCTCAGAGAGGGAAAGTGACTTGTCCAAGGTCACACAGCCGGGGAAGTGGCAGACTGAGATTCAAACCCAGGTTTGTGTGTCTTGCACGCTAATCTTCTTTCCATTTCATTACACACACACACAAGAATGCCTTCACGGGTAGGGGCTGTTTTGAGGATGGGGATTAAAAAAAAAAAAAGGCAGCCCGGGGGCTCCTTCTTTGGCTTCCTGGCAGTTGGGTTCCTGAGCACGCAGGAGTGGCTTGATCAAGGTGCTCTGCCAGCCGTGCTGGCCCGCTTTGAGGGAGGAGTGGCAGCCCCAGATGGACTCTTGGCAGTGAGGGCAGGGTCATGATTTGCCAGCTGCTGAGAAAGGTCAGTTGGCTACCCCGTTGCATGGGCACAGAGCGTGATGTCAAGTGTGGTGACTCATGAAATGGTGTGTTAATGGTGGTCGCATGGACACAGCACACAGTCAGTAGATGGAGCAGGACACACGCACACAGATATTTGGGGGAGGTGCAGGAGGGGTGGAAACCGTCGGGAGAGCTTCGACACATCCCTTGGAGGACCACGGGGATCATTTCCCCATGTCCGAGACGGGGCCACAGTCACAGCACTGCAGAATCCTTGCCTCCTCATTCTGCTGACTTGTGAAAGTCTCCATGTTCAGTGCTGGGAGATGGGCAGCAACCCTCAATCTGACAGCTGACTGCCCTCCACAATCTCTCTGGTCGTCAGTTTCCTCATGTACAAAAGGGGAATAATAAGAGAACTTCCTGCGTGGGGTTGTAAAGATTAAGTAAATGGAAGCTGTTACTATCATTATTACCCAGTCAGGTCTGTCAAAGTTATGGGGAAACTGAGGCACAGAGAGGTTCAGGGACTTGCACATCTAGAGAGAAACCGGACGGCCTTGCTGGAACCTTTTCCTAAAACCATCAGGTTCCTTTAACACTTGTTGGGGTTCTCAGCCTTGTCTATGAGGAGACAGGCACATAGGACAGATAATGTGAGTTAAAAGAACAGAAAGAAAAGAAGCAAAGGACTCTGGGATTGGACACTCAAGTGGAGACTCTCAGAGCAACACCTACTCCTGCCAATGTGACCTCCGTCTGGTAACAAGGAAAGACAATAAGGAAAGTCCTTGTAGGGTGAGAGACCTTCTCAGGTAAGAGAGGCCAGAAAGCTGAAGGCAGAGGGAGGATTCTGAAACTTTTCTGGGGAAAAATGTAGCAGCCTGGGTGGGGGGGTCCCTTCTCTGGCTTTCTGGCAGATTGGCCTAAGGCATGCAGGTGCATGCCAGTTGTGCCTGGCCTGTGGCCCTGCCCTGGAAGAGGAGTGGCAGTGACAGATAGGTTCTTGGCAGTGAGGTGGGGAGGGTGTGGCAGGGGTGGGGTCTCAGGGTCTACCTCTTCCATCCCTGTGACCATCACATAAAGGCGCTCCCCGGGTGGTCAGCTCTTCTAAAACCCCAAGAGAGTCCCCAACACTTGTCAGGACCCCACTGGCAAAATCTCACACACCCCAGTTCCTGCAAGATCCATGAGCTCACTGGGACTCCTAGGGATGACCTTAAATCCCTGTCCAGACCCTTTCCTCACATAGGAATTGAAAAAAACAATTGCAAACAGGGATTTTCAATGGCATTAACTGGCTGGCTTCATGCCTCTAGCAACTTCATAAAACCAGCTTCACAGGTTGACGCTACAAATACGCTGCTAAATTTCTCTGAGCTGGAGGTTCATTTTGAATATGCCCTTGTATAACTTTATATTTAAAACAAAAACTCAAAGATTAAAAAACAAAATCAGCTCCCTGTGGCAGATTCTTTGGCAGACGCAAAGAACCATTTTGCTCGATTCTGGGTGGAAAAACAATTTTGTTTTCGCAGATTAGGTTTGCTTAAAGTTGAGCCTAATCGTAGCTCCAGGGGAACTGTGGCCCGTCATCGCCAAAGCTCTACGGTGTGAAAGGCTTGTTCCCAGGTCTTTCGAAGGCCACACTTTTCCCAAACTGGGAGGCCAAATGAGGGATGGAGATGGGACAGGGCAACAGTGGGGGCCCCCTCTTCAGCACTGAAGCTTGTTGGCTCCCACAGAGGTCTGGAAGGAAAGTGTCAAGGATGAACTGATGGGCAGCAGACGCTACCTCTATTGTACTACACCCAGTGGTGGCCACGGAGGGCAAAACCCACCACCCAGGGCACAGCTGGCAAAGGGGGGTGTTGTGTGTGGAGAGATGGATGTGGTCTCTTTCTGAGCTCTGGGGGACCTGGGGGCTGCTGGGCAGACGTCATCCTGGAGGGCTGGAGGAAGTGTGGGAGGGATGCTTGCCTGCACTTGCCTTCCCTGGACATGAAGACCACCCCAGGTCAGAACATGGTGGGGACTGGGTTTTTGATGCCAGAGCAAATGGCAGAGTGTCTGCCTTCTCCAGGCCATGGGGCCCAGGTTAGGCAGAAGGTCAAGGCGAAGGACAGGATGGAAGGGAGAGAGAGAGAAAAGAGTCTGGAGGAGAGGGAGAGGGAGAAGGAGAGGGGAAGGGGGAGGGGAGACGGGAGGAGGGAGGGGAAGGGGAGGTGGAGAGAGAGAGAGAGAGACAGAGAGGGAGTCAGAGAGAGGGAAGGAGAGAGAAAAGGGGAAGGATAAAGAAGGAGAAAGACAGAAACAGGAGCAAGGGAGGGAAGGGGATTTGAGATGGATTCACTCCAGGATGAGGGCAGTCAAATGTTTTGGCTTTTCAGAATCGAAACTTTCTCAGGACCTAGCATGGTACCTGACTGACACCTTGTAGAAGTTGCTCACATAACTGAGGGACAGAGGGAGGAGCATATTTCATTACATTTTCATATACACAGTGTATTACCTTTTAGAATCTTTTTTGGGGAAAGAAATTTGTGCTAACTTGATAAGAAATAAATTGTATCTTGTTTGTATTTTATACATCTCCTAATTCCAATGAGGTAGGTTTGTTTTTTCATTTTTTATTAGTCAGCATTCTGTGAAATTTCTGTGTTAAATCCTGTGCTCACTTACCTATTAAGATTCAGTGTTTCTTATTGATTTGTAATTGCTTTTTATATCTGAAGGCCATGGATACCTCATCTTATTTGTGGTAATCTTTCTCCTCTAATTTCCTGTGCACTTTGATTATTATTAGTATTAAACCTACAGGACATCTTAATGAAAATGTAGCCAAACTTCTTGAAGTTTTGAGATGATCTCTTCCATCGTTCTAATGATCAAATACTCAATTACTTAAAAAAGTGGGAGAGAGAGGAGGAAGAGTGGAAGAGGGACAGAGGAAGAAAGAGAGAAAAGGAGAGGGGGTGGAAAAGAGCAGACCCAGAAAGAGGAGGAGAAAGTAGAAGACAAAGAGAAAGGGGGTGGGAAGTCTGGCCAGAGTCAGAAATACATTCAGCTTCCTGACCTTCATGGTACATCTCCACCAGCTCAGAGGCATCCAGAAACTCTGGAGATTTCTTGCTCTTCTGACACAACTTGATCTCACTGTGTTCCCAGGGGAGGCTCTGAGAATGGCCCAGTTTAGCCCTTAAATTGGAAACGGGCCACCACACTGGCCTCCTGAAAAACCAAGTCCTCATTGTTTGGTCAGGTGGGCCATTCAAGGACTCTTCCAGGTCTGCTGAGAAGGGGCCCAGGAGGCAGAGGCAAAGGGGAAGCCCCTGATTTCTCATTATGTAGGTGAGGTGGGTCTGAATCCCTTTGCGACTTTTCTTTCTGGGGATGGTCCACTGTGATGGGCACAGACAGGGTCCCTAAGATTTGTTTCTGGATTAGGGGCTGATTAGGGTTTTTCCATCCTGCCCCAAGCGTCTACAAGTTGAGGAATGTACTGCTAAGTGTGCTACCAGGGCCCTAAGAGCTAATGGCTACTCAGCCCTCGGACGCCATCTTGGAATCGCATCTTGGAACGGCTACTAAGCCTTTGGGCGCCATCTTGGAATGACTGCTGAGCCCTCAGGTGCCATCTTAAAATGGCTGCCCAGAATTCGGGTGCCATGTTGGAATGGCTGCTCAGAACCCAGCTGCCATTTTGACGTGGCTGCCCAGAATTTGGGCACCATCTTGGAGCTGCATGATGAGGCATGACCTTTCAGAGTGTCCTAGGACTGCCAGGAGAAGTTCAAGACACACAAGGGGAGTCATCAGGTCTATAACTACAGGGCCTTCGGGCACAGGGTGGGGATCCAAATTCTCATGCACATTCGTTTCCTGATTGTCTTTTGAGGGGCTCCCCAAAGAGACAGTGGCTTGGGCAGAGCTTGTAGAGCAGAAGGAAGATGAGATGTCCCGGTGGGGCTAGTCTACGGAAAGCAGCAGAGCAAGGGGTCGGTGGCATGGCTGTGTGAGGAGGTAGAAGGTGGGAGGCCTTCTCCTTCTTCCTCCGTGGTGGCCATCATGCAAAAGCCAATCGAAGCTCTTCCCGGTGGCATGCGGATGCCTCCCACCACCCTGGAGCCCACTCTCCCCTTCTCTACACCCCGAGAACACGTCCCCTGATTCAATGGGCTGGGGACGGAGGGACGAAGAGGCAGGAGGAGTCCTCGAGAGGACACTTACGTGAAGGCAAAGGCCACCAGGGCCCCACTGACCACTATGAAGTCGAGAATGTTCCAGAGGTCACGGAAGTAGGCACCCTGGTGCAGGACGAGCCCCAGGTCGATCATCTATGGGAGGAGAAGAGACAGCGCTCTGATCCCTCATCCCCACCCTGGGGACCAAGATCCACCCTTTAGCCTCAGGAGGAAGGGCAACAGGAGGGGGCATGGTAGTCAGTGGGCCCACCTCATCCTGAAGGGCTGGGACAGTGGCCAGAGGACTTGGGGGAGGAGTGAGAGCCCCTGCCCAAGGCACCTTCCCACCTTGTGAAAGGTAGTTCTGACTTGCTGGTTCTTAGGTCAAAACCTTGGGATCCCCCTGGGTTCCTCACCCCACATCAGATACATTAGCAAATCCTGTTGGTTCTGCCTTCCAAACCTTCCAAGAATCTGCCGACTTTTCACCACCTTCTCTGCCACCACCCTGGGCTGGTCCCCATTATCTCCTGCCTGGACCAGTGCAATCGCCTGCTCCCAGTTCTCTTGGGTCCCACCCACCCTGCTCCCCCTCTCAAGCCTGCCCTCCCAGAGAGGCTAGAGGGTGGCTGTGAACACCTGAGTCCAATCATGTCCCTCTGCTCAGAACCTTCCATGGCTCCCACCTCACTTGGGATAAAAGCCTAAGTCCTCCCTGTGGCCCCCAAGTTCCTGCATGATTCGTCCCTCCCTGTGCATCTCCCTGACCTGGTTTCCCCACCCTCCTCTCTCACTCCTTCTGGAGGCACCAGCTTCCTTGATGTTCCTCAAACACACCAAGCATTTCTAATCTCTGGGGTGAGGCTCCTGCACCAGGGTGGCATTCTTGAGGGTGCAGAATCCTGTGGAGCCCTGGCACTCACCTTGATCACCATCTCAAAGGTAAAGACGCCTGTAAAAACGTAGTCAAAATATCGCAGTACCTGCAGGGGATAAAAGCAAGGGAGCAGCCGATCACTGGCTTGCTCCAGCAGAGCCCCCCGTGCACCTATCCTTGGTCCACTGGGGTGTGTGGCCTCCAACAAAGTCCCCAGGGAGCAGAATCTCCATCCACATGAGGAAATGCTGCATCCATGTACAGTTGGGCAGGTCGTGCACTACCCAAGGGCCTCCTCCCACTGTCTCAGAGCAGATTTGTATGTTGTGACTGAAACTGTCCAGCAGATGGCAGCAAAGTCCTAGCAAAAAAAATCACTCTACCAGGCTGGTCTGCTTACCAAAGGAAAGGGCGCCTTTTTTATTTGCCCAAAGCACTATATGGACTAGAGGTGGCCCCAGGGAAGTTCAGGGAGGACTGCATCTCTGTGGGTGACAGGTCTGATCCCCCAGTGCCTCTGACCTGCTGGGTCTCCTGGGTGAGTAACTGTTCCCACACAGGGTTTCCTAAACATGATTAGCCGTCCAGGACAGACACTGGGGACAAACCTCACTGTGGTGCCCAACTCCCTCCCCACTCCGGGGCCACACACTCAGCAGGGTGGGTTGATTCTCCCTCACCCCACCACTTTACACAAGACCAGGCATTAGTGGTTTCTGTCTGGACGGGCAACATCCTGCACTCTGGCCCCTTTCCTGGCCATGCCATAGCACATCCATGGTGTGTGACCCTGGCATGAGGATGTTGAGTGTGCTGGCACAGTGCCCAGCACGTGGTAAGCGCAGGGGACTGACTTCATCAGATTTGCCTTGGAGAAGTAAGGGCTGGTAATTACTAAGGATGGCCACCAGAGGGCGCCTGCGAGCACTCAAGTCAGGTCACCCACCACCCTCTTCTCTGCTCAAGAACCCTCTGTGGCTCACACCGCACTCGGGTAAAAGCCAAAGTCCTCCTCGTGGCCTCCAAGGCCCTGCACAATCTGCCTGGCCACCTCCTTGCCCTCATCTTGTCCTACTCTCCCCCTTGCTCACTCTGATTCTGCCACCCTGGATGTTCTCACCTCAGGGCCTTTGCACAGGCTGTTCCCTCTGCCTGGAATGCTCTTCCCCATGTTCCAACTGATTCCCTCTCTCTCCTCCTTTATGACTTGGCTCAAATATCACTTTCTCAGTGAGGCCTTCCCTGACTGCCTGTTTAAAATTCCACCAAGTCTACCCCTTCCCCCATATCCCTCATCCCTAGCACTTATCACATCCTGACACACTATTTGTTATAGTTATTAATAATCTCACTGTCCACCTCCCCAACCTGAAAGTCAACCTCACAAGGGCAGGGATGTTTATCTGTCCCTGTGGCATCTCCAGCTTATAGTACAGGGCCAGGCATACTCAAGAAATGTTTGCTGAATGAATGCATGAATAGCTGGGGCTGCACTGGGTCCTGCAGGAGCTGGGATCTGTGATCTGTGTGGTCACCACTCACATTCTCATTATGTGTGGTGCTTGAAGGGCCATTGGAGACCAGAGCGGCCAGGATGGCTCACTTCCTGGGATGTGCAGCAAGGGGCTGGAAGGTTCTGGGAAGGCTGAAGGGATGGTGGTGGGAGAGCATTTCAGGTGCACCGGGCAGAGGGCACAGCACGGATAAAGGCCCGGTGCTCTGTGAGCTCTGAGATGGCAGGGACTGTCTCATACCCTGTCAATCCTTGATGTTTAGCTCAGCACGTGGCACACAGTAGTTGCTCATTAAATAATTACTAAATAAAGCAATGAATGGAAGGAAAGGAGGAAAGAAGGAAGGAAAGGAGGTGGGGGAAAGGCAGGCCAGGTGGTCAGCTGAATCCAATTCTGGAGAGCTTAATAAGTGGAGCAAGAGGAAATCAAAAGACCAAGAAATTAGGTTCAAAAGTATCTAACATGTAGATCTTTTTGACCTCTACAAAAGGCAATTTTCTGTGGCTCACTGGAATCCAAAAAGGTTCTCAGTCTCATTTATCACAGGGAAATGCAAATCAAAGTCCCAATGAGATTCCACACCCACCAGGTTGGCTAAATGAGAGAGCTGACAGCACCAAGTGTGGGCAAGACCGTGGAGCAGTGGGAGCCTTGTACGTTGCTGGTGCGAGTAAACATTCTGGCTGCATCTTCGGGGCCAACCTCATGTAGATTCTATGTATGATCCAGAAGCTCCGTTTCTGGTTTTAGACCCTGGAGAAAGTCAAGCCCAGGGGCCCCATGGTGGGGGTAGGGGATGCCCTGACAGCATTCTAAACTGCAGACAATCCAAACGTGTGTCAAATGGAAGATGCGTAAACACATGATGGCATGGAGTGGAACATTCAACAGCAACGGAAAAGAATGACTGTCACCACCAGCATCAATACATGCTCATCTCATGGTGGACACGATTTTGGGTGACAGAGAGATGCATAGAATGTATCCCATCTGTTCAGTGTTAGAAACAGGCAAAAAAATCCTAGTGTTTAAGGAGGCACGTACAGGTGGGAAAATCAGAGCAGCTAAGAAACGCTCCTTCCAGAAGTGGGGATTTTGATACCTCTAAGGGAGGGTTTTTCAAGTCCTGTTGACAATAGGGGTCAGGTCATTCTCTGTGGTGAGGCTGCCCTGTGCGCTGCAGGGTGATGAACGGTGTCCCTGGTCCCCACCCTCTCGATGCCAGTAGCAACCCTCCACCTGTCCCAACTCACAACACCCAAACGTGTCTGAAGACCTTGTTCCCACTTGTGGACCGAGCTCCGGAGGGAAGGGATGGGGGCGATCGAAGAGGCGCCTGTGGTCACGCTCAGTTTTGTTCTACTTCTTGGCTTGGGTGGTGCTCACGTGGGGGAGTGCACTTGATAAATGAATGGATCATACGTGTTCTGTGCACTTTTCTGAGGCCTGTTCTAGATCAGCTGATAAAAAGAACTCGGGAGGGGGCCCGGGGTATCAGCTGCTTTACCATGCTCTTGAAGAGAGAGGGCTTTTAGAAAGAAAATTATTATGTTTTCGGCCGCGCGGCATGTGGGATCTCAGTTCCCCAACCAGGGGTCAAACCCGTGCCCCCTGCCGTGGAAGTGTGGAGTCTTAACCACTGGACAGCCAGGGAAGCCCAGAAGAGGGAGGGCTTTGAGGAGAGATGTTTCAACTGTGAGATGGAGCAATGGGGATGGGGCAGGGGAACCGGAGCTCTGCAAACACTCCACGGGGGCTGGTCTGAGCCCTGCCAGGGTTCTCTACAATCCCAGGAGCTGCAGTGGTCCCCCCGGACCCCCCATGCCCATCTCCTCCTTGCCAGAGACAAAGCCTGCTCCAGTCTCCTAGAGCCAGCAGGGGGTTTGCGGATCCCTCCTGGGATGCCCCTTCCCCAAGCCTGGCTCCCTGGGTCCCTAGTTGAAACCAGGCAGCAGGAGATAAGAGAGTGCAGCCTCAGCCCTGCCCTGGTACCAGTTTCCTTCAGGAGGCTTGTTCTAATTATTTCCTTCCATCTCCCCCATCGGGTCCCCAGGGGGCCTGGCAGGCCTGTGAAGGAAGGGAAAGTGCAAAGTAAGCTGAGGACGGGCTTGATTCATGGGACGTGCCAGCCTCGCCAAGGCTCCTAACCTACTTAGCGAGGGCAGCAGGGCCTGACTCCCAGAGGAAGATGGCTCGCGTGGGGGCTGATGGGGGTAGAGGAAGGAGCTGGGGAAGGAGGCGCTGACACCAGTCCGGCCTCTGTTATGCCCTGGCCTGCTGGTGCCTTGGTTTCCCCTCTCAACCACGGCACACGTTCATTCCTGCATGGCAGGACTTAAGGGGAACATGAGCACAGAAGGTGTTTGATAAATGGTGACAGTTGAGGGAAGCAGCGGGAGATCTAGTGGGGGCAGAATTGGAATTCTGCCGTGTGACCCTGGACAGGTCACTAAGCCTCCCTGAGCCTCAGTTTCCTCATCTGTCCAATGGGGATACCCCAAGCACCTGGGGTTGTGCCTGGGACACGGCAAGTGCTCAACTGACAGGGGCTGTTAGCAGACCTTGGGCCCCCAAACGGAGAGCTTTTTAGCTCTCCCCAAAGCTCAAAGTTTAGGAGGTGCCTCTGAGTCAAAATAATCCTTTCTTTCAAAGCTTCGCATCAAAACAAAAAGGTCCATGTGGTGAGACCTGACTGCAGAGGAGATGCCTCCGGGGCACCCTCTGTCTCAGTACCCCCCACATTCCATGCAGAGCTTGTACACCTCCACATCCTGCCAGACTCACTCCCCCCACCAGGGATTCCAGCACTTTTCAGCCCCTCTCGGCCACCTCTTCCCCACCAGGCACACAGAACCACAGTCGCAAGGAACATCCTTCCTCAAGAAGAGAATCAGAGCTTCCCCTCCCAACCAGTGGCCACAAGGGCTGTGCCCAGGGGTACGCCCAACATTTATTCCACCCTAGCTATCAGCTTTTATGATGCAGGAGAAAGTGGCCCGTGACAGAGTAGCTGGGTTGGATGGAAGGAACCTGCTGGGTGGGACTCACATTGTTTCGCGGTGCGTTGGGCTGCACGGGGTCCTCGGCCGCCAGGGCGATGCTGCTCATGGCAATGACCATGAGGATGCACATCTCAAAGTAGCGCAGGTTCAGGATGTAATGGCACAGGCGGCGAAGGCTGTTGGGGACAGGGAGGCGTGCAGAGGTCCACTCAGACCACAGGCTATTGAGCCCCTTCCTCTGTCATCTCCTTATGTCACCTACCGCTATCTGAGATCTCTAACTCCCAAGGTCCCACACCCAACAGAGTAACAAGCTCCTTCATCTGGGGACCCTCCTGGGGCAGGCGAGCCCTCAGCGAGGGAAGATATCCCCATCTCTGTTTATAAGTTCCCATCACTTCCAAACCACCCTCTTGGAACATCTTAACTCACAGGCTGGGTTGAAGAAATATTGTCCTTGATTCTGTAGGAGATGAAAAGCTTTTTGTGCATAAAATGTCACATGGTCAAACAAAATTGGGAAATTCTGGGTTAAGTAGATTTCCTTTTTTTTTTTTTCATTAGTTGAGTGACCTTAGGCAAGTTATTGTACCTCAGTGCCCTCGTCGGTGAAATGACCATAACAACAGTGCCTAGCTCACAAGAATGTGAGGATCAAAAGAGTTAATATAGACCTGGTATATGGTAGGGGCTCCAAAAAGTTAGTTACCTAAATTATGAATTGCAGGCCTTATCAGAGTCTTTAATATGCTAATGAGATAATAATGAAATAATTAACCTCAAGTGGAGCTAATAATGATAAATATGTCATGAGATTGTATGAATGGCTGCAGGGCTGAGTGGCTAAGAACAAGGATGCTGGAGTCGAGTCTGTCTGGGCTCTCCCACTTGCTTGCTGTGTGACTTCGGGCAGGTGACTTCATCTCTCTGGACCTCAGTTTCTTCATCTGTCCAATGGGGATAAGCAAAGTACCAACCCCTATAGGGTTATTATGAGAAAATTTTTTTATTTGTAAAGTATTCAGAAGAGGGCCTGGTGCTAAGTGCCACATAAGAATTTCTTTATTAAAATAGATAATGTCCACCACATAAAAAAGTAAATGCACAGGGTGAGCTCCAAGGGGCAGGTTAGAGAAAGCAGTTTCCTCTGCAGCTTATTTGACATGATTCTCCTTTGCCAAGAAGCATTTTGAGGGACCAGGGTTTCAAAAAATACCCTTTGGAAAAATGCAATTCTAAAACAACCTCTGAGCCACCAAGACAAACATGCGATAAATTTCTCCCCTAAATAATCCAGCCTCCTCAAGGATGCCCAAGACAGAGGGCCATGAACTCAGAGATCATCTACCCAAAATCCAAATCCTTGTAGAGCAGAGCTCAGGGACCAGGGCTGCCATGTACAATTGTACAGGTTGTGCACTGCACAAGGAAGCCATTTCTAAGGGACACCTCTCACATCACAGACAGTGTAGATATTTATGACAGTGGTTTTTAGTTGGTGGCAGGAGGGGGTCTTTTCCAACAAAATCAGTACTTTACGATAAGTTTCTATCTTATATGACTTAAGAAAGGGACATCATTTTTTTAATTTGCTCAAAGGTCTCCTATGGACTAATGGTCTTAGAGGCAACTCTCCCCCACTACCCTTTGTCTGGGTCTGCCCTCTGTCCTGACTTCCACTGCCCCAGTGGGAGCCCTGGGCCCCCTGCCCTGGCTGTGGGTCATACTCACGGGTTGGTCGTAGAGAGGATAAACATGGAGCTGTAGGGGGGCATGGGCTTGGGGCCGTCTTCCCCGGGGTCGTCTTCCTCCTCCTCTTTCTTCTCTTCCTCCTTTTTTGGCAGTGGGTCTGGGTTGGCGTTTTTGTTCACTGTTGGGACAAGAACCAACACAGGGCTCCCTCCACGATTTCCCACAAACCTCTGGTCTCCTGCCTGCTCTCCAGAGCAGGCAATAAGCAGCTGACACAAAGCGCCTACTGTGTGCCAGGCACCCTGTTATGCCATTTAATCCTCACCTGACCCTATGAGGTTGGCACTTTATGATCCCCACTTTACAGATGAGGAAACTGAGGCACAGAGAGGTGAAGTGGCTTGCCTGAGGTCACATGGCTGGGATGTGGCAAAGCTGGGATTTGAACCCGGGTAGCCTGGCCCCAGAGTGCTTGCTCTCAACCACTCTACAGCCTTGAGTCTGCTGGGACCCTCACGGGAAACTAACATAGACCTACCCCCCAGCCTATGATGACCTTTCTATTGTCACTTGGAGGCAGGCGGGGTGAGTACCAAGAGCCCCACTTTACAGATGGGAATACTGAGCCCCTCCCATAGTCAAACTGCAGGGTTTCCCCCCATTAACACCCCTCTCCTGAGTGGGGTGAGGCACCATCCTCCTGAGCATTGATCCTGCAGCCTAGCCACTCTATGGGTCCGTGGACAGGCTGAGCCTTGCTGAGCCTCAGTTTTTTCATCTGTGAAATGGGCACAAGGACAAGATCCGCCTTGTAGGACTGTGGCAAGCATTTATAGAGCAAACTCATGGACAGCTTTTGCATAGAACTGGGCTACCATTATCATCTTAAAAATAATAAGCTCAGGGTAATTTCCGAATTCCTGGTGCTTCTCAGATCTTACAAGGGGGAGTTTGGGGGTGGGAGGCAAAAACAGCCAATCCCTCAAGGTCCTAGACCTGCGCTGTCCAGCATCTGAAACGTGGCTAGTCCAAACTGCGGCATGCAGTGTAAAAACACGCCAGATTTCCAAGACTGAGTACGAGAAAAAGAATGTAAGGTAGCTCGTTAATAATGTAGAAGGTATTGATGACACATTGACATGTTAACACTCTGGATACAAATCAATAGTATTTTGGGTTAAATACGATTTAACTATTAAAGTTCAATTCACCTATTTCTTCTTTATTTTTAAAATCACTCCTTCCTTCCTTCCTTCTTCCCTCTTCTCTCCCTCCTTTTCTCCTTTCGTCCCTTCTTTCTTTCTTTTAACATGGCTACTACAAAGTTTAATAAATAAATAAATTAATTATTTTGGCCGCACCACTCGGCTTGTGGGATCTTAGTTCCCCAACCAGGGATCGAATCCGTGCCCCCTGCAGTGGAAGCATGGAGTCCTAACTGCTGGACCGCCAGGGAACTCCCCTAGAAAGTTTAACATTACATAGGCGGCCTGTGTCACGTTTCTTTTGGACAGCGCCGGCCTAAAGAATCATCTGACTCCCCCAGATTTCCATCAGAGGAATCCGTTGACTCCTCAAATATGGGGGCCCCCTGGCTCCCCTGTGGGAATTTGGGATGCAGGAAATGTTGCTAACCTATCGTGTACTTGCCAGGCATCGTATGCATATTATCTCATTTAATTCTCCCAGCAGCCCTGTGGGGGCAGGAACTATGTCTCTACCCATTTTCCAGATGAAGCAACTGAGGCCAGAGAGGTGGAGTCACTGTCCAGAGTCACCCAACGGAGCCTCTGGGGATTGAGCCCAGGAGGCCGGCTCACGTGTGAGATTGGAGCTCATACCTTGGACGACGGTGTGATTGAGGGGGCGCGGGCAGGCCGGGGGGATGTCCACCGTGGTGTGGTCGGGTTTCCTGGCAGTCTTAGCTGAGGTGGTCTGGGTGCTGCTGGGGTTGGTGACGATAAGGCTGTTCTCGGGGGTCTTGGGGGGGCCGGGGTTGGACGGGTTCCCCGGGTTGTTGGGTGTCCGGCGGCTGGAAGCGTTCTGGGGGTTGGCGGCCGTGGCAGGTGGGGCAGGCGCGGGGCTGGGGTCGGTGCTGTTCGCCATCTTGGCCGGGCTCTGGGGCAGGCCGGCGTGGCCGAGGCTGTCGTGGGGACTGGCTGACTCCGCGGTGGCTAGCTTGTTGTTCTTCATGTTGTCAATATCCTCGGCCAGGGGTGGGTCTTGGCGGCCCAGGTCCTGCTGGATCGGTCGGGTGGTGGACAGGTTGGGGCCTGACACGGGGACCCCGGAGCCCTGGTTCTCTCTGTGGCAGGCAGGCCAATGAAAAAGAACCCATAAGTGAGTTAGAACATAGAGGGGATGTCTCCAGATCCTGCCTAAGATTCCACCATTCGAGGTACAAGTTGGCGGTCGAGGGGCCGTGTCCTGAAAACTCTCCGGTGCCTGGTCTGTTCTTGTTACGGATCAAGACCCCGTGGCAGTGTAAGTGCCCACCCTCCCAGGTTTCAGTGTGGTGCTTCTCCTGCCAGGAGGGCTGCTTCCTAAGAGATGAGGCTACTCCTTCATGGAGAAATCAGAAAGGAAAAGAATTTTCTGCCAGAGCCCGCATGTCTCCAACCCAAACCTCCCTGACCCTGCCTATGTGTCTCCCATTAGCTCTGAGGCAGGACAGGGACACACAGTGTTTCCAGGAGTGGCTAACGCAGACACAGGGACACCATCTCTTTAGGGGTGGAATTGCCTCATGGATTTATCTTTTTGTTTTGTTTTTTGGCCACGCCACGTGGCTTGTGGGATCTTAGTTCCCTGACCAGGGATTGAACCCCGGCCCTCGGCAGTGAAAGCGTGGAGTCCTAACCACTGGACCGCCAGGGAACTCCCTGCCTCATGGTTTTAAATGCTTGTAGTAAGGATGCCCCTTCCCAATATTCCAGTTAGGGAAAGCAGGTCTTATACGTACATTAACATAATAAAAAATAACAATAGAAATAATAACAGCAGACATTTCAGTAACACACTTGCCTTGTAATAACCTCTTCGTCCTTAGTCCTAAGAGGGATAATTACTAGCACCGTTTTACAGATGAGAAAACTGAAGCTCAGAGAGGTTAACTCTCTTGCCAAGGCTACGCAGCCAGTAAATGAACAAGGTAATTTCTCACAGGGATACAAGTGTGGTGGGCAAAGCATTCCAGGCAGGGGGAACAGCCAGTGCAAAGGCCATGAGGTGGGGATAAGCTTGTTGAGTTTCAGGTGGCTGGTATGGCTGAAGGTGGAGAGTGGGAAAGATGAGGTGGGTAGGGGTTTGGTGCCTCAGTGACTCAAATGCAGATGGACATGAGGAGAAAAGAGTCTGAGTGCTCAATGCATTTGGAGGAGAGGAAAAAGTTAAAGGTCCTTGCTTAGCTTTTCCGACCTCAATGCCCACTGAAACATCAGCTCCGCAAGGCAAGGGGTTTATTTTTGTCTGTCTTGTTCACAGCTGTGATTTCAGTGCCCAGAACAGGGCCTGGCACATGGTAAATGCCTGGTCACTTCTTTTTTTTTTTTGCGGTACGCGGGCCTCTCACTGCTGTGGCCTCTCCTGTTGCGGAGCACAGGCTCCGGACGCGCAGGCTCAGCGGCCATGGCTCACGGGCCCAGCCGCTCCGCGGCACGTGGGATCCTCCCGGACCGGGGTACGAACCCGCGTCCCCTGCATCGGCAGGCGGACTCTCAACCACTGCGCCACCAGGGAAGCCCACCTGGTCACTTCTTGTCAAATGATAAATGAGTGCCCCCATTTTTCAGATAAGGACACTGAGGCCCAGGAGAAGTCGCACAGGCCTAGACTTGCCATCAACCCCTGCCTTCTCCCATCTGCACACTCACCGCCAGCTTGTCAGAGACCCCCAGGAGCCCTGGCTCTGGTGAGGGTGGCTACAGGCCCTGCTCACTCTATGTCTTTGGCTGGTTCCAGCTCTGCCTGCCTGGGCATGGATCTGTGTGGACCTGACGCCCAGTTTGTTCTGTTTGCCTTCAGACACCCCTTCTGGACCCTCGATCTTCGGATAAGAGGCTCCATTCTTCCCCCATCCCTGGGCACTGGCCCTGGCAAAGTCTGTTTCCCGGAAACACCAGGACATCTGTAGTTCATAATCTCAACGACTCCTCTCTCCAGAGGGTTCTGCAGTCCAAGACTTACCCCTCTGGTTCTTCTTAAAGGCACCCCCCCAATTCTGTATCCCATACCCTCCACACCTCATCATAAGAGCTCACACATACCGAGTACTTGCTGTGTGCCAGCCTTGACACGTCAGCTCATCTAATCCTTAGAATAACCACAGGGAGTGGGTAGTACTGTTATTCCCTTTTTATAGATGAGGAAACCAAGGCCCAGAAACGAAGGGCCTTGCCCAAGGCCACACAGTCAGTTGCTGGCAGAGGCAGCTTGGACCCAGACCACATGGCTCCAGCACCCATACTACCCCCCACCTGACGCTGCAGCTCTCTTACTAAGCAGTTGGAGATCTCCCAGGAGGCTCAGCCCACAGCTGCTGGGTGCAGGGAACCCTTGGCACTCACTGTAACCTCCAATAGTGTGAGCCAGCCTCTCTTCTATTTTAACTCATTAACTTCTGGGACAATCTTATGAGGCCTGAATTGTTACTGCTCCCATTACACAGAGGAGGAAACTGAGGCCCGGAGAGGGTGAGTTAGGCATACTAGAAAATGGTTTAGTGGGACTTTCCTGGGGGTGCAGTGGATAAGACTCCACAGTCCCAATGCAGGGGGCCTGGGTTCAATTCCTGGTCAGGGAACTAGATCCCACACGCATGCCGCAACTAAGAGTTTGCATGCCATAAAAAAGGAACCCGTGAGCCACAACTAAGGAGCCCACCTGCCGCAACTAAGGAGCCCATGTGCCACAACTAAGGAGCCTCCCTGCTGGAACCAAATAAATAAATAAATAAATAAATAAATAAAAATTAAAAAAAGAAAATGGCTTTGTCAGGCTGTTGCCAACACACACTCACTCAAGGGACCAGAAGTGAGCAAAAGACAGCCCTCAGCTTGTATCCATTCATCGAACACCCAGGAGATTAGGTACAATCGCAGGAACCAAAGCCTCTGGACAGCATAGACTTGCTTCCTGAGGCCCAATCTGTAACCCTAAATCTACCTAACACTTAAAAATTTAAAATAAGCTGGCCTCTGTAAATCAACTATACTTCAAATAAAAAATAATAATAATTAAAAAAAAAGAGAAAAAGCTGGCCTCCCCTGGAGGCCCTTCCACTGGCTAAGTCACCAGTACCCTCTTTCTTGTTTTATTTTTGCATTTTAACTTGCAAAAGTCCATGGTGTTTTTAGCAAGCAGAAGAGAGATGAGGTAATTTATTTTCAGGCTTGCGTCCCTGAGGCCGCAGAGGGAGAAGGGCAGGTCCAGGCAAATGCCTCACTTCTCAGTCATGTGAGCAGGTCCTAGATTGACAGACTGACCTGGGTTTGAGTCCCACCAATGCCACTTACTAGCTGTGGGATCCTCTGTAGCTTGATTAACCTCCCCGAGCCTCAGTTTCCTCATCTTTATTTATTTATTTTTTAAATCTTAGTAGAGTTTGTTCAATTTTTAAAAAAAATATTTATTTATTTGTTTGGTTGCACCAGGTCTTAGTTGCAGCAGGCAGGCTCACTTAGTTGCAGCTCACAGTCTCCTTAGTTGTGGCATGTGAACTCTTAGTTGTAGCATGCATGTGGGCATCTAGCTCCCTGACCAGGGATTGAACCCAGGCCCCCTGCATTGGGAATGTGGAGTCTTATCCACTGCACCCCCAGGGAAGTCCCAGTTTCCTCATCTTTGAATTGGGGATAATAGTAGTAGAACCTTCTCTATAACATAGAGACTAAAGTGAAGATCCTGGAACTTATTTGCTATGTGACCACCGGTGATTTACTCAGCCTGTTTCTCAGCCATAACATGGGGATGATAACCTCGCTGAGTTCCTGTGAAGAATAAATGTGTGAATGAGCTGAGAGCTAGAGCATTGCTCGCAGGCCTGGAAACCTAATGGAATTTGCTCTGTTGGATTTAGAACTTGCTGGGGACCAGAGACGTTTTATTCCTTCCAATTTCCCCCTTTTGGAATAGGAATGTCTATTTTTGTGCTTGTCCCACCTTTGTGTTTTGGAAGCAGATAATTTGTTTTCTAGTTTTCAGGTCCACAGATGGAAGAAAATTTTGCCCCCAAATGGATCATACCTAGAGTCTTACCAGTACTGGAGTGAGATGATGAGATTTGGAATTTTTGAGCTGATGATGGGGTAAGACTTCTGGGGATGCTGAGATGGGGTGAATGTATTTTGCTCATGTACCTCAGATGAAAACCTGGCTGGGAATATTTTCTCATCATTTTGTCTATTCTTTTAAGTAGAGCTCTACCAAAAAGCAGGCTCAGCGAAGTTATCATTTCAAAGAGAATCTGAATCTTTGGGTCACCATCTAGAGAGACTGTACTAAATAACACAGCAGTTGAGATCACGGCGTACGTTTTGTTAGAGGGACAGCCTCACACGTGGACCGAGAGCCCCTTGTTCGGATGGAAAGGGGATCTGAGGGTCTCTGCTTTGTCTTGCTTTTGTTTCTTCTGCTGGCTCTGTTTGCAGCGGAGTTTTAACAAGCTCAGCCTGCAGAGGCCTAGCGTCCATCTCCAGGAAGTTTTATTTCCAAGTGTCTCCAAGGAGAACTCAAAAGCGGCAGAAAACTTTGAAGTCAGGCCCCCTTCCCCCTTCCCTCTTGGGGATCTGCCATCATCTGCCCGGAATAGGCAGTTGATTGCGTAATGCCTGTCCTGCACTGCATCCCTTTGCCAGCTAATCACTTCAGCATCCCTCTGCCAAGGGCTACGGACATCTTGCCTGGGGCATGCTCAGGTCCCTCAATTCAGAGGATGCTGCTTGTGTCCCCACTATCCTTAGGACTTGCACATATTAACTCATTTAATCCCCACAACAATCACCATCTGAGGTGCTATTAGGATCAGGCCCATTTTACAGATGAGGAAGGTGATGCCCAGAGAGGCAAAGGCACTTGCCCGTTGTTATCCAGCTGGGAAAGGGCTGCGTTGGACTCTGGCCCTAGAGATCTTAAGCTACAGCACCACTCAGTGAAGAAAATGGGGCAATGGATGAGTTGGTGTGCATGGAATGGAGGTGCTGAGACTGGCTAAGGCAAATTGGGGGTGCTGTAAGAATCAGGGTATTAAAGGATGAAGCCTCTCCTCTCCACCCCTTGCTGGATAAACTGTGAGGCTCAGAAGTCCAGCATCTCTCTGATTGATCCTTTTGGGGAGTAGGTTGTCTTGGTGATGGGAGCATGTGGAACTAGTATGCAAATAGCCGAGATATTAATTCTAGGGTGGTGCAGGCCCTGCAGATCTCCTCAGTCAAACCTAGCAGGAGGCACTGCCCAGCTATCAGGGAGTGGTGGATGCCCTGCAATCCACAGATTTTTACTGGGAGTCAGAGAAATCTTCATCCTCACTTTGGTGCCCCTGGGGTGACACTGGGCTCAGCCACCTGGTGTGGGAGATCAGGGGTTAGCGACTGTTTAACGATACAAAACAGAGTGTGCTCCACCCCCTTTTTCCTGGGGTGAGCCAGTGAAAGCTTCGGGGGTGGGGGACACGTAAACCTAGGAAAACTGAAGCGGAAGAGATTAAGGCAGAAATGGTGGGGGAAGACAGGGGAAATAGAAAGAAAACAATTATATTTAGTATCAATGGTCTGGAGAATCAAAACACAGAGTGTGTCTAGGGAGAGGCCTAAGGAAGGACAAGAGGAGAAATGTGCGAGGCAGGCCTGTTAAGGGTCACTGGCTTTGTCATAATACAGAACTGAAATGTCTTTTTAGTATGTTATGTTCTTTTTTTTTTTTGCGTTATGCGGGCCTCTCACTGTTGTGGCCTCTCCCGTTGCGGAGCACAGGCTCCGGACGCGCAGGCTCAGCGGCCATGGCTCACGGGCCCGGCCGCTCCGCGGCACGTGGGATCTTCCCGGACCGGGGCACGAACCCGTGTCCCCTGCATCGGCAGGCGGACTCTCAACCACTGCGCCACCAGGGAAGCCCTGACACATCTATTAATAAAGGAGTGAGCAGTACCCTCCTCGTGCAGATTTGGGGGTGGAAGTGGGGAAGGTCCTTTGTTCCTCTGGAGAGGAGGGGGAGCAGGGGCCACCTGTGGAATTCAGGAAAGCTGGGTTCTTACCACACTACTGCTATCAGCTGGCTGGCTGCCCTTGGGGAAATCCCTTTCCCTCTCTGGGCCTCAGTTTCCCCATCTGTAAAAAGAAGGAGCTTGAATGGATAATCCAAAGGCTATGGATCTAAAGTTTTGTTTTCTAGTCTATGATGAAAGTGTCTTAATAGTAATAGTGAAAATAATAATAGTAATAACTAAAACTTATCGAATGCCTATTACTACTGCTACTGTGAAAAATAGTTAACATTTACTGAGTACTGAATGATAATAATATTCATACTAATAATAGCTAATACTGCATACTTATTATAAGTCAGGCACCCTTTAAAGCATTTTGCATGTATTAACTCATTTGAACCTTATACCTACCCTAGGAGGCAGGTAGCATTCTTATTCCCACTTTACAGTTGGAGAAACGGAGGCCCAGAGAGAGGAAGTGACAGGCTGCAAGTCACACAGCTGGGAAGTGATGGGGCAGCAGTGTGACCTCTGGCTCCAGAATCCTTGCCCTTCACTACCAGGCTGAGCTGCCTTTCTGCCCCTGTCATCCTTCCTCCTTCAATGATAGGAGTAGATATAATACAAGGATGATAACAACAGTAATATTAGTAGTATTAAAATAATAGCACCAGGAGACTTGCCTGGTGGTCCAGTGGTTAGGATTCCTCACTTCCACTGAGAGGGGTTGGATCCCTGGTCGGGGAACTAAGATCCAGCATGCCACGTGGCATGGCCCCCCCCCCAAAAAATAGCACCAGTGATCCACTGGTTCTTAATTATGGGAGTCCTGTGCTAAACACTTCATTCCACATAAAATCCCTTCAGTGGCCTCCCATTTCCCTGGGAGGGCTCCAGGCTCTGCTGGCCTATTACACTCCCTTCAATTTCTTTGTCTGCCCCTCTCTCCTCACCCTCCAAATGGCAAACTGGCCTTCTGTTTTACCTTAGGGCCTTTACATGCTGTTCTTAGCCTAGAACACTATTCCCTTCTCAGAAACAATGATTTTCAGGGGGCTGTTGTGGAGCTATGTGGAGACCTAACGCCATAATAATTGGGGGCATTGTGGGCATTTAGGAAATGGGAGGCAGGTATATAAGTATCTTACCATGTGCAGGGCAGTCCCACCGAGGAAGAATTATCCTTTCTCCTTCATGACTCTCTAATGTCCCTCACACAGGTGAAAACTCTGCTTGTAATGATCTGAGTCTTTTGTTTCGACCTAACTCTGCTTCATGTATCAGCATAAAGTATTTTTTGCATGTTTTAAATATACATCACATCTTCCCAGAATGCAAGTACTGGACAAATTAAAGCAAGAGCAGACTCTATTCCGTACGGAACTTCACCATTTTGGAACATCTCACCACTGATGGTAACTCCCTCGTGTGATTCGAGTAGCTTGCATCCTGAGTCAGCTGGCATCTGTACCTGTCTCATTCATTGTGATTTTGTGTATAGGTGTCTGCATCAGAATTGCTTCACTCTGTCTTCTAGGGTCTCATTACTCAAAGTGTGGTCCCTGGACCATCACTGGCTCCTTAGAAATGCAGAACCTCAGGCTGCCCCTGAGACCTACTGAATTAGAATCTGTATTTTCACAAGCTCCCTGGGGATTCGTGCACCCATTCAATTTTGAGAAGTGCTAGCTTAGTGCATATGGCATGTAACAGAAGCATTTAAACACATCATTAAAAATTAATATGGGGCTTCCCTGGTGGTGCAGTGGTTAAGAATCCGCCTGCCAATGCAGGGGACACGGGTTCGAGCCCTGGTCCGGGAAGATTCCACATGCCATGGAGCAACTAAGCCCGTGCGCCACAACTACTGAGCCTGTGCTCTAGTGCCCGCGAGCCACAACTACTGAGCCCGTGTGCCACAACTACTGAAGCCTGCGTGCCTACAGCCCATGCTCTGCAACAAGAGAAGCCACCACAATGAGAAGCCCAAGGACGGCAATGAAGAGCAGCCCCCGCTCGCTGCAACTAGAGAAAGCCCGCACACAGCAACGAAGACCCAATGCAGCCAAAAAAAAAAAAAAATAAATAAATAAAATCCTAAAAAAAAATTTTAAAAAAATAATAAAAAATAAAATAACTTAAAAAAAGACCCAATGCAGCCAAAAATTAAAAAAAAAATTAATATGGTGCTGATGCATGTAAATGTAATCATTATGTTGTACACCTTACACTTATACCGTGCTGCCCGTCGATTATACCTCAATAAAAGTGGAAGAAAAAAAAGAATACCTAATGCCCAAAAAAGAAAACACAAAAAACTTACAAGAGGGTTTTTTTAAAAAAAGAAAAAAAAAAATCAAAAGGATGCCCTAGTGGCGGGTGATATATAATAAAAGAAGAATAAGAGATCAACTATACTCCAATAAAAATTAAAGAAAAAAGAAGAAGACTAAGAGGACGTTAATTAGTGAAAGAACGCATGTAAGTTGTTTGGGCTCCTAAATACAATCACCGCAGGATTTCCTAAGGAGTGTTACAAAATATTGTTATGGAGAACAGGGTGTCATTTCTGACTGGGTGAGGTGCTGGCCTGGAAGATGCGGCCCAAAGCCTTGAACGCCGCTCTTCATTCAGTTCTGAGGGCCCAGAGTGGCTTTTCAAAACCCCCAGGAATAGCATCAGGTGAAAAATGATTGACTCGATGACAGCTAAAAAGGGTCTAAATTTCCCAAGCACTTACTATGTGTCAGCTGCTCTTTCAGGCCCTTTGCATATATTACATCATTTAATTCGAGCAATGACCAAATTAGACCCCACTATCTCCATTTTACAGATTGTGAAAACTGAGGCCCAGAGACATGAGGTCCCTGCCGAAGGCCACACAGCAAGCACATGGAAGAGCTGTATAATTCTGGGGGAAAGTTCTCGTAGAGTTTCCCTGAGACGTACAAGGGCTTGATAGTTTGCTGCTGCTGGCGCCAGATGACCTGGGTTCAAGGCCACTTATTAGATGTGTTACCTTGGGCAAGTCAGCTCCAACTCTTAGCTTCCCCATCTGTGAAACGGGGCCATGACAATGAGGGGACTGTCAAGAAGCTGAAATAAGTGGCTCAGGAGGGTACCAGGTATCCAGCAGGTGCCACTTTGCCTCATCTTATCATTTCTACTATTGTCATCGCTTCCACTTACTTCCTCCTCCGGTGCCTGCGTTCCTTGTCCTCCCTGCGTGCGTCCCCGTCGTAGGCGGGCGGAGGGCCAAGCCGGTGCCGCCTCCTCCGCTCGCCGCCGTCTGGGCCCTCGCCTTCGCCGCCCCGGGCCGGCCGGCTGCCCTCACGGTGCCGGGACCTCCGATCGGCCTTGTCCTCTGGGCCCTCGTCGCCCGGCCTGCGGTGCGCCCGGTGCCTGCGGGGCTCCCCGTCGGCCCCAGTGCGCGGGGACCCGCTGCGGCTTTCCCGGCTGCACCCCTGCCGGTGGGCGTGCCTCCGGTGCGGGTCGCAGACTTTGCCCCGCTCCACCTCGCCCTCCCAGAACCCCGGCTGTTCCAGGCCGCCCTCCCGGGCGTGGTGGTCCGACTCGCGGCCGTAAGGCCCCTCCCGGCTCAGCTCGGCCTCCTGGCTGCCCGCCCAGGGCCTCCGGGTGTCCAGGCCCACGGAGCCGCAGGGGTCCCGGGCCCGGTCGTGGTAGCGGGCCTGTTTTCTCAGGAAGTCCTCGGCTCGCTGCTGCCCGAGGCGCTGGTCCACCGTGGGCTCGGCCGCCCGGCTCTTATTGGTGTTGTTGTTGCGGTTCTCCTGGGGATCGACCACCAGCGGCCGGTCCAGGTGGGTCTTCATGTCGGGCCGTAGGTGCCGGGCGTAGGAGGCTTTCCAGCGCTCGTCCGGGTCCATCTCGTTGTACAGCGCCTCCCGGCTGGCCAGCAGGTTCTGCTTCCGCATCTCGCTTGTCCGCTGCTCCCACACGGACTTGGCGGGCTTCTGGTTCTTCTGTTGTTCCTTCCTGCAACGGAAGGGCGCAGGGGTTAGGGCACTACTGGGCATTGTGGCCTGCATGGACCTCTCGGGCTAACAGGCATCTCAGCCCAGGTGGGCGTCTCGGTCCAGTGGGTATCTCCACCCTGGTGGGTGTCTTGCCCCAGGTGGGCATTTCTGCCCAGGTGGGTACCTTGGCCCAGATGGGCATCTTGACCAAAGTGGGCATCTCTGTCAAGGTGGGTATCATGGCCTGGCTGGGTATCCCTGCCTAACTAGGTGTTTCAACCTGTGTGGAAAACTCAACATGGCCGGATGTCTCGTCCTTACAGGCGTCTTGGCCCAGATGGGCGTCTCGTTCCAGTAAGGTATCCTGGCCTGGCTGGGCATTTCGGTCTAATGGGGGTCTCAGCCCAGGTGTATGTCCCCACTGACCTCTCTATTCCTCTTCAAATTTTAGCACATGGCCTCTGGGAGCTGTCCTGATGTTCAAAATATTTTAACCTCTGAGACAGCCAATCATAATGGACACTGATCTGGAGCAGGTTCTGGAAGCCCCGACATGGGCGCTTGGGAGCTTGGGACAGTGCCTGTCTATCCATTGGCGCAAAACACCAGTGGGGTCATGGCTGGGAGTGCTGGCTGGGCTGAAGCCCTGCCTGGAGCACACAGATGTTTCCAGGGGTTCTATGTGTATTGATAGTTTTATACAGACCATCAACTTCTATAGGCTTGCCTGTCTGAGCATGTACCTTCCTGGGCTCCCCTTCCACAGCCATCTCCTTGCACTCTGAGAAAGAAAGCCCCCTCCCCATTGTCCCATTATGCACCGCCCCACAGTATGCAAAATCCCAGGACTACCCAGCAAAGGTGCAATTCAGAATATCTGTGTTAACGAATCTTTAATCAAGACACCTTAACTCTTACCACCTTAACACCTCTGATCCACCAGCAAATTCTGTCCACTCTGCCTTCATGATCTGTCTAGAATTCAGCTACATCCATGACTTGTTCACTCACCACCCTGATCCAGCCCCCACTATCTCTTTTGCAGGGAACAATGCAGTCTTCTCCCCTGATAGCATCCAAAGGGTACCTGTGACCACCTGAGTCCCTATCCCTCCTCAGCTCAAGAACCCTCCATGTCTCCCACCTGGCTCAGAGCAAAATTCTAAGTCCTGCCTACAGCCCACAAGGCCCTGCATGATCTGCTCATCACCTCTCTGCCCTCACCTCCCCCCACTCGCCCCCCTCACTCACTCTACTTCAGTCACACTGGCCTCCTTCATGTTCCCTAAACACACCAGGCATGTTCCTGCCTTAGGGCCTTTGTACATGCTGATCCCATTGCCAGCGATGCTCTTCACTCAGACCCTCACAGAGCTCCTCCCTCACCTTCTTCGGGCTTTGTCACCTTCTCAGTGAGACCTTCCCTGACAACTTTACTTAAAATCGTAACTCTCACCACCCCTAGCCCTTCCTATAAACCTCAACCTCTTGTTAACGCTGTATTCCCATCAGCTAGAACAGTGCCTGGCACAGAGTACCTGCTTAATTAATTATTTCTTGAGTGAAAGTGGGTGGGAGGGCAGAAGCACCTCTTCCCAAAGCTCAACCCAGTCAGGGACTGCTCCCTGCCTCCAAATTCTTGACTGGGAGGATGCAGAGGTTGAGGACCCCAGAGAGCATAGCGGTGTTGGGGGCACTTACACAGCTATGGACATGTTGGCTGCAGACAGAGGACTCACTTCTGCCACCTCCTTGGCTTTCTGGAGGGCGAGTTTCTGGTTGGCTGCCTCTTCTTCTTCTTGTTCATCCTAAAAGTCACATGTGATCCCTGTTCACAAAACAGGAACTGGGCCTTGGGGCCTCACCTCTGACCCTATTGTTAACCAGGGGCAACATTTCAGATACTTACAAACAGGTGTGGCCTGGGTGTCAACCAAACAGAGCCGAGGCCCAGTGATTGGAAAGGATGCCCGTCAGTTAAGTATACTGCTATCCCCTTTATGTACAGGCTCTATATCTAGCTCATTATTAACCCTATTTTAACACACAGTCAGAAGAAAAGGAGAAAGACTCCCTTCCCTTCCCACAATGGAAATTTTTCTGTACCCTGTCTCAATGAGCTGGAAATTAATGCAAAGATTTTCCTCTCACTCTAGTTCCTGGGCCATTTAAGCTCTCTGAACCAAGACTTTTAAAGAACACTGACAAGCCCCCACGTGCAGAAAAATCTGGCATCCCACAGCCCATCCCATGCACTGCCAACAGCCTCCAGAAGGGGAATCAGGAGAGGAACTTATATTCTCAGCCAGTTAGGTTCAGAGAGGAGGAGGATGGGGGAAGATGTTTTAAAAATACACACAGAAAAAGACGTTTTGGGGCTTTAAATCCTTCTTCAGCCTTCATGCAGGGCCTCATTCGTAAAACAGAAAAGCCAACAAAGAAAAAGCAAAGAAAAAGCAACAAGAAAGAAAATGGCCAGAGATGAACCCGCCAATAAAAAAGGTCATGCGGTGGCAGGGCACCTCTCCCACCGTGCTGAGATGTCTGGGGCAAGAAGCAACCTTACCACCTCAGTAATGGTCAGATCAGGACACTGTCTGTCAGTGACAACACAGGGGTGGGACCCCGCTGGCCACCGTGCTCTCCCAAGACCTCCCCCCCTCCTGGCATCACACACAGCATTTCTCAGAGATGAGTCCCTGGACCACCTGCCTAAGAAACACTGCAAATGCAGATTCCCAGGTCTCCTGAAGAACCTGGGCTGGGCCCTGGAATCTACATTTTCAATAAGCTCCCAGTTGAGTCTGAAACACGCTCAAGTTTAACCAACGTTGCATGTGGTTAGAAGCACAAGTTCTGGACCCATCTGGATTCAAATCTCAGCTCTTTCACTTTCTGCTTACCTTGGACGAGTCTCTTAACTTCTCTGTGCCTCACAATCTTCATCTAAAATTTCAACTCTCCTCGACTTTCCCCACTTCGTTTTTCTCTTTAGCACTTATCACCATCTGACAAGTTTCTTTCTCATCTATCTCTCCCCCTAGAATATCAACGAGGGCAAGGATTTGTCTATTTTGTTCCCTGCCATGTCCCTGCCTCCTAGACCCCATTCACAGTAGATTCTCAGTAAAGGCTTTTCCTTTTTAATTTCAATTTTAATTGATTAGTTTATATTTGGCCACACTGTGGCTTGTGGGATCTTAGTTCCGTGACCAGGGACTGAACCCGGGGCCCTGGCAGTGGGAGTGCCGAGTCCTAACCACTGGACCACCAGGGAATTCCCAAATGCTTTTCAATGAATGACAAAATCTGTAAAAGGGGGATCAGAGAATTTGCCTGCTAGGTTTTCTGTGAGGGTTAAATGAGATAAAAACCTACTGCTACTATATATAAAATAGATAAACAATAAGGTCCTACTGTATAGCACAGGGAACTATAGTCAATATCTTGTAATAAATTATAATGGAAAAAATATGAAAAAGAATTATATATATGTATAACTGAATCACTTTGCTGTACACCAGAAACTAATACAAGATTATAAATCAACTATACGTCAATAAAAAAATTTAAAAAAACCCCAACCACGTCAGGGGCTTAGTGGGGTCCCTGCCACATATTAAATGCCTGAGAAATGCTTGTGGAATAAATGAAGGAAAGAATGAGGGTCTGGAAGACACGTCACAGGAGATGAGCTTTCTCCTTCCCCTTCTCCCACCCTCCTGAGGTATCTCCTCCCCCATGATGGCCCTTGAGGATGGGGTCTTGGAACCTGGATGAGATCATGGCTGGAACAGCCCCTGAAGCACTGACGCCAGCCAGCTCCGTGGTGGTCAGGACTGTGGCTGTGTGCTTGGGGTGGCAGAGACTTCCGTTTCCCCCAGTCGGAACTGGGCCCAGGAAAGTCTCTCTCCCTCCTGCCAAGGCTGGCAGATGGAGGGTTGGCAAAGTCTGCTAGGTTCAGTTCAGTTCCCTGAACATGGCCTGAACACCTCGTGGCACTGGGGATGGGGCTGTGAAGCTGAGGCAGGTCCCAGGCCTGGACCTCCTAGACTGAATGATTCTGCACACATTCTTTTAATGTGATGAGGCTGCTGGCGAAAGGCTTAGGTCAGACGACCGCTAGCTCCTAAGATGCCTTTGTTAAATTGCAAAAAGGTGCCCAGCTTCCTTCGTGCAGTGCACAACCTGTACAACCGTTCCCAGCTGCTCTGCGTGTGGGCTATCCCAGGGGTGTGAGCTGTGTTACTAAAAGCAATATTGCCCCCTCTGTGACTGGCTGAGGTGGACCTGAGTCCCAGGGAGTTGAAGGCTGCCCTACGGGGCATCTGGCACCAGGTTTTGTCCAGATAATACAATATCACTGACCATGGATGAAAACTGGACTTCTCCTCCATGGATGGTTCTCACCACCCATCCCCCCAATTCCCTTCTGATCTCATTTCCCGTACTCTTCTCTCTTTTCTGTTCTTTGAGGGGTCACACCTCTGCTCTTTCAGTTCCTAGATATGTGGTAAGGTCACAACCCTCCGGGCCCCAGTTTTCCCATCTGTGAAATGAGCATAGCAGTAACTCCCTATCTCTTATGCTTTCTGGTGTCTGGCATACAAGAGGGGCAATCACATTTTCCTTGGTTGTTGTTATTTTTATTTTTATCATTACCTGCTCAGCGGGGGCTCAAATGAAAGCCGGCAGGGCGTGTGGGTAGACAACTTAGGTTCTGGAACTTGCCAAGTCTGCGTTCGAATCCTAGCCTTCCCTTTACCAGCTCTGCAAAATGCGGGCTCTAGGTCCAGGTGCCTGCTCATGCCAAGTGACTTACAAAGGCTCCCTCTATCGAGCACTTCCTGTGTGTCAAGAACTGTACTGAGCCCCTGGCATGCATAGCATGATGCTCGAAACGGTAGCAGATATTATCCTCCCATCTGAGCCCAGGGATTTTGCCTTTCTGAGCCTCAGTTCCCCCTTCCGCAAAACGGAGATAACAGCAATGCCTGGAACCATGAGCACCTATAATTCTTTACTGCTACCACTCAGCAATGAAGTCCAGCCAACTCCCAAGCTCACAGGGACACACACTGAACCTCAGGACCTTGTCTGGGTTATTCTCCATCTGTCCCCTCCTTTCGGGTTTAGTGCCTGCTATCCTAGAGGCTGCCGCATTCCTTGGAAGTCCCTTGACACTGCCCACTCCTTACAAATGGGCACTCTGGTGGAGTTTGCCTTCTGTTTCCTGTAGAAACCCTGCTGCCTTAGCCCCCCTCCTTTGCTGTAGAATCCACTTTATTATGGACCGTCTATTTTGGGGGTGGGGGAGGAGGCACTTTCTCCCTGGTACAGTGCATCCAGGGCATAAGCTCTGACCCTAGCCCCTACCCCCACCTGGCACGGTCCTGATCTGCCATGAGCAGGTGGTAACTTTGCCACAGCAACATTCTCCCACCAACTCCACCTTGGTGAGCTCCTGGGCGTTGGCCAAATTATCCACTGCGATGGCCAAGAACACGTTCAGGAGGGTGTCTGCAAACGTCGGAGTCAGGGAAAGCATCGCCACTTGGACCTTGATATCTGGGACTCCTGAATTCCTCCCCTTGTGCCCCGCAATCTGCTCTCCCTGAGGCCCGGGCACGTCCCCATTTCCCCACACAGAGGATACAGTTCCCAAAGAGCGTCAGCACGATGAAGTAGATGGAGAACACCATGCCGCCCTGCACACCCCCCTGAGACTTGATGCCGTCGTACATGACCTCATTCCAGTCTTCGCCCGTCAGGATCTGAAAGGGGAGGGAGAAACACACAGCCAACCCCCTCTCAACCTTGGGCCCCTCGGAGATGCAGCTGTGGAGCCGGAACCTGCCGTGTGGGCCCCTCCTTGGCCCTTGTCTCTGGGCGGGGAGGGTCTCATCTGTTTGCAAGAGGAAAGGGCTGTTCCTGCATTGAGGGGCTCTCAGCCTGTTCTAGGAAAAAGTGACCCTGCAGGAGTCACAATCTTTCTGTAACTCCATCTTCCCTGATGTGATAAGGGGATTTTGCTATAGGCTGAGTTGTACTCCCTAAATTCATATGTTGAAGCTCTAAACGCTTGTGTGATGGTATTTGGAGATGGAAGGGAATTAGGATTAGATGAAGACATGACAGTGGGGCCCTCATGAGGGGATTAGTGCCTTTATAAGAAAAGACACCAGAGAACTTGGTCTCTCTCTCTCTCTCTCTCCCTGCCATGTGAGAGAGAAGTGAGAAGGTGGCCGTCTGCAAGCCAGGAAGAGAGTCCTTACCAGGAACCAACCCTGCATGCACCCTGATTGTGGACCTCCAGCCTCCAGAACTGTGAGAAATACATTTCTCTTGCCATATATTCACTGGTACATCTGGACTGCTGTGTCTGGGGGTGGTGATGGTGGTGGTACTGGTGACCAGAGGAAGCCTCAGGTAAAGGGACACAGGTGCTGGCAAACAGAAGTTGTGTAGATGCATATGGGAAGGGCTATGTATGTAGCATCCACACAATTGTTAAAAAATATCCAACTTCCCTCCTTTGTATTATTTCCATGAGGATAAAGTAAATGTGAAAGAACTCCCAAAACATTAATCTGTTAATGCAGGGTTTTTTAGCCTTGGTACTACTGACATTTGGGACTTCCTCCCGTCCTGTGCACTGTAGGGTGTTGACCGGCATCCTTGGCCTCTACCCATTAGATGGCAGTAACATGCCCCCACACCCCCAGCTGTGACAACCCAAAATGTTTTCAGATACTACTAGGTGACCTTGGGGGACAGACTCCCTCTTGGGCAAGAACCCTTGTGCTGAAGATATATAGATGGTGATTACTATTAATAATCATTTATGTGAGGGCTCAGAACTTTATGGCTGGCTTCCCTTTCCAAGCCCCTGTCTAGGGGTCTCATTTAGAAATTACCTCTCCCCCAGGAGAAGAGAGGAGTGAAGTCACATTTTCCATAAACTCTCTGTCCCCTAAAGAGACAGAACCCACATGGAAAGACTCTGGAAGTCCCAGCTAGGCCAGTTCCAAACCTCAGGGTATGTGCCTACATGGGTACAGAAATTGGTTTGGGGAGACCACCCAGGGTCAATCTGTTTGCCTTGGAATATGGGATCGGGGTGTCTTCCAATCTGGGGGAGGATGGTGTATTATCCATGTCTATTACTTTCTATGTTCTGATGCTTTGACATATGTGGGAGGCCTTGTTGACCCTGGAGGGAGTCAGGACGAGCTAATTCTTAGAGATAGTAACCACCTTGCCTGTGAATGTGCTTTTCAAATGCAAACCAACCAATTCAGAACCCACACTCCCAACCACCTCCACTACTGGGCTCTTACAATCAGGGCCAACCTTCTCCTGTCAGAATCAGCCCAGGGTCAGGTACCAGACAACTCAGGACAGCTCCAGGGCCTGATGAAATTATTTAAACTAGCCAATCCTAAGCCTGCTTAACGTGCCTTGCCCATTTCTTCCTGTGGAAACCACGATAAAGGCTCCTGCTCACGTTCCCCGCTCCCTCTGTCTCCTGACGAACTCTGGTGCTTCCCTGTATGTCCCTGCATTCATGGGGCTGGCTGAAGGTTGTACCTGAAATACCGTCATTATTGCTGCTGGAAAGGTGTCGAAGTTGGTAGGAGGAGTCCCTTCATCAAAATTAAACCTGCAGAGAGGACACAGACATTTCATGTTGGTCCCACCTCAGGTGTCCTGAGGGCTTGGCTCAGTACCTTGTATCCAGGGCAGTATCTCTGTCCCCTAAAAGGACACCCTGCGTGGTACCCCGGGCCCCGCCCATCTGGGTGAGTGCACTGGGCATCCAGGCCATGAGGAGGGAAGACTGTGTGATGCAGGTGGGCCTGGGTCTCTGGAGGCACTGAGCAAGGTGCCTGGGGCTGGGAGGCCCTGGGCTGGACCCCAGGGAAGCAGACTTCGGAGAATCCGCTGAGCACTCACTGTCCACCAAAGAGTTGCATTCCCAGAAGGGCAAAGACGACGATGAACAGGAAAAGGAGGAACAACAGGCTGATGATGGATTTCATGGAGTTGAGAAGAGAGACGACCAGGTTCCTGAGAGATGCCCAGTACCTGCCAACAGAGGCCAGGGTTTGGGGGGGGGGTGGGGGTCAGGTTGGGCCAGGGCGGCAGCAGCTAAGCCCACCTTCCCAACATGGTGGAGGTGACCCCACCCTGGCCCCCACCCCCATTCTCATCGGGATGCCAGGGAACCCCAAAGACTTACTTTGTGACTTTGAAAATACGCAATAACCTGAGGGCTCGTAACACACTGATTCCAAAGGATGTGCCGGGTTTTATGACGGCCCAGATGACCTCAAAGATGCTTCCGATGATGACCTAGAACAGAGGACCCGGTCTCATGTCCAGGCTCCTTGCAAACGTGCCCTGGGTCTGAACCTTGCAGGAACCCGATCCAACTCCCACCCTCAAACAGAATCAGGGTGAGGGTCTCAGACCCCTCTCATCCCTTCTCTTTTTTAACTTATTAAGAGCTGATGAGCACAAAGAATTCATGAAACACATAATTACAAAGCGAATGCCCACGAAACCACCACCTATGTCAAGAAATAAGACATGTCAGCAGCCTGAAAGCCTCCAGGGACCCCTAGACATTAGCCACCTCCTTGAATTTTATGCTAACCGTTTCCTTTAACCATTTGCATTTAAAAAATTGAGGCGGAATTCACATAACATAAAATTAACCAGAAAGGTTAACTCAAAATAGGGCACAATGCAGTGGCCTTTAGTACATTCACCATGTTGTATAACCATCACCCCCCTCTAGTTCTGAAACATTTCCAATCATCCCCCAAGAAGACCCCGGACCCATTAGCAGCCACTTCCCATCCCCCTCTTCCCAGCCCCTGGCAACCACTAATCTACTTCCTGTCACTGGAGATTTGCCTGTTCTGGACATTTCCTATAAATGGAATTATGTAATATGTGACCTTTTATTTTATGTCTGGCTTCTTTCGCTTATCATCATGTTTTCGAGGTCTCTGCCTTTTGAAAGCATTCAAGGATCCTCCGTAATCCGTATAGCTTAGTTTCACCCATCTGAACTTTCACGAGCAGAATCATGCCGTATGGACTGGTTTTGTCAGTGCCTTGCTTCCTTCCGTGCAGTATTATGTAGCTGATGGGTGTGGCTGTTTTTGCTTGCCTCTCATTGGTGCAGAGAATTTCATGATGTGGCTAGGCCACAACTTTATCCACTCTATTGCAAGGGAATATTTGGGTCGTTTGGTCTGGGACTAGCGAGGCTGCTCAGGACATTCTTGTATGTGTCTCCTGGGCATCTGTGTGAGTTTCTCTAGGGTGAATCCCTAGCAGTGGAATCGCCAGGTCAATCCTACTTTCCAAAAAGGGTCCACAAATTTCCCCTCCCACTAGCAGTGGTCGAGGAGGGCTCTAGGGGCTCTGTATCCTTGCTGAAGCTGGGATAGTGCTTTCATTCCTTTTGCATTCAGCAGAGTCTCTCATATCCAGGGGTGATCCTACTTCTCTCTTTTGGATGTCCCCAGGTGTCAGCCATTCTAAGCTAGAGCTGGAGAACTGAAATCCTTAGAAACCAGACCACTTACCCCACAATCAAAACAGTTGAAGGAAGAGTGGAAGTAAGGCCGCGTCCCAAGCCCGTACATTTTTATAAACATTTCGGACATAAAGAGTCCTAAGAAAATGAATTCTGCATAGTCTAGAAGGGAGAGGGGGGAAAACAGAGGAGGTTAGATCTGTGGAGGGGAGGTTCCAGATGGCTCTGACATTCCTGTTAATTGCAACCCTGGCTGGTGGGTTCCTGGGTGCTGACTATATATTTTTTTAAAAAGTTAATTAATGAATTAAAAAAAATTTAAATTGAAGTATAGTTGATTTATAATGTTCCAGGTGTACAGCAAAGTGATTTAGTTATATATACATATATATTCTTTTTCATATTCTTTTCCATTATGGGTTATTACAGGATATTAAATATAGTTCCCTGTGTTATACAGCAGGTCCTTGTTGTTTATTTTATGCATCTTACTACATTTTTAAAATGAATAAATGAATGAATTAACTAACTGACTAACAGCTAACTGACTAATTGGATAACTAACAAAGTGGTTCCATGATGCCAGCATGTCATAATCTAAGAATTATGACTAAACCACTTTTATATGTCTGACTTCCAAAGGAATAAGAGAAACAGAAATCATGACAGTGTCCTATTTGTCATCCTTGTGTTGGCGACTTAGTTGGAGGCCACAGGCAACTAACCTAAGGCATGGCTTTTCTCCGAACCTTGAAAACTCATTTACGTCCCTTGGAAATCCTGTCTTGCTGATGTCTGAAAGTCGTGATGCAAGACAAAGCCTTTTGTTTTTTGGTGAGAAAGCATAATGGTGCAAATACCTTGGGGAGAGGTAACTCATGGTTATTGGTTTGCTCCAGCAAAGAAATGTTTAATAGCAGTCCCTTTTCTGAGACGGCTTTCTTGGTGGGGTAGGAAGTTGAGGGGTCAGGAAGGGCATGAGTAGTCACCTACTGGAGGGGAAGGAGAGGTAAGGAGGAATTCTGAGGGGAGGAAAGCATACAGAAAGGGAAGACAGAGGACCCAAATCTCCAAGAATTCCATTTTGGTCACATAGTTAACTCTGTTTGAAGGTCAAGGGTATTTGTTATATCATTCTTTTTTTTAGTGGTGTAAGATTTTTTTCTAGTTCTTTGTTATTTTACTTTCTTTTTCTTTTTTTTTGGCTGTACCGCGCAGCTTGTGGGATCTTAGCTCCCCAATCAGGCGTTGAACCCGGGCCCTCGGCAGTGAAACCGCAGAGTCCTAACCACTGGACCACCAGGGAATTCCCTGTTATATCATTCTTTTAAGAGGTGGTTTGAACTGACGGTTAAGGTCTTTCCCACTCATTCCTGATGGAAACTTTCCCTTAGTTTTAGGACTCCAGGGAGCTCCTAGTGTCTGAGGGAAACTCTAGGGTCTCCAGGGCCCCTGAGACCAAAATGTCAGCAAGGGAAATCTGTCCATAACATCTGGTGTATTCCAAAAACCACCAGAAGAAACTCTGGGACAACTTAAGAGTTTCCAAGATACTTGTTCCCCAGTTACCATGGAAATATGATAGCTGGTGATGCACAAGGCCTGAGAGAATTACTTTTCTGTAGCACTAGGGGATCTGGAAGAACTTTCAGGGTCATCAAATCCAATTTCCACCAAGTACAGAAGAGGAATTTGAGACCCAGAGAAACAACTACACTTCATTGATTTCAAGACACATATTTTTGTTCACATTTTGACATCTCCGAAACTGGGGTGTATCTTAAAATTGGCATGTCCCAGTTTAGACGGCAGCATTGTTTTATTTCTTAGTGGCACATAAAATAAAAATAAAAGAGTGCCTTATAATTGAAGATGTGTTTGATTGATGGACAATGGTAAGAGCTTGTCCAAGGTCACATGGAGAGTTAGGGGCAGGGCAGGCATCAAGAACCCAGGTTACCTGGTAATCAGGGCAGGGATGTACCATCAGATACAGCTTGGACTCTGGGTTCAAATCCTGGCTACATCACTAACTAGCTGTGTGACTCTGGGCAAGTTGCTTAACCTCTCTGTGTTGCAGTTTTCTCAACTGGAAATTGATAATTAAAGGACGTTTACAGACACAGAGGCCCCAGGCAAGAAGTCCCAACCCCCTGTTCCTGAACCAGGACAGACAGAGCAAGGTGATTAGTGGGGAGAATATGGGAGATTAAAAATAGGCTATCAGAGGAGGTTAAGACAAAAAGTAAATAGTCCTCATTTATAAGTGACTCCAGGGGGACTAAATGCAATTACTAAGGTTGGAACTAGGTCAGGGCTCTCGGAAGGAGAACTGGCCCCTGGGGAATGTCCTGGGGTGGGGGGCGTTCAGCCAACGTGACTGGGAACAATGAGGGTTACAAGGAGACAATGACATGGACCAGGCTCCCAGGCCTCTCTAGGCTGAAGACTCAACTTCTCCAACGGTTGTCTGGGTTAATCTGAACCAGGTCAGAAGGGTAGAGAACCTACAGACCTAAGTCAGACAAGCCAGTAGATGTAGGAGGAGGGCAGCCAGCAGGAAAACAGGTTTTGGGGAGTCCTCATTCGGGACCCATAAGCCAGAGCCAAGGTATCCACTTGCCTTCCTTACTGTCCAGCCATTACTCTTGTTGATTCCTAAGACCTCTTTACTTTTTAAATCCCGCTCAGAGGTCTCCCCACCTTTCACTGCTTCTTTTCCCCCAACCTGGTCATCAGTTTTGATACTATCTCATATTAATTCCTGAAATCTGGGAATAGGCCCAGAAGGGCAAAGCCTTGGAAATCCTGGTACTCACTGAGGGAGCAAGATGTTTTCACATTTGTTAGAGAGTATCTTCTAGGAATGAATCCCAGACATAAGGAAGTCAAAAAGGACAGGAGATGAAAGGGGAAAGAAGCAGAAGGTTTGAAAGAAAAGGGAAGAAGCAGAGAGTCAGAAATGAGAATAGAAAATGGGTACAACACACAGGTCACTTTTTTTTATCTCTAATGTGCCCCCATCTCTCAACCATAAATTATTTGATTCCCAGAGATGCACCTAGAAATCACATGTATGTTTCTGTCTCTATCTGGCTGTCTTGCAGTCTCCGACTCTCTCTGTCTCTCTTCCAATGCACCCCTACGAGCCTTTCTTAGAAAGTGATCATGGAAGTCTCTGGTGGCCTAAAGTCCAGCGTCCAGCTCAGGCCCAAAGAAACAGGGTTCTGTCATGGTTGCAGCGGCAACATCAGCCCCAAGTTGAGTGGTAGACATGGCCAAATGAAGGGACAAAGTCAATGAGGACCAAAGAAGGAACACATACCATCAGAGAAAGAGAACTGGAAAAAGGGTGTGAGGAAGGCATCAGGGAGCCAGTGGGGGTGGGGCCAGGAGGTACTCACAGAGGAAGTCGGAGAGCCACTCGGGCTGGTTGTAATGAACGATAGCGACACACAGCGTGTTGAGGGCTACCAGACTGAGCACAGTCCAGTAGAAGGCCTGAGTTTTGACCATGCGGCGGATGTAGAAACGCATCCTCCTCTCCTTTTTGTGAAAAAAGGTTGAGTTCTCCAGCTTGGCACTTTTAATGCTGGCTCGGGCGAAGGGAGACCCTGCCAGGGAAAGGATGGAGAATGTCAAGGTGTTCCTGCAGAGGAAATTAGCCGATGCATGGCCCAGGCACGGATTGTGGCCAGGGAATCCATTCGCCTCCCAAGCAAGGAAGCCCCTGAGAACCATCATGACCTATGGGCTTAGCTTTCCAGAGATGGAGCTTATGAGAAGGGGATGCCCCTGAAAATAACAGTATTGGAAATAACCAATGATTGCTCAGGATGTCAACAGGGAGGCTGATGGCTCTTCATCGCTGGAGCCAACTTTCTGTATCTTCCTCTCCTGGCCATGTCTGATGACTCTGGGGAGTCATGCCACAGGGTGGGATAAGGTAGGCGCCTCTGCTCAGGACTCCCAGTGCAGAGGCAGGTAGCAGAACTGCATGGACCATACTTGGAAAGCCTTCAGGAGGAGGTGTGGATAGGATCCTAGTTTTCCATGGATATGTCACTTTAGAAATAATCACCAAAGAATGAGCCAGCTGTGCCCACTGCCTACGTATATTTTTGCTCCTAAGCATTTACAAGGTACCTACTGTGCCAGGCTCTGTCCCAGGTGTTCCAGATACACGTTAACAGAGTCCTGCACTCTTGGGACTGATACTCCAGCGGGGGAGACGGAAAGCAAGCATACTATAATCAATAGTAAATTAATAGTGTGATGGGGGACTTCCCTGGTGGTCCAGTGGCTAAGGCTCCACACTCCCAATGCAGGGGGCCCGGCTATGTTCCCTGATCAGGGAACCAGATCCCACATGCTGCAACTAGGAGTTCACATGCCACAACTAAAGATCCTGCGTGCTGCAAATAAGACCTGGCACAGCCAAATAAATAAATAAATATTAAAAAAAATAGTGTGATGGAAGGTGAAAAGTGCTTTGGAAAAAAGAGAAAGTAGAGCAAAATAAGGGGACTGGGACCCCCAGGAGGGACCACTGGGCAGGTGGCAGTACTAAATCAAGTGGTTAAGGTGAAGGAGTTGGCCTGAGTTACCTTAGTATCTTAGGTACCTTACGCAGAGGAGATAGCAAGTGCAAAGGCCCTGAGGCAGGAATGTGCCTGCCTGACATACTGTGGGAGCATCATAAAGAGAACAGTGTGGCTGGCGTGGAGTGGTTCAGGTGGGAAAAGGGAAGAGGTGAGGGCAGGGAGGAGACTGGGCAGGTTGTGAAGGGCCTTGGGGGCTGTGGGGAGAACTTGGGCTTTTGTTTTGAGTGAGGTGGGAGCCATGGAGGGTTTGAGCAGAGGAGGGATGTGAGCTGACTGGGGTTCACAGGTGCCCCCTGGCTGCTGTGGGGGGCAAAGACTGTGGAAGGCAAGGGCAGGAGCAGGGAGGAGGTGACGGCTCTAGTCCAGGCAAATGATAATGGGGCTACCATTCCATAGTGGCTGAGAAGGAAGAAGAGTGGGCAGATTTGGGATGTATTGTTTAAGGTAGATTTTGACATTTGCTGATGGACCAAGTGTGGGTGGAAGAGAGAGGGAGAAGCCAAGGTTTTTGGCCTGAGCCCCGGGAGGGATAGGAGGGAGGTTCAGAGCTCAGTTTTGGATAGATTGATTTTACCTTCTAAAATACCTCCTCTTGTGGGACTTCCCTGGTGGCGCAGTGGAAAAGAATCCGCCTGCCAATGCAGGGGACACAGGTTCGAGCCCTGGTCTGGGAAGATCCCACATGCCGTGGAGCAACTAAGCCCGTGCGCCACAATTACTGAAGCCCGTGTGCCTAGAGCCCGTGCTCCGCAACAAGAGAAGCCACCGCGATGAGAAGCCCGCACACCACAACGAAGAGCAGCCCCTGCTCGCTGCAACTAGAGAAAGCCTGCGCGCAGCAACGAAGACCCAATGCAGCCAAAAATAAATTAAAAAAAAAAATCAAAACTTCCTCTTGAAAATCTTCCATTTCATTCATTTGTGTATTGTTCTTCATTGGTTCATTCATTCTTTCATTTATTCATTAGTGTGCTCATTCGTTCATTTATTTGTGCATTCATTCATTTGTTCACTCATTGGTATGTCATTCATTCATTCATTCATTCATCATTTGTCCATTCATTAGTGCATCCATTAATTCACCAATTTGTTGCTTCATTCATCATTTATTCACACATTCATTCATCCATCCACCCATCCATTATTCATTTGTTCATCCATCCACCCATCCATTCATTCATTTGTTCATTTATACGTTCATCCATCAACCACTTCATCAACCTCATCACACCAGCCAGGCATGGGACACGTAAAACATCTCTCAGGATGCCACTTCCTATTAGCAGAATTCTAAACAGAGGCTGGGAGTTGGCACCCCAGGGGCCATACTGGTTCATCCCGGGTTTGTGAAATTTAAAATTACTGGTCTACATTTAAAAACTGGGAGATTTTCCATAAAAATATGGATTTCAGCTTCTCATGAATGAAAATAACAGCTGACATGTTTTGAACATTTAGAAGGCACTGCGGGGGATGCATGTTACACAGTAAGCTCCTCATCACAACCTTAGGAAGTAGGGACCGTCATTAACACCATTTTACACCCTGAGCAAACAGAGACTGAGGGGAGTCCAGTAACTGGCTAAGAAGTGTCGAGTTAGTTCAGAGCCTGTGCTCTCGGCCACCATGCTGCACTCACTCCTGGAACATGTGGCCGTGAGGAAGGGACCACATTCCTGCCCAGCAGCAGTTGGCCGGGTCCAGTGGCTGGATCCTCCCCTCATGTCCATCACCTGCCTGACCCCATGGGCACTGGGAACCCTAGGGTGGCTCTTCACACCCCTTCCCAGTTGGGACATTTCTGGTCCTTATGGCTCCCAAAGATGTGCCCAGACCCACAGGCATCCACAAGCCTTGGCAATCACACCAGGCAGGAGGCCCCTTACCCCAGCTCCTGCTGGAGCCACATGGAAACCCGGCTCCATCACCAACAGGCAAGTGACCTTGGGCAGATGACCTCGGACAAGTCACCTTGCATCCTGGGACTCCAGTGCCTTCCACCTCACAGGGCCGTTGGGAGAAATCAATGAGTTAATATCCCCTAGCATGACGCTGACACATCATGCTTATTGGTAAGATTAAAATCTCTTACTACAACCCTAAGAGCTGAAATCAAGACCCGTTCACATACCAATGCCTGGAGGAAGTCTTTCCTGATCACAGGGCCTGGAGACACATCCCACAATAGGCATCCCACTCATCAGGAATGGAGAGGAAAGTGAATATTAACTAAACACCTATTGCATGCCAGGCCGTGTGCCAGCTCTGTACTGTCTTCTCTATTTATTGCATTTCATACTTGCTCTGACCCATGCTCCCTTTTTCTATACACTCTTGTCTATACTTTTCCTCTGTGGTCTGGAACTGTAATTGCAGGCAATCCTTAGATTTAAAAAATAATTTTAATAAGCTATTTTATGAAACCCCATATATCTAAGATATCAATTTCAATGTGGAATCGATATAGAAATATATTAAAGAGATATTTTACACTCTTTTTTTTTTTTGTACTATGTATTCCAAATCTAATGTGTTAGCATGAAGCACATTTCAGTTCAGATCAGCTACATTCAAGGAGTCAAGAGCCAGAGGCGACCAGTCCTAGTCAGGAATGTTCCACGGTGAGGACAGCAGTATGGCACCACCAAGGCTGAATCTTGGGATTTGGGGCAATTTATAGGCTCTTCAATTTCTCTGTTTAAATTGAAATAGGTGCTTCCCAAATTGTGGGTTGAACTGTCCTTCAAAGAGATGTGTGGAAGTCCCTAACCCCTGGTACCCGTGAATATGACTTTAGTTGGAAATAGGGTCTTTGGAGATGACATCAAGTTAAGATGAGGTCAGACTCGATTAGAGTGAGCCCTAGATCCAATGACTGGTATCCTTATAAGAGGAGAAGAGACACGGAGACACACAGGAAAAGACCATGTGACGACAGAGGCAGAAATTGGAGTGAGGCAAGTAAAAGCCAAAGAGAGTCCAGGACTGCCGACAACACCAGAAGCGAAGAGAAAAGCGTGGGGGCAGATTCTCCCCTAAAGTCTTCAGAGGCAGCATGGCCCTGCCAACATCTTGATCTCCGTTTGGACTTCTGGCCTCCAGAGCTGTGAGAGAATACACTTCTGTTGTTTTAAGCCACCCAGTTCGTGGTACTCTGTGACAGCAGCCCTAGCAAACGAATACAGCCCACACTGAGCTTATACCCTTAAAACCATCTAAATGGAATCTGATTTTCCTAAAGAACCTGTGTTGTGATGGCAGATTCCATCCATGGCTCAGTTTTTCCTAACCATGACTCAAGGTCCATATTTCAACAGTCAGTTGATCAACTCTACACGAGACCGTTTTGTAATGTGTTTATCAAATGAGCTGACAGCACAGTAGAATCATCAGTTACATAAAGCTGCATTTACTAGGGTACAACATGAGGGCAAATGTTACACAGTTCCTGCCTGACTTTGAAACACATTATTATTATTATTTTACGTAAATAAATAAAGGTAAAGGCATTTCCTTGTCAGAACCCTGGAATTTCAGAGGTCTCTTTCAGGATTGTTTAGGAAGCCCCTGCTAGCACAGGGGCCCCTTCCTGTGGGTTTTTGATCTATCAGGCAAGGGAGCTGGCTTTAGCTGGGTTTGCCTGGAGCAAACCTGTCCTGGGAGAACAAGCCACTGGCCTGTGTCTTGGATCCATCTACAAAGTTGAAAGTCACCTTCTTTCTTAACAGAGGTGCTATGGGACAGCGTTGGCACTTATTCAGTGTGACAGCTTTCAACTTCGGTTTATCATCTTCCTTTTATCACACATTTATCAAATGTCAGCCTTGAATCTGGGTTCTCCAAGTAGCAAGTTTTCTTATGTCAGCCGCAAATTCGAGCCCCAGGGTCTCCCACAGACAAACCCTCTGTGAATCTATCATGGCTTCCTGGATCATCCCCACTCCCCCCGGCATTAGGAGCTGAACCGTGTCCCACAAATTCATATGTTGAAGTTCTAACCAACCCCCACCCTGCCCCCAGGATCTCAGAATGTGACTGTATTTGGAGAGAGGGCCTTTCAAGAGGTAATTAAATTAAAACGAGATCATTAAGGTGGGCCTTAATCCTCTATGACTGGCGTCCTTATAAGAAGAGGAGATTAGGACACAGACACACATGGAGGAAAGACCACACACATGGAGGAAAGACCACGTGAAGATACAGAGGAAAACAACCATCTATGAACCAAGGAGAAAGGCCACACCAGAAACCAACCCTGCCAACACCTTGATCTTGGACTTCCAGCCTCCAGGACTATGAGAAAGTAAGTTTCTGTTTTGAAAAAAGAAGTCACCCAGTCTGTGCTATTTTATTATGGTGACCCCAGTGAACTAATAACACTCTCCCCATCGCACGTGAAGCCCAGTTAAAAAACACCTCCTTCACGAAGCTTTCTTTGCTTTTCCACCAGACAAATTCCTTCCTGCCTTGTATAGCTATGAGACTCCTTATAATTAGTCTCTGTTGCTTTTAAGTAACTTTAAACTTACCTAATTACTTTTCTGATTTCAAAAGTAATGCCTGTCACTAATCCATCCATTCCAGGAACAATGTCATGGAGAAAGTGAAAATCCTTTGCAATCCCTCCAGTTTCCACATCTTTAAGTACCTCTCACACTTCTTAATTTTGTTTTAAAAACGGGACCACACATTTTACATTTTGTTGTACAACTTGCTTTTTTTCACCAAAAAATATATTTCAGACATCTTTCCATGCCACAGCAACTCCATTCTTTTTCCTGGCAGCAGAGTATTCAATTGTATAAAAATACTATAATTTCTTTAACCATCTCCCTATTTGGGGGCACACAGGTTGTTTCTGGTTTTTACTTTTTTGAATGCCAGAAACAGTGCTGCTGAGAAGAGGTTGGTACATAGATCTTTTGCATATGTGAAGAAATGTTTTGAAGCAGAAATTCTAGGTCAAAGAATACAAACATCAATAATTAAATAATGCCAAACCATACATCACAAACACTGCAACCTACATTCCTGACAATGGCATATGGCTATGCCCACTTCTCCTCATCGTTGCCAACACTGGGTGGTATCACTTTTTCATCTTTTTTAGAAGGACTGATGAAAAATAATATCTCCCTGTTAATTAAGAACAGGTACCCAATCTTATCCATAGAGGAGAGCTTGGGTACCCTATTTTTTTTCAGTGCCTGACATTTAATAAATGTGGTATAGACAAAAAATATTTGCCTATCAAAATATAACAAAACAGATTAGAAGAATGGAAGCAACCTAAAGGGGAAAAGATGTTGGACAGATGTAATGGATCAAATTCACAGAGCATTGATGGGGCATGCCAATGCCTGAATTTGCTGGAAGGAGAGAAACAGATGTATCCACAAGTGGAAATAGGACTTGTTCATCATTACGAGGAAAAGAGTGTGTGGGCTAGAAATTAAAAATGCAAATGAAAACAAGCTTTAAGGTATCATTACAAACCGACTTATCTGGGAAAGGAAATTAAACGGGTAATAGGCAATGGCCGGTGTGGGAGAATCCGTGAGTGTCTGAATACTTGGCAGGTTTATAAATGGGTTCAGTGTTTTTGAAACTCAGAATGGCTCTGTGAATCATGAGTTGAAAACCTGTTAACATCTTCGATCCTACAATTATCCCCAAGGAAATCCACCCAAAGGGTGGGGGGAGTCATTGCACGTAAATGTTCCCAGCAGTGCTCCTCGTAAGGGCAAAAATTGGAAACAACTCAGACACCATATAATAAAGCCACGCTGAGCAAACCATAGTATAGCCACCCTCTGGAGTGTGGGACAGTGACGGAAATCATTTTGAAACTCAGCAGTAAGCTTATAAGCTAGGGGTGAATGAAAAAAGCAGAGTATGAAGTAGTTGGTTCCTGGGGATTAGAAACACGCGTATATTTTTATTTTTTGGCTGTGCCTCAAGGCTTGTGGGATCTTAGTTCCCCGACCGGAGATCGAACCCGTGCACCCTGCAGTGGAAGCGCCGAGTCCTAACCACTGCACCGCCAGGGAAGTCCCAGAAACAGGTGTATATTTTGAATTCCCTCCTCCCTCCCTCCTTCTCTCATCCTTGCCTCTATGCTCCATATACCCCATCAGCCTTAATGCCTTCTCCCCTCAGAGTCTTGTCTTATTTCCTCTGCCTGGAAGCTCCCCCACCCACTCTTCATAACTGGAATTTTTATTTTATTTTATTTTTGCTGTACTCATGCAGCTCTCGGGATCTTCGTTCCTGCACCAAGGATTGAACCCATACCCTGGGCAGTGAAAGCGCAGAGTCCTAACCACTGGACTGCCAGGGAATTCCCTTCATAATCGGAATTTTAAAAAACCCATTTCAAAAGATAGTAGAGTCTCCTTGGGAAAGATCGAAAGCAACACAGTCTCAAACAAGAGGGGTGACAAGGAAAGAAGTCAATGTCCTCTCCCACCTCAAACGCTGCCCTTGGAGATAACCAACAGCAACAGCCTGAGCACAGCCTTCTCTCTGCTGTCACTGCCATGGTGAACTCCTACCTGCCCTTCAGTTCTCATTGTCAGGGTCACCTCCTCTGAGAAGCCCTCCCTGACCACACTCCACTCTTCCAGAGCAGGCTGAGCGCGGGGCATCTCCTCTGAAGTGCTGTTATCATTACAGGTTTATTTGTGTAATGACCTGTTTAATATCTATTTTCTGCCCTGGATGCAAGATCCACATGGGTGGGGATTTGGTCTCTGTCTTGTTCACAACTGGGCACCTAATAAATGTAGCCCCTCAATGAGAACTAATGAACAATAATAATATTATTCATAAATAATTAATGAATAATAATATTAGCCAATATCATGGGGACCTTGTTCTCTGCCACATGTTGTTCTAAATGCTCCATGTGGATGATTATTATTCTTCTTTTGGCCGCGCCACGCGGCATGTGGGATCTTAGTTCCCCGACCGGGGAGGGAACCTGTGCTCCCTGCAGTGGAAGCGCGGAGTCTTAACCACTGGACTGTCAGGGGGAGTCCCTATATGTAGATTACTTAGTTTTATTTCTCCTCCCAATAATATGCAAAGACATGCTCTGTTGTTATTCTCATAATCATGTCATCTGCCCCCGGACACAGGTGGGAAGAAGCAGAATCAAGACCCAGATCTAGGCAGCCCGGTGCCCCAAGCTCTCACACTCCATCTCGAGGGCGATCAGTAATAAACGACTGCCAGGCGGCAGCAGGAGGACTTACCCACGGAGGCAATATCGGCCAGCTGGTCCTCAGCTTCCTCGGGGTTGAGCAGGTCTGTCTTGCTTTTCTTTATGGTGGCTCTCCGCAGAGCTCCAACAATGGAAACATGGCAAGAGAAAAAGACGTTACCCTTTTTGCCACAAAAATGACATCGACTGAGTGTGTCCTTGGGTGCTGGGCTCTACCAGGGACTTTCTATGTGTGGTTGGACCTTACCCGCGTGGTGGTCTGGTTTGGTGGAAAGTAAGAGCATGCGCATTTCACAGATGTGGAGACAGAGGCTTAGGGAGGGTACGTGACTTTGCCCAAGGGGTAAAGATGAGAACCACGTCCCGTTCAGTCTGACTCGAAGTCTGGGCTCTCAGCTATCATTTTCCCTCTAGGAGCCCTGGGATTGGATATGTAGTGACTCCTATGAAAACAGCCCACCCCTTAACCTTTAGCACACTTGCTAGGTGGGCTGGGACTGTGGAAGCCCTTCCTCAGTATTTAGGTTCTCCACCCCCAAGAGCTCGCCAGGGGACAGTGAGTACAGGCATATACTTCCAATAAAGTGATTTAGACACCCCCAAGGGTAATCTCTTTCCCTCCCCACAAAATCCATTTTCTAACCTACTGGGATAGGGCCCCAGCTCCTTTCCTTCCTTTTCACTCCTGGTCTCTTCAATCCAAAGTCATTGCTCTGTCTAGACAGCTTTCTAACATGTGAGACAACTGTCCTTAATAGTAAGCTGGATTCTTGGTGAAATTATTATTATTATTTTTTTGCAGTACGCGGGCCTATCACTGTTGTGGCCTCTCCCGTTGCGGAGCACAGGCTCCGGACGCGCAGGCTCAGCGGCCATGGCTCACGGGCCCAGCCGCTCCGCGGCATGTGGGATCTTCCCGGACCGGGGCACGAACCCGTGTCCCCTGCATTGGCAGGCGGACTCTCAACCACTGCGCCACCAGGGAAGCCCTGAAATTATTATTATTATTTTTTTAATTTAATTCATTTTATTTTTGGCTGTGCTGTGTGGCTTGCGGGATCCTAGTTCCCCAACCACGGGCCACTGCAGTGAAAGCGCCAAGTCCTAACCACTGGACTGCCAGGGAATTCCCATTGGTGAAATTATTATTATTTATTTTACTTAGTGAACACAAGTGGGGCTGACCCCGAGCCAGACGCTGTCCTATGCATTCTATTTGCAATAATTAATATAATTCTCATGAACAATCAACTAAGGTAGGTATGATTATTATCATGCCCATTTGACAGATGGGGAAAATGGAGGCACAAAGCAGAAGTAGCTGGGCACATGGTCAAAGCAGAAGTAGCTGGGCACATGGTCAAAGCAGAAAGGGCAGGCAAGAAAGGGAAACCCCATGTTAAGGTCCTGAAATTCCTCGAGGAAGCGGATTCCCACCATTCCCGTTATCTTCCTGAGCCTGACCTGGTCTTGTGCTTGTTCTTGGCATACCTGGGCCCTGAACATCCATTCCCTGGAAGCCCCTCAGAATGGAGTAGCCTGTCCCCCCAGCCTCGGCTCCTCCTGTGTCCCCTGGGACCCACCCCCACCCCTGGAGCCAGGTTCAGAGCAGTTACCATCAAAGGGATGCCTCTGCTCCCCGTCGGTCTCATCCTCGGCGAGGATCACCTCTTCTGAAGAGGAAGAGCACATAGTTAAGCTCCAGCGTCTGGAGGACTCTCCTGGGGATGGGTTCCCTTGGACCAGGAAGGAGAAGGGTCCTCCTGGCCACTCTACTCTCCCCTTGCTGAGTGACAACTCAATCAGCCAGAAATATGCTGCTCACTTGCTTCTGACTCCCAGCCCCACTTCAACGATGGTCCTAAAGCCAACATCATCCCTACCTCCTTCAAAATAAAAACCAACCTCCTTACCATAGCCTATAAGATCTTGCCTGATTTGGCCCCCGTCATCTCTCTGTCCTCCTTTTCTCCCACTCTCCACCTCACGCTGCTCCAGCCACACACAGCTTCCCTGCTATGACTCAACTCTACTCCTACCCCTGGGCCTTTGCACTTGCTGTTCCCTCTGCCTGGAAAGCTCTTCCCCTAGACATCCACATGGCTTCCCTTTTCACTTCCTTCAGGTCTCGGCTCAGAGGTCACCTCCTCAGAGAGACCCCCTCTGATCACCCTTCCTTCTCTGACTGTTTTCTGCCTCCTACTCCGTTTTATTTTTCCTCTCAGCATTTGGCAACATCCAACATTATATGTATTTGGTTATTTTCTCCTCTCTCACTAGACTATCAGAGTCCTGCAGGCAGAGACCAAATCTCAGGGCCTAGAGCAGTGCCTGGCACACAGCAGGTGTCCCATAAGTGTTTAACTAGCTGAACAAATAAACATGGACCTACTGTATGGGAGGCACTGCTCTTCTTAGGTGACTTAGCTTGGATTACCTTAGAGAGTCTTCAAACAGCCTTATGAGGTAGGTACTATCATTACCTCTGTTTAACAGGCAGGGAAACTGAGGCACAGGGAGGTGAGCTGCATTGCTAGGAGGTGGCAGAGTTGGGATCTAACCCAATGTCTGATTTTAAAGCTCTTAAGTGTCATGTATGTCATATCCTGGCTTCATCCCGCTGGATTCTTGTTGCTAAAAACTGGAACCAGCAGTCCAGGTCCTCTTTCTCCTCCCATCATGACCCTTCCCTCATCCATCTCCAAACTGCACGCATGACTCTCTGTGTGCTCCGTGGCCTGGGATTTCAATTCCTGAGCCCCAGGATGAAAGGGCCTCACCTGCTTTCGAGATCCACTCCATGTACCCATTGAGTTCTCGTTCAATCTGCTGCTGTCGCCTCAGCTTCAAAAAAGCCCGCCGGTTCTCTACCCGCTCCCTTTCCTTGGCAAACTCCCTGAAGAAGCACAGAAGAGTCAGGTCTGGCCGTTTTAGAAATATTAGGGAGTCTCTGTGTGTGTATGTTTGGGGATTCAGAATCTCTGGAGGGCAGTGCCTTTCAACAAGAGGAATCAGGTCTTCTGACAGAAGATCAGAATATTACAGGAGTGGGTATTTCTGCCAGCTTCGCATATTTCCCAACAACTGCACCCAGTTAGAGAAAAACAAAACAAAACCGTAAACCATGCCATGCCAACCACTGCTGGCTGCATACCCCATTCCCATTCTCTGTACTCCTGGCTAAAGAATAGTTGCATCCCTCTCTTAAATTACGTTAATGACACATGAGCTGAAGATTTCTGCAGCAGCCTCACTTCTGTGATATAGGACTTTTCCAGTTTCCCTTCTTCCTCTTCCTGTTTGGAATGTGAGATGGCTATCTTGTGAGCATGAAGCAGCTATCCTGAGACCATGAAGCATCCATGAGACTGGAAGCCTCCAAAAGGATGTCAGAGTGGAAAGCTAGAAGACACTGGGGTCCATCATGGCACCATGGAGCCACCAAACCAGTCCCCAGACTTCTTGTAGTGAGAAAAATGAAACTCACTTACGGTTAAGCCAGAAAAACAATCTTGGGGGTAGGGGACAATGCATGTCATGAAAATGCATGGTTGATTGTATGCTACGATTTTATATTTGGAAAATAGGGGAGGGGGGAAACCCAACCTATTGTTTCTTTAACAAAATGTAAATTATAGAAATTAAAGCTCTATAGACTTTTCTTGTGTTTTGGGTTGTGGGCCTGAAAATTTTGAGAAAACCTTCCAAGTGAGAGGTCTAAATTACAAAGAGGCTTCCCGCCCCCTGGGCGGAGGTAGCTCAGTGCCAGCAGCACAGCTTGGTGAGTGAAGGCTGGGCTGGATTTCACCTCCCATGAGTCCCTTCACTGGGTGCCTTCAGCAGTGCACAACTTACGCACCTGTACATGGCTTGCTGATAACTGTCTAATAACCCAAAGCAATAGAAGAGGCCTATTCTCTGCCTGGAGAATGATGGCCTCTTCCTGGGAAAAAGATGGTGAGGGGGAGTGGGATGGGGGGAGTAGCAGAGACTTACCCAGACAGCACACCCAGCACGAGGTTCAGCATAAAAAAGGAGCCGATGATGATGAGGGGGATGAAGTACAACCAGTTCCAAGTGTTCCCTGAGGCATCGTTGCTCTATGGGGGGGGGGGTGAGGAAGGAAAGCAGGTGAGCACTGAGTGGGACTCAGGTATGACCTGACAGGTGAAGGAAGGGGGAACTCTTGTTCTCCTGGGACTCTGTCCTCAAATGTCCTTGCCTGTGGAGTCCTAGAGCTCTGGTAGCCCAGAGAGGGAGAGAGAGCACAGGATCAACCAGTGGGGGAGACTTCAGAGGTACCACTAGAAGGACAAAGCCCCCTCCTAATCATGTAGTCCTCACAGGACCAGAAACCAGCATGAAACTCAGGAGGACTCCACAGATCAAACTCCAGGAGGAGAAGGTAAAAAAGCTCATTGAAATGTAGAAATGAACCCCCAGTTCCCTCCCTTCTCCCCCAAACAGTCATGATGGCAGGGTCTGATAATCAGGTTAAATCACCAAGCCAGACGGCAGGGCCGTGAACCTTTTCCTTAAGTGTCTCCCTCCTCTATTGCCTGCAGCCTCAATGTCAACCACAGAAAAATTCCCAGAAATGCCCAGATCAATTTTCAAGGGGAAGAAGTCCACAAATAGAACATTCTTCTCTGGGAGAACAGAACACTGTGCCAATAAGTGAGAGGAGGGGAAGAAAATCAAGAATAGAGAAAGAAAGAAAGAAAAAAAACCCCCAGCACTTAAAGAGTACTTATTTGTGCTGGACACTCCTCTAAGCATATTACCTACATTGGCTTATTTACTTGTTTAATTCCCATGATGTCCCTATGTTATTGTCATGCACTGAGGAAACAGGCCCAGAAAGACAAAATTGCCAGCATGAGGTCACAGAGCTAGACAGTGGTGGACATGGGATTTGAACCAGGGGGCCAGGACCCAGAGCCTGTGGACTTAATCTCTGTGCTGGGGAAGGCTTCTGGTGGTCCATCAGCTCTATGGCATCTGCAGAATGTGTGTGTGTGTGTGTGGGCGGGGGCAGATGTGGCTTTAAAAGCTCACCTTTAAAAGCACTTTCAGTGCTACTGCTGCCCTGCAGAAAGGCTAAAATGAGAACGACTGACACTGGTGCTGTGAATCTGTGGAGGAACTGGAACTGTCTCATGCTGCCAATGGGAGGGTAACATGGTGTATGAGTTTCTTGTGGCTGCTGTAATAAAGAACCACCAAGTGGGTGGCTTAAAACAACAGAAATTTATTGGTTCGCAGTTCTGGAGGCTAGAAATCCAAGATCAGGGTAGCAGCAGTGTTGGTTCCTTCCGGAGGCTCTGAGGGAGCATATGCCTCTCCCCTGGTATCTGGGGGTTTGCTGACAATCTTTGGTGGTTCTTTGGCTTGTAGATGCATCACCCTGATTTCTGCCTTCATCAACACATGACTTTCTTCCTGAGTGCATGTCTTTCTCTGTGTCCAAATTTCCCCTTTCTATAGGGACACCAGTCATATTGGATTAGGGCCCATCCTAATGACCTTATCTTAACTAATTACTCCTGCAATGATCCCATTTCCAAATAAAGTCACATTCTGAGGTACTAGGAGTTAGGGCTTCAACATGTGCATTTTGGAAGGGACACAATTCAATCCATAATACATGGTACAACCACTTTGAAAAATGGGTTGGGAATTTCTACTAAAATTAAATCATGCACCTTCACTATGTCATGAACATTACATTCCGGGGATGTTATCCAACAGAAATGTGAACCTGTGTATGCCAAAGACATATGCAAGAATGTTCATAGTGGTGATCTTCATAACAGTTCCAAACTGGAAACAAACTGAACCCTTCTCAACAGGAGGGAAGATAAATGGAATGTTGTGCAATGAACGACTGCCATCCACCACATGAAACTTTACAGACTTGGCATCAAGCAAAAGAAGCCAGACAGAAAAGAGCATATATGTAAGATTCCATTCATGCAAAATACAAAAAACAGGCAAATGAGTTGATGATGTTTCAGGTCCAGATGGAGTATCCTTTGGGGAGGGTAGTGACTCTGGAGGGAACATGAGGGGGACCTTCTGGGGCTGAGAAGGTTCTGTTTCCTGATCGATCTGGGTGCTGGTTACACATGTGTGTTCAGTTTGTAAAAATTCATCAGATGTGATCTGTGAAGTGTCCTATATGTGTATTTTACTTGAACCAAGAAAAAGTTTTTTGTTTTTTTTTTTAAAGAAAGTCAACTTTACCTTAAAAAGCAAGGAAATTCTGACACATGCTACAACATGGATGAACCTTGAGGACATTATGCTAAATGAAATAAGCCAGACACAAAAGGACGAAAACTGTATGATTCCACTTATATGAGGTTCCCAGAGTTGTCAAGTTCACAGAGACAGAAAGTAGAATGGTGGGCAGGGGCTGGGGGAGGGGGACGGAGGGTTAGTGTTTAACGGGGACAGAGTTACAGTTTTGCAAGATGAAAAAGTTCTGGAGATGGATGGTGGTGACAGCTGCACAACAAAGTGAATGCACTTAATGCCAATGAACTGGACAGCTAAAAATGGTTTAGATGGTAAATGTTAGGTTATGTTTATTTTACCACAATAATTAAAAAAAAAGAAAACAAACCAACCCAAAAAGCCAACTTCCATGATGGACACAGACAGGTTCAGGGGACAATGAATATGCCAGTCCCCTGCTCACACCCTTGTTCTAACAGAGTTCCAATGCTTTGCTTCTTGGAGGTTCTGGAAGAAAGAAAAGGGTCAGCAGAACAGGGGTGGACAGAAGGCAGGACCGGCTTTGTGCGTTCCCCTCTGATGCTGCTGCTGTGGCTGAGACCTTTTCGCTACCATTTCTTAGGGCTAACTATAGCCCAGGGAAAGCCTGCACCGGCCAACAGAAGAAAAAAGTCTGGCTATCTCAGGAAGCAGGTTTGGGATGGAGACGGAGCAGTGGGTGGGTGGGGGAAGAGGGGCAGGACTGAACGGGGAGAAATGGCTGAGGCCCTTGGTACCAAGGCAGCCCCTCCACCCCAGGATCTGCCCACACCCCAGCTCCCTGATATGCTTAGAACCACCTGGCCCCATGATGCTGCCCGGCATAAAAGACACTCACAGTGCCAGGTCCTCAGCCTACTTGAGCTCATTTAATCCTCTCACAAAAGGTGGTATGTGATCCTCCCCATCTTCCCGAGTGAGGAAACTGAGGCACATAGAGGTAAAGTTCCCATGCCCAAGGTCCCTGTCGTGGGCTGCATTGTACCCCCCACTAAAAGATATGTTGAGGGACTTCGCTGGAGGTCCAGTGGTTAAGACTCCATGCTCTCAATGCAGGGGGCACAGATTCAATCCCTGGTCAGGGAACTATGATCCCACATGCTGCATGGCACGCCCCACCCCCCCAAAAAAGATAGGTTGAAATCCTAACCTCCAGTACCTTTCAATGTGACCCTATTTGGAAACAGGGTCTTTGCAGCTGCCATTAAGTTAAGAAGAAGTCACAATCGTGGGCCCTAGTCCACTATGACTGGTGTCCTTTTAAGAAGAAGAAGTAACAGGTGAAGACAGGGACACACAGGGGAGAGGACAGCCATGTGACAATGGAGGCAGAGATTGGAGGGACACGGCTGCAAGTCAAGGAGTGCTGAGGGCTGACAGTCACCACCAGAAGTCAGGAAGAGGCAACAAAGAATTCTACCCAGAGTCTCAGAGGGAGTATAACCCTGCTGACACCTTGATTTTGGACTCTGACCTCTAGAACTGTGAGAGAATACATTTTTGTCGTTTTAAGCCATCCAGTTGTGGTACTTGGTGATGTCAGCCACAGACAAAGAACACAGTAACTGAGCTACTAAATGGCAGAGGTGGCACCTCCTGACCCCATCACTTTCAGGCCCTGCTCTCCTGTCATTCTCCCCCTGGATCACTCCAGCCACATGGCCTTCCTATAGCTCCTCAAACGCACGAAGCACAGTCCCACCTCAGGGCCTTTGCATCTATTGCTTCCTCTGCCTGGAATGCTCTTCCCCCAATTTCCTACATGGCTCCCTCACCTCCTTCAGATCTCTGCTCAAAGGCCACTTTCTCGGGCAGGGTTTCCCTGATGGCCTTTTACAGTTGCACCTTCATTTCTAATCTCATTTCCTGCTCTATTTTTCCCTTAGTGCATCTCCTCCTCTATACTTATTTCTCCTGCTCATTGTTTGTCTCCCCACAGTCAATTCCATATGGAGCAGAGACATTGTGCTTTTTTCCCACTGCTATATTCCCTATCACAATGCCAGGCATGCATGCAGTGTCCAATAAATGTTTGTTGAATGACTGAATGAGAGGTGGCTCCCCACACAGCCCACATCCTCCACCCCAAGCTGTGCTCCCTTCTCCCTCCTCTCTCCTCCCTTCTCCCTCCTCTCTCCTCCCTTCTCCCTCCTCTCTCCTTCTTCCTCCCTTGTCTTGATTTTCCCTCCCTGGGGATTGGGGTTCTGTTGCCTGATTTTAGAGATGCTTGTTCTCTTTCCAATCTAGCCCAAATGACTCAGTTCCATGCTGTGGATCCAACAACTCACAGAGAAGAAGCTGGCAGAGGGTTGGGTGCAGTTTTTGATCAGTAGGTGGGCTTCCTGGGGTTTGCTCAGGAGAAAAATGAGAAATATATTTCCCAAGCCGAAAGACTGGAGCTTCCTTGGCCGTCCTGTGATAGCACAGAATGTGGGGGACATCAACCTCCCATCCCGGGTCTTACATCCTTTGGCAGTTCAGGTTAAGCGTGGGTGTGCTCATGAGTCTGGATGTGGGGAGGAGGGAAATTGCTTGCTTGTCAAAGTCATTAACACCAGAAAGATACACTTGCAAGATCGCCTTGTCTTTCTTCCCAAGGCTCAAAGAGTTCCACTGCCTGCAACGCTATTCTTCATTAGTGCTGTCACTAAATATTTCCTGAGATACGGCAAGATGGCCCATCCCTGTCTCCCTGTGGTTGGCTGAGGGTCATATGATGAGTGCTGGCCAATGAGGAGCGAGTGGAAATACCTAAGTCACTTTTGGACCAGAGCACTGAACTGCCAGTGTGGGACCCTCCAGGGCTTTCTTTCCTTTTGGAATACCAACTGGTAATGTTCTAGGTGCTGGTTGCTCCATTAGCTAGGTCCCAAGTGACTCTGCTGAGTATAGCTCCCTTCTTCCTCACTGCCAACCTGCACTGGACATGTAGCATGAACCAGAAAAGACATTTGTTGTTAAAATCACAGTGACGTTGGAGAATGTTTGTTACCGCAGCATAACCTAGATTTCCTGATTGATACACCCAGATATTTCCTTGGTTCACTCCTTTATCTCCTTTAGATTTCTCTCAAATATCACTTTCTCATTGACTTTTATATGGCTCTCAGGAGGCAGATGGGGGACAAGAATGTTTCCTGTATATCTGACAGAGAAATTAAGGTTCAAGATTACAATGAGCTGGTTGTCCTCTGAGCCTCTGTTTGGAGACAATTTCCCCTACATCTTGACTTGGTTGATTCCCTCTCATCACTCAGCCTTTCATTCTACTGTGCCCCCTCTCGGAGAAGCCTTCCAGCCAAAAAGGGCTTGCCCCTCCTCACAGCACAGACAGAACTCTCATTCACTTCCAAGCAGGTTTTGCTTTCTGAATCATTTTGTCAATATATGCATTTGCATTTGAAGTCCCTGTGGGCGGATTGTTTAAATAATAACAATGGCAGGGAAATGTATTTATCCCAAGTCCCAATGATCAGGCTGTTTCCCTGGGAAATGAAGAGGCAGGTGGGACAACAACGGTCACTTTAGTAGAGCCCGTTTGAGCTGACAACCAACACCCCTTGATTCCCAGAATCTCCAGAATTCTCCAATGGGGAAACTGAGGCTGAGGGAGATGATCTGCCTGGCTCACACAGGGTGCGGATGGCACAGCTGGGGCTAGACCCAGCATTCTGGCTTGTATCCCTCAGATTTTTTTTTCTACCTCACTCCCTCATTGCACTTACATAGTACTTTCTGTTTATAACAATTGGCCCATGAGAGCCTTAAAGGAGAGGGAAAATACTGATTCACCCCCACACTGTTGGTACCTAGCAGGATGCCTGGCGCTTAGCAAGCATTCGATACTCATCAAACAATGGCTGAGTCTCAGTAAAACCCTGAAGTGCCTTCTGTTTTATGGCTTATTTTCCTCTAATTTTTTTGAGCATGGTTCAGTCAGAAAAAGTACAGAAGATGTAAAAAAAACAACAAACCTCGGCTCAAGAGAACACCCAACTCCCCAGCATAAGGGATAAAAATGGGGTGGATTTGACTGTGAAACAGCCAAAGCCCCACAGTGGCCATGAGGGAGGTCGTACGTCTGTCCCAGTTTGTCCCTGTTATTAAATCATGCGACGCCTGTTAATTATTTTTTGAGTTCTCCTTTCCCCATTCACTCTCAAAATTATCCTGGTTTGGGCAGCGAATTATATGGTCTTTCTGCCTCTGAGGTCTCCTGTCACCTCCCCTGGCCTCTTCAGCTCCCTTGTTCACACTCACTCCCTCACTTCCAGCCACATGGGCTCCTCACAAATGTCAGAACCACTCCTGCCTTAGGGCCTTTGCACGGGCTGTCCTATCCACCTGGGTCTCTCTTGCCTGACATACCTACATGGCTGTCCCTCACCTCTTTCAGGTCTTATTAGAAGAACGTCAACCTCTCACCTTGAGGATCCACAGCCCCTCTACTGCTTTTTCACCTGAGCTTTCATCACTCTCTTCCACAGGAGTGGACAAATGACCACCCATGCATGCCACCTGTTTTCGTAAATTAAGGTTTGTCGGCACACAGCCAAGCCCATTCATTATGTATCATCCCTGTGGATGCTTCTGTGCCACGAAAGCAGATTGAGTAGTTGTGACAGAGACGGCATGGCCCACAAAGCCTAAAATATTTAAGATTCTGCCATATATATAAAATTTTCTTAATTATCTTGTTGGCTGCCTGCTTCTCCCACCAAAACGTCAACTCCCCCCAAACAGGGATTTTTTGTCTCTTCCATTTGCTGCATATCCTTGGTGCCTAGGACGTTGCCTTCATGCAGTACACATTCAATGACTGTTAGTTGAATGAATGTGTGATCTAAAGTCCCCCAGATCTGATGCTTTGATGTTGGCCAAAATAAACATCTATGAATTATACAAGGGCTTAGGTCAAAGATCAGTTTCAACCATTAGTGACCATTTGTCAAGGGACTTGCATTTATAATCATCAACTTAGCACAGTTTTACCATTTTCTTAATTGCCATTAAGTGAGGAATAGAAAGAGAGAGTAAGAGAAACACACAGAGAAAAGCACAGAGAGGTGGGGGAGAGAGAGGAATAAAGAGGCGAAGAAAGGAAAGGAGGAGAGAGAAAGAGAGAGAGACAGGAAGAAACAGAGAGGGACAGAGAGACCAAGAATTAAGAGACACAAAGACAGAGACGGGAAAAAAACAGAGAAGGTGAGAATCATAGAGAGAGGGAGGGAGTGTAACGGTTAGTGCCCAGTGCTGGGTTCAAATCCTGACTTCACTACCCTTGACTAGGGGATCTTGGCAGGTCACTGCATCCCTGTGAGCCTCAGTTTCCTCATCTGGAAGATGGACCTAAAAATATTTCCCCTCATGAGGTTGTTTTATGGATCAGTTGATGATACAAGGAGGATGTAGGGATGCAGCAGGCTCTCAGCGAATGGTGTACAGGTCCTGCCAGGGCCCCAGACTCTTCCTCTCCCCACCCTGGTAGCAACTAAGAGAGGGCAAGTCCCATCGCCCACACTGCACCCCCAGGCCGTTTTGGCTCATTCAGTGAGAAGCATGTTGGGTATGTCCTCTGTGTGGGGTGGAGGTGATTTCTGATTTTTTTTTTTTGTTTTTGAGTCACGCATGCACATACGGTGAGGGGGTCCTTGTGAAATAAGGCTGCCTGTTGCTCAAGCAATACACAGAGCCACCAACTTTTGTCTCCAGCAAGTGGCTCCAGTGCAGCCCTCCTGGGCTTCCCCATGCCGCCCCCTTGAGCTCAGAGAGCCAGTCCTCCATCTTGTTTGCCATGGGAGGTAGCAAATAGCAGATGCTGAGGGAACTGGTGTTGAGTCAGAGCTGGATTCCAACCTTAACTCCCTGTGTGTGGCCTTGGCCCTCAGTTTCCTCATCTGTAAAATGGGACTATTTAAGGTTCTACCTTAGAAGGTTACCATCAAGGAGTCACAGGCTGGTGCACAGAGAAACATCCAGAATAGTGCGGTACAGAGGAAATAGCTGATAGCCCATTAGGATTCCAGAAGGCTGCCCACATCCAATGTGGGCCCCAGGCCCAGGAATGGGCACAGGAGCCCTCTGGGTCCTTCAGAGGTCCAGGACAAGGGTAGAGCTCAGCTCTGTTGACTGAGGCTCATTTTATGGCAGTTAGACATGACTCGGACCACACTTCTGGCAGAGAATTTCAATATACTTGCCTTTGTGGTCTTTGGGCTTGGATAAGCACTCACCCCACTACAAAATCATAATGTGGGCAGGTCCACCATGCCCAGGGATGCCTCAATGCCCCATCTTCAAGGATCCCTGGTCTTCTAGAGCAGAGTTTCTCCACAGTGGCACTCTTGACATTTTGGATTGGGTAACTTGTGGTGGGGGCTGAGCCAGACACGGACAGCGAGAATTTCAGTTACTTGCTAACCTCCTCGGAGGGTTTTCCTAGCCAAGCAACCACAGAAATCACTGTGAGATTCCCTCAGGCTCAACTGGGATGGGAATCCTTGGGGAGTCTGTGAATTTGCATGAAAAAAGTTAATCCTTCACTTCCCCTAATTTCCACCAGAAAGTGGGGCATTTTCTTCCATTACCAGGGGAGGCAGCAAACTGCAACAGTGTGGGCAGAACCGGTGATGCCCCTCACCCACAGAAATCACATGTCGTTCCCAGATATCCCACAAAATCTTTTAGCTTCAACACTCCCATGAAATTATGGGGGTCATCTGACTCATTGCCAGGTCCTGTTGGCAATGTGTTACAAACACTAAAATGACGTCACCCATCTGTTTTTAACAATATTTTTATAACAATTTCAGTACATTTGTCTTCCTTCACCATCTCCAGTCTTTTCATTTATTAGACTTTAAAAATCATTACACTGACAAAGGGGTCTGTGGCTCAACAAGGTTTAAAATTCTTTCAGGTGGATTCTCTTTGCTTCCAATCTTCCATCTTTCTGCCCCAGACTTTGTGAGAGTTTTAAGAAGTTCCTCCTTTGAAAATCAACTGCCCTCCTTCCCACCTGCCCTTCCTCTCTCCCTCCCTCTCTTTCCCTCTCTCAACCCCCCACCTCTCTCCCCCTCTCCACCAATATCTGTTTCTCTGGGTTCAGCTCAGAGCACAGGGAAGAGGAATGCAGAGCTCGCAGGCTGGTATTGCCATTTCCTGTCTGGCCACCTCCGGCAACTTTCTCAACCAGAGTCTTATTTGTAAAATGGGTGACAGTAATCTCTCCTTCACCAGTTATTTATAGACTTTATTTGGGTTTGCCCCCTTTTCAGGATCCCATGCAGGATCCACCATTTCCTTTAGTCCTCACACCTCCTTAGGCTCCTCTGGTCTGGGTCAGTTTCTCAGTCTTTCCTTGTTTGTCACGACCTTGACTGTCTTGAAGAGAACTGCTCAGGTATCCTGCAGAACGCCCTCCAGTCTGGGTTTGTCTGATGTTTTGCCTACGATTATGGGGTTATGAGTCTTTGAGAAGAAAACCCCGGAGGTGAGGTTCCCTCCTCATCATATCAAATCAAAGATCCTATGATCACACATCCACTGGGATGTCAACATTTGTCACTTGGTTAAGGTGGTGTCTTCTAGGTTCCTCCACTGTGAAATGATATATGTCCTTTCCTTATGTTATTCTTTAGAAGTGAGTCACTAAGTCCAGCCCATCCTCAAACTGGGGGTGGGGGAAAGATTAAACTCCATTCTTGGAGGGGGACTGTCTATATATATTAAATGGAATTCTTTTGTAGGGAAGATTTGTCTCTTCTTCACTTATTTTGTTTATTTAATAATAAAGCAATAAAATGACCATTTATTATTGTTATGTCAATCAATAAGTAATTTATATATTTTGACGTGGACTCTCTCTGGACAGGTAATATAAGATAAAAACACCTGGCATACAATGGGCACCCAGAAAATGCTCTTTTTCCTGTCCTTCCTCCCCATCTCCTGGTCTACGAGTAACCAAAAATCTTTTTCCTCCTAAACGCTTAGCAAGACAAGTTTAAATGCACTCCCTGATTATAAAAGTAAATTATGAAACTACTATACATAAAATAGATAAGCAACAAGGATTTACTGTATAGCACAGGAAATTGTATTCAATATTTTGTAATAACCTAAAATGGAATATAATCTGCAAAAAAATAACTGAATTACTATGCTATACATCTGAAACTAATGCAATATTGTAAATCAACTATCCTTCAATTAAAAAAAAAGAGGATAAAAGTAAATTGTGCTCATTGTAGAAAATTTTGACAATATAGAGAAGTATCAAGAAGATAAAGATTCCCAAATCCCACTACCTAAACGCCATCTTGGTACAGCGGACTCCAGCCTTTTTTCCTTATATTTTCAAAATTACACACTTGAGATTATAAGGTTCTACGGACTGAATTGTGTCCCTTCTCCAACCCAATTCATGTGTTGAAGCCCTAATCCCCGATGTAATGGCATTTGGAGATGGGGCCTTTGGGAGGTGATTAGGGTTACAGGAGGTCATGAGAGTGGGGCCCGCATGATGAGATTAGTGTCCTTGTAAAAGTCACTAATCCCAGAGAGCTTGCTCTCTCTCTCTCTCTGCCCTCACCATGTGAGGACACAGTGAGAAGGCAGCCGTCTGCAAGCCAGGAAGAGAGCCCTCACCAGAACCGGACCACGCTGACACCCTGATCTCAGACTTCCAGCCTCCAGAACTGTGAGAAAGTACATTTCTGCTGTCTAAGCTGCCCAGTCTATGGTGTTTTGTAATATCAGCCGGAGGTGACTAAGACATAAGGCTTATCTCACCTTGATTCTTTTTTTAAAATCAGTCCCCCCCCAACTTGTCGTTATATGGTGAGCATTTCCCCGCATCCTTAAATATTCTCCCAACAGATGATTTTTAATGACATGATACTCCATCATATGGAGGGACCATACGGTATTTAACCAGTTGCTTCCAGTTTTGTTCTATTTTTACAAATAACGCTGGGGTGCACATCCCGATATAAATCTTCGACAGGGGTGCTGATTAGTTAAGGTTAGGCTTTTTCTAAAAGGCACTTTAACCAGGAAGCCAAGTGGGAAAGAAAAGAGACAAATTGAAAAGGGAAAAACCTGGACGGGGCCCCAGCACACCGTGTAGGCGAGCTGCTGTTCCCTTTGCCAAGAACGCTCTTCCCCCAAACATCTGCCTGGCTCTCTCCTTCTCTATGGAAATGTCACCTCCTCTGAGGAGCCTTCCCTCATTGCCTGACCTAAACTAGCCCCCACACCCCAACACCTGTCCTTTTATCCTGCTGTTGTCCTCATAGGATGACACAGGTCATGTCACCACGTCCCACATTATGTATTTGCTTAACGTCTATCTTCCACTTTCTGAGTAGTTTATTATTTATAATGTTTATTGGTCACATCTGTCTCCCCTACAAGGATGGGGATTTTTGTCTGTCTTCTTCATTGTGTTGTCCCTGATCACCTGATCATTTCCCGGCACACAGTAGGCACTCAATAAGTAATTATGGAATAAACAAATGGGTTTCAATGATACTGAGAAAAGAAATGAGATGTTGGGATCATAATGCACTGCCCACCCAGCTGGACGACATCCATCTGGCATCTGTGCCTGTGGATTCTAAGATGCTTGGAGCAGGTGCTTCTGGACTCTTCCCATGGATCTCACCTGATAGTGGATGGTGAGGTCATGCTCACAGGCTTGGCTCTAGCACAAGCATAAAAGGACAGATAGTCCAGACACTGTGCCTGCCTGTGGCTGGATGGAGCTAAGGGAGTCCTAGGGCAGGCCTTGCAAATGGCAGAGCACAAGGGCAGGACCCAAATGAGTCTGGAAAAGCAATAGCTCTGTCCTTATCAGCAGAAACTCAAAGATGCCACTTAGCCCCTGCCCTTAGCAATGAGTTGTCCTAGTGGTTGTGTTTCAGGGTGGGGGGGAGGTTGTCTTAATTTAGGAAGCCCCAGACAAGGGTTCAGGTGCAAGCACGTCATTTGGGAGATGTTATGAATAGAATTACGTCCCCACCACCCCTGCCCCACCAAGATCTGTTGAAGTCCTAACTTCCAGGACCTCAGAATGTGACCTTATTTAGAAATGGGGTTGCTGCAGATGTAATTAGTTAAGATGACGTTGTACTGGAGTAGGGTGGGCCCTAAGCCAATACGACCAGGGTCCTTATAAGAATATGGCCATGTGAAGATGGGGTATTCGAGTGGACAACAGATAATCTATAAGCCAAAGAATGCCAAGGATTGCTGGCAGCCACCAGAAGCTGGAAGAGACAAGGAAGTATTCTCCCCGAGAGCCTCTGGAGGGAGCCTGGCCCTGCTGACACCTTCTGGCCTCCATACTGTGAGGTAATAAATGTCTGTTGTTTTAAGCCACCCGGTTTGTGGTAATTTATCACTGCTGTAGGCTCGCATCAGGCTCAAATCCTTGCTCCCTGGGTTTCCACCCAAAGCATGACTGTGGGATGTAAGTGCATGGAAAGTTCTAGAAGGCTACTCTGAGTTAGTGGCAGTTACCAGTGGGGTGAGAGTGGCACATCAAGTGGGACCCAATGGCTCACTCCACTTCTTCAGGCGCTGCTGGAGTTTTCACACTGAAAAATTCATTTACATTTTTAAAAGGAGTGCCCTTTGGGGTGGAAAATTTGGCCTACAAATTTGGACCATGCACTGTTCTAAATCTTCACATATATTCACCTCACTCAGTCCTTGTGCCCTGTGAGGTAGGACTGTGCTTCTCATTTTGCACACATGGAAATGGAGGCACAGAGAGCCCAAGTGACTTGTCCAAGGTTGCACAGCAAGGAAGTGGTGGAGTCGGGAGGGGAACCCAAGCAGCCTGATGCCTGACTCTGTTCTCTCAACTGTTTCCCCCGAGTTTGCTTCCCCCAAGGTGATTCAGCTCTAAGCTTCCAGGGCAAATATCCCCTAAGATGATGGTGCTTACAACTATAGAACCCTCTGGAAATTCGTGTCCCTGCTCACACTTCCTCATCCACCACTGAGCTCATCTCCATTGTCTTCCTATGAACCTTGGACCCTTTTTCTGGATGTCCAATCCCATGATATAACCTGTTTCCATGTTCACACTTTACTTAGCTCCTGTTCTCCACCCCCACTCTCTGCCTAAGTTTCCTTACCTTCCTGTCTCCCAGTTCTGTTTCACTCCCAGGAGGGTTCATATCCCTCTGAAGCCTCCTCTTGCAATAGCCTTGTAAAGAAAAAAAAACCTAGGGACTTCCCTGGTGGTGCAGTGGTTAAGAATCTGCCTGCCAGTGCAGGGGACACGGGTTTGAGCCCTGGGCCGGGAAGATCCCACATGCTGCGGAACAACTAAGCCTGTGCGCCACAACTACTGAGCCTGCGCTCTAGAGCCCGCGAGCCACAACTACTGAAGCCCGCATGCCTAGAGCCCATGCTCCGCAACGAGGGAAGCCACTGCAATGAGAAGCCCATGCACCGCAACGAAGAGTAGCTCCAGCTCGCCACAACTAGAGAAAGCCTGTGCACAGCAATGAAGACCCAATGCAGCCAAAAATAAATAAATAAATAGAATAAAAAAAAGAAAAGAAAAGAAAAAAACCTAGAGTCCAAGCAAGCTTTGGCCAATTGGGTGTAGCCTTTAGCCCAAGCTCTTTGCAGGTCAGGGCCAAGAAAGAGCCTGAGCATCTCAAATCTGCTGTCTGTTCCTAGAGATGCTATGCAGGATGGAAGCGGGGGGGGGGGGCGCAGGTAGGAGTGTACATCTTTTCTGACCTGAACTTAACATTTTCAAGACCTAGGACAAGAGTACCAACCGAGGCCCATATATATGTGTAAATATTTAAAAGCTTCTAAATAAAATGTGCTGTATGTGCCTCCTTTACAAACACACCTTCATAAGCACTTGGAAGGTCAGTCTGGAATTTAGAATCTGGATGTCTGCACTGGATAATGGCGTGGGGACAGGCTTCCCTGCCCCTTGACCATGGCCTGCCACCTGGAGGCAGGGGAGGGGGTGCTCCACACACACATGCATGGACACACCACCTTGCATGTCCAAACTCCAGCCACATCTGTGCCAACAGCCACCCCAAGGACACCCTTGGCCCTCAGAGGATACAAATGGGTGGTGTAGTCAGAGAACAGACCCATGGAAGAATCTCATGCAAGTCCATGGAATCTGGGCTTGGGAAGGGAATTCTAGGATCTAAGATGACTCAAAATGTGATCTAGAAAGTGGAGTGGTGGTGGCACTAGCTCCTGGTAGACATTTCCTGTCAGCCCCATAGGGAGGGGCATGGCTGGAGGAGGGCCAGTGAGGGCTCCAGTGCAGAGCCCCTTTGCATAGGTGCTCAAGGACACTTCCTTATCTCTCATCTATGTTGGTTTTTAACTTACACAACCTTTGCATATTCAAAAATCTAAAATTATATTTAAAAACTTGTGCAATTAAAAATTATTCAGCATCTGTGTGCCCTCTAGATCTCCATCTCCCGAGGGCCCTTCTCTACTTAGAGTTCTGAGGACAACACTCCCATATCCTCAAAGGACTGAGCCTCAGGCCGGCTCTCCTGGGGCCGTGTTGAGTTGTCCTTCGGCTGCCTCCCCGGCTCAGGTTCCCTCCACTGCAGCCTCAGGAGTTGGCTGGTCCTGGCTCTCCACGACCCCTTGTCACTTACGTTGTAGAGGAGGTCAGTCCACCCTTCCATGGTGATGCACTGGAAAACAGTCAGCACTGCAAAGAGGATGTTGTCGAACTGAGTGATCCCATTGTTGGGCCCTTCCCAGTAGGGCTGACATTTGGTCCCATTGGGGCAGGTGCGGGCAGGTTCCTCTGTCCCACACGGAGCTGGAGACTCACCCTGAATGTCATCTATGAAAGGGAAGGGGAGAAAAATCAGGGGAAAGGGCCGGCAAAACCAGCTCTGAGAAACAGGAGCCAGCGAAGATTCAATGCTGTTGAAGAAAAATGGCCATTGAGATGAATTTATCAGTCTTTTTCCAAAAAGCAAAGTGTTTGGCTTTGTTGACCTATTCATTGTTTTCCATTTCATTAATTTCTTCTCTAAGCGTTGTTCCTTTTTTGTTCTTTTCCTCGACTTTTGGGATGAGTTAATGTTCCTTAAGGCTATAAACTACTCTTTAAATACAGCTTTAACTGCATCTCACAAATTCTGTCATGCATTAGTATCATTATTGTTCAAGTAAAATAGTTAGCAATTTCCATTATTATTTCTTCTTTGACTCCTGGATAACCAGGAAGCACTAAAAATTTGTCATATATCTATAAAAATAGAATAATATAATGAATTCCCCTGTACCTATCATCAATTTCAACATTTATCAACTCAGGGCTAATCTTGTTTCATCCACATCCCCTCCCCATACTAAAATATTTTACCTTGCCACTAAAATATTCTTAAAGCAAATCTCAGACATCCTACCGTTGCATCCACAACTAAGAAGCATGTCTCCTAATTTCCCAAAACTTTGATTTCCAGCTTAATTGCGCTGTGGTCAGAGGATATGTTTTGTATTATTCTGCCCTTTGAAATCTGTCGACATGCACTTTAAGGTCCCCAATACAGTCAGTTTTGGTAACTGTGCTGTGTGCATTTTGAGGTGGTTGGGGGCAGTGTTCTCCAGACTTCCATTAGGACAAATTTGTCAATTGTGTTGTGTTATTCTTCTGTAGCCTGACTCATTTTTTTTTCTTGAGATGTATTGGGCTCAGGGAGCTGTTCTGGGGGAGTTAGGGGAGCACAGAATATCCCAGGCTTTTCCCCATTGGACCAGAGCCGCGGATATGAGGGGATTCTATTCAGTGAACGATACTTTTGAAGGTTTTCAGAGAGTGACACTGTCCGACAAAAAATCAAACAGCTGAGTGTGTAAACTCAAGCTCCGACAAAACAAAAATATATCTCAATGTGATATATTTATATATAGGCTATACATAGCCTACATACAGGCTTTGCAGCCCATCCTTAACCTCCACTTAGTAAGCAAAAGAGTGAAGTAAACCAACATAGAATGCATGAATCTTACTGGCCTTTGAAACTCCGGTTAAACTCTAGGTCCTGCAAAATGACATTTACCACCTCAGAAGGGACACCTACTACTCAAGAAGCGATGACACATCGGCCACTATTTTAAGTTGTGGGAAACCCCTTCCCCACTCAGGCCAGATTTGGTACAGGGGCTATTATTTAATGAATACAGATTGGAAGGCAAAATCTTTTAAACATAAGGCTCAGGGCAAGGGGGAAAATTCCATGGGCTCCTGTAATGAATGAGAACCATTGTTTGTTGGGAAGGTCACCTCTGTCCAAAACCTTCTCCATTTCCACCTTGTGTCCAAGTCTGGCTCAATACCTATCCACCAATGTGCCCCACCCCCCGCCACCCGCCCCCGGGTTAGCCCAGTGAACACTGGTCCCTTTCTTTCCTCAGGGCTACAAGAGCTCCCGAATGTTCACATTTGGTGAGGAGACAAAAAGCAGCATCAACGTGCATTGCTATGGACTCGTTGCAGACAAGGGGTCTTGTTTCCTCAAACTATTTTGGAAGCTCTTGGAAAGGAGGACGCTTCCACTTCTCCTTGGCATTTCTCTGGGTGTTTAGCGCAGTGCTGGGCACACAGGAACTGGGTTCCTGATGATAAGGAGAACCTGTCTGCAAGGGAAAACCTGTCTGTCTTCAGCAGCTTTGCCTAGTGGTGTTCTTCATTGCGACCCGCTCCCCCCAACCCCCCACCTGCCCCCTCATCACGAAACACTCTGAGGGCTGCTTCTAGAAAAGCAACCATCCAGAGAGTCTGAGGAATTTGATTATAAATATATTTTAAAATTAACCTGCTGCCTGGGTGTCTGTTTATATCTGTCTCTTACTCACATGCCTTATATTTTTAATTGCGAGCTTTTCATCCTCCCTAAATCAAGGCCTCCTACCCTCCGGTTGCCCCACCCACATCTGTCCCCTTAAAACCTCAATTCAGACTCAAGCCAGTCCTCTGTCCCCTTTGCTGGAGAGAGAGAGAGAGAGAGAAAACAACAACAACAACAACAAGAAACCTAGGATCCAGGAATCCTGGTTTCTCTATCTTCGGCTGATTTTTCCGAGGGGCCCTGCCCTGTATCTCTCCCTCTAGCATTTCTGCCTGGGTGACGAGGCCAGGAGCAGAAATAGCTCTGCCTCAATTAACACCTTCTTCATCGGGGAAAGAAATAATTAGGACATCCCATATTGAGCAAACTTCACAAGCCCAGGAGAGAAGGAGACGGGAGGAGCAAGAAAAAGGAGGCAATAAAAGCATCTCAAATAAACCTTCCTTACTGGGTTTTGCTGCCCTCTGGGAGGTCTGGGGAGAGGGCTCTGCTACCCAGGGGTCATCGGGAAGAGAAGGTGGATGGGAAACCACTCCCAGTCAGAATCTTCTTCCTAATAAGACAGGCCTGAAATCTCTTTCCCTTCCCAACGGGCTCCCCTCTGGGCTTTAACTGTCTCAATTCACAGTTTCTTTGATGCACGACTAGCGCTGTCATTCAGCCGGTCCACACTGAGGCGGCCCGTGGTCCAAATATTGAAATACAGGCTTCCTTCCTATTTGATTTCATTTGGTTCTTGGTCAGAGAGCAAGTAGCTAGGTTTGGATAGCAGGGGATTTAATCAAAGATGTATCTGGAAGCTATCGGGTCCTTGAATGTGTGGAGAGCATTGGACAACCACGTTGCCCCACTGCTGATTCAGAGATGAGCACCGGGGCTGTGCCTCCCGGCCCTCCTGGATTTTCTCCTGCGCCCACCCTGCTTTCTTGATCCAGCAGCTAAGGGGTTGACGCTGGCATAGTGCCGGGAGCGGATGAGCCAAGATCCTGCTTGCGCTCTGGTTCTGACTGGCTGGTGCCAAGACTCCCAGCGGGGTGTCTTTATGGCACATTCGGGGGAGACCAGAAGCCATCCTCGACTCTCTCCTCCAGGGTAAGGAGGCTTTAGAACTCAGCATGCGTTAGGGTCTGGGGTCGCTGCAAGGTAACTAGGCAGAGGCTGTGGGCACTGCGCCTATATGCTGCTGTCATTTGCCCCTACATGCGCCCACCGAAAACACCTTTGATACGTGCTCCAGCCCAGTGTCAGGGCAGCCAGCAGTGCCAGGGCCTTAATGCCCTCCCAGGGGGCAGTCCTTGCCAATGTCGGACAGAAGTTGGTGGATAAGTAGCCAGCTCCCTCGCCCCACGTGTGGGATGGCTCTGAGCGTGACGTACGTTGTTTCCCCGAGGTGCCCAATGGAACGGAGGTCTGGTTGCCGAAGATGGTACTTGATAACACCCCCTTTACTAGATGTTTTCCCTTCCCTGTCTCACTTCTCCACTCCTCTGATGGTGCTTCCTGGGATCACTTCCCAAATGAACCACTCACCCCGAGATAGCTTCTCGGGGACCCCAATGCAATGCCCCAGCGACAACCAAGATCTCGGGGACTGTTTCACCCCCTGCCTTGCCTGCAGTGCTTTCGGGGGGAGGTTCTCCCAGCTTCCAGGAGAAAGAAGCAAACCCCTGTAGATCCCTTGCAGGAGCTTATCCCTAAGGGAGAAAAGAAAGGGGAGGAAGGTTGGGCAAAAAAATATGCTGCTGCTCGGACCTACCTGTGCCCTCTTCAAAGCAGGTGGTATGAAATTTTCCCATATAAAATTCTAACCCTATGATTGCAAAAATAAGGATTGCAAAAAATAGGAGGAGGCCGATCTGCAGCAGGGGGATCATTGCCTTCATGATCGACTTCAGGACGACTTGTAAACCTGGGGAAACACACAGAGAGAGGCCCCACAGGCCCGTGAGAAGGCACCCCCAAATCCCACTCCCAAGATGCCTCCTGAGGGAACCCAGAGCATGCAGGAGGCTGGGGACTGGGCGAGAGTGAGGGAAGATAGATGGAAGACACAGAGGCTGCTCGTTATAATAATAGGAACAATTCCTCCTAATATTTTAGAGCACTTTCTTTTTTGGTTTTTTTTGGCCGCGCCGTGCGGCTTGTGGGATCTTAGTTCCCCAAGCAGGGACTGAACCCGGGACTACGGCAGTGAAAGCTCGGAGTCCTAACCACTGGACCGCCAGGGAATTCCCCACTTTTTATCTTTAAAATATTTTTAAAAGTATTGGACATAGGCTGTCCCATTTGATGACCTTTTGGGCAAGAAAGAGGTGGAAATTCATGGCTTTCTGAGCCCCGTTCTTGGGTGTCGGGTGGCTTTCACCCAGAGCGGGGTGACTTTTTCTAACTTCTTTCCACCAAGAGAGGGCGTCTTTTCCTAATTCATACAGAGGCGCCATAGACGCTAGTTGCAGCTCTGCCTGGGAAAGCAGTCAATGTCCTAGTTTCAACCCTGAGAAACCAGACATTATTTCATTGGCTTTTAGCAACAACCCCATGAGGCAGGCGCACGTGTAAAATTATCCCCATTTTACAGAGGTGGGAAGCAAAGCTCAGCGGATGTCATGATTCACCTTAGGGCATGATAAATAACAGGGCCAGGATTTGAATCCAGGTCGGAATGATGTCAAATCCTCTGTTTGTAACCACTGTTCTGTATGTTTAGGAAAGTCTATGGTTAAAATGAGGATTCAAACATATAGCTTGGGTCTTGCTTCTCGATGAGAAGAACTTCCCATGGCCCACGATTAGCACCTCCTGAGGGGTGGAGACCGCAGGGGGACTACGCTACTCCAAGGGGTCCAAAATGTAAGGGTGATTGATGCACGTGGCAGAGTGGCTCAGGCTCTGGACACTGTCTGAAGTTGATGTCCAGGCCAGATCTCCTTTGCTGTTGGTGGACCCTCCCTCCAGCTGCTGTGGGCATTTGCTGCTGACGGCTCCCAGATGCTCCTCTTTTCATAGTATTGCCCTTGGTTATCCAAAGCTCCTCACCTGGGAGGCTATCGCTTCCCCACCTCCCACCCCCAATAACTGACCACAGGAGTACAAAAGACCAGCCTGTTGCCTCAAGTGGGAAACAACTCTGACGCTATTCACACTCCAGAGCTCCCTGCAGGATCCGGCTGAGGCGGCATCCTTGTTCAGATTCTTCTGCTACCCCGTCCTGCTGCCCTCATTCTCTCTCTCCTGACAGCACTCCCTCAATAAAGCAAGTGCATCTGAACACCTATCTAAATCTGCTTCTAGGGAAGTTCCCATTCTGAACCTTGGTTTCTTCGTCTGTAAATGGGGATTAGAATAGCACCTCCCTCTCAGGATTAGATGAGAAGGTTCATACCTAGCAAAGTCCCTGGCACATCATAGGTGGTCATTAGACAAAAATTCTTATTAGTATTAGCTTTGGGTTGGCCCTTGATTTCATACGATGTAGGCACCCACTGGAATCTTGCAGACACCTGAGTAGAAATGCTTTCTCTCTAACAAAAAGACCCTGCTGGTGGTTATGTAGAAAATCTTACTCTTTGAATCTGGATGGCAAGGAACCTGAAGAACGAAGCTAATGAAACGTAAAATGGTGGTAATAACAGAACCTACTTCACAGGCTTGTTGTGAGGATTAATGAGTTAAAAACATGTCACATACTTAGAACAGTGCCTGGTACATAGTAAGTGCTTATAAATAAAAATTAATAGTACAGGGAGATCATAGTAAGTGCTTATAAATAAAAAAATAATAGCACAGGGAGATCAGCTCGGTGCTTTGTGACCACCTAGAGGGGGAGGATAGGGAGGGTGGGAGGGAGAGGCAGGAGGGAGGGGATATAGGGATATATGTATGCATATAGCTGATTCACTTTGTTATACAGCAGAAACTAACACAACAGTGTAAAGCAATTATACTCCAATAACGATGTTAAAAAAATAGGAATTATTATTATTATTACTACTACTACTACTGAAGCAGTAGGACAGAAAATGTCTAGCCCTGTTTTTTTTTTTCCCCCAGCTGAACCTAATCCTGACCCTGTATCGTGCAGCCACCCCCAAAGGATCTGGAGTAGAAGCATCCCTGGAGGATGAGGGTATAGACTTTGGAGCTCATTGCCGTCAAGCTTTAAGAACTCAGGTGAGTCATTTGACCTTTCTGAGCCTCCACCTTTCCATCTGTGAAATGGGTTCACTGGGTGATTGTGAGGATGAACTAAGATAATACACAAAAAGCTCTTTCTGCTGTGCCCGGTACACAGTAGGCACTCAATGAATGGTAACGGTCATTGCCACCAGTATTCCCAGGCTTGGGGTCAGACTGGCTAACTCCTAATTCTGCCATTCTCAGCCACGTGACTTTGCTCTAATTATTCAGCCGCCCTGAGCTTCAGTTTCCCCATCTGTAAAATGGAGATATCAGCATTATCGACTTCACAGGGTTGTGAGTAGGAGGACCTGGGTGGCGCTTCCCATGGCTCCTGATAGAGAAATGCTCAATAAATGGGTGCTGTGGTGATGGGTGAGGCTCCTGGCTGGCTTTCAGGAGCCCATCCAGACCTGCAGCCAGATGCCTGGTGGGGAGTCCCCTGAGGGACTTCCCCGAAGTGGAGGCTGCCCTGACCCAGGCTGGGGAAGCACCCAAGGGTTCCTGGGACACGCTATGCAGAGCGGAAACCAAGGGCTCGCGGGACCCCTGAGCAGACCCCTGGTCACGGTTGGAAACTCACGCACTTGGGATTCCAGACACCAGCTTGAGCGGCCGCAGCACTCGAACTGCCCTCAGCGTTCTTAGGTCAAACTCCGTCCCAACTGTTGCCAAGATGCTGGAAGAAAGAAGCCAGAACAGAAAGCAGAAGGTGGGTTTCAGGGTCAGACAGGTGGGCGGGGGTTCAATGTGGTGGTGTATTGGCTGGGTGACCACAGGCAGGTGACTTGACATGGCTGGGCTTCGGTTTTGTCACCTGTAAACCAGTGTTAATAGTACCTGTTTCACAGGATAAAAGATGATTTACGAAGACCCCAGATAGGTGTATGGTCGATGATACTCAGTAAACATTCGGCTGAGAAGAACAGAAGCTTCCTGTGGCACCTGGTCGGGGGGACTTTCAGTGTATTTTGCAACTCACAATCAGGATGGATCCTGGGGAGGCTGGGAGGCCCTGGGGGAAGGACCGGGGGAGTGGCAGATCCTTTGGGGCTCGGGTCTCTTTATCAACTGGCAAGAAAGCAGTTTAGTGTTAAGATCCCAGCCAGCATGGGTTCAAATCTCAGCTCTGCCACTTCCCAGCTGGGTGACCTTGAGCAAGTTACTTCCCCTCTCCCTGCCTCAGTTCCCCCTTTTGTAAAACAGGGATCACAACAGTACCTACACATCAAAGGGGTGTGAGGATTAAATGAATTGATACATGTGAGGTGTTTGGCATTGTGCCCAGAACAAAGGAAGTGTACTAAGCTACTCAAACAACCCAAACAATGGGTGTAGCCCTGCTGGGGTGGACCAGCTGACATCAGCTCCAGAAGGCGGCTACAGACCCCGAACCTCAGGGCAAAAAGTCACTCCTGCAAATACAGGTGAGTAATAATCACGGTGATAGGTGAGAGGACCCTCCCTTAGAAAGCCCCCCCGTAAAGACCCCATCCTAAGACCTCATTTGTAAAAAGTATTGCTGGTGAGAAAAGGGGTCTCAGAGACCCTCCTCAACCCAAGGAACCCCCAGACGCGTTTCCTGAATAAGAAATGTAGTAGGAACCACCATGGGACTATGCCACAGAAGACGCTGTTGTTGGAGCCTCACATGATGGGCAAGAAATGCTGAAAAACAGAGGGCTCTGTGGTTAAGAGGAGGGAGACCACGCAAATAATTTGGGGGTGTCTTCAGTTTTGTCCAGGGATCTGGATCTTATGACTTTTACTTTGAACAACCATATCTGCATCTGTGAATACCCAGTATCTACATCTCTTTGTCTTTTTAAAAAATAAATTTATTTATTTATTTATTTTTGGCTGCGTTGGGTCTTCGTTGCTGTGCGTGGGCTTTCTCTAGTTGCGGTGAGCAGGGGCTACTCCTTGTTGCGGTGCGCGGGTTTCTCCTTGCGGTGGCTTCTCTTGTTGTGGAGCGTGGGCTCTAGGCGTGCGGGCTTCAGTAGTTGCGGCACATGGGCTCAGTAGTTGTGGCATGCGGGCTCAGTAGTTGTGGCTCGCGGGCTCTAGAGTGCAGGCTCAGTAGTTGTGGCACATGGGCTTAGCTGCTCTGCGGCATGTGGGATCTTCTCGGACCAGGGCTCGAACCTGTGTCCCCCACATTGGCAGGCAGATTCTTAACCACTGCGCCACCAGGGAAGTCCCATCTTTGTCTTTTTTTAAATTTAATTTTTATTTTATATTGGAGTATAGTTGACTTGCAATGTTGTGTTAGCTTCAGGTGTACAGCAAAGTGATTCAGTTATACATATACATACATCCACTCTTTTTCAGATTCTTTTCCCATAGAGATCATTATAGAATATTGAGTAGAGTTCCCTGTGCTATACAGTAGGTCCTTGGTGATTATCTATTTTATATATAGTACATCTCTTTGTCTTTGAGACAACCAGTATCTGCGTCTGTAAATAACCAATATTGGCACGCCTTTGTCTCAGGACTTTCTTTGAAGCTGAGACAGGCCCAGGGAGTGAATTGCCCTGTGAGAGCAGCCCTCCACCAAAGATTGCTGGGAGTAGGTGGATGAATTCCCCAGCTCCCTTGCCCCTCCTCCCAGATCCTCTGAGGTGTGAGCTCTACACAGGCTCCCAGAGAGGCTGAGCCCAGCTGCCCGCAGCGGGTTACCTGCTCGACCCTTCCTTCTTCCTTGTCTCCCCACCGTTGCCCCCCACCCACCCTTCCGGAGTCGCTTCCCAGATGAGCTACTTGCACTTGAATCCTTGTTTCACGGTCAATATGGAGGCACGGCACACCAAACTAAGACAGGGGTGTTCCCAGCTATCCCTAGAGCAGAGACGGGTCTATTAGGTTGGGCTGACCTCCTTTTCCACCATCAACAAATGCATATCTGAACACGTCCTGTGTGCTGGGCAAAGCAATACCTGAGGTCCTCCTTGCCCCACGGAGCTGATGTGGGAGAAAAATGTTTAACCAGAAAAGGCACACAGAGAATGAATCCGTCACAGGTGTCATGCGTTCTTAGAGAGAGCAGGGGAAAACCACTGCTCTGAGGGCACACAGCAGGTAGTGTTAACTCGTCTGGGACCCAGGGTGGACCCCGTCTCAAGCTGAGGGCTCATGGGAGAGGAGGAGGAATCTGGTCCGTGGGGGAAGAACTTTCCAGGCTGACGGAATGGCAGAGACGAAGAGCCTGGGGTGGGAAGGAGCTTGGCAAATTCAAAGAATGAGATGGCGCCTGGTGGGGATGTGGATGGTGCCACGAAGCTGAAGTATAGGTGGGGGCCATGCCATGCAACCCCAAAGAACTTTTCATTCATTGAATTCTATTTTTCTTCTCCTCTCCCAACTTTCCGATATTCACTGGCATTCCTAAAACTCCATCCTAGAGATCACCAGTCTATTTCACTTTCTTCCTTCTTGGCAGATAAAAGCCATTGGTGAGGGCATGCACAGTAAAATGACAAGCATTTGTGGAGTTTTCATTCACTCACTTCACAAACATTAACTGGGCACCTACAATGTGCCAGGCCCTGTCTAGGTCCTGGGGACACGAGTCATAGGAATCCCTGTTTGCATGGGGGAGGCTGAGAATAAATGCAGTACATATGCCAGATGTCAGGGTGATGAGTACAAGGGAGAAAAGCAGTGCAGAGAAGGGGCTGCACTGGTAGCGTGGGGCAGGGTGAGGGGAGTGATGACACACGTATCAGTTGGTAAAGGCCAACTGCTCTTTCCTGCCTGGCAGGGAAGTAGTTCAGAGCTAAGGATGTTCAGACCAGCATTGCCCAGTAGAACTTTAAGAAGAGCCATGTGTTGGACATAGAGAACAGACTGGTGGTTGCCAAGGGGGAGGGGGTGGGGGAGGGATGGAGTGGGAGGCTGGGGTTAGCAGATGTAAGCTTTTATATATAGAATGGATGAACAACAAGGTCCTACTGTACAGCACGGAGAACTATATTCAATATCCTATGACAAACCATAATGGAAAAGAATATAAAAAAAGAGAATGTATATATATGTATAAGTGAATCACTTTGCTGTATAGCAGAAATTAACACAACATTGCACATCAACTATACTTCCGTTAAAAACAGAAAAGAAAAAAGGAAAACAAAAAAAGGAAAAAACAAGAAGAGCCGTGGGTGAAATTAAAAATTTTCCAGTAGCCACATTAAGAGTCAAAAGAAACAGGTAAAATTAACTTTAATAAATATAGTTTCTTTCACCTGGTGTATCAGAAGCATCATTTCGACAGGCAATCAATACGAAGACTATTCTCAAGACATTCTATCCATTCTTCCCTTCGGAGCACGTCTTTGAAATCCTGGTGCACATTCTACACGTATGGTACATCTCAGCTCAGGTGCTCAATGGCCACACGTGGCCAGTGGTGAATGGACCACACAGCTCAGTTATGGAGAAAGAGTCAGTGGGATAAAGATGTGACGTGAGCCACAGGAATATGTCAGAGGAAAACTCTAGGCAGAGGGACAGTCAGTGCAAAGGTACATGTGAGGAACAGCAAGGAGGCTAGTGTGGCTGGAACTGAGTGAGCCAGGGTGACAGTGGGAGGAGATGAGGCCTGGGGGGTGATGGGGCAGATGGCGCGGGGCCTTGTGGGCCACGGTGAGGACTTTGGCTTTTGCTCCGAGTGAAGTAGGAGCCATGGAGGGTTCTGAGCACTGAAGCGACATGATCTGACTTGTATTAAAATAAGACCCCGGGGCTTCCCTGGTGGCGCAGTGGTTGAGAGTCCGCCTGCCGATGCAGGGGACACGGGTTCGTGCCCCGGTCCGGGAAGATCCCACATGCCGCGGAGCGGCTGGGTCCGTGAGCCATGGCCGCTGAGTCTGCGCGTCCGGAGCCTGTGCTCCGCAACGGGAGAGGCCACAACAGTGAGAGGCCCGCGTACCGCAAAAAAAAAAAAAAGACCCCTCTGGGGGTCAAGGCCGGAAGCTGGGAGACTAGGGGGGAGGTGACTGCCCTGGTCCAGGTGAGAGATGATGGGTTTAGACCCGGTCGTACTGGACACGAGGATAAAGCTGAGATGAACTCAGCTCTGCCCTTAGATGACTATCCAGTAAGTGGGTGAGAGATTCAAGTCCTTTTGGCTCCAGGGCTGTAGGAGGCAGGAACGAGGAGGAAATGAATACAGACAGGAGGGCTGGGGACAGCATGATTTTGGAGCCCAAGTCTGAAGAGGCAGCACAGCACAAAATGTTACAAAATCTTAGACCTGGAGTTAAACCCTGACCCTGAATTTGCCCTAACTTCTCTGAGCCTCTGAAATGCAGACAATCCAACCTCCCGCCTGCCCAGTGCAATCTTAGCTGGCACCCAAGGTGTACTATCTCCCGACCCCCTCCCTGGATGGATGACAAGGATTTAGGAGGAGAACAGGAGGAGGGGGAAGGCTTCTCAGGCCGAGAATGTCCTACAGAGGCAGAAGGCTTCCCTCAGGATACGTGGTGGGGGGAAACCGGAGGCAGAGAAGGTGGGTCTTGTCGTGTGGACAGTAGGGTCATGTAAGGTTTTGGAGCAGGGGAGGGATGTGATTAGGGTTGGCGTGAGGAAGACAAGCCTGACAGCTGAAAGGACAGATTGGTGGTGATGGAGGGAGGAATTAGGAGGCAGCCACAAGAGTCGACCAGCGTAATGAGGGCTAGAACTAGGACAAAGGCAGTGGGAGTACAAAGGAGGCCCCGATTTATATATAGCTGCCATTGACTGCTGTGCACCAGGAAACATGCCTGGGCTCATCAAGTCCTCCCTGCATCCCAGCAGTCAGCAGGATGAGTCCCATTTTACAGAGGAGGAAACTGAAGCCCAGATAAGTTACTAATGCATGGAGGTCCACACCACCAAGTAAGAATGTGAACCCAGGACCCCAGGACTCCTGAACCCCAGTTTTCTACCTCACATGGCTTGTTGGATGGGGTGGGGGCAATGGTGGGAAAGAAAGGGAAGGGAAGAATGGCTTTCTGATTATGACTGGAACACCAAGCGGTCCATTTATACAACCAGGGTTTACTGAGTACCTGCTATGCACCAGCCACTCAGGTAGGACCTGAGGATGCCACCATGAACAAAGTGACAATGAGTCAAAAAGGATCTTGCTGTGATTTATGTCATAGAGTGTTCTGCCTATGTTTTCCCCTAAGAGTTTGATAGTTTCTGGCCTTACATTTAGGTCTTTAATCCATTTTGAGCTTATTTTTGTGTATGGTGTTAGGGAGTGTTCTAATCTCATACTTTTACATGTAGCTGTCCAGTTTTCCCAGCACCACTTATTGAAGAGGCTGTCCTTTCTCCACTGTACATTCCTGCCTCCTTTATCAAAGATAAAGTGACCGTATGTGCGTGGGTTTATCTCTGGGCTTTCTATCCTGGGAACATATGTATATGTATAACTGATTCACTTTGTTATAAAGCAGAAACTAACACACCATTGTAAAGCAATTATACTCCAATAAAGATGTAAAAAAAATTAAAATTAAAATTAAAAAAAAAGTGACAATGGGAAAATATACGGTATGTCAGATAGTGTGAAGCACTATGGAGAACAATACGGCAGCCACCAGGGCTTCCAATGGAAGGATGGAGCATGTGGTGGGAGAGACGGATTAAGACTGGGCTACCTGAAGGATGGAGTTGTCAACTGAGATGGGGATGATGGAGGAAGGGGGTGGTTTGGAGGAAGGTCAAGAGCTGGATGGTGGACACGTTAAGTTTGGGAAGCCAGTTTTCTGTAATTCCCTCATTAAAACCTTCCAGTGGCTTCTACCTGGCTTAGAATAAAATCCAAACTGTAGCATGACCATAAGACCTTGTGTGACTTTACTCCCACTGACTGCTCTGTGCTATACTCCAAGCACTTTGGTTTTCTGTTCTTCCAATGGGAAAACCTCTTTTCCACCATGGGAATGATATGTTGGCCATCTCTTCTACTTCAAACACTTGCTCCATCCCGTCAACTCTCTCCCTCTTTTCTTAGCTGGCCCTCTTCAAATCCTTCAGATTGCAGCTCAAATTTTTCTTCTCAGAGAGGATTTCCATGTCCCCTCCAGATAAAGAGAACCTTCACTCTCTGGAATTATATTGTTTATTAAGTTGAATATATTATTCACCTCCTCTTCTAGAATATCAGCTCCAGGAGGTCAGAGACATTTTTTTATTGGGGTATAGTTGTTTTACAATGTTGTGTTAGTTTCTACTGTAGAGCAAAGTGGAGTTCCCTGTGCTATACAGCAGGTTCTCATTAGTTATCTATTTTATACATATTAGTGTATATATGTCAATCCCAATCTCCCAATTCATCCCACTCCCTTGGTGTCCATATATTTGTTCTCTACGACTGTGCAGAGACTTTTTTTTGGCAGTACCTGCAGCACCTTTCATGATGCAGCAGGTACTCAATGCATATTTGGTGAATGCGTCAGGCGTGGTCAAGGGTCAAGTAAGAATGTGATATCTGGTAGACCAGATATCCCAGGGTAGATAGATAAAATGAAAAAAGCCAAGAATCCCCAATGGAATGTTGGGGAGGGGCAAAAAAAAAAAGAGACAAGTAGAGGAAAGATATTGGTGAAAAAGAGGGAGAAGTCACAGAGGCAGGAGGAGACCTGGCAGAAGAGTGTCATCTCTGAGGGTCAAGTTCAAAAGCGTTTCGAGAAAGGAGAGGTCATTGGTCTCCAGGGCAGCACAGAAATGAGTAAGATGCAAGGGATGAAAAGCATCCGTTACACACTGGGGAGTCTCGCCATGGTTGATGGCTGGAGAGAACAAGAGGAGAGGAACTGGAAACAAGAGCCTGGGTATGAGAAGGGAGTCTTTTTAGGGTGGAAGAGAACGGAGTATGTTTATGTGTCAAGAGAGAAAAGTCGATGATGTATCCCTTGGCCTTTAGAGCCATGCTGCCTGATACAGTAACCATTAGCTACATATAGTTATTTAAATATACATTTATAACTAAATTAGACATTCAGTTCCTCAGTCACACTAGTCACACTTACACATAACTATTTAAATTAGTCACACTTACACATAACTATTTAAATATATTATTAATTTAATTTAAATTAAATGAGAACTTCAGTTCCTCAGTCGACTTTTAAGCGCTTCACAGCCACATGTGGACAGTCGCATACAGAGAACATTTCCATCATTGTAGAAAGTTCCATTGGATGGTGTTGCTCTAGCATGTATCCCCAGTAGGGCAGGAATTTTCATCTGTTTTGCTCACAGCTGTATCCCCAGGACCTAAAACTGTGCCTGGCATAGAGTAGGTGCTCAATAAATGTTTGTTGAATGAATGAATGAATAAATAATGAAGTGAAATGTAGGAAAGCATAGTGATAACTAATAGACTATATTCCAGAAGAGATGGAAGGCTGTGTAGATGACGGGACTTGTCTTAAACTAGGAAAAAATCAGGGAAGACACAGATGGTTGTCTACTCGATAGACAATCCCACCCCCTCCCTTGCTAATGGAGCCCACCTTCCATCAAAGAGGCAGAAAATACCCAATAGTCTCTTTCTCCCAGGATTCCTTGCAATGGGAGCATGGGTCACATGACCCAGTCTTGTGCTTAACAGGATCTGAGTGAAAGTCTGCTGGGTGCTTCTGGGAAAGAGTTTCCCTTCTTTGAGAAGAGTCACAGGGCAGGAGACAGCCCTTCCTCTTCTTTGGCCAGATGCTTTTGTGCCTACACAAGATGGCTGGGTAGACATCTTGGAACTGTGAGTAGTAAAAGTTACCAAGAAAAGTCCTTACACTGAAGATGGCAGAGTGGAAAGATGGAAAGGATTCCTTGGAGACACTGCTGAGCTGCAGAACCAACACTGCAACCAAGCTCCCAGCCTGCAGACTTCCTGTAATGTGGATAACAAACACTCTTCCTAGCAGTTAAGAGCCAGAGAGCCCTGGTTCAAATCCCAGTTCTGCCAATCACTAGCTGTGTGGCCTTGGGCAAGATACTCAACTTCTCTGTGCCTCAGTTTCCTGAGCTGTAGAATGGGGATGATCATAGTACTTCCCTTTATAGGTGTGGGAATTTAGGTGATATGCTTAGCACTGTGCTTGGAATTTAGTCAGTTCTATATAAATGTTTGCTATCATCATCATCATCATCATCATCATCATTTAAATTTTTATTTTGTTACTTGCCCCTAAGTTATACCAGAACTCACTGATCAAGGAACCAACATTCATTGAGTTTATTCTCTTTGCCAGGTATATGCTAATGGCCTTACATACTGAGGTCCCATTTTTTTTTTTTTTTTTTTTTTTTGCGGTACGCGGGCCTCTCACTGCTGTGGCCTCTCCCGTTGCGGAGCACAGGCTCCGGAACGCGCAGGCTCAGCGGCCATAGCTCACGGGCGCAGCTGCTCCGCGGCGTGTGGGATCCTCCCGGACTGGGGCACGAACCCGTGTCCCCTGCATAGGCAGGCGGACTCTCAACCACTGCGCCACCAGGGAAGCCCACTGAGGTCCCATTTTATGCTTCAGCATCTTTACCAGGTGAATGCTCTACACTCAGTTCATTGACAGAGGAACCGAGACCCTGAGGGGTTAACTACTTGCCTACAGTCACACAGCTAACATGTGGTGCCTGTGTCCTGAGTCTGGCTTTGCTACACCTAGGGAGCCTAGGGCCCAGCGAGAGCCCCAGACTGCTGCCCCTGGTTAACTCCACCACACTCACTTACCCTGTCCTGGGACCTCAGCCAATTTTATACCTCCACTAACTTAAGTGTAAGAAGGAGCTAGATTTTTCTCTAGCTGGCTGGAAATCAGAATGTCAATAAATATTTGCAGAGGAGCAACTACTATGTGCCAGGTGGGTGAGGAGGGGAACATGTGCAAAGGCCCTGGGGCTGGAGAGACCTTATGGTGAAGAGTGAAGTTGCCAGATGAGAGGGAGGGGCAGGGGACAGGAGAATGAGAAGGAGATGTTAGCGTGGTTGGAAAGCAGGGGAGAGGAGGGGGGATGTCGTCAAACCCCTGACCTCTGGTTAGAAGAAGCACCTGCCCACACTATTTACAATAGCCAAGACATGGAAGCAACCTAAATGTCCATCGGCAGATGCATGGATTAAGAAGATGTGGGATATATACACAATGGAATATTACTCAGCCATAAAAAAGGAATGAAATAATGCCATTTGCAGCAACATGGTTGGACCCAGAGATTATCAACTAACTGAAGTAAGCCAGACAGAGAAAGACAAATATCATATGACAATATGGTATCACTTATATGTGGAATCTAAAAAATGATACAAATAAACTTATTTACAAATCATAAATAGATCCACAGACACAGAAAACAAACTTACGGTTACCAAAGGGGAAAGGAAGGAGAAGGATATATTAGGAGTTTGGGATTAACATATACACACTATATATATAAAATAGATAAACAACAAGGACCTACAGTATAGCACAGGGAACTATACTCAATGTTTTGTAATAACCTATAAGGGAAAAGAATCTGAAAAAGAATCCATATATGTGTGTGTGTGTGTGTGTGTGTGTATATATATATGTAAGAATGTATATACATACATATATGTGTATAACTGATTCACTTTACTGTACCCCTGAAACTAACACAACACTGTAAATCAACTATACTTCTATAAAAAAATTTTTTTTTAATTAAAAAGAGAAGCACCTGCCCTCATAGATCTGGGTCCAATCTTCCTGAGATGAGTATTTAGGAGCATAACTACTGCCCGTACAGTCTATATTCTTGCCATTCATAGATTTTTCAAATCTTCTTCAAGTTCATTCCTGTATCACCTAGATTTTAGCTTCTCTTGGGAAAACTATTTCTAAAATTCCTTTTTTAAACCCTGAATTGCAGAGAGTTGAGATAATCACTTTTTCAGTTCATGGCATAGCTTCGCCTTTGGTCTGTGCAATACCCCTCTCTTGTTTGTTCGTTCGTTCATTCATCATTCATTCCTTTTTATCTCCATGTTCTACTTTCATTCTTTTTCCCTGAGACTGATATGTCTAATTTTGTCTTATTGGAGTGCATTCTTGTAAAACGTGTTTTATTTTGAGTGCATATATTTTAAATTTACACGAATGACATGAAGTTAGGAATATTCTGTTGTTCTCTGTTTTCAGCCAATGAAAACAGAACAGCAGACGTGCATTCTGGGGCTCTCACTGGTCCCCAGGCTCCCTAGGTGCAGCCGCCACATCCCACCTCCCCATCCCCCAGGGACAGACACCAGGCGGCCTCCAGATCCTCTTCCACAGATGGCGATGGAGTGAATATACCCATACTCAATCTTTACAGACCCGGTGCAAGTCTCCCTGAGATGGGTGGCTGGGAGCATAACTGTTGGTGGGTCTGCACTTAACTGGACTAGGCACTGCCGATGACCCTCCAGGGTGGCCACGCCCCCATGAGTGGGGAGGATCTTCCTCTGTCCCCAAATCCCACTAACCCTTGACTTAACCACCTTTCTAATTTTTTCCACTCTAAGAGGCATGCAGAGATACTCACTGTTCTCATTTTCATCTTTCTGATTACAAGTGATTTTGAGTACCATGTCATCTACTGATTAGCTTTTCAGACTTCTCTTCCCTAACCTGTCGGATCCCATTTTTTGCCTGCTTTCCTCTTGGGGTTGCTGTGTTATTTTTGGTTTTGGTTATTATTATTAGTTTTATTGAAGTATAGTCGATTTACAATGTTGTGTTAATTTCTGCTGTACAGCAAAGTGATTCAGTATATATATATATTCTTTTTCATATTTTTTTCCATTATGGTTTATTAAAGGATATTGAATATCGTTCCCTGTGCTATGCAGTAGTGCCTTGTTCTTTACTCAGTCTACGTATAATAGTTTGCATCTTCTAGTCCCAAACGCCCAGTCCAACCCTCCCCCGATCCCCCCACTTGGCAGGGGTTGCTGTGTTATTGTTGTTGACTATTCCCCCCTATAATCTTGATCAGTGCTGCCCAATATGGTAGCCATCGGCTGCATGTGGACACTGAGCTCCCGAAATATGGCCAGTGTGAGTGAGAAGCTGAGTTTTAAATTGTATTTACTTTTAATTCATTTCCATTAAGAGTAGTCACATGTCATAGAGAACACATTTGTGGCTGCCAAAGGAGAGAGGGGGTAGGAGAGGGATGGATTAGGAGTTTGGGATTAGCAGGTGCAAATTATTATGTAAAGAATGGATAAACAACAAGGTCCTACTGTATAGCACAGGGAACTATATTCAAGATCCTCTAATAAACCATAATGGAAAAGAAAAAAAAAGTCACATGTGCCTAGGGGTCCCATAATGAATGGCTGTGAGCTATTTATCCCTGGTCACTTTTTTTCTACCATCCAACCTATGCACTATTTACAAACACTACTTTAGTTCTTACCACAAGTCAGGTGTTATTTTAAATGATTATAAATATTAACTCATTTCAAACTCCTAACAGCCCATAGGTAGATGCTAGTCTCTCCATTTTATCGATGAGAAAACTGAGGCACAGAGAGGTGGAGTAACTTGCTCAAGGATTTGTAGGACATTGTACAGCTAGGATCTGGATGTGGGAACCAAAGTGTCCCCATTATGTCCTTATTTGAACAGAACATCTTAGTTTTCATATAATCAAGTTTTTTGTTTGTTTGTTTTGCTTTAGAGTTTGTGCTTTTAAATTTGAGAAGTCCTTCCCCCTCCCTGGGTGGCACAGATATTCTCTTGCCTTTTCTCCCTTAATGTGAAGTTCTTACCACTCACACAAGGTCCTCTCAAGTGCCTTAACATTTGCATGGAACAGTTCTTCCTCTTATTTGTCTTTATTTGAAGTAGAGGATGGCACAAAAGGGCACGTTTCTATTTTGGGTGATTCCTGAAGCTGTGTTAAAGTGCAGTGTTTTCTTAAATAAAAAGGAGCAGAAGCAGATGCAAAAGTCCCAGAAGGTGCAAGGTAAGTGATTCTAGAAAAGACGAGGGCCACAGAGGGGTGGGTTTGCTGGGGACAAAAAGGGGATAGATGTTGCGTGAAGGTCTGTGGATTTGGAGATGAGCAGGTCGTGGTGGGCCTCCTGAAGGGCCTTATCGCATTGCATTGCTGATTGCAAGGCTGAAGGAGGCGGGGGAAGAGAAACCTCTCCTTGAGAGACCGAGATGAGAAGGGGGGGAAGAGAATGTGGCAACTTGAGGGAGGTGGGGGCAGAGTGTCTTCCAAATAGAGGAGATCTGTCCAAGTTTGCAAGCAAAGAGCATTGTGTCCCCAGAGAAGGACAGCCTGAAGATCCAAACGAGATACCTGATGGAGTAAAGTTCTCAAGGAAATGGATAACTACGTTTTCAATTTAATTCCCAGACATTTAGTGGGCACCTCCTACAGGAGAGGCACTTGTGGAGCAAAATAAAAACAAAAGCTAAACTCTCACCCGCAGCTGGTGGGCACTGCAACTGGTCCCACCACTTGGGAAAATTGTTAGGCAGTTTCTGCCAAAGCTAAACAGATTCCACCCCATGACCCAGAAATTCCACCCAGGAATACCTCCCATAGAAATGGGAGCTGTGGTCACTGAATGACAAGTAGGAGTGTCAACAGTACTTTTTTCTGTAATAGCCCCAGAGTGGAAAGTGTCCAAATGCCTATCACCAGCATAGTAGATAAACAGCCGTGAGAATGAATGACCTACAGCTACGGCGACAACATGGATGGATCCCACACATACAATGTCAAGGGAAAGAAGCCAATGAGAGCACACCTTATGATCCCAAGTGTTTACAGTTCAAGAATAAGCAAGATCACCCGCCAGGGTGGGTGGGGCTGGGAGCTGAGGCTCGGGCTTCGGAGGTCGGAGTCCAGGGAGAGGACTGGGGTTGGCGGCATGAACACAGCCTGAAGGGGGCTAGTGTGCCACAGCTAGCCGGGAGGGAGTCTGGGAAAAAGTCTGGAGCTGCCTAAGAGGCAAGAGACCATTGTTTTGGGGTGCGTGAGGAGAGGGGATTCAGAGCACCACCTAAACGAGCGCCACAGAGAGGCGCCAGCTGTGGCTATCAGCACGAACCCCAGAGACGGGCATGAGACGCTAAGGCTGCTGCTGCTGCCACCAAGAAGCCTGTGGGCGAGCACAGGTCACTCTCCACACCTCCCCTCCCGGGAGCCTGTGCAGCCCGCCACGGCCAGGGTCCTGTGATCCAGGGACAACTTCCCCAGGAGAACACACGTCATGCCTCAGACTGGTGCAACGTCATGCAGGACTCTGCCACCAAAGGCTCGCCCTGCATCCGTACCCCTCCCTCCCCCCGGCCTGAGTGAGCCAGAGGCCCCGAATCAGCTGCTCCTTTAACTCCGTCCTGTCTGGGCAGGGAACAGAGGCCCTCAGGCGACTTACACGCAGAGGCGGGGCCAAATCCAAAGCTGAACCCCAGGAGCCGAGCGAACAAAGAAGAGAAAGGCAAATCTCTCCCAGCAGCCTCAGGAGCAGCGGATTAAATCTCCACAATCAACTTGATGTACCCTGCATCTGTGGAATACCTGAATAGACAATGAATAAACGCCCAAAATTGAGGCAGTGGACTTTGGGAGCAACTGTAGACTTGGAGTTTGCTTTCTGCATCTGATTTGTTTCTAGTTTTATGTTTATCTTAGTTTAGAATTTAGAGCTTATTATCACTGGTAGATTCGTTTATTGATTTGGTTGCTCTCTGCCTTTTTAAAAAAAATATATACATATTTTTTCCTTTTTTTCTGAGTGTGTATGTGTACGCTTCTTTGTGTGATTTTGTCTGTATAGCTTTGCTTTTACCATTTGTCCTAGGGTTCTGTCTGTCCTTTTATTTTATTTTATTTTTTTTATAGTTTTTAGCACTTGTTATCATTGGTGGATATGTTTTTTGCTTCGGTTGCTCTTTTCTATCTTCCTTATTTTTAAATTACTTAAAAAAATTTTTAATAATATTTTAATTTTTTAAACTTTAATAACTTATTTTATTTTAATTATTATTTTTCTTTCTTTTTTTCCCTCCCTTTTTTTCTGGGCCGCATGGCTGACAGGGTCTTGGTGCTCTGGCGGGTGTCAGGCCTGAGCCTCTGAGGTGGGAGAGCCAAGTCCAGGACATTGGTGCACCAGAGACCTCCCAGCCCCATGTAATATCAAATGGTGAAAGCTCTACCAGAGATCTCCATCTCAATGCTAAGACCCAGCTTCACCTGACAACCAGCAAGCTACAGTGCTGGACACCCTATGCCAAACAACTAGCAAGACAGGAACACAACCCCACCCATTAGCAGAGAGGCTGCCTGAAATCATAAGTTCACAGACACCCCAAAACACACCACCGGATGCAGTCCTGTCCACCAGAAAGACAAGATCCAGCCTCATCCACCGGAACACAGGCACCAGTCCTCTCTACCAGGAAGCCTACACAACACACTGAACCAACCTTACCCACTGGGGGCAGACACCAAAAACAATGGGAACTACGAACCTGCAGTCTGAGAAAAGGAGACCCCAAACACAGTGAGTTAAGCAAAATGACAAGACAGAGAAACACACAGCAGATGAAGGAGCAAGGCAAAAACCCAGCAGACCAAACAAATGAAGAGGAAATAGGCAGTCTACCTGAAAAAGAATTCAGAGTAATGATAGTAAAGATGATCTAAAATCTTGGAAACAGAATGGAGAAAATACAAGAAATGTTTAACAAGGACCTAGAAGAATGAAAGCGCAAACAAACAATGATGAGCAACACAATAAATGAAATTAAAAATTCTCTAGAAGGAATCAATAGCAGAATGACTGAGGCAGAAGAACGGATAAGTGACCTGGAAGATAAAATAGTGGAAATAACTACTGCAGAGCAGAATAAATAAAAAGAATGAAAAGAATTGAGGACAGTCTCAGAGACCTCTGAGACAACATTAAACACAGCAACATTAGAATTATAGGGGTCCCAGAAGAAGAAGAGAAAAAAAAAAGCACTGAGAAAATATTTGAAGAGATTATAGTTGAAAACTTCCCTAATATGGGAAAGGAAATAGTCAACCAAGTCCAGGAAGTGCAGAGAGTCCCATACAGGATAAATCCAAGGAGAAACGCCAAGACACATATTAATCAAACTATCAAAAATTAAATACAAAGAAAAAATATTAAAAGCAGCAAGGGAAAAGCAACAAATAACATACAAGGGAATCCTCATAAGGTTAACAGCTGATCTTTCAACAGAAACTCTGCGAGCCAGAAGGGAGTGGCAGGACATGTTTAAAGTGATGAAAAGGAAAAATTTACAACCAAGATTACTCTACCCAGCAAGGATCTCACTCAGATTCTACAGAGAACTTAAAACCTTTACAGACAAGCAAAAGCTAAGAGAATTCAGCACCACCAAACAAGCTTTACAACAAATGCTAAAGGAACTTCTCTAGGCAGGAAACACATGAGAAGGAAAAGATCTACAAAAACGAACACAAAACAACTAAGGAAATGGTAATAGGAACTTACATATCGATAATTACCTTAAATGTATATGGATTAAATGCTCCAACCAAAAGACATAGACTGGCTGAATGGATACAAAAACAAGACCCATATATATGCTGTCTACAAGAGACCCACTTCAGACCTAGGGACACATAAAGACTGAAAGTGAGGGGATGGAAAAAGATATTCCATGAAAATGGAAATCAAAAGAAAGCTGGAGTAGCAATTCTCATATCAGACAAAATAGACTTTAAAATAAAGATTATTACAAGAGACAAAGAAGGACACTACATAATGATCAAGGGATCAATCCAAGAAGAAGATATAACAATTTTAAACATTTATGCACCCAACATAGGAGCACCTCCATACATAAGGCAAATGCCAACAGCCATAAAAGGGGAAATCGACAGTAACACAATCAGAGTAGGGGACTTTTTAACACCCCACTTTCACCAATGGACAGATCATCCAAAATGAAAATAAATAAGGAAACTTATTAAAAGCAACTATATGCCAAAAAAATGGACAACCTGGAAGAAATGGACAAATTCTTAGAAAAGCACAACCTTCTGAGACTGAACTAGAAAGAAATAGAAAATATAAACAGACCAATCACAAGCACTGAAGTTGAGACTGTGATTACAAATCTTCCAGCAAACAAAAGCTAAGGACCAGATGGCTTCCCAGGCAAATTCTATCAAACATTTAGAGAAGAGCTAACATCTATCCTTCTTATACTCTTCCAAAATATAACAGAGGGAGGAAGACTCTCAAACTCATTCTACGAGACCACCATCACCCTGATACCAAAACCAGACAAAGATATCACAAAGAAAGAAAACTACAGGCCAATATCACTGATGAAGATAGATGTAAAAGTCCTCAACAAAACACTAGCAAACAGAATCCAACAGCACATTAAAAGGATTATACAACCATGATCAAGTGGGGTTTATCCCAGTAATGCAAGGATTCTTCAATATACACAAATCAATCAATGTGATACACCATATTAACAAATTGAAGGATAAAACCATATGATAATCTCAACAGATGCAGAAAAAGCTTTCAACAAAATTCAACACACATTAATGATAAAAGCTCTCCAGAAAGTAGGCATAGAGGGAACCTACCTCAACATAATAAAGACCATATATGACAAACCCACAGCCAACATTGTTCTCAATGGTGAAAAACTGAAACCATTTCCACTAAGATAGGAACAAGACAAGGTTTCTCACTCTCACCACTATTATTCAACATAGATTTGGATTTTTTAGCCAGAGCAATTAGAGATGAAAAAGAAATAAAAGGAATCCAAATCGGAAAAGAAGAAGTATAGCTGTCACTGTTTGCAGATGACATGATACTAAATATAGAGAATCCTAAAGATGCTACCAGAAAACTACTAGAGCTAATCAATGAATTTGGTAGAGTAGCAGGATACAAAATTAATGTACAGAAATCTCTTGCATTCCTATACACTAATGATGAAAAATCTGAAAGAGAAATTAAGGAAACTCCCATTTACCACTGCAACAAAAAGAATAAAATACCTAGGAATAAGCCTAACTAAAGAGACAAAAGACCTGTATGCAGAAAACTAGAAGCCACTGATGAAAGAAATTAAAGATGGTACAAACAGATGGAGAGATATACCATGTTCTTGGATTGGAAGAATCAACATTGTGAAAATGACTATACTACCCAAAGCAATCTACAAGTTCAATGCAATCTCTATCAAACTACCAATGGCATTTTTCACAGAACTCGAACAAAAAATTCCACAATTTGTATGGAAACACAAAAGACCCTGAATAGCCAAAGCAACCTTGAGAGAGAAAAACAGAGCTGGAGGAATCAGGCTCCCAGCCTTCAGACTACACTAAAAAGCTACAGTAATCAAGACAGTATGGTACTGGCACAAAAACAGAAATATAGATCACTGGAACAGGATAGAAAGCCCAGAGATAAACCCACACACAGATGGTCACCTTGTTTTTGATAAAGAAGTCAAGAATACACAATGGAGAAAAGACAGCCCCTTCAATAAGTGGTGCTGGGAAACCCGGACAGCTACACATAAAAGAACACTCCCTAACACCATACACAAAAATAAATTCAAAGTGGATTAAAGACCTAAATGTAAGGCCAGACACTATAAAACTCTTAGAGGAAAACATAGGCAGAACACTCTATGACATAAATCACAGGAAGATCCTTTCTGACCCACCTCCTAGAGAAATGGAAATAAAAACAAAAATAAACAAATGAGACCTAATGAAACTTAAAAGCTTTTGCACAGCAAAGGGAAGCATAAGCAAGACGAAAAGGCAATCCTCAGAATGGGAGAAAATATTTGCCAATGAAGCAACTGACAAAGGATTAATCTCCAAAATTTACAAGCAGCTCATGCAGCTCAATATCAAAAGAACAAACAACCCAATCCAAAAATGGGCAGAAGACCTAAATAGACATTTCTCCAAAGAAGACATACAGATTGCCAACAAACACATGAAAGAATGCTCAACATCACTAATCATTAGAGAAATGCAAATCAAAAGTACAATGAGGTATCAGCTCACATCAGTCAGAATGACCATCATTAAAGTCTACAAACAATAAATGCTGGAGAGGGTGTGGAGAAAAGGGAAACCTCTTGCACTGTTGGTGGGAATGTAAATTGATACAGCCACTATGGAGAACAGTATGGAGGTTCCTTAAAAAACTAAAAATAGAACTACCATATGATCCAGCAATCCCACTACTGGGCATATACACTGAGAAAACCATAATTCAAAAAGAGTCATGTACCACAATGTTCACTGCAGCTCTACTTACAGGAGCCAGGACATGGAAACAACCTAAGTGTCCATTGACAGATGAATGGATAAAGAAGATGTGGCACATCTATACAATGGAATATTACTCAGCCATAAAAAGAAACGAAATTGAGTTATTTGTAGTGAGATGGATGGACCTAGAGACTGTCATACAGAGTGAAGTAAGTCAGAAAGATAAAAACAAATACCGTATGCTAACACATATATATGGAATCTAAAAAAAAAAAAAAAAGGTCATGAAGAACCTAGGGGCAGGACGGGAATAAAGACACAGACCTACTAGAGAATGGACTTGAGGAAACGGGGAGGGGGAAGGGTAAACTGGGACAAAGTGAAAGAGTGTAATGGACATATATACACTACCAAATGTAAAATAGATAGCTAGGGCTTCCCTGGTGGCGCAGTGGTTGAGAGTCTGCCTGCCGATGCAGGGACACGGGTTCGTGCCCCGGTCCGGGAAGATCTCACATGCCGCAGAGCGGCTAGGCCCGTGAGCCATGGCCGCTGAGCCTGTGCGTCCGGAGCCTGTACTCTGCAACGGGAGAGGCCACAACAGTGATAGGCCCGAGAACAGGAAAAAAAAAAAAAAAAAAAAAAAGCTAGTGGGAAGCAGCTGCATAGCACAGGGAGATCAGCTTGGTGCTTTGTGTCCACCTAGAGGGGTGGGATAGGGTGGGTGGGAGGGAGACCCAAGAGGGACGAGATATGGGGATATATGTATAGCTGATTCGCTTTGTTATACAGCAGCAACTAACACAAAATTGTAAAGCAATTATACTGCAGTAAAGGTGTTAAAAAAAAAAAAGAAGAAGCAAGAATAATCTATGCTGTACCATAGCAGGATGGGGTTACTGGCAACTGGAGGTGAACGAGAGGGTTTCTGGGGCTTAAGGATGTTCTGTTTCTTGAATTGTGTGCTGGTTACATGAGTACGTTCGGTTGTTGAAAATTATTCAAACTGTATTCATATACATGTGATTTTCTCTTTGTACGTTCTACTTCTAAATATAAAGCTATAACCCACAGATTTAGAAAGAAGCTAACATTTGTTCAGTGCTTGCTGTGGGTCAGGTGGTGTGCATTATTTTATCCAATCCTCACGACGACCCTATGAGGTAGGGTGGAAAGTATCTGGTATACGTTCCAGATCAGAGAGGTTAAATCAGTGCTCCAAGCTCACACAGCTAGTACATGGCTGAGCTGGGTTTTGATCCCCTGTTCCATTCATTCTAACTACTCTGCCATACGTCCCAGGCTTGGGACAGTGATGGGACATGGACATCTCTGAGACAGGGGAGAAAAAGGAAACAAAAAAGAGACGATGATGCCAGGAAAATGGAAAGGAAGGGAGTTCATAAAAGTGACTACCAACACCTCAAGAAAAAGTTGGCAAGATCCCAAGGAATCATGGAAAGGTGGGAAGAAGATGTGGGGTGAATTTAATAAGGCGTTGACTAATGATGAAGAAGCATTGAGGGATACTGAAGATCCAGCCAAAGGGACACCGTGCAGGAAAGGTTTTCTTGTGCCGTTCTGGCCTCAGTGATCACTTCCCAACATGGCAACAATGAACACTTTATACAGTCTTACTTTTCCAGAGCCCCGTTCATGGGCATCATCATCATGGAAGATGAGCTGACACCCACTTCGATGATGGGCAAACTGAGGTTGCAAGAAGCCAAGTGTCTTCTCTGAGATCACACACTGGTTAAGTTTCAGAGCTGACCCTGAACTGAAGCTTTCTGACTCTACTCTGCCCCAAGGGGTAAAGCCTCTATCCCAGCAAAGCTGCTCATTCAACCTCCCTGCTTCTCCCTCCGCTCCTTTATCTAGAGAATCTCCTCCCCACCGATCTACACTCTGCCCCGCTTCAAAACTGCCTCTTTCATTGTCCAGTCTCACCCCTGACTCCCTTCTATTCCATCTCATAACCTGCAGGGCCTCAGGTTACATCAGAGCCATGCCAGCCCATGAAACTTTCTGTGAACATTTCAGGAACATTCTACTCTGAGCTATCCAATATGGCAGCCAACAGCCATGAATTAAAATGTGACTAAGCAACTAAATTTTTCGTTTGATTTAATTTTCATTGATTTACATTTATATTTAAGTAGCCATGTGTAGCTAGTGGCTACTCTGCTGTATCGTGCAGTTCGATAGTCGCATTATAGAGTGCATTACATCATCGGGGGCACGTAGTTGGTCACACACTGGTGTGTGCTGATTATTCCCCGTTTGCCCCCCAGATCCATTCTCTAGCTTGCTCTTGCCCTGCCAAGGTCAGCCCTGGGGACTATATCTCCCAGAATACTTGGTTCTGGTTCCTGTTGGGTTGGCCAGTGGGAGGCACCGGTAGAAGATGAGGGAGAGAGGTTGGAGTATTTCCTCCGTACCCTTTCCCTGGTTCTGAGCCTAGTCCTCCCTGTGTGGCTCTGCCTTTATGGGGTTCCAGGAGTGTAGGGACAGCAATGACTTCCTTCACGGGATCTCAACATCCATGACCTGTTTCCTCGACCTGCCCTCACCTCTTAGGGAGTTTCTTCATGACACGCTTTTCATCTGAAACCACTTGGTGGGTGGATTCTGTTTCCTGTGGGGACCTTGACTGATGAAAGGGGGAATGGCTGACCATGAAGCCTGCCCATCTATCTGATGGTTCCTAAAGCCCCCAGTTTCTGAGACAAAGGTCTCTGGAGAGGCAGGATTCAATTCTAGGTTTCCTCACCTCAGGAGGCAGGAATACTCTGCTGCCTTTTCCAAATCAGATTTCAAATTAGGGGCAAGACATTCTGCCAGGTTCCTGCTTCACCCCATTTTAAGGCAAGAACAAGTCCTCAGGGCAGGAAGTCCAAGAAACAGGGGAGGTGGGTGGAAGAAGATAGGGGCGTCTCTTAAAGCTGCCCTAAGGTAGGACTTGTAAGGAGGTGACACGGATCAAAGTGTGGAGCTTGGCTGTCGTGAAGACCTGCAGCAGAGACTGCTTTTTGTTTCTTCTTCCCGGGCACTTAGCTAGATTCCATTTCCCAGCCTTGCAGGTAGGTGCCTCAGTTTCCTCACTGGGAGAATGGAGAATTCTATAAAAGCTTTTTCTTCTTACGGACAGCGGCAGGATTAAATGTGACCATTCATGAAAAGTGCTGAGCGTACCGCCTGATGCCTAGTAAGCCCTCAGGAAGTAGCGGTCACGGTGATCTGAACTTCTCTCCTTCCCCCGGCAAACCAAAAGCTTTGAAACCACCCCTGCTATCGACTCTGACAAATTTCAGGCCCCAAGGTATCGGGAGCCGGGGAGGGGAGAATCAGAGCTTGAGGCTGGGATTAGAGCCAAAGACCAACTCAGGAAAGGCTATCACATTCCCATGATCCTTTTGCTGTCCCAGGGGGGCTCGACACCCCGTTTCTCATTCTGACCTCAGACTAACTCTGCAGGAATTAGCCCTGCTGCTTTGGGGCTCAGATCAGCTGCTTCTGGATCCGGGAGTTCCACTGGGGACCCGGAATTTGGAGGGCCTGGTGGAGTCCTCAGGAGTAACAGAGGGAACAAACTGTAGTTTAATTAAGGGCATCCCACATTTTGTGGGGGTTATTCTTATGAATATAACCAGCCTGGAGGTATGGGTGATTGGACACATGTCTTAGAACCGATTGGGTTTTTCTCCTTCATTAATTAAAATGTGAATCACAGCTGACTCACTGAAGAAGGAAAACGGTCAATGAACAATTCCGACTTCCTCTCTCCTTCCTTGCTTGGAGAGATGAGTCAGCAGATGTCCGGATCCAAAAATGAGAAGAAAAAAAAAAAAGAAAGCAGAAGAGACGCAGGGCTTGGAGAGCAAGCAGCAAAATGAACCTGAGTCAGTTTATTCTTTGTCTTAGAAGAATGTCCCCAAATTCCCGTCCCAAGGCCAAGCAGCCAAACCCTCTAGTGAGCCTGCCTCTGTTTCTCATTTTTACACAGACCTACAGGCACCCTGAGTTCTAAACAAGCCCTGACAATCTCCTTTCTTGCTTTCTTCAGGCAAAGGCGGGCCCCTCACCATGCCAAGACCACCTCACATCTCCATGCCCCAGATCAATAGGAAAGGGCCATGGGGAGCAAGATTAGAAGATTCCAGAAGTGGGGGGACCTTTCAGGATCAGGGCAGCCATGGAGCCTAACGGCTAAAAACATGGCACCTGGAGCCCGGCAGGGTCTAAATCCTGGCTCTGCATAGCCCTGGGAGAGTTAGTCCATCTTTCTGAGCCTCAGTTTCCTCATCTATGAAATGGGGATAGTAAAGAAACCTACTCACAGTAGAATATTAAGTAAGCACCCATTAGAAGTTAGCAATGATACTACTCATTAGAAAAAAAATAATCCATTGATTCCTGCTTTACCCGGAAGGTCAGTAGGATGCACAGTGCTTGGCACACATACTCAAGCAGGTGTGCGTGTGTGTGTGCATGCAATTTCCCCAGTAAAAATGCCTGATCACACATAACATCCCACACTTCACTTTTGATTTCTGCACCATGAATTTTCAAGAGGATTATTTTCATTTTCAATTCCCAGGGGTTTCACCAATTACCCCTGTCTTGATACTTTGATATTCAAACCACTCTCTTAATTTTCAAGAGCTTATGGTGTCTTCGTCCTTGTCAATTTTTAACTAGATGAACAATGTTCGGGTCCCATCTGTTAAATGTCTCCCATCCAAGTACTAACCAGGCCCAACCCTGTTTAGCTTCCGAGATCTGGTGCGTTCAGGGTGGTGTGGTCGTAGATTGTCTGTTAATGACTTAGGGTGTGATTTCAGGGGTTTGCTACCGTCCTGCTCGTGGACTTTATGAAATCCTGCATTTAAAAAATAAGGTTGGCAATTTGAAAGTCACTCTGCCTTGGACTTGCACTATATTGTAGGATAATATTTAACAATCTAGAACAGTGGTTCTCAATCAGGGGCAATTTCAGCTCCCTGGGGACGTTTGGAAATATCTGGAGACATTTTGATGATACAACTGGGGGGTGCTACTACTGGGGTCTAGTGGGTGGTGGTCAGGGATGCTGTTACACATCCTACAATGAGCAAGACAGAAAGAATGATATGGTCCTAAATGTCAACTGTGTTGCTGCTGAGAAAACTCTGATCTAGAACCTTATTAATAAGAATGAGGACCCAAAGGACCACAGTTGCTCTGGGGTGAGATATTTGAATCGGGACTCATTTTTTACAAGTGGTCAGTTCCTTCCTGACCAAAAAGTGGATTATGCCAATTTTTGGACTTCTCTGCCTCCAACTAGCATAATGAATTTGTGCTAAGCTTGGGGCTTTGCAGCCAGACTGACTGGATTCCAATTCCAGCTCTGCCACTTCCTAGCTGTGTGACCTTGGGTAAGTTACTTAACTACTCTGGGCTTCAGTTTTACTGTCTATAAAGGGTGGCTAATAACAGTGATCACTGAACAGTAATGTGACATGAGATGAGTTGATACTTAGTACAGTGCGTGGTATACGGTGAGTTGGCGGATGGGTGGGAAGTGAAGTAAATCCCTGGTACAAACGTGGTGCCAATCTGCCCAATTAAGACTTACATTCCCGGGCTTCCCTGGTGGCGCAGTGGGTGAGAATCTGCCTGCCGATGCAGGGGACACGGGTTCGAGCCCTGGTCTGGGAGGATCCCACGTGCCGCGGAGCGGCTGGGCCCGTGAGCCACAGCTACTGAGCCTGCATGTCTGGAGCCTGTGCCCCGCAACGGGAGAGGCCACAACAGTGAGTGGCCCGCGCACCGCGATGAAGAGTGGCCCCCACTTGCCACAACTAGAGAAAGCCCTCACACAGAAATGAAGACCCAACACAGAAACAATAAATAAATTAATAAACTCCTACCCCCAACATCTTCTTTAAAAAAAAAAAAAGACTTACATTCCCCTTCCATAGGGTGGCTGGGAAATGGCTGCCTAGCCAGAAACTACATTTCCCAGCCTTCTTTGAATCTAGGTGGGGCCATGTGACTAAATTCTGGCCAATGGAATGTGAGCAGAAGTGAGGTTCACCACTTCCTGGACTAGCCTGTAAATACCTCCCACTGCACTCTCCCTTTCGCCCACTTGCTGGCTGGATGTGGACTTTTAGGGTAACCTTAGAATCCACATGTTGAAGAAGGCAGAGACTCCATCAGCCTTGATGGAGTCTGCATGGAGCAGAAACATACTTGCACATCCTACCCTTCCACCCCATCCTATCCTTCCACCCCATCCTATCCCTCACAAGTTGTACTTTAGTAGTTTATTTCTCACTCACGTATACTCTTAAGCCAAAGATATCTGGTTTTATTTGTTATAGCAGCTGGTGTTAACTAACACAGCCTCTTCCCTCATCACTGCCTTTTCTCTACCTACCAGCAAATATCGTCATCTCCCCACCATCTGACCAGCTTCAAGATGACTCTGGAATCCTTTCCTTCATACCTTCCCTATGACCAGGCAGGTAAGCTGGAGAGAAAGCCCCTACTCCCAGTGGAGGTGGAGAAGGGGGATGGGTTCCCCAGGCTAGGATCTTAGTAAATATATTATATGAGATACAGGAACAACAAGGAACCCAAGGGTCCTGCTTCCTCAACCAAGTTTTGGATCTCAGGCCAATTCATGAGAGCAAGTGAAACTTCCCCCAAATGAAATTCAAACTCATATT